>NC_080740.1:42414974-43664974 GCF_020826845.1 Diceros bicornis minor
CCTTGCCCAGGACGTGTGATCCTTGCCCAGCCGCATTGATTGACAGGGCTCTCCCGGCAGTGGGGCGTGGATGTTGTGAGTAACTGATTTGATGTGAAGCAATTGATTTGATATGAAGTAATTGATTTGATGTGTTCTCTTTTCGGTCAACCTGGTGTTTCTCTTTCTGGTTGATTTGTGTCATTCCTCTTCAGCCGATGTGGGTGTTTTCCCTTTCCAGTCGGGCTGATGTTTTTTCCCTCTTAATATTTGACCTATTTGGATCTGTTTGCAGACTGTCACCTTTACCATCCTCTATATAATAAAATATACCTTCAGTCCATTTGTTTGGAGTGGAAAGTGTCTTTTACGTCTCTGATCGAATCCCCGAACCTCTCATAACAGATGGGTATTAGTGCGTTGGCCTAAGGGGCATTTAGTTGGACCACTAAGCTAGGGGCTCTATGAGTCATTGTGGAGTTTTCTTACAGCCTTCCTACTATGAAGGGGTTATCTGGAGGGGTAAAAAGATAGCAGAAGAAAGATACTGGTGTGAATAACAGATAGTTCAGGGACTGAGGGAGAAGTTCTAAGTGGTCCAATATTTAGTGTATCTGTCATGTCAAAGAACTACAGGCAAGAGGTCTCCATAATCAGATTTCACCACAGTCCTGGTCACATAAGACCACTCCTGGCCCCTTTCCTCTCTTTTCATCCTCGCTTCTTATCTCACCACATAAGCCCAAATACACACATGAATATAACATAAACATAAAATATATGTGTATATATAAAACAAATATGTATGTGTGTGTGTGAGAGAGAGAGAGGCTCTTTTAACTAATCTCTTTTCAAAAGGCCAATTAGATTAAATGACGTTCTCCATTTCCTCTACAAAACATACTAATGCCCACAACACACCGATAACTCATGGCTTATAGCCTCCTCTCCAGCATATCCGGGCAGTTTCACTTCAGTAGTTGAGCTGTGTGTTTACCCAGACTTAATCGGGTTTCTTTCCCCTAAAAACTTTTATGCATGTAGGACTTGTAATTAAATGATACATTTAGCAAATATATAAAAATCAAGTTATATCTTTATATTTCAAATATTATTATATTCACAATCAAATGTAAAATAGCGTTGCTGTTTTTATGAAAACCAAGTAGAATATCTTTATTGCATTCTGTTTATAATTCAAAATGGTATTTCCATAGCTTTTGCGTTTGTTTTGGACTGACTGTGGTAGTACTCATTTTTAGAGGTAAAATCTTTAATTCTTCATGAAAATGTTTCTTGTTGCTTGGCTTGCTATAATTTTTCTGGTGCAACCTGATTTTTGTTTTTTTTTTGTGAGGAAGATCAGCCCGGTGCTAACATCTGCCAATCCTCCTCTTTTTTTTTTTTCTTCTGCTGAGGAAGACTGGCCCTGGGCTAACATCCGTGCCCATCTTCCTCCACCCCACATGGGACGCCGCCACAGCATGGCATGCCAAGCTGTGCGTCAGTGCGCACCCGGATCCGAACTGGCAAACCCTGGGCCGCCACAGCAGAGCGTGAGCACCCGACCGCTTACGCCACCGGGCCAGCCCCCTGGTTTTTTTAATTGTTTATTATAACACATTCATCTTTGGATGAGGCGAAGGATATCACAATGTGGTGATCGTTAATACATAAAGTGCAAGTATCCCCAGCCTGGGCCTGGTGCTCCTCTCACTTTCTGCTTGGTTGCCACTTGTGATGCGCAGCATTGCTGATGGCCATAACTCCAGTGTGTTTCTCTTTGTCTAGCAAGCTCTACCTCTAATAGACCAAGTATCTAGGTCCTTTTTTTCTTCCATTTTCTGATTCTGTGATTCTCTGATGTACTGGAAATTTACAATCTCCAGAATGTACTAATATGGGGTTCTTCTTGTCTCTATGTCTCTAAACCCCCTACTTTGGGAACTAGACCACTAGCATGAAATATTTCCCATTAGTGTTCTCCAGCTTTAAAGGATTCATTTACTACTATGTTTATTAGTAAATATTAAGGGAAATAAAAGAGAGTAGAAACACATTTTTTTTATTTTTTAATTTTTTTTCTTTGTTCAAAATTGCAGGTAGTTGAGACAATCTGACGCGTAGTCTGTTAACTAGATGCCCAGTTTTCACCAAAAGACCCTCAGGTATTTTTTTTTTTTAATTTAACCCACTGAGTGACATAATACATAATACTTGCATTTTTTATATCTTTTCTCATACTGTAGATTATATGCCATTTTTTTGCAGTCTAAAACCTATGTAATTCTCATAAAATCAAAAGTTACTTTTGCAATTCTAGGAAATTAATTAGTATCTACAGCTTGTATTGACAGTATTTTTGATTTATGCTCCATATTATACTTGAAGGACACAAATAAATTACATTTTTGTGACAGTTAAAGGTAAATCATGCTATCAATATATAAATAGGTGCTTAGTTGATGGATAAACATGATTATGGCTTAAGGTGTATCATGACATAATATCTTCACTCTCTTTTAAGGAAAAATGTTTTTACTCTGATACTTAAGGAATGTCAATGCTATCAATTTAGCATTGCTATACTAACTGGTACTAATTCTTTATTTACATCTCTCCTTTTTTTTTGAAAGTTAATGGATGACCTAGACTGAGTACTAATCCTCCTCATCAGAGAAGGATCAGCAGTGGGTCAACTCTTACTTAAAAGAAATGATTAAAGGTCATCCTTCTGTGAGTTGCCCAGTGATTTTGAGGAAAACTCCAATCTGTCTACTCTAAAGTTAAACGATTACTGTGTTTTTTATGGCAATCTTGAGATTAATTACCGATGTTCTTAAAAAGGTTACAGGAATTTTTCCAATTATTATGACTACCCTGAAGAGTAATTGCATAATTACAGAAAACTGTTACATCCTTATTTAGGAACTTTAAAGATCATAATCACACCTCAGACCCATACTGTTACCTTCACCTCACTGTGTACAAATTTCCCATGTGCACACTTTTATATTAGTTTCCATTCTTCACTCTCATTGATAGGAATACTTTCAAGATATTAGCATTGGTTGCACAATTTTTCACCTAAGCAAGAGGATGTAAAGATAGGTTGTGAAGCACAAAGTATGTAGCTCTCTGAAAATTTCTGTATTTGGTAAGCATCTTCCATATATTCCAGCATTTTTCAGTAAAAATAATGTGTAGTTTCATTTTTAGAACAGAAAAGTTGTCAATAATTTTAAGTAACTGATCTGCTTGATGTTATTCTCTAGCATATTAATTTACAAATTTTATTTGTAAACAGAAGTTGTGGACACTTAAGAAAATAACTTTTTGATTCTAAAATCATGATTTAGTGATGCTTCAAACAAAAGTCCGGACTCTAACATTCATGATTTCAGCAGAGTCTTGAAAAACAACCACGAGGCATTAGCCAACGGGAAAAACAGGAGGAGAGAACTAATCCCTTTGAGATATAATTAATCTCCTGTACCTTCCAAGATCTTGATGGGCATGGCCGGGGGATGGGGACTGGAATGAGAGCTCTCGAAAAAATGTCAGTTTCCCAGGGCATGTCTTCACCTACTTATGTCCGATAGAATGGATTCTTACTGCACAATTCATTGAAGGCAATGCATGTTTCTGTGATTAGGTGTGTCAAGGTGTTCCTAGGCCCCTTTGTAACTTCTTTTAGGAAGAATAAACTTGAAATATTATATGAGTTTCAAATGGTAAATGATCCAGAATGTGTCAGTATTACATTAATATATCTGGAAGCAGGGATATTGAGAAATACTAAAGAGAATATTCTATGTTGCTGGCTAACCTGAGAATACTGCATGCTCAACAATTGTTAAAACTAAGATTATTTTAAAGACACGAATTTAAAACATCTGATTAGAAAATTAAAACCTCAGAAGTCTCTGAATGTTCCATGTGTACTTGAAAAGAACATATATTCTTATGTGGAGTCCAGTTTTCTATAAATGTCAAATAGGTCAAGTTGGCTGATGTTGGTGTTTAAATTATTACCCTCCTGCCCTTTGTGCTATTGCTGTCGTATAATTCATTTCTACTTACACTATAAACCCAATATGACATTGTTATGTTTATTTTTAAAAGTCAGTACTGTTTAAAGAGATTTTTCTAAGTCCTTTATATTTATTAGTATATTTACTCATTTTTTTATTCTTCATTTATTACCATAAAACTTGATTTCTAACTGCTGTTTTTTTCCTCCAACATTGTAAAAAAGTCTTTAGTGTTTCTTGTAGTGCAAGTAGTTTTCAGTTTTCAAGTGTCTATATTTGATGCATTTATTTAATTTCAAACGTCTTCATTTTTGATGAGTATTTTTGCTAGCATAGAATTCTTGATTGACAGGCATTTTACTTCTTTCAGTACTTCAAAGATTTAATTCTATTGTCTTCTTGTCTCAGCCATAATTTTTAAGATTGTTGCACTGTACCTAATATTTGTTTGTTTGTTTTCACTGAGTCTAGTATGTTTTTCTTTCTCTTCCTGGCTGCTCTCCAGGTTTTTACTTTACTTATTTTTTAGCAGTTTGATTATGCTATGCTAGGTATTTTTTGGCATTTACCCTGCTTAGAGACGTGTAAGCTGCTTGGATACATAGGTTGACATCTTGCAAAAATTTATTATCTCTTCAAGTATTGCTTCTGCTACATTTATTTTGGCACTTCATTAATGCGTGTTAGACTGTTTGATAGTATTTTGCAGATCTCAGACGCTCTTTATTATTTTTAGCACTCTTTTTCCACATTATGTTTCAGTTTGGGTAATTTCATTGACATGTCCTAAAGTTCACTTATTTTCTCTTTTATATGCCCATAGAATGAATTTTTTGTCACTCATAATCATAATTTCACATCTAACATTTCCATTTGGTTCTTTTTTTATGATTTCTATCCCACCTAAATCTCTCAACTGTTCACATATGTTGTCCAACTTTTCTACTAGTTATTTTAAAGTTCTGGTTTAATAATTCTAAATCTGGGCCATCTCTGATTCTGGTTGTGTTAACTATTTACTCTCTTAACAATGGGTCACTTTTTCCTACTTTTTTCACGTCTTATACTTTTTGATTGCATATTGGACATGGTGTGTAAAAAAAAAATGGGATGAGGTAAATAATACTTATGCCCCCCAAAGAGCATGCTTATTCTTTTTTAAAGCCATTAGAGTGGAAATTTGAGTCAATTTGCTTTTCTGTAATTTAGCTGAGTCTGGATTTTGACGTTGCTTTAGTGACATTCAGTTTACACAGTTCAGTTTATTTTTGAGGGCGGGATCATAAGCTTCCTTTTATTGGGGTTTGGGCTCTGAGGGCTGGAAGTTTTGTCTCAGATTTTCTGCCCTATCTTCCTGCTTTAACTCGCCTTGTGTGTCTGCACCTTAGGAATGTCACACCCAGTTCTCCTATCCCTTCTCCAGTGGGAGATGGTGTTTTGATTGACCTATAAGGGATGTCCCCAAAGCTGCCTCTTCCCCAGTAATCTGGGAATTAATCAGATGGCTGTGCTAATGACATAACAAACACTGAACATAAGAAATAAAAATATATCTGTATTCACATCAGCAGAGACTACCAGAGGAGGAGGGGCTTCATCAGCCTGAGGTTGGTGGTGACAGGTTAACTAGAGAAGAGGCAGGATTACAGAAGTGAAAGTATTTATGCATTAATTAGGGAGGGATTACATTTCATATGAGTTGTCAACCAGTTGGTTGGATTTGAACTCTAATTGATGCTTGCAGGTGCTGCCAAAAAGGGAATTTTTTTTTCTAAATTTATCACAACATGCCATAAGGACTGCTTATGGATTTAATGTACATGGGGTATTTGAGATGTCAGTTAAAGATGGAGGGAATTGGGGAGAGGCAAGTGAGGGACTCGGTGGAGTATCTCTGGCACAAAAGGGACTTATGTGAAACGACTGTCACTCAAACATCACAAAATGGTAGGCTCTTCTTGTTGCAGATGGCCGATGCCTCACACGTGGTGTAAGAGCTGGAGTGTGGAGTGTTTCAATGTTCTTGCTCTGCCCTCACATGACATGCAGAAGGAGCTGTTTGCCTTTATTCTCAGAGAAAGTTTCTCTCAGTTGTCTTGCCATATCCTGAATATGTAGAAATTTGCTTAGCTTTCCTGTTCTACCCTCAGGTTGTATCTTGCTTGGTGCACCTGTGCCTCAGAGGGAGTCTTTCTCCGTTCTCTTCCCTTACCCCAAATTTTTGAGCGTCATTGAAGCCTGTGAAAAAGAGATGGCAGGTGGGTGCAAATTCTCCTTGTATCTAGGGGCACCCAGGGATTTTAACGTATCAAGAGAGCTCACACTCGACCTTTTCAAATTCATTGAAACTTCATCTTGTCATATTTTCTGCATCTGTGGTGGCTCCCTCCTCCTTTTCTCTGCCAAAGAAGAAAGCAGCTTGTGTCCATCACAGCTGTGGAGGATATTACCTATTGGATTTTAGTTTATTAGGTTACTTTGCAACACCAGCTCTTTGATGGGCTTGAAATAAGCATGATTTCGCAGATAATTCATCTTGTTCTTGTTAGAGTTGGAGAGTTTTTATTTCTCTATTGAGACTTCCTGAGTATGGATCACACTTTTTCTGCAAGCCCTTTAATTTTTGTTAAAAACTACACGTCTCAGGGGCCGGGCCGGTGGCGCAAGCGGTTAAGTGTGCGCGCTCCACTGCGGCGGCCTGGGGTTCGCCAGTTCGGATCCTGGGCATGCACCAATGCACCGCTTGTTAAGCTATGCGTTGGCGGCATCCCATATAAAGTAGAGGAAGATGGGCACAGATGTTAGCCTAGGGCCAGTCTTCCTCAGCAAAAAAAAGAGGAGGATTGGCATCGGATGTTAGCTCAGGGCTGGTCTTCCTCACACACAAAAAAGAAAAAAAAAACCTACACATTTTAGATAATATATTGTGGCAATTATGGATTCTGATTTTTCTGAATTTTCTTTAGTATATTTTCTGGACTTATTCAACGGAATCTGCCTCATCTTTGGTGTGTGGTTGCTGATGTCTATGCTTTTTTTCTTCAATTCTTAGTTTTATGTTTTGCTTGGCTTCTCAAGAGGTGCCACTGTGTCTGCATATTATAGAGGCCAGCTAATTATTTGGACAGAAGTTATGTTTACACTCCTTGAACCCGTAAGGCTTCCACCTTCTGCTGTTGGATCCCTGAGTGGTGTGGACAGTGCCCTCAGAGTTCAACCTGTGTTCGAATCTTGCTCAGCTTTCAGTTTCTTCTGGGCCCTCTCAGATCTTCCTTGTACACATGCAGAGTTTCCCAGCAAGGTAGATGAGAGGGGCTTATTTTGCCTTTCAGAGATTCTTTTCTTTACCTGAAACCCCATTAAATTTCGGATGACTTGCCCTAATTGGGATAGTGATGCCATAGCAGAGCTGAATGTTTTCCCCTTTCTTTTCCTAATAAGTTTGCTGTTTATACTGACAATGCTGCACTGGGTTTTGCCCTCCACTTGGAATTAATTCTTCCTCCTTGGGCAGTAAGACTGAGGATTTTCCTTTTAGATTTGTGGTTTGTGAGAGCATACCAACAAAGAAAGTTTTCCCTATTGACGTCTAATATTATAGATTAGTTCTGTCTGTTTTTGAACTTTGTGTAAACAGAAGTACTAATTTATTATTTTGTGTCTGACTTCATTTATTTTGTTACATGTAACAGTATTTTACTGTTTCTCCTTGCTGTATAGTATTCTGTTGTATGGAAACACCCATATTATTTATCCATTCCTCGCTCAAGTAGGTATTACTGAGATTTGCCATTGTGTATAACATCGCTATGAACATTCTTTCATTGAACATTTCTTTCAGTGCACATAGTTCTGTTGAAGGTATTCCAAAAGAATTGCTGGGTAACAGTTTTAGTAGACGCTACCAAACAGTTTTCTAAAATAGTTATGCCATTGTACATCTACTCCAGCAGTGTATAAGAACTCTACTTGTTCCAGAGACTCCAATAATGCATTGCTTGCCTTTTTCATAGTAGCCATGTTACTCTGTTTGAAGAGGTATCGTATCAAAGTTTAATTTGCATTTCTCTGTTGACTAAAAGTCCCAGATATTTTCTTTAGCCATTTGGATATCTCCTTTTATGAAGTGACTTTTCGAGACTGTTGCCCATTTTTCTACTAGGATATGGTCTTTTTCTGATTGATTTGAAAGTCTTTACATGTGCTGTAAGTCTTTTGTCATTGCCACAGGTCTGATTCCTTGGGAAACAGACTTTGGGGTAGAGATATGCAACAGTTGGTGGAGTGAATGCTGGTGGCCAGCACATGACAGAATCTACCACAATTAGATACATGCATTGCAAAATTTCCTCTCATTTTATGGTTTATTTTACCCTCTCTTCTTGATGTCTTTTGATAAATAGAAGTTCTTAATTTTAATGTGGTAAATTTTATTAATCTTTTCCTTTATGACAGTATTATTATGTGGGATTTTACTTATAAAATTTTGTATACTGTAACACTGTGAAAAATTTTTCTATGCTTCATTCCAGAAGCTTTGCAGTTCACTATTCCATTTATATCTAAAATTCATCTGGAATTGATTTTAGTGTATGGTGTGAGCTACAGGTCAAGATTCATTTTCTGCATATGACTAGCCAATTCACCCAGAACCACTTATTGAAAAAAACATCTTTTCACATTCTTCAACTTTGGTCATAAATAAAATATTTGTATAGGCATTTTGGTGGGAACTTTCTATTTTAGTCTATTGGTCTATTTGTCTTTTCTCTTGCTGTACTATAGTAACTCATATTGTGGCTATCTGGATATCCGGAGGGACTGAAAAGGTATAATCCAATTCAATATGTGAATCTTGTTTGACTTCTGATTCACGTAATGAAACTATAAAAAACAATGTGGGGACAAATAAGGAGGTATGAATATGGACTATGCATTAGATAACAATAAAAATAGTGTTAATGTATGTGATAATTACATAAGCTATGTGAAATACTGCCCTTATTTTTAGTAGACTCACTCTGAAATCTTTAGGAGTTAAGTGTCACAACATTTGCAAGTTATTCTCAAATTTTTCAGCAAAAAGGAATATACACAGATGAATAAAGACTAAGAAGAGCAACATGTTACCAAATTAAGTATTCATTTTTTACTTCTATAGTTTTCTTTGTTTCCAAAGCTTTATAAGAAGTTGGAAAAATCAATTGGAAAACAATTATGATTTTCTTATAGAAATTCTAGGTGAATTCTTATAGAGTCCTAGGTGAACATTTATAATAAGAAGTCTAGGTGAACTCTTAAAATAGAGTTATAGTACTAGTAATCAAACCAAAGACGCTTTTGAAAAAATTCACTTTTAAATTGACATGCTTTATTTTATAATGAATGCATAATGTGTTCTGTACAGCAATCCTTTTATGACAATACAGGGAAAAAGCCTGTGGAAATAATCCTGTTTTAGAACTGATCAAAAAGCAAAATTAAAAATCTAATGAGCACTAAAAAATAATTGGCATGATTTATATACTAATTGGGCATGATATATTAAGAAAACATTAATATTATAAGCTAAATGATTCAAGAATTAAAATTCAATGTACTCAATGTTCTTACAACACTGAGGAGACCAAAAAATTATTTAAAGAAAAGAGAAGTGATGATAACTATGAAAAATATATTATTGATACAAAAGAAATTTTAGACTCTTCAGAAATTTGTCCAGATTTTTCAATGTAGAAAATTCGAATAATATCAAGGAGGCTATTTTTGACTATAAATCCTATATTCAGCTTATTTCTAATTCAAATCTAAATTTAAAAGCCACTTATATTTCTTACCTCTTCAATATAAGAAAGTCTTATCTAAAATAAAAGTTACATACTGAAAGATTATCATGAAACATTTTGAGTTGTATACAACATACATAATTTAATAAATTACAAGGGGCCAAGACTACTGACTGTAAAAAAAAAACCTAAAATTGAAATTTAAAAAATATTGCAATGAATGCTGTATTGATGAGACTTTGATAGTTAAGAAATTAAGGGTGAAGGGTCTTTTTCCTAAAATATTATATGATTCCCAATGAAGTACTATAGCATATTTGCATTGTAAATAGATGGATACATTTGGGATTGATTCTTTAGCTTAAAGAATATATTTAATTTTATCAAAGTCAATTGCAACTAGAAAGTATAGCTTTTCTCATAACTGAGGAACACAATATCATAATAAATACTACAGAATATAATTACCATTTCCATAGGAAATAAGATGTCAAAAATGTAATTAAAATATCCTAAAAAATTGGTTTCTATGAAAGCAAGACATAATTATTTTCATATATTATATGTAACTATAAGTTCCTAATTACTGTGATTAAATTTTGAATTTCACATTATTTTACGTTCAATTTGAACATATTTAAAATACAATTATGTGAAATTTGATTTTGTATAAATTTACAGAATGATTTTCTTTGATATAATTCTTATTTATAAGAAATCAATGATATATCATCTTTAAAATATTACTTGAGGAAGGATATCCCTTTCCTAACTCATAAGGAATCTGGGAGTCTGTGCTTGTAGTAGTCCTGGTGACACTATATATTGGGATCTACTCACTAGGCTTCTCATAATGGTGAACAGAGGCTTTGACACACAATATCATCATTAATCCTGAGCAACAGTCTAACACAACCTCAGCTAGTGCATGGATGCTCTCCACTGGACAACTTTTGGAAGAATAAACAGAAGCCTTATAAACATGCCTATTAATATTCTATGATGGATGAGTCACAGCCTTCTTTTTGCTTTAAATCTCAAATTCATAAAGGCTTGGGCAATTCATTTGTCTGATTTGAAATATATCTCCACAGATTTTTGACCTCTGATTTCCAATAATGTGGTTAGGGAAGGTGCACTATGCTAGTAAAGCTTTACAAATTGACTTTGCAGTGGCTCTAGAATGTGTGTGATCCTCTTGTGGTTAATAACTATGGATACAACAAACTAGGTATAATCTTTTAGTTAGGAGCTTTTGCTGACAGTCATGTGCCATGCATTCAAGTATATTTTTATCCAGTGTGAGATACATACAATTAGTAACCCATGTTCAAATGATTAAAACATCTTCATTTGAATAAAATTAATACAAATTTAACAAATAGGTCTCAAAGGAAAGAACGGCTGCCCTCTCATTGTGAGACTGGAAAATTAGGGGAGATTTCATAATATTGGAAAAATTAGTGGTAAAACAATCATGCAGAAACCTTAGCATTGCTTCATTGCCCTTGTGTGTCATATCCTGGGTTACAGGAAAATTCTGATTGAATAAGAATTTTTCCACTATCAAGCCGCTGTCTGACATTGACAGGAACACTCTGAGTGCACTATTGACTCTACCAGTCTTAACAGTTCTTTCCTCACTTTGGAGCCTGACCTTGGAGACGATAACATTTAAAATCTACTAGTTACTTGATTGTATTAAGAGAAAAAGAGGTGAGAATAAGAAACAGCTGCAGCCATGACTGCATTACTGGCCAAAGCAATCATATATATATATATATATTTTGTGTGTGTGAAGGAGATCAGCCCTGAGCCAACATCCATGCTAATCCTCCTCTTTTTGCTGAGGAAGACTGGCTCTGAGCTAACATCTATGGCCAATTCTCCTCCTTTTTTTTTCCTTCCCCAAAGACCCAGTAGATAGTTGTATGTCATAGTTGCACATCCTTCTAGTTGCTGTATGTGGGACGCGGCCTCAGCATGGCCAGAGAAGCGGTTCGTCGGTGCGCACCTGGGATCCGAACCCCGGCCACCAGCAGCGGAGCGCTCGCACTTAACCGCTAAGCCACCAGGACGGCCCAAAGCAATCATATTTTAAAAGTTGCAGCAGACAGTAGCATAAGGACAATGTTTATAATTATTTGTAGTCATTAATTGTTCAAAGTCAGAATGAGAGATAGTACAAATATGAACAGATTTTGAAAAGTAAGAGTATATGCTGAGTGTGTCAAATAAAAACAAATCTGGAATTAGATAAGAAGAGATTTTTTTCAGAAAGACTATTGCAATGTGGAGAACATTTCCATCTGAGGATCTGCAACACCTTAAAATCAAACCAATTTTTTTTATAGGAAGGGATAAGTAGAGCTATCAGGTACTTTTAAGGGAAAATAGGGGAAGCAGGCGGTTGAGCAGACAGCATGATCAGGGAGTCTGACAGGAGATGTTTCTTGTGAGGTTACCTCATTCTTGGGATGAGCTGTTAAAGGAGGGTGTTTCAGTGTTGCTCAGATTTGGAGACAAGCTCAAGTTCAGGGGCTTGTGGGGAGGAGAGAAGCTTGACTAAAATTTGGCCCAGGCAAAGCAGAGGATAAGGGGAAATTGTGAACACTTGGTCAAGTGAGAGCAACAAGTTCTAATATTTATGCAACAAAACAAAGAGAAATATTTTGCTACATTGTGTTAAGACCAGACTATACACCCAGGACCAATTTTCTCTTTCTGAGCTACTCTCTTCTCTCTTCTGTAATAGATATGTTTTTATTTATTGGTATATCCTGGCATTCACACATTCAAAAACACATACACACGCATAGTATTACCAGTAAGTTTAAAGATAGTATTATTTATTAGGTTGAAACTCCAGTTTTTAAAATATAACTACTTTCATCCTACCTATTATGAATCAATATTTATAATCCATTGATGAAATTTATCTTAATTTGAATGTTATAAATAAAAATGCATTTATGCATGGACAAGAATACATAAGTGAAAAATATATGCAACTGTATGTTGGCCATGTAGTTTATTTCATCTACTTATTTGAATTTTAATGTCTTTTGATATCTTAAGGTATACAGATCAGGGGCCGGCCCAGGGGCATAGCAGTTAAGTTCACGCATTCCACTTCGGCAGCCCGGGGTTCGCGGGTTCAGATCCTGGGCGCGCACGTACTCACCACTCATCAAGCCATGCTGAGGACGGTGTCCCATATAGAAGAGCTACAGCTCTACAACTATGATACACAACTATGTACTCGGGGTTTGGGGAGGAAAAAAGCAAATAGAGGAAGATTGACAACAGGTTTTATTACCGGGCCAATCTCCAACCCCCCCCCCCAAAAACGATATACAGATCATTTATAAATTTTTGCAGTATTTGCTTATTCTAAACACTAAAGTATATTGGAGATTTTTAGAAAATATTTCTAACTTAACAGTAAGAATAATAAATCAGTTTATACTGGGAATTTTTTTTTAAAATGTGACACCTAAAAATTTTAATTGGATAATGTAAGTAGATTAACTTTGAGATATAAATATTTTTGGGCGGGGTGGGCAGGGAACAACAAACATATCCTCTTTCCTGGCAAATCCTGCTAATATGTAATTCACAGAATTATATTTATATCCAGCAGCCATCTAACCTACCATTAGCTTCTTTCATTACATGTAATATATAGTTAGTACCTATAAGCTACATAATGTCCTGTAAAATTTCCCTTAATATTTAATCTCCTCAAGTTGGATTTTCTTTTCTATACTAACAAATTTATATTGGGACTTGTAGATCTCAGGAGTATAGCAAAATAGTATATTAAATAGAAGTAGTCTTTGTTCTCAAGGCTACTGATGAATCATTTAAGCCTCTGTGCTTACAGATCACTTAAATTGCCAAAAATCATACTGTAAAAATTTACAATTATCCCACTAAAATGATAATTATCATTATGCTTTATTAAAGATAATGCAAGGAAATTATTAAGTTGTTACAGGGACCCTCTGCTATCACAGAGGAAAGCATAAATACATATAAATAAAAGAACAACTGAAAATACATCACGCATGTACTTTTGTACTTTCTTATTCTAAAACCCATTTCTTGAACTAGTGTTTTCATCCTTTCCAGTATAATGGCATAGAAACCTTGAAGTTCTTTCTCCTATCAAATTGTATCACTACCCTCCTTACTTAATGTGGGGTCTATGGTAACTGCCTAATAGTCCTCTATGAACAGAGCATTACCTTCTCTAATAATCATAGTCCTCTGATGCCTGACTAATCCTCCTAAAACACTACTTTCACTGTGCTAATCTTTCTCATAAACTTGCAAAATCCCCCAATGGCTTGTCACATTGAGTTCATGTTCTTTTGCCTTGTCTTATCAAATAATTCAAGAACATGTATTAACTTTTACTTTTGCTCTCCCTCCTCTGAGAATTCTCAGACAACTATTATCTGGACTAATTTTGAAACAGAATGAGGATATAGTGCAAGGAACTATAGAATTAAAGAGTGAAGACAAGGAGAGAGAGGAAAAGGGAAATTAAAAAAAAAAAAAAAGAAATAAAAACAGAATAATCTTGGAACTTAGAATTCAACTGACGGAGCAGTGGGATTTGAAGAGGAACTTTTTTCCCCTGGAGCTGTGGCATGGTGGTTCGAGGCAGGGGGCAGCAGTAAGGAAGGGTGTTATTCTGAAGCATTCAAGCATAGGTGGGGAGATGATCAAGGAAGCAGCATAGAAGGGACAAAGGTGTGAGTGAGAAAGTTCAGATTTTAGGAGCATGATACTCCTAGGTTTTTAAAGAATTCTATGAGGGATTTTACTTAGTTTTGGTGAGAGCAAATTTGCATTAGATCAATCTCACTGTTTGTTTAGTGAACTAGAGTAAAAAAAATTTCCATTTCCAGTGTGCTCTGAAAGTGACACCTGCCCCACGGTGAAATCCTTTGGGTCAAGGTTTATAATCTTGCTAAAATAGTCCTTTTAACCTGATTTGCACGGGTGGAAACATCACAGGAAGAATATCTGCCAAATGGCCCCCAATGCCTTAAGGCTCACCTCAAGATTCCTTTCAGAGAATCCTTCATAAATTCTACCCAAATTTCCCCAGCGTAGGATTCTACATTCAATTGTACTTTATTCATGTTATAAATTAGATATTAAACTCTTAATATTACAGACTATACCTTGAATTTTAATCATTATTGCTTACCTGGCACAGTGTCTTGCACACAGAAGGCACATCCAAAAATAATGAAATGTACTATTCATATTTTAAGGGAATATTGGCTTCCAACTATGTACTTGATGCTGTTCTAAGAATGAAGGATAAAACAGTGATTCAATAAGCAAATGAACTAAAATAACTCATAGAGTTTTCATTCTAATGAATGGAGATAACAGATAAATAAATGAAGATTAAAATATGTCTAGTGGCAATAATAAATAGGTAAAAAAACCGTGGTAAATTTATCACTCATATACTTCTGTACTTTTTTATTTTAAAGCCCATTTTTTAAAACAGTATTTTCATCCTTTCAGTCTCACAACCTAGAAACCCTTGAATTCTTTCTCTTTCATCAAATTCTGAAAAAAGAATAAAAAAGGAAAAGGGAGTAAAGAATGGCATTGTCTTCTATATAGAGAAGTTGATTAAACCTTCTTGAATGAGGTGATGGGGAGACACCTGAGGAAGTGTGGGGGCAAGGCATAAGAAAATTGAGGACCAGCACTGCAGGTATAGTGAATAGTCAGAGTAAAGGCTCTGAGGCTGGAGCATGAATAGTGCGTTCCAAGAAAGAAGTGTTCTGTGTGATTAGAGAACTCAAAGCAATAGTACAGTGAGGAGCAAGGAGATAGAGTGAGAGAAAAACGGCTGGGAGCCAGACTATGCAGGACCATTTAAGTCATACTACGGATTTTTACTCTTTTCTGACTGAGATGCATATTCTAATGATTTGGCTCTCAATGGAGGCTGCACATCATTGTTCGCTGAGTAGTTTAAAAAAATATCAATGTCCTGGTTCAGCTCAGAGGTATAGACAGCTGGACAGAGTATCACTTCTACCCTTATAACAAGAAAAAAGCTAGGAAAACTGAAAATAAATGCCTTTTCTTTAACCCATAAGAGAATAGGGGGCATAGGGCAAACAACGAAGCTGAAATGTGGTGAGAGAAAGGAGCCCACAGGGACAAATAGGACCCAAGCATTTGTGTAAGTGGGGCAGGTGCTGCTGGATGGAAATAAGCTATGGAGAAGATTCAGCTAAAAACTTGAACAAATTGCTAAAGGCTGAGCGTGGGCTAACATGAGAGCATGAAGCCCTAGGGGCCACAGATACAAGGGAGTTTGAACTCTCTTGCAGGCTTGTCCTCCACAAATCCCCTCAGGCACACATAGGGAAGATCAGGGAGAATTTTGAAAAACTTCCTTTGTGATTCTGTCTGAGATGGGGAACAGTAGCCACTGTCAAAATTCCATCCAGACTCAACTCCCTTTTTTCTCTTAAAGAAAAAAGAAAACCTTATTCTGTAGAGGAAGAGCAGTGACAGTGTTTGTTTTGGGGCACTAGTGATGCTCACTGTGGCTGGAGGAAAGGAACAAGAAAAAAATTTTTACCCTAGGAGAGGAGCAGGAATGCTTACTAAACCCATCATTGCAGCCGGATAAGAGACACATAAAAATCACACTCTCAAGACCCAGGTTAACAGTGCCTAAGAATGAGGTTTAATCAGAATGTCAGAGAATGTCCTTTTTATCCCACCCCCCTACCACACTAACACATTTTGATTAAGAAAGACACTAAAGCATATCTGAGAGATCTGTAGGAGATGGACTTTTTCTGGTGAATAGTGTAGATGAAAGAATGGAGTAAATATTGAGAGGAACCAACTGAAAAACAAGATATCACTAAAGAATTTTATGCTAGTGGTATACTGAGTGTAACTATAACAACAACAAACTTCAATTCCATCCCAACTCCTGACTAGAATAATACAAACATTCACACTAAAGTCTTAACAGAAGGAAAGATGTGCTCACTTAGAAGCATAAAAAAAAATTTACCTCTGTATCCACTGACCTATACAATTTGTCCAGCTTTCAATAAATAACAGGCATAAGACAAGGTAAGAGAAAACACAGTCTGAAGAGAAAGCATCATCAGAACCAGACTCAGATATGACACAGGTGTTGCAACTATCTGACAGGGATTTTAACATGAGTATGACTACTATCTTAAATACTCTAGTGAAAAAAGTAGACAACATACAAAATCAGATAGGTAATTTCAGCAGAGAAATGGAAAGTACAAGAAATAATCAAATGTGCTAGAAATAAAAAGTAAAGAATGCCTTTCATGGGCTCTCAGAAGACTGGACACAGCCAAAGGAAAAAACAAATGAACTTGAAGATAGGTCAATAGAAATTACCCCAAGTGAAATGCAAAAAATGCAAAGTGAAAAACAAACAAGAAAGCACACAAACAAACAAAGCAGAGAACAGAGCATTCAAAAATTGTGGAACAATATCAGAGAGTTTAACACATGCTTAGTGGAATTCCAGAAGGAGAAGAAAAAGAGAATGGAAAGGAAGCAATATTTGAAGCTATAAGGGCTAAAAATTTGCAAAATTAATTTCCAAAGTTAATGAGAATATTAAACTACAAATTCAGGAAGCTCAGGGAACATCTTGCAGGAGAGAGAAACAAACTAATAAAAATCTAGGCATAATATATTCAAAATATGGAAAACCAGAAACTCTTGAATGTAACCAGAGGGGGAAAAAGCACATATTTATAGAGGAACAGGATACAAATTACAACAACTGTCTTGTCAAGAATTACGTAAGAAATAAGACAATGGAATGACATCTTATTAGTGCTGGAAAAGAAGAAAGAAAACCTATCCAGAACTCTACACCCAGAGAAAATATCCTTCAAAAATAAAAGAGAATAGTTATATTGAAACTCTCTGTAACTCTCTATAGTATCTTAGCAATTTTTCTTTAAATCTAAAAGTATTTAAAACAAAAATTAAAATGAGGAAGAATGAAATACTTTTTCAAACTAAAATTGAGGAAATGTGTTGCGACCAGACTAACTCCACAAGAAATATTAAAGGAAATTATTCAGGCAAAAAGAACGTTATATAAGTGAAAAATGAGTCTATTAAAGAAATGAAGAGCATTGAAAATAAAATTTGAAAAAGATAAAATAAACTCCTTTTTTCTCTCACTTGTAATTGCTCTAAAAGACCAATATTTAAAGCAAAGTAGTAACAATGTAGTGTATGCTTATATCATATGTAAAAGTATATGCAAAAATATATGACAACAATAGCACAAAGGATGTGAAGGAGGAATTTGGAATATTTTGTAAGGTCCTTACAAAAACATGAAGTGGTAAAATTTTATTTGATGGTATAGTAGATTATTTAAATATGTCTTGTAAACACTGTGGAAACCACTAAAAGGTTTCTTTTTTAAAGAGGTATATAGAATAATTCAAAATAGCAGATGAAGTAGAATATAAAATATACAAAATTAAACACACAGAAAACATAAAATGTGGAAAAAAGAAACATATGACAAATGGAACAAATAGGAAAGAGCTAGAAGAGAATATTGACTTAACCATATCAATAATCACTTTAAATGCATAAGCAAAAGAAAGCTGGAGTAGCTACATTATTTTCAGAACAGTAGATACCACAACAAGGAACATTATCAGGGATAAAGAGGGAAGCAAAAAATAAATAGAAGAGTAATTAAAAAAAAAAAACATTAAAACCAAGTGTTTATGCACTTAACAACAGAGTTTCAAAATTATGTGAGGCAAAACTTTTATATATATATATATATATGTTAAAGAGGAAATAGAAAAATCCACAACTATAGACGTATACTTGAGCACACTTCTGTCAGTGATTGATAGAATAAGAGGACAGAAATCAGTAAGGATGTAGATGACCTGAACAATACTATCAACCAACTTTACCAAATTGACATTGTCACCTTAAAAAGCAGATTCACCAGTTATCTTACCCTCGAAACAAGTTTATTTGAGAATAGCCAAAATAATTGAAATTCAGGATGTGCATGCTGTGGTGAACCATAGGCAAATCCAGAGAACAGAGGAGGGGAGTTTGCTTTTATAGAGAAAAAGGGGGACTAGGGAGGGGCTGTTCTAAGTGAAAGTCCATTGGGGGGAAGTGACAGTTCAGGGTGGCAGTGGCTTCTCGTTGGCTGAGCTGAGCCCTTTCTCATTGGCTGGGCTGTTGCCTAGTGGAGAGAGAAATCTTCCTTCAGTAGTAAAGTAGTTCTACTTCCTGTCAGATACAAGCCTCCTGTCTCTTCCTGTGTGAAGTAATTGATGATGCATGACAGGGTGTGAGAGCTCTTCCTACTGGCCTTCCAGACTCCAATTTAGTTGAGATTTCTCTTATTTGTTTCACAACATTTATAGACCTACACTAATATAGTCAAATCTTTTTGACAATGATTCAAAGCCATCTTCATGGAGAAATGATTGCCTTTTCAAAACTAATGATAATTGCTAAATAAATTAACTAAATGCTAATAAATTAACCTTGATGCATATTTCACACTTAAGCAAATGTTAGCTCAAATCATACTATGTGCCTAAATGTAAAGTGTAAAACTGTAAAACATGTAGAACAAAAATTTACGTGACCATGTGTTTGATGATGAATTAAGGTGCTGTACAAGGGAGGATTTAGGATGATGGAACTATTATTCTGTATGGCACTGTGGTGCTGGATACACAACTATGCATTTGTCAAAACCTATGGAAAGGTATACCACAAAGGCAAACTTTTAATGTCTACACATTTAAAGATATATCAACAAAGATCAAGATGCAATCCAGGATGGAGTGTAGAGTGCAGCAAATGAATCTATTTGTGTTACAAATGTATGGTAGAATCTCACTGAAGGCAATAAGAAAGAAAGGAGTGGCACTAAATAGCTTTGGAAAGAGTGTCTCGTCTAGATACTGTAAAGATAAATATATAAAGAATTATACATAAACACTGTACTCCAGTTTAAATTTGTTTTCCACAAGGGTATGGTTTAGCAATCTGGAAACAACTCTACATGCATAATAGGATTGAACAAATAGGCAAATAAATTGTAGATAATGGGAACAGGGTTTCCTACTGTCAGAGAAAGAATTTACAAATAATCAAGAAGAATACTACAATGAAACCTGTGGTGCCGGATTAGAGTCAAAGATATAACTATGAACTCATATTTATTTTAAAATACTTATTTATAAATAGATAGATACAGAAATAGATATAGCCATGTACATATGCATGGGTTAGTACACATACATGTATTTCCTCTGAGAGGGCCTAGAAGCAGTGGTATTTCAGTAGCAATGAGCTCACCTAGCTCTTGGTTTCTAAAGGAAACTGAGCCTTGGAGAAATGTTTGATTCAAATTCTGGAGCAAGGAAAATGTGAAATAAACCTGGAGCATCTTGCAGTGCCACAAAGTAAGAAAGTACACAAATGGAAAATAGTTGGTGCATTTCAAAAGGTTACAGGTGACAATCTGAAAGTGGCCTCAATGGCCAAAGATGAAATAATTTTGGTAAAAAAACTATAAGCAAAGAATGAAATAAATATCCATGAATCCATACTGAAATAAGTAAATGATTGATAGGTAAGTAAATGGGGAGAATTCCAAATAAAGCATGTAAAAGGAATAGGGAAATAAAATATCACCAATAGCACAGCATTGTAAAAATTGCTGATCAATGCTAAAATTTGTGGGTGAAACCTTAAAGAGAAACAATATTTGCAGTTTCAAAAAATCTCCCACAAGGTATTTATTAATTACTATAGTGGTTTTAGCTTCTGTCCACAGTTTCTTAGATAGTCTTCCCTTTTGGAGGTGGATCTTAATTCCCTATCCTTTAATAGGGATAAGACATAATCACTCCTAACCAATAGAGTTTGGAAAGGGAAAAATAGTAACTTTACAGAGAAATTCAGCTGGCATCACCTTAACCAAGTAAGCAAAGTTAGCATCACTAATAATAAGTCAAGTTGACATCACATACCCCATGACACGATGTAATGGGAAGGGCACATCACTTCAGTGATTTCTTTCCAAAAATTTATAGCCTCAATCTAATTATGAGAAAACAGACAAAGCTAAATTGATAGATATTCACAAATTGATACATATTCTAACCAGAACTCTCAAAAGAGTGTCTAAGGCAGTAAAAAACGAGGAAAGACTGAGAAACTTCACAGGTTAGAGGAGGGCAATGAAACATGAGAACTAAATGTAATATGATATCCTGGATTGGATCTTGGAAAAGAAAAAGGACATTAGTGGAAAAACTTGTGCAATCCAAATAAAGGGTCTAATTTAGTTAATAATATTGAATCAGGGTTAATTTGTCAGTTTCAGTAACTGTAGCATAGTTATGTAAGATGTTACACAAGAACTCTTTAATATCTTTGCAGCTCTTCTGTAAACCCAAAATCATTTTAGAATAAAACTACTGAAATTTAGAAAAACTTAATTCTTGTCTTTACTACTAGATAGTTTAAATTTAGTTGATTTAAGCTCAGGCCTAAGTAGGGGTGTTTTATTTTAATTTTTTAAAAAGTTGATTTTTTTTTTTTTTTGCAGGCAAAGAGTCTCCTTGAGCTGCTATCTGTTGCCAATCTTCTTCTTTTTTTCTTTTCTTCCCCAAAGCCCCAGTGCATGCTTGTATATCCTAATTGTAAGTCATTTTAGTTCTTCTATGTGAGCTGCCGCCACAGCATGGCAACTGACAAATGGGTGGTGTGGTTCCCTGACTGGGAACTGAACCTGGGCTGCTGAAGCAGTGAGCAGCAAACTTTAACCACTAGGGCATCAGGCCTGGCTCAAAAAGTGATATTTTTAAAAATAAATATGAGCCAAGTTTTAATTAAATAATAGTAGTCATTAATCTAAATAAAACAAATAATTAGCATCAAATATTTTTGGTGAGAAGAAATATTATTCCTCATTCGTGATCCAGTGTTATATCTTGTGTGACTCTTGAGTATGCTCTTCTTTTAAAAATTGTTTCAGCCCTAGCTACATGACAGCATATTAAAATTTCTTGAGTAGTTTTAAAAATATAGTATCACTACCTTTTATTTTAACTTCTAATAATCAACTTCAATGAGGTATAAATTACATAAAATAAAATGCAAGCATTTCAAATGTACTATTGGATGCATTTTGACAAATGTATTAATCCATTTAATGACTCTCTCAATCAAGATACAGAACATTTCCATCACAAGAGTTCCTCAGTACCTCTCTGCATTAGAGCCACAAGCCAACACCCTTCCTTCCCAAACTCGAGGAGCTGTTGATATGCTTTCAGTCACTATTGATTAGTTTTGCCTGTTCCAGAATTTTACATAAATGAAATAAAACAAGATGTAACACTTTTTGTCTGGCTTCTCTCACTGAGCCTAAGTATACTGATGGGGGTCCATGCCTTTTAATAGACTTTTAAATTGTGTTTGGGGACATTATGAATCAAGCTGCTATAAATATACTGTCTAAATCTTTGGGTGGTTATGTGTTTTCAGTGCTCATGGATAAATTAGTAGGAGTTAAATTACTGGATTATATGATACATATATGTTAAATTTTATAAGAAACTGACAAACTCTTTGAAAATAGCTATAAAATTTTATACTCCCACTAGTAATTCGTGAGAGTTCAGTTGCTCCACATCCTTACCAACACAATATTGTCAAACTTTTAACATATAATCTTTCCGGGGAGTATGTAGTGGCATCTCATTGTAGTTTAATTTGCATTTTTCATATAACTAATTACGATGAGCACTTTTTTCAGATGTTTGTTTACCTTTCACATACCTTCTTTTGTAATGTCTCTGTTTAAATCCTTTCCTTATTTTAATGGATTATTTAGATTCTCATTATTGAATTATCAGCATTCTTCATATTTTCTGGATATAAATATTTTGTCACGTATATGTATTGGAGATATTTCCTCCCAGTATATGGTTTACCTTCTCATTTCTTAACATCTTCTTTCAAAAAGCACATTTTTAATTTTGATGAAGCCCAATTTATTACTTTTTTCTTTCATGATTAGTGCTTTTGAGTCCTAAGAAATATTTGCCTAAAGTTTGAAAATACTTTTTCCGTGTTTTCTCCCACACACCTTAGTTGTTCTAGATACAATATTTTGTGAAATTAAAACTATTTTTCCTGTGATATAGCTACCTTATTAGAAGTACTGCCTTGTTTAAAACACCATCCTCCTGGGATTAGGTTAGCATAAATTAAGACTGCCTGTATCTGGTCCACTCTCTCAGAAGTTGTATAAATAATTTATTTAGGTACTGGAAGCTTTGCTGCAAAGAATGACTCAAAATACATCTGTGGACCTCTGCAGGCTGGGCCCTCAGTTTATTCATAAACCAGACAATCATGCTGAAACATATACACTTATTCCAAGTCCCTGTATTTTTCCTTAAAAGACTGAATTATAACATTCTAAAAAGGGCAGGTGATGTAATTAAGCTTGTTTATAGCTCAGAGTGTCCACATCCAATTAGCATGCAACAAACTCAATCATTTATTTCTAAGCACTTTATTGTGTTAAATTACTAGTTCTGGTGAATGTGGTGTCTGCTGTCTATTTTAATCTCGCCTGTTTCCTTCTGGGCAATGTTAAGAGGGTAAATAACTGAAGAGTGATTGAGACTGAAGCCTCTAACCGACGGATCACACTGTTTTCACTGGGGAGTTTGAACATTCTCCCACATCTGTCTGGGAGTCCTTAGTAAGCACAGCTGACGGACAGCAGAACATCTCTGGGATGCTGTTTATTTGGCAAATAGTTGTTGCAGTCAGTGTCTTCTCAACCACATGTCGAAAATATTTTCATGGGAAAATGTGGTGCCCAGAATAGGATTCTTGTGAGACCACAGGGTTTCTAGGCAGAATAATGAGTAAAATAAACTTTGTTAATGCAATATCAGAATATAATTTATTTTTATTACCTAATATAAATCCAATTTAAAAGGTCACCAAATAAATTAATTTTTATTTTTATGCCGTGGTTAAGGACTGAATGCTAGCTAATCTTTATGGCTTATGCTTTAATTGATATGTCTCTTTTCAAAATTATGTATATACATATACTTACATATACATACATATATATGTGTATTATATACATCAATTTGCATGCGCACACACACACGTGTGTGTGTGCATGTGTGTGTATATATATAGAGAGAGAGAGGCTTTTTTTTTTTTTTTTTTTGTGAGGAGGATTAGCCCTGAGCTAACTGCTGTTGCCAAGCCTCCTCTTTTGCTGAGGAAGACTGGCCCTGGGCTAACATCTGTGCCCATCTTCCTCTATTTTATATGGGACGCCGCCACAGCATGGCTTGACAAGCGGTGTGTTGGTGTGTGCCCGGGATCCGAACCTGCTAACCCTGGGCCGCCACACTGGAGCACCACACTTAACTGCTATGCCACTGGGCCGGCCCCCCCTTTTTTTTTTAAATAGAATGGTGAATCTAGGAATGAAAACAAGCTGACGGTTTTCATGATGATTGTTTCCTTTCTCTATACATCTATATTACATATACTCTATACTATATGAGTCATCATTGATGTAGTCTAAGATTATTTACTTGTTGGGCTGTTAAATTAACTCTCTTCCCAAATATACTCTATTTATACTTTAACGTATCACTAAAAACTGATCTTCACCACTTGACTCTCTTGCCTTAACCACCCATCCTGGGTGTCTTTCCCTCATCCCTCTGGATGAGAAGGAATGTTTTATAGGATTGTTTACTGCAGCAGCCAACCTAAGCAGAAATATAAATTATTTAAAGTAAGTTGTATTTCTCACAAAAGAATAGAGAACAAGGCCGGAGAAAAGTACAAGAGGGAAGAGAATTTAGGCTGAAAGAAGCACTGCCATGGTCAATCTTCAGGATCAGTCTGGCTAAGAAACTGCCCAGAACAACAGAGTCCATACTCTTGGAATCTTGAAAAATTTTAAACTCTTTGTGCATCTGTTTGCTACTCCTCAAAGAGGCACAGGCCCCAGGAATGAACATCCTCCTATCTAACACTTATCAATGCCTGCATTCTCCTGCTAGGAGATGGTTGGAGAGAAGGGGTGGATGGCCTCTCTAGCTTCTATCATGAGAAGAAGAAATTCCCTCCTACCAAGACAGGCCAGTGGTGATTCGACCAAATGAGAATTTCTTTGGATGATGATAAGTATTATGTTACTACAGACAACATAGACTCCAAGGTTTTCCAATCATGTGCAAATTCCCCCATCATGCGTTGGGCAGCCTTTTGGGTCCCTGCATGTCAGTGTAAGGTGGTGGAGAAGAGTGGGGTACAGCTAAGCAGAGTTAAAACCCATGAGCTTCAGAGAGGTGGAGGAAGTAGGCTTCACTCGCAGGCTTGGAGTTTGCTCCAGAAAGGAAAAGAAGCGGTCATGAAGCACAATCTGAGTCTCCTTCAGATGTAAAGTTCAAACGGTCAGTATATGTCCTATTCTCGTCCCTTTTTACTTAAGCCATGAAATGAATAGTATTTCTATATTTCTCTGGGGTCCTGAAAGTTCTTTTGTTTTGTTTTTATTTTACCAAAAGTATTCATAAAATCTCATTTTAGTATATTTTAATAAGAAGATATATGTGAAACTTGCTCATATTGTACTTGGCACATAGTAGAAATGCATCTTCTTATAGACTATCAATATCTAACGCAGTACATATTTTTTGTGTGTGCGCGCAGGAAAAGATTCGCCCTGAGCTAATGTCTGTTGCCAATCTTCCTCTTTTTTTTTTTCCTCCCCAAAGCCCCAGTGCATGTTTGTATAGCCTAGTTGTAAGTCCTTCTATGTGAGCTGCCACCACAGTATGGCAACTGACAGAGAGGTGGTGTGGTTCCATGACCGAGAGACGAACCTGGGCCGCCAATCAGTGAGAGCACCAAACTTTAACCACTAGGTCGTCAGAGCTGGCTCAACACAGTATATATATATATTTGTGTGTGAGGGAGAGTAGCCTTGAGCTAACACTTGTTGCCAATCCTCTTCTTTTTGCTGAGGAAGATTGGCCCTGGGATAACACCTGTGCCCATCTTCCTCTACTTTATGTGGGACACCTGCCACAGTATGGCTTGGTAAGTGGTGCATAGGTCCGTGCCCTGGATGGGAACCTGTGAACCCCAGGCTGCCAGAAGCGGAGCGTGCGAACTTCACCACTATGCCACCAGGCCGGCCCCTCAGCACAGCATATTTTCAATGATTAATATTTATAATCAATCTCCTTCTCAACACTTGGTACATGGTGGGCACTTTATAATACTCACTGAATGAATGAATATATTTTGTTTCTCCATTCTTTTCCTCACTTCGTTCTATCTTCCTTTTTATGTCTTCATTTCTTCTTTGTTTTTTCAAGGAACTTCCTATAAGATCGTTCAATAAATAGTAGAGAGACAACATATTTTGAAAGAAAAACAGACACCAAATTACAAGAATGAACAAAGGAAAATATATTCTTATGGATTATACGCACTTGAATATTTCTGTCTTCTGAGAGAAAAACAGACATATTCCATTCTGTAGATGAGGTAAATGAGATAGAGAATAAAAAGAACAAGTAATTCCTCATTTATTGGTTTCAATATTGTCCCTTAATATAATCTTGTATCAGAATTGCTAGAATATATTAAAAAACTAATATTAGTTCACTTTGAGCCTTTCATTTTTCCCATTAACATATGAGCAGGATGGTGAACAATTAAAGCTAATGTGACAAAAATTATCTATAAAATTCATCAAACACTAGAATAACCAAAAGAGGACTCTAATTTATTTTTCCTTCCTTCATGTTAAATTTAAATGAAAATTTATATTCTAAATTGAATAAAGTTAATGTAAAAAACTCTTTTTAATCTTACGCAGAATATTGAATCATCTTATAAGAGAAACAATCAGAATATAGGGCATTATTGTTATTTTAATAGGGGGGCACGTTTTAGTAGGGGGACAAGTTTTAATGAACAAACAACTAAGTCGTATGAGTTATGTATGGAAATGTATGTTCATGTATGTGTGTGTGCTGCAGGAGAGTGGTGTGTTCTTGACTTTCTCGGAAATTCAAGAGGTAGACAATGGAGAGAGAGGATGAAGGATTGAATTCACTAACGTGTTTTTTCTCTTTTGGTCCCGGGCAATGATGATTATATCCATATATAAGTTCACATTTTTGCCAATTAATCTTCGCTTATCAGCATCATGTAAAATCAGAACCAAATTTAATAACTAGAAGTACTGGTGAAAAGGATCCCAAATTATAACTACAATGATGTGTCTATGGGCTATATATCCTTCCCTAATTTCAACAGTGTTACAAAAAATGTGCAATCAAGGGGACAATGATGCTGTTTTTTAAAAAAAATACCATTCCATTAGCTGTTTTTCAACAAGGGAGAGAAAAAACTCTTCAGCCTTAAATCCCATAAGTGTTAGCAACTTCCCTTCTTCATAGTTATGTATTCATTTAGGGGATATTTCTAAACCATATATTTCATTTAATATTTTGCATAGCTTAATTAGACCTGGAACAATTTTAAAAATTGATATAGATGGATAAGTAGACACAGATAAACTGATAGGTAGTTACTCTGTTATATGCATATAATAATGCATGTGTACACACTGGATAGCATAAACAATTATCTAAATGATTTTTAAATGGGGCTTTTTCTATCCTCACAGCTGTGTCTATTTATAAAAACAGGTGATCAATCCGAGTTATAATGTCCTAAAGAATCACCAGTAGCATTGTGTATAAAGATCCACAATTCCTGACTTCCAGAACAAACATCTTGGGTAACACAAAACCTGATTTTTTAAAAATAATTTGTTAGAATACTGTGTTTTTTAGACATTGAGAAATTAATCTAGTCTAAAATGAAGAGTGTGCAGAAATCCAAAGCAAGGCAGAAATTACTATTAATACACACAGAAGTCTATTTAGAAGAAAGTCTGGTTATGAAGACCTAAAATCTGTTAATCTTTTGCAATAATAAATCATGAATTATATATATATATTTCTATATGGTTGTTTTATTATAACAACTCAATGATTACTCAATACAAAATTCAGATAATTTGAGTGTTATCGGGTTCTACTAAAAAAAATGCTCAAATATTTGGGACAAAAATTGGGATATATTTTGTGTATTTGATTTGGAAGATTTCTTTGCTCTAGATGTATTTTGCAATATATGCTCAGGTAGATCTTTTTCTTCATATGTTTTAAAATTGATGACAACTTCTGTAATTCTTACATAGGTTTTAAAAGATTTTGAATTACATATACAGAAAAAAGTGTTGCCTAAGCAGAGGTTAAGTTATTTGTTGTTTCATCTTAAATACAAGCAATACTGTCTATCTTCTGGTATCTAATTATTTATTGTAATTTTCAAATCACTTATAAAGTCACTCTGGTTGATAGGTTCCTTATTGCATGTGAAAATATGCATTGTTTTTCCGAAATAGTCTCAAACACTAATAAATTATTGATATATTATGATCCACACACTATTTTTCTGGCTCACCGTGATCCTAAGTCTATTATGTAATACTATTTACATAGATAATTAGTAGGAAGTTTTTCAAAAAGAGAATCTAGCTATTTATTGGAGTGAATTTTAAAGCCTCTTTGGTAAGAGAACAGTTTTTGTAGCTGTAAAAACTGAATTAAACATTTCCTAACAGACCAGTTGAAAACCTCACTGGAAAAGATAAAATATTTCCTTGGAAATGAAATGATCAATTTGGAAATGCATTGTTGTTTACTTTTTGCTGAGTGGTCAATATTCTACAATTTGAATTTTTCGTATTTTGACAATTGCTTATTTAGAGAGTATAATAAATCAGTATCATATTCACCCAATAGGAATTGTTCTAACTTTGTAACCACATAATTTTTAAAAATATATTCCCTAATAAATTAGAACTACTCAAAATGAAGACGTCAGTAAGTTATCTTCATTAGAATCCAAACTGCTTCTTGGGGGCTAGGATTTATTCTGGCCCATACATCGTTATCCTTCTCCTTCCCCAACTGGAGGAGAACAATAGAGATTTTAGGGTTGAAAATTTTGCCCCAATAGTCACTCCTTGTTCTTTCCTTTTCACAGGCAGAGTTATGTGAACTTTGTCTTATTATCTGTTTTGTCGTTCAGTTCTTATAGCTAGGAATACAAAAGAATCAAGGGGCTCTTTGACATGAGAAGAAGGGGGATAACTACGTTTGTGTTGATTATGAAAGACCACTCTAGCTGCTGTGTAGCAGAGGGAACTGAGCTGCTTGGGAGGCTCCTCCTCCTAGTCAATGATACTAATTTAGAGAGTTTTGTTAATTATATCAAACATCTTATATAGAATAGGTTCTAATAAAAGTCATTTTCCTTCCTATTTCTCATGTTATTTAGGCATTGCTAAACTAGATGACAGCTCCTGAATTACGTGAACTAGTGGATGCTTATCAGTTTGTGAGTAATTTTCAAGTAATATACTTACATTTTAAGTGAAGGCTTCTGAAGCTACAACAATTTAGGTAGAATGAGTAGTCCTCTTGTGAACAGGACAAACTTGACTGCAGGTCAGCAGGGGCAAAGGATATTCTGGCGCTAATTGGCCCTGTCATATCACACCATAAAAGACACCAGCCACTCTGATTGACTGAGGTTATGCTGAAGAAGAAAAGTGAGTTACATTCCCAAGAATGCATCATAGAGAATTTTAGCCTTCTTCACCTTTTTTATAGCCTGTAAATTTTAGCATTTGATGACTACGGTTCATATGTCTTCCACAAATCTAGAATAGTCCTTTAGTCATTGCTTTCCACTGTCTTACAACTTAGATATTGCCCAATGATAAAACTGCAAATCTACAGTTTAAATGTCACCTGCCCCTGCCTCTTCATTCTGGAGAGAGAAAAAATGAGCTCATTAGGTTTGAAATATTTTAGGATAATTGCAATGATTAGCATTTTGGAGACTACATTGTGGTTTTATAAGGTGCTTAACTAATTATATAGCCTTCAATAAAATGCTATAATGTGTCACCCACTGTATAGTGTGTAGCAAATCTTCATCATTTGGTGTCAAGGTTGCATAATTAATTTCACTGGTGACAATTCACTGCTCACATGGTGATTCTAGAAGTATATGACAAGGGTGATTGTGTTGTTCTGTTTTTTTTTTTTTTTAATTCCTTTTTATGATACTTGACAGATAGAAACAGGGCTTATACAATAAAAAAAAAGTAGCCAAAGCAGTCAGGCAACAGCCCTGCTCATATATCATATTAACTAGGATCAATTTTTCCTTCAGATAAATATGTTAGAGCTAATCATTAAAATCGCTATGATCTGTAGTTTGTTAAGGTCCAATTGATGTTGCATAGATACATTATTTTTAAGTCTATTTTTATTTTACCTGAATTCAAACCTTTGTTAAGCAAAAAATGGATCGCTATAATTTCTATGTAAAGGACTGCAGCTTAATGATGAGAGTTTCATATGGCCTCCGGGAAAGAAACAATTGTTGACCAGGGGTATGCAAAGAATTAACAAGCAGTGCTGACGGTACTCCTGATGATACTGCCGAAGTTGGGGAACATAAATTTTTGTGGCACTAATTCCAACAATTGTGTAATTTTCTCTGGCAGTGCTCAGCAACCCAGGTTTAAAAACTTAATTATATTAACAAGGCACAATGTGATCAAGAGTTAATTGTATTTATAAATAAAATGGTGGATTCAGCTCTAATTGAGTCACTTTCCTTCTTGAATACCTGTTTTGCTCTCCATGACTCGCTGAATAAAATCTTAAATTCTTAGCTTGGTATTTAATTGCACACACCTCCCCCTCCTCTCTCATACGTATACATTTTTCTTCACTCTTATTTCATTCTTATCAATGAATCTTATCCATCCACATTTCATTCTTAACAATGATTATTTCCATTCTGCTTGTCACTCTCATAACTGAATGAAGCTACTCACAGCTCCACAGAGAAGCAGTTTTTCTAGCCTTTATGCTTTTACTCATATTTGCACAAGACACATCTGATAAAGGACTACTATAAAAAATACACAAAGAACTCTTAAATCTCAGTAATAAGAAAATACACAACCCAATTAACAAATGGGCCAAAGATCTTAAAGACACCACACCAGAGATGATATGCAGATGGCAAAGAGTCATACGAAAATCATATGTCATCAAGGAATTGAAATGAAAACAATAATGAGATGTCACTACAGTCCTATTAGAATGGAAATCTGGAACACTGACAACACCAAATGCTGGTGAGGATGTGGAATAATAGGACCTCTCATTCGTCGTTGGTAGGAATGCAAAATGGTACAGCCACTTTGGAAGACAGTTTGGTTTTTTCTTACAAAACTAAACGTACTCTTAACATATGATCCAGCAATCGTGCTTCTTGGTATTGGCCCAAAGGAGTTGAAAACTTATGTCTACACAAAAACCTACACATAGATGTTACTAGCAGCTGTATTCATAAATGCCAAAACTTGGAAGCAACCAAGATGTCCTTCAGTAGGTAAATGGATAAACTGTGGTACATCCATACAATGGAATATTATTTGTCACTGAAAAGAAATGAGCTACTAAGCCATGATAAGACATGGAAGAATCTTAAATTCATATTACTAAGTGAAAGAAGACAATCTGAAAAGGCTGCATACCATACAATTCTGTATGTACTATATGACATTCTAGAAAAGGCAAAACTATAGAGATAGTAAAAAGATCAGTGGTTGCTGGGGATTGAGGAAGTGGGGTAGGGATGACTGGGCATAGAACACAGGATTTTTAGAGCAGTGAAAATACTCTGTATGATACCATAATGATGGATAGATATAATTACACATTTGTCTAAACTAGTAGAATGTATAACACCAAGAGTGAACCCTAATGTAAACTATGGACTTTGAGTAATAATAATGTGTCAATGTAGGTTCATCAATTGTAACAAATGTACCTCCCTGATGTGGAATGTTGATAACGGGGGAGGTGATGCATGTGTGGAGGCAGCGGGCATATGAGAATATCTGTACTTTCCCCTCAATTTCACTGTGAACTTTAAGCTGCTCTAAAAAAATATTCTTAATTAAAAAAAAAAAAAGAAAAGTGGAAAAAAATGGGCAAAGGATCCCAATAGACATTTTTCAGGTTCTTTTTTTTACAGCCCTTAAAGCTGTCATCCTCAGGGATCAGTCCTAGGGACTCTTCCTTTTCCTACCTCTGGGAAGTTTTCAACCTCTGGGAAGTTTACTTAACTATCAGGTTTCCAATACAATCTCTCTGCTGATAAATTCTCAACATCTACATCTTTTGAGTTACGTATATGTATCTTCTTGTGAGGTGAAATTTTCAATCGAATATTCATGGGGAACCTGAACTTGAGTATTTAAACTTTCCTCCCTCTTCCCCAAACTGCCTTTACTCTAGTGTTCCCTGTTTCAGCAAATGGCACTACCAGTCAACCAGTCACGCAAATCAGAAGCTTGGGCATCTCTCTTAACTGCTCTGTACACTCAGCCAGGCTCCAGTCATCCCATATCCAGCCAATTGCTCCACTGTGTCATTTATCCCCTAAATATCCCTACACTCCATGCTCTTTTTTCCCCTCCATTTCTTGTAACTATTGTCCTAGTACCAGCCTGAAATACTAAAATGTGCTCCTTACTTCTCTCTCACCTATAATCTGCAGATGCGTTGCTGTCTCCAAAAAATAAAATAAAATCCAATTTTATCACTCCTTGGCTTTAGAGTGCTTCCTTCAATGGCACTTCCATACCTTTAGGATAGTTAAACCTCCTGGAAATGGCTTGCAATGTCTGACATAATCTGCCCATCTCTTTAGATTCTCTATCTCCATACTCACTCTTTCTCTACTTTAGCCAACTAAATAACTTTTAGGTTTTTGAGCTGCTATACTTCCTTTTGGCACTGGGCTTTATCCATACTATATGTTTACTCTCCTCTCCAAAGTCAACTGGCAAGCATTTGCATATCCTTTAGGTGTTTCCTGAGTCCAGAACTCATGCTTTTATATTCAGAGCTGAGCACAGAATCTGAAACACAGTAGGTGACTGTATTACATGTTCAATTCTCAATAAATATCTATTGAGTGAGTTTCCCTTGCCTCACAATGTCATACAAGGCTCATATTAGACTTTTCTTTACATTTATAATTTCACATATTGTTTAATCAAGTACATCCAAATATGTGGAATTGTCTTCATGCAATCTTGCTTGTTGACCTTATTGGGTCGTCCTCCTCCAAGTATGTTTAAGGTCTTATTATTTTATAACTACTACAATTACTAATACTGCCAATGCTAATAGCAACAGTAATAATAATAACAGTAATTACAATATCAGCTAATATTAATGGAGCAATTATTATGTCCACGATTTTTGTGGTATATTATACAAATGTGTAATTAAAAGAACTGAAGGACTGGTACTAAACAGCCTCTCGAGAAATGCATTTGGTTACAGAAGAGTCAAGTTGGACTTTAATATTCATTCTATTTCATTTCAATTTTTCACAATGACTATCGATTCATTTAGTATTTGTGAAACTAAAAGAAAAGGCAAAACGCAAACAAGTAGGATAGCCAATGAGTTGAACAATATATCCTTGGTTCTAGGTAAATAGAAACTAGGAAATAGCTAGGAAATAATAAGAGCTTGCCATCATTAATTTAAGGCAACATTTTCCAAGAACTTATGCTAAAATTTTTATATGAATTATTTTATTTAAATTTTATTCTATGAAGTGAGTCATGCCATTGTTTAAGAACTGTATTCAAGTTGAGGTAACTTGCAAATTAGTTAATTAGGAGTTGTATCTAGATCTTTTTGATGTTACAGCCTAAGTATGTAACCACCAAACTCAAGAGATGTAGAAAAATCTGTGCTGAACTGAGCAGAAAAGAAGGATAACAAATTTCACCATTACATTTTCAGAAAACCGGATCAAGGCAGCTGAAGCCATCTGTTAACGGATGAGAAAAAACTGTTAACAAAACCTGGTGTCATAGTACTGGGCAGAGCAACTTCACCCTCAGGAGCAGATGAAAGGATAACTCAGATTTTAAAAAAAATGAGAATGCAGAAATAGAATAATGAAATAATTTACATTTAAAAAGAGAGGATTTAAACTCCATAAAAATGATAAAAGTCAAGTAAATTCTCTAAAAAGTCACCTTTTGATGTGTTTTTCTTTCCCTCATACTAGTAGATGTGCAAATGAAGTAGGCAAATAACAAGTAGCCAGTTACTCAGCCTCAGTCCATTATTCTATATTTCTTGGAATTGATCACCTTTTCTGCTTTCTGCCAATTTTATTGATTCACATTCTGAATAGAAAAATAATCTTCAACAGCAAGTTGTTTGTCAAAATATCTGACAAAAAATATTTCAATATCAATTATGATCTTTGATAATTCTTCCTTTTATATGTTCATATCAACATTTTCCTTCATTTCTGTAACAATTTTTGAGCCTATATAATAACTGCATTCCTAACCCTATTCAGCATAACTCTTCTCCAGGATCTGGAATTTCCATTTGCAGTGCCAGTTATTAATTTGTAGTGACTGTACTTATTTTTATTAACTGAGGTAGATTGAAATTCAAAATTAATCTGCGTAAGTTAGGAGGGGCACATATTTTAAAAGGTACCATATTTGTTGAAGTAAAGAGTTGTAATTCAAAAAGATCTAATTACTGAATTTTCTTTCACTCTTTTTTATACATTACTTATACTTTTTGACTTGGAAAATGTACTTAAATTCAATTGAATTAAGAATGATTTTTGAAGACCTTTTTGTCTTCCTGAGAAGTCGTTGCTTATGTAGATTTTATGATTTAAAAAAAATAAATCTCAAACAAACAAGTAGTCTCATTGTCTTGTTTGACATAGACCCTGCTATTTTAAAAATGTGTATTTAAATAAAACTCTAGGAAAGCACAGTAAACTGCCAAGAGATTACCTAGATCATTCAAAATACACATTCATTTACTTGTATTTACGTGGCATTCTAATGTATTTACTTTCATAGGAAAGAATCCACCTGACAAGATTATTTTTATTCAACATTTCCTCAGAGGATTCACTGCAGACAGTATACGTGGTAGAGAATCTCAAGGTAGGACACTCATGTATATTATACCTGCTCTTCTTGTTGTAGTATTGATGGAGCGACTTCAGCATAATTTAGAAACTAAATCTTGGAATTCTTCTATTATAACATTTTAATAAGTCAATTTGAAATATTAGGCTGTATTTAGGTATTTATTTAAAAATATGTTGGGCGTGTCCTCAATATATAAAATTACATTATTTTTTTCTTATACTAGGTAATTTAAATTATAATTTCCTCAGTTCCATAGCTCAACTTAAAAACTATTTTAATTTAAAAATCATGTTATTTCTTCTCTCTTGTAGATTTTAATATTTTTGTATAAAGTTACCATTAAGTAGCTTATATTATCAAGTTAATCACTTCTGCATTGGTTTATTTCTTTTGTTCTATTTAATATGATAGTTTATTCAAAATGTGATTATGTGTTTTGTTTCCTCAGGAAATCAAAAGAGCATTGTTTCTTTACATATACTTCCTAATTCATAAGGCTACAAAACAAAATAATATATGGGAACAACTACAAAGTTATATATATGCACGAAGCTTCCTCTCAGCATGTAATTTCAAAATTTCACATCTCATACATCACTGATATTTAGCAAGTAGACACCAGTAGTAGGGCATAATGGACGATTCTAATTGGTCAGGTGACTGTTATGGTACGTGTCTATAGAAATTATAGATACTGTACTGGTCTGTATATATTTTGAATATCAACTCTTCATATAATGCATAATAAACAGATCCATAGAGATATTTTCACTATTTAAAAATATAAATCAGTCACAATAGACATCTAGTCTCCAGTTTACATTTATTGAGTCATAGTCCACATCAGGCACTGTGCTAAAAGCTTCTTGTTCATTAATTATTTAAATCTTCCCAGCCACTCCATGAGTTAGCCACTATAGTCAACCCTTCTAAAATAAGAAGTACCAGAAATTGAAAGAATTTTACAGAATTACATACACAATAAGCAGGGAGTTGAAACTCTAATTCACCACTGTTTGATACCAAAGCCCATATTGTTTTAATCCCAACTACAGTGCCTCTTAAAGAATATAAACTGCATTTTTGTCTCCTTAAAGTAAAATGTAGTTAGTCCAATTCAGAATATCGTTATTTGTTCTTGACTCATGAAAGATAATTTTTAAACCATTTAAAGGTGATTGATATTATTCATTGAAATCAATTCTATACTATTACTCTGATCTAGACTCCAACATGGTTACTTTCTTCCTACATGAGTATATTGAAGAAGAGACAGAAAATAGCTACGATTTTGTGAGCTAGGGAAATGAAGGAATCAATGAACTGTAAGAAGTTGCAGGTTTGTTATCTAGTTGACTTTGCTTGTGTGCAAATATGTATTTTAAAGTAATTTTTCTTTTGTTTCTTGTGCTGGCAATTATAGAAAATGTGATGAAATTAGACATATAAATTGCTTTGGGACTTCTAATGCAATACTCTATGAATATGGTGATGGCATTATCTTGTTACTAATTTCAGGAATAATCATTGTATGGTGTGATAGCTTGATTTATCTTTATATTAATTAGAATCATCGTTTGAGTACTGCTCTGAATTAATATTGATATTCTGAGTTTTGGTTTTATGGTATCTATTGTTCAGTGTGAGAATTATTATAGAGGTTGTCATTAAGCAGAATAAAATTCATAAATGTTTAGCTGTGAAAACACACAGTAATTTTAAAAATTAACAATCAATAGCGATGAGATCTGAATTTAAAATCCTATATTTCATGAACAAAAACTGGAAAGTGGAAGTGGATAGGAAATGAGTAAAAAATGTGGTCATTTCTCTGTCTTACTGAGAAAGAGTATGACTGGCTGATAGAGGATAGCTTATGTTTTCCCTGCATATTCAAACTAGAGCAATATAGATTTAAGTATTTTGATATAGACTAATAACATTCAGTTATTCAAAATGTTGTGTTCCAAAGTGATTAACAGGAAAGATGCATTTCACATTAAAAAAGAGCAAAAAAGTTTTAAAAAACCCAGAGAGCTTAAAAGATAACCAAAAATAGACCAGATTTTGTGAACATGACAATAATTACATATTAACATTAGAAACTGAAGTTAAAGGTTCTCAAATCTTGTTTAAAAACAAAGTTAATTGATTGCTTATGAGACATGTAACAATGTAATGGCTTAGGTTAAAAGTAAAAACATGAAAAAATATATATAACAGAGACACATAAAAGCAAGTATTACAATTCTAATAGAAACTTTAACTAAAAATAAAAAATCATTACATTAAACCAAATAGGACATTATATAATAATGAAACATGATGTAAAATTCAGTATAGTGTTTATGCATTGAAATAGCACATTACATAAAATAGCTAAAGATAAACAGTTACAAGAAATTATTAAATACACAATTTTACTGTGAAATTTTAATAATTTCTCTGTCTCCAATATTATTTACCAAAAAATTTTATATTTTTATATGTGTATATGATTGTATTTTATATTATTATAATCATTATTAAAGGTAGCTAATAGTTGGACATTAAATTTTATAACCAAAAGAGAGATCATTTTTCTTCTTTTCAAAATTCAAACTTCTGTTTATTAATAAAGATATTCAGCCACAATTAAAACTTCCATAATTTGTAAAAATAAAATCTATATGTTATCATAATAGTATACTATAGTTTAATTTTAAGTAATAGCAAAAAAGAATACAAATACACAGGAAAATAAAACTTTTCACAAATTAAAGAAAATGAATACGTAGAATGAATACTATTATCATAATAGTATACTATAGTTTAATTTTAAGCAATAGCAAAAAAGAATACAAATACACAGAAAAATAAAACTTTTCACAAATTAAAGAAAATGAATACGTAGAAACTAAAATTATAGAATATATAAATTAATGATAGAAAAACAGTACCTAACAAAACTTATGACGATGTCATATTAATAATTAATAAAAAGTTCATAACTTTACGAATTTAGATTATTATTATGAAATATTGAAGCAAAATTATCTCAACTCTGACTGTATATTAGGATCTTATGAAAAATCCCACCTGGGGCTGATTAAATTTGAAGCCCTGGCGATGGATCTTGGCATTCATAGTTTTTTTTTGGTTGTTTTTGTTTTATAAATACCAAAAGTGATTCTAATGTGCAGTAAAGGTTAAGAAACACTATCAAGGGGGCCGGCCCCATGGCATAGTGGTTAAGTGTGTGCATTCCGCTGGTGGCAGCCCGAGTTCGGATCCTGGGTGCACACCGATGCACCGCTTGTCAAGCCATGCTGTGGTGGCGTCTCATATAAAAGTGGAGGAAGATGGGCACAGATGTTAACGCAGGGCCAGTCTCCCTCAGCAAAAAGAGGCGGATTGGCATGGATGTTAGCTCAGGGCTGATCTTCCTCACAAAAAATAAAAAGAAAGAAACACTATCAAAACATCAGAATAATATATTAGAAAATAATTAATAAATACAGTTGAAAGAAAGAGAATAATAAAAGCAAAGGGCAAATTTAAATTATTTGAAAACAAAAATAATATAATTGAAAAATTAGCCCAGAAGCTCTTCATAGAAAGGTCAATAAAATAGATGAACTAAAATACAAAGAAAAGGACACTCATAAACGAACAGAGGACACATCACACAACACAATAGACGTCTGAGAGAGCCATGCAGCTGTACGTCTGAAGTTGGAGGTGTTGAACTCCCTCAGAGGCAGTGGAAGGAGGTAAGGGGATCTCCTCTCCCTCCCTGATGGCGACCATCTAGGGCATGGGACTGTGCACAATTATGAGGGGGGAAAGGGCAGCCCTCTGTGGCAATGCCTTCACTCTTGGAGTTGCCTCCTAGCCCATGGGAATGCCCAACACCAAGGAGGCTAAGCAATCACGGGGAAGCCTTCACCAAGCCAAGCAGCCCAGGAAGGCAGACAGTGAGTGCACAGTGGGAGCACCCCTGGAATCACGCACGTGAAAGAAAGCGATCCTCCCCCAACCTGGCGCACCAAATCGGCTGGTTGGCTGGAGCTGGGATCCCCCACCAGAGTGCCTATATGCCTATGTGTGTAAAGCAGCGGCAGCCCACAGGCAAATGCAGATGGATTCTGTCAGCATAGCTCTCAAAGGCACAGCTGCCAGGGATCATGCTGGGCTCAGAATACACAGCTCCTGCCCCTCACCAGTGGCAGCAGGTGGAATCTGAGACCAGATCATACCACTATGCGATGGCACAAAGCCACCCCATAAAATTGCCTGAAGAGGTATATTAGCACTCCAGACCAGAAGGAAAATGAAAAGTACCCAGAAATCAATCCTGAAGTCACAGAAATTTACAATCTAAATGACAGAGAATTCAAAATAGCTGTGATAAAAAAGCTCAATGAGTTACAAGAAAACTCAGAAACACAGTTCAATGAAATCAGGAATAAAATTAATGAACAGAGGAAATTCTTCACAAAATAGATTGAAACTATAAAAAAAATCAGAAATGTTGGAGATGAAAACACAATAAATGAGATAATGAAAAATCAAGAGTCCTTAAGTAACAGAACCAAAATTACGGAGGACAGAATTAGCAATTTAGAGGACAGAAATATAGAAATGCTTCAGATGGAGGAGGAGAGAGAACTAAGACTAAGAAGAAATGAAGAAATTCTCTGAGGAGTATCCAACTCAAATAGGAAATGTGACATAAGGATTGTAAGTATTCAACAGAGAGAAGAGAGGGAGAAAGAAGCAGAGAAGTTGTTCAAAGAAATAATAGCTGAGAACTTCCCAAACCTGGGGAAGGAGCTGGAATTACAAGTAAATGAAACTAATAGAACTCCTAATTACATCAATGTAAGAAGACCTTCTCCAAGGCATATATTAGTAAAACTGGTGAAAGTCGATGACAAAGAAAAAATATTAAGGTCAGCAAGGCAGAAGAAAATAACCTACAAAGGAACACCTATCAGACTTTTAGTGGATTTCTCAGCAGAAACCTTACAGGCTAGGAGAGAGTGGAATGATATATTCAAAATTCTGAAAGACAGACATTTTTAGCCAAGAATAGTCTATCCAGTGAAAATATCCTTCAGATATAATGGAGAAATAAAAACTTTCCCAGATAAACAAAAACTGAGGGAGTTCATTGCCACAAGACCCTCCTACAAGAAATGATCAAGAAGCCCCTCATACCTGAAAAAAAAAGAAAGTGTTTACAAAGCCTTGAGCAAGGAGATAAATAGAGAGACAAAATAAGAAAATTGCAGCTCTCTATCAGAACAGATTAGCAAACACTTAATTATAACATTAAAGATAAAGGGAAGGAAAATATCAAAAATAACTATAACCACTTCATTTTAACCACAAACTCACAAAATGGAGTAAGTTGTGACAATAACTTAGACAGGGAAGAGGAAATGGATGGAACCTGCTTAGACAAAGGAAATAAGAGGCTATCAGAAAATGAATTATCTCATCTATGCGATCTTTTATACAAACCTCATGATAACCACTAAACAAAAAGCCAGAATATAGATACAAATGATAAATAAAGAGAAAACTGAGAAAACCAGCATAGAGAACTGCCAAACTGAATTGGCAGTCAGAAATACATGGGATGAGAAACAAGGGAAATACAAAATAACCAGAAAAACAGTGATAAAATGGCAGTATTAAGCACTCATATATAAATAATCACTCTATATGTAGACTTAATTCTCCAATCAAAAGACACAGAGTGGCTGGATGGATTGAAAAACAAGACCTAATAATATGCCGCCTCCAGGAAACATATCTCAGCTCTAAAGACAAACACAGGCTCAGAGTGAAAGGATGGAATACGATACTCCAAGCTAATAGCAAACAAAAGAAAGCAAGTGTTCCCATACTTATATCAGACAAAGTAGACTTAAAGATAAAAAAGGCTGTGAGAGACAAAGAGGGGCAGTATATAATGACAAAAGAGACACTCCACCAAGAGGACATAACAGTTATAAATATATATGAACCTAACACAGGAGCACCAAAGTACATAAAGAAATTATTAACAGACATAAAAGGAGAAATTAACAGCAACAAAATAATAGTAGGGGACCTCAACACCCCACTCACATCGATGGATTGGTCATCCAGACAGAAAGTCAACAAGGAAATAGTGGAATTAAATGAAAAACTAGACCAGATGGACTTAATAGATATATATATAACACTCCATCCAAAAACAGCAGAATGCACATTCTTCTCAGGTGCACATTGAATATTCTGAAAGGTAGACTAGATGTTGGGAAACAAGGCAAGCCTCAATAAATTTAAGAAGGTTGAAATCACATCAACCATCTTTTCCTACCATAATGTTATGAAACTAGAAATCAACTATAAGACAAAAGCTGAGAAAGTGACAAATATGTGGCGACTAAACAACATGCTACTGAATAACCAATGGATCATTGAAGAAATTAAAGGAGAAATCAAAAAATATCTGGAGACAAATGAAAATGAAAATACACCATACCAACTTACATGGCATGGAGCAAAAGTGGGCCTGAGAAGGACCTACCTTAACAAACAAACAAGAAAAATCTCAAGCAATCTTAAACTACATATAAAAGAACTAGAAAAAGAAAAACAAACAAAGCCCAAAGTCAGCAGATGGAGGAAAATAATAAAAAATAGAGCAGAAATAAATGAAATTAAAACCAAAAAAAAAAAAAAAAAAAAAAACAGTAAAAAGGATCAATGACACTAAAAGATTAAAAAAATTGACAAACCCTTAGCCGGACTCACTGGCTCGCTAAGAAAAGAAGAGAGAAGGATCAAATAAATAAAATTAGAAATGAAAGAGGAGAAATTACAATGCATACCACAGAAATGCAAAGGATTATAAGAGAATACTATGGAAAACTATATGGCAACAAGTTGGAAAATCTAGAAAAAATAGATAAATTCTTAGATTCATGCAATCTTCTAAAACTGAATCAAGAAGAAATAGAGAATCTGAATAGACCAATCACATGTAAAGAGATTGAAACAGTAATCAAAAACTTCCCATAAAATAAAAGTCCAGGACCAGATGGCTTCTCTGGAGAATTCTACCAAACACTCAAATAAGATTTAATACCTATCCTTCTCAAACTATTCCAAAAAATTTAAGAAGCTGGAACACTTCCTAACACACTTTATGAGGCCAACATCACCCTGATCCCAAAGCCAGACAAGGACAACACAAAAAAGGAAAACTACAGGCCAATATCACTGATGAACATAGATGCAAAAATCCTCAACAAAATATTGGCAAACCGAATACTGTAATACATTAAAAGGATGATACACTATGATCAAGTGGGATTTATACCAGGGACACAGGGATGGTTCAACATCTGTAAATCAATCAATGTGATACACCACATTAACAAAATGAGGAATAAAAGCCACATGATCCTCTCAATAGATGCAGAGAACAGATTTGACAAGATACAACATCCATTTATGTTAAAAACTCTCAATATAATGGGTGTAGAAAGAAATTACCTCAACATAATAAAGGCCATATGTGACAAACCCACAGCCGACATCATACTCGCTAGGCAAAAACTGAAAACCATCCCTCCAAGAATAGGAACAAGACAAGTGTTCCCACTCTCACCACTCTAATCGGCAAGAGCAATTAGGCAACTAAAACAAATAAAAGGAACCCAAATAAGCAATGAAGAAGTGAAACTCTCGTTTGCAGAAGACATGATTTTATATATAGAAAACCCTAAAAAATCCATCAGAAAACTATTAGAAATAAGCAACAACTACAGCAAAGTTGCAGGATACAAAATCAACTTACAAAAATCAGCTGTGTTTATATACTCTAATAACGAACTAACAGAAAGAGAACTCAAGAATATAATCCCATTTACAATTGCAACAAAAAGAATAAAATATCTAGGAATAAATTTAACCAAGGAGGTGAAAGACCTATACAATGAAAACTATAAGATATTACTGAAAGAAGTCAATTATGACATAAAGAAATGGAAACATATTCCATGCACATGGATTGGAAGAATAAACGTAGTTAAAATGTCCATACTACCTAAAGTAATCTTCAGATTCAATGCAATCCCAATCAGAACTCCAGTGACATTCTTCATGGAAATAGAGCAAAGAATCCTAAAATTCATATGGGGCAACAAAAGACACCGAATACCTAAAGCAATCCTCAGAAAGAAAAACAAAGCTGGGGGCATCACAATCTCTGACTTCAAAATATGCTACAAAACTATAGTAATCAAAACAGCATGGTACTAGCACAAAAACAGACATGCAGATCAATGAAACAGAATTGAAAGCCCAGAAATAAAACCACACATCTACGGACAGCTAATCTTCGACAGAGGAGCTAAGAACATACAGTAGAGAAAGGAAAGTCTCTTCAATAAATGGTGTTGGGAAAACTGGACAGCCACATGCAAAAGAATGATAGTAGACCATTATCTTTTTCCATACACAAAAATTAACTGAAAATGGATTAAAGACTTGAAGGTAAGATGTGAAACCATAAAATTCCTAGAAGAAAATAGAGGCAGTACACTCTTTGACATCAGTCTTAGAAGGATCTTTTCGAATATCATATCTACTCAGGCAAGGGAAACAAAAGAAAAAATAAAATAATGGTACTTCATGAGACTAAAGAGCTTCTGCAAGACAAAGGAAACCAGGAACAAAATGAAAACCCACCAACTGGGAGAAAATATTTGCAAATCATATATCTGACAAGGCATTAATCTCCAAAATATATAAAGAACTCATACAACCTAACAACAAAGAACCAAACAACCCAATCAAAAAATGAGCAAAGGATATGAACAGATATGTTTCCAAAGAAGATAAACAGATGGCCAACAGGCACTTGAAAAGATGCTCAACATCACTAACCATTAGGGAAATGCAACTCAAAACTACAATGAGATATCACCATACACCTGTTAGCATGGCTATAATCACCAAGACAAAAAACAACAAATGTTGGAGAGGTTGTGGAGAAAAGGGAACCCTCATACACTGCTGGTGGGAATGCAAACTGGTGCAACCATTAGGGAAAATAGTATGGAGATTTCTCAAAAAATTAAAAATAGAAATACCGTATGATCCAGCTATCCCACTACTGGGTATTCATCCAAAGAACTTGAAATCAACAATTCAAAGAGACTTGTATACCTATATGGTCATTGCAGCGTTATTCACAATAGCCAAGATGTGGAAGCAACCCAAGTGTCCAACAACTGATGAATAGGTAATAAAGAAGATATGGTATGTATACAATGGAATACTACTCAGCTATAAAAAAATACAAAAATCGTCCAATTTGCAGCAACATGGGTAGACCTTGAGGGTACTATGTTAAGCAAAATAAGCCAGACAGAAAGACAAACACCATATTATTTCATTCACATGTGGAAGATAAACAAACATATGGAAAAAGAGAGCAGATTAGTGGTTACCACAGTGGAGGGGGGTTGGGGGTGGGTATAAGGGGTAAAGGGGCACATATATATGGTGACTGATAAATAATAATGTACAACTGAAATTTCACAATGTTATAAACTATTATGACCTCAATACAATTAAAAAAAAGAATCCAGTTGATAAAAAGAGAAAATGATTGAAATTAAATTGAAATTAAAATAATATAAACAATTAATTAGGCAAAGAAGATATTATCCTAATAGATTTTATAAAGGCCTTTAATAAAATTCAGCGCATATTTCTGTTTCTAAAAATAAATTATTTATAAAATGTTAGCATAGATGTATTAATTCACGTAGCAGTGGAAGTATCGACAAGAAAAAAGAAATAACAAATATTTTCCAATTAAAAAATGAATGCTTTTTAAAATTTCCATTCAAAATATCAACTAGAAAGCAATACAGTTCAGAAGAAAAGTTCCAGAATTATATAGATGAAAATAAATAATTTTATTTCAAAGTCAAAGAAAACCTGAATAAATTGAGAGTAACCCTTTGTTCCTGGTTAGAAAGAGTTAATTTTCAAAGAAAATAATACTTCCTCAAATTAATCTATAAATTTTTCATAATTCCACTGAGACTACTGTTATAAATTAAATCAATTCAAAATCCTATCTGAAAAAAGTAAAAAAAAAAAAAAAGAGAATACATGGAACTTTATGAAAGAATAAGTTGGGAAGACATGTACTCTCAGATACTAAACACATTATCAAATTGCAATAAGATCAAGGTGGTAATACCTGAAGAATGGATGCTCATTGGAGCAGAAAAGAATGTCCAGAGTAGATTCTCATTTGTGGTAGATGATAAAGTTGGCATCTCAAATCAGTGAAGAAGATTTATTTAATAAAAATTTATGTTTTTCTCACATATTATTTATTAAATTCCAGGTGACTCATACATATGATTATAAAAATTCTAAAAATGAATGTAAATAGCATGCTGGAAATATTTATCTGATCACTTTTGGAAAATAACTTTCTAATCATAAAGGCAAGAGTAGTTTATGATTCCACTTAATATGCAAAAATTGACAAGACAAGGTTGCTCCCACCCTAACAACAAGAAAAAGACATAATTCAAATGCATAATTTGATAAAGCCTATCAAGGAACTGAGTCAGAAGACAACCAGTTGAAATTAAAATGATGACAGGCCCGTCAGAGAAAAGACAGGAAGCTAGAAAAGTTTTGCCTTTTGGAGAGCACAAAAGGAAGAGGTGGCAGTTATAAAAGGCAGTAAGATTTCACTGTAGGGAATGGGCATAAAAATACAATTTAATAAATGCTATCAATATGTGTAAGGTTTCATAAGAAAACAGCTAAATGCCCAGGAAATTAGAGAGAATTCATAGAGGTTATGGCATTTTTAATTGCCAGGATTCAGTTGCAGAAAAGAGAATCTACTCTGGCTGGTTGAAACACAAAAAGGCTTGATTACTGTATACTTAAGTTGCATGCTAAGTCTTGAGCAGGGCTGAAGACACAGTGAAGTTGGGCTTTCAGGAATGGCCCCCAAAGCCATACTGCGAACATGAGCCATTGAGGAACTGCATCTTCTATGATCAGGAATCTGCCGGACTAACTGGGAAGTTTCAGCAATAGCTACTGGAACTAGGACCAAGTTACCACTCTGCAGTCAAGAAGCAGACAGGAATTGACTATTGTAGCAGCCAGCATGAGAACAATTACACGCCTGCCATCATCCATACCAGCAGATCAAATGCCCCACGCCTGTGACAGCCGTGAAACCGACGACTATCAACTGGAACTGCTGCTAATATTTCCCCAGGAAAAATAATGGTGCCCAGATCTTATTTGACAGTGAAAACAGCAACAGAAATAAAATCTGTCGCCCTTCTGACATCCAAATTTGGAGTACATCTGATGGGTACATCCCAAACTCCTAGCCACAAGCCAGGCTGCAAGAGTCCAGAAAATGTATTTTTTTGCTTCCCAGTCTCTGCGGAGGAGGCTTTTCCAATGGAAGGAGGTTGAGATGTGTGTTTAGAACCGTTTCGCCATAGACACTATCATAGTGTTCGCATTGGGCCTTAAAGAACGAATAAGAATGTGCCAGGAGGGAAAACTGGAAGAAGATGATCTTAGGTAGAGCAAGCGATGTTTGCAACAGTAAAGAAAGAAGTGAAAACAATTTGTAATTTATTTTGGAGATGCATGAATAGATTAGGCGACTGAAAAATGTTCAGATGGATGGGTAGGTGAAGAAATGGAAGGATTTTGAGTACCATTTTATAGTAATTGGGTTTTGCTGTAGGAGAAATGGGGAGCTGTAAAAGTCTTTAAAAGTAAAAAAGTGCTGAATCCTACTTAAGAAAAAACTCAATTAGGATGATATTAAATATCAAAGTAGTTCTAGTAGAATTTATTGTTCTTCCTATGGGGATCTTGATGTACTCATGTATATTTTAGCGCCCCAGCATGACAGCCCAGCTTTAATTTAGAAAGAATGCTCAGCATGTTTGTACCCAGCCTGAATGTCATGATGACCAAGATATAATTAAAAAAAAAAAAAAAAAAAAGAACAAAAACAACAAAAGCCTAAAAACTGAATGTAGGTTTACTGGATATTGTATACATATTTTTGCCTCTCTGTATTAAATGAGCTCATGAAAGAAAGTCATAAACCCAACACAAAAATTCCTTAGAAAACAAATTTGGCAATTATTGAGTTAAATACATTCTCATGGTTTACTGCAAAATGCTCAAATTTTATAAACTAATGTGCAATTTGAATCTTCATGATGATATAATATGCATCCTTTTTCACAATTATTTGACAAGAGAAGCATATTTTCCTATAGCATTTTGGAGGACTAGTGTTTCATGGAACAGATTTTGATTATACTGACTTAAAGTTACTGGATTTCTCGATTATTTCCAGACTCCTTGGGAAATAATATGCTTTAAAGATTTGGGTTAAGTCATCATTTAGTTTATCTTTGGATATTTGTATTCATTTTTAATGTGCTTCCCTTGAGCATTTACAAAACTAGGCAGTTCTTAATTTAACTTGGCAGCTGGAAGGGAAAGATAGCATGTACAATTAAATTTATACATTATTTTTTAAAGCATCTTTTATCCATTTTCTTTACACCTCTCCACATAACAAACATCTTTTTCTAAGAAATGGTAACAATTTATAAAATTTGCAATATCTATTCTCCTTTCTTATGCTTACCTACTAGGATAAATAGAAGTGCTGTAAATGGCTGAAAGCTAGGAAATTGGACAACTGAAACAAAAGATATGAAAGCTTATAGGAGGAATTTAATCCTAATTATTTCAAATTATTAAGAATGCTAATTTAAATATTTGGAAAAGATGTAGAATTGATATCTTCACAGATGTCAAAACAAAAACTGCTAAGCATAAACTGGATGAAGTTAAACAAATGAGGAAGACTTTATTCAAGGTTATTGCAATAAGGTAGAGAGGCCAGAACTCAGTTTGAGCTCAACTCTGAAACATAGGGCTAGAAAGTTTGGATTTTTTTTTTTTTTTTTTTGGTGAGGAAGATTGTCCCGGAGCTAACATCTGCCAATCTTCCTCTATTTTGTATGTGGGATGCCCCCACAGCATGGCTTGACGAGTGGTGTGTAGGTCTGTACCCAGGGTCCGAACCTGAGAACCCCAGGCTGCCAAAGTGGAGCATGTGAACCCAACCACCACGCCACTGGGCCGGCCTCAGAGCTGGAGAGTTTTTAAAAGCTAGATTGGGGAGATCATAGAACATCTATTTTTAATAATTGGCTTTATTCTGAGGAAAAATAAACTTTCTCTTATTTTCATGACAGTAGGTAGTTTTACTACTTGGAGCAAGCCCTTCTGCCAAAGTTAGGCTCCTACCCTCTCATGCAAACCGGGAGATAGGGGTTTTATCTTCCTTGATGATTACATTTCAAAGGGATGGCTCCCAGGTCCTTGAGAAAGACAAGCTTAGGTTGTAAAACTTGCAAGAAGCCTTTAAAAAGATTTAAATCTAACTGGGCAGTGAAAAGATTTACAGTGAAATGTTTTCTAAAGTAAATGTTCTAAGAAAAGGGAGGTCAGGGGTCTATACTCAGGAAAAAGCCTGTCTGAAGTTTAGTCACACTGAGGGGAAGATTAAGGCTATCTTGGGCACAAAATATAACCAGAAATGTTGGGTGTGAAATTTTCTGGACATTTTCACAATGTTAAGTTTGAAACGTATGCATTGCCGGACATACAGATCAGTAGGACAACATATCTTCTCAGAGACCGGACTAAACTAATATTTTTACCATATCTCTGTTTCCAAAGAGTCTGTTCATTGAAGAACAGAGCAAGAAGGGATGTATTTTTATGCCTCTGCTTGGAAATTTCTCTCTGAAAAAATAAAAAAAAATGTAAGAATGATCATAATCTTAAAATTCTCACTGCAAATGAAAAATAGCTACACACTAATACTTAACACTTTTATATTTTAAGTTATGTAATAATGTGTTCACAGTAGAAAGTATAGGTAAATGTATTTTTTCTCTCCCATTATTTACTCTAGTTTCCTAGTTTCCCTGTGCCTAATTAGCTAGTAGTTACAAATGAGGCCACATTTCATGCCTCTTTACATCTCCTTTATTGGTGTTCTGCAGCCTAAATATTTTTGGGAATGCTCAGGGTTATCTCATACGTGCTCGTGTAGTCCAGTCAGCCATCTTTTTTTTTTACACAACTTCTGCCATTGAGCTTTACTTTTGCCTTGAATGGACTTCACTGCACCCTGAAGGCTGTTCAGCATCTGCTGGGCACTGTTTCACCCAGGCACTGTGGTCTTAATTAGGACTCTTAGTAATCACTAATGTTCTCAAGGTAATGTTTCTGACAAACCGTGATTTGTGATTTTCTTTCTTCTTTTTGCATAAAATTATCTTTACAAGATTATGAACCTTTTGCTGCATGTGCTCTTATGTGCTACAGAGTTGTGAGTTAACATTTTTCTGTATTTAGTAGTGGTTCTTCTCATTAAGACCCATAGAGAAGCCCATGATGAAATGAATATTATATTGACTGCACTTCTCACCATTCTTCTCCTCTGTCTGTTCCTGAGGCTTTATGTGTGCGTTATGCTTTTCACATCTGGCTCACTCCTCTTTCGGGTTTCCAAGAGTCTCATCAGATACTCATGCACACAGATTTCTGACTGAACAACCCCACACTTTTTCTTGACCATACTCAGACACATCTGATCTCCAGTTTAGGTTTAATCTAGGATCTATAACACTTAATTTTTAGAAGTATAGATTCTTTCGCTTGCTTGTTCTTTCTCTTTCTGTCTTGAGTTCCATTAATTCAAGGGTGTCAAATGTTGGTCCGCACAGTGTACTGGTTTTAAATAGGCATGTAAGTTTCAGTTTTACTTTATATAAATATTACACACAATTTTCAGAAACAATTAGAACATTGACATATTGTACAACTTACAAGAAAGACATGGTCCATGTACTACTCATCTGCATTTGCAACCCATGCTATTTTGCTATTTCTTTCAACAAAGTGCCTATCTTGTGTCAGTCTAGGAATTCGGCTACATTAGTGAACAAAATAGACTAAAATTCTTGCCCCCATGAGGAATATATATTATATATAAATACGTGATATATATATTTGTTTCCATATGAAAAAATTAAGAAAATATTAAGAATCTGTCTTTCACATATACATGAATTTACTCTCTGTTGCTTCTTTTGGCCTTATTATTTTCATAAATGTTCTTATGAATAAAATAAAATTTATTTCCTTGTAATTAACTGTGACAGCTTCTTGACTGTAAATGTGGGCTCCTTTTACACAAACTGTCACAATCTTTGGAGAAAAATATAAAATTGCTCTATTTTTCATAAATAGAAATTCATGGTAAGGAGGCAAGACAGTGAAAAAGGTTTCAGATCCAAGAATCTTGGCTTCTGGTTTTTATTTTGTCACTCAGGAACCATGGACCAACTACTTGATTACTGAGAATCTGTTTCCCCATCTGTAAAATGCAGCTACTAATAACTTTGTGAAAGGGTTGTTGCAAGAATCAAAGAGCGTAATACTTAGGAGCCTGGCTGATGCTGTGCCTGGGACTTAGTGAGCACTTACAGCATTATGTTCCCTTGTCACTTGCAAAAATTAAGACTGGCTATTTGCAAATCAGACTTATACCAAATAAGCTTAAGAAAACTTGTAAAATTTAAATAAAAATGGACTTACCAAATTTGAATCTTCTCTTCTTCAACCCCTCTAGTACTCAAATTTTGAATAAAACACTTATCACTCTGTCTTGTGTTATGTTTATCTTCTTATCTCATGTCTCCTGCCATATTATGAAATCCTTGATGATCATAAGTATATCAGGGTTCTCTATGTTCTAAAGAGTGCCCTTGGAAAGGTTTTTGCCCAAAGTACATTCTTAATAAGTAATTTTTGTGTTTTTAATTTGTGAATGAGGCCGTGTAAGTTCACATAGTTTTCCCACAATAATATATTTTTAAAACAATAAAAGTATGCCTTATTTTAACAGTTTATCAGGAAGAATTGATAATATTCACCTTTAAAAGATATTCCTAAGTTTTATTTTCTTCAACTTAGCTATTAATTGTCAGTATTTCCAAATGCATGCAAACATAAATCTCATTTCCTTCTGAATCCCCAGGTATCTCTTAAATATACTGCTTCTGTTGTAAGGGACAACCAAGATAAATTATATTGTATTATTATGCATGACAGAGCAACAGAGCACCACTGAGCCCAATTCACTCAGTTTCTACATGTCTTTTATGAGCTTCCACACATAGAAACAGAGGGTTTATATACTCAGAAGTTTTGTATCCCAGCCATATAAATTCTCTATCCTTTTTAAAGTGGAACACAGGCTTTGCCACATGCAGCCTCATCAACCATGTGTCTCAGGGATAAATAAATCACCAAGAAGATCAAGTTGGCAAGATTTTTACTTCAATAAGTAATAGTACTCACAGGGAAGAAATTCTAAAATACTTCCAAATATGCCAGATGCATACTAGAACAGTTAAGAGAAATCATAAGTAGTGACTCCCTTAAGCCTCATTTTACTTCAATTTAGCCAAACTAGAAACTTTTCTCTGAAAAACAGACAGTCAAATTTAGAATGCTATTGGTATCAGGAGTTTTGGATTCCCTTCTCGATCCTCCTCCTGACTTAGAAGGTCATTTCAGCAAGTTCTTTAACGATTTTATGTCCTTTATATACCTTCCTAAAGGCCAGAATTGAGAATTGGATGTCTCCCACTAAGTGGAAAGGAAAACAATGGAGAAGGAAGTAGATTAAAAAGCCACTGACTGATGATAACATGAAACATGAATGATATATCAATTTAGATCTCTTGGGCTGTCATCTAAGGGACTGAGGTATGCAGTATTTTGAACCCAAGAGTCTGGAAATGCTTCAGGAAAGGTATTGTTACTAACATTGGCATAGCCGATTGTCTTCAAATTCCTATTATTATTTTTGTTTCTTCTTATGCATTGATCACACCCAAGCAATCTTCCAACAATAGCAACAACAACAAAAGATGGTGGAAGAATTACCAAAAAAAAAAAAAAGGAGAATTGAGATTTTTAAAATTAGATTTGTTGGTTTCATTATGACATTTCACCACAATTGAACATTATACCAGAGTATTAGAAAGAGAGAAGAGAGTATATATCTTCTAGTTTAGAGGAAACTGGGAACCGGGGTGTGCAGGCTGTAGTGTCAGCTCTGAGGAAGCTCACTTGCTGTTGCTGGACCATCTGCTGCACTTTCAGGGAAGCCACAGAGACAAGACTGATAAATAGGAGACATAACTAATATTCACACATTAACATCACTGTGTTCTTTAATTCTGATGACCTATGAGGTAGGTCTCATTCTTACTTCAACTTTGCAGAAGAGGAATTGGACGCTCAGAAAAGTTAACAGAAAATTTCAAGGTTACATACCAATTATTTTTATATCTAGAACTCTTGATAGCACAGTCCACGTTATTCCTAACTTTATACAATAGGATTATTTTATTTATTTTTTTTTGTGAGGAAGATCAGCCCTGAGCTAACATCCATGCTAATCCTCCTCTTTTTGCTGAGGAAGACCAGCTCTGAGCTAACATCTATTGCCAATCGTCCTCCTTTTTTTTCCTCCCCAAAGCCCCAGGTAGATAGGTGTATGTCATAGTTGCACATCCTTCTAGTTGCTGTATGTGGGACGCGGCCTCAACACGGCCGGCCAAGCAATGTGTCGGTGCACGCTGGAGATCCCAACCAAGGCCGCCAGTAGCGGAGTGTGCGCACTTAACCACTAAGCCATGGAGCCGGCCCCAATAGCATTATGTTTTAAATTCATTGAGCATATGAAGATACAGCTCTAAGTGAGCTGTTATTATTTAGAAAATAACATAAAACATATATATTAAATGTACTGACTGGCTCCTTTTGTGAAAAAATGTGAGACAGTCTATCAAAATTAAACAGAATACTGAAGATGTATATTTAAAAATAAAATGATGAAAAAGTAGAGAAATAGGTGTCAAAAATTGCCTGGAGTATTATTGAAATACTGCCTTTAATTAAGTTCTCATTTTCTAAATATTGGACCAAACACTTTAGTTGTGTTGAAAGAAAATAAGTAAGCTCACACAGAGAGAAACGTTTCTTTCTAATATTAAATTACAAGATTAATTTTGGGGTATTTTGGGTATTATAGGTATTCTGGGTATTTTGCTGTTTTATTCTTTACAGAGGGGTCATTAGAGAGTATAACAAAAAGGGCATCTACTATAATTTTGACAAAAGATATATTATTAAAATATATGTTTACTTTTTATGTAGACATAAAAATAAAGAGTCCAAGATACAAATCAGAGAAGCCAGTTCTTGGGAAGTTAAGATTACATGACCGCATCTTATTTCTTTAGATCATCTAATTACATTTCCTAAAATGTGCTATAAGAAAACAAGTCTAGCAGGATGATAATAGGGGTTATTGGTTAAAAAGCATCCCAAGATAAATAAGCCTAGAAATTCTGGGTCAAAATAAATAGTTTTATTTACTTCAGGGTGATCAGATCTTTAGTTGTGATAGTGGATACTTAAATTTTCAGGAAGTAATTACGGTGTGCAGCATTTCTCAAGATCATTTGATCATAGTGCGTTATCATGGAGCATCTTTTGGGAGTCCACTTTGGAAGGTAAAGATCTAATTTAACACTGTGGTAGAAAACATAGGCTCTCTAGAGACTTAGTCACACTTCCATTATGATTTCCCCCAAGTGCTAAATTACAACAAAGTTATGGTTGTGGCCCAAATATTAATGCTCTGTATTGTTAATTAAGTTGTGTTCCAGATCCTTTAGTTACCAGATAAATATCATGCTTTTGAAAATAGAAAGAAATCTGCTTGCTTTATAATCTCACCAGTTTATTTCCTCAAAATCCAGGATGATGGAGGTGCCATACCATCAAGTCTTTTTAAATTTTTTATTTTTTCGATCTTTGTATTCAGGTTATTTTCTACCATCTGATTAAGACAAAAGAATTCTGACACATCTGATGTGGAAAAGATATTGTGTCTTGAGAAATTGTAGAGATAGGCTTATCTCTTCCATATTGTATGCACCAGAATGGGTAGCTTATAAAAACGAAGATTTATTTCTTCCTCATATTACTGGTTAGCTATAGGTTGAGTCTTTTGCAGTTCTGCTCTTTGTGTGTGTGCGTGTGTGTGTGTGTGTGTGTGTGTGTGTTTCCTATTCCAGGATTCAGACTGAAAAGACAGCCCCCGTCTATCGCATGTGTCTCTTGCTTCTTTATGGCATACATTACTACGGCTTATATGCCATGGTTAAAGCAAATGACGTGGCTAAGTCTGACATCATGGTAGAGAGGTACATTACGTCTACAGGAAAAATTGCAACTGAGGACAGTATTTAAGTATCTTATAGGAAGGCAAAAATTTCTTGCAAATAAGTTATTAATATTTATGTAGTAATATTTATCACAGAAAAGAATAAAGTTTGTTGCTGTTTTGTGTCACGTTCAAGAAGGCTTTCACAACTCCTTGTTTATACATATTATTTTTTTTTCTGTAGCATATTTCTAGTTAATTATATTGAATGCTTCAATTGGTTATGAATTAATTTTTAGGTTCAATATATCAATTTTATTCCAAGTGCATCATGATACACAATAATAACATTTGTTATCCTGCACATTATTTTCACACAAATTTGAAATGACAGCTTTTCTTATATTAATTTCTAAATACAAATTTTGCACTTTAAAATTTTACACCGGCATATTTGTTTAATATGTAGTAATACCACACTATTTGTCACTAACATTTTTACTGTATGTTTTTATATGTGACTATAAAATTTTGTATTTACTTTTTGCTTTTTGTATATTTTTCCATAATATTCTTGAATCCTTTGCACAGTTTTTTCTCCTAATAAATTTTAGAATAATCTGGTTGTTATCACTAAAACATCTTAGTGGGTCTTTTGATTACAATTGCAGTAATGTTACAGAATAATTTCAAGAAAAATGACCCATTCACCTCATATTTTGTTTGGAATATTTTCCCAGTTATGGAGAATGAGCCAAAGAGTAAAATACTATAATAGGCCTAGAATATTATAGGTGATATTTTTAAATGATAGATAATTAATAATATCTTGCACTTTATGATGACCATGAAAATGTGTTGCCCTGATCTCTTACATGGGGAGCATAATTGACTGACCCCAACTGCACACCTCTAGATCCATTGCTGCCTTCACACTGTGGACACACATCTCACAGGCAGCTTCCACCCAATGACTAAGCATGGCAGAGATAATAAGATAGCCCATCCCGGCAAGATGTGGATTCTTCCAATGGCAACTCTGGGAGGAAGACTCATTGCACTAGCCAAAATTTTCCCGAAACTTAGTTACTGCAGTCTGAAACTTTTCCTATCCAATCCTCTTTCTTCTCTTTCTCTTTCTGTAGGTGTCAGACCTGCATCATGGTTTGAAAGCTCTCTCCTGCTCCCATCCCAACAAATTTCTTGCTCATTTAATCATGTCTACTTTTAATAACTTAGACTTTATACAGTGGAGACCTAACAAAATTTATTCATTTTTAAGACTGCAGCTATTATTGTCTCTAAGTAATCTGAAAGTGCCTTGGGCATGTTTATAAAGTTATTTCTGAATAGACATTTGGTTCTTTGAAAATTAATTTAAACTCAATCTGATAGCCACAATGTGAACATTTTGTTCAGGAAGACTGGAAAGTAGTTCAGTTTCCATCCTGCCCATTCCTTTATTGCTTTCCACATGGCATTCTATCTTAGTTATATTCATAGGCATGTCACTCAGTGTTTGGATTTAAAAATTATTGCCTCCTGGGTTTGATGTTGCCTCCAAAGCCAGAATCAAGAAAATAGCCAATATCTAACTCCTACTTAAGTAGAGTAGGTAAAAATTGTCAGTTTAAAATTTACATGTATTTCAGGTTATCAAAGTTATGATAGTTAAAACATACAAAAAAGTGTTTTCTCTTAAGGATTTATCCTTCTGCCAAATATTATACAGGTTATACATTTTTAGAGTAATGTTAATATATCATTGATAATACAGATCAATAGAGAGTAGTTTTAGACAGAAAATTTATCTTTTGACCTACATGTAGTACATATATATATAATTAGATATGTTCACAATTAAGTATATGTTCAAGCTCAAAATCATTCACTATGAACCATGATTAGCATTAATGGCTCAAATTACGGGAAGAATTGTTAAGGGTCTGTCACTGCACAAACAGAAAATCGAGTTTTAAAAAATATACCAGATGTCTTTCTTTTATTCCACTTTCTGCTGTGAAATTTTATGAGAATGTCCCTGTCTGGGCTCGCTAATCAATGTGTGTAACTGACATTGTAACAAATTCCTCCATGAAGCCATCATTTATGCTGACTTTGTTGCAGTTGAACTAATGACTTGGTGGATAGATTTATCAGGACCTTCTGCTACGATTAATGTGATCTGTCTTTCTTGGGCAAGTTAAAAAAAGAACAAAGACACTAAAAGCGGAAAACAAAAAGCAGAAAGATTGGAAGACATAGTGATCAACATTTATATTATGAGGAATTTCAACTATTCTTTTTTGTGTGTGTGTGAGGAAGATTGGCCCTGAGCGAACATCTGCCAATCCTCCTCTTTTTGCTGAGGAAGACTGGCCCTGGGCTAACATCCATACCCATGTTCCTCCACTTTATATGGGACGCTGCCACAGCATGGCTTGACAAGCAGTGTGTCAGTGGGATCTGAACCACCGAACCCCAGGCCGCTGCAGCGGAGCGCGGGCACTTAACCGCTTGCGCCACCTGGCCGGCCCCTCAACTATTCTTACTAGAACTGATCTCAATACTCACCATTTATATTATAAATCTTACAATAAACTTTGCTGATTTATTATTTCCATGGTAGTATAATAATTGATTTGATTTACCCAAAAAATGTATATGAGAAATTAAATTTTATTTGAAGTGATCTTCTTTGCATTTGGCAAAAACAATAAATATACAATGATAGAAAGGAATAAAATACCACCTAAATTAATGGTACCAAAAGTATGAATGAGAATAACATTATTTTAATATTAAAAAAAACTAAGGAGATCAGAATTCAAGTAGAGAAAATGTTTAGATTCAAGAGAAATTACAAATCAGAATTGTAGTAAATATAGTTAGCTATCGATACAATGCAGTAAAAGCAATATATATATTATTTCCTAGAAAAACATGTAAACTGGCATTGTGTCTGTTTCCAAGTATCAATTAAATGTGTTAAATCATAGTCTTTATTATGCTAGTAATGTTCAATTTTAGAATAATGATAAACTATTCTATTTAAGATAATTAGAGAAGTTTAAACAATTATTTTTGAATAAAGGAGATGGGGAAAATATTCTTATGTAATTGTTTCTGCTATTTAACTGATTAGATTATTTTTACTGGGAAATTAAATAAAAATGTGAATAAGGAAAATAGAGAAGATTATGTTTCAATCAATTTATTTTTTACTTTTTATGTTGCTAATATGGAAGAAATTTTAACAATAAAACTATTGAACCTAGAACACATATACTAAATTATCTTAGGTGCTTTCATTTTGTTCTCTCACTAAATACACAAAAATTAAGCTTTACCACAAGACAGTAAAGTACAGGAGTTACTTTATGGTGATGCTCTAATCCACTTTGCTCACTAAAGTATATGTCAGTGTCTTAGTCAGCTGTGGTGTTAGAGTAAAATACTGTGGATTGGGTGGCTTAAACAACAGACATTTATCTCTCACAATTCTGGAGGCTGGAAGCACAAGTTGAAGGTGCCAGCCAATTTGTTTCGTGGTGAGAACTCTCCTCCTGGCTTGCAGATGGCTGCCTTTTCACTGTGTCTTCATCTGGTGAAGAGAGAGATCGCTGATGTCTCTTCCTCTTCTTATAAGGACACTGACTCCATAGTGAGGACCCCACCCGCATGATTTCATCTAAACTTGATTATCTCCCAAAAGCCACATCTCCAATTACCATCACATTGAGAGTTAGAACTTCAAAATATGAATTTGGGAGGATACAATTCAGTCCATAGCATTTAGTTTTTCAAATAGTCAGTCTTCTGTAACTCATTTTGTGCTCACATGCTTGAATATACTAAAGAGAACAAACAAACTTGAACTTTTCCATTACCCTTTCTTTAGAAAGAATAAGAAGCTACCGAGGCTTTGCCCATTTTTTTCTTTCTTTTTCTTTTTTTCTAGACGTCCACTTGGTGATAGGATTTGGAGGAAAGGAGAACATGTAGACCAGAGGACCCAATGAGGTGGAAAACAACTGTGTTTTTCTTAGTTGTGCATGTGTCTTAAAATTAGTTTTCAGTGTGTCCCTCTAGCACTTGGAAAAATAGCACATGGTAGAAAAGGATAGAAATAGGACACAGTGGTGCATTTTGAGTTGCTTTTGTGCTACTTTGAATTCATTTTTTATTAACTGGATGCAATGCTGCAGGGAAAGGAAGTGGTGCAGTCTAATTGCATGATTTTCGGATATGCAGTAGCATTTTAATTTCCTCTCTAGCCCCTGTCCCTTATGACATTTAAAGAAGACATTTAGATAAGAGGAATTCAACTATAATAAATAAAGTTTTACAAACCTAAGTGATATCAAAGACACCTGCTTTTATTAAAAAAGGGACTTGTCAATGTCAGGAAAAGGAGGTTGTAAGGAAACCTCTGTAGAAGGTTATACTGGAGTAACTTGAATGCAAGCAGTATCTACATACATTTTCAGATGATCACAACCCTACACAATGAACATGTGGATACATGCTCACACACATTATAACCACTGCCTGTACAATTCACTTAAAGTACATCAGTACTTGTAGCTTGAGTCAAAGCTTAACAAGTACAATAAGATTTGATTGAGTCATCAGGTCTTGCACAGTGGAAAAATCCCCCTTTTAAAGGAGTTGGAGTAGTCACATTGCAGCATTCACTGCAAGGATTTTCTTCATTAACTATCATTTCAAGGACCCACTTCTTCATTTTCCATTCAATTCCCATATCACTATTATGACCCTAAAAGTGTCAGCATTCTCATTCTTCCTTTTGTCCTGCTGGGTTAGATAATATTGAAGTTGTAACTCGGCTATGTTTGAAACACTATAAAAGCAATATATAGTAAATTCAGCCTTATTGGTAATTTTGTATTTCTCTTATTTAACAAGTTATCCAAATAAAATAAGAGAAATAATTATATTTATTAATTTCGTACAGTGGGCACACTTGTTTTACCATCATATGTACATTTCTTCACATTTCAACTTTTGAAATAAAAACTTGAACATCCCATGTTGAGGATTCTATTTCAATGTGAGCTTGGTAAAGAGCGAAGAGTGCAAGCTCCGGAGCCTGGGTTTAAATCCTTTCTCTGTCACTTGCTGTATCAGTCATCAATTGTTGTGTAACAATTCAGCTCAATACTTACTAGCTCAAAACAGAAAAAAAACATTCATCATCCCGCAGTTTCTTTTCTGTGGATCAGGAATCTGGGAACAGCTTAGCTGGTGCTTCTGGCTAAGGATATTTCACTTCAACGCAAGTCTGCAGTCAGTGTATTGACTGGGGCTTAAGGCTTGTCTGGGTTGGGGAGGGAATCTGCTCCCAAGCTCGCTCACATAGCTCTTTTCACAGAGCTTCCTATGACATGGCAACTGACTTCCTCAAGAGCAAATGATTCAGAGAGCAAGAGAGTTTGCAAGACGGAAACTACAGTCTTTTATAACCTAATCTCAGGAGTGACATTTGATCTCTTCTGCCGTGTTTTTTGGTTGTCATTGTTGGAAGAAAGTCAGTAAATCCAACCCAAACTTAAGGGAACAGATTATACAAGGTGTGACTATTAGGACTGAGGTTATTTTAGAGGATCCCTTCCACACTGAGCATATGTCATGTTTCCTTGCTTGTAGAATTGGACTAATGGTACTAGTCTCACAGTAAATGAATTGATCTTTGTAAAACATAGCATGCAGTAGACGCTCAATAAATGTCACCTGTGATAACCACCATGGCATCTATTGCCTGAGTCTCTCCTATCTGTAGTCCTAATTTCTCTATCTAGCTTCAGGCTTTCTCTGCTCCATCAACCCTTCTTTTAGGCTACCATATTGTTCTTATTCAAATACAAATATTTATCGCTCACTTCCATACTATGCACTCTACAATGAGAGTCTCTTTCACTAAATTTAAACCCTTCCTTTCACGGCCCTTTATAATCCGGTCCTATATTTCTCAGGTACTCAAACAGACTCTTGGTTTTAATTGGACAACAATCCTGCTTTTCCCTGAATCATATTCTCTTTTGCCTCTTCCCATAGTTTTTATTTTCTACGTTGAATTTATAATGCAAGTCTCCCTGACTAGTATAACTTTCTCAGCACTGTGGATACAATGTTGAACAAGCTAATGCTTGTCCTCAAGGAATGTCTGATTTAATGGGAAAACAGAGAGATGAGGGAAGATTACAGTGTAATAGGATACATTCTTCCATTAGGTTATAGACATTGTTGCTAGGGGAAAAATGTATCATAACTTAGGTTGAGGATTAAAGAAAACATCCTGAAAGAAGTTACATTTAATATTAGATCTGAAAGAGAAGAGGAGATAACTAGATAAAAAGATGTAGGAATTGACGGGTTGAAGGAAGTGATTGAAGGAAGTGATTACAAAACAAGTCCAAGACATATGCAAATATATTCACTAACTGTTTCATTTGAATGGGTTGTAATTAACAAATGGGATTATCATTCACCTGTAAAGTAGCAATGCTCTCTTTAATTCTCCTCCATGTCTTCCATGCCTAGCTCCAGGCACAATAGAGAATGGATAGTAAGAGCTTAATAAAATTGCTCAATTGATTAATTCAGTACTAATGAGAGATTTTACTTCAGGCTGTGCTCATATCTCATATTACTTGATGGCTTTTAATCAGTGATTAAAACATGATTTGTTTATTAATGGGTATGTAACACTATAGTTTTCAGTATCTCTAATTATTTTATGGTTATATTTATAATAGTTAAGAAAATATTATAACTGCCAGTAGTTGTTAATTTTCAACTGAGATACTATGCAAGACATTTTACAGGTCTGAAACTGCTCTGAAGAGGCAGCCCTATGCATTTTTTGTTTACTCTGGGTTACTATTTTTATATAATGGCTTTGGAGTTAGACTGTGTGGGCTCAATCTGGAGGTAGATAGAGTAGATAAACAAATAATATAGGAAAGATATATATATATATATCCTACTATATACAAATATCTTTTTTATTGAGGTATAATTGACATATATTGTTTCAGGTGCACAACCTAATGATTCAGTATTTGTATAAATTGTGAAATGATCACCACAATAAGTCTAGTTGACATCCATCATCATACATAGTTATAAAATTTTTTTCTTGTAATGAGAACTTTTAAGATCTACTCTCTTAGCAACTTTCAAGTGTGCTATACAGTATTATTAACTGTAGTCACCATGCTGTACGTCACATCCCCATAACTTATATATTTTATAACTGAAAGTTTGTACCTTTTGACCCCCTTTGCCCATTTTGCCCACAACCCACCCCTGCCTCTGGCAACCACCAATGTGTTCTCTGTATGTATGAGCTTGTTTTTTTTTAGTGAGATACAAGTGAGATCATATGGTATTTGTCTTTCTCTGACTTATCTCACTTAGCATAACGCCCTCAAGGTACATCCCTGGTGTTGAAAATGGCAAGATTTCTTGTGTTTTATGGCTAAATTATATTCTGTTTTAATATCACCACATTTTCTTTATCCGTTCACCCATCGATGGACACTTAGGTTTTCCATATCTTGGTTATTGTGAATAAAGCTGCAATGAACATGGGGGTGCAGACATCTTTTTGAGTTAGTGTTTTTGTTTTCTTCAGACAAATACCCAGAAGTAGAATTGCTGGATCATATGGTAGTTCTATTCTTAATTTTTTGAAGAACCTCCATCCTCCAAATTTTCCATAGTGGTTGCACCAATTTACATCCCCACCAACAGTGCACAAGAGTTCCCTTTTCTCCACAACCTCGCCAACACTTGTTATTTCTTGTCTTTTTAATAATAGCCATCCTAACATGTGTGAGGTGAAATCTTAATGTGGTTTTGATTTGCATTTCTCTGATGATTAGTGATGTTGAGCACCTTTTCATGTACCTGTTGGCCATCTGGATGTCTTCTTTGGAAAAATGCCTATTTAGATCCTCTGCCCATTTTTTAATTGGATTTTTTGATTTTTGCTATTGAGTTTTATGACTTCTTTATATATTTTGGATATTAACTCTTTATCAGATATAAGATTCGTGAATATTTTCTCCCATTCGATAGGTTGCCTTTTCATTTCTTAGTGGTTTCCTTTGCTTTGCAGAAGCTTTTTGATTTGATGTGGTCCTACTTGTTTATTTTTGCTTTTGTTGCCTTTGCATAAATATCTTAAGTTATTTAACCTCTCAGCCTTAATATCTTCATATCTAAAACAGAGACAAAATTAATACTTTATGAAATTTTAATAATTATGTATAATAGAGCTTACTGTTATTATTGTTATTATTATAATTAAGTATTATTGAATAAAATTCCTCCTGCTTATAATGCATGATTTAATGAGCATTCATTTAATGCTGATTATGGAATTCTGACTTAATATCCATTTTTTTTATCTTAGAGTGAAGCTAAATTCGTTGATTCATTCATTTGTTCGTTCATTCATTTATATATTGATTCATTAACAAAAGGAGCATCCACCATGTGCTGGGCTCCAGTTGGGTGCTAGTGAAGCAAAGACGAACAATAAACATTCCCCACCCAGTAGTTGCTTATGGGCTACAAGGCAGGTCATATATTTCAAATAAAATAGTTTGGCAAATGTTGTAATGGATCTTCTATGATGGTAATGGAAAAATTGATCAACTTTGTTTCAGAAAGAAAAAGGCAAGGAAGGCTTCCTGTAGTAAAAAATGTTTAATTTGAGTCTCAAACAATGAATGGGAATTTTCTGTGAGAGCATGCAAGTAAATTTATTCCAAAGAGAGGAAAAATGTACAAAGAATAACTAGGCAGCCTGATGATTATAAAAATTCAAATATTTTGGTATGGATATGTTTTGGTCCGGAATTCAGGCATATTTCTTCGTTTAGAAAATATTTACATGTTATCTCTTCATTATTGTAGAAAGTGCATGGCATAATTCTTCTTGTAAGTGTTAAAAAGTTGCGCCTTCTCCGTCAAATTCTACCCCTTCTCTTTCCATCCCAATTCTTAGTATTTTTAAGGCAATATTCAAATTCAACACAGGTAAAAAATAATATGTTGTAAAAGGCAAGTTGATGAACTATGGGTGAATTTCCAAGACAACAGTATCTCCTCTTATTTCTGTGTTTATATAACCTGCAATTTTCCAGGATGAGAGATGGGTGGTGGTCAGGGAGGGAAAAGATCTTTTCTCTTTCCTATTGTATAATAGGCATGAGTAGAAGTGGACAAGTTGTTTACTAAATAAATAACAGAGCTCTGCTGAGCAACAACCATTCTAGAAAGTAGCATCACTTACTCTTAGGGTAGGAACAGAGGGAAATGATCTGCTCTGTCCTGAAGACATGCTGAAAACCCTGTCTGCTTCAGCCATCTAGGGCCAACTGTATTTACTGATGTAGAAGTAAGTACAAAATAAAATTTACCCTTTAAAAAATATACACGTATAGCAGAATTTAAAGGAGAGAAAAAACGATGTCAAATTTAAATTGCTAAAACCAGCTGAAGCAAGAAATTATTGTGTTTTGAAATAAAGACTAGCATCTTTGTCAGAACAAATAAAGTAATTCCTGCTGGGCTGATTCTAAAAACCTACATTTTATCATACTTGCATAAAAGATATTTTATTGGCAATGTAGACATAATGGTGAAGTATAACTGTCTCCTTCCTCCATAGCCCTAAAAAGAAGCAAAGGAGAATCTTCTGTATGTCAGAGATATCTACTGTTATCTCTACACTATAATCAGTGTAGCTTAGAAAAAGAACAACATTAAACACATTTAGAAATAGCATAAACACTTTATGACTTATGAACTAGGATAGTATAAACAGTCCTTATTTGTATAGCTGAAATAAAGTTGAACATTTAATGTGTTTTTATATTACAAATTAAAGCAATTAATGTTATTTCAAATTAATTCAAACTGTAAGCATGATAGAGATGATAGGTAGTTATTTATGACTGAATTTTAACCCCAATTTATATATCAAATTACTTAATTTTAAGCAGCAAAATATCACTAATTAAATAAACTGATAAACAGTACTGAGTTCGCATCTTTCTCTTTCTTGATTACCGTTATCACATCTTATTTTTGTGCTTTTATAAAACGCAATTTTTGTGTGTGTGTGTGAGGAAGATCTGCCCTGAGCTAACATACATGCCAATCCTCCTCTTTTTGCTGAGGAAGACTGGCCTTGAGCTAACACCCATGCCGATCTTCCTCCACTTTATGTGGTACACCGTCACAGCATGGCCTGACAAGCAGTGCATTCGTCCATGCACTGGACTGGAACTGGGCCACCAGCAGTGGAGCACTCGCACTTAACCACTACACCCCGGGGCCGCCCCATAAAATGCAATTTTATCTTGAACTCTAATTTTATAAAAATGTTACCACAATTTATTCTTAAAATAATATACATTTTAAGTTGACTTACACAGTTGTTGCTTTAGAATACACCTTAAGATACTGAATCAATGTTAAAAAAATCATTAACAGTCATTTATAAGGCATATTTTAGATGTCATTTTAGAAGTACTAATATCAGTAATTACAAAAAAACATGAAGAGCTAGGATTTCCACAACATTCATTAAGATTTCATAACTCATTACATAGAAAGCTCTGTTTTGCGGAGGTAAAAATAAATATTTACATATGGAAATTTGTAATTTCTTTTTCTGAACTCAGTTGTTTAGTATCCATACTATGAGACAAAAGAATCATAGCACGTGTAAGTGAACCTTAAAAGAAAAATAAACATAAGTCAGTTTACTTGAATGATGAACAGTCTTGAGATATCTAACGCATAATAATGATGGATTGAGCATTGTCTTTATTTCTCCACCACTTGTTCTCAGCGTTACTCCGGGTAAGACCTGAACCAGCCTTACGCAGGAGGGCTACCTGCTCGTATCTACTTTAAGTAACTCCCCTTTTACAGCTAGATAAAGATATTAATTCTATGGTTTATCTTCTTCACCCTAACTCTTAGTACAATAACATAGGAAATTCATCTCCCCATTTTCATTCAATTGCAAATCAAATTTTAACTCTGATTGTAACTGATAAATAGCTGGATAGACGTAGAAATTGAGATCTATGAATGTACATGAAAGAAATATGGCTCAAATTTTAGAAATAGAAATAAAAAATAAGATCTCTATGGTTGATACAAGACAGCAACCGCTTAAGTCAACTGGCGACTCTAAATGGAAATTCTGGAAACATTCGGACTACCTCATTATCCCCTTCTCTTTCCTATTTAACTAAACTTATATTCATCAGATTTGGAATTTTAGTTATGCTTAAAATGATTATATTTATTTCACATTTTAATGCTATAAATGATATTTTAATTTTAATTTCTGATTTTTCATTGGTAGGATGTAGAAATACGATTGATTTTTGTGTATTGCTCTTGTATCCTGCAAACTTGCTAAACTTACTACTAGTTCTAGTTGCTTCCTGTAGATTCCATAGGGTTTTCTACATAAGACAGTCATGTCATCTATGAGTAAAGAGAGTTTTGCTTCTTACTTTCCAATCTGGACAAGTTTTATTTCTTTTTCTTGCCTGTTGTACTGTATAGAACCTCCAGAACAGTGTTGAATAGAATAGTTAAGAGCAAGCATTCTTTTTTTTCTTCCCAATTTTATGTGAAAAGAAGTGTTTCTCACCATTAGTGTTGGGTTCATTGTAAATGCCACGTATGAGGTTAAAAAAACCCTCTTCTATTACTAATTTACTGAGAGTTTTTATCAGGAATACCTGTCAGATTTCACCTAATGCTCTTTTTGCATCTATTGAGATGATCATATGATTTTACCTTTTCAGTTTGTTAATATGGTGAGTAACATTGATTGGTTTTCAAATGTTAAGCCATACTTAACATTACAATTAAGAATTTTTGCATCCATATTTTTGAGGGATATTGGTCTATAGTTTTCCTTCCTCATTGTGTACAATGAGCATTCTATATATACCTGTATCTTTTTATATTTATTAAGACTTTTTATGCATTAGAATATGATCTATCTTGGTAAATGGTCTATGTCCACATAAAAAGAACATATATTGCTGTTGTTAAGTGGGATGTTCTATAATTATCAATTAAACAATGTTGTTTGATAATGTGGCTCAAGGTTTTTTTGTTTTTAGTATTTTCTGTATTTTTCATCTAGCAATTCTTTAGAGAGGGGTTTTGAAATCTCCCATTATAATTGTGGATTTGTTTTATTCTCCTCACAGTTCTATCAGTTTATCTTTTGGAATATCTCATGTATCTTGAAGCTCTTTTATTATATGCATTAACATTAAGAATTCTTATATCCTCTTCAGGAATTGACTTTATGAAATTACCCTCTTTTTCTTCTGTAATATTCTTTGCTCTGATTTATGTTTAATCTGATATTAATTATTTATTCCAACTTTGATTAATGTTAACATGGTATATATTTTTTTCATAGATAACGTATAGGTGAGTCTTGCTTTTTATATTATCTGACAATCTCTTCCTTTTCATTGGGGTGTTTAAACCATTTACATTTAATGTGATTATTGGTATGATAGGTTTAATTCTACCATCTTGCTATTTGTTCCATTTGCTCTTTGTTTACTTTTCTTTTCTGCCTTATTTTCAATTTACTGAGTAGTATTTTAAAATTCTATTTTATCTCCATTTTTGGCTTACTAGTTTTAGGTTTTATATTACAAAGCATTAACTTATCATGGTCAATATTCAAGTTGTATTATGATACTTATAATACGAAAAACTTACTATAGTAAATTTCCTTTTCTTCTCACTCTGCCTTGCTGCTATTTGTGTCACCCAATTTACATCTATTTATGTTATAAATCCCACAATACATTGTTATTGTTCTGCGTTAAATAGTTTATTTTCTTTTAAAGAGATATAAAAAGTAAGAAAACTGTCTTTATATTTCCCCATGTCGTTACCATTTCTGCTACTCCTCATTCATTGCTATAGATTTAGATTTTCATCTGGCATCATATCCTTTTTCTTGAAGGACTACTTTTAAAATTTCTTGTAATGCTCATCTGCTGATGATGAATTCTTTCATCTCTTGTATGTTTGAAAAAATTTATTTTGCTTTTACTTTTGAACGATATTTTTCACTGGGTATAGAATTCTAGGTCAACAAGTTTTTTTCTTCCTTTTTGTACTTTAAAAATGTCTCTTTATTGTCCTTTATCTTACATGTTTTCTGATGAGAAATGTGCAGTTATCTTATTTTGTTTCTTTGTTTTTTTCTCTAGCTTCCTTTAAGATTTTTAATATTTGCCACTGTGTATTATGTATCTATTGTTTAATAACAAATTACCCCCAAATCTACTGACTTACAACAGCAAACATCTATTGCCTCATGTTTTGTGTGGGTCAGGAATTTGGGCACAGCTTAGATCGTGCCTGTGGTTCAAGTTTTTCATAAGTTTGTAGTCAAACTCTCAGCTGTGGCTATGGTTTCATCTGAAGACTTTATTGGAGGAGGATCTTCTTCCGAGTGCCTCACATGCTTATTGGCCAACCTCAGACTATCTACCTCCAAACCACTCATGTGAACCTCCTCACGAGGCTGCCTCATAACATGTCATTGGTTTTCCCAACAGAGAGCCACTGAAGAACAGAGAGAGGACAAAACTGTATTTGAAGAACTAATAGACAAAAATATACCAAATTGGATGAAAATTATAAACAAAATAGAACCAAGAAAGCAGAAGAAATAACAAGAGCAAGAAAGAAATATGAAAAAAACTAAACTACACCAGGTCTCATTATTATCAAATTGCTTAAAATAGCTTAGATGTTACAGAAATAAATAAATAAATAAATAAATAAATAAATAAATAAAAATAAGCAAACAAACACATACACACAAATATATTTTGCTGCTTGAAGTTGATCTACTGATGCTCTGTTCATTCTTCCTGTTTACTTTTTCTCTCACTGTTTCATTTTGGATAATTCCTATTGCTACGTTTTCAAATTCACTCATCTTTTTTCCTCCAATATCTTATCTGCCATTAATTCCATCTAATGTATTTGTTATTTAGATATTCTTATTTTCATCTCCATAAGCTTGATTTGCCTCTTTTTCACATATTTTGTGTCCCTACCTAGCATACTAAATCTCATCTCTAGCTTCTTGAACATAGAGGATATAGTTTAATAACTTTTAATATTGCCCATGTCTTGTCTGGTTCAGTTTTGATTGACTGACATTTCTTTTCATTGTAGATTTTTGATTGGATGCCAGGTGTTGTGAATTCTACCCCATTGAGAGCTGGATACTTTTGTATGCTAAAATATGCTTGAGCTTTGTTCTTGTATGTGATTAAGTTACTTGGAACCAGTTTGATCTTTTGGGATCTAACATTTAAGCATTGTTAAATGAGACCAGAGCAGTGTTGTGTCTAGGATTATTTTTTTCATGCTACTAAGATAGAATTCTTTTGAGTTCTATAAAGTCCTGTAAATTCTTAGGATTTCGAGTTTGGCTGATGGGAACAGGCACTATTCCCCATTCTTTGTGAACTGTATGCACTGTTGCTTTCTAAGTCTTTTGGATGGTTCTTTCCCCCTCTGTGAGTAGTTTCCTCACAAAATGTACTGCTCAATACTCAGCTGAGTACATGATAGGCACCCCCTGCAGATTTCCAGAGTTGCCTCTGTGAATAATTCTCTCTTCTCTAATACTCTGCCTTGCAGACTTCAGCTGCCTTATTTTCTCTGGTCTCTAAACTCTATTTCCTCAAGTCAAGTATATTGTTTGGCTCTGGCTGGGTTCTACCTCCCTGAACCAAGATCTGTCAACTTATTTCAGGCAGAAATCTAGGGCAATTATAAGGTTTATCTTATCCCCCGCCCCATTCCTACCTATGTCTGTCTCTTTCAGAGGTCATTATCCTTAATTACTTCATTTCCTATATATTGAGGACCATTTTTTAAAATCTATATTGTCTATATTTTTCATTGTTTCTGGCAAGAGGGTAAATCTGGTCCCTATTACTCCATCTTGGCCAGAAGAATTTCCACGCCCCAATTTTAAAATAGCTGATGAATATCTACATGCTCTAATAGAAATGTGGCAGTGTCTAATACAAACTCTTCATTTCCAGCCACCAGCTTCTCCTTATTTTCCTCATTTTTATTCAGGGCCCTATCATTCAACCTATAACCTTGCCTTCTTTGTTTCCATCAACTTCTCATATCAGCCAGTTGGCTACCCTGTTCTGATAAACTTAACTTTTAATAAGCACTTGGTTCATCTTATTTTCATTTCTACTGTCACCACCTATATTCAATTTTCTTTACTATTTACCTGGCATTATAGCAATTTTTTAACATACGTTGGATCAACATGACTCAGGAATTAAAAGTCTTTTATAGCTTTCCATTGCACATAGGACAAAATATAAAAATTTTATATGAGCTATAAAGCCCTTCAGTACCTAATCCCTTCATATTGCTGTAAAATTATCTCATGCTGTTCTATCTTCACATTTCTTTTCATATTATCCTTCTTTTCAGCTCCCTGAAGACTTTTCCCTGCCTCAGATCTCATACACATACTATCTCCTCTGCTTGAAGAGCTCTTTTCCTGCCTCTTTGCAAGGTTGGTTCTTTTGTCTCCTTCAGGATTTAACTTGTATGCCATTTCCTGAAAGAAAACTGAAATTCCACCCAACTCAAAACAAGCCTCCATTCCAAATTATTCTCTCTTAATCTTTTTGGTTTTAGTGATAATTATAACTTAAAAAATATATTTTAAGTTATATTTGTGGCTATCTTTTAACTGTTTTCCCTACCATAAAGTACATAGGGTAGGGATTTCTCTCATCACATTATGTGGCTGGCGCATAACACATGAGCTCTCAGGAATATATGAATGAACAAGTGAATGAATGAGCTGTTCTCTGTAACTCTATTCTTTGCTTCCATTCTGACCTCCACTTTGCTTTCAGATTAATCTTCCAAAGCAAACTTCAAGTCACTTTTTTGTCTAAATAATATCAAAGTTCTCTAATTTCTTACTAAATTTAGAATGATTTCTTTTTTTAAACTGACACTAAGCCTTCTCTAATAGGTCATAGATTTACCAGTTTATTTATTTCTACTTTGTGCTCTGACAAACTATGTTTTCTAACTTTATACTTTTGACAAAGTTATTCTCTCTGTGTAAAAAGAAATCCTTTTCACTCTCAGTGTCTGACTGCTCTTCCTTCCAAGTACACCTAAACCCCACTGTTCCATGAAGGTCTCTCTACATTAGCTCCATGTAGAAGTAATCATTTCAACTTCTAAATCCCCAAATATCTGTCCCGACATAACTTTTAATATAGTCGTTTATAAAATTGCTTAATTTTTATCCTAAGTTATAAACACGTTACAAAGAGAGGATGAGACTAATCTAGCCTCTTTAGTGTTTACATTTAGAACCGGACAAAGATTTTTTTACTGTAATAATTACGAGCATTTCATATACAACTATGAGTACAGGTTATAGTGCTTACTTTAGAAAATATATATAATTTTTTATACTGATATCTATAATTTACTTGAAAATATGTCAGCATACAGTGTGATACATGGTGTGTGTTTTGCAGTTTAAACTGTGTTCTAGCTACTGCAAGGGTTCTCATTAAGAACGCACATTCCAAGGGAAGTAAGCTCTTGTTCTAATCAGAAAGCCCAGTCTCAACACTGCTAATTAGTATTCTGAATGTCAGAATTTTTTTCTTTTTGCGTAAGACAATAGTTGAATTTTCCTAACTTTATAAATTTTAAATAGACTTTTTGTAAAATTCAATGTAATGAAGTTAGTAGGTTTGCATCAAATATTTTAAAGCTATGCCCCAACCTATATGAACTGGGTATATGAATCCAGCACAGTATAAAGCCTAAAACATTAGTCTTTAGGAATGGTAGCCAAGTCTTGGCCCTGTGTTCAATCATGGGATTAGATTTCAGTTTGTCTGATGTTAATGACAGGGTAACAGAATTCTTCCTCTGGATGCTGTTGTGTTTGGTGCCAGAGAACCACAGATGTTCTCAAACCTGCAAATTACATATTATACCAAGAATATTCTACACTTCAAGTAATATTTTTCTTCTCCTTGCTGAAGACACAATAGTTTAATTTTTTTTAATATTTTATACTCATATTAAAATTTTTTCCAACTTTATGATTAAGACAAAGCAATTCATAAAGGGTTTCTAGCTGTTTTATTAAGCTAATTTTCCCTGAAAGTTATAAAATTCATGATAAGCAAAGGACGAACATTTTCTTTAAATATGTTGTGTTATCATTAATGAAGAAAGATTCTGTCAAAGGAGACAAATATATATTCAAATGTTAAGAAAACTATCTAAATAAGTGTATTTTCATAAGAAAACCTATAAAGGAATTTGTTTCTTGCTATACAAGATTAAATATGACTTATATTTTCACTTTTAGGACATTTTAGAAAAATGTTTTTTGATGCTTAACTTTATACTGGCCACTTCAGCAATGTGGCCAAAACTTTCTTTTGAAGATGTATCTCTTCCTTTTATGTTGCGGAAACCCTCCCTTTTGTTACAAGGCTCTGCATACTTGCTATGTCCACACTGCTGTGCATGATCTTCCCTACCTTTTTATCCTCCTTGAATTACTCTTCTTTCATCTATTTCCTAAATCACAGATGGTCTTCAATTCCACTTCTTATTCCTCTTGCAATTAACCATCTCAGCCTATAGTGATTTTCTGTCTCCTGACCCCATTACAGCACATTTTTTCCAATTATTAGGTATTGTCTGAAATTTCTATATTTTCAGTGTCTTAATATATGTCTTATATTCACAGTTTAATTGCCAGCCTTTAAGATCTCTTGTTACTGACACAGTTCCCAGCAGTGTATCTTAAGCCTAAAAACACTTAGTAGGCAAGTTTTTATTGATTATGATAACAAGGTACTACCATAAAAAGAGCAAAGACTTGCTATGCCAATAATTGGTATAACAGGTTATTGTCTAATGATGCTCCATTTTCATCAAAGATCATTTGTAGTTTAGCTTTTTAATCTGCATTCCTCTCTGTCATTTTAACATTTCAATTTTGCCAAACTATCCAAAAATAATTTGAGAAATTATAGTATCTTTTATGGGAACTGATTTACAGGAAATCATGTCAGAGCAAGATGGCCCTGGGCTAATAATTGACAGATTTGTCTGTTCTCCAAAAGAATAACATTTTGTAAACAAATGGAAATTTGAGAAAGGAGTCACATCTCATAGAATATGAAATTTAAAATGTTAGTCTAAGTATAGGGAATAAAGTAAATGGAGAAACAAATGCACTCTCATATTTTTTCGGCATATCCTAAACTATTAGTTAATCAAAAAATATTATTAAGTATCTACTATGTGCCAGACTCTGTTTTTAGTGCCTAGACTATAGCATCAACAGGAACCCTTGTCCTAGATTTATATTCTAGGTTAAGGACAGGGAACAGACAACTGTATATTGAATATAATATTAAGGAGTGATAATCACCTTGACTAAAGTTAATAGTATATAAAGCAATAGGCAGTAAAAAGTAACAGCAGTGGGGGGTGAGAGACTACTTTAGAGAAGAGGGTTAAAGAAGGCTTCTCTGAGAAAACAATGCTTGAATATCTGCATGAATGAAATGAGGGAGAAATATACAAGAATCAGAGGGAAGAGGCTTCCTCCAGGCAGGGGGAGGAGCGAGAGCAAAGGCCTGGGGAGGGACTGAGTTTGGAGATTTCTTGTGTAAAGAAAGGCAAGAAGGCAGATGTGGGTAGAGTTGATACCATGTAAAGCCTTCGAACTTAGAAAGGGGTATGGATCATTTTCTAAACGGGATAGGAAGCCAATGGATAGTTTTGAACATGGGAATGATAAATACCTGGTTTTGAGGCCTCTTTATTCTTTCGCTCTCTTCTCATCTTGGGAAGTCTCCACTTCCTCCTCCGTGCAGGAATAGTCACAGAGAGAGTCAGATGGCTTTGAGCAGGCTGGACTCAGCTCACAGCTCATGGTTGATTTATACATGTTGTCTAACAGTCTAAGTGAATAGTTGATTGCAAGAAACTATGACAGTTCCCATTTTGTTCAGATACATCAATTGACTTATTAATAGCTGTCTGGAATTAGAGAATAACTTAAAATGAGATGTTGGGATAACGAGTAGAGGTTTCTTTGTTTAAAAGAGGAGTGAGAGATAGTTCTGAGCACTGAGTTTTAAAACTCCCTGAACATTTGGGGCTAATACTCATGATGATAGGGGACAAACAGGCAGAAGAATCTCTTCCTCTCCTCTAATGGACAGGATCCCTCTTGGACTAGTTGAAGATGCACAAAGGCTCTAGGGCCCTGGTAACATTTCTCTTCCCTGGACCCACCTGATATAAAGCTATTAGTTTTCAATATTTCGTTAATCATCATATTTTATATAAGGTAAACACATCTTATGGAGTCTAATATTTTTGCTGTATATTACTTTATTGATAGCCACCTTATCTTAGGCGGACTTCAGTATATCATCTCTATTTTCCTGACAAGTACTTTCTCAGAGTTCACTGTGTGTGCAGTTGAGTAAGATGAAATCCTTTGCTTTCTATTACAATCTATCCTTGGGTGGTTTGTTTTATGACTACAATGAAATGATGTTGTTACTGAAGTGATTATGGAGAGTCAAATGTTTTAGGATGCTGAAAGGTGGGGCCTTATTTTAGGGACATTTTTATGACCCAGGGTACTAATGGTGCTGAAATGGTAGGAATAAATATTGTACTAAATGACATAATACATTTGGCTTCACTCAGTGTTTCAAAAATCTGCCATCATAGTTTGTTCTGTGTTAAAACACATGTAGATCCAAACTCTGTTGCTGGGGCTGGTCCTCATCCCCGACATTCCAAAGTGGTGTGTAGGTGCAAGTCCGGGATCTGAACCTGCGAACCCCAGGCCGCCATAGCAGAGCGTGCAAACTTAACTGCTACACCACCAGGCCGATCCCTATGTTTTTAAATTTTATTATTATCAATTCTTTTCAGGTGTTGTTTAGTTATACCATTATTTTTATTGAACACTTTGAGTGAGCATTTTCTTCAATTATTTAATTAAAGTTACAGAAACATAACACAGTATTCATCCTAGGAAATGCACTCTAACTGTAAGATTTCCTGTCTTCTGTAACTCTATTATGTTAACAAAATATTAATTATGCCATGAAATAATGTGTTTTGGATGTGGTTGACTTAGATCCTATTTTAACGTTTACTCAAACTTAACAGAGGCATGCATTTGCAAATCAGGGTTTGCTGTTAGTCAAGAATTATCATGGGAATGAGGGTACCCAGGTATGTAAGTCTGTGCACGTGCTTGTGTGTATATGCATGTGTGTGCCTTGCAACACATTTGGTCCACATCCAATGTCTTATGGACGTTTTGGACAGGACCAAATGTCTGCTAATCGTGTGTGTTTGCATATGTGTGTCTGTGTGTGGCATGTGCTTGTCCAAGAACACATTTTTAGTGTTTATTGCTTTTCATATCAATCTTCATAAAATAGACAAAAATGCCTGTGAATCATGCAAAATTGATATATACTGATCATCTGTTATAAGCCAAGCATCAAGGAAGGTAACAATTATAACAAAAAAGATACAGTGCTGTCTCTCAAACTATTAGTTTACCTCTTGCAAAATTTTAAAAATGCTGTGATTTGTTTCTGTAAATTTGCAAATAAAGTTCCCTCATATGGACTCTACCTTTAAAGAACCCATAGTTCAGTGAGGTAAAAAACATGCCAAACATCATTAAGATAAAGTGTGAAAAGTGACAGAGTAGAAATTGATCAACTGTCACACAACTGAAGGGAATGATGAACTCTATCACCTGTAAGAGGGAGGGTTTCCATATGGTAGTGGCAACTGCTGTACTTCTGGAATGATGTCTAGGACTGTAAAATTCCTGCCCTCTCATCCCTATTTCTTAGTTAACTGCTTGTCATTCACCAGATCTCAGCCCCTGACATTTTCCCAGGGATGCCTTTCCTGACTCTTCTGGCTGATTCATGTTCCTTTGTTATAGGTTCACTTCCTACCAGTGGTGTTTCTTTCCTTAATTTGTAATAATACGTTCACTACTGAAATTATCTGCCTGCTTTTCCCTGAACATCCCTCCCCATTAGAAGTTCCATAAATGAAGGTATGGACTGTATCAGTTCGTTCACCTTTATGTCCCCAGCACCTAATGGAGTGCCTGGCCTGACCAATAGGAGGACTTCATTCATTACTTATTGGATGAAGAATTGAGATATTAAAAAAAGAGTTGAGCTTTGGGGTGCCTTAGTAAAATATAAATTTGTACCCCTATCAGATCTTTAAATAACTAATTGATATTTTCAGGTCTCTTTGTATTGATCTTACTCAAGAAGAGTGATAATTTGCATCAATGAATATTAGATATGGTACTTAACAAATAAACATTATTTTGGCTCTCTAGGAGGTTTAAATAATGTCTTCAATAATTCATAAATTTCTGCTCATGTTTACCTTCAAAGTCTCCTCATAATAAGTCTTTCCAATTTCATCTTCTTCATAACTCCATCAGAAATCTTATATTCTGGATTCTTTTCTTATCCTTTTTTTTTTTTTTAGGAAGATTAGCCCTGTGCTAACATCTGTTGCCAATCCTCCTCTTTTTTGCTGAGGAAGATTGGCCCCAGGCTAACATCTGTGCCCATCTTCCTTTACTTTATATGGAAGGCTTTATATGGAAGGCACTACAAGATGGCTTGATAAGCAGTGCATTGGTCTGCACACTGGATCCAAACCTGCGAACCCCGGACTACCAAAGCGGAGCACATGAACTTAACCGCTATGCCACCAGGCCGGCCCCTCTTGACCAATTTTTAAACCTTAGTTTCCTCCTATCCCCAAACATACCACAATAGGCTTGTCACTAATCATTTCTTCTAAATTCTATTTGCAAAATTGACAGTAATTATAATATAGGACTCTCTCTGTATTTAAGAATGATGTTTAATTTTTAACCATTGTTTAATGTGTTGAAATTATAACATCAGACAGATAAAACATGTTTCACCTCTGGAATGTTCTTACCAAAGGGAGTAGCTCTAATTGAATGTACTGTTTTTTCCACAAAGAACTTGTCATTTTTAATGAATTATTACTTAGAATCAGTTATAGCTAATAAGACTAATAACTTGTGTCAGAAAAATAAGACAACCCAATCTTTCATAGCATTACAAAAGTTCTACTTGTTGGCAATTTTTCCTTTTGGATTATTGTTTTTATCACAGATGACAGATGTAAATTAGTATTAAAAGGAAAGCAATCCACAGTACTTTATGAGAGATCAAATTTGGGAAACTAATATTAAAATCCCAGGGAGTTCCAGTTCATTAAGTTAAGAGATATACATATTTATGGAAAAGAGTATCACACACTTTATAGAAAATACAAGTGACCAAATCTATTCATGCACAAAAACTAACTCTATGTTGTTTTTGAAAGGGGTTGTTAAAGATAAAGGGCTCTGCCCACTCCCAAATAATGTCCCATGCCTTCCTTTCTGAAACCTTTATTGTTTAAATAATAAAAATCTTCCTTTGAGTTAAAACTTTGTTTGTAAGCATACCTCATTGATACATATCAATAAAATGACATGGACTGTATATTAATTAGTCAATTGTCCAAAATCAGGATCCTGAGGTAAGAAGTTTTTTTTTTTTTTTTTTGGTGAGGAAGATTGGCCCTGAGCTAACATCTTTTGCCAATCCTCCTCTTTTTGCTTGAGGAAGATTGTTACTGAGCTAACATCCATTCCAATCTTCCTCTATTTTATATGTGGGACACTGCGCAGCATGGCTTGATGAGCGGTACATAGGTCTGCACCCAGGATCTGAACCCACAAACCCTGGGCTGCCGTAGCGGAGCATGCGAACTTAACCACTATGCCACTGAGCCGGCCCCAAGGAGATATTTTTAATTATATAGAAATGTAATAAAAATGTCATATTCTATAAAGACTCTGGATTCTGCTGTATTCCTTGGAAAAATGTTGACTTCTTTATTTCAGCGGGCACGCATTAAATTAGTTGTACTCAAACTGTAAATTGGCATTTGGATGTCAGCTCAAATCTCAGTTCTGGTCTTCTACCTCTAGCTGGGCTGCTTGCAGTATCACCTACAAATGCATGACTGGTTTGCTTGGAAATTATGGAAGAGTTTGCCTACAGATTTTGAACACCCCCTCTCTGGTTCTATCCTTTTTGTGATTCTCCCTACCTCTAGTAGAAGGTGGGTTGTCTCATATTCTGTCTAGTTCCTCAGGCCAGTTAGAGTTTTAGCAGTCTCTCATGGTCCAACTGGGGCCTGGCCTTAGTCCAGAAAACACAAAAATATGAAATTCACCCACTGCTACTCTCCTCCAAATATCAGCCCCCTTCCAGAATCACCTGCCTCTGGTCTCCTCTCAGTGCAGTTAGGAGCTAATTTCTGTTAGCCATCGGGAGCTTACAGCTGTCTACTGTGAGAGAATTGCTTCTTTAGTAGCTTCCTTCATCATATGTGTGGTTTTAAAATCAAAGTTATTAATTTTAATTTGAGGAGTCATCTATTTATCAGGAATATTACGTGTGTTTCTTTACTAATACATTTTATACATTTATGTATTTATAGACCAAAATTTAAAAAATTATTCCATAGTTTTGTGAGTCAAACTAAAGGCCAGTAATAACAGTCATTATAAAACTCACAGAGAAAACTTTGTTTTTCTTTAAGCTGCAGCTTTTAGCAAGATGAAATAAGATGTTGACATAATATTAATCATTGAAGTTTAACTTTTGCTGTTTCTGTCAAATTTTATGTTGTATTAGATCTGTTTATCTGGACAAGATATACTTGGAGTACACACATAATGAGAGGAAAACTTCTGGGAGTTGGTCTCCAAAGTTTTCCAAGAGAGAGAAACAGAAAGTAAAGGGTCCAAAAGGAACATGAACGAGAGCTGCCTGTGGCCAGATATGGAGAATGTCACAGTCAGTGTTCAGTCTGCAAGAAGTTCTGAGGGGTGTTAGTTATAATTCTGAGGCAGAAGTAAAGGGGTAGTGGAAGGAATTATAGTGGACAAATAGAGCCTATTCTATCAAAGATTGTTTCTGAGCTTCTATTATTAAAGACAGTTCTTGTTAGTTATCCTTGCAGTTTTACTGATGTCATTGGAAATTGAGTGTCACAGTCCCCCTTGAAGCCTCTTCATAATCTGTCAGAGGCTTCCAATTCCTTTTGTCATTTTGAAAAGGATGGAGCAATGACACCTCTGGTGACCTTCTTATCTATAATACTGACAAGTTTTTCATTTTCTGCCTACACCAAAAAAATTGGCTAATTGGAAGAGGTAAGGGAAGCCTGGCGTGTATATGTCCAGGACAAGACTGAATTCTTCAACGAATTTTCCTTTTCCATCCTGGGACCTAGGAAGTCCTTAACCATGGTACAGAGAATTGAACACAATCAAGGTTTAAAGATTTTACATTAGGAGACATTTAGGTCTTTTTATTAGAAAAGGTTATAATATTAAGGGATATTGACATAGTATGAACACTTCAGGAGAAAGAGCAGACGGGAAATGTAAAGTGGAAAAAACAATGTGTGGAATGAGCTTTGGTGGATACACTCTAAGAACATAATAAGTTTCTCATCTTTTTAATAGTTTTAGGTAAAGAGTCTCTAAGAGAGATGTTTCTAGAATTCAAATTGCATCTATTATTGCATTAATAATGCAATAATATTAAATTGCATTACCATATTGTTTAAATAATACAGACCATTGAATAGCCAAAATTTTGCTTTCTTTTTGTTCTAGTGTGCCTCTCAAATCTTGTTCATGTCAAAAAGTGCCCCAAAGTAATTCTAAATTGTCCTTAGTTAAAGTATACCAGTACGTAGATAGATATGCACATGAGTTAGCATTATAATGTGAAAAAATGATGGAAAAAGGTATTTCACCCAGAAGTGGCACAGAATTATATTGACACGACCAAATGTGAAACTTTACCAGCTATAAAGGACGGTGCTTGCGCAACCTCATGTCTCCAGTGTCTGGCCAAGTTTTCAAAAGCATATCAAGGATTCTCAGATATGCAAAGTATTGCCCAGCGAGAAACTGGAGATGAGGAGTTTAGATTATTATTTTGAGACATTGTGAAGGAAGTGAGAAAAATAAAGTGCTGAAGACATGAAAGTTAGATTTTCATTTCATTTAGTTCTTGTAAGATAGTAGAGATCTGTGCATGTTGACAGTAGAAGTAGAAAGTAGATGAGAGGTAGAAGATCATTTAGGCAGCAGGGGAAGGAGGAGGGGGATCCACAGTGTAAGTAGAATGATCACCTTTAACAGGAGGAGACATTTTTTCTACCTAAGAAGAGTAGAGAAGGAGAAAATGACTTGAGAAAACAAAAATGTGAAGAAGTAGAAAATGAGGAACTTGAATCTTAGTGACCTTATGCAATTTCTCCAATACCTCCAGAACAAAATCTAAATATTTTATTCACCCTTTCCCTAACATGAAATGGAATAATCTGTCTTCTGTAGACTATAGTCATCAAATGATGAACTTAACAAAATGAACAGAGTATCTTGAGGATCTGATAGAAAATTGACTTCCTTTAACAAGACTTTCATTTCCAGTGCAGTCAACCCTTTTAAAATGACTTGATTTACCTCTCATGTTAACACCACCACCACCATCACATAGTTTGGGAACATTTCACCAGCTTTCATAAATCTCTCTGTCTGTCTCTCAATGGCAATTGAGAGTGACTGCTCTTTTGCTGAGGGCTTTCACAGATACAGTCAAGAGTCACTCGAGATTTTAGTATAGATCTTGGTTCTGAAAAAATGCCTGGCTCTGTCCCCGCTTCCCTTCGCACCCTGAAGTTCATTCAAGGCCATTTGATATTGATTTTTTTTCAGGATTTCAGCATTTGTAGTTGTCTTTTTAGCCTCTTTCTTACGCAGGGCTAATTGTCCTCCTGATATTGGCTTCAAACTTTAAGGCCTGATCTATTCCCCAATACCCTTGGCGATTAGTTAGAGTAATAGCACGTATCCACTATTATAGTATCATACAGAGTAGTTTCATTGCCCTAAAAATCCTCTTGGACTGTTTATCCCTCCCTCCCCCATAACCCTGGTAAACACTGGTCTTTTACTGTCTCTATAGTTTGCCTTTTCCAGAATGTCATGTAGTTGGAATCATACACTATATAGCCTTTTTAGATTGGCTTCTTTTGCTTAGAGAAGAGTTATCAGTAACTGTTTACATTTACTGAGCGTATACACAATGAGTAATATGAGGAAAAAGTAATACGCATCTAAGTTTTCTCCAGATCTTTTGATGGATTGAAAGATCATTTCTTTTTAGTACTGATTAATATTCCATTGTCTGGATGTACCAGGGTTTATTTATCAATTATATGAATATAGCTGCTATAAACATCCATGTGCAGGATTTTGTGTGAACATAAGTTTTCAACTCCTTTGGGTAAATATTAAGAAGCACAATTGTTGGGGCCAGCCCGTGGCTTAGCGGTTAAGTGCACATGCTCCACTACTGGCGGCCCAGGTTCGGATCCCAGGCGTGCACCAACGCACCGGCCATGCTGAGGCTGTGTCCCACATACAGCAACTAGAAGGATGTGCAACTATGACATACAACTATCTACTGGGGCTTTGGCGAAAAAAAAGGAGGAGGATTGGCAGTAGATGTTAGCTCAGGGCTGATCTTCCTCACAAAAAAAAAAAAAAGAAGCAAAATTGTTAAATACTATGGTAAAAGTATGTTTAGTTTGGTAAGAAACCACAAAACTGTTTTGCAAAGTGATCGTACCATTATACATTCTTAACCACAAATAAATAAGAGTTTCCATTGCTCCACATCCTGACCAGCCTTTGGTGCTGTCATTTTCTGAGTTTTGGCCATTCTAACAGGTATGCAGTGTTATCTCATTGTTGTTTTAATTTGCATTTCCCTGATGACACATGATGTGGAGCATCTTTTCACATGCTTATTTTCCATCTGTATATTTTTTTCTGGGGAGGTGTCCATTAAGGAATTTGGCCTATTGTTTAATTGGGCTGTTCGTTTTCTTATTGTCCTATTTTAAGAGTTCTTTTCATATTTTGGATAATAGTCCTTTTTCAGATGTGTCTTTTGCAAATATTTTCTTACAGTCTGTGGCTTGCTTTTTATTCTCTTGACAGTATCTTTCATAGAACAGAAATTTTTATTTTAATAAATTCCAGCTTATCAATTATTTCTTTCATGGATTATGCCTTTGGTATTGTACCTAAAAGGTCAATGCCACACCCAAGGTCATCTAAATTTTTTCCTATGTTATCTTCTAGGAGTCTTACAGTTTTGCATTTAACATTTAGGCCTGTAATCCAACTTCAGTTAATTTTTGTGAGGTCTGTATCTAGATTCATTTTTTGCATGTGTATTTCCAGTTGTTCAGTCATCATTTGTTGAAAAGACTGTCTTTGCTCCATTTGGTGCCTTTTCTCCTTTGCCAAAAACCAGTTGACTGTATCTATGTGAGTCTATTTCTGGGTTCTCAATGCTGATCCATTGATCTATTTGTCTATTCTTTTTCCAATATCACACTGTTCGATTACTGCAGCTTTATAGTAAGTCTTGAAGTAGGGTAATATCAGTCCTCCAACCTTGTTCTTTAATATCCTGTAGGCTATTCTGGGTCTCTTGCCTCCCCATATAAACTTTAGAATCAGTTTGTCAATATCCACAAATAACTTGCTGGGATTTTATTGGTATTGCGTTGACTCTATAGATCAAATTGGAAAGAAATGATATCTTGACAACAGTGAGTCTTCCTATCTCTGAACAGGGACAGGAATCTTTTTGAGTTTAATTTTATTATTTTTTTTTGAAAAGATGTAATAAGCTCAGGTTTAAAGAAAATGACAAACCAAGAATCAAATCTTAAATACCTGAGTTTATTGCCTTCACCTCTAGTTTTCTTGATAATAATGTTCTCCAGGATAGATTTCTCATACCAGGGGCAAAATCATCAACATCCCTGGGAACATCAGCATCATTGACATTATCTCCACTATTCTTCACCTTGAACTTCTCTTTACCTACAACCAAACATATATTTCAAGTTTTCATATCACATCCAACTATACCTTTTATTCATGCTCTTCTAAAATATATTTTCCTTACGGTTTAAAAACCCTGTGAAAGAGCAATTGATGGGGATGATCCCAGATGTGATAAACTACTTTCTGATGGTAAATTGCTTTTACACAAAATAAGAATTAATAACTTGGAACTACTAGGGAGATATTTGGTAATTTTTTATTTCCAGTAGTCTAAATGTTTCTGTCAAAGAGCTAACCTATTAAATTCTCTGAAAGTAGGTTTCTCAAGGAGATCACCAGGACATTGGCAAATAATAATAATTAATAGTTTAACCTTAGCAACCTGACTTTTTATAGGGACAAAGTGAACAGGTCAATCACTGACATTGTAATTTTTAATAGACTTGTAAGGGAATAAGAGTTGAAAGTTGTCTAGAGCTGGTACTTTCCTAGCTCTAGGGGAAAAAAGAGCATAGTTTGTAAATTAAAAAAGAAATTGCCTTGCCTGGAAAAGTTTAGAAAACATACCACATATAATTGACTTTTAGCCTTTTAATGCATGCATCAAGAAATATTTTGAAGACACTGCTGTGGGGGTATAACAGTTAGCACTGCACAAAACTTGCCTCCCTTGTAGCTCACAGTCTAAAATGGTGATAAAAAATGCAAAGTAACTAGTTAAGGCATAATTAGACTAACTATATGATCATCTAATAAGGAAATACAAGTAATTTTTTACTTCTACTTATTTTGAGATAGAACCATTTCAGATATATAAACTTGTATGAATAAAAAAATATAAATAATAATACTATTAACAGACTTGGACCCATGACCAAGCTAAAGAGATATAACATTGGTAGTATAACTTATGTTCTTTTAAGATTATTTTTAGTCTCAGTCTTCTCCTTCCCTTGTTAAAAAATAAACAAACAAGAAACAGGATCTCAAATTCTAGGTTCATCACAAGTCATTATATGTTTGTTAATACCTATCTCTTTAAAATTATCTCTCAAATATTTCTATTTCATGTATTAAAATCTAATATAGGACTTCCCCATTTGCTCAGGATGTATAAAACTGAAAAGAATGTTGCTCCCTCTATAACAAGAAAAAGGCAAATAAACAACAGTTCATAACTTTTCTTGGACCCATCAGAGACTGAATTTACAAGCAATGAAGTGACCTGAATTTAGAGAGACAAACTCCTTAAAGGAGAAATAGGACACACAAATGGTCTCACCTGTGGGAGAGAATGGGGGCAAGAGGCATCATGCTGGCTGCAACACAAGTGGAAAAAAAATCAACAAAAAAATCAACTAAAAAAATTGACTAAAAGTGTTATAGTGCCTAGGTACACATTTTTATACTTACACTGGCAGACATGTACGAGAATATGCATATGAGTATTCTTTGTAATGTAAAATACTATTTTACTTGAAAAGCAATAGTCTCCATCCACAGAAGAGTGGTGAAATAAATTGTGATATAAGACAATTTAGTTCTAAATAACAATTAGAAAAGTATGACCTACCGGTATATGCATCAAGAATCATGGATCTCAGCAACACAATATTAAGCATAAAATCAAATCATAAAAATGCATACAGCAAAATACCATTTGATAAAGTTCACAAAACATACAGAACTAATCAATATTTTGTTAAAAGGAAGATATTTTTAAAATGATTATTCTTTGACAAGGAGAGGGAAGTTAGATGTGTTTTTGAATGGCAATATATAGTATATATAGACTTCAAGGTATTTTGTAAAGATGCTTCTTCTTAGCTATGGGATCAGTACTTAGGTGCTATTTAATTATTTTAATTAATTAATGATTAGTTATTAGTTATTATTAGCAATACCTCATTAATACATTAGAGATCTATTGTCTTGTATATTTCATAATAATAAGTGATTTAAATGTTATTGAAAACAGAAAACACTAGAAAAAGTTAAACTATACGGAAACAACTACAATTACATGTATGTTCTCAAAATTAAACCTATGGGTGCACAAAGGCCAACAACAGCCCTGCTAAATAGAAAGTTCTAGGATGAAGATGTTTTTGATAGGGTTTCCAGAGAAGTTTTCTTGGGTAAGGTGACAATTTGAGCTGAGATATCAACAAAGTCAGCAAGCAAATTAGATAAATGCAGGTAACTGTGGGAAGAACCTTCTAGTAAAGGGAAAATTTATGTGTAAAAGGGCCTACTTGAAACGTAGTAATATTTTTTGGAATTAACATTTATAGATACATGATTTTCTTTTCAGACATATCAAAGTGGCCGAGGATGAAAGGGAAATTAAAATGATGGAGAAACAAAGAGAAATTGTAACGGGCATTTGTCAGTCTGGAGCTATTCAACTGTCCAGTGTCTTACTTTAGATGGCATTTAATTGACAGAAACCTTACTCTGCCACCATCCCAAAGGACGTCACTCTGGCATGCTAATAAAACTTCGAAGTAAAAAATTGCAGATATTCTAAGCGATTTGGTAAAATACGTGCCTAGTGAATGGAGGGAAACAACTCCTATGAAAATAAAGGAGCTTGTCAGCTTGAACTTCCTTTGGAATTTATGGAACTTCCTTATAGAACTTCCCAGTTCTATAAGTTTGGGGTATATTGGATTATCCCTTCTAAACTAAAAGATAAGTTGATGTCAGAAAGCAGCACACATTTATTTGGCTTTTGGACTTTGTAGGAAATATCCACCACATTTGGCTGGGTGTTTTAATGCAATTGCTTGGGTAACTGAAAGTCTGACAGCTTTGAAATGAGTCAAGAACAAAAATGTCTCTGTAGCTGGTCCAGAATAACGGACCAAGCAGTTCTCATGCTTGGCTCACATGAACCAACAGAACTATTTATTGCGCTTAAATTTGTTGATGGCAGATCAAATGCTGTGGTTAGCCCTTAAGTGCACTGACTAATTTACAGCAGAATACCTTGGGGTTTGGGAGCAAAACATCCCATTCCATCCCATCCCAAAGACTGGGGATGTAGCTTTCAACAGGGATTGAATACAGTATAGCTTTACAAATAAGAAAAATTGATTGTGAGATAATGGCTTGTAAGGAGGATCAAATAAGAATAGAAAAATAAAGAAGCTACATTTTCAATGTTGAATGTATTGTGATTAAATTTCTACATAGTTTCATTTTGGGATGTGAGAGTTGTCGAGTATGGAAAAAATCTACATACAGAAATGCAAAAGAGAAAAGTACATTAATATATTTAACAATATTCTAATAACATTTTGTGTATAAGCTGATTAAATCAGTGCTATCTTACCTGTGAAAGAATAACACTGGTTAACTATTCTTACTTTTGGAAGTTTTCAGTTTCCAAAATGGCAACTGGATAATAAAGTGGAATAATAGATAATAGAGTGGAAATTGTACCTCAGGTAGGAAACTGAGGTTGAAAAGCAAGTACAACTGACTTGGGTATCAAACTTGATTAGAATGCTGCAGAGTTGTCAATCTATTTTGAGCTATAGAGTCAATAGATATTTCTCTACAGACACTTTTGGCCTTAATTCACCCAAATAATTTTGACTTTTAAGATATTCTCACTAGATTTCCCCATCATTAGATCAATAACAACTTTTTTCCTCAGTGCATTCATTCAAACATGCAGCAATTTTTGAGTCCATACCAATACAACAGTTAATGTGCTGGGTGCTGTGTTTACACAGGTGAACGGAAATGATAGCTGTTCTCGTGAAGCATAAACATGCAATAAGGAACAAGATATATTTGATGTTGACACTGGCACTACTTCCTAAAATTAATGTGATGTAATAAACTATTTTAGGCTCACAAAATAGTAGGCCTGAGGTATATTCTAGTCTTTGCATCTGCCTTGTAACTTCCTATATTAGATAGACTGCCTGAATAGATGTAAAAAGCAAAAAATATATAGAAAGTAGCCTTAAAAAGTAGAAGAAATTGAGATATTTGGCAGTTCATACTCGTAGCAGATTGACATATGCTACCATATCAACGAGATATGTACTTGATAATATGTCTACCAGATGTTTATATCGTATGTAAATACATAGAATAAGGTCTGGAAGTATAAAAAACTGATAACATAGGTTAGCCTTGATAGGGATTTGGAGGATTAGTAGATTTCAAGAAGTACTTCAGTATTATTTCCAGTTTTAAAGTTTTAAGTCCTACCTATATATTTCTAAGGTCTTTTGTTATTCCCGTTATTGAGGCCATGCCTCATGCCACTTGCCAGATAACAAAATGTTAACCAGAGCTTATCTGCCCAGAACATGGATTCATGATCTTACATCTTATTTCCTAAATGACCTAACATCACACAAAGGGATGAGGAATAACATTTGCTCTCTAGATTTCTCATCGATGTAGTTTTCAGCCTAAGAATATTAAATTGTTGTCTCTTTTTGTGATCTTCAATGGGACAAAATTGAAGATCAGTTTAACACAAGTCAAAATAAAACTGCTTATCTCAGCTGCCAGAGACTGATGTAGTAAAAACCATTAGTGATAGAGTCTTAGTAGATTCACCAAAAATCCTATTTAAAAACTATTCATTTCAATATGCAGTGTTTTGTTTAATAGAATACAACACTAAGCCAGAAATTGGACTTATTTATGTAAATCTGACGTATACCACATATGTAAGATATATGGCTTAAGTCAGTATTGATTTGTGAAATTTTATTGGCTTTCTCTGGATTTATTTAAAATGAAATGAATATTATATGAAAGTACCAGGAAATGTATCGTTTTGCTTAAAGTATTACTGCGATGTGACATAATTTAATGACTTTGAAATCGGCTAACGTGCTAAAGTTGAGGGGTTAAGTGTTAAAAAATAATACATTTGTATTACTGCACATTCTATAATCTTTTTCTTCGTATAAAAAAGGTGTTAGAAATAGAAGGTTAAGGGGTTTAACATTCACAATGTTTCAAGGATTTGATATGCAGTGGAATAGCAATAAACATGAGCAATTTAGACCACAGGAAAAAACAAAATGTTAGAATATTATTAAATGTTGAACAAAAGAAAAAGTCTTAGAAGACAAACTTTCTGTGTGTGTGTGCTGTCTGTATGTTAACTCACTGCATTTCTCTGATAAACTCTGATGAGTTTAAGAGACTCTTCAGTATCCTTATGTCCTATGTCCTCTCACTCCAAGCAGACTAGCCTCCTTCCTGTTCCTAAACCATGCTCAACACAGGTCAACTACATGGCTTTTATACTTTACTCTTTGCCTTGATTATTCCTCACTTCTTCCAGTTCTCTGCGCAAAGGACACCTATCATGAGGTCTTCTCTAACAACTGTTAAAAAAGTAAGCCACACACTCCAATCTAAACACGTCTGTGCCACCACCACCATGACCACAATCTCCACTATCACCACCATCTTCTCTACCATTGCCACCATCCCAGCCTCAGCCCTACCTCATCCTCACTGTCACCATTATCACCATCACAACTGCTTAGTCTCTTTACAGACTATTTTTCTCACTGTACATGCCACCATCTAACATATCATATATTTGTTTCTTTAATTTCTGTTTTCTTCCTCTAGATTGTAAGTTCTACAATGACTGAGATTTTGTTTGGTTCACGGATATATCTCCAGCCCATAGGATAGGTGGTGAAGCTTGGCATTTATAAGGTGTTCAATAAATATTTGTAAATTGAATAAGTAAATGATGTAAATTTTTTTTCTCCATACGGAAGGCCAGTTCTTTTAACACCATTTTCTATACAGTTTATACAGTCCACTTTGATAACGTATGATTATGTTATAAAATGATCTATCTAAACTCTCCCTTAGTTCCATTTGTCTTTTGTCTCTTCTAGAAGTATTAGCATATTTTTTAATTCCTGAAATTTTATATTTCAATAAACTACAGAGCAAATTCCACTTCTTTGTTATTCATTTTCAAAGTTACCTAAGCTATTTTTTTTTTTGGTGAGGAGATTAGCCCTGTGCTAACCTCTACCAATCCTCCTCTTTTTTTTTCCTTTTTTTTTTTTTTTTTTGCTGAGGAAGACTGGCCCTGGGCTAACATCCGTACCTATCTTCCTCCACTTTATATGAGATGCCGCCACAGCATGGCTCGCCAAGCAGTGTGTTGGTGCATGCCTGGGATCCGAACCCGGCGGACCCCGGGCCGCCGCAGTGGAACACGCGCACTTAACCACTTGTGCCACCGGGCCGGCCCCTCTAAGGTATTTTTATGACTTCATTTTGTCTCAATAAAAATAAGATTAATTTAGTCAATTTCCTGTAATAATACACCTGGAATTTATTTTGTAATTGCATAGAATTAAGAAGTTTATTAGGGAAAATAGACATTTGAAATACTTTATAATTTTGGTATTTTATTTTCTATTATGTTTTCTACTTGATTTGAGAGGGTACAAGGAAGCTGATCTTAACTTTAGGAGAAGTTTTTATTATTTTTTAATTGGTTAGATATACCCATCTTCTTTTTTATGTGTTCTAGGTCTGGGGATCACATTTTAAAAAGGTCATCTTCACTCCTAGATTTAATTCACAACTACAATTGTGTCTTTTCTCTTCCTACTGTTTTTTAGTTCTCTCTCTCTCCCTTACTAGTCTTCTTAATTACTTTTAAATCTCCACCTGTATTTGTTCTAAGATGTGAGATACAAATCTAAATTTATTTTTTCCCCAATATCTAATCCATTTTCACAAAACTATTTATGGAGTTCTCATTTTTCCACACTGATGTAGCTATTATTTTCCTGTGCAAATGATAGTCACTTGCAATAATAGTATTATCACTCAATTTCAAACTTACACTTCTTATTTCTTACTCTCATTTTAATGATGCCTCATATCTAACAGCAATGACTAAATACTAGTTTACATAGTAATGTCTTGATCTCAGTCTTAAAGGAAAGGTCCAATGTTTCTCCATTAAATGTGATATTTATTGTACATTTTCTCACTCTGTGACTTTCTTCTTTACTCTCTTAATGATATCTTTTGATGATCAGAAGATTTAAACAACTTGATTATCAAACTTTACATAACAAGCATGTATAGACTTCCACACTCAATAACTGCACCATACTATTGTTTTCAAGAAGTACAAATAGTAATTATAAAAACTGACCACATACTGGAAAATAGAGAAAGTCTGAACACATTTCAAATGATTGGAATCATAGAGATCATTTTCTTTGGCCTCAGTGGAATTGTGTGAAAAGCCAATAACAAAAATGATAATTTAAAAATCCTCAAATATTAGCAAATAAAACAATACATTTCTAAATAACTCATGGCTTTTTAAGGATATCACAATAGAAATTAGAAAATGTTTTCAACTAAATGATTATGAAATTGGGATATATAGGAACTGGGGGAATCAACTAAAACAGTGCTTAGAGGCAAATACATATTTGATTTGATTCTCAACAGCTGGTTCTAGTTACATGGATATTACCAAGTCATTTAAAATTTCTGTGCTTCAATGTTATTGCTTTAAAACAGAACAGAACTATTTACCTCATAAGTTGCTTAAGAAGATTATAAAAGAGTCTTATATACAAAAATGTTTTGTAAAGGAAAATATAAATACAACAACTTAGACCGACACAAATACAGTTTGAGATATCCAAACATTTCATTTTGCATTTTGAAGTGAAAAAAAAGAATAGTAGTAACTGTGTAAACTTAAATCCCTGACTGTACCAAGTAAGGCCTACTGAAGTCATTAGACGGTTATAATGCTTTGTTTATCCCACAAATATAATGAAAAAAGTAGTTCATTGCCAAAAAGATCTATTACTTTAAGCAAAATCTCTATAAGACCTAAAACAGATTTTACCTGCATTTTATCTGATTTTTTATCTGAATTTTATCTGAATTCAGTTTTATCTGAATTTGATTTCTATATTCTCACTACTCTACTAACTACATGCTGCCTAAGTAAATATACTAATGTTTTAAAAATAGATTGGATGAATCAATAATGGAAAAATAGTGACCACGAGCCAACATCAAGCTGAAAAAACAAGAATCCATAATGTCCATATGGGATGAATCTATGTGGAAAGAAGAAGAATTCAGTGGGTCTGGGCTAAAGTAGTAAAACATGATGGATGTAGTTAAAATAAACAAAGTAAAACTGTTTAAATCAACACAAGAAAAATAGAGCAAGGGCATTAGGTTTCATTAACAAGGAATTCAATTTTAAATCAAAGTAAAAAATATGATCATTATAATATAGAAGTGGCCAGTGGAGTTGACTGTGTAAGAAATTGGCTAGTGCTTTCAAAGGGCTTCGATATTTTAAAACTATAAAAATATTTATCCTGAACCAGGTTAAAATCATAAAGATATCAAAACTCAAAGGAGAAATTCAAGTGACTCTTTGGGGTCAGGAAGTTTGGGAGTCAATAACTCGTATTTTCTTTTATTCGTAAGAAATGAAATTCAGTCTTTCAGTTTTCTTCCCATCTAATATAGCAATATGGCAACTTTTGCCAAGCAAGAAAGATAAACATGTGAGTTGCTTTGGGAAATGTTTCTCTTTATTTTTCTTCTTAAGAGCAGCCATGTTTCCATTTTTCTGTAATACTGGAAATATTTCACTGTATTTTTCTTTTCTACATTTCATCTCTAAATACTGCTTTGTTAAATTTTTTGCATTATCTCTAAAGTTCATTTTCTTTGTTTACATTCCAAGCAATTTTATGCTTGAATTTATTCGCCTTTACATTATAAATTATAGCTTTAACATCCTCTGACTCTAATCCTGGTTCTTATTTAAAAATTGATGTTTTTCTCATTTAACTTATTTTGACTATGTGATTGATTTTGATGTGTATGTGTTTTGAAAAACATACTTTTATTTCCATTCACATAACTCTTGGGGAAGTATTTTGTTTTGTTTTTCTTGAGGATGTGGAAATATTTTAAAAATCATATGTTCTATTCTTTATGTGGCAGCTACTCTTTGCTAATTCCTGTATTTAGAGTATGACCTGTCCTCAAAATTTAAGATAGTTATTATTAAGCTAATCAAACAGATGTGAAAACTAAAGATCACAGAGACCATGTAACTTGCCAAAGCCAGCTAGTTACTGAGCAATGGAATCAGAATTTGAACCCACTTATTATGCCAGGGATTTGTTTGTTCCACTCTACCAGGTTGCCTGTGGAAGAGTCAGAAAATTAAAGATCTGACTGTAGCCTTTTGCAACAAAAGATAAACCTTTTGTGCTTTATCTTTGTTGCATCACTGAGAGTTTTGCTGCTGGTCGTATTTGTTCATTTTCTATCTGTTCCCTACTATTTAAATTTTCAGTAATCTGACAAGTTGTGCAGTGAGTGAAGAGTGTTTCATAAGTTGAAGGGGTTTTATATGTGTTATGAATTTGTCAAATTAACACTTACCAAGTGGAGCACAGGTTGCTAGATGGTGAGCCTCAGGTCAATAATAGACAACGAGAGGAATTGAAATAGAGAAGTTTATTATTCACAGGTTCTGGAGGAATTACCCAGCATACCTCGAGGGGCCACATCGGGAGGTCAAGGCAGAGTGCAGACATAGAGGGGCAGAACCTAGGGGCACTTGCTTTTATTAGGGTCCATGGGTGGAGTGCTTTGGGGTTTCCAGGCTAAGGCCATATTGGTCAACTCAAACCAAAAGAGCTGAGTGCGGTCAGCCACATGGTGATCTTATCTAGCGGGCACGTAAGGGGAAGGCTCTGGGAAACAGGGGAGACTATTGATCACAAGGGTTGTTGCAGAAATTGTATCAGGAACTTACACTGGCTTGTGACTCTGTGGGCTGGTATCAGGGGCATATGCTTGCACGAGGGGACTAGTGTCAATGTAAGGTCACTGTAGACTACTTGGCCAAACGAAATGGATGCCAAGGCAGCCGTACCATGGAGTAGCTTGGCTAAACTCTTGACAGTATGATACCATTTATGTTATGTATTTTGTTGTATATGTTATGTATGACATATATATGAGATTACATATATATACACGCATATATATACATATACATGCATTTATGTATGTATATGTGTATTTATATACATAGATGTGTTATGTAGGAAGAGGAAAAAAAACTAAAAAGATTTACACCATAAAACCAAAATGTGTTAGTGACTTTCTTTTGGAGCTGTGATTACAGGTATTTTTTAGTTTTTATTCACGCCAGTCCACGTTTTCTAAATTTTCTGCATAATTTTTATACACCTTATTTTTACAAACAACAACAACTAGTACAGATACCAAAGGGTACTTAAATAAATCACCTCTACTCAATAAATACCATTCGTTTCTGAATCTGGGAACGGATCCTAATAGTTTAAAATCTAAAAGCAGACCTAAGTTTAAATCCCATCTTTACTGCCTAGTACTTAGCCTCTGTAGTTATTATGAAGTTTAAATATAAAGCACTGGGCACAGTGCTTGGCACACAGGAAGTGATCAATTCAACAATAAGCAATCTTGCAAAGCACCATTTTATTAATTCTATAACACAGTAGAGTGTAGTCTATTTTATAACCTTGAATATCAGGACACTCTCGAGTGGAGTTTTGTTTGGGGCGGAATGACAAAGAGAACATGTGAGGCATAGAGCGGTAGCTATGTTAATTGTACTTTTCTTTTGCTACAGAAGTGTAATGTGTCTAAACAATGTCCAGCCAACTCGGAAGCTGGGAGTAAAGGCACACAATTTTCTGAATCTTTTTGGTATTTGAAAGTTACAGAATACGATAGTGGAGGTGTGAGTTTAGTGAAGCCTTCTTCAGCATATCCAGTAAGAGCTATTCACTTCATCCTCAGGGTTAATCTGTAGAGCACTCTGCCTTTACACTGCCCAAGGAACTTCTAACTACTCTTTACAAGATTTTCGAAAAGCTGATCAGATCACAGAATAGGAACTCAGATCAGAATAGGAACTCTTTCCTATTAAATTTCTCACAAGTATATTTCTGTGTTTATTATGTTTCTATTCAAAGCTTATCTATCTGACTTGATTTCCATTTGTCTTATATGTGTATTTCTCCTAATACAAATCATAAATTCTACAGAAAGTGGTTGTGCAATTTTACTCAATAAGTCATATAAACTTACTTTATAAAATCATTCAGCATTTATTGAGTGCCTGGAGAATGTCTCGTAGCTAACTTTAAATAAATACATTGTGGTCCAGTCCCATGGCTTAGCAGTTAAGTGCGCACGCTCAGCTGCTGATGGCCCGGGGTTCAGATCCCGGGCGCGCACTGACGCACTGCTTCTCCGGCCATGCTGAGGCTGCGTCCCACGTACAGCAACTAGAAGGATGTGCAGCTATGACATACAACTGGGGCTTTGGGGGAAATAAATAAAAATTATAAAAATAAATAAATAAATACATTGTCATTTTATTTATGTCACAGAACTGTAACATTCAGAGATTTGTCCGGGGGTGATATAAATGTTTGAATAATTGAAACTTTTCTCAATAATTCAAAAGAATTAGAAAACAATTTTCTTAGAAAGCAAATTAAAATACTTCTTGAACCATCTGTGTAAATAATATGCCAGTTGAAATAAATTTTTGGCTTTTGAAGACAATAAAGAATTAGGCTTTTTCCTAAATTAATAAAATAAAATAGAAACATCATCTGTCTGTAGTACATAATTAAACTCTAATCCAAAAGCATAAATACCGAAAGCCTGCTCAAGCAAATGTAGTCCTTGTTTTTAAGTGATCCCTAAAATGTGACTTGGGAACAAGCAGCAAATAAATCCAGTGTCAGACTTTTCTAGTGTTATTCTTTCCCAAAGTTTAGTTTCCCTTCAGTGATATATTCAAAATGATCACTGTACATCCCCAAACACAATCTTTACACACAGGAAGGGACAATTCTGGGGGAAGCTACGAGGCTAGGTTAGTGAGTTAAGATTCTCGGTAATTCTGAACATATTTTTAAAGAAGTAATTGGTGAAAGTGTTTAAAGAATAGAAAGTGAGGGAGAAAAAAAGATGCAAGTCTCAAATATTTTGTTAAATGGATAAACAAGAGATAGAAAATGCTCTTTGTCTTGGAAGCTCTCTATGAAAATGCTGGAGGTAGATGGTTTAGGCAACTTTTACAGTGATTTTCTAAACAATTAGATCACCCTAAGCTCCATTTGTTTTGCAAAGTGTTCTCTGCTACAGTACGTCTAAGCCTTCCCATTTGTTTCTACAGTTGGAGAGTTCAATTAAGGGATATATTTATGATTGTTCCTTTGCAACATATAGAGTATCTGCAAAGTTTAGAGGAACATTTTCCTATAGTGCCTGTTAAAGATACTTGTGAATGCCAGCCTTGGCAATGGTGTGGTGAGCATGGGAGGAATGGGTGCTTTATATAGGTGTATATGGAAGGAGGTTAGAATGAAAATGACGCCTCATGTCAAACAATTTTACTTTGCTTTTCTCACCCTCTAATTTGATACATAATTTAATATCTTAATTTAACTAAACTTTATACCAAGTATTTTAAGTTTTTCTTCTAAATCGTCTATTGGATATATCCACCCTGAGACCCATATTGCATATTTCATGTTTCATGTGAACTAATTGCAAATAAAGTAAAATATTGTCAAAAATTTACCTGTAAAAATAACAAGGGAAACAGTTTTGTTTAAAAATAATAAATCCTTCTATATTAGAAAACATAATCATTGTCATCCTTGCAAACAGGATACAAGTCACATTAATCTGAGTAAGAGGAAGTTGTTCAGAAAGTATATGGGTCTCTATAAAAAACATTCTAAACAATAAAGAACAATAGAACCTTAAGATTATTTGCATTCCATTGAATGATTTAACATTACACAGTTTAACTTTCAAAGATAAAAATAATCTTAATAAAATATTGGAACAGTTTCCATTAACGTGTGACTCTTCAAAATAAGAAACTAGTAGTGTCAAAAAATGATAAACACATGCTGCAAATATGCACTATGCAGTAGTTTCTAAATATTGTTACTATTTATCACAAGGCTAATTATCTATGATTAAAGGTCTACTAATGGCTGATATTGTAATTGGCATTATTTTAAACACGTTAAGTTGAATATCAAAGTAATTATCATGTGTTTTCTGTTATTGATTTCATGTTTGTTACAAGTATTAAATTAAATTGTATTATTAACTAAAATTTCTTTTTGTGTAATGCCTTAACCTCATGTTTTATTACTTTTGTAGAATGCAGGTGTGAAAAGTATATTATTAAAAGTATTCCAGAAATTGCTTCACCCTCTTCAAACGTACTTCAAATCTTGCCAAAATTACATTTGTGAAATAAAAAATACCTTTAATAAGACACTCTGAAGTATGAGTGTTTTAAAGTCAGAGGTTTAAATGCATAGCCTGGATTTTTTAACAAATAATATATACACACAATATATAAAATTCAAGCACTTTGTGTATATTAAGTTTAATCACCAATATGAGTATATGTGTGTTTGTCTACTTTTTTTAATCAAGAAAGTCTTCCTTTTCCCATATATCTCTTCAAATTTGCTTCATTTCTAAGAAAAAATATACTAATAGGAACTGAGCTGTAATATGATAATTGGTTTTGATTTTATTGTGTGGGTCTCCGAGCAACTAGAAAAGCTTCTGTAGATGATGCCAAACTATGTCTCACAGCTCTGAGCACATGTATATTTTTGTAGCCACTTTCATTCATGATAATATGGTCTAAATGGAGGCCAAAAGGACAGAAAGGAAAATCATAAACTTTTTTCTTATTACTACTGAGTCCAGAATAGGTCTAAATTGAATCAGAATTCTGATTCAATTAAGATATTAAATTGGTATCATTCTCTGAGCTTTGGGGTTACTCGATGCATAGATATTGTTTCACCACCCAAAAGAACTATGTGGATAGTGTAGTCATCTGAAACAATGCTAATTGTAGGAAAAGGAAGAGCTGTGGAAAGGTTAGCAAGGCCGTGATGAATATATATTACATGGAAGGAACTCTGAAATTTTAAGTGACATTTCTCAATTTGTGCTCTGCGAAAAATTATGTCTTTAACAAAGAGATGTGGAGTAAAATTATAAAACATATGAGAAAAAAATTAGTAGAAGAGCCATGACCTTGAAGTAGACAAAGAATTCTTAAACTCACACAAAATCTTTATGCAATAATTTGTAAATTGGACTTTATTAAAATCAAAAAACCATTCATCTAAGAACACCATTTATAGAATAAAAAACAAAATACATATGGATAGAAGATATTTGCAATATATATATATTTGACAAAAGAAATACCTAGAATATATATATATACACAGATGGCAAGTGAGCACATGAAATGATGTTTAAAATTATTAGCCATTAGGAAAATGCAAATTAAAACCACAATGAGATACCATTACACATCTATCAGAACGGATAAAATAAAAAATAGTGAAAACATCAAATCTAGCAATGATGTGGAGAAATTGAAACGTTCATGCATTGGTGAGATGTAAAATGGTACAGCCACTCTGGAAATAAGCTTGGCAGTTTCTGAAAAACGAAACTAAGCATACACTTACCATATGATCCAGCAATTGCACTCGTGCTCAATGATCCCAGAGAAATGACAACTTACGTTCACACAAAAAACGTGTACCTAAATGTTCAGAGCACCTCTGTTCAGAATAACTGAACACTGGAAACAACCCTAAGGTCCTTCAATGGGTGAATTTTTAAACAAACTGTGGTACATCTACACCGTGGAATACTACTTAGTAATAAAAAGGAGCAAACTATTGAAACGTGTAATAACTTGGATAGATCTCAAAGGAATTATGCTGAGTGAAATAACTGAATCTTAAAAGTTACATACTATGCAATTACATTTGTGTAACGTTCTTGAAATGACAAAATTATGGAGATAGAAAATGGATTAATGGTTACCAGGGGTTGGGGATGGGGGTGGAAGGGTTGGAGGGTTGGAGAGAATGCTATAGGAAGTGAGTGTAGCTATCGAAGAGATATCAAAGCATGAGGAATCCTTGTGAGGTTGGAACTGTTCTTGGAACTGTATCTTGGCGATAGTTGTGGTTACATAAATATAGATACCCGATAAAATTGCATAGAACTAAATACACGCACGAGTGCATGTGAAATCTGAATAAATTTAGTGGATTTTATCAATGTCAATTTCCCAGTTGTAATATTGTACTATAGTTATGCAAATGTTACCATTGGGAAAAATTGGGTGAAGAGAATACGTAATCTCTCTATCCTATTTCTTACAACTGCATGTGAATTTACAATTATCTCAAAATAAAAGGTTTAATTTTAAAAAGTTTATAAATGAGCTAACCGCAGGAGTGCATTGCATGTGATGTCATTTTTGTAGATTCAACAACTGGCAAAAATAATCTATGGTGCTACATGCCAAGATAATGGAAAAGGTCATGAATGAAAGTAAGAAGGGCTTCTAAATCATTTATAAGATTTTGCTTCTTTTTTTTTTATTTTTATTTATTTTTATTTTATTTATTTTTTTTGTGAGGAAGATCAGCCCTGAGCTAACATCCATATTAATCCTCCTCTTTTTGCTGAGGAAGACCGGCTCTGAGCTAACATCTATTGCCAATCCTCCTCCTTTTTTCTTTTCCCCCAGAGCCCCAGTAGATAGTTGTATGTCATAGTTGCACATCCTTCTAGTTGCTGTATGTGGGATGCGGCCTCAGCATGGTCGGAGAAGCAGTGCGTCGGTGCCTGCCTGGGATCCAAACCCGGGCCACCAGTAGCGGAGCGCGTGCACTTAACCGCTAAAGCCACGGGGCGGCCCTAAGGTTTTGTTTCTTGGTCTGAATCTGTCTATAAGTGTTTCCATTCTGTGAAAATTCATTGAACTGTGCACTAATGATTTGTGCACTCTTCTGTTTATATATTTTTCCCCATTTTTTAAAAATAGTTATAAAGGAATGTTTGGGCCTTATATGTTTGGGAAAAAGTGAGATTGACGATGAAAAAATTTTTAAGCCACTTTATTGAGGTATGGTTGATACAAAACAGCTATACGTATTTAATGTATACAACTTGATGAGTTTGGAGATAAATGCCCATGAAATCAACACTACAATCAATGCCATAAATATATCCATTGCAATAACAAAGTCTCTAATAAATTTTGTGGTAAAAAAACAACTTAATCTCTCCTCTCTAATTTTATAAAGACATTTCTGTAAACATTAGGATCGCAAAACTATTTGAGAAATATATACATATATATATTTGGTATTTCACAAAACCACTTGAGAAATTCTGTTAGTGAGTCAAGAAGGCTGTGTGTTTACAAATCTCTGGAAAATCCTTGAGACCACAAATCTCAAGAGTTCTGAAAAAGCTCTGAAATATGGACCAGAGTAATTCAAATTGATCAAGTTTTAAGAGGGAAGGATATCTTAATTATTCAATTACCTACCTTTTGAAAAGATAGAGATTATAATCACATTACTTAATGTAACTACTAACATTAATCTGCATATAAGAGTTTAGAAGGAAATTTATTACTGATTAAAACATGGTTGGGGATATTGTGTGGATTTCAGTTGTTCACTTTGTATCTATTTTCTAGTTAGGTAGCAAACTATAAAATGCAGAATATGAGGATGGGAAGGGGAAAGAGTTCTGAGACAAATGACAAGAAATAGGTCTAAAAAATTAAAAGTGCTTTCCTTAAGAATAGAAACATCAATTATGAATGAATTGGCACGTAGAAACTTTAGATGTTTATTTTGTTACATTTGAACATTAAAATGTGTGGGACTATAACTCTCTGCAGGGGAACAATAGACGAAAACATGGTTATTATGTAGGAAAATTGGCATGCTTACCTCTCTATGTATTATCCTGACTGTTACTGGCCTTAGGCCCTGAGCCTCTAATTTTTGTTAATATATTTGCCAAGAGGCACTGATTACTAATGGCCCATTGTGGATCTAGAATGCTCTAGAATAGAAGCTGACAGAGCTGGGTTAGATATTTTTAGATAAGATGAAATCTAAAAACACACAGAAATACACAGTTGTCTTCTCTGTTTACTGGTTTTCCTATAAAGCTATTGAATCATAACATGCTCTTTTTTAAAGTTCTATGAATATTGCTATTTGAGGTGATTATTTCTTGGATATATTTGCATTTTCCAAGCTTATTTTCATTTTCTTATATTTATTACTATATTCGTAACCTCTCTAGGTCGATTTATTTCTCTATTTATTCTACTCTTTTGTACACCTAGCAATTTATTATCATTCACACGTCCCACTAATGTGCAGTTTGCTTCCTTTTCTAGATCATTAATTTAATACTAAAGAAGATTACAACTCACACCAGCCCATCAGAACTTTCTCCTTGACACTTTCCACCTCCCATTCGATGACGTGCATCATTACTCCTTTTTTATGAATTTTGGGCGTTTTCAATCCATGAGGTTGTTCTTCTCCACACCCATCTAAGCTAATTTTGCAAATATTATTTTGTGACATGTCACGTACTTCATAAATAGGATTTGACACACTATAATACACACAATATCTGGAATATCTGATTCATTTTCTCAGGAAGTAATCTATGAATATATATGGTCATCTCTATTTTTAAGCTGCTGTTAAAGTCATTTTGAAACATCAAATAAACAGATATAATTAGTTCCTTATAAATTTATAAATTTAGCCAATTCTATCATATCTATTTATCTATCTATCTATCTATCGATCGATATATATATCTCCACAGGCAAACAGACACACACTCACACACACGCACAAATGTACACACACACTTACTTTGAGGTCTTCTATTTAATGTTTCACTTGAAATATAGTATAAAAATAGTCTGATTTCCTTTGTCACTCAGAAGTATGTCTTCAATAAAAAAAGTATGCAATTGAGTCCATTCTTGGTAGTTTTTCAGATCTATCAGAATTGTAGTGGTATCCAGTATACAATATATTTGCTAATTACTTTTAGTTCATTTAAATTTTGTAAAGCACTTTTTATGTATTGCTAATAGCTTCTACCATAACACTCAACCACTCACAAAACATGTAGTTTGCATAGTAGTTATTACTTCTTGTTTTAATAAGCAAACAATGTTTCTATATTATCACAAGTCTGAACAAGTTATATTTGTGAATAATATAAATTTTTTTATCCATTTGGCAAATATTTTATTTAGCACCTGTTATTTTTTCAAGCACTATTCTGGAGTCTGATAATATAATAGAAAACAATATTTTTAAAACCCAATTATAAGGACATGATAGAAATATTTCTAAGGTGAGAGTAACTGGGAATCACATAAACATATATTGTAACTTCTATTATGCTAGTTTTGTTTTCATAAAAACTTTAGTCATTTTGGTCACATTCAATAGTAATAGGTTATAAATTCCCTATTAAAATATTATTGCAATTAGCGTAATTGTGTGAAATAAGCTGGTTATTTTCACTTGCATGGAAAGAATTCTATTTTATAATTTTAGTCTTCTTTTTATTTTTCTTTTAACACACTATTTAAGCCATATATTGTTTGGCATTTTTCCCCCAAGAATGAGAGTTTGGCTCTATCTGTCTTTTCCTACTATGCATTTCTTAACTAAATCTGGAAACTTCATAGGATATGTAATCATTCTCCACTGGAATAGAAAATTCATACTTTTGCAGAATCATGAGGTTTTTCATTTTTCATTGGTTGACTACAGCAAAAGTTTTTTGTCGTAGGTGTAATGTAATTGTTTATTATTTAAAATTCAGTTATCTCCCGATGAATATTTAAGTCTATAACAACTTCTATTCTATTCTGTCACACTCATGCCTCCACGTTTTCTGTTTTCTTGTGCCATGATATGTTATATAGGAGAATGAATGGATTTCAAGTCACTCAATTTTACCACTTATCAATTCTTAGGAAATACTTTGAAGATGGAAATTTTTGCAAAAATCAAGTTTTGGTATAACTTCTAAGGAGCCTCTAATTTCAATTCTTCCTATTAAAATAGAAATTATTTCAAAGAGAAAGTAGATTTTCTGATTGACCTGGGGGCCAACTTCTCCTTTAGGCACAGTGATTAGGGTGCTCATTACTTTTAGGGAGCCACAAAAATGCTTTAACTTAGTTTAAAATTAGAAGAAAATAATGAACTTTTAAATTAAAAATGTGTTAACATGTAATATTAATCTTTATATTCATGTGTTATAAAACATAGTTTTGAATATTTTTGTGTGTGGTTTTATGGAAGAAGAGGCCAAGGAAGGCAAAAGTGCCTAGGACCTACAGAAGTCATAATTAAGTCCTGATTGATCCTGGTTCACTTTATTGAAACATAGAAAGCTGGGATTATTGATGAATCTAATCAATAAGTATGTACAGAAAATTTTGCTCTTTAAACACATCCACACATACTATTATATTTTGCTTGTATTTGATGAATAAAAGCCACTTCCAGGCATTTTATATATTTTTCTAATTCTCACTATTTCCTTATGTCAAAGAATTGGTTGTGAGGGAAATACAGTTGCATGGGCAAGTTGATTTTTTATAGGTGAGATCCCCGAGTGAACCCCAAGCCATGCAAGTTTAGTATTAAGTAAATATATCTACAAAGAGTTAATGGAGAAAAAGACAGAATTGACCGAACGTACAGAATAATTTAATAATTAGTGTTCTCCGTATGCAGCTGTGATAGTCTCCCAAATTTTTATAAAATCTTGCCCTCAGTGATCTTCTCCATATTTTGGAGATAATTAAATGTAGAAGTGTTTCAAAACTAGCTCAGAGGTGGCTAGTAAGTGCTATGGTTGTTCTTTAAGGTTAAGCTAATGAAAGAAAAAATTATGAGGAAAATTGATAAATTACTTTATATAATAATGCAAAGATCACAATTCTGTAATTTAGATCACTGTTCCAATCTGTTTGTGCTGTTATAGTTCTTGCATGACCATAATTATTAAAAGTATTTTCTTTAATTAATAATGTGGCCTTTTGTTCCTATCCTTAATTCAATTATTTATTTTTCCTTCAGATTTAGTTTTAAGCATACTGATACGCAAAACACAATTAAACTGGCTAATTGAAATGCATGCAATTTAATCATACAGAAGATGGTACAGAAGCATTCATAAACTTGCTGCTTTTTAATTTTCTTAATCTTGGAAGAAAAATATAACAGAAATTAAACTGTAAGTTTTAAATTTTATACATTTTTCACTGACCATCACAGAAAAGCATATGATTGTCTTAGAATGTGGTATTACTTCATTCAAACTTTGCGATTTTGGGCTGGGGACATTCTAGGCAAGATTAAAATTCATTGGTATGATCCCATACACCCTTATTAAAATGTTTTAAAGATATTCGATATTCAAAGAAATACAGAGGACAAAAAAATGGAGATTTTTAAATGATCTAGTTAATTTCATCAGTTCCAGCAATCAACATGAGTAACTTATTCTCTACTTTGTACCCGAAGAAGCAGACACTGTGGGTGAGCTAACCATAGTGTAATTACCCCAATGCCTTTCTCTGGTGCTAGGATACTTGTTTGCCTGGCTATCCTAACTGGGTTCTGTCTTTAATCATAAGTGAGATTTGCTGCAGGGCTTCTGGGAAAACCTATCTTCTGGGATAAAAAGAATAAGCCTAAAGAGCAGCAGTCGCTTAGCTACATTCCTTTGATTCTGTTTTTCCTCTTTGGTAGATGTGATCCTTAGAACATTGGCAAATATATTTTTCTATGAGACAACACGTGAAAATGAAAAGCATGCATGATGCAGACGGCAGAGCAGAAAGGCAGAGAGTGCTGGGTCCTTGACCTCGTTGATGAGCTATACCAAACCCAGAAACATCTACTTCCAGAGTTCCTATTATATGAGATAAATCAAAGGGTCATCTCTTAAACCATTGTTATTTGTGCATTTATTTTCTCACAGCATAAGGAATAAAATAATCCCTGAAATAGTTATACTATAATTTCTTACTTATATTCTGTTATTGGAGTACCTTTGGAAAAAATCTATTATTTACTTGATTGGCATATTTAGTTACTATAAAAATAATTGAGACTTTTATTGTTGCAAAGGTACATAAATATTAGGATTTATCCTAGTTTTTATAGCTTGATATTGTTACATACATACATATATTACTTATTTATTTATGTCAAACTAGTGGTGATGAGAGAGTATTTCATTGTGGATTTAATTTACAGTTTCCTGATTACTAGTGATACAAAACATCCTTTCATAAATGTGCTGGCCATTTGTGGTTCTTTTCCAGTGAATTGCTCTTCATATTCTTTGCTCGTTTTTTATTTGCTTGGCATTTTGTTCTTATAAATTTCTTGGTATTCTTTATAGTTTATGGATACTTACAGTCAAATTTGTTAATATTTTCCTCTATAAAAGGTCTTTCCTTTTTTGTTCCTCATCAAAAAATCCCTCTCCATTAGAATATTATTAAAATTTTCTCCTCTTTTTGTTGTTTTAAAAATTGCTTTTACATTTAATTTTTTTTAATTGAGGTAACACTGGTTTATGATATTGTATAAATTTTAGCTATACATCATTATAATTCGACTTCCATATGTACTACATGATCTTCACCACCAAAATTCCAGTTTCCGTCTGTCACCATACAAACAACCCTCTTTATCTATTTCACCCTCTCCCCACCCCCTTTCCCTCTGGTAATCATCAACCTGTTCTCTGTATCTATGATTTGTTCATTTGTTGTTGTTGTTTATCTTCCACATATAAGTGAAATCATATGGTATATGTCTTTCTCCAGCTGATTTCTTTCACTTAGCATGATACCCTCCAATTTCTTCCATGTTGTCGCAAATGGCATGATTTCATTTTTTTAATGGCTGAGTAGTATTTCATTTTATATGTAGAGAGATGGCTAACAAGCACATAAAAAGATGTTCAATATCTCTAATTATTAGGGAAATGCAAATTAAAACCACAATGTGATACACTTCATGCCCCTCACAATGGCTATTATTAAAAAGACAAGAAATAACAAGTGTTGAAGAGGATGTGGAGAAAAGGGAACCCTCATACACTGCTGGTGAAAATATAAATTTGTGCAGCCACTACGGAAAACAGCATAGAGATTCCTCAAAAAATTAAGAATAGAACGACCACATGATCCAGCTATTCTACTGCTGGGTATTTACCCAAAGAATATGAAAACACTAATTCAAAAAGATACGTGCATCCTTATGTTTGTTGCAGCATTATTTACAATAGCCAAGACATGGAACCAACTTAAGTGCCTATTGATGGATGAATGGACAAAGAAAATGTGGTATATGTATACAGTGCAATACAACTCAACCATTAAAAAAAATTAAATCTTGCCATTTGAGACAATATGGATGAACCTTGAGGGTATTAAGGTAAGTGAAATAAGTTAGATGAAGAAAGACAAATACCATATGATTTTACTCATATACGGAAGATAAAACAACAACAAATAAACACATAGATACAGAGAACAGGTTGGTGGTTACCAGAGGGGAAGGGGTAGGGCAAAATGGGTAAAGGGGGTCATTTGCATGGTGATGGATGGAAATTAGAATTTTGGTGGCTAACACAATGTAGTGTATACAGAAGTTGAATTGTAGTGATGTACAACTGAAATCTATACAATATTATAAACCAATGTTACCTCAATCAAAAAAAAAAGAATTCCAGTAACTGAAGTTGAGACAGATCTACAAAATGTAAAAAGTTTGTAATGGTAAATGGTTAACTACTGGCCTTCTAATGTAAAAAGAACTCTGATTTATAGCAGTTGCCGAGCTGAATGGTGTAAATACACCAATGATGGCTCATGTCAGCCTACCAATATTATGCCACTGTTTTTGTGGAGTTTAAAAGAGACACAGAATTGGCTCTCACAGCAGGTATGACCTGGCTCTACCACACATTATGGGGTTTAAACTGCCTAGATACCAACAGAGAGTAATGCTTTTGTATTTACTTTGGTATACATCACTCTGGAAAGCAAGTTTTTGTTTAACAAACACTTATGTGAACAACAGACTCTCAAATGATCCCTGATTATCCTAGCCTCCTAATGTTCACATTCATGTCCTCTCCCCAAGTGTGGCCAGAACCTGTGATTTGCTTTTAACCAATAGAATAGGGCAAAAGTCATCAGTTGTCACTTCCATGATTATCTTACATAAGATTATAATGTCCATTTTGCGGGAGATTTCTCTCTTGCTGGATTAGATACAGCAAACAGCCATGTTAGGGAGTCCAGCAGGCAAAGAACTGAGAGAAACCTTAGATTGACAGCCAATAAGAAACAGCCCCATAGCCCAATGGGCCACAAAGAACTGAATTCTGCCAACAAACCACATGAGCTTTGAAGCAGATCCTTCCCAGTCAAGCCTTGGGATGAAACTGCAACCCAGAGGACATCTTGATTGTAGCCTTGCAGAGAACCCAGCTAAGCTGTGCCTAGGCTCCTGACTCATAAAAACTATAAGATAATGAATGTATATTTTTTAAAGCACTGTGTTTGTAGTAATATTACTACACAAAAATAACTAATAAAACTTACATGGTACTTACTGTGTGCCAGACACTATTCTAAGAGCCCTAAAAAATGTTTACTCATTTAAGGTCCATAACAGCTCTAGGATATTATTAACCCTATTTCATAAAAAAGAAAATGGAGGAACACAGTAGTTAAATAACTCGTCTAATTTCACTGAGCATATAAGTGGACAAGATGGGATTCAAATCTAAGAAGCTGGGCTCTTCAGTCCATGTCATTAACCTCTATATCACATGCCCTGCAGTGTCCTTGTGACAACCTTAATGAACCCGTTAGCCTGATCTAAAATCTACTACTAGGATATGTCATAATATGCTTCTTTGAAAGCGCGATACTTTGCTTGTTAATGGAATGGAACTTAGTAAGTTTGTATGCCATCTCATCTGAATTCCACTGAGGTATTTTCTCACAAACTCAGCCAGTACTTTTTATGCTTCCTGGCAAGCTCAATCAAACCAAGAAATAGGATGCCTTAGTTGGTTAGACAAGGGAGAGTTAAGACTGGTTGCAGCCTGTCTACAGTCTGTTTTTATGCAGTTAGAGAAGAAACCTCTGCCAGAAGACAATTAAAGCAGAGCACTGTAAATCTTTTAGCCAACGTTATGTAATCATTGCTCTATCTTAACTATCATATCCCATCATTTCAATCTCCCAGTTAGACTAAACAATCCTGATGTTGCTCAATGTTAAAATAAGATTAAAGGGAAACTTGTAACTTGGTCTAAAATATCCTTTTCATAGAGTTAAGGAAGTGACAGTTGGTTATAGATAAATGTTAATGTTTCCACATTATTTTATTAGATTGTAATATTTGATATCAGTTACAAGCACTATGTTGTGATGCTGAATAGTGTCAGATTCTGAATGACAGACGGGAGACTCCATGTAATGCAAAAATTCTAGTTGATTCTCCAAATCAAATCAAATGTTCACCTCTCCAAAGTAAGCAACAATCCTATCCTTATTCTACCATACAAATTGTCCATGTTATTATATCATGTAATAAATTTTTGCCATATTTAAAATACAGAAGTGTGACAGATTTGTTTGTAATAACACTCCCTAAATGTCCATCTTTCCCTTACTAGTCAGAATATTCTAACCATGTCAAACGAATTTTCAAGCCCAGAATGTATTTTCACACAACACTAGGTTTACACACATCTGCTGAGTGTCTGTCTTGCTCCTATCTGACTACTGGATAAGCCAATTCGATACTATCTTACTTTATCATCCACCACCTCTTTACTTCTCAAATCTATGTCTATTATGACAGTTTTAAATTTTGTATGATATGTTTATACATTTCCTGATTCTGAGTTCCAGTGCTTTTTTCATAGTCATCTTTTCTTTTTTTTTTTTGTTGGTGAGGAAGATTGGCCCTGAGCTACCATCTGTTGCTGGTATTCCTCTTTTTTCTGAGGAAGATTGGCCCTGAGCTAACATCTGTGCCCATCTTCCTCTATTTTGTATGTGGGATGCCACCACAGCATGGCTTGACGAGCAGTGCATAGGTCTACGCCTGGGATCCAAACCCACAAACCCTGGGCTGCCAAAGTGGAGTGTGTGAACTTAACCACTATGCCACCGGCCGGCCCCCATAGTCATCTCTTTATTCTCAGTACATAACATAGTAGATTTTCAGAAAAATATTTGTTTATTGTATGAGTGAATGAATTAGTTAATGGTTCATATCCTTGTAGAAAATATATACACATGTGCATAAGATGTTTATACTATCATTCAGTTTATTAAATGTTAAAAGTATTGAACGAGACATTTGTTGCATGCAACTGCCCTTAGGTTTGCCACAATAGAATGGTATCATTTACCTGAAGTGTCAACTGTGGCAGAGAAATGGAGTCACTAAATTCTTTCCGTTTTAGGATTCGTAAAATACATGTGAGATATATCTATTTCTCCAAGCATTCTGTTAATGATAAACACATGAAAAATCAGCAAAATGGAAAAGTCCCCATAGTTTATCAGGAAAAATTTTATTTTGTATGATTATGTCTACCTTGAGGGATTTTCCCCTTTTTCTTTTGTTACTTTTAGGAAATCTTTCAGGAGGAGCAAGGAGATGAGAGAAAGAAAGTGAGAAAAAAGAGATGGCACTATATAATTCATTTATCCAGATAAATCTAGTTTCCATAACTCTGAATTTTCTACCCATTGGAGGACATATGCTACTAATTAACTCAAAGGTTATAGTAAATTGTATTTAGTTCAAAACTTTCCCACACACAATCTGTTCTTTCAGGCAATATTAACCAAGATTCCATCTCACTCATAGAGAAAATATCAAAACTCTAATTGCATTAATTCTGTTTGTTTTGATGAATTTATTTGCTTGATCATGAAAAAAGAGAAAGTTTGAACACTCAAACAATCGACATTCCTTTGTATACAAAAGACTTGAGATGACTCTTCCAAATGATAGACTTATTTTCCCCTGATTAAATGCAAATTCCACTGAGAGAGGTAATGTTACAAACTGGTCAATCTTATAACTGATTCAAAATACTTTTTCCATTCCTTTCTCTCACTCAAATGCCAGTCAAGGTGTAACTCTAGTGTCACAGGGGTGATTGGTATTATGGTCTTCCTCCTTGCACCCATCCCTTATGGTGATTGAATGGGGATGATGGAAATGAGAAACAGATGTTCTCTCCTTTTACTTGACTGCCTGTAGCAAATTTGCTGAACACTCTGTTGTTTCCTCTTCTCTGTTTAATACTAACTGGAAGTTGGTTTCTTCTTGTAGCAGCCATTGAAATGTTTGTTTTTTTGTTAGCTCTTCAAGAGCCTTCCTTCCCATGGAGTTCCTTGATGCTAGAGATCTAGCTAAAGCTTAAACTTTTCTTTAAAGCTTCTCTAATCGCTTTACTGCCTTCTGTCCTCTGTTATTGCTGATCCATTTCCTAAGTTGACTTTTTCTCTGTAACAAATCACCCCAAAACTTCATGACCTTACCATTATTATTGCTTACAATTATTGCTAGGTGGTTCTTCTGATACGAACCAATTTATCCGATCTCTGGCTAGCTCTTGTATCTGTAGTCAACTAACATGTCACCTGGCCAATTGAATAATCTAGGACAACCTTTCTCATGAGTTTGAAAGTTGGTTAACTGAGACACCAGAGATCTCATCCATGTGTTTTTTTCGTTTTCCAGAAAGTTAGCTCTGGCTTGTTCACATGGTTATCTAAATTTTTCAGGTGCAGTAAAAAATGGCAAGTCCCAATGTACAAGAACTTTTCCAGACAAATGCTCCTTCTGGGAAGATGATTCTACTTAGATCCCTCAAGCTTCTTTCTACAATATTGCCACGTAACTAAGTTGAGGAGAGGCACAGTGAGCAACTCAAAGGAACTGATAATATTTTGTTTCTTAAAATTTGATAGTTGTGTGTTCTCTATTCCTCTTTAAATTAAATTCTTTAAATTTAAATTTGTTGTATAACTATATATTCTTTTATACGGTATATTTTAATATAAATATCTATAAGAATTTGATAGTAGAAGAAATAAACAGACCTATAAGTTGAATAGACCTACTAGCTTGGCATCTAGCATGTGTTAGTTTTAGCAATGTAAGAATTAATCAGTTACTCATTGGAAAATTTCAATAATTAAAGACAAAAGAAGAGCAAAAGCAATAGATATAAAAATCTTGGAATCATTTACCAAAATAGCACATAACTAAAAATAAAGCTTGTAAAATTTGTCTCCCCAACTTACTATTTTGTTTCTGACTACAATGGAATTAAACTGAAAATAAACAAAAAAAAGATACATGGAAAATTCCTCCAAATTTAAAGTTAAACAGTACACTTATGAATCACACATGAGTACATAAGTAAACCATAAGAGGTATTAAGAAATATTTTTGAATTGAACTCATAGCATGTAGTTATTATAAATACTAGTTTGTTGTATACTCACAAATAACTTTTTCCATTCAGGGCTTGTATTTTTACTTTCTTTATTATTCTTAATTTTAATATAGTCATATTTCCCAATCCTCTCACTTATGATCTATGCTTCTGTGTCTTGATTCAAATATTTCCCTTTATCCTAAAATTTAGTAGATATTTCAAACCCAAAGAATTTCTGATATTATTCCTAAATCTCCTCCTCCCATAGTATTCTTCATCTTAGTTGATAGAAATGCTATCTTTTCAGTTGATCACCCAAAAATCATGGATTTATCCTTGACAACTGTCTTCCTCTCACATTTCACACTCAATACGTCAGGAAATACAATTGACATTATCTCCAAAATATTTCCACAATCTGACAGCTATTATCTCCACTGTCATTACCTTGGTCATGGAATCACACTGAGATTAGTGCTATACCTTCTCAACTTTTCTCCTGTTTCTCACCCAGCTTGTTGTAGTACCTTCTCAACATAACAGGCAGGGTGACATTTTAAAATGTAAATCATATCATGTCACTCATTTTTAAAAGTGGGCCTCATCTTTTTATTGTTGAAAATTTTTAACTACTCATTAAATTCTTTAAAATGTTATAGGTAAATTTACTTTTTTTTTTTATGTGAGGAAGATCAGTCCTGAGCTAATATCTGATGCCAATCCTCCTTTTTATTGCTGAGGAAGATTGGCCCTGGGCTAACATCTGTGCCCATCTTCCTCTACTTTATATGGGACACTGCCACAACATGGCTTGACAAGCGGTGCGTAGGTGCACGCCTGGGATCTGAACCTGCGAACCCTGGGCTGCTGAAGTGGAGTGCACACTTAATCGCTGCACCACTGGGCTGCCCCACTAAATTCACTTTTAAGAAATTATTTTTGACTTAAAAACAGACACATAGATCAATGTAACGAAATAGAGAATCCGGAAATAAACCCATGCACATATGGTCAATTAATTTATGACAAAGGGGCCCAGACTACACAACGGGGAAAGGATAGTCTCCTCAATAAATGGTGCTTGGACAACTGGACAGCCACATGTAAAAGAAGGAAACTGGACCCCTATATTATCCCATACATAAAAGTCAACTCAAAATGAATTGAACACTTGAACATAAGACCTGAAACTGCATCCTCACCAACACCTGTTGTTTCTTGTCTTCTTGTTGGTAGTCATTCTAATACGTGTGAGATGATATCTCATTGTGGTTTTGATTTGCATTTCCTTGATGATTAGGTTGTTGAGCATCTTTTCATGTGCCTTTTCACCATTTTTATGTCCTCTTTGGAAAAATGCCAGTTTAGTTCTTCTGCCAATTTTTTAGTTGGATTGTTTGTTTTTCTGTTATTAAGTTGTATGAATTCCTTATATTTTTCAGATATTGATCCCTTATCCAATAGACAATTTGTCAAAATTTTCTCCCATTCTGTAGGTTGTCTTTTCTTTTTTTTAATTGTTTCTTTTGCTGTGTAGAAGCTTTTGAGTTTGATGTAGTCGCATTTATTGATTTTTTGCTTTCATTGTTTTTGCTTTCGGCTTCATATCCAAAAAAATCATTGCCAAATCAATGTTGAGGTGCTTCTTCTCTACGTTTTCTTCTAGAAGTTTTATGGTATGAGGCCTTATGTTTAAGTCTTTGATCCATTTTGAGTTAATTTTTGTGAAGTGGTGTAAGATAGGGATCCAATTTCATTATTCTATGTGTATTTCTTCAGTTTTCCCAGCACCATTTGTTGAGGAGACTATCGTTTCCCCAGTGGGTGTTCTTGGCTTTCTTGTTGAGTATTAGTTGCCCATATATACTGGGACTTAATTCTGGGCTTTCGATTCTGTTTCATTGGTCTCTGTGTCTATTTTTGTGCCAGTACCATACTGTTTTTATTACTATGTCTTTGTAGTATAGTTTGAAATCAGGAAGCATGATACCTCCAGCTTTGTTCTTTTTTCTCAGGATTGCTTTGACTATTCGGGGTCTTTTGTGGTTCCACACAAATTTTAGGGTTGTTTCTTCTGCTTCTGTGAAGAATACCTTTGGTATGCTGATGGGGCTTATGTTGAATCTGTAGATGGCTTTGGGCAGTATGGACATTTTAACAATATTATTTCTTCCAATCCATGAACACGATATGTCTTTCCATTTGCTTGGGTCTTCTTTGATATCTTTCAGCAAAATCTTGTTATTAATTATGGAGATCTTTTGTTTTATTGTACAGATTTTTCACTTCTTTGATTAAATTTATTCATAAGTATTTTATTATTTTTGATGCTATTGTGAATGGGATAGTGTGATGGAAAGGGAACTCTTATACACTGTTGATGGAAAAGTAAATTGGTCCAACCGCTATGGAAAACTATATGGAAATTCCTCAAAAAATTACAAATAGTTAAAAATCAATAAAAACATTGATTCCATCAAAAGCTCAAGTCATAGACAATCAAGGGACTGAATTCCAAAGAATGACGTATTCCTATGAGGAGAGACCAGACACATGAACCAATTTACTTTTGACAGATTATGGAAGGAAGAGGGGGTTGCCATAGAAACAGGTAAAAAGAAATTAGCTAAAACCTAAATAATTTCTAGAATTGAGTTCAGACTACAGCATCAGTTTAGAACAACTGGAAATTCTAGATATAAGAATATTTTGTAGACACACATGCTTTTCAACAAAGGCCTCCACTGATTGTTCACAAGAAGGATTGACTCAGGGCAGGAGATCAAAGAGAGTCCACTTATGTGGCAGAAGAGAGCATGAGATGATCTGTGCTATTGGTTGGAAGGGCACAAAACACTGCACAGATCTCTGAGTCCAATGCCTATGTCAAGCAAAAGCCTTAAACCACTGCAAGAGAAAAACAAACCCTCTAGCTCCTGGGCTACCCCACCCAAGGAACAGGAAGGAAATCTTCCTACTAGTCACTGGACTCCAGGCAAAGATTCAATGCTTCTGGTGGAATGGTAGAAGCAGAAGTCTTCTGCCCTTTGGGGAAGGAGGCAGAAAAATCTCTTGCTCCTAGGATCTTGTACTAATATAAAGAAGAGTTTTGCTACAGATATGAGCAGAGGAAGGAAACTTATTCCTGCCAAACCTACCACAGATAAAAAGCAGAGAATGGTGGTCATGCTAGTGCTAAGGAAGGGTCAGGAAGGCCAAAAGACCCCCCTTCCCCACCATCCCAAGTGCATAGAAACTCCCTAAGACTGTGGTTTGACAAGAAAACTGAAAACGTTCTTTCTACCCCAAAACAAAGCTGACACTGAGTAACACACAACTGCAGTCTGCTGCTGGGGGATGGGCAAGAGTGTGAAGAGAGGGACTCTCTGTGATGCAGGCAGGCCTGCAAAATATTGCTGAAAAAATTAAAGAAGACTTAAATAAATGGAAAGATAAATCATGTGGATGGATTAGAAAGGTCAACATTGTTAAGATGAAAATCCTTTTAAACATCTACTGACCCAAAAAATGACACCAAATTATATAAAGAAATAACTGATAGAGCTGAAAAGAGAAATAGAAAGATCCATAATTATAACTGAAGATTTCAATACTTCTCTCTCTGTAACTGATAGAACACTTAGACAAAAAATTAATAATGATATATATGACATGAACAACTAAATCAAACAACGTGACCTACTTAAGATTTAGAAGACTACCCAGCAACAGAAGGGTATACACTCTTTTCAAGTGACCCTGGACGTTGACTAAGGTCATATTATTTGAATTGAAAGTAATTAAAATATTCAAAGTATGTGCTCCGACTGCAATAGAATTAAACTGGGAATCAACAAAAGAAACATATTTGGAAAATCCTTCTTAATCTAAAATTAAACAGCACACAGTTCCAAAAAAAAAAAAATCACAAGTGATATTAGCACATATTTATAGCAAATGAAAAGGAAAACACAAAAAACTTGTAGGATGCAGCAAAAACAATGCTTAGTTGGAAATGTATAGCATTAAATTCTTATATTAGAAAACTAGGGATATCTCAGATGTCCACCTTACATCAGAAACAAAAAGCAAATATAATCCAAAGCAAGAAATCAGGTGATGATGAAGACAAGAGAAGAAAATAATGAAATACACCACACACACACACACACACACACACACACACAGAATCAAGGAAACCAAAAGCTGGTTCTTTCAAAAGATTAATAAAAGTAATAAAACATTAGCAAGATTAATAGAGAAAAGAAAGAGAATTCACATATTATTAATGTCATGAATAAAATGGGGAGCATAACTCTTACAGAAAATAAAATGATAATAAGTGAATATTATGGGCTTTATGCCAAAAATTTGATGTCATAAATGAAACAAAAATTTCTTTAGATTAAAAATAACAAAACTCATTTAAGAAAAATTAGATATTCTGTATAATTCTAACTATTACATAAATCAAGTTCATTATTAAATATTATTCTACAAAGAAAACTTCAGGTCCAGATAAATTTGTTGCTAAATTCTACCAAACATTTAAGAAAAAAGTGCACAATTTCTATACAAACTTTTCCAGAAACTAAAGGAAAAGGGAATGCTTTTGAACTCATTTTATGAAGACAGCATTACCTTGATACTAAAACCAAACAAAGACTATTACCAAAAAATGTAACTACAGACCAGTATCCCTCATGAACATAGACACAAACAATTCTTATCAACATGATAGCAAATGGAATCCAGAAATATATAAAAATGACATTATATCATGACCAAATAGGGTTTATTTCAGAAATGCAAGTTCATTTCAACATTTGAAAATCAATCAATATAATGCACCATATCAAAAGACCATAAAGGAGAAGTTAGACAATTTTCTCAATACATACAGAAAGAGCAATAGTCAAAATTTAACACTAAATCTTGATAAAAACAATCTCAACGAAGTACAAATAGAAGAAACCTATCCTCCTCAATCTAATACAGGACATCCACTGGAAAATTAATGCTGTTATACCAAATGCTTTCCCAGCATTCTCTCCTCTGCAAAGACAAGAAACAAAGCAAGAACATCTACTCTTGTGAGATTTACTCAAAATTTATTTAGAGGACCTAAGCAGGACGAGGAAAGAAAAAGATATAAAAAGCACAGAGACTATAAAAAAATAAACAAATTGTCTTTATTCATAGATGACATATTCTTCCATGTGGAAAATCCCAGAGAACCTACAATAAAGGTAGTATGACAAATAAGTGAGTTGAGTAGTATTGCAGGAAACAAGGGCAAAATACAAACGTAAATTATATTTCTCTACAATAATAATGAACAGCTGGAAATTTAAATTATAAAAATGGTATACATTACAATAGCATGAAATACTTACAGATTAATAAAATAAAATATATATAAGATTTTTGTGCTCAAATACATAAAACATTGATGAAAGGAACTAAAAAAGACCTCAATGTAAGGAGAAATATGCTGTATTCACGGATAGAGATACTCGCTGTCATTAAGATGTCAATTCTTCCAAAATTGAGCTATATATTCCATGTACTCAATAAAAATTCTAAGGAGGGTTTTTTTTTTTTTGTAAAACTTGACGATCTAACTTGAAAATTTATAAGGAAAATCAAAGAAAAACAAAATAGTTTTGAAAAAAAAGGTCAAGTTTGTGGGACTCCAATACCTGATTCCAAGAATTACTCTAAAGCTAAAGATACTCAAGACAGGATAGTGTTGGAATAAGGATCGACATATGGATCAATGGAGCATAATAGAGAGTTCAGAAATAGACCAAAATATATGGTGCCAAGGTAATATAACAGAGAAAAATGTAGTAATTTAACCAATAATGGATCATTTCAAAATCAACACAAACAAATAAACCTCAACCATGTCTACAGCCATTTGCAAAAATCAAATCAAATTTGGTCTAAACCTGGAGTGACAACAGCATCATGGTGGCATGAGTCTTGGCCTTTGTCTCTCCCCTCCAAGGTACAACCAGTAGGACATACAAATATCCTCTGCACAGCACACCAGAACACCTGAGAGATCTATACATCTGTATATCTAAAAGTGAGTGGACTGGACCTCGTGGAGGTGGAGAGCAATGGTAGCAGCTCCCAAACTACAGGCTCCAAAAACTGTGGTGGCATCTGTGATTGGAGGTTCCAGGAACTGCAGCAACTCCCACAACTGAAGGCTCCAGGAACCAAAGCAGTGCATGAAACTGGAGGCTCCAGGAATCACAGCAATGCCTGCAAGTGGAGGCTTCAGGAACTGCAGAGGCACACACTATCCAGCCCTACCTCCCCTGGTAGTGGTGGTGGCACTTGCAACTCCAGCCCCCCAGCCCTCCCAGCCAAGGTAACTGCATCCAAGACCCCGATGCCCCCAGTAGCAGCAGCAGTTCCCACGACCTGAGACACCAGGAACTACAGTGGCACCCATGATCAGAGGCTCCAGGAGCTGCAACAGTTCTCATGATCCAGCCTCTTTATCTCTTCCAGCAGCAGCAATGGTGCCCACCACCTGAGGCTCCAGGAACCACGGTGATGCATGCAACCAGAGGCTCCAGGAATCATGGTGGCACAATGCCAAAGGCTCCAGGAATTGCAGAGGTGCCCATGCCTCAGGTATCCTCCCTGGCAGCAGTGGCAGCAGTGCTCATGACCCTGACCCACCCAGCAGCAACAGTGATGCCCGAGAAACCAGTGGCCCTGGCATTGGTGGTGCCAGCACCCCCAGAAAACTCAATAGCAGCAGCAGAGGTGGCACATGCAACTCTGGCCTCCTAGCCATGGTGGCACCTGAGGCTACAGGGAACTGAGCAGCAGTTGTAGCAGAGCTCATGATCCCAGCGCCCACCTACAGTGGCAGAGCCTGTGAACCCAACAACCCTGGATATGGTAGAGATGCCTACTACCCCAGCTCTTGCCCTGCCCTCCCCCTCCCCCTGCCACAGCAGGGAAGACCATGACCCAGACAACCCTAGAAGCAGCAGAGGCACTCATCAGCCCAATGACCCTGGTGGTGACACCACCATGTTTGCAGTGACACCAGCAACAGCAAAGCACCAGCGAGTTCAGAACCACAAGCAGCAACAACGAGGACACCAATGACACCTCTGGCAGAGGGAGTGGAAGGTGGAAAGTACCGGCTCTCAAATATAACCAGAGGCAGCTCAAATCAAAGTAAACAAAGCCTTACCTAAATAAGGAAAGTGTTCACTGCTACAAATACACCGGCAGATGAAGAATTTATCAAGCACCATGAAAAATTATGCTAACACAGTATCACAAAAAGAAAATGACAATTCTTCAGAAACCAAACTTGAAGTCATGGAAGATTGCAAACTAACTAATAGATAATTCAAAATACTTGTCATTATGAAATTCAATGAACTAAAAGAAAACTCAGAAAGACAGTTTGATGAGCTCAGAAATAAAATTAACGAACAGAAGGAGTTCTTTACCAAAGAGATTGAAACTCTAAAAAGGAATAAAATGGAAATTCTGGAGATGAAAAACTCAATAAATGAGATGGAAAATGCAGTAGAAAGCATTGGAAATAGAGCAGACATGTGGAAGAGAGAATTAGTGAGCTTGAAGATAGAAACCTAGAAATACACATGAAAAAAGCAAAAGAACTAAGATTTTTTTTTTAAATGAAGAAACTCTATGAGAAATATCCAACTCCATTAGAAAAAGTAACATAAAGATAATAGGTATCCCAGAAGGAGAAAAGAGGGAGAAGGGATTAGAGAGATTATTTAAAGAAATAACAACTGAGAACTTCCCAAACCTGGGGAAGAAACTGGATATACAAGTCTATGAAGCTAATAGAACACCTAATTATCTCAATGCAAAAAGACCTTCTCCCAGACACATTATATTAAAACTGTCAAAAGTCAATGACAAAGAAAGAATTTTAAAGGCAACCAGGGAAAAAAAGACAGTAACCTACAAAATAACCACCATTAGACTATCAGCTGATTTCTCAGCAAAAACTACATACTAGGAGAGAGTAAAATGACATATCCAAAATATTGAGAGATAAAAACTGTCAGCCAAGAATACTCTATCCAGCAAAGTTATCCATTAGATATGATAGAGAAATAAAGATTTTCCCAGACAAATAAAAGCTGAGGAAGTTCACCACCAACAGACCTTCCTTACAAGAAATGTTGAAAGGAGCTCTTCTACCAGAAACAAAAAGACAAAAGTACACAAAACTTCGAGTAAGGTGATAAACAGACAGACAGAACCAGAAAATCAGAGAGCTATTACAGAATAGGGTGTTAAACACTAAATGATAGCATAAAGGTTAGAGAGAAAAAAAGCATTAAAAATAACTAAAGCTACTTCAATATGTTAATGTACTCATAACATAAAAAGGGATAATTTGTGACAACAAAAACATAAAAGGGGAGGAGGAAAAGGATGGAACCTGTATAGGCAAATAAAGATAAGATGCTATAGCAGAAAAGGGACTATGTTATCTATGAGTCATTGTATAGAAACCCCATGGTAACCATAAAACAAAAATCTAGAATAGAGACACAAAATATGAAAAAAGAGTAAACTGAAAAAAAAATCATAGAAAACCACCAAATTAAAAAGGCAGACAGAAAAAAAAGAGAAAACAAACAACGGAGATATATAACAACCAGAAAACAAAAGATAAAATGGCAATAGGAAATTCTCATATATCAATAATCACCCTAAATTTATATGGATTGAACTCATTAATCAAAAGGCACAGAGTGGCTTGATGGATAAAAAACTGAGCTCCAAGTATATGCTATCCTCAGGAGACTCATCTCAGCTCTAAAGACAAACAGGCTCAAAGTGAAAGGGCGGAAGATGATATTCCAAGCAAATTGTAGCCAAAAACCATCAGTGTAGCCATATTTATATCAGACAAAATAGACTTCAAGACAAAAAAATTAACAAGAGACAAAGATGGACATTATATAGTGACAATCCATCAAGAAGATATAACATTTATTAATATATATGCACCCAATATAGAAGCACCAAAATGTATAAAGCAACTATTAATAGACCTAAAAGGAGAAATTGATAGCAACACAATAATAGTGGGGAACTTGAACACTTGATGTACTAATCCACTTACATCAACGGATAGATCATCCAGATAGAAAGTCTATAGGGAAACATTGACCTTAAATGACACATTATACCAGCTGGACTTAATAGATAAATACAGAACATTCCATCCAAAAGCAGCAGAATATACATTCTTCTCAAGTGCACATGGAACATTCTCAAGGATATGTTGGGACACAAAATAAGTCTCAGTAAATTTAAGAAGATTGAATCATATCAAGCATCTTTTCCAACCACAATGATATGAAACTAGAAATCAACTACAAGGAAACCAGAAAAATCACAAATGTGTGGAGATTAAACAACATGCTACTGAACAACTATTGGGTCAACAAAGAAATCAAAGGGTAAATTAAAAAAAAAAAATCACATGCAGGCAAATGACGACGAAAAAACAACATACCAAAATCTCTGTGATACAGCAAAAGCAGTACTAAGACGGACGTTTATAGCAATTACAGGCCTATGTCAAGAAACAAGAAAAATCACAAACAACCTAACCTTACACCTAAAGGAACTAGAAAAAAAGAAGAAGAAATGAAGCCAAAAGTCAGTGGAAGGAAGGAAATAATAAAAATCAGAGCTGAAATAAATGGAATGGAGACTAAAAAGACAATAGGAAAGATCGATGAAACTCAGAGCTAATTCTTCAAAAAATAAGCAAAATTGACAAAACTTTAGCTAGCCTCACTAAGAAAAAAAGAAAGAAGTCTCAAATAAATAAAATCAGAAATGAAAGAGAAATTATAATGGATACCACAGAAATACAAAGGGTCATTAAAAACTACTACAAACAGCTATACTCCCACAAATTAGAAACTCTAGAAGTAAGGGATCAATTCTTAGAATCATACAACTTTCCAAGACTGAACCATGAAGAAATAGAAAATCTGAATAGACTGATCACTTGTAAGGAGACTGAAAGAGCAATCAATAACCTCCCAAAAAACAGAAGTCCAGAAGCAGATGGCTTCACTGGTAAATTCTTCCAAACATTTAAAGAAGATTTAATACCCATCCTTCTCAAACTCTTCAAAAAAATTGAAGAGGAGAGAATGCTTCCTAACTCATTTTATGAGGCCAACATTAGCCTAATACCAAAATTAGACAGGGACAACACAAAAAAAGAAAATGTTTCTGATGAACATAGATGCAAAAATTCTCAACAAAATATTAGCAAACAAAATACAACAATACATTAACACCATGATCAAGTGGGATTTATTTCAGGGATGCAAGGATGGTTCAACATCTGGAAATCAGTCAATATGATACACCACATTAACAAATTAAAGAATAAAAATCATATGATCATCTCAACAGATGCAGAGAAAGCATTTGACAAGATTCAACATCTATGTATGACAAAAACTCTCAATAAAACGGATATAGAAGGAAAGTATCTCAACATAATAAAGGCCATATATGACAAACCCACAGCTAACATCATAGTTAAAAGCTTTTCCTCTAAGATTATGAACAAGACAAGGATGACCATTCTCATCACTTTTATTCAACATAGGACTGGAAGTCATAGCAAGAGCAATTATGCAAAAAAAAAAATAAATAAAAAGCATTCAAATTGGAAAGGGAGAAGTAAAGCTGTCACTATTTTCAGACAATATGATTTTATATAGAGAAATCATAAAGATACCATCAAAAAACTATTAGAAATAATAAATGGATACAGTAAAATTGCAGGGTACAAAATCAATATACACAAATCAGTTACATATCATAATACACTAACAATGAACTATCAGAAAGAGAAATTAAGAAAATGATTCCATTTACAATTGCAGCAAAAAGAATAAAATACCTAGGAATAAATTTAACCAAGGAGGTGAAAGAGCCATACACTGAAAACTGTAAGACATTACTGAAAGAAATTTAAGAAGACACAAAGAAATGGAAAGATATTCCATGCTCATGGATTAGAAGAATTAACATTGTTAAAATTTCCATACAACCTAAATCAATTTACAGATTCGATGCAATCACTACCAAAATCCCAACAGCTTTTTTTCAGAAATAGAACAAAAAATCTTAAAATTTGTGTGGAACAACGAATGACTCCAAATAGCCAAAGCAATCCTGAGAAAAAGAACAAAGACAGAGGTATCATACTCTCTGATTTCAAATTATACTACAAAGCTTAAGTAATCAAAAGAGTATGATATTGGCAGAAAACCAGACACAAAGATCAATGGAACAGAATTGAGAGCCCAGAAATAAACCCACACACATTTGGACAACTAATTTATCACAAATTAGCCAAGAACATACAGTAGAGAAAGGAAAGTCTCTTCAATAAATGGTGTTGGGAAAACTGGACAGCCACATACAAAAGAATGTAACTAGACCATTATCTTACTCCATACACAAAAATTAACTCAAAATGAATTAAAGACTTTAATGTAAGACCTGAAGCCATAAAAATCCTAGAAACAAGCATAGTCAGTATATTCTTTGACATCAGTCTTAGCAATATCTTCTTGGATATGTCTCCTCAGGCAAGGGAAGCAAAAGAAAAAGTAAACAAATAGGACTATATCAAACTAAAAATCTTCTACACAGCAAAGGGAACCATCAACAAAATAAAAAGACAGCCTACCAAACTGGAGAAGATATTTGCAAATTATATATCTGATAAGGGGTTAATATCCAAAATACATAAAGAACTCATACAATTAAACAACAAAAATATGAACAACCCAATTAAAAAAAGAGCAGAGGATCTGAACAGACATTTTTCTGAAGAAGACATACAGATGGCCAACAGGAATACGAAAAGATGTTCAACATGACTATTATAAGGGAAACACAAATCAAAACCACAATGAGATATCACCTCAGGCCCATCAGAATGACTATTATGAAAAAGACAAGCAATACCAAGTGTTAGGATGTGGAGAAAAGGGAACCTTCATACACTGCTGGTGCGAATGTAAATTGGTGCAGCCACTATGGAAAATAGTATGAAGATTCCTCAGAATATTAAAAATAGAACTACCATATAACCCAGCTATTCCACATCTGGGTATTTACCCAAAGAACCCAAAAACTTTAATTTGAAAAAATATATGCACCCTATGTCCACTGCAGCATTATTCACAATAGTCAAGACTTGGAAATGACTTAAGCACCCATCGATGGATAAATGGATAAAGAAGATGTGGCATATATATACAATGGAATACTACTCAGCCATAAAAAGATGAAATCTTGCCATTTGTGACATGGATGGACCTTGAAGATATTATACTAAGTGAAATGTCAGATGGCGAAAGATAAATATGGTATGATTTCACTCATATGTAAAATATAAAAATAAAAATCAGACTCGTAGAAACAGACAACAGATCGGTGGTTACCAGAGGGAAAGGGCAGTGGGGGAAAGGCAAAATGGGTAAAGGGGGTCAATTATATGTTGTTGGATGGAAACTACACCTTTGGTGGTGAGCATGCTGTAGTACATATAGATGTCAAATTATAATGTTGTACACCTGAATCCTATATAATGTTATAAACCAATGTTACCTCAATAAAAAATAAATAAATAAATAAATTTAAGTAGCCATGGATGAGTTGGCTATAGTATTGAACCACAAAAAAAAAAAGAAAAAAAAATGGTCAAAGACCCTAAACGTAAAAGAGAAAATTTATAAAAGAAAAAATAGAAAACAATTTTTGTGACCTTGGATTAGACAAAAATTCTTAGATATGAAATGAAAATTATGAACAATAAAAAAATTATAAATTGGACTTTATTAAAATTAAAGGCTTTTTGCTTTTTCAAAATCACTATACTGAAATAAAACAGCAAGCCAATACTTGGAGAAAATATTTGCAGACATGTCTGACAAAGGACTTGAATCTAAACTAGGTGCAAAACTCTTGCTCTCAGAGACAAATACGACAATCTAATAAAAATGGGCAAAAGTTTGAACACTTAACCAAATAATATATTTCAATGGTAAATATGCACATGGAAAGATTTTAAACATCATTGGTCATTATGGAAATGCAAACTAAACCTAAAGTAAATACCACTACAATACACCTGCTAGAATGGCTAAAAGAAAAAAACAAGACAGTCTTTACCAAGTGTGGGCCAAGGGCAGAACAAGTAGAATTCTCATACATTGTCGGTGGGATACAAAATGCCTTTTTAGGTATTAGCTCCCAGGGTTTTTCCAACTTATTGGTCATATTTTGCTAGAAATACAGGATTCCTAGAGTGATTTACTATCATATGCATCCTTTCAATTCTTGGGTCGTATATCTTGCAGGGCATTATTTATGTACAGACAATCTCCGACTTATGTTGGTTCGACTTACAACTTTTTGACTTTATGATGGTGCAAAACCATCTACACATTCAGTAGAAACCATACTTCAAATTTTGAATTTTGATCTTTTCCTAGGCTAGCAATATACAGTACCATACTTTCTCATGATGCTGGGCAGCAGCAGTGAGCCACAGCTCCCAGTCAGCTGCATGATCATGAGGGTGAACAACCGATATACTTACAACCATTCTGCACCCATACAACCATTCTGATTTTCACTTTCAGTACAGTATTCAATAAATTACATGAGATATTCAACACTTCATTATAAAATGGGCTTTGTGTTAGATGATTTTGCCCAACTGTAGGCTCCTGTAAGTGTTCTGAGCACGTTTAAGGTAGGCTAGGCTAAGCTATGATGTTAGGTAGGTTAGTTGTATTAAATGAATTTTTGACATGATATTTTCAGTTTAGGATGGCTTTATTGAGATGTAACCCTATCATAAGTTTAGGAGGATCTGTATTCATTACACAGATTATTGAAAATAATGAGATTGGTAACATTATGTTATTACTTCTGACAATTATAAAAATTAAGAAGCAAATTATCTATTTAATTTATTTCAATTATTGCAGTATCAATACTTTTTATAATTTATGAAGTTATTCTAATAACTAACCAATAGAATTTCTGAGACCTAAAACTGTGGCTGCGACAGTATTAAAATCATGTTTCTATATTTAGAGACTCATTTTTTATCTTTAAAAGAAAGTTTAATGTATTCTAGAGAAAGAGCATGATTTGCCTATAAAAATTAATCATGGAACCAGACTGGATTAAGTCCTGTATAGGCAAATATATTTGCACCCCTTCAAATTTAAGTTTTAAAAATATTTGTTCTAGGGGCTGGCCTGGTGGCATAGCGGTTAAGTTCACACACTCCGCTTTGGCAGCCCAGGATTCACTGGTTCGGATCCTGGGCGCGGACATATGCGCCACTCATCAAGCCATGCTGAGGCGGTGTCCCACAAAGAGGAACTAGAAAGGATGTACAACTAAGATATAGAACTCTGTACTGGGACTTGGGGGAGAAAAAGAGTGGAAGATTGGCAACAGATGTTAGCTCAGGGACAATTTTCCCCCCAAAAATTTGTTCTATATTTATTTATTAGATAAATGAACCACATATGGAAATGGTGAAGAAAGAGGGCTACTTACTCTGTTGTGTGAACCCAAATTTGTGAATATCATACCAATAGACTCACCAGAGGATTCTTTTCCATCGTACTTAGCTTTCAAAGAATATTGATAAATACCGTTTTCTTCATCTCATTATATTTGCTGTAGTCTTTTAGTAGTCCAGTACTTTTTTTAGGGTCTAACGAAGATTGATGGTGAGAATCCATTTACCCTCTCATCCAGTTTTACATGAATACTATTAGGTTATTTCTTCTATATATTGAGAGGACAGATCTATAGAAAATAGGGGACTATCTGTTTATTATGCACTTGTTAAATTTACATGCCCTTGTACAGAGATGAGATTATACTCATTAACATTGCAACTCCTTGTTGTTTCATCCCGTGCTTTTAAAATTTTTTTCTTCCTGTAAGCCCCAAAATATTTTAAGCCTGGCAAAAATTTTAGTAATTTCTGGGCACTTTGATAAAATTGACAGAAATGCTATGCTGGACATGACAAAACAGTTTATTTCACTCAATGACAAAAGAAAAATCTGTGTAAGCATGGGCGCCCTTTACGAACATTTTTTAAATGACTGTACATTGTGAAACTTGCTGTTTGCCTCTACAAAGCAATTTGTCAGACTGTGAGCTTGACATAGTTATGAAACATTTGTCCATAGTATTTGCAAGAACAAGATGTTCTGCTTCAGCTCTCACAACTGTGGAGACAAGATGATTGTCTCCATAACTGATACCACTTTTATCTGACTAATCGTCAAAAACTGCAGACTGCCCAGCATCAACCCTTACTGCTTTGCATAATTACATCTTGATTTTCATCAGTGTCTTCATAAGGCATCATGTGGGTGGGTGGAAATACTGTCAAAGTGATTCCTTTAAAATTATCAACACTTTATTTTAAGGTTACTTCAGATGTGTTCCTATGATATGACATGGATGATGGTTAATATACGATGAATACTAAAGGAATTAAAATTTACATACGGATGAGTTTTTAGGCTAGAGCATAAAATAAGTCAATGTAAGAGAGCAAAACACAGTTCACTTCCTTTAAGACATTTCCAGTTTAAAGAGCTGTGACAAATAATTTCTAGAAGCGTGAAGTTTTTGAAATTTCTCACGAGATTTTAATATACACCCAGAATAGGGCATCACTGTGAGAGAATGCAGGGCATTGTCAATATACAGAGCATGTTCTACCATCAAAGATTCACAATTACTACCATGAAGCCATAGATGATTCAAGAATATAGAATGAAAATATTCTGGATATCTTTAAGGCCCCGAACTCAAGCTTGTGTAACTTTAAGCCCCCATTATTTTGTGCCCTTTTCATTTGTAGTCTAGAGCTTCTATTATGAGAACTTGGCTCTACTGAGGATCCCAGACATACATGTTCTTTGTTTTATAGGAACATATAAACCAGTAGTGGTTACAATCATCTCACACATCCATTAACTTTCTACTATATCTCATTCTAATCCGTTTTCTTTTCTCCAGTCTGACAGCTAAGTCAGAGTAAAAGCAGCATGACATTCTGCATTTCAGACAGAGAGAACCTCTGTAGCATGGTCTCCTGACTGATAGAAACTGTGAGATAATAAATACGTGTTGTTTTAAGTCACTAAGTTTGTGGTAATTTGTTACACAGCAATGGAACATTAGTACAGCAAATGCTCAACAAACATTTGTTAAACATTTTGTTCCAAAATGTTCACTGAATCCTGGACACCAGCATTTGCTTTGATTGTTGATCTACCATTTATTCAGCAAACATAACTTAACTTGGAGCATAACTGATTACCAGTTGTAGGATGATTTTGTGGTATATCATGCAAACACAGTCTTATTCATAGAGCTTTTCTGATTTCTAGATTGATATGCATTTGGTGAAATAGTTTTGAAAATATAGTGTTTTTAATTGGATATATTGATATTCTGGTCAATATTACTTTTGCTCACTCAATTTCCTGTCGGTCTGAACAATTCTTTGTTTATAATTTAAAATACTTTTACCATAATGTACTTCCAAGTCAATCTCTGGTATTAAACTGTGAGATTTTGTTTGGCAGGGACGGTATCTAATTCAGTTTTGTATGCTCAACAAATAGCAGTTTCTAACACATGTTAGGCACAGATTCAATGTTTCTTGAATATTAGTGTATACAATATGTAGCAGAAGGGCAATGTAATTTATAAAAATATATAAAACATTTGATTTTGAATAATTGTATTCAAACCATACAGTTATAATTATAAATTATAAAGCAAGCATTATTAGTACATGCCATCTCCAATATATAATGTGTCATAAAAACTAATTTATGGCTTACAGCTTTGCAAATGGGAAGATTCTAATCCAAATTATAAACATCATGTAGAAGATTTGTGCCTTGTTCATATTCCCTTTTCCTGGAAGTTATATCCATTTCCCAGCTGCTGTGCATGTTGGCTGCTGATAGCTGACCCTTTCTCCAGAGAATGCCTCAAGATGTGACAATTCTGTGGTGTTATTTACACTGATGAGTGTAAATGAGTGATTTACACTGAGAGACTGATGGTGGATGAGGCCATCTCAGACCACTCCTTTGCTTGGCCCCGTCCCCTTCCTTTCTTGTTTCCCTCACTCTCTTATAGGTTATTTCTGGAGAGAACTTTCTCAATAAGTCATGTGCATCTGTATCAAATCCGTGATTTCATGATCTATATATATCTGGTCCAGATGTGAAAGAAACTTCTAGGCTGCAACTTCTCCTATGTGGTTCTTCTTCATTCTTGTAACTAAAAAGATAAGTTATCCACCACCACCCATCTCCTCTCCCCAACGCACACACAATAGTGAAACGGACAGAATAACTGCATTCAAAGAGAGTGGAAATAGGAAACATTGGCTCATAGCAGTGCTGAAAGTCATCTGAGCACAAATATCTCGGTCCTCCTACTTCAAAGCCAAAGAATGTTCTTTGACTACAGTCCAATTCTTTTACCTGGAATTTGTTCCCTTAATCCATTTTTTTCTCCACATCTCTCGGCTAAGCCCTCTCAGAGTTTTCCCCTTTTTCATAAGAAATGGCTCATCTTGGGACTGAGAAGCTTTCTTAGCCTGCTTCCTGGCTATAGAAAGTTGGCAGCTCAAAGCGTACTTTTCATTTTTAACTGTCCCAGGCCCTTGTCATCCAAGCTTGTGGTGTTTTGACCAGGAAAACTCTCTTAAAAACATTGTTATTTAACTATGAATCTCTATGTGGCAAAAGTGACAACCAAAATTCTCTGTGAGACTCATCTCCCTCTGCTTTGGATGTGGTAGGCTGCTGTGGGATGACATTCTTAAGATTCTTTCAAACCCTTTTGTCCAGCTAAGTGAGTATAAGCACGGCCTGAAAGTCATTCTGAAATGTTACATTTTCTTACAACCAAAGCCTTGATTTGATCTTAATGCCATTTTTTTGAGAAATTTTTGAAGACTGAAGAGACTGGAGGTGAGAAATATTTTTGTCCTCCCAAATCTGCAGCCCCTAGTCCTCTGTATTTCTAGAAATTCTATTCGTATGCTCAACAGTTTCATTAATTATTTCTTCCTTGCAGTATCTTATCCTGCTCTGCTGGAAGAACTCAGTTGGCACATTCAACATTCTAGCTAGATACCTCCGTGTCCAGATCAAAAAGCCCATTAAATAAATGTTCTAAATTCCAACATCCCTCAAATCATACTTTTTGCCTTGTTTTCTGCCAGTCTTTTTCAAGGCTCCAGTGACAACTTTCTTTCTTTCCTTGCAGTCTCCATAACGGTTTGTTTGCCATTTATTCACCCTTCTCATCTCCCTCATCAATGTTCCAGCCCCCTGCTGCATGATCCCAAATCCAATGCCACACATTTTAGATTTTTGTTACACTTTTAACTACCAATTTCTGTGAATTTGTCTATTGCTGCATAACAGACTGTCTCCAAATATAGTAGTATTTTAAAACAACAATCGTTTTACTTGTTCTTGATCTAATGGATCAGCAATTTGACCTGGATTTACTCATGAAGGTGTAGTCATCTGGCTTCTCAAATTTGTCTATATTTTCCAAAGTGGCCGTGTTCCAGTATCTTGTGCCTATTCTACTTGTCAGCCTGGCTTGTCTTTCTATGTGGTTTTTTATCATCAAGGAGTCTCAGTTTTCTTGCGTAGAAGCACCACAACCCAAGATGGTGAAAGGTACACAGCCCCTTAAAACCTAGGCTTGAAAGTCAAAAAAGTTCGTTTTCTTTAAATTCTCTTGGTCATAGCATGTCACAAGGCCAGCCCAGATTTAAAGATATGAAAATAGACTCTACACTTGATAGGAGGCACTGAAAAGTCACATAAAAAGGAGTATGATACAGGAAGGAGAGGGATTATTGTGGCCATCTTTGCAAATAATCTACCAAAGTTGAAGAATTTAACTGATTAATTAAGTTGTATTATATATTTTATTTGATTTCTAATAACCAAAAAATAGTTGCTTTATAATGATAAAACTTTAAATTTACAGAGATTTCAAGCAATTCATCAAATATAGTTATCTGGACCAACTCTAATAACAAAGATAGCTTCATGTCCTATTGCAAAACTATTAAGGAATAATAACTAAGTAATATGCAAGTAAATTAAATTCCGAAAAGATAATTTGATTTATAAATATTTATTTTTGTTTGTATTCATTGTAATTTTCTTTTCTTAGTTTTAGAATTTTTTCATTCTTTTCCCAAATTGTCCACTTGTTGTCATAGTTATGCTCTTTAACATTGTGGTATTTACATGTATTCAGGTATCCTATTTATTTGAGCTTTTTAACTAGATTTGTTTACTTTAAACAACAATGAAAAGGAAATTATCCTGTAACACTTAGTGTTCATTACTCAACTGGTTGAAATAATATCTGAAAATTGTTTTTGCGTAATATGTTTAAATCCATTAACATGTTTTAATAGCGTGCTAAAAATGTAAGAAGATTGTTAATATTTATAGTTCACAACCTGAATATTTTGAGAGGTGGATTCTACGCTTATAGCTATTTTAACCAAATTACTCCCATAATACTGACTTATTTTTACTGTGTAAAAGTCTAAATTGACTATTAAGACATTCTCTGTGCCATTAAAAATTATGTTGAAAACTATTTCTTTTGATTACAAAGTACTACCAGAAACTATAAGAGATATTATCCCCATTATTATCTATTGTACCTTTCATATGGTCCAAATATAGGGTGGGTTATTACATAAGTGAATGTTCACAGGAAACAAAACATTTAAAGTCATTTACAACTTGTAAAATGATTTGCTGTTTTGATAAGTTCCCTTTAACTTTGTAATAGCATTTGTAAGAAATTGCTCCAGTAAAATTACTTTAATCTTTCTATTCTTTTAGTGAAGTGTCATTACCTATAGTCTGATAAACTGTAAAATATTGGTACAACTCTTCTAGTTTGCTTTCTAACTTTTCTCTATTCTGGTTTGTGACATTATTATCTCTGCTAAAAAGACCAATAGTGTAAATTTATTTCAAAATTTCTCTGGAAAAAAATACTAAACTAATATTAAAAATTTTAAACTAATAACTAAAATTTGGTGAATCTGACACAAATGTTAAGTAGTTTTTATGTAAATATAAAATAAATAGAGCAGCAATCATAAATAATGTTTATATTTTCATAAACATTACTTCTCATGGTGCTTGCTATGGACTGAATTGTGTTCCTCTCAAATTCCTATGTTGAACCTCAATCTCCAATGTGACTATATTTGGAGACAGGATTTTTAGGGAATAATTAAGGTAAACTGAGGTCATAAGAGTAGAATCTTAATCCTGTTGGATTGGTGGACTTATAAGAAGAGGAACGAGAGTGATGTCTCTCTCTCTTTCCACACTCACACACCCAGGAAAGGTCATGTGAGTACACAGTGAGAAGGCAGCCATCTACAACAGAGGAAAAGAGTCCTTACCAGAATCTAACCATATTGGCACCCTGATCTCAGACTTCTAGCCTCCAAAATTGTGAGAAAATAAGCTTCTGTTGTTAAGCCACCTAGTCTATGGTATTTTTTTATGGCAGCCCAAGCTGACAAATATAGTGCTTTAAAGTTTCGTTATGTCTGGGTCTTAATTGAATGATTTCAAATTTTGAAGCCATATTTCCTAGTCTGATTCTTTAGAAAATTATTTCATAAAATTCTTCTGGAGAAAGGGTTTTGTGATTAAATAAGTTGGGAGAGGCTGTATAATATAGTATACATTCATTTATTATAGGCTGCTGGAGTTCCACTATTTAATGTCATGTAACCCAAATAAAGCTAGGACAACTTGAGATTAAATTTTAATTTAAATTTCATCTCAGCATGAAGAAAGAAGAAAAAATCTCACTCAAAACATTGAAAAGCAGTACGTTCTTTCAGTGAAAATTTTTGGAAGACATGGAGGAGGGGGTTACAAACTCGTTAAACAACAAATAACACTAAAATCCCTTTTAGCAATACAACTCTTCAAATTCTACACCACATGGAGTTACCACCTTTCTCTCCTTTCCCTCCATAAAATTCCTTGAAAATTCACTGTTTCCAAACCTGTTTTGATTCTACTCTCTTCTTCCATATTCAGATCTCATGGTGGTGAAATTGCCTCTTTATTATGTAAAGCATTCTAGACATTTTCTGATTTCTCACAGTTCTACTCATGAAGAATTGATCACTACAAAAACAGCCCTCTCTCAGTAAACAACTAGAAAACTGGAAAAAATATAAAACAACATTTTAGACATTGGACAACAAGCCCAATAACACAGACCCATGAGAAAAGGATTGCAGCAGCTTACTACCAGGAAGCAGTTTCTAGGCCATATCCCAGGGAGATGAAACTGAAAGGTCCTACTGAGTTGAGGAGATGAATTTGAGAGTACAGGGAGGTACTCAAGAAACCAAGAATTTGTGGAGAAGAATACCAGAGAGCTACAAAGAGAAGAACCTCTGGAGATCTGCACACCCTCTGGCTGAACACCAACCTGTGCCTCAGTGAGAGGACACTCCCTGAGGTTGGCAGGAAGCACCGCTGGAAATCACTAGGCTGAAAAAATCCCATAGCTCATGCAGGGCTAGGAATAGTTTATTCTTGTCAGTCATGGATAAGAGAGCTCACACTACATGAAGTATTGCATAGATTCCCCAGAAAAATTTAACCTTTGTAGTGGTGCTAAATGTGTTCCAACATAAAGGCTGATTTGGGATCACCATGGCAAAGCTTAAAACCAAGTATTTAAAAGGGCCAGATTGATTTACAATTTACTTGACTAAGCATCACTGTCTAAAATCAAAGGCAAAGAGAGAATTTTAACAGCAGCAAAAGAAAAGAAAATTCCTCACATACAAGGGAACCCCCATAAGGCTATCAGCAGATATCTCAGCAGAAACCTTGCTGGCCAGGAGAGAATGGGAGGATATATTCCAAGTGCTGAAAGAGAAAAAACTGCCAACCAACAATACTTTACCTGGCAAAAGTATATTTCAGATTGAAGGAGAAATAAAGACATTCCAAGACCAAAAATAAAAAATGCCGAAGGAGTTCTTCACCATTAGACCTGTCTTATAAGAAATGCTAACAGGAGTTCTTCAAGCTGAAAAGGACTCTAACCAGAAACATGAAATTACATGAAAGTATAAAACTCACTGGTAAAGGTAAGCATTTAGTCAAATTCAGAATAGCCTAATACTGTAATATGGTTATGTGCTATTCACTAAACTCTAGTATAAAGGTTAAAGGACAAAAGTATTAAAAATAACTATAGCTACAATAATTTGTTAATGGATACACAATATTATGAGGTAAATTATGGCATAAAATACATAAAATGTAAAGGAGGAGTAAAAGGGTAAAGTTTTAGTACGTGGTCTAAGTTAAGCTATCAGCTTAAAATAGACTGTTGTAACTATAAGATGTTTTACGTATGCTTCATGATAACCACAAAGCAAAAAACTAAAGTAGGTACTCAAAAGATAAAGAAAAGGGACTCAAAGCATACCACCACGGAAAATCATCAATTCACAAAAGAATATAGTAAGAGAGTAAAAAAGTAACAAAGGAACTACAAAACAGCAAGAAAACAATTAATAAAACATCATTAGTAAGTCTTCATATATTAATAATTACTTTAAATGATAATAGTCTAAATTGTCTAATCAAAACACATAGAGTGGCCAAATGGATGAAAAAACAAAACCAACTATATGCTGCCTATAAAAGACTAATTTCTGCTTTAAGAACACAGGCTCAAAGTGAAGGGATGGAAAGAAATATCTCATGCAAATGGAAACCAAAAGAAAACAAGGATAGTTATATCAGACAAAATAGATTTTAAGTCAAAAATTATAACAAGAGATAAAAAAAGTTATTATATAGTAATAAAGGGGTCAAGTCATCAAAAGGTCATAATAATTTTAATATATATTTACCCAACATCAGAGCACCTAAATATATTAAGCAAATGCTAACAGATCTTTAACCAGATTTAACCAAGGAAGTGAAAGATCTGTACACTGAAAACTGTGACACTGATAAAAGAAATTGAGGAAGACACAAAAATGCAAAAACATCCTGTGTTCACGGATTGGAAGAATTAATATTGTTGATATGTCCATAACACTCAAGCGATCTACAGATTTAATGCAATCCCTATCAAAATTCAATTGGCATTTTTCACAGAAATAGAAAAAAATAATCCTAAAATCTGTATGGAATCATAAAGAACTCTGAACGATTACAGCAATCTTAAGAAAGAACAAAGCTGAAGGCATCACATTTCTTGATTTCAAACTATATGACAAAGCTGTAGTAATAAAAACGGTAAGGTACTCGTGTAAAAACAGACACATAGACTAATGAAACAGAATATAGCATCCAGAAATAAGCCCACACATATCTTGTTGGTAATCTTTGACAAGGGTGCCAAGGACACTCAATGAAGAAAAGACAGTGTCTTCAATAAATGGAGCAGAGATAACTGGATATCCACAGGAAGAGAATGCAACTGGACCCTAGCTTACAGCATTCATGAAAATTAATTCAAAATGGATTAAAGACTTAAATGTAAGACCTGAAACCATAAAAACCCTAGATTTATATGGTAATATAATGGACTTCAAGTGTGAAACTAGTATTGTAATAGATTTAGGAAGTCTTTGAAGGGGATGTATATGTTTTTAATGTGAAGTGATATGTAGCTAGTCTTCAAGGTTGTCACCAAGAGAACCTTACTCTCTCACATTCAAACCCTAACATAGCCCTTTCCACATTGAATTTGGGCTACCCTTGAGTAATCAACAGTGTGGTAAAAGTGATACTGTGAAACTTCTGAGACTAGGTCATAAGAAACCTTACATTTTCTACCTTAGTCTTTCAGTTACTTGTTTTGGATGAAGTGAGCTGCTGTGGAAGAAGCCTACCCAGAAACTACCATGGCATGAACAAGCTCAAGCTAGCCACAGGGACAGGTAACGTGTAGAAACCACTCCTGAGACGGTCAGCCGGTCCCAGATGTTCCAGGCATCCCAAATGAAATACAGACATCAGAGTAAACAAGCCATTTTAGATTGAGTCTTAAGACAACTTGAAGCTAAGCCACTACCCATTACAACTTTATGAGAGATACCCAAGGGAGAACTGCCCAGATAATCCCAGTCAATTTACAGAGCTAGAGCGATAATAAAATATTGTTTAATGCACGTAATTTTGGCATGGTTTATTTGGCAGAATAGGTAAACAAAACATCCTCCAACATTTGTTCTTTCAAACATTTTGTTGGGCATTATGGATCCTTTTAATTTCCATATGTATTTTAGAAGCAACTTGTCAATTACTTCAAAATGCCTGCTGGAATTTTTATAAGAATTCTATTGAAACTTTAGATCAGTTGGGATGTAGTGGTTTTGTTTTCCCACCCATGAACAATGCATTTCTCAATTTATTTAGGAGTTGTTTTATTTATCTCAGAAATATTTTAGAATTTTAGTTGTAGTCTTACATGTGTTTTGTGTAGATTATTCTGAAGCGTGTTGTATTTGTGATGTTGCTTAAATTATTTTTATAAATTTCATTTTCCAATTGTTTGTGGCAGAAATAAAATTGTTTTTTTGAAAATTTATGTTCTAAATTTCCAACACTGTTAAACTCACTTATTAGTCATAGTAGATTGTTTTCCTTTTAATCCTAGCAGATTTTATAGATTTCTTAATAATTTTCTATATAATCATGTCATCAGAGAAAAAAATTATTTTCTTCCTTCCAATTTTTATGCATTTCTTTTCCTACTTGTAGTAGCTAAGACTTCCAGTGAATTGCTGAACAAAATTGGTGAGAATAGCTGTCCTTTCCTCCCGATCTTATGAGAAAAAGATTCAACCTTTCCATATTAAAACAGACGTTAGTTGCGTGCTTTTTGTAGATTTTATTATGACCGAGGTAATTTCCTTCTATTCCTAGTTTATTATGAATACTTATCATGAATGGCTCTTTAATATACAACAGACAATTTTCCATGTTTTAAAATATTTGCCTACCTAAGTTTTCATGACTGCATATGCTCTATTGTATGTGTGTACCTAATTAATTTTAAGTAAAACTTAGGTTTGGGTGAGTTAGAATTTTTATGCTTTGATAAATATCAATGGAGCTAAATTTTGTATACATTTCATTAAATAATTCATAGAAGAGATTTGCTAAACGAAATGGTGTGCAATGTTTAGAATTTTGATATATTTTGCATACAGTTTTGATAAAAACAAAACCTTTCATTGCAAGCTTACTAAAAATGGAAAGAAAACATTTTGAAAATAAGAATGCCTAAAGAAGTGTTTCCTCTACTTTACTGAATAAGGTGAAACATAGAGTATGAGAGAGAAAAACACTGTTTTTTACTATTTACACAGGTATTTGTATCTTAAAAATCATCTTTCTCTGAAATGTGTCCTGATGTGGCAACCATATTTTTGGCACAATCTATAAAAAGCTCTATGTAGCTATGTATTTAGTAGATTAATATCTGTTCAGATCTTTTTGTTTTCATGAGATATAACTTGGTTTTGAACATGAAATTGAATAGTCTGAAATTCAATTATTTCTATTATAATGAAATTAATGCTTATATTAACTGTTAATCAAATCTCCTTGACTATTTCTTAGACTTTAAGAAACATTTGTGTTATATTCAAATATATATTGAATTGGTAGATTTAACAGTTTATCAAGTACTTCTGTAGAGTTTTCTTTTTTAACTGATTAGAGGCAGGCTATAAACTAAAAATTAGGAAGCTAAACATTAATAGGATGCTTTTCTGATAATTAAAAAATATTCCCTAATGTAATATTTTTATCACTATTTCTATCTCATAACTTTATATAAAGTCTAATGTTCTAAGAACTTCTATCAGTATTTCTATAAATTAAGTTCAATATTCTAAGTCTTTTTAAATGATGTTCACTTTTTTTTCTTTTGCCACTAGAATTCAAGCTCCATGAAGGATGGAATATTCCTTTGGTTCAATGATGTATCTCAGTCATATAACCTGGCATATATTAAGTGCTTAATGTATATTTCATAACAAAATAAAGGGTATATACACATTTTATTCTAAGTAAAATATCAATTGCAATAATGTGACATTTTAAATGTAAATTTAACGATGTAATAAAATAGAAGCTTAAGAAATTCAAGTTACCTTCTGTGTGTATATTTTTAATGTGGTGTTTACACTATTTCTATTTAAAATTTAAGACAGTCCATCAACAGTGGGTAATTTCACTTTTTGATTTTATTTTTCTGTTTCAGTAAATATATCTGATTGATGGAGAAAGATAATATCATATCTTAGATAAGACCATCGTGAAAATAGATAAATTAAATTTTCAGGTCTCTAAGAAATTCCGACATAAAAAGCAATCCCTACCTTTGGACAGTAAGGGAGAAAATCTATTTTAATAATATTTTGTTAGTAATATTAAGTGGCAAAATGGTATTTGTTACATGGTTAATAATTGCCAATTAGTTCAAATATTAGAGAGATTTAGTTTAAGAAATTCATTATCTGAAACATTCATTTAAGTTGGGTTTCTAAAAAAAAATCCCTGAAGGATTAATGAATAGCTCAATTTTTCTCAAACCAGGGTACTTTTAATTTAGAAGATGATTTTTAATACATAAAACAAGATACAATAAGAGTACTCACATACATTTTAATACTTCCAAAGACATACAAGCATCAGCCTTTTGAATATGTTTTGATACTTTTGAGGCTCTTAGGCATGCTTTATGACAAGGCTAACTGTGTTACGTCAGTATAATGGGACTTAAGTTTTAATTTGCCTTTTAATCTTCTCTTATAATAAATTGCTTTTAGCAAATGTAATCAATGTAATGTAATTAATGTGAATGTAATTAAATGTAATTAATAAAGAGTGATTTCTGAACTTTTTCCTAATTCCTCTTTGTAGTAGATTATTTATAAATTTGCAGTAGCTTAAATTACTTCTAGATAACTTATTAATGAACTGTGACAGTTTAAAGCCTTGCAAATCTGTTATATCATCAACTATCATTTTAGTAGGAAAATTTGGTGTAATAATTGTTAGACTTAACAAGATTATATTCAGTTATCTTTATCTATAGTTGCATTATTCTCACAGATTATTTCCTGAGATGCTATCATTTTTTAGAAGAGAATAAAACTATAAACGAGTAAGAAAAATGGAAACAATATTTCATGGTCAAGTTAATGTGGTACACAACTCATATTTGTTGTTAACGTTTTCTTTATCATTTAACATTATGAGTAATCAAAGTAGTTCTTAAATCAATTGTTAAATTATTATAACTGTAAGTATATCTAGTAATGGGGAGATTAGGAGCTCAATATATCTGCAGTGTTAAATATCCAGCAATTCATATCGAAAGTTTTAGATCCTCAATTACATACAACATTCTAATGACAATCCTGATGAAAATTGAGCCCCTGCAATGAGGAAAAATGATTAAATCTTCAATGCTACACTTAAATTAGATAATCTGTTTTGCATATGACTTGAAGATTTACCCCATATAGCAATATATCTGATAGTATGGCCTCTAAAGTATCACCCTCAATTTATTCTGAATGTAACACAAAAAAATATATTTTTATTTTAATGTGGATTTATTTTCTTTTTTAATTAAAATTTTTATTTTGAGATTATTACAGATTCACCTGCAGTTGTAAGAAATAATACAGAGATACCATGATATCCTTTACCCGGTTTCCCCCAGTGGTAACATCTTGCAAAATTATAGTCCACGATCACAACCAGGATATTGACATTGATACAGATAAGATGTAGAATATTTCCATTACCATAAGGGTCCCTCATACTGCCGTTTTATAGACACATCTGCTTCTCTTCTTTCTACCTCTTCCTTAACCTCTGGAAATCACTAATCTATTCTTCATTTCTGTAATTCTGTCATTTCAAAAATGTTATATACATGTAACCTTTGGAGAACGACTTTTTCCCCCCCAGAATAATTCCCTGGTGATTTATTCCAGTTTTTGCATGTATCAACGGTACATTCCTTTATATTGCTGAGTAGTATTGCATGGTATGGATATATGGATGTATCATAGTTTCTTTAACAATTCACCTGTTGATGAAAACACAGGTTGTTTCCAGTTTGGGGCTATTACAAATAAAGCTGCTATAAACATTTGTGTACAGGTTTTTGTGTAAACAGATGTTTTCATTTTTTGCAATCTTGCTGAACTCACTTATTAGTGTTAGGTTTTGAGGGTTTTTTTTAATCACATATTTTTGGGATTTTTTCTAAATAGAAAGTCATGCTACCTGCAAACAGGAATGGTTTTATATCTTTATTTCTGATCTTTATGCTTTTTCTTTCCTTATTGCATTGGTTAGAACTTTCATCTGTATGTTGAATAAAAAGGGTGAGAGTGGACATCTTTACCTTCTATCTGGTCTTAGGGGGAAAGTAATGCAGTCCTTCAACAATAGGTATCATGTTAACTGTAGGTTTTTTATAGATATTCTTTATAAAGTTGAGGAAGTTCTCTATTTTTTTAGGCGTTTCTATAGTGAATGTGTGATGAATTTTTGCAAAGCTTTTTCTATATTGACTGATATGACCACGTGATTTTTTCCCTTTGACTGTTAATATGGTGGGTTACATTGATTGGTTTTTGAATAATGAACCAGCCTTGTATCCCTCGAATAAACCTCCCTTGGTCATGATGTAGAATTCTTTTTTATATAATGATGAATCTATTTTTTAATATTTTTGTGTGTGTGTGGGGAAGATTAGCCCTGAGCTAACATCTGTTGCCAATCTTCCTCTTTTTGCTAAGGAAGACTGGCCCTGGGTTAACATTTTCTTCGTGGATTAAGCTTCAAACGTTATGTAATGTCTCTCTCTGCCTCTGATAATTTGCTTTTCTTTCTACTTTTTCTGATATTAATATAGCAACTCCTGTTTTTCTTGAATTATGCACACTATATCTTTTTCCATCCTTTTACTTTTACCTTGACCATACTCTTATATTTGACATGAATTTCTAATAGAAAGCATGTATTTGGGTCATGTCTTATAATCCATCCTGCCAATCTCTGTCTTTAACTTGGGTATTTAGATAATTTATATATAATATAATTATTGAAATTTAAGGATTAAGTCTACCTTTTTTTTTGCTTCCTCTTTGTTCTCTCTGTTTTTCATGTCTGTGTTTTTTTCCTGCCTTCCCTTGGGTTACTTGAACTTTTAGAATCCCATCCACTGAGCTCTTTATTTCAGTTATTATATTTTTCAGTTGTAAAATTTTTAGTTTTCATTCTTAGTTATATCTTCTATTTATTTGCTGACACTTTGTTTCTTTGATGAGAATTTTTATTTTTTCATCTGTGTCAAGGGTGTTCATCACTGATTGTTGAAGCATTTTTTTTTGAGTTGCTTTAAAAATCTTTGTCTAATAATTCTAACATCTCTGTCATTTTGTTGTTGTCATTTGTTGTTCATCTTTTTCATCCACTTTTGGATCTTTCTGGTTCTTGGTATAACAAGTAATCCTCTATTGAAATGTGGCTATTTTGAGTATTGTATTATAAGACTCTGGATCTTATTTAAACCTTCTCTCTTAGTCGGCTTCCTATGATACCAGTCTGGCAGGGGAATTGGAGGTGTTGTCTTATTACTGTCAAATAGGTGTAGAAATCCAAGTTTTCTCACTCAGCCTCCATTGACACTTGATGGGGACAGCTCCTAGTTATCGTTGGGTGAATATGGGAGCGTCAGCTCTCCATTAGGCCTCAACTCACACCTTTGTGGTTGAGAGACATTGAAATGTGTCATTATTGCTCCCCACATGGCTTCACTGACACCATGGGGAAATTGTGGTAGCCTTATTCACACTAGGTGGAGGTAAAAGTCCTGACTCTCCACTAGATCTCCTCTTACACCATTCTAGAGCTAGAGGTAGGATACCTCATTACTTCTGGAGTGGGAGTAGAAGTACAGGCTTTCTTTGTGGTCTTCACTAACTCCTCAGGAAGAAGCGGGCATTGTTACTCCATGGCGGGGATAAAAGTCCACCTCCCTACTCAGCCCTCTCTGATGCCACCCCAAAGAGAGTTGGGGTGCCTTGTTACTGCCATGCAAGGGTGGAAGTCTAGGCTCTCTGCTCAGCATTTGTTGGTAGGGATGCATGTGCTTTTTCTGTACTGTTCTATAGAGTAGAGCAGTTATTATTCAGAAATTTTCTGTATTGCCATGTTTTCCCTTTCCTGGTCTCCTGCTAGAGAGAGCAGTCTTTTCTTCTGGCTTTTTATTTGTCTACATTTGTTGGTGTTTCCACGTTGATGGTTTCTTCAGCTGTAAACCTGGTATATATGAGGCAAAAAGAAAACTCAATGAACTCACCTTAATGTTGTTCCTTGGAATTTGAAATTTCTAGCCAATCTATTGCCTTCTCTACATTTCAGAGCCTCCTTGTATTTGAGGAATAGAGAAAAGCACATCTACTCCATCATCCTAGAAAGAGAAGTGATTAATATTTTGAAAATATTAAATATATGTATATATAAGTATTTTGCTATCAATAATGCTTTCCTTAAAGTTTGTTTACCTTCAAAACCTATGGCCATTATAAGACTTACTGTCAGAAGTGAAGAGAGGGTAGCCAGTGACTATAAGAATATATCCATTGATAAGCTTTGGTTGATTTACTGTGTCAATTGTAAGGAACAAAAAACAGTCTTTAAATGTTTTTTGCACAGATAAAAGCCATTTATTTCCTTTTCTAAATTATAACAGCTCCCTTTCTATGTCAAGACACATGCTTTGGAGACTTAGGTCTTGATACTTAATTATAAAACATTGGTAGAAAGAACTAAGGGTGTTTCCTTATAAGATATAAAGGTCTTACTCAATACCAAAAGAAAGGAGTGGGAGGCCCTTTGGAGGGATGAGACAGAAGTGAGGTCAGAGGTCTTTTGGATGTATTCTTGCTTCATCTTCTATCCCAACTCAAGTTGAAAGGAAAACCCAAAACAGAGGGGAAAGTGCCTTGCTTCTTTTTCTGGACTCTGATGGAGACCGCCTTACAGAAAGTCTTATACCAATAGCAGTAGCCACTGCAAAGTAGATATAGAGAGAGCTAGAAGTAGCTCCATTGTGCTTTTCTAAGGTTCAGAAATTCCTTTTCCCTCCAGTTGGAAGGATAAATGAGAGTTGACAGCCAGTGAGCTTGGAATGGGGCAGCAGTAGCAAGGGGTAAGAGATGAAGTAATGCTGTGACAGAGGTTAGGGATTGACAGCTAATCCATAGGCCAGAGAGAGAATGTGAATGAGACTCAGAGGCTCTGCAGAATGAACTAGAGTTGAGGTGGAGCTGAGTTAGTGGAAGGAAGAAAGTGTGCTTGACTCCTACTGTGCTGAGAGATTGCATCATGGGTTCTGCTAGCTTTAAACTGGAGGAGTGAAATCTAGGATCACATCTAGTCTATGTGAAAAAATTTCATCTCCATGAAAGCCAGTGAGAAATCAGAGGAATAGCAAAGAAATTGCTCAGCTTGGGCGTAATTTTCCATGGTGTTTCCTTATATCCCAACTCCAATTTGGAGAATAAAAATTACAGAGACAAATATTTGACAGGAAAATTAATACTTAAGTAGAATTTTCACCTTGCAATTTAAAAAATATTTCTCCAAACAAGGCTGAAATAAACAAACCTAAATGAGAAGAGACTGATATAACTTTAAATGGAAAGTTTTTATGTGTATGTTTCCTACAGGTTAGAGTCTTGAGATGGATTAGTTACAAAAATAAAGAACATAGTAATAGTTGTACATCACTGTTGTACATTTTTGCACATCCATCCTCACATCCAACTCATATGTCTGCAAGAGGCATTTGGTTAACATAAATGCTTTACCTGGACTGGAAGGAAGATAACAGCGCTAAGCTACTTTTATTGGATCTTAGTATACAACTACCTACTTAGATTGCCTTGTAAAATACTGTACAGATGCTCAAAATAGCCCAACAAAAAATCTATTGTGGCATTCTTACATCTATTGGATAGAGATCTCTCTTTCCTGTAAGGCAGATTGAGCATCGCTGAAACACTTATAACTTTTAGAAAGTACTTCCTGATATACAACCTAAAATTATCTGCTTGTAACCTATGTAACTGGTCTAGAGTTACCTTTCAGGCTCGGCTGAATAAATCTACTCCTTCTTTCAAACTTCTTTGAAATATTTAAAAATGACTGTCTTACAGTCTTGATAATTTACTATAGAGCCTGTTTTGGCTTTCCTTATTAATCTCATTATTATACTCTGAATGAGTTCCCTTTTTTATGTTCCACTTGAATTGTGGCAGTCATAACTAAATACAATATTCCTAGTGGAATCAGGTCAGCTCCAAATGCAGTGGAGGTGACTATTTCTAAACAACACTGAATCACTTGACTTGCAATCTCAATCCTACAGACTTTTATTTATTTATTTCATGTTTTTTATTTTCCATAATAGTAGTAACATACTTTGTAGAACATTGTACAGTTTTCATGCACATTGTGACAGACCTTTCTTGAAAATAAAATTTATCTAAAGGGGTTCATTGGCATTATGACAAGGAGGTCAGAACTCTCAGTCACACCTGCCATGGTGAAACAAATTTGGGGATGACTCTGCAACAGGCAGAAGCAATCAAATAAACAGATGAATCTGGATTCTGAGAGGAATTAAAAGATTGATATCAATCTCTGACAATCATTGATGTCAATCACTTCAGAAAGGGATTCAGGGAGTAGGAGATACACTGTGACCATGGTAGGCAATGGGCGAGTTAACACCAGACATCAGCTTGAGCTTGGGTCTCCAGGGGGTTTGGAAACAACTAGGCAGGCCCTAAGGGCATGGTTATCATGAAAAGGGTCCTAGATATTAGAGGGGACTTATAAACCAGTGCTATAAATGTTCTTGTTCCCATTGAAACATGGATTCTGTCTCAGAGAGTTTAATCATCTGCCTAAATAAGTACAATCAATAAATGGCAAATCTGGTATTCCAATTTGCATCTTTTTGATGCAAAAATTAGTTAGCTAATTTTACGAAAATGGTAAGTAACAAACCACCTAGAATTTAGTGGCTTAAAATAGTAATATTTTACCATCATCATCTGTGGGTCCTCTGAGATTCCAGTCATGTAGGTTGAGCTCAGCTGGACAATTATGCTGAAGGCTGCACAGCTGGTGTGGACCTGTTGCTCATTGCAAATATGTGAGTGACTTGTCCTACTCATGTGCTTCTCATTCTCCTTGAGCCAGTGGGCTAGTTGAAGCATACTAGTCTCATAGCATGACAGGGATAAAAGGATCTCTCCAGGTCTCTTGAGGCCTAGGATTGGAGCAACACAGTGTGACTTCCACTCCATCCACTGGCTGAAGGAAATCATTTGCCTAAGCCCCAAACCAAGGAACGGAGAAGTATAATCCACCCATAATGAGGCTTCAACAAAGGTAAGCATGATGAAGGGCTACTCTTCATCTGCCCTGCTATATGTTAGGACCAGAATTTGATTATAAGACCAGAACAATAGATTATGTGCCTGATTTCCTGCTGACTACTCTGAAGTTCTTAATTTTTCCACCTGACATGAAATAAATTTATACCCAGAAACTTGAGCAACTCTGAATGTACAGATGAAAAAATAGAAATGGGGGAAAAAACAAGAATTCCATTCACTTTTACGTACTAAACATTTTTCTGTTTGCACCTCTGAGTTCATTCTACTTGTTTCAAATTTTTTAATCTTTTTCAGGGCAGTGGTTATTGCACCATTTGCTATCTCTAATAAAATAAAATCTTTTAAATAAGCTTGTCAAAAAACAGGATGAAATAACAATGTCTGAAGTGTATAATTCAAGCTTTTCCACTAAGATGTCATTAAATTTTTGAGCATTTTTTTATCCAAAATGTTTGATGTTCTTCTCAATGAAACAGTATAAAAATCATATTTTCCCAAGTTTTAATGAAAAACCTTTGAATACAGAGGTTTATAAAATCAGACTATCTGTTGTTCTGACTTCTTTTCTATAAAGAACCTCAGATTTGCTGATTTTTCTTCTCTTGAAGATACGTCATTTCTTTTTTATCTTTTTCATTGAAATAAAAATAATTTCAGATGTATTTTCTGAGCCCAGTAAATCCTTTTAATCAATAGATATTTTGCTGAATCCTACGTGTGCTTTTCATTATAGTCATATATTGTAAGCCACCATCTATGGTTTTTCTATCATCCCTTTGTTTTGGATTAATATGATCAGTTAATTTGCTTAAGATCTTAAAGTAACCCTTATTTTTAACTTGACTTTTGTCCCATATATTATTAATGCTTTTTTCTTACAGATCTAGTGTGTTACATAAATATAAATTTTATTACTCGTTTTATTTTCACATTCTACAGAGGAATGTGATGTGTTTGTATCTCATCGTTTCTGCATTAATTATGGAAAAATATATTGTTGTATATTTTTTGGAACTGCATTTGAGAGGTTCATGCTGCAGCATTAACCAAGAACATTGCATTGCAAAAACCGCCACTTTGGTATAACCTAAATAGTATTTACTTAGTACACATAACACCAAGTGCCTAATCTCCTCATTTTTCCTTGTCCAGGTTATTATATGCCCAGCAAAGTGCTTTGTTCAAAATAGTAGCTGTGTAATAAATATAAGTGACATTTTCTTGAGTTAAAAACCTTTTTGTAATTCTGCTATGCCTAGAAAGTGAACAGCTGTAAGAGCTTCTTGACTCAGCTTCCATCCTCGTAGTTCCGTTGTCCCATCTGTGTGAGAAAATGCCGTGAAACTGTGTTTCAAATTTTTCTTAAATGAAAATTTAAAGAAATTTGGGGTTTATGCGGAAATACTCTGCAATGATACTAATGCCTGTGGTGATTCAAAACGATCTTTAAAACATTCAAAACTCTTCACAAAATATTACAATCACTCTCAATCTGAATATATCTATACTTCTAATTTTTCAACAGGTTTGCTCACAATTGCAGCTGGTACAATTTGTATTTTTCACATATTATTATTATATAAACTTTCCCAAATATGTACCTAGTCTTCATATTTATAATTTCTAGTATCTCCATAATGTTCCATGAAGTTGATATTCACCATAAGAATAATGTGTTTACTAATTTCTAGTTATTATGACTTTTATTTATTTTGTTGTTATGCTGTCACTGACTAGGCGCCTGGAAAAACTCAAAGGTGAGTTTGGAAGCAATTGACTGTTTTTCCAGGTTGTTTCTTTTCCTTTTGTGAGTCAAGGGAGATGTAATCAGCAGCCATCCTGAAACTGACCAAGCCTCATCACAAGAGCTATGCCCATGACCTTTGCCTCATCTTTAATGCAAAGATCTCTCCAGGAGGAGCTTAGCCCTCATTACCTGGAAGCATGTTCTCCAACTGAGCCTGTGCAAGTAAATACCTGCCTCTCCCTTTTGAATATTCATTCCCCAACCAAATAAAAGTTCCTGCTTTCCTTTGTTCAGGGATGCCATGACTTTGGAAACGATTTCTCATGGCCTCCTATTTGCTACAAATACACTTTACTTTGTGACAATTTCCACTGGTTTGGGTCTTATTTAGCTCACCAGGAGGCGAGCCCACTGGCTTCGGCATCAACGCTACAATGCTTCTATGAAGTTCAGCTTATTTATCTTTTCTTAAAATATATCCTATAAGTAAATTCCCAGAAACTAGCCAGCAAGTGCATTCTTATTTAGATACATGTGATTTAATTTTATTTTTGTCCCTCATTAGATCAATAAAATAAAGGACCATTAATATATTTGAAAAAGGTCAAGTTCAAAGTAAAGATCATTTTAAGCCTTTAAGCAAATTTTTTGGACATCTACATATACACATATAGAAAATACTATTTCAAGGTTGTTATTTTGTGTTTTCTTTTTAATAAACTTGTTCCTAGATCTGGTCTTTACCTCTGAGATTTAGACCTGAGGTACACTCAGTCATCTAATTAATCCTGATATTGTAAAAACAAAAGGAAAATTTTAATTCCAAAGAAAATCTTACTTTGATCATTCCCGTTTTACACATTGGTCTCCCAGCAGTTCTTTTGGGTACATAGCTGGAGAATGTGTACTATAAGACTCTCAAAATGGAGTCTGTCCCAAAATTCAGCACTTTTATATCATAAATTGCTAGTCTTCCTATCATCTCACTCTTTTATGCCAGCCTAATACATCCCTTAATTTCTATTGACCAAGACAACCTTACTGTTCCTGTCAGCTTGACTAAGCTTTAGACAGATTTCTTCCTGACTATAGGACCTTGACTTCCCTTTTCTTAGAACGTTTACTTCATAAAACTTGAAATTATAAATTATTTCTTTGCCTCTTTAAGATGTGAATCTTCTCCCAGACTTCTGCCAGTTTTACAACTCAGGAATGTCTTTCTCAAGGACTGGGAGCCATCCCTTTGAAATATTATCATCAAGAAAGATAGTGTCTCTACCTCTTAGTCTGCAGGAGGGTAAAAGCCTAACTTCAATTAGCCAGTTAGTGCCACTTAGCAAACACAGAGGGTCTAATCACATTGACCAACTTCCCCGTTGACATCCTTCTATACTATTTCAGTAGTTTACATCAGTGCTTAAAAACTCTTCTGCCTTTCGTTTTAGCGGAGTTGAGTTTAATCTCTCTCCCATTGTAATAGTGTTGAATAAAGTTTAACTCCATCCAGTACAATTTTTCTTTGACACACACATATCTATATATCTATAACCTATATATACAGCTATCCGTCTAGCTCTCCTATTAATTCTATATCTCTGGAAAATCTTTATAAATATACACACAAAGTGAATCTAGCAGCATGTGGTAGCAACAAGAGTTTCATTTTAAACCTATCTTACAGAATCATTTCACAATAATTTATATTTCGTATTTAAGTTCTTATTTCTGTATTTCAAAGGCCATAATTGCCATGGAAATTGTGAGGTTTCCTCTTTGAATATTCAATGACATTGCAATGCAAAAATATGAAAATTATTCACTGGCAGGAGAAGTACTCTGATTCTAATGCCTGTGTCAGTAGGGTCTTACATGATCATTCAATTGCTTTCTGCCTCATGTGGATCCTATGCTTCTTTGTCCTCTATTGTTAGGTAGGAGAATTGGAGAAGAGACATGAGTAGCTAGGGGAATAAGTTACAATATATGATTCCTTCTGTTGAGTAATAGAAGGGAAGTGGCTATGGATAAGACATGAATTAGAAAATCGACCTTAGGACAAATTAGATCTGAGTATCCAGAATTAAATTAAACATTCTGCTTCACCTTTCATTTAATAGTAAGACAAAATTATCTGTCTATCTACCTATTTTTCTGAATAAAGCTGTATAAAATTCTGATAAATAGGGTAACTTTAATCAAGGTGCCCCATCTCATCATTTTCCTAAAGCCTTATGCTGTCCTGAAAATTACAATTATAAAAAAAGACTTTTTTTCTATTGAAAGATTATGTAAGAGATTTCAAATTCTATAGTATCAGACTCTATGAGTGAGCACAATAAAGGAATAAGTTACATATTTTATAAATGTAATCTAAAAACATAAATATCACAGATAGGTAAGCCAACATATTAATAAAACTATAAATATTGGCTTATTCTCAATGAAATACTATTTCACACATTTTAATTTTGCACAAATTAGAAAGTCTAATGCTACCAATTGTTAACAAGGCCATGGGAAAGAGAAATCCCAACACATTGCTGATAGATGTGTAAATTAATTAGATTTCTTTGGAAAAGTTTTGGCAAGATTTTGTGATGTTCAAGATGAACATATCCCATGAAACAGCAGTTCAAGGTATAGACCCTCAAAGGCCAAACTTGGATTTGTGCACAATTAACATGTACAAGCATTTTTGGTTCATTTATATTTGTAATGGGCAAAATTTGGAAGCAAACTAAATATCCAGGTATGGAGAAATGTATAAGCAAAACCCAGCATTTTACCATAGTTTATTTTCATAATATAGTCAAAATGGACAAACTGGGTCTATATTTGTCAATATTTGTCAGTACAGACAAATACTGACAGCAGTATGTATTTCAGTATGCTGAGAAAAAATGAAAGCAAGTTACAAAAATTTAAAAGCGACAACTTAAAACTGTGAAAAGTAAGACAAAAACTGAAGTATTGTCTACGGATTAATATCTATGCTGCAAATTTCTTTAAAACATGCATTGAAAGAAGATTAACTTTAGCAGAGGAAGGGGAGAGAGGACAACGGAATGAGCGGAGAACTTCAACTCATTTACAGGATTTTATTTCTTAAAATCTGTACCAAATATGCAAATATATTTGGTTTTGTTATATTGTTTCATTTTATGTATTTTAAAATCTTTCATAACTATTAAAACATTTTAAAAATAATAAGATATTTAATAATAAGAGATATATTGATAAAAAGTTTTACCATTTTAATATTTTCTACATAATTAGTTGGTCAAATAATTATATTTTCTATGTTCATAATAAAAATACTTAGGTTTGGTGGAGTAGAAAACCAAACAATCTATACTGGATATGGACTCAGTTGAATATGAGGAAAAATATATCTAATGTTTGAATCTAACAAATACAAGAGCTAATGTTTATAAGGAAAAAGTGGAATTATACATTTTTATGTTCTTTTTTGAGTGAAGAAAAGTTATATGACTTTGAAAAATTTTTCTTTTACCTTTATCATAGAGTTACTACCTAAATTATAAAAAGACATAGTAGTATTTCTTTTTAATTAAAATTGAATTTTTGTCCAGAAACAAAGCACAGATTTTCTGGGTTTTTTACTTGTATGATCTTCAGAAACACATGGGGTTAAAATAAACCAGTTTGAATAGATGCCATCCTAAGCAATTGGATATCCTATTGTTGGAGGAAGAGGGAGAATCTCCCTCTGCCCTTTTCCTTAAGGTTCTTATGGCTGGCCAAATAATCAACAAGACAGGTTAGCAGGAGAAAATAATACCAAGTTTAATAACATGTATACATGGGAGAAGCTCAGAAATGAGCAACTCGTCCCTCTGTCTAAGCTGCTTGCTTAAGTATTGCAGCTAAAGGCGAAGGAATGTGTTGGGGGTGGGTAGTGGCCTGGGACTTCAGAGGGCAGAAGGACAATTCTTTTCAGGGTCATCTATTGATAATTTGGTCAGGGAGAGATAGAGTTTTTTGATAAAAGGGGCTTGGTGCCCCTCCCATTGCAACATCTATTTTACATTATCTTTATAGCCATCATGATAGAAGATCTGTTCCAGGAATGAGCCACCATGCCAGATTCTCTAGGCAGTTAGTGGGGGAGGTCAGATATCCTTATTGTCTTCAGCTCGAAATAATCCGCATACCAGAGTGGTGCTTCCTGGGGCAGCTTGCCCTGAGCACCATCACTATGTTATACTGTTCTTTCTGCCCCTGAAAGATTAATGGGCTCACTTTTATGAATGTCTGTATTTAAGTCCTTGTCCTCTATCTTCGCTTTCTAGACCCTTGTTGATGTGGCCCAAATTATTCCCTCTTTCCAGTAGGCTTCCTCCACAGATATGGTCATCATCTTATTGTCATTTGAACATGTCACATATCCATCTAACTCAGTACCTTTGTTGTTTCTTCAAATGTCTGTTGCCTAACCTCAAATAAATATTTTATTCCAAAATGAGATTTATGTAAGATGATACAAAATTAATTTTGAATCCAAAGCTATATACATTTTATATCACTTACAGTTGACTAGGTATAGTTTAGGTGTCTTCTCCACTTTGTAATATGAAAGTCTTTGCAAAATCACGTACAGTTACATTAATCTTATTCATTATATATCTGACACAAAAATATTTGTTACTGAGTAAGAGACTAAGTAGGTATCTCTTTTTATTAAAAGGGTAACATGTATGCCATCTGTTCATATTACTCAAAGAATAACTTAATTTGCCTTCCTAATTGCAATACTAATCAGTTCTGTGCTGTAGTTTATTTATTCAAAAGTACACCAGTTGAAGGCACTAGCATGGTGTGTGGATTAAAAGAGAAAACCAACTTTGACCAAGGCTATCTGTTTGGCATATTAAATTACGTTCTTACTGACCATTATTGAAAATGAAGAATATTTTCTGGATTCATTTTATTGATGAAATAAAACTTTTTAAAATTATGTATTATTGAAACATAAAATGTGCTGTTTCCCCACCTTAATTAAAGGCAATATAGGTATATGCCTTACCTGTTACATATCTTTGGGTATTTAACCTTTATGTGAGAACGTGCATGGGCAAGTATATTTTTCATGTATAGAAATGATATTTGTTATTGGTGTCTTGTATCATGTAGTGGTTAAATTCCAGATCTAGGATTATGCCTGATCTAAGCTCCAATAAATTAATAATTTTTCAGCGCAATCTCAAAGGCTCAGGCTGATCCAGGAAGAATGTATTTTTCCTTTACCTAAATGTTCCTGTCTACATTTTCAAGGTTTTCACATTTTCTATTGACTGGTAATTCTATTTCCTATTCATACATAGTTTTATTCATTTTTATGTTAACAGAATTAGTCTTTTAACATTTTATGCTACTCCGTAATAGAAGACTAATTCAACTCCTTTGCAATCATCTCTGTTGAATACTGAGACATTAATTTGGGACAATAATTTAGTAACACTGTTGCTGAAAGATCTTAGAGATAACTGGTTGCTAGAGAATTATGAGGAATAAATACTTAACAGTAACTAATGAAATATTTGGTAAAATATAAACCAAATAATAGATACAGTAATAACACTAAAGTTACTTATGATAAATTAAGAAACAAAAATTTATCCTTGGTAATTTTTTTTTTCTCTGAAGTTTACTTTGCTTTATATGAATACAGCCATTCTTGCTTACTTTTGAATAGTGTTATTATGGTAGATCTTTTCCCATTCTTTTACTTTTAGCCTATCTATATCATTATGGTTGGAATAAGTTTCTTGTTGATAGTATATAGTTGTGGCATATGTTGTCTTTTAATCCATTTTGACAAATTCTATCTTTTAATTGATATTTTTACATTATTTAAGACGATTATTTTGTGGATTTAGGTTTACCATTTAGTTGTTTTCTGTTTGTTCATTCTATTCTTCTTTTCTATTTCTCATTTCTTGCTTTCTTGTAGGTTTACAAAAAATTTTAGTGTTCTATTTTAATATGTATATTATGATTTTTAACATATCTCTTTGTATAATTTTTAATTATTATTCTAGGGTTTACAAAATATGTAACTCTTCATAGTCTGTTTAGAATCAATCTTTTTCTACTTGAATTAGAATGTAGAAATGTTACCATCTGAGATTTCTTCACCCTCTTTCCTTAATGCTATAGTTGTCCTATGTGCTACATCTATGTATATATTGAAAATCCCATTAGCCAATGTTTTAATTTTGTTTCAAATGTCAAGCATATTTTGAAGAATTCAGAGAAGAATAGTATATTTAATTTATATAGTTTATTTACAATTTCTCTCACTTTTCCTTCATTCTTAATTTTCCGAGTTTCCTTCTGATACCGTTTCCTTCTGATACCATTTCCTTCTATATTAAGAATTTTCTTTAGCAACTCTTTTAGATCAGGTCTGTTGGCTATGATTTTCTGTTTTCTTTCGTCAGAGAATGTTGTCATTTTACCTTCATTACTTAAGAATACTTTCACTGGATGCAGAATTCTAGATTGACAGATATTTTCATTTAGCACTTTAAAAATGTGCTGTTTCAGTCAACAGATGGATAAAGAAAATGTGATGTGTGTGTGTGTGTTTAATATTATTCAGCAATGAGAGAGAAGGGTCCTGCCATTTGTGACAATGTGGGTGAACCTGGAGGACATTTTGCTAAGTGAAATAAGCCAGACAAAGAAAGACAAATACTGTGTGATATCACTTGTGTGGAAATTAAAAAAAAAAACATCTAACTCATGGAAGCAAAGAGTAGAACAGTGGTTACCAGGAGCTGAGGGTGGGGATGGAGGAAATGAGATGTTAGTCAAAGGGTGCAAAGTTGCAGTTATGCAGGACAAATAAGTCTAGAGATCTAATATACAGTCATGATAACTATACTTAATAATACTGTATTGAGCATTGTAAATATGCCAAGATAGTAAATTTTAGGTGTTCTCATCACACCCAAAAAATGGTAACTGTGAGGGGTTATGTTAGCTTGACTGTAGAATCATTTATATATATGTAATGTATAAAGTCATCATGTTTTACACCTTAAATATATAGAATTTTTATTTAAAAACATATAAATAAGTGAAAAAAAGTGCCACTTCCTTCTGGTCTCCATGGTTTTGATGAGAAATCTATAGTCATTTGAATTGTTGTTTCCTATTAATAAATTAATAAGTCACTTTTGTCTGGCTGCTTCTAATATTTTTTCTTTGTGTTTAGTTTTCTGCAGTTGGATTATGGTGCATCTGGATGAAGACCTATTGGGCTTACTCCATTCCAGGTTCATTGAGGTCTTGAATTTGTAAATTTGCGTCTTTCACCAAATTTGAGAAGTTTTCATACATTATTTCTTTAAATGCTTTTCAGCACCATATTCTTTCTTTTTGCCTTTTGAGGTACCAATGACATGAACTTGAGAGTGCTTGTTAATGTCTAACAGTCTTTAAAGCTCTGTTCATTTTTTATCCAATCTTTTTTTTCTCTCTATTATTTAGATTGAATATTTTCTATTGATCTATCTTCAAGAATTCATTGACTCTTCTGTCATCTCCATTCTTCTATGGAAACCATCCAGTGAGATTTTTACTTTTGTTATTGAATATTTCATTTCAAAAATTTCCATTTGTTTCCTTTTTAATCTTCTATTTCTTTGTTGACACTTTTTATTTTTCTATTTTTAGAGGAATGTTCACAATCCTTATTTGAGCATTTTTGTAATTGTCACTTTAAAGTCTTTATCAGATAATAGCTTATTTGTGTCATTTTGATGTGGGTTGCATTTTTTGTGTTTCTTTGTATGCCAAATAATTGTAGATTATAACCTGTTTATTTTAATATTACATTATGAGACTCTGAGTCTTTTCTACGTCCAATGAATAATGTTGGTATTTTTGTGTTAGTGGGCAGTCAACATGGTTAAGTTCAGGCCACAAGTTCTAACATAGCTTCTGTGGGCTCTGGTTCCATTCTTAGTTCATTTTTCCAAACCTTTTCAATGCTCTTTGGATTGACCCCAGATGTGTGTCACCAAGTGATCATTCTGGAATTTGGGTGATTGTCTATCTATTGGTTCAGTTCTGCAAGTTTTTTATATGCTAATTAAGAACAAATCTATGCATGTTCAGCTTGGAGATGAGCCCAGGAGTTTATAAACAACTTTATGGTGGCTCTTTTCTGAGCTTCCTTCACTCCGCAGTCTTCCCAGTACTTTCCTGTTCCATGAGATTACCCTTGTCTGTCATTCAGCCAGAAACCTGAAGCACTAATAAATTTGCTCTGCTGTAGACTTCCATGACTACATCCATGTCTGGGGTTGACTGAAGGGAGAACAGAAAGCCAGAAAAACAAAACAATGGGGAACGGCCCCACCCTCCTTGAACTATTGTTCTACTGACTGAAGAAGGGAGATTCTATTCCTCAGTGCTTTGGCTCCTGCAGTTCCCCTTAGCTTCCCCTGCCACTGCCACCATGGAGACTGGCAGGGAGATTGGGCAATAGAGAGCAGAGAAAAGAAAACAAACAAACAAACATATATTTCCATACTTTCCTGAACATAAGGCGTTCTCTGTCTCACCCCAAGATGATATCTACTGGAGCTCTCTCATCCATGTTTCTGGCTACATCACTTTCTGGCTGGGGGATATTGTGTGTGTGTGTTGGAGCGGGGCGGGTGGCAGGAGAGGGTGGGGAACAAGGGTAAATCCATTACTAGCTCAGTGATACTTCCACTTTGGTGTTCTTCCTTGATCTGTCTGCTACTATTTCCTTTCATAGTCTTCAATTTGCTGTTTCACGCATTCTTTCCAGATTTTATAGTTGCATACAGTGGCAGAGACCAAATGGAGTGTGCTTACTCCATTTTACCCAGAACCAGAATGGACACAAATATATTTATGTTCATAGAAATTTTTAGAATGATGCTTAAGAAGCTATAGAATTAGATTGTGATAACAAGGAAAGCTGAGTGTCCTTTATTTTGTAATGTTGTTCTGCACTGTTTGAAATTTTTATTTTGGGCACATGTTATTTCAATTTGCAAAAAATATTTGTGGTACACTGTTTGCCAAAATGACCCTGATAATTCCTCTCCTTGTGTTCATGTGCCTTTCCAACTCTTTTCAAGAGGTGGAGTCTATTTTTCTATCCTTTCAATCTGTGCAGACCTCGTGGTTTTCTTTGATATATAGAATGTGGCAGAAGTGATAATGTGCCAATGTGACTCTAGGCATCAAGAGGTCTGGCATGCTTTCCCCACTGTCAAGCTGCTTCTGACTATAGGCATATGAGTGATTCCAGCTGAGACCAGCCCTGATTGCTGACTTGAAGAATTGTATGCCAATAAATTGTTGTGCTTTTGAGTGTAAAAAAAGTATAATTGTAAAGCAATACTATAGTGAAATATAATGTAGACATAGACATGTGATTCTGAAAATTAACTTTCAGATTTCACAACAACCTGTCCCCCATTAAGTAACCTATGCTTTGACTAAAATAATTGAGAGTTTGGGGATTGTATAAATTAGGGTATATAGATTTCCTTCTGTCCACATAAGCAGAAATACTCCATGACATCTTAGCATTTGCACATCTTTCTGACGTATGTTAGATTATCTATTTCAAGAAGTAAAATATATTCCTTTTCTCCTAGACTTAAATTACCAAATAAAAAAAGTCAAATATAACTAACTAAAAGTGACCAAATTTACTCTCTTTAAAGTGATCAATTTGGTTATGCTATTTTGCTTTCCTACTCCGTTCACTGGAGTCACCAATTAAAATAACACGCTCAAGCAGATGGGCTTTGAGATGATGAGAGGTCAACTTACAGTGTAAGGAAGGGGGAAAATGAACAAGATTAAAGAAATTTACTAAGAAGTAACTTCAAAGAACCCATACTTCAAATTAAAGTGTGCTCTGAAATATTACTCATTTCCGTTTTTTTAAATATGTTGCATTAGTTATCAATTAAATTCAAAGTTCTACCTCTTGTAGAATTCCATCTCTTTTGGGCATATTTAGCTCCAAAAGAATAGACTTTTTCTCCTGAAATAGACATTTTTACAATATGTGAAGTTTGCCTTCATTTTCAAGATTTCTGGGCAAATTTGTTAGACTGTTTGTATCCGGCGTAACCTCTGACCTAATTCTAATTTGCAGAACATAACTGCAGCTTAGGGATATCATTATTCATAATACTTTTCTAATTACTATATCAAATGAAAGGTAACCTTTGAATAAAGAATGACATTCAAAGAAAACTAGACTGTTATTTCTCTTCTTAAATGTGGATAAAAATAGGACCAGTCCTTGCTAACTTCTCTATTGCTGATATTTCTCCCACAAAATATGCGTGTTGTCTCATTATTTCTAATAGTCTTCGGAAAGTATTTAGCTACACATGTTGGCAGTTTGGTAAAATAGACCCTTCATGAATTTATGTGTTTTTTTTTAATTTAATAGTCTCATCTTTAAAGTACATTTGAAGAGTGAAAATAGGATGTAAATTTTTGGCACACGTTATCATTGCTAATGTAAATTGCTTTCCTAAAATTTTGTAAATTCTTACACTCATATATATTTCTTAAAAGATTGTTTTAAGACTAGAATTATTTGAGAATTTTATAATTTTAAGACTAGATTATTTTAAGACCAAAAATTGTTTTGATGACTAGAATTTATTGATGGATGCATTTACTAAAATTACAAATTTTACTTATAGCCTTAGAGAATTTTGAAATTGTTTTACTCAACAGTTTAAAAATGTAAATCTTAAAGAAAGAATGGCATATAATAAATAAAGCAGGATGCTTAGCTTTGAGATCATGGTTAAGTTATTTAAATTCTTTGGCTGTTAGATTATTACAAATAAGGATAATTCTGTTTTTCCTAACTCCAAAGTCTTATAACTAATGAAAACTATTTTGAGAAAATTAATGACAGTTATAATGCTCTATTTTTTTATAGTTCTCTTTGTTTGTGAAAGAATTTAAGATAACTAACAGCTATACTATTGATTGTTTAGAAGTTTATTAAAAATAACAGCTACCATTTATTCAATATTTTTTTATGTAATACATTACAAAAATATGTATGCTATTGTATTTAAATATCAAAAAATCCCTTGGGGGTTCAGAAAGTTTGAGTAATTTGTTGTTTGTCATTCAGCTAATATTTGGAAGAGCAGAAATTATAATCCATGACTATCTTATACCAAGTCTATATTGTCCTGTTTTTTTGAGATAAAATTGACATATAACATTATATTAGATTCAAATGTACAACATAATGATTCAGTGTTTGTATATATCATGAAATGATCACTATAATGAGTCTTGTTGACATCCATCACCATATATATAAAGCTTTCAGCTTGTCACCATTGAGTATGATGTCAGCTGTGGGCTTGTCATATACGGCCTTTATTATGTTGAGGTACATTCCCTCTACACTTATTTTGTTAAGATTTTTTATCATAAATGAACGTTGAATTTTGTCAAATGTTTTTCCTGCTTCTATCGAGATAATCATATAATTTTTTCCTTCATTTTGTTAATGTGGTGTATCACATTGATTTGTGGATGTTGAGTCATTCTTGCATCCGTGGACTAAATCCCAGTTGATAATGGTGTATGATCCTTTTAATTTATTGCTGAATTCAGTTTGCCAGTATTTTGTTGAGGATTTTTGCATCCATCGTCATCAGGTATATGGGCCTATGATTTTCTTTTCTTGTGACGTCTTTGGTTTTTGTATCAGGGTAATGCTGGCCTCGTAAAATGAGTTTGCAAGTGTTCCCTCCTCTTCTACTGTTTGGGAGAGTTTGAGAAGGATTAATATTCTTTAGATGTTTGGTAGAATTTACCAGTAAAGCCATCTGGTCCTGGATGTATGTTTGTCCAGTGGTTTTTGATTATTGATTCAATCTCCTTACTAGTAATTGGAGTGTTCAGATTTTCTATTCTTCTGATTCAGTCCTGGTAGATTATGTGTTCCAGGGAAGTGTCCATTTCATCCAGGTTGTCCAATTTGTTGGCATATAATGGTTCATAGTAGTCTCTTATGATCCATTGTATTTCTTCGGTATCAGTTCAGGTCTCCTCTTTCATTTCTGATATTTTTTGTCTTCTCCCTTTTTTTCTTGGTGAGAATAGGTAAAGGTTTGCCAATTTTGTTTATCTTTTCAAAGAATCAACTCTTAGTTTCTTTGATCTGTTCTATTATCTTTTTAGCCTCTATTTCATTTATTTTGGCTCTAATCTTTATGACCTTCCTTCTAACTTTGCTTTGTTTGTTCTTTTTCTAGTTCCTTGAGGTGTAAATTAGATTGTGTATCTGAGATATTTGTTGTTTATTGATGTAGTCATTTATCACTATGAACATCTCTTTTAGCACTGCTTTTGCTGCATCTGATAAGTTTTGGTAAATTGTATTTTCATTTTCTTTTGTCTCAAGGTGTTTTTTGATTTTTCTTTTGATTTCTTCTTTGACGCATTGGTTGTTCAGTAGCATGTTGTTTAATCTCTAAGTATTTGTGAATTTTACAGTTTTCTTCTTCTAATTGATTTCTAGGTTCATACCGTTGTGGTCAGAAAATATGCTTGATATGATTTCAATCTTCCTAAATTTATTGAACTCATCTTGTGGCCTAACATGATTTATCTTAGAGAATGTTCCATGTGCACTTGAGAGGAATGTGTCTTCTGTTGCTTTTGGATAGAATATTCTGTATATATCTGTTAAGTCAATTTGGTCTAATGTGTCATTTAAAGCCAATATTTCCTTACTGAGTTTCTGCCTGGATGATCTACTCATTAATGAATGGAATATTAAGGTACCCTACTATTATTGTATTGCTGTCTATTTCTCCCTTTAGGTTTGTTAATATTTGATTTATATCTTTGGCTGCCCATATGTTGGGTGCATAAATATTAACAAATGTTATATCTTCTTGTTGGATTGAACCTTTTATCATTATTTGATGCCCTTCTTTGTCTCTTATTACAGTCTTTGTTTTAAAGTCTATTTTTTTCTGATGTTAGTATAGCTACCCCAGCTTTCCTTGGCTGTCTGTTTACATAGAATGTCTTTTTTCATCCCTTAACTTAAAGTCTGTGTGTGTCCTTACATCTGAAGTGAGCCTCTTCTAGGCAGCATAAAGATGGGTCTTGCTTTTTTATCCATTCAGCCACTCTGTCTTTTGATTGGAGAAATTAGTTCGTTTATATTTAAAGTAATTATTGATAGGTATGTACTTATTGCCATTTGGTTAATTGATTTCTGGCCATTTTGTAGTTCCTGTGTTCCTTTCTTCTTTTCTTGCTCTCTTCCTTCCTAGTTTGATGACTTTCTTTTGTGGTATGCTCAGAATCCTAATTCTTTATCTTTTGTGTCTCTCCTATATATTTTTGCTTTGTGGTTACCTAGAGACTTACATATAACAACTTATAATAGTTTATTTTAAATTGATATAAACTCAAGTTTGAATGCATTCTGAAGCTCTACATTTTTACTCCCCCGCCATGTTTTATGTTTTTGATGTCACATTTTACATCTTGTATACTCAACTAATTATTGTAATTATAGTTATTTTTACTACTTTTGTCTTTTAACCTTCAAATTAGTTTTATAAGTCATTATTCCACCACCTTTACAACATTATATAAATATAAATTGTATTATATTACTATCTTTATGAGTGAGATTTATGTTTCATACGTTTTCTTCTTACTTATTAGCACTCTTTCTTTTCAGCTTAAAGAAGTTACCTTAACATTTCTTATAAGGCAAGTCTAGTGGTGATGAACTCATTTAGCTTTTGCTTGTCTGAAAAAGTCTTTATCTCTCTTTCAATTCTAAATGTCAATTTTGCTGTGTAGAGTATTCTTATTGGAAGGTTTTTTTTGTTTGTTTGTTTTCCAACTCTTTGAATATGTCATGCTATTCCTTTCTAGCCTGCAAAATCTCTGATGAAAAATCTGCTGATAGTCTTTTGGGAGTTCCTTGTATGTAACAAGATGTTTTTTCTCTTGCTTTTAAGATTCTCTCCTTGTCTCTAACTTTTGACACTTAAATTGTAATGTGACCTGTTGTGGGTTTCTTTGGGTTCATCTTGTTTGGAACTCTCTAGGCTTCCTGGATGTGGATGTCTTTTACTTTTGCTTGTTAGGGAAGTTTTCAGCCATTATTTCTTCAAATAATTTTTCTGCCCCTTTCTCTCTTCTCCATCTGGGACCCCTTTAATGCAAATGTTGTTCCACTTGATGTTGTCTCATAAGTTCCTTAGGCTATCTTCATTTTTTTCATTCTTTTTACTCTTTACTGCTCTGATGAGTTCTACTTCTCTGCTTTCAAGTTCACTGATTCTTTTGCTATATCTAGTATGATGTTGAAACTCTCTAGTGTATTTTTTTGATTCAGTTAATGTATTTTTCAATTTTGACTTCAAAAAATTGGGGCACCAAAAAAGGGTATACACTCCTTCTGGGAGATACCCATGAACTGGTGCAAGACAGATGAAGAGCACAAAGACAGCACTCACTGGCCTCTGATCTCTGAGAGTATCTCCCTAGGCCCCTAGATTTATGCCAATCCAGAAGGCTGCCCCTTAGGCTGAAGCTCATGAACAAGCACAGAAAGATAGGGGGGTATTTCAGTCTGCTCTCTGTGCAGTGCTCAATAGTGCTAGCCTGCCAATAACTGTCTATCTAATTGCTACACTTCAGTGGGACCCGGAATGTAAGCCCTCTTGGCCATCAGAGACAGGTGATCAAGGAGTGTCCCCTGGGCCACAGCCACAAAATCGGAGTACCAGACATAAAAACTGGGAACCCATTTGTTCTTTAATCCATTTTGAGTTGATTTTATTGTATGGTGTAAGATATGTGTCTAATTTCCTTCTTTTGCATGGGGATGTCCAGTTTCCCTAGCACTATTTGCTGAAGAGACAATTCTTTACCTACTGTGGATTGTTGGTATCCTTGTTGAAGATCAATTAACCATCAATGTGAGGATTTATTTCTGTGATCTCTATTCTGTAACATTGTTCTACGTGTCTGTATTTATTCCACTAACATACTGTTTTGATTAGTGTAGTGTTGTAATATATTTTGAAATCAGGACGTATGATGCCTCTAGATGTTTTCTTCTTCCTCAAGATTAATTTGGCTGTCTGTGGTCTTTTGTGATTTCATATGAATTTTAGAATGCTTTTTCTATTTCTCTAAAAATGCCTTGGGACTTTTACAGGGATTATTTGAATCTGTAGATTGCTTTGGGTAATATGAAAATTAGACAATATTAATTCTTCCAATCCATGAGCACTGAATGTCTTTCCATTTGTTTGAAGAGACTATGCTATTACCATTGAGTATTCTTGGCTCCCTTATCAAATATTAGTTCACCATATATGTGAAGGTTTATTTCTGGGCTCTCAATTCTGGTCCATTTGTCTGTGTGTCTGTTTTTACTCCAGTACCATACTGTTTTGATTACTATAGCTTTGTACTACAGTTTGAAATCAGGAAGTGTGATGCTTTTGGATTGGCTCTTCTTTCTCAAGATTGCTTTGCTATTTGGTGTCTTTAGCGGTTCCATGCAAATTTTAGTATTGTTTTTTCTATCTGTGAAACACACCATTGGAATTTTGATAGGGAATGCTTTGAATCTATAGATGGCTTTGGTTCATATGAAAATTTAAACAATATTAATACTTCTAATCCATGAACATAGGATTATCTTTCCATTTGTTTGTGTCTCCTTCAATTTCTTTCATCAAATGCTTGTAGTTTTCATTGTACAGAACTTTCACCTTTTTGATTTAATTTATTCCAAAATATTTTATTGTTTATGATGCTATTGTGAATGGGAATGTTTTCTTTATTTTTTTTAAAGATATTTTGTTGTTAGTGTACAGAAATGCAGCTGATTTCTGTATGTTGATTTTGTATCTTACAACTTTACTCAATTTGTTGGTTGATTCTAACAGTTTTTTGGTAGTCTTTGGGATTTTCTGTAAATAAAATCATATCATCTGCAAACAAAGAGAGTTTTACTTCTTCTTTTCTGATTTAGATGCCTTTTATTTCTTTTTCCTGCCTGATTAATCTGGCTAGAACTTCCAGTACTATGTTGAATAGGAGTAGTGAGAATGGGTATGCTTACCTTGTTCCTGACCTTAGAAGAAATGTTTTAAGCATTCAGTCAAGTATGATGTTAGCTGTGGGCTTGTCATATGTGACTTTATTACGTTCAGGTATATTCCTTCTATCCTCAATTTGTTAAACATTTTTATAATAAAAACATGTTGAATTTTGTCAAATGTCGGGTAAGATGAGATAAAAGATAGAACATGTGAGATGAAATGAAAATAGTTCAAAAATAGCACTTTTTTGTAGTTAAAAATGTGCTTAAAGTGCAGAGAGGGTTGGCTGGTAATGAAAAACTTCCCAAGAAGACCTGGATAAGAATGTGTCAGATACCGGAAAATAATATAAGTACCAAAAATCTCATACTAGGTTTTGCTTTGATTAGATATTCTCTTATTCTTCCTCAGGATGAGTCAGACTTCAGAAAAGCTTGTCAATAATTGGTACAGAAAACAATGTGTTTTAGAGCACATTCTACTGGATTAGAAGGATTATAATCACAATCCTTATCTCCAGAGTTCAGTAAGACATGGACTATTCCTTAGAAATGGGTTCTATTTGTCTGTGTATAAAATATAAGATTCCAGGCAAAACTGTGAAGTGTCAGTGTTTGCCTTAACATATATAATCACCCATCTAATAGCTGTGACACATCAAATTTCTTCTTGCTTGGATAAATCCTATGTCCTCAGATAGAACAGATAATCAGGCTCTTTTCTTCTTTGTTGGAAATCATAGCAGTCTGAAATTGTTGTTGGTGCATTCTCAACTGTGGAAGATTAGGGAACATGGCAAAGCTGCTGAAAGATTTGCACACGCACGTGTGTGTGTGTGTGAGGAAGTGGCATGCTGTCACATAACAAAAGATACCAAGAACTTTCCATTTAAGTTCAGACACCTGCCAGCAATTGTGGCCAGCTTACTCTCCACAAGGCTTGATAAGCAGTGTAAGAGGCTGCTCTGACAACACTCATTTACCCCTACTTGATATAAGTGATGAGAGGGCCATTTGAAGAATAATGTTGTCAGGCAGAGGTGAATTGTTTCCAACATAAGAGGAAGTGTTTTCTCTCTTTAGCACCAGGGGATTTGAGTCCCAAAGGAATTACTTTTAAAGCCTGGGCTGCATACAAGGTGGGGATATTGGTTTTTCATACACTCATTCAGTGACTATACTACTGGAATATGGGTAAAGAGAATCAGTTCCCCAAAGGTAAAAAATATGGTTTCCAAACATGTACACATGCATTACTGCCTCAAAGTTGAGGCAACAATCTCAGGAGATGGCCATAATATGAGATACAGAGAACAATGTGCTTCATTGGAATATAGTGTTAATATCACCAACTAGAGAACACCTCTAAATAGTGACTAAACTTGTGAAGAAAAATCATTGCCAAAGTGAACTGCTCTGGAGTGATCTCTCTACTAGTGAGGTATGTCACGGCATCTCCATGAATCTCACAGCCCAAGAATAAAGGTAATTGAAACAGCCAAACCAAATGGGGATTGGTGTTGGGAGATGAGGGCAGACTGTAACCATTTTCAATCATGTGAGGACATATTTATGTTTTCTTTTTATCCTCAAAGCCTCCTCTTTACCATGCCAAATCAAGACAGCCATATTCTGTGGTAAGAAATAGATATAAGGAAAGCTTTATATAAAATTTGAGATAGGAATTTTAAAGTAAGATAAAGTCTTAAATGCAATGAAAGTATTTTAATAATTCAAAGCTAATTACAAAGTTAAGGAATTGTACTGAGAGCTCAGTTAATGAGTTACTATCACAAGGGAATCCATGTGTGGGATGGATGACACATATTAATTAGAAATAAATAAAACTTTATCCTCAAATGATGTGAAATTCCTCAATAACCCAATTAATTTGAATGTGTGGATGAGTGGTGGGGTACAAAATTAAACCAAATGAGAAAATTTCTCCATGGTATCATATGAGCTGAGGACAGAGTACTTTATCCTGGATATTAATAGAACTAAAATTATAAAAGGTAAGGGATTTCTCTTTTATGAAATAACAGCTAGATATTCTTTTACTATTAACATATGTAATGAGATGATGAGCCACCCTCAGCAGATTCCTGGACAGAGGTGTCATCTGTGAAATTTTCACAGCCTCTACCACATGTGTCCAGATAGGTCCTTCCACTTACTGAATGCTCTTCTCCCAAACTTTATCCTTTCTCTGTTTTTGGATTTTTCAGGTTTTAAGTTTGATACTGCCACAAGAGAGCAGAACAAGTAATTTCTGCCACCCCTTTTTCTCCTGTGGTGAGATGTCTCTAGTGTCTACTGTTTACTACTAGCTGGTCCCATTTTTCTCTACTTTATGTGTTCTAACATAGATGGACTTGTAAGCCATAACCAACTTTGTCAATCTAAGTCAGAAGCAGGAGTCACATGGATAATCTCATCTCTTCAGTTAGTGTTCATGACTGGTAAACAGTTAATATTCGCAGCTGGTAACACAACCAATACATGAAAGGATATAGATGGTGGATTAAAACATAAACCCTTTCTCATCCCCCAGCACCCGTTTATAATTTTAATAAATATAAGTGCTGAAAATTTATTTGCATGCATAAGTAAATAGTAATAGGAGTTTTGTTATTAAAATGGTATTCAATTCTTTGAATTCCTTACTACGTATATGCTAAAAATCACCTAGAGAGCTAGCAACAGAACTACTTTTTAATAATTTATCAGTTGACAATTCAAGTAGTACCTTCTGCAATTTTGTTGACACAAACGTTTGGAAACCATTTGACTACTAAAATGATTTTTTTTCATGGAAATGGTATCATACATTTTCTCAAATTTGAGGAAGTAAATCAAGATTTATCAAATAATCATTAACTTTACTTGATATCTTTCATATATAGTCATCTTATTTGGCCTAAAATGCTCAAAAATGATTAGGAACACTGAAATATTTCTAATTTAAAAACACCTTTGAGCAGTACTTTTTTGGATAAATAAAACTCGTATCCTATCACGTGATCTGCATATCTTTTAGCCAAAGCCTTGGAGCTGCATATTAAGCTCATTCATTTTTTATGAAAAACATGCATATGTACCAAAATTCCTAATGAACAGATGGTTCTTATTAAAAAAAAAAAGAAAAAACAAAACATCAACCAACCAAAGTAATAAAACAGCAAAATTAGACCACGTGCTGGACTATAAAACAAATCCTGATAAATTTAAATGAATTTAAACCATTCTATGGATGTTCTCTGACAAAAAGCAGAATTAAATTAGTAACTAATAAGAATAAGATATCTAGGAAAACTCCAAATATTCAATAGTTAAATAATATACTTCATGTAACACATTGGTCAAAGAAGAAATCAAAAAGAAAATCAGAAAAAATCTCAAATTGAATAACAATGAAAATACACCATATAACTAAAGCATTGTTTGGATGGACATTTATAGCATGAAATGCTTATAATAAAGAAAAAAAAGACAAAATCAAACACTTTTTCAAAAAGATAGGAATATGGCAGTAACATAAAAATATGTAACAGAATGCTTAATTAACAAACTATCCACAAGAATGAAATATTAAGGAAAAGAGTAGAAAACAACAAAAGGAAAAACAGACAAATAGAGAAAATTAACAAAGCCAAAAGCTGGTTTTTTCAAAAGATTAATAAGTTGATAAACTCTTAGCTAAAGTGGTCAAAAAAAATCAAAAGAGAGAGAAGACAAATCACCAGCAAAAGGAGTGAAAGAAGGGATACCAATATACATTTGATAATAAACAATAAATGATAATCAGAGAATAGTATAAAGAAATTTGTGCCAACAGAAATTAGATGTAATGATCAAGTTATTGAAAGGCACACACTGTCAAAGCTCACTCAAGAAGAAGCAGACGATTTGAATAGTCCTGTATCTACTAAAGAAATAGAATTTCTAGTTTAAAAATGTTGGGGCCAGCCCGGTGGTGTAGTGGTTAAGTTCGTGTGCTCCACTTCGGTGGTCTGGGGTTCACAGGTTCAGATCCCAGACGTGGACCTAAGCACCACTTATCAAGCCATGCTGTGGCAGGCATCCTACATATAAAGTAGAGGAAGATGGTCATGGATGTTAGTCCAGGGACAATCATCCTCAGCAAAAAGAGGAGGATTGGCAACAGATGTTAGCTCAGGGCTAATCTTCCTCACCAAAAAAAAAAAAAAAAAAGCTATGGGCTGAATTTTGTCCCCCCAAAATTCACATATTGAAGTCTTAACCTCCAGTACCTCAGAATATGACCATTTGTGGAGAAAAGGTCTTTAAAGAGATGATTAAGTTAAAATAAAACTGTTAGAGTAGACTCAAAATCAATCTGACAGATGTCATTATAAGATGAGAAAACTTGGGCAGAGAGACACCAGTGATGCTTATACACGGGGAAAAGACCATGTGAGGAGACAGTGAGGAGGTGGCCATCTGCTAGCCAAGGAGAGAGACTCCAAGAGAAACCAAACGTGCTGTCACCTTGATCTTGGGCTTCTAGCCTCTAGAACTGTAGGGAAGAAAGCAACTTCTGTTTTTTAAAGCCACTCAGTCTGTTTGCATTTTGTTGTGGTAGCCCTAGCAAACTGAAACAAAATGTCACACAAAGGCAGGTCTAAGACCAGGTGGCTTAATTGGCGAATAATGCCAAACATTTAAAGAAGAAATGCTGTCAATTCTACACAAATTTTTTCAGAAAATAGAGACAGGAACCTTTGTTGTTATTATTAAGTTTCTGATATGGTTAGGTTAAAATACACATATACCCTAGAAGATTCATTAAACTAGGAGGGAGGTAAAGTCTAAGTCCATTCTGAGGAAAGAAATAGGAAATATTACCCTTAATTAACATGTCACTTTCCTTTGCAGATGAAATCAGTGGATTCAATTATTTTGCAGGATGGACTTAGATTTCTTACCCACAGCACCCTGACGCCTCCTGAAATTATAAAGGAATTGTTTTTCATTAATTTTTTTTATCTCTTTATTGTGTCAGAAGATCAGAAATGACCATTAATTGTCTCTCTTATAACATTTGGTGGTGGTGGAACAAAATGGTGGCCATTCTTTCAGTTAGACAATGAAACAAAGAAACAAAAAAGGCAGATGCCAGAGGTCTCAAAAAAACATTACCTGCAATTCCCATATGTAGACTATAGCATTGGACCATGCAAATTAATATTCAGAGTATCTACTGCAAATCCTAATAAGTAACATTTTTTGAGCCTTTAGTATGTGCTAGAAACTATTCTAAATAACTTACATGCCAGATCACATTCCAAAACAAATCTTTGAGGTAGGTACAATTTTTACCAATATTTTACAGAGTAAACAGAGATACAGAAAGGTTAAGAAACTTGCCGAAGGTCCCACAGAACGTGGAAGATCCAGGACTAAAAATTAAGCCTATCTGACTGCTATTCTACCCTCCATTATAGAAATATACATGTAAGCAAGAGGTATGTTACCTTTTTACAATTTTTCTGAAACATAGAAAAGAACAGTGTGTGCTATTAGCAATAAATTAAGCAGAACTAATTAAGTCAGAGAACTCCGTTTTCTAAAGGAAATGACTATGAGTCATCAGCCACATGGTGAATACTGTGGATTTGCTATTCTCTCAAATGAGGGAGTGTATTGGGCACTTCTACCCCAACCCAAGCCAAGTGGAATGGGCTCCAATAAAATTTCCCGTAAGTCCTGATGTTTCTGGATTCCTACATCTCCAGTAGCAACTGGCCGAGTTTCAGGTCTACACTCCCCTCTAGTGTCAGGAGTACAGAGTGGCATTTGGTGAAGGAGTTCTCAAGAACACCTAAAATAAGTTTCCTGGATTTGGGGAATATGTGAACAGAAAGACTGAATCCTGCTACCTGCCCAATAAACTTGAAACATTTGCCATAACCGTAACCACAAAAATGAAATAAAAGGATTACCTTTTCTGCCACCATGAAGGAATTGTACAGAAGAAATGAGGAAAATGCATGGAATAAGCTAGTTGTGCCTCACTTCCTCCAATCTTCCTAAACTTCCCCGTGGGAATTTCCTTCGGTAAGTCCCTGTTCCTTAAATAGTCCCTTGTGAAAAGGTTCACATAAACTATTGAACTGCATTCATTTTTCCAAACTATTGAACTGCATTCATTTTTCCTGGCGCAGTCAGATGCTTGTCCATGTGCTGTAAATAAAGTTGAGAGTGTGTCTCAGGTCACTAAATTTCTCTTCAGACTTTGGGAAGGCATTCAACTATATCACTATTGGAGCCACTTTGACATATTCCTTCCAGAACTTTTATTTGTATGCAAGTAAATCATGTGATATTTAAAGATGTTATTAAAAGTGAATGATTTCATGTTATGATTGCTATTCCTGTCAGGAAAGCTTTCTAAAATATGCCAGATGTGAATTAAACTCTCCAAGGGAAATGTGTGCTGTTTCTTGGTCTGTCACGTAACAAAATGTCAAAGGAAAGACGATAAGGAAACAAATTGCTTAAGATGGTATATTTGGCATGATGGAACTTTGAGGTTTTATCTATACAAACAGGTTAGATCAAATTGGAGCTTAAATTTCTGATTTAATTTGGCCTGCCTTCCCTGTCTAGAGGCAGACTGATGTGGATTCTAACATTCAATGGCCTATAAAACAGACAACACAAAGCTTCTCTTTTCTACCTTGTCTCCAAGGTATGATCAACAATTTTCCTTTAGGTCCTTTCTGTCTTTCAAAATAAAATCCTTCAGCATGGCTTTGTGCCAAGTTTATGCCTGATTTTTTTTTTAAAAAAAGGAAAAAACTTTAGATATAATGCTACTACCACTTATTTCCCCTGATATTTAGTATACTGGGAATAACAATAAGTGTTTTTTCCCCTGAATATGCTATCATCCCATCTGGGAATAATGAAAATATCTTTATTATTTAAAATTACAGCAGTATGAATATAATATACAAATTGGGAAGATCATCTTGAATTCTCTTATTAAATTTATATTGACATTTTTAAAGGAAAATAGTGATTAAAAATATAATGAGATTTGATCTTTTCTGAATTAGAATCTATCTGCCTGTCAAGTATGTATGATAAATAATTGTATCCATGCTTATATGAGCCTTAAAGCAGAAAAACATGATTTCAAATACTGATAACTGCTTCTGAGAGTCCATTAGAATGTAAAAATAGCACCGAGTATATACAAATTTATTGATACATATGAAGACAAAGAGAAAAAGTAATCTTATTCTTATATGAAATACAAACATGAAAGATCTTTATTACACCCAACTTTCCCCACATTATAATACTTCATTGTAAGAGAGGAAGGTTAAACAGACTCAATATAAATAACTCGTTTATGAGTAGAAATGTGTTGAATAGAAATTATTTTCATTTAAATTCTTAAATATATTTTGAAAAAAACATTTCTTGCTCTAGATGCCATTTGAAATTTGTTGTTTACTTCTTCACAGTTTCAATATACATACGGAATTTTGGATATTTTGAAGTCAATAAGGGAGAAACTTTATTTTTCCTATTTATATACAGAATTTGACATTTTTTTCCACACAAAGATAATTGTTTTTAGCTCACCTGTATCTTCATCAGGGAAAAAATAATGTTGCAAAAATAACAGAAAATACATAACATATAAATGTGCAAACTGTAGAGAAAGAGGACTGGAGCAGGCAACGCTCAGTGGGTCCAGTGCTGTGATTCCTTAGGGTGAGGAATAAGATGAAAGAAAAGCTTCTATGATTGTCTCTACCTTCGTACATACATTTATTGGTTGGATATGTCTCATGATGGGTGTCTATTGGGATAACCACTGGCTTTTCTTACCATAAAATGATGTGGGTTGGTTGTAGTAGAAGCAGATTCCCTTCTTTGAATGACTGTATTAGTTTGCTAGGGCTGCCATAACAAAGGCCCCCAGAATGGGTGGCTTAAACAACAGAAATTTATTTCCTCACAGTTCTGGAGGCTAGAAGTCCAAATCAAGGCGTTGAGAGATTGGTTCTTTCTGAGGCCTCTCTCCTGGCTATATTCTTCCTGTATCTTCACATAGTCTTCTCTCTGTCCATGTACATGTCTGTGTCCTAATTTCCTCTTATAAGGGCACCCATCATTGGATTAGGGCCCACCCTAATGACCTCTTTTTGACTTAATCACCTCTTTAATGACCCTATTTCTAAATATAGTTATATTCTGAGGTACTGGGTGTTAGGACCTCACAGGATGAATTTGGGGAGGACACAGCTCAGCTTATAACAATGATCCCATGCCTGTTCAAAGGGATGGCTTCTGCACTCCAGCTGTGTGTTTCCAACCAGGATCCCAAACCATGAGCTCCATTGACAGTGATACATACTCTATCAATTATGATGCCTTGTTACCCTGATTCAGGGTCAAATTGGACCACTCTGGGTCGTTCCTCTGTTGTTTCCAGCTTGCATTATGGGGAGTGTGTGGATTTCCTTTCACCCATTGATGATGACATTCTGAAAATGCAAATGTAGTGTTTCCAGTAGTGCTGTTCTCTGCCAGGAGAAAAAAAGAAAAAAACTACAGTAAGAGAAAATAAAAACAGCATGCAGATGTGAGCATGGATGATAGGCAGAGAAAGTTCTGAGAGCTTTCCAATTCCTAGAGGAGCTCCACCCTTCCTTTCTTGTGTGTTTTGGTTCTGGGAGCTAGTGAATCGTGTTTGTTTGTTGGCTTGTTTGTTTTGGCTAAGTTAATACATAACACGTAGTATCCATTAATAAGCATTCAAACTATATAAACCTGTGAATTTTAACCTTTTCTCTTTTCCAGTGTATTGGAAGGATACGTTGTACTCAGTAATAATCTTTCACACTGGCAATGAAAAATAGGGAGGGGCCAGTGATGGCATCTGACGCCTCAACAACTTTGGGGCATGGTTTCCAAATGCTCCTGAATCTTTTAATTTACCTCCAGAGAGGGACTGCCCCATCTGGGGTTCAGTTTGAAACATATTTATTCAAAGTAGGTAGATTTAGGGCAAAAAATATTGTGTATCTACCACAGTTGTGATATACAAAATATTTAGATAATCTGGAAACAAGTAGGTTGAAAGAATGCAGTAACTTACATTATCGGAAAATAAAACCTTTCTGCAAAATATTAAATTTCTCTCTCCTATGTTATATTTAGTTAATATATATCTAATGTCAACTTGGAGATTGTTCTTTCATACTGAGATCTATTTACCTAGTGGAGTGAGGAACAGGAAAATCGGATTTGTTACGTGAGCTTAAATCCTGTACCTGCCATAAATATCACATTATCTCTTTAGTTGAATGTACTGTACTAAGAAATGCCACATATACATAGTTTTCAATTATTTATTTTAAAAGATGAAAAAACCAGTAAAATAATAATTTGTATACAGATTTTGTCAAATCTAATTTATACATTATTTAATTCAGACATCAATTCAAAATATTTCCTAGATTTTGGTCATCATTAGAAGTATTAAATTACTCATCAGAATACTAATGAATGTTATATAACTTGGATTCTTTATTTATATGTATTTTATTGCAAAAATGCACCAAATGTTTGTCTGTGTATACCTATAGGACTCAAATAGAAAGAGTGGGGAAATTGTCCATAGGAACAAAATGTCATAGAGACTTATGATATAAGACTATTTCTCTAATAGGATAACTTGGAAAACATAAAGTATCTTAGTAATACTGGTAATAATAGCTTACTTAGATGTAAAGTAATGCTTTATAAAGTAGTTAAGCTTTATTGCTAAAACCTTATACAAAAGGAATTACAGTAAGCTTTTTGGCCAGGAATATACAACACACATATGAAAATAATGTTTGTAAAAGTATGTTAAAAAGGGAAAATGGCAGGTGTGATGGTGGCATAATTTTCTAATATCCCCAAATTTCCTAATGGGAAACAGAATAACTTGATAGCAAATTTTTTTAAAAAAAGAGAAAGAAAAGTGAATTATTATCAGAGTGATAGGAAAGATATATCAAGAAGAAAATGGAGTAACATATTTAAGAGACTAGAGGAAAGAAAATGTGGGCCAAGGCATTTTTCTTTCTTTCTTTCTTTTTTTTTTTTTGTGAGGAAGATTGGCCCTGAGCTATCATCCATTTCTAATCTTCCTCTTTTTGCTTGAGGAAGATTATTGCTGAGCTAACATCTGTGCCAATCTTCCTCTGTTTTTTATATGGGACGCCACCACAGCATGGTTTGATGAGTGGTGTATAGGTCCACGCCCAGGATCTGAACCTGTGTCTTAAATAATTAGGAATTGATTTTTCCCATAGAACTGAGAAATTCAAAAATAGATTATTGTAGGTTTAGTTAAACTCTTCAAAGGTGCCATTAAGGAGACCTCTTGCTAGTTCATGGTAAAACAGTGTTTCAGCAGGAACAAAGAGGAAGGAGGTGCCTCTCTTAGTCTCCTCCTCCTCTTCTTCCTTCTTCTTCAGGCAAGCAAAAGCTTTGACACAAGCACCTCTTGCCCAGACAGGCCCCCTTTTGTCTCTTTATCTATCTCTTTATCTGCAAAGGAAGCAGGAACTGGCCAATAAATGTTCTATCTTAAGATCTACATTTATTTCCTTTTGCACATAAGAAGATCAGAGGGAAGTACCTTAGGGATAGTAAGATGCTCAATGGTGTCAGGATACCAGGATCCTTTCATCTTTGGGCTGGGCCCCATATTGGTTAAACCTTGGCCTTTGGGCCAAATCCAAGATACCATCTGCTTTTGTAAATAAAGTTTTATTGGAACACAAACACATCCCCTAGTTTATGTATTGTCTATGACTGCTTTCCCACCACAACAGCAGAGTTGAATAGATTCAATAGACACTGTGTGACTACAAAATTTAAAATATTTATTCTGTAGCCCTTTGGAGAAAAGGTTTGTTAACGCCTATGTTAAGCCTCATTAGCACAAGGCTATCTTTCATGGTTCAAAGATGTTTTGAGTTCCAGCCTGCATATCCATCTTCAAAGTATCCTAAAGAAGAGTGGAGCAGAAATCATGGTTTCCTTTTCCTTTCAAAACTCTTCTTATGTGTCTCTCAGGGCACTTTGGCTTACTTTGACTTGGTCAGAAATTAGTCATATAGCCATAGCCGTCTGCAAGAAAGAATGGGAAATGTGATCCAAATTCCACATGTCAAGCTTTCCCCAAAATGGCAGTCTAAAATATCTTATGCTTTCAAATTTAGAAGTTTATTTTACCCTCACTGTTCAGTCTTCTGGTCTTGCTCATGTAAAATGTATGGACTAAATTATAAAGTTAACCACCAAAAACCCCCAGTGTAAAACAATGTGAGAAATGGAGAAGGGGGAAATGGGTGAAGGTGGTCAAAGGGCAGAAACTTCAAATTATAAGATGAATAAGTTCTGGGGATGTAACATACAGCATGGTGACTATAGTTAACAATACTGCATATTTGAAAATTGCTGAGAGAGTAGATTTTAAGAGTTTTCATCGTAAGAAAAAAGATTGTAGCTGTGAGGTGATGGGTGTTAACTAAGCTTATTGTGGTAATCATTTCACAATATATACATATATCAAATCATTATGTTGTACACCTTGGGCTAATACAATGTTACATGTCAATTATATATCAATAAACTAGAAAAAATAAAAAGAAATGGAGAATAGGCAAAAGGGGAAATTTATTAATAAAAATAAATATGTAGAAGACAAAGTACAACATATACATACATAGCTCCTTTTATTTTCTGCAACTAGTCACAAGGCAATAATTTATTCTCCTTTCCACAACATGCTTTTAATAATTCTCTTGCTTTCAGCCACCATTTCAACTAATCAGAATGACTTACCCCCTTAGTATATCTAAGCCCTTATTCTCAGGGGTCTGAGTTCTTGATGATCCTTCTTGTATTGGGTTTCTATAGTCTTCCATTAACCTTGACAATTGAATATGGCAGTGTAAGGAGAAGCCCCACAGGGGCCTCTGGATGTTGAATATGTAGGTACAGATGTAGAAAGGTACAGAAATATGGAGATAGATATCAGGGGTTCTCAATAGAGGCACCATTAACATTTTGAGACGGATAATTCTTTGTTGCCCTGTGCATTGTGGGATGTTTAGCAGCATTCTTGGTCTTTACCAACAAGATGTAGCAACCTCCCCTCCCACCCCCTCATTTGTGGCAACTGCAGATATCTCCAGACATTGCCAAACGTCCGCTGGGGGATAAATCTCCCAAGTTGAGAACCAATATATATGTGGAGAGAGAGAGAGTCTTCATTGAGGCTATGATTGCTAAATGTCTATTATATTTTTTATTCAATTATTTCATATCCATACAATTTCCACTTACTCTACCCATTTCTTAGAGAAGTATGTTAAAATCTGCCACTCAATTTCTACCTCTATTTTGGTCTGTTTTTGCTTTACATTCTTGAGACTTTATTAGGTGTATATATTTATGATTTCTCTATCTTCATGAATTTTTTCATTTATTTGGGTGAATGTTACTCTTGTTATCTTTAATGGTGCTCCCTTTTCTTTTGTGTGTGTGTGTGTGTGTATTTGTACACATATGTAGTAAAATGCGCATTTTTAAAACTTTATGATTTTTATACCAGCTCTTTTTAGTTATTTATGTGGTAGACATAGACATTTATGACAAAGATTACAAATCTAGATATACGTATATAGAGAGATGATAGATGGTAATCTGCATTTCCTCACGTAAGGTCACCTATTCACTTCTTTTGGCTTCCTTAGGATTATGCCTGTTCCCCTTACATCACTCCACAAAAACAAAGGCAAAGTCTTGTTCAGCAAAAACAAAGAAAATTTCTTATTTGGGGATGAAAGTTAAGGAAGTGAAAAAACTAGTTCTAAGTACTTCATACTTTACTTTCTCGATATAATATTTTCTAGATATTAATTCGAAAATATAATTGAAAATGATGAGCTTATATTTCAGTAATATTAACTCAGAATACAGTTGGAAACTATACCAACACCATAGAAAAAATGTAAAAGCTAGTAAAAAAAATCCTTGCCCCCACATAACAATAGAGCCGGATGATTGTATGTGATGGCAGCATTGCAGGAGGGACTATGGTTGATGCTAAGGGACCATACAAGCTTGATATAAGTTCTTGATTTATTTGTCAAGAACATCAAGCTTTACAGAGGTGAATTAGTTTTCAGCATCTATTTTATAACAAACCACCCCAAGATTTAATGGCTTTAAACAATCATTTTATTTTGCCTATGATGTTGTAAGTCAGGAATTTAGAGAAGACTTCTCTGAGAGCTTCTCCTCAGATCCACATGGTAACTGCTGGAGCAGTTGGGGTTGGGGAGGGTCTGCTTCCAAGTTCGCTTCTTCCTTTTTTCCAGGATCAGACAAAATTAGGCAGAAAAATAAAAATTTTAAATAAACTTTCCTTTATGAAATTGATGAAAAGTCCTAAATAAATACTCGCACATATAACTATACACATTTGAAGAAACAAATTATGAAATAATATATTTTGTCTCAGGAATGTAATAAGGATCATCACAACAATCTTTAGATATCTATTAATATAGATATTATATATATACTCTTCACAATAGAGGAGTAAGGAGGAGAAAATTCATATGATCATCGTGATAGATGCTTAAGAAAAATTTGATAATATTTCTAAGTTTAAAAAAACATTATTAGCAGTTTAAAAATAGCTATTTCCTTACTTGGTATAGGGTATCTAACTGAAAGCCAAATTAAATGATATAAAATAAAAGTTTACATATATAAACTTCAGAATTATTAACAAGGACGCCCAGCATCACTACTGTGATTTGTCACTACTGGAGGTTTTAACACGTTCCTCCAACTTCTTCAGTCTGTTCTCTGCTTCAGCCACATGAATTACATGAATAGTAATTCAAGCCTTGCTCTTTCGAACCTCCATGTGTTTATTTGGAATTACCTTTTCTGCTTTTTCTGATTGGGGACTTCCAAATTCCCTTTGACCCTCTCAGCACAAGTTTATCTCTTCTGTAAAAATTTCCTTGACTCCCTCAGAATTAGTAAACTTATTTTCCCTGACCCTATTCTGCATTGCTTTTGAAATTGAATTGTAATTATATTTTAATGTCAGTTTTTTTCCTACCAGAATAAGTGCTCTTTGAGGGCAAGGACAAAACATTAATCATTGTATACTTGGAAACTAAAACAGTGATTGGTGAGTTGTAGAACTAAAATGTAGGCTGTTAAAACCATAAATAAATCCACATGGTTTACATTTTGCTTTTAAGGGAGATTGATATTTTTCTCCTCAAAATCATGATACATTTCTCTCTAAAATTATGTGGCGGGGCCAGCCCAGTGGCACAAGCGGTTAAGTGCGTGTGCTCCGCTGCGGCGGCCCGGGGTTCGCCGGTTCGGATCCCGGGCACGCACCACTTGTCAAGCCATGCTGTGGCGGCGTCCCATGTAAAGTGGAGGAAGATGGGCATGGATGTTAGCCCAGGGCCAGTCTTCCTCGGCAAAAAGAGGAGGATTGGCAGATGTTAGCTCAGGGCTGATCTTCCCCACCAAAAAAAAAAAAAAAATTATGTGGCATGTTTGTTCTTCATATATGTCAACTATGATTCTGATATTTTATATGTAATATAAAGTCATAATACTGTGTGGTAATGGGAAAATGTTATTCTTCTGGAAGTAATTATTTCTGCTAGATCATCTATTGTCTCATATATCAGTTAATATATATTGGCATAGCAAGATGGTTTTGAGTAAACCTGATTGGAAAGACAGTAAAAGTTATCTCTAAGAGTATCACAAATAGGAAATACCATGTATCCAGAAAGATATTTGGCACAGGATGGTTTGCAAAATTGGTCTGACAGAACATCTTAGATAAATAGGTAGATAGAACTGTATAATGTACACATAGAATAAGCTGTTTATATAATATACATTGTATATATAGCACAACATATAGCATATTTATACTCTACATTTGTATAATGCTGTGTGCTACATATTCTGTACATAGTATATATGCTGTACATATATTGTAATATATATGTATGTATGTGTGTTATATATATATATATATATATGCATTCTCATTATTCTACTTGAAACAAAATTAATTTATCTCAAGTTCTAGTGTGATTTTACATTAGGCTCTTCCTTGGTTTCTTCAAATTATGGTAAGAGACAATTAACAATGTCTTTCAGATAGGTAGGGATGTCTTAAGGTCAATAATCCCATATTTTGAAAGTGAGGATAGATAAAATAAAAAATCTTGCTAGTTAGGCTTCAGAAGCGAGACTGTAAAGTAAGGATGAGCACATGGAAAGAACCAATGAGGATGACTTGCACCGATGCTCAACTTTTGCCCATGTGAGATTATTTGATCACAGCACTGCCCCTGGCGTAGAGCCACTGCCTCACATCATGACATCTTGGCAGCAGAGCAGCTGCTTCTCTTTTCTATTTACATCACCTCTGCGATTGCAGCCCACTCCAAGCAAGCTTAAAATGGTACACTAGTCTTTTGAACACAATACAAGACTTTAAATATTCATACAGTATCATTGCCTTGGGCATCAATACATGAATAATCTTCAAGCATCACAGCCAAAGACAACCTTCAGAAACCTACAACTTTCCTAAAATTTTCACCAAAGTGTAATTCAGTTAAATGGTTTTCTCATTACATATGCACAACCTTTATGTCAAGAATTGTGTATTTTTTTCTCCTCACTTTTTGAACAAAAATATCTTTTTTGCGTCATTCATGTGGAATGTGTGGATAGGGTCAATTGCTTTTCGAAATATAGTTCAAGTAGAAAATGTTATGACTATATTAGTCTCTTGTAACTCAAAACTTTGCCCAGATCATCCTTGAAAATCTGACAGATTTACCTTTTCCCCTACTGTGAAAATTGTAGAAAGAAAAGACAGAGGAGCCAATTAGAGGCCATGGAATAAAAAGCCATTTTAGTAGTTTATGTCCACTTAGAAAGCAGGAGCATAAAATTCAATATCCAAAAAGTACAGTATCGCTCTCCCTTGTAACATGATCCCTCTCGACTCTTGAAGGTAACGAACACTAAAAGAGGTCGAACAAATTTCCAAGAGTGCAAGAATATAATTTTCAGGGAAGTAAGCCATTACTATTCTACTACATTTTATTTTCTACTTCAAAAATAGAAAAAAATGTTCTCTATGCACACCCGTGTCCTATTGAGATATTGCCAGATCCACTTGTTATTTTTGGGTTTTTTTTTGAGGGCGAATACTCTTTGGATGATGTATATAAGACACTTTTCCCAGGTAAATGTACTTTAAAAATCATAATCTTCTGTAACATTTGCCAAAAAAATTTTTTTGCATAATCTTCTGTCATACATTTGTAAGAGTTAGATGATCAGGAACTGTTTCAGGAGTTCATGTACTTTGGTTTAGGAACCTTTGCTATATGGGATTATCTGAGTCTTTCCAGATTAAACGACCTAGGACAACACAGACACAGCTAGAATGAATATAGAAATGCTTTCCTTCGACAATGTCGGGCTGGAAGTCCTCCTATCCTTCAGTATGTATGCATTCATTTGATTCCAGAAATATATGTGAATTTAGTATACATCCAACAGGTCAGAGAATAAGTCTTATTGATTTGAGTTGAAGCTTATAATGTAAAATATGCAGAAATTGCCTTTCAAATCTCCGCATAATAAATGTGAGTAAATATATATTGATAATCCTCTATTGCTACCACTGAGTCACTAAGATGATAGTTACATCATGCTAAGAATAATACTATGAAGATGATGCTTACTCTTATGAGTCTGTAAGTACTATTCCAGCTGCACAAAACAATCTATGCATAAGAAAAATCAATATACTGAAAGGAAAATGAGACTTCTCCAAACAGGCTACTTTCAGTCTGTAACTTGATTGAATGGATGCTTCTTTTTTAAGTAATTTTTTTTTTCTTTCTATATTTTTAAGCCCAAGACTTATAATGGATGAGGACTATTCCACATCATGTAAGAGTCAGAGTAGTTAGGATGGTTTACTGAAGAATTTCGTGACTGGTAAAGATTAAAACAATCTTGAGGCTATAGAGCAGCTTCTCCAGTTTGCAACTGAGTAAAGACAGGAGCCTCAGCTTAGTTACTTTCAGGAATAATTTTAGGATGCCTCAAGGTCAGCCTCTGTTGTAGCTTAAAGATAACTCAAGACTGCTTGGGGAATAAAGGTAGGGAATAAAAATGCTTCTGTGCTGGAAAAAAAGAAAACTGAATAGAATAAAAATTAAGACTGGTTGACCCAAAGTAGATAAGCTCACAATTTACTTTAGTGAATAAACAGAAAACGAGGAAAAAAAATAAAAACTGGAAAAACCTACGAAGTAGTACAGTATCTCACATCCAAAAAGAAAGTGACATTGATTAATATTGAAAAGTTGACTCCTCAAGCTGAATACATATCTTTTCCATAAATTTTTGCATAAAAATGAAGAAAGTCAGACCCACTTAACGCTAAAGGAATGTGGTATTCTGTCTTACGCAGAGGCTTCAAGAATTATACCATGGAACATAACAATTTTCTTACATAAAATAAAAAGTCAAGTGAAATTCTGGTCAGCCTAGCTTATAAAGAGCTGGAAAGAGCATTGCTTTCAACTTGACAACAAGCAAAAGCCAGATAATCTGCAAAATCATAATGTTTCTGGAACCCTTCAGAGAGGTTAGGTTGCAGCGCAAACAACTAATCTGAAATTGAAAGAAAGGCAACTTCAAAGAGAAGCAGAACAGAAGCACTGGCTTACCTATGGTAGAGCAAAGAGCAAGATGTGGCTGTAACACGTGTGAATAAAACATCAGCTAAAATTTTTAACCAATTGCTAATGACTGAATGTGGGCTAACAGAAAAGTATAGAACTTCTTGATGGAGCAGACTCCTTTTGGGCTCCATTTATAGGCTATGGACCTTGCTGGGTATTTAGGAGGAAGATTGGGGGCAGCGTTAGACACTGGAGAAAGCTTCCCAGGTCGGCAGCCTGGAAGAGGGGACCAACTCCCGATGGAGGAGACACTGCAGCCCTGCCCAGACCCTTCTCCCCTATGGGTGAAAGCCTTAAGGCACCTTGCCTCCCCCAGGGCACGGTAAAGACCTATAGCAGCAGGGGAAAAGACAAAGAAACCTCCCTACTTGAGATGGTTCCTCTGGAGTTTTCTCGTGATTATGGTGGGGGGGTTGGTCTGCCAGAGAGGTTTTCTCAGTGTTTCTGCTCCACCCCTGGCTTTAGGCCATCCTTACTGACCTACACATCAGAGGGTGCCTCTCTCCACATTTGTTCCCCTCACACTTCTAGTCTTGCTTTTTACTGAGCGCTTACCCCTCTAGTGGGAGGAGGTCATGAGCGTAGGGAGTACAGCCAGAGTCTTAATTGCCTGGGTCTCAGGATAAAGCTTTCTTAGCCATCTGCCCTTCCCCTAGCAGTGGTGCCTCTAATGGTCAGGGTTTGGGATGGAAGAGGTGAGGGAATTAGCTCCCTGGGAGAAGAGTGTTCTAGATTGTGGAAGCAATCAATATAAGGACATCAGTAGGGAATTGTCTGTCATAGTCAAGGTACGTCAAGGTGGCCAGTGTGGCTAGAATGGACTAAGTGATGTGGCAAGTAGTAAGAAATGAATCAGAAAGAAAGCTAGGCAGCTGTATCATGACACCTTGAATGCCACTAGAAGGGCTTTGACATTGACTCTGATTAAAAAGAGAAGTATTGGAGAATTTTAAACAAGGAAGTGACTAGATTTGACTTTTGTTTTAAAAGGATTATTCCGGCTGTTGAGAAAAGGTGAAGTCAGGATGATTGGTTAGGAGGCTATTGTTATAATCCAGGAAAGACTGGAGGCTGCTCAGAACAGGGTGGTGGCAGTGAAGGCAGTGGATATATTTTGAACATAGAGCCAGCAGGATATTCTAGCTGACATCAGATGTGCAGTGTGAATGTAATGTAATGTATTCATAGAATTACTCAAATAATACATAGCTTTACCCCAGAGAACAAATAATTAAGACTGTACACAATTATTTTTAAATGAAAGGAAGAATAAAATAGCACCAAAAAAGAACCAGAAGTCATTTTTAATAATGCATGGAACTTGGTAAGGAATATACAGCAAAGTGTGTCTATTTTATGTAAACATGTTACTCTCTTATATTAACATATTTTCCAACTTGATTCAAGAAACAACATTTAATTATGTGACATTTGTAGTGCACACTCTAAAAAAAGAAATGTATGTGAAAAAATGTGAAAATGAAAAAAGATATATGTGAAAAATATGAAAATGAAAAAAGATAAATCAGGAAATTTTTATTGTTAGTGCTGTCGAATTGATTCTGACTCCTAGAACCCTGCCCAGTCTTTTTGAGCATCCCGTCATCTTCAAGTGCTATATTAGACAATGCTTTGCTGCTATCATAGGCTTTTCATGTCCAATTTTTTCAGAAGAGGGTGGCCAGGTCGTTCTTCCTAGTCTGTCTTAGTCTGGAAGCTCCACTGAAATTTGTCCACCATGGGTGACCTAGTATTTGAAAGACCAGTGGCGTAGCTTTCAACATCACAGCAACACGCAGCTGCTACAGCATGACAACAGACAGACAAGTGGTGTGGTTCTCTGTCCAGGATACAAATCCGGGCCACGCACTGAGAGCACCAAATCTTAACTGCTAGATCACCAGAGCTGGCTATCAGGGAATCACAAAGTTTAAATAGATCTAGTCCTATGTATATTAACAAAGAATAATACAGGGCAAAATTATGATATGTAACAGTAAAATACAAACAAATTTAAATATACTAGTAATTAAGATAGTAGTAATTAAAATCCAAGGAAGATATTACAATCATGAAACTTTCAGCTAATAGTAATATTATCCAGATGTAAATTGCAAAACAAAGTTAGAGATAAAAGAATTTACAACAGTATTATTATTGATGCTAATATTTGGCAAATCATTACACAAAAAAACATATAAATATGGATAATGTAGTTTAAAGTAAGTGTTATATTAGATTTTGTATTATACAAGGCATATACATCCTTCAAGCATATATAAAATGTTTACAGGGGCCGGCCCCGTGGCGCAAGCGGTTAAGTGCGCGCGCTCCGCTGCGGCGGCCCGGGGTTCGCTGGTTCGGATCCCGGGCGCGCACCGACGCACTGCTTGGCAAGCCATGCTGCGGCGGCGTCCCATATAAAGTGGAGGAAGATGGGCACAGATGTTAGCCCAGGGCCGTCTTCCTCAGCAAAAAAAGAGGAGGATTGGCGGATGTTAGCACAGGGCTGATCTCCTCACAAAAAAAAAAAAAAAAAAAAATGTTTACAAAAATGGTTAAAAGTATTCTACAGAGAAAATATCAATTAATTTCATAAAACACACATAGTATGAACCTCACTTCCTGACCACAATGTAAAAAATTAAAAATTATGATAAAAATTGATACAAAAAAATCCCTCAAATATGAAAATGGAAAATATGTAATGAACAAATTATTCAGTTACATAAGTCAAAGTTGCAATGATAGAATATTTATAAAATATTAATATGATAGTGACACAAACGTGCATGGCTTTATATGCTGTATTTATGAAACAGGAAAGAATATAAATTAAATTAAAGAATTATAATTATAGAATTAGGGAAATATACATTGAAAAAAGAATAAAAATAATGGTGAAAAGAGATAGAATTTAAAAATATATGACTGAATTCTTCAAAAATAATGTTAACAAGATAAAATATTTAGAAAATAGGATAGAGAAAAATAGAATAAAAGTATTTGGTTTTGTAATCTATTTTAAGGTGCAGTTTAATTCTTCCTATAAGATTTTTTTTCTTTTTTTTTCTGAAGAGCAAATTTTTATAAAACTTTATTTTATTGAGGTAAAAGCATTTAACATCATATCTACTATTAAAAAACTTGTAAGTATTCAACATTGTTGAATATAGATATAATGTTGTACAGCAGATCTCGAGAGCTATTTATCTTGCTTAACTAAAATTTTATGCCCGTTGATGAGGAACTCATTTTCCTTTTCCCCCAGCCTCTGATAACCACCATTCTACTCCTTAATTTTATGATTTTGACCAATTTAGATGGCTCATATAAGTATAATCATGCAGTATTTGTCTTTGTGTGACTGGCTTATTTCACTTAGCATAATATCCTCAAGATACATCCATATTGTCACAAATTGCAGAATTTCCTTCTTTTTTAAGGTTGAATAGTATTCTATTTTATGTCACATTTTTTATTTGAGGTATAATTGACATATAACATTATATTAGTTTGAGGTGTATAACATAATGATTCCACATTTGTAGGTATTGCAGAATGATCACAAGAAGTGTAGTTAACATCCATCATCATTCATAGTGACAAATTTTTTTCTTGTGATGAGAACTTTTAAGATCTACTCGCTTATCAACTTGCAAATATACGGCACAGTATTATTAACTATAGTCACCAGGTTGTATATTACATCCCCATGACTTATTTTATAACTGGAAGTTTGTACCTTTTGAACCCCTTCACTCATTTCACCCACCGCCCCTGTATCTCTGTGTCTATGAGCTCGTTTTTGTTTTTGATTTTTTTAGATTCTACATATAAGTGAGATCATATGGTTTTGTCTTTCTCTAACTTATTTTATTTAGCATAATGTCCTCAAGGTCCATTCATGTTGTCCTAATGGTAGGTTTTCCTTCTTTCCCGTGGTTGAATAATATTCTATTGTATTTACATACCATGTATTCTTTGTCCATTCATCCATCAATAGACACTTAGGTTGTTTCCATATCTTGGCTACTGTAAATAATGCTGCAGTGAACATGGGAATGTAAATATCTTTTTGAGGTAGTGATTACCTTTTCTTTGAATAAATACCCAGAAATGGAATTGCTGGATCATATGGTAGTTCTACTTTTAATTTTTTGAGGAAACTCCATACTGTTTTCCATAATGGCTGCACCAATTTACACTCCCACCAGCAGCACACAAGGGTTCCCTTTTCTCCACATCCTCACCAACCCTTGTTATTCCTTGTCTTTTTGATAATAGACATCCTAAAAGGTGTGAGGTAATACCTTATTGTAGTTTTGATTTGCATTGTCTTGATGGCTAGTGATGTACCTTTTGGCCATCCGTATATCTGCTTTGTAAAAATGTCCATTCAGATCCACTGTCCATTTTTTATCAGATTGATTTTTTTGCTATTGAGTTGTATGAGTTCTGTATATATTTTGGATATTAACCTCTTATCCGATATATGATTTTCAAACATTTTCTCCCGCTTGGTATAATGCCTTTTAATTTTGTTGGTGGTTTCCTTTGCTGTGCAGAAGCTTTTTAGTGTGATGTATTCCCACTCGTTTATTTTTGCTTGTGTTGAGTTTGTTTTTGGTGTCAAATCCAAAAAATTGTTACCAAGACCAATGTCAAGAAGCTTACTACCTATGTTTCCTTTTAGAAGTTTCATGGTTTCAGGTCTTAATAATCAAGTTTTTAGTCTGTTTTGAGTTAATTTTTGTGTATGGTGTAAGATAGTGGTCCAGTTTCATTCTTTTGCATGTGGCTGTCCAGTTTTCTCAACATCATTTATTGAAAAGACTATCCTTTCCCCATTGTATAGTCTTGGCTCCTTTATCATAAATTAATTGACCTTGTCTCTTTGGGACTATTTCTGGGCTCTCTATTCTGTTGCATTGATCTATGTGTCTGTTTTTATGCCAATACCATATTTGATTACTACAGCTTTGTAATGTATTGTGAAATCAGGAATATGAGGCTTCCAGCTTTGGTCTTCTTTCTCAAGATTGCTTTGGCTACTCATGGTCTTTTGTGGTTTCATACGAATTTTAGGATTGTTTGTTCTATTTCTGTGAAAAATGTCACTGGAATTTTGATAGAGATTGCATTGAATCTGTAGATTGCTTTGGGTAGTACAGACATTTTTACCATATTAATTTTTCCAATCTATGAACACAGACTATCTTTCCATTTATTTGTGTCTTCTTCAATTTCTTTCATCATTGTCTTATAGTATTCAGTGCAGGGTATTCAGTATTCAGGTCTTTCACCTCCTTGGTTAAATTTATTCCTAGATATTTTTTTCTTTTTGATGCAATTGTAAATATGATTGTTTTCTTAATTTCTCTTCCTATAGGTTGTTATTAGTGTATAGAAACTCAACAGATTATTGTCTTTTGGTTTTGAATCCTGCGACTTTACTGACTTTGTTTATTAGTTCTGACAGTTTTTTGGTGCAGTCTTGAGTTTCTCTATATATAATATGTCATCTGCAAATAGTGACAGTTTTACTTCTTTCTTTCTTTCTGTTTTGGATGCCTTTTATTTTTTTCCTTGCCTAATTACTTAGGCTACAACTTCCAATACTATATTGAATAAAAGTGGCAAGAGTGGGCATTCTTGTCTTGCTCCAGATCTTAGAGGAAAAGCTTTTAGCTTTTTACCATTGAGTATAATGTTAGCTGTAGGCTTGTCATATATGGCCTTTATTATGTTGAAGTATGTTCCCTCTATACCCACTTTGTTGAGAGTATTTATCATAAAAGAATACTGAATTTTTGTCAAATGCTTTTCCTGCATAGATTGAGATGATCATATGATTTTTTATCATTCATTTTGTTAATGTGATGTATGACATTGATTGACTTGCAGATGTTGAACCATGGTTGCATCTCTGGAATAAATCCCACTTGATCATGTTGTATGATTCTTTAATGTATTGTTGAATTTGATTTGCTAATATTTGGTTGAGGATTTTTGCATCTATGTTCATCAGTGATATTGGCCTGTAAATTTCTTTTCTTGTGATATCCGTGTCTGGTTTTGTTATAAGGGTAATACTGTCCTCGTAAAATGAGTTTGCAAGTGTTCTTTCCTCTTTTATTTTTGGAAGAGTTTAAAAAAGACTGATTTTCTTTTTTGAAAGTTTGGTAGAATTTACCAGTGAAGCCATCTGTTCCTGACATTTTGGTTTTTGAGAAGTTTTTGATGACTAATTCAATCTCCTTACTAGTAATTGTTCTGTTCAAATTTTCTATTTGTTGGTAATTCAGTCTTGGTAGGTTGTATGTTTCTAGGAGCTTAACTATTTCTTCTAGGTTGTCCAATTTGTTAGTGTGTTCTGTTTCATAGTCATCTCTTATGATCCTTTGTATTTCTGTGATATTATTTGTAATGTCTTCTCTTTCATTTCTGATTTTAGTTATTTGAGTGCTATCTCTTTTTTTCTCAGAGTCTTGCTAAAGGTTTGTCAACTTTGTTTAAATTTTCAAAGAACCAGCTCTTAGAGTAATTAATCTTTTTTATTGTCTTTTTAGTCTCTATTTCATTTACTTCTGCTTTGATCTTTGCTATTTCCTTCCTTCTAGTATCTTTGGGCATTTTTTTTTCCTCTTCTTCTAGTTCTTTGAGGTGTAAAGTTAGGTTGTTTGAGATTTTGCTTGTTTCTTGATATAGGCATTTATCACTATGAATTCCTTCTTAAAACTGCTTTTAGGGCCCGGACTGGTGGCACAAGCAGTTAAGTGCACGTGCTCTGCTGTGGTGGCCCGGGGTTCACCTGTTCGGATCCCGGGCGCACACTGATGCACTGCTTGGCGAGCCATGCTGTGGCAGCATCCCATATAAAGTGGAGGAAGATGGGCACAGATGTTAGCCCAGGGCCAGTCTTCCTCAGCAAAAAAAGAGGAAGACTGGCAGATGTTAGCACAGGGCTGATCTCCTCACAAAAACAAAACAAAACAAAACTACTTTTACACAACCCATAAGTTTGATATGATGTATTTCTGTTTTTATTTGTCTCAAGGTATTTTTTTGATTTCTCTGATTTCTTCTTTGAACCACCATTTTTCAGTAGCATGTTTTTTAGTATTCACATATTTGTGAATTTACCAGTTTTCTTCTTTTAATTGGTTTCCCGTTTCATACCATTGTGGTTGGAAAAGGTGCTTCATATGATTTCAATCTTCTTAAGTTTATTAAGACCTGTTTTATGCCCTAACATATGATCTATCCTGGAGAATATGCCAAGTGAACATGAGAAGAATGTGTATTCTGTTGTTTTGGATGGAATGTTCTGTATGTATCTGTTAAGTTATCAGGTCTAAAATGTCATTAAGACCTATGTTTACTTACTGATTTTCTGTCTGGATGATCTATCCATTGATGAAAGTAGGGTATTAAAGTCCCCTACTATTAATGTATTGCTATCTATTTCTCCTTGTAGGTCTGTTAATATTTGCTTTATATATCAAGGTTGGGTGCATAAATATTTACATGTGTTATTTCCTCTTGTTGGATTGACCTCTATATCATTTTGTAATACCCTTCTATGTCTCTTATTATAGTCTTTAGAAATTTATTTTGTTTGATACAAGTATAGTTACCCCAGCTTGCTTTTGGTTTCTATTTGCATAGAGTATCTCTTTCCATCCCTTCACTTGCAGTATCTGTGTGTCTTTAAAGCTGAAGTGAGTCTCTTGTAGGCATCAAGATGGACCTTTTTTTTTTTTTTTTCCATTCAGCCACTTTATGTCTTTTGATTGAAGAATTTAGTCCACTTACATTTCAAGTAATTGATAGTTATGTACTTATGGCCATTTTGTTAATTAATTATTGGCTGTTTTATAGTTCCTCTGTTCCTTTCATCTTCTCTTGCTCTCTTCCTTTGTAGTTTGATGATTTTCTTTAGTGATATGGTCAGATTCTTTTCTCTTTTTTTTGTGTGTATCTACCTACAGGTATTTGCTTTGTGGTTACCCTGAGGCTTACATATAATAACCTATATTTATAACAGTCTATTTTAAGTTGATAGCAGCTTAAATTTGAACACATTCTATATTATAACTATTTTGAATTCTCTTTCATTTAGCTTGTAAATTTCTGCGACTTCACGATTGATTTCTGGGTACTCAACATTTTCCTTCTGGTCTGGAGTGTTAATATACTTCTTCATACTGTTTGATGGGGTGGACTTTTGCCTTCACATAGTGGTAGTATCTGGTTGCAGATTCCACCTGCCACCACTTGGGTGGGGAGGGGGCAGGAGCTGTGTTTTCTGAGCCTGCTGTGACCTCTGGCAGTTGTGCCTGTCCATTGGAAGAAGTGGGACAGATCCTTCTGCATTTGCCTGCTGGCCGCCACTGCTTTACATAACCTAGGCACAGGCGCTCTGGTGTGGATCCCCTGTTCTGGCCATCTGGCTGAGCTGGTGCACCAGGCAAGAGGGGGGAAGGGATGCTTTCTTTTACATGTACAATCCCACACACTCCTGCTCTGCACTCACTGTCTGCCTGCCTGGGCTGCGCGGCTTGGTGGGGATGCCCCCATGATTGCTCAGCCACCTCAGTGTGGAGTGTTCCTGCAGGCTGGGAGGCAACTCTAAGAGCAAAATTGTTCCCATGGACGGCTGCCTTTTCCCCCTTCTCCTCTCAAAGTCACACATCAACACATTCTAATCTGTACATTTTTACTCTCCCTCTCCCATGTTTTATGTTTTTCATGTCACATTTTACATCTTGTTATCTTGTATATCCCTTAACTAATTATCATAATTATATTTACTACTTTTGTCTTTTAACTGTCCTACTAGCTTTATAAGTGATTAATCCACTAGCATTACTATATATTTACCTTTACTAGTGGGATTTATACATTCATATGTATTCTTGTTACTAATTAGTGCCTTTTCATTTCAGCTTAAAGAAGTCTTTTTAACATTTCTTGTAAGGATGGTTTACTGGTGATTAACTCCTTTAGCTTTTGCTTCTGGAAAACACTTTCTCTCTCCTTCAATTCTGAGTGACAACATTGCTAGATAGAGTATTCTTGGTTAGAAGTAGTTTTGTTTCAACACTTTGTATGTATTGTGCCACTGTCTTCTGGTCTCCACAGTTTCTGCTGAAAAATCTACTGATTGTTTTATGGGATTTCCTTTGTATGTATGGGGTTTCCTTGTATGTAACAAGTTGGTTTTCTCTTGCTACTTTTTAAATTCTTTCCTGGTCTTTTACTTTTTGACATTTTAATTATAATGTTTCTTGGTGTTGGTCTCTTTAGGTTCATTTTATTTGGAACTCTTTGAGTCTCCTGGATTTGTATGTCTGTTTCCTTCCCCAGGTAGGGAAGTTTTACATTATTGCTTCAAATAAGTTTTCTGCTACATTTTCTCTCTCTCTTTTCTCTCTGGGGCCCCTATAATGCAAATGCTGATCTACTTATTGTTGTCCCATAAGTCTCTTAATTTATATTCACTATTTTTCTTTTCTTTTTCTTTTTTTTTTTTTTTTTTTGCTGCTCTGATTGGGTGAGTTCCACTGCCCTATCTTCAAGTTCACTGATCTTTTTTTCTGCCTCATCTAGCTTGTTATTGAACCCCTCTAGTGTATTTTTTAGTTCAGTTGTGTATTCTTCAACTCTGTGACTTCTATTTGGTACTTTCTTATATTTTCTAACTCTTTGTTGAAGTTCTTACTGTGTTTATCCATTCTTCTCCTGCATTTAGTGAGCAACTTTATGACCATTATTTTCAACTGTTTATTAGGTAAATCACTTATCTCTGTTTCATTCAAGATTTTTTCTGAAGTTTTATCTTTTTATTTTGTTTAGAACATATTACTTTGTTTCTTCCTTTTCCTTGACTCTCTGTATTGGTTTTTATGTCTTAGATAAAACAGCCACATCTCCCAGACTTGAAGAAGTGGCCTCGTGTCATGGATGAACTTTATCATTCAATCTGCCCTAAAACTTGGTTGTGGTTCAAATATTTGTGTTTGTCCAAGCAGCTTATTTTATTTTTAATGGCTCCCAGTAATTGAGAGTTTGCCAACAGCAGGAGGATCTCATTAAGCACCTAGATTCAGATTTATTGGAAACCAGAACCTCAGGCAGCAGCCTTAATAGTAAGAAAATATACACCCTGGTGGGACCACAAGCATAAGCCCCCCTCACTACTAGACCCAGTTTATCAAGAGGCGTCCCCTGGGTGGAAGCTGCTAAAACTGGGGCACCAGCTGTACAAACTGAGGCACCAGAAACACGTAAAAGCTCCCCTCCAGGAGACAGTGGCACTCTGGAGTGTGGGAAAAGGAGAATGCAAAGATAGCACCTGCCTATCCAAGGTCTCTGGAAAGGATTATAGTCAGCCTTTAGATGTATGTTTAATTAGAAGCCTGCTCCTCAGGCTGCAGCTATAATGATAAGTTAATAGGCCTCTTTCATAGAAAAACTGGGCTTCTGGGTCTGTTGTTGCTGTCTGTGTTCTGGGAGTAGTAGTTGTTTAAGAAACCTTACTTCATTGGTTACAGTCCTACAGGGCCCTCAAGTGTAAGCTGTGCTGGCCTCCAAAGTGAGGCAGTCTAGATGTATTACCTGTTCAGCAGCTGCAAAAATTGGGGCACCAGAGAAGGAAATACTGGCGTGCTGGAGCACAGCAGAGGAAGAATGCAAAAATGGCACTCACTGGCTAGGGCGAGACAGGGGGAGAGCATAAAAATGGCTCCCTCAAGCCTCTATCCTGAATAGCACCCAAGTAGGCCCTTAGATGTGTGTTAAATTAGATGCCTGCCCCCTCTGTTGCTTCAAGATAAGCAAATAAGCCTCTTTTAACATAAAGTCTGTGCGCCTCTTAATCAGCTGCTTCTTGCCTTGGTCCTGGAGCAGGTGATTCTGAGCTTACAATCTCTTTAAGAGATGTTTCTCAATTCTCTATAGCCATGTGGGTCTTGTGGACATGTGCCCTGATGATTTTCAAAGCTGCATATTTGGGGGCTTGCCTCTCAGTACAGGTCTTAAAAGTTGGGGTGCTCAATGTGGGGTTCAAACCCTTCACTTCTCAGGGAGAAGCTCTGGATTGAGTTCCCTCCCCACTGTGTGTCACCTTTCTAGGGGTGGGATTTATTGCAAGATTGTGCCTCAGCCTCTCCTACCTGCTTTGATGTGGGTTTTTTCTCATTTGCCTGATATGTAGGAATAGCTCAGCTAGTTTTTAGGCTTTTCTCAGAAGAAATTGTTCCATATGTAGATTTATATTTGTTGTGTCTGGGGGAGGAGATGAGTTCAGATTCTTCCTCTGTTGCCATCTTGAACCATCTGTTGCCATCGGAAACTGTATCACATTTTATTTATCCATTTATCTGTCAATAGATATTTAGGTTGTTTCCACATCTTGACTATTGTGAATAGTGCTGCAGCAAACATGCAAGTCCTAATATTTTTTCAAGATCTTGAATCAATACTTTTGGATAAATACCTAGAAGTGGAATTGCTGGATCAGATAACAGTTCTTTTTTTAATTTTTTGAGGCACATACTCAGAGGTTGCGCTCCTTTGTGTTCCCACCAACGGTACACAAGGGGTTCCAGTTTCTCCACATCCTTGCCAACACTTGTTTTTTTTGATAATAGTCATTCCAACAGGAATGGGGTGATATCTTACTGTAGTTTTGATTTGTATTTCCCTAATGATTAATGATATTGAGCATTTTTTCATATACATCTTCATTTGAATGTCTTCTTTAGAGAAATGACTATCAAGTCCTTAGCCCTTTTTGTAATTGGGTTACTACTTTTCTTTGTTTATATTTGGAAGATTCACCCCTTATAAGATATAGAGTTTGAAAATATTTTCTCCCATTTCATAGGTTGTCTTTTTACTCTGTTGATTGCCTCCTTTGCTGTGCACAAGAGAATAAAAATTATTATGATTAAAATTGAAAGGGGAATTTTGATAAGCAGATATGGGAAATAAATATTTGATTTTATATTACTAATTTGAAAATATCCAAATAGGTAATTTGACTGACAATATATCTATATGATAGTATTAAAAATGTATGAACAAAGTCATTAAATTGTAATGATATGTTGAGTTTTTAAGGGCAGAGTATTTTTCTTAAATCAAAATTCAAATATTATCAATTATTTCCTTCCTACTATAAGGCAATGAGAAATTCTCATGTCATATATATTGTTTCAATATTGACAATAACATTAAAAGTTACAAAGTTTATTTTAAGAAGTTGGCAACACTCAAATAATCAAACCATAACTTTAGTCCACTGCTTGCAATAAAGAGAAAATGAAACACAAACTTCTCAAACAGAAAAAGCCTTTATGTACCTAAACATAAGGAACATAAGATTAAAGGAACATTCTGTTTTAAGTAGAAATGAAAGCTAACGCCAGCTAAATCTCTCTCTCCTGCCTTTTCTTTACTCGTGTAGTGGCCCCTGAAGCCTCTCCAATATTCTCTGTGGCTGGTCAGATCCCCATTTGAAATACGCTGCCAGAGATAAATAAAAAGAGATAATTTTGGTTTATTTTACAAACTATGTCACATCCATAGGTCTGTTAAATTCTGTGAAATAATGAAAGATACTGAAAATGGCATTAAAGGCACTGTCCTATAAAACATCTTAGAAAACTTGAAATAAAAATATATTTCTCAACTTAGTGAAAAACATCTATTTTAAACAAGTAGCACACATATTGCCAAAATAATATAATCTCAACCAAAATCCCAGTTCCATTTTCATTTTATTTTGATGAAATAATTCTGAAATTTTTCTGAAAGAATAAAACAATAAGAAGCTAATAACAGTATGAAAAGAAGTGGAGATGGGGACTTGCCAGTTAGATCTTAAAGCATATAATGAAAATATAATAATAAATGGAGAGTAACCCTGATTAAGAATTATCAAATAGGTCATTAAAATTCATGGAAATTATATATACATAATTATATATAATTTTATATATACACATACAAAATATATATGTGTATATATATACAAAACAACAGGGAAGATAATTCAAAACTGGATATCTGTAGGGGAAAAAAATTCAAAGGAAAAAAACTTCTACCATATTCAATAAAAAGTTCAGAAGCGTTGAAGGAAAAATATTGAAAGCACCCAGACCTAATATTTCTATAGATATCATTAATTTATCAAATATATTTGTGAATACTTAATTTTAAACTGAGCAGTAACATTTAAGACAAAGACATGAAACCATGCGGAAATGATTGAGATATTCACATTAAAGTCAAGCAGCTGTTTATTAGAAGGAAAAACATTGAATTAAAAGGAAAATGAAACACAAAAAAATATGACCAAAGATTAATGTCCTAAATATATGGAGAAGCCCTAGTAACCCAAGCATTATTAAAAAAGAAATGTAACCCATCACATTAACAGGCTAAAAAACAAAATCACATAATCATATCAGTAGATACAGAAAGAGTATTTGAAAAAATCCAACACTTTTTCATGATAAAAACGCGCAGTAAACTAAGACTAGAGAGGAACTTCCCCAACTTGATAAAGAATATCTACAAAAAACCTAATAGCTAACATCATACTTAATAGTGAGAAACTCGAAGTTTTCCCACTAGGATCAGAAACAAGACAGGTTGTTCCCTCTCATCACTCCTTTTCAATATTGTATTGGAAATATTAGCTAATGCACTAAGACTAGAAAAGCAAATAAAAAGTACACAGATGTAGAAGGAGGAAATAAAGATGTCTTTGTTCACAGATGACATGAATATCTGTGTAGAAAATCCAAAAGAATTGACCATGGAGCTAACAAGTGATTGACTGTAGGAAGTGGAGAGGGATGGATAGGAAGAGCACAGAGGATTTTTAGGGCAGTGAAAATACTCCGTATGATATAATAATGATGGATATATGTCATTTTACCTTTGTCCAAACGCGTAGAATGTACAACACCCCAAGAATGAGGCCTACAGTAAACTATGGACTTTGGGTGATTATGATGTGTCAGTGTAGGTTCAGCAACTGTAACAAAGGTATCTACCACTCTGGTGGAGGATGTTGATAATGGAGGAAGCTATGCATGTGTAGGGGCAGGAAGTATATGGAAATCTCTGTACTTTCTTCTTCTTAATTTTGCTGTGAACCTAAAGCTGCTCTAAAATAATGAGGTTTTTTAGAAAAAGAAGTATAATTTAAGAGATAAAATAAATATCATCCAGACAGCACATCAAATTTATGTTCAAAACCAATAGTGATCAAAGAAATGCAGTTCAATATTATACTCTTGTGCCTCTCTGTGAAATTGAAAATGATATTAATATAATTATATATATATACATATACACATATTTATATGTATTTTTTTCCTGAATATTGCTGAGGTTGTACAGTGTAGACTTTGGTACACTCTTGGAAGGCATGTAAATTGGTACAAATCTTTTGGATGGCAATTTAAAACTGTGAGTCAATATCCTTGACATGTTCCTGCCGATAGACACAGCATTTTTACTGTTTGGAATCTCTTATAAAACTAATATGGCATAGAAAACAATTTATACTTCAGGATATTCATTAAGGAATTGTTAACAAAAGCAAAATTTAAAACAACCTATATGCTTAACAATAATAACATGATAAAATAATATGTGACATCACTACATGTTCGAATATTACAATTTAGAAGCTTATTTAAAAACATAATGACATACAGAAATAAACTTCAGGTATTGTTTAATGAACAGGCAGAAATTTTATATATACTGTATTAGTTTTCTACTGCTGGTTATAAATTACCATGAGCTTGGCAACCTAAAACAACACACATTTATTATTTCATTTTGGCCCCAGCTACGCTGGGTTCTCTTCCCTGAGTCTCATAACACTCCAGTCACAGTAGTTGCATTTCTCTCTGGACCTCAGGATCCTCTTTCAAGCTCATGGGTTGTTTTCAGAATTTGTTTCTTGCAATTGTAGTACTGAGATCCCTATTACTTGTGGTGGTCAGCCTGGTTCGACTCTCAATAATTAGCAGCCCCTAGAGTTCCTTGTCACATGGCCCACTCACAGGCCCTCTCATAACATGGCAGCTTACTTCAAAGCCAGCAGGAGAATCTCCTGTTGCATTCTGTAAAGATGGAATCTTATATAATATTACTTAATCTGACAGTGATTATCCATCACTCTTGCCATATGACATAACTAATTAAGGGAGTGACTATCTCATCATCTTTGCTGTATTCTATTGGTTAGAAGCAAGTGACAAGGGAGGGGGTTACACAAGGGCATGCCTCCTTGGGGGTCATCTTAGAATGCTGCCTAACACATATAGAGTGCTCTTGATTTTTGTAAATATGATTGTTTGCCTCTTTATATGTATAAATTATGAATATAGAAAAAAATACTGATCATGAGTGTAGATTGACTTCATCAAATATTTTGTGTTTTTATGATGATTCCTTAAACTCTGATTTATGACCAACAGTCCCATGACCAATATTAATGTACTTATTCAACTTACCATTATGGTAAATACACTAATATCTTGTACTCTCTTCTTTACCAAAGGGCGTATTGTTTTATAATGTAAATTGTCTTTATTTGATGTGTATAGAACTTTAAATACGATCACTCATGGACCAAATACTAAAGAGAATTGTATATACATCAATAATGCCATCTGAGGGAGCAAGTAGCACAAATAGAAATTTTATTGTTTCAACTAGAAGAATATCTGGGTCAAATGGTCAAATAGAAAGTGTCCTGTTGTTTTATCATTAAAAAAACCCCACAATAACTCTGTAGCCAATATAAGTCTAAACACATTCTGGAAAACTTTATATATGTATAATATATATGTATTTATACATGTATACGTGTGAATGTATACAGAAATAGCTTCATCTCACTTTCAAATAGAGGACAGAAACTGAAATGCCTCAAAGTTACAATTAAAGCTGTTGATGTATGTTGTGTTATTTTATAACAAATAAATTCTTAAATATGTTTTACTTGAGTATACTAATACTGCAAAGGGAATGAAATTATGTGTCAAATTATAATTCAGTGCTTGTAAATTTTGGTGTGCGTCATTATCACCAAACGAAATTGTTGAAATTCTAGTTCTGGCTCCACTCATTATTTTTACCCCATCTTAAGGACATGATACATTGAAAGAGTGTGTGTGTGTGTGTTTCAAAAGGATTCTTTTTAACATCTTAAGCTGGAAGTACTTATTTAACATCGACTTGTAGATCCCAGGTAAGCAGTTGGATATTTGAGTCTGGAGTTAGCATGCAGGAGGTACATAAATCCATTCCACTGGACAAGGGCATCTAAGGAGAGCAGTTTCAGTGGAATGGCGAAGACTTCATTCAGATTGGATTGCAGAGTCAATGAGACAGGAGGAATTGGAGGAATTTGCTGGAAAGAGATGTGAAGGACAGAGGTGGCCATATAGAAGGAGAAATTAATATTAGAGTAGAAGGATAAATAACTGAGAAAAATATTTGAAAAGGTAAAAAATAATGAGATTCATGTCTAGAAAGGAAGGAAAATATTGGTAGAGACATAAATATATTTGGTTTTGGAAGAAGGGAATTTCTCTCTGATAGCTTATTTACCTCAATAAATCATAAAGTAAGTAATTGTTCAAATTTTATTTACTTTTAAAAATATTAATATTGCTAAGAATTCCTAATAATATCTTCTGGGATCTCACGAGAGTTGAAAACTAGTGTTTTCTTATACATACCACACGTTAGGCAACGTTTAGGGACAATGCATTATGAGAAAGATTTTTTTTTTTTCTGACTTGCATCCTGTGTCTTGAGCAATTTAAAATATTTTAAATATTTTACTATTTTACTTTTTACATATTTTAACATGTTTGCCTTGGAGAAGGAATAAAACTAAAAGCCATTTGTTCCTAATCTCTAGGCCTAAAACATTTATTTGATTCCTGTTTCTGGAAGAAGTATTATTCAGGCAGTATATTTTGCTTAAAATGTGCTTTGCTGAAATGTCACTGGTCACACACTTACATTTAGGGATAGAAGATGGCCACAGATGTAATTTGATAAGGCAAACTTCTCGATCATGATATCACCTTCATTTCTCTTGACAATTTGTTGGAATTCTCACATTTTTCATTTCTTTATGTTAGCACTTTCAAAATCATCACTAAATGGAAAAATTCAAGGGATGGAACAACATGTTGGGTTACTATCAATTGTTTTCATTTTAGCACATATTACTTCATTTAATTAACTCTTCCCAAGAATTCAAAGGAGAAGAGATAGGACAGGTCTAATTTGAAATAGATTGAATGAAGAAACCAGGAGAGGCCTTGGCAAATGTGTTATTGGTTGGGGAATACAGGCTTTTAGGAAAGATGCCCAGGAATTGAGCCTCCAAGGACAATTTGAGGTAGGCACAGAGAACTTAAATGAAAACAGGAAGGGAGGAGAATAGTTCATGAGTTTACAAATATTTAACTTGTTCTGGAAGTTAAGTTGTATTAAATGTTCTATATCAATATATGGTGTATAAGGCATTGTCTAACACCAGCCTACTTCTTGGATAGAATCTCCCGCTCTTCTCTCTTTTCTTCACTTTGTCTAGACAGGTATGCCTTTGTTCTGCTCCTCTGGTGCTCCAAACTCTTTACAATTTATCCCTTCATACATGCTGGTATCTCTACCACTTTTCATCTGTGTCACTCTTACTCATTGTTAAAGCCTCAGAGTATCTTCCAAAGAGAAACCATCCTTGACTCCTATCTAAATTTGTTCCCCCATGCTTTTCTCTGACTGCATTTTTTTTCTTTCCTTCCAAAGTATTTTAACAATTTTTAATTATATGTTTATTTGCTTCAATGTCTAAGATCTGTCTCCCTTATTAAACTGTAAGCTGTGTTTTCTGAGTTCACCATTGTACGTTCAATGCTTAGCTGACTAAATCCTCACTTAATATTTATTGAATGAGTGAATGAATGAATATATTTAGCAGAAACATCTTATGTAAAAAAAATTTAATGAGAAATAGAGACATATAACCCCAATATTTCCACTTCATCTCTGTGGGGAAGTTCAGGAAATTCTGAGTGAAAGGAGATATGTTAAAAAGATGGCCTGACCCTGGCAAGGCCAGATTTTTGTCTCTTATCTGTCTCTGGTTATAAAATCAACTAATCAAATCTAACTTGAAATTTGCAATGGATTATTTGCATTTACATTTTCCTGGGTAATTATTTGACTATTTTAAGTTCATCATAAAAAATAATGACAAGGAATGTTAGGTATACAGAAGTATATGCCCCTAAATATACAATTGTAATTTCTGAACCAATACTTGGGAATTCTGACTCCCTATAAATAGCCCAAGGCACATATATCTGTGTCAAATGTAAAGAAAAGAACCTCTTTACAGATGAATTGCTCTTAACTTCTTCAAAGGACCAATTCCTTTGAATTTACTTCTTGGTTGAAAAACACAAACCAGTCCAGAATAAGAGACTGACAAATCAAAATATCTTTAAAGTAAAGAAGGCAAGTTTCAAAAATCTTGAGATGATTCCTCTGCTAACCTTAAGTGGTCTTTTCTCTCTGAAATTCTATGACAGTTATTATCTATTTGATTTATTGAATGATAACTATATACTGTCAGGCTTTGTAATTATTTGCGTCATAGAGTATAATTTTTTAAATGTATATTTTTGTTGTTTTTAATAAAGGTGGTAAAGGGGATAGACAGAAATGTAGGCATAAGGCAAAGTTGACTGTGGAATGCTTACAATTAGTGCACAACACCCCCCACCCCCCACCCCCCACCAGAGCTCTCTATATCTCATAGAGAGGTATGTAGATGTAGCCCCACTAGAGACTATGGGACGTGCTCCAGTAGAGGGACATGGTCTCATTATTGTGTGTAGGAGAATTAGGACGGGGTCATGTAACAATGAGTGTTTTCTTTCCTGGGACATGGCCTCACTTAGAAGGTGAAACAACCAGATCTAGGAAAGAGAAATTTGCAAGAAACACATCTTCAGCTAGAGACTATAGTTCTTCTGTTGAGCTGGCTCATTCATGCCAAAGGAAAAAAACAGTAACAAAAAAAGCAGTTAGTGCTATCCAGAGAGGAAAGTGTTTTCTCGCCTTTATCTTTGTATGGAAAATATAGAAGATATAGTAAATTACATAGAGACTCCTAAATAGTGACAGGAGAATGAGGTTGTATCACTAAAGTCTATCTCTCATCACCTAACCAAATGACTAAAAATATAAGGAAGCAAAGAATTCACCAGTAGCAAGACAAAACCATTTTTCAAAAGCATACAACCTTAAAAAGTAAATATCTAAGAGAGGGTGTAACAGATGATTCTGTAATGCAAGAAATACAAGGGTGGGGGAAGAGAAGAAGGTGAGAAGAAGGTGAAAGTCTTGCTAAGCTCATCTGTTGACAGAGAAGCCTACGGCATGTTGAGCCAATATGTGACTTAATTCTGTATTATCAGCTACAGTGCTATATGTCCCGGGAAGGTTATGTTATGCCCAGCTTCATGGTGTGGTCTGGATAGAGACGCTATAAATATCTTAGATGGGAAAGCATCAAGGAGAATTTCCCCAAATTATATCAAAGCAAATAGAAGAACTGAATGAACGGAGTTGCTCATATTAAGTGTGTAAACAATAGAGAGAAATGCAAGGCAAATTTGGAAACACTCTAAATGGAAAATGTGTGTGTGTGTGCATTTTATTGGGAAATGTAATTAGTAAACAAAATCTTCTCCAACACAGAAAACCCTCCACAAAGATAGTAGAGATAGAAAACATTTGTATTATTGAACAAGCATTAAACCAGAACGTAATGCACATCACAGGCATTCGGCTAAGTGACTGCAAAGACTGAAGGAATCTCACCTCCTTACATAGCCAAGCAGAGATGACCCATTAAATACACGTTTTCAAGATAAACAACTAGTCCTCAAGTAAGAGGACTTGACAGCGCCGTTTGTCTCACATAGATCATCCTGACTTGACCTAGTATTTGGGATGACTATCTGTGTTAGCATATTGGCTTTATCCAGAGGAGAAACAAACTTCTCATATCTTATGACAGAAGGTAATTTTGGAACTTTGAGCAAGTTAGGCTCCTACCTTCTCACAGAAACTGGGAGATAGAGGTGCTATCTCTTGACGTTTACATCTCAAAGAGATGGCTCTCAGGTTCTTGAGAAAGACGTTTCTGGGTTTTAGGGCTAATAAAAGGCCTGTCTAATTTTCGACCTTTCCAAGAAAGAAGAAAGTATTTGCAGTTACAAGTTTTCTAAAGTAAATACTCTAAGTGGTGGTAGAAGTCTGTTGTCCTTATTTTGAACAGGGAGAATTAAGTCATTTATTTTTAATTTTTATTTGTCCTAACAGCACTCATGTATATGTGCAAAAGATAAAGATTTTAGTCTGGAAGAGAACACAATCTATCTGAAACTTCCTAGAATAAATAAAAAATAATAATATAAATATGTCAGGATACAGATATGGATAAGTCATTCGAGGGATTGAGTTTTCACATTTCAGTAACAAATTAATTTATTCAGACTAAATTTAATAAATCAAAGCTATGCATAAACTTATTATCTGTAGCTATGGGAAATATATACACCTAAAGGCATTTACCTGTGGGGAATGCACAGGATGGATAAACAAACTAATATTTCATTTTATACCTTTCTTACTGTTTTTCTGTTTTTAAAAAAACAGATGTATTACTCTATCTATCAGGTAAATTAATAATTAAAAAGTGATTTTAGAAGTACTGAGAACCAGGATGGACATCATTTGTACTTTATCAGTGACGACCCTCATTCTCAGAGTTTGTACCCCTATGGAAGGGAACCATAATAAGGCTGTGGTATACCCTGGCTATTTTTTCTATGAGATTTATAGTGTGCTACTTCACTTACATCCTTCCATGTGTCTTAAATCATACATTCTTTTTTTTCTTTTTTTGTGAGGAAGATCAGCCCTGAGCTAACATCCATGCCAATCCTCCTCTTTTTGCTGAGGAAGACCGGCTCTGAGCTAACATCTATTGCCAATCCTCCTCCTTTTTTTTTCCCCCAAAGCCCCAGTAGATAGTTGTATGTCATAGTTGCACATCCTTCTAGTTGCTGTATGTGGGACGTGGCCTCAGCATGGCCAGAGAAGCGGTGGCTCGGCGCGTCGGATCCGAGCCTAGGCCGCCAGAAGCAGAGCACGTGCAGTTAACTGCTAAGCAATGGGGCTGGCCCTTAAATTATACATTCTGAATGTTGACCTTTTAATTCTGTAAGATTAAAATTGTTAAAGTTATTTGTGCAATGACTCCAACTGTTTTTTAAAGAATTTTCTATTAATATGTATGATAGTTATGAGTATAACAAATAAATTTCAAAAATCCAAAACAATGCATGTAAACCTAGCAAATTAGAAAGTATTGCCAAGTAAGAAGAGGATAAAGAGTGCAAATAACATATATACTGTTAACACCTTAATTTATGGTTTTTTACCAAATTTTTTCTATTGATTTATATAATACTTTAATAATTTACATTTATTGTCTATATATTCTTTTTTTTTTTCCCCCCAAAGCCCCAGTAGATTGTTGTATGTCATAGTTGCATATCCTTCTAGTTGCTGTATGTGGGATGCGGCCTCAGCATGGCCGGAGAAGCGGTGCCTTGGTGCACGCCCAGGATCCGAACCCGGGCCGCCAGTAGCGGAGCACGCACTTAACTGCTAAGCCACAGGGCCGGCCCATATATATTCTTTTATGTCCTGCTTTCTTCGTTTAACAATGAATTGTGAGTATTTTCTCAATTAAATTCATAAAAGTTATCAATAACTGACACTCCATTTTTCTAGAGGCATTGTCATTTTTAAGACATTTTTTATTTAGGGATATTTAATTTGCTTCAAATTTACTGCATTATAAATAATGCCAGGATGACAATTCATATAACTGCAGGTCTATCAGTATTCCTACTTATTTTCTCCTGTTGAGTTAAATTCCAGGAAGCTGAATAATTTCTTCAAATTTTATGAACATTTTAAAGTTTCTTAGAGGGCCGGCCCCATGGCTTAGCAGTTAAGTGCTCGCACTGCAATGCTGGCGGCCCGGGTTTGGATCCCAGGCGCGCACCAATGCACCGCTTCTCCGGCCATGCTGAGGCTGCGTCCCACATACAGCAACTAGAAGGATGTGCAACTATGACATACGACTATCTACTGGAGCTTTGGGGGAAAAATAAATAAATAAATAAAATTATAAAGTTTCTTAGACATAATAGCAAAATATCCTTCAGGAAGTTAGAACAACTTAATCAATATTTAAATAAACTAATAAAAAGAAAAGAGAAAATGGATCTTTATATATCTATATCTTGAGTTTGTATAGTGATCTGAAACGCATGAGTCACTTTCTCATATATGACCTGCTTTTTTCATTGTCGAGATTAGCTGCCTTTTATAATTTAGACAGTAGTATTCCATCTTATTTCCCTGCATCAGACACTTTGGTAGAAATGGAAGCTGTCAGAATATCACTGAAGAGGAGAGGCTCGTTGCTGGTGAAAAGCTGTTACTTATAAGTTTTTGTTAGTGTTAGTAATTCTCTTTTAAAGAGTTATAAGACTGTGACTCTCAAGGAATGAAGTGCTGTTAGAGAACCTGTTTTTAAAGGAGTCTTAGTCATTGACCTGATGGCGGTTGAATGCTACTATAGTGTACTAAAGAGTTTTGTTTCCTTTTTTTTAAATTGTAGAATATTTTTCATCCTAAAACTTCATTTGCATTGGTGTGGAAGGCTCATGAAGTTGCTTTGGTCCTTGCCACTTACAACTTTTATAATCTTGGGCAAGCCGCTAAGAAAAATCTCTTTCTCTCAGTTTCCTGAACACTTTATCACATACTATGAAAATTAGCTAAGGTACTTTGGGGTTACAGAAAAGGAGTGAGGAAGGAAAGGACAGAAAGAGACAGGAGAGAGGCTAAGACAGAAACAGAGAAAGAGAGAAAGAGACTGAGAGAGAGAGATACAGAGAAAGACTGACAGGAAAATCAAGAATATTGAGGCAAAGGCAAAGGCAAAGGCTCTTTATTTCCTCATGGTTGCCATCTAAACAGCCAGTGGAGGTCCCACTGGTTAGTGATGTCTCCCTGTGGAGGCACCAAAGGAGGAAGGCACTCAACAGCGCAAAAGGGGTAGGCTTTGTTTCTTCTTGGAAACCATAAAGAAAACCATAAATGTATTACCATATATTCTTATAACTCTTTCACGTTTCTATTTATATTTAGAATTATATAATTTAATTAACTATTATAAAAATAAACTGTATCACATACAGAAATAAAACCAGTTACGAAAAAATTTTAAATGACAAAGTACTGAGTTACTCATCAACAGTTCACTTGCTAACAATTGTTCCATTTATTATACTTTATTCAGGCCACATCACGAAGATTTCAGTTGTTTGTGATAATATACAGCGGATTAACATTAGTTGTTTTTATATACATAAATGTTAAAAATTTTATTAATATATTCTTACTACTTACTAGATATAAGATCCTATTATTTCATACAATAGATTTTTAAAATGATAAGTTTGGAAAAGATAAAATTGCTTTATTTATATGTATTTATTTTTGTCATGTTTACCATAGCTACATTGTGTCAAATGTTTTTCAATTTCTCCTGGATTGAATTATCTTCTATCTTCTGTAAAGTTTAGTGAATCTATAGCTCCTAACTTTAAGGTTTATTCTTTCTTTTTCTCTCTGGTCTCTCACATGGATTTATGCCAATTTGATTTATGCTTATTTTGTGTAATAAAATAGCTCTTCTGGAAAGTCACATTTGCCTTTTTAGGATGGCAGCTTTCCAAGTTGAAAACTATAGCAGCTACTTATAAAGCAATTTTCTACAGCTACCAGAGTTATTTTTTAATATCTGTGATGACCTCTGGAACTCTAAAATTACTTATTAATTTGGGAGGAATTAGCTAGAAAATTTAGATAAATAACCAAGTTGGTTTTTTCTTGTATGGAATTTTTTGAAGTAGTTAATTGGTCAGTCAATTGGTAAATTAGATTTAGTAGGACCAATCTAACAATGCCTTACAATCAGGGAACAGCAGAGGAATTAAAACATAATTACATTATAGTCACCAAATTTCTGGCATTTCATCACTTCCTAAGAAAACTGTGATCTTTACTCAGCTGCAGGAGCCTTTCCATCCAACATTGGCATTTTGAGCCAATTAGCTAGTGATCCTACAACTATGCACTGTGACTTCTTGAGCCAAGATACTTCACTGAAATCATTGGATTAGTGAAGATGCTTTTGAATCCCTGTGCCTGAAAACTAACTTGAGCTAGTTAGGAAAAGCAAAATCAGAGATATAATGAGTCACATAACAAGGAAGTACAGGGAGGTCGACCCGGCTTAAAGTGTAACAGTATTGAGGTACCAAGTGATGTAGTCATAGCCCTATTTCCAAAAGCCCTTCTCTTCATTCCTCTGTGTGGAGAGAGCTTCTTAAATATGGCTAGAGAAAATGGTTATCAACCAGTTTATACACACATGGTCCTTAAAGCTTATGGGCTAAGATGACTGACTTCTTTGATTTTTTTCTGGATCTCATGACCCTTTTCAACCACACCTTTAATAGACATAGGGAGCTGGACAAGACACCACGATAGACTTGCTATCTGGAAGAGATGGAGCTAGAAAGAGAGAGTTTCCAGAGTAAAAGAGTGTTAGTTTTGTTAGATTATGGGGAAGAGTTGCTGGCAAAGCCAAACAATAGATGCCTATTTTAGTCACTCTGAAATTTGGTGCTACGTATAAATGCCTGAATTTGTGTGACATCTTCATTTAATAGCACATTTTCTTGAAACCAAAAAAAAGTTACCGGAATGTTTTTTACTTAAATTTGGAATGACTGAAGAGTTGCCATTGTGCTAATGAAGCTGAAAGGGAAGCAATTAAAAATCCAAATGTCTGAAAAATGACATCCATTAAACCTGCATTATACTGCTATTAACTAAGAGACTCTATTATGTCATACAATAGATATTTGAGATGATCAGTTTGGAAAAGATAAAATTGCCTTATTTACATATAGTTATTTTTTCATATTTACCATAACTATGTTTCTTTTATTTTTATGAAACATATTAGTCACAAGTTGTATTTAATTTTGTTGTCAAGTACTAAACATAGTTTGTATAAAGAAATTGTGGATGTAAACACTCAAAAATTAGAAGCTTTATATTGATAGCAATATGTACAGTTATATCTATATAAGTTGTACATTCTTACCTGCTTAAATTTACTGTGGTCACCGCTCCAACTTTCCTTAGTCTAGGTGAAACAGAAATGAAGGAGAACATGGACATTTTAAAAGACCAATTAAATATCAATACATATCTTCCAAATAAAATGAGATTATTTTTATTACCAAATAGCATCACCTTATGAAAACATCATGCGCACTTCAGTGAGAATATACCTATGAAGCAACATGGTGCCAGATTTCCAACTCCAGGAATGGTTAGAAGAAGAAAAAGTGTAGTGAATTCTTTAGTATATTGAAAGATATAAACTATTCAGTTGAAAACCAGAAGTTGTAAGGATATGTTGATATACAACATTGGAATATATTTCTATTGCATTTGAAGGAAAAGCTCATTCATGAGTCAAATATCCAGCTCATATTTCTACATTCTTCATCATCTTATCTCCTCCAAACTCTGCCTTTTTCGGGGTCAATGTATTTCTCTTCAGACTTTTAGTAAATATTCTCTATGGTTGGCATCATAATTCACAGCCATATAAAAAAATAAAAATAAAAAACTTTTATGAAAGGAAGATGCCTGGCCACTCTTAGGAAATTTATTTTATTTTGATAATTCCATGCTACTGGCTCTTAGAACTCTCTTAGAACAAACGCTCTTAGAACGTTTGTTACTGTCTACCTGGAGGCAGTTAAATGAAGGAATTAAGGGCATTAGCTTTGGAGTCACACAGATTGGGGCATTTACCAGTGATTTGATGCTAGTAAATTACTTTACATTTCTTTTTTTTTTTTTGTGAGGGAGATCAGCCTTGAGCTAACATCCATGCTAATCCTCCTCTTTTTGCTGAGGAAGACTGGCTCTGAGCTAACATCTATTGCCAATCCTCCTCATTTTTTCCTTCTCCAAAGCCCCAGTAGATAGTTGTATGTCATAGTTGCACATCCTTCTAGTTGCTGTATGTGGGACGCTGCCTCAGCATGGCCAGACAAGCGGTGCGTCGGTGTGCACCCGGGATCCGAACCCGGGCCGCCAGTAGCAGAGCCCTCGCACTTAACCGCTAAGCCACTGGGCCGGCCTACTTTACATTTCTGGTACTCACTTTCTTCATGTGGAAATAAATGTAGTATTAGTACAATTACAACCTCATAGATATATAAACATTCAATAATTAGTAGCTTCACATTAATAGCAATAGCAGTATTTTCCTTCCTCAGGTCAGGAATGCCCAAGTTTCAGAGGCATGAATAGGAGATGCATAATATGAAGATCTTCAGCCTCATTGCTTAACATTCTCAAAATTAAGATTATTTGTGAAACAAAACTAGTATCCAGACTGCCAAGGAATAGTTTAAAAGTATGCCCTATCCCAATTTCTTTTGGTATGGTACCAAATATGTGTAAGACATTAAATACATATTTCTTCCTTGTATTTCTTCAATTTCTGTCATGATTTATATTACAGAACTAACTTCTCCATTGGTCATTGTGTCCTATTCTTCCAAGGAACCTGGTGTAAATTCTTTTCATGACTTCAGCCTTACACCTAACACCATATCCTTGTTGAGTACCAACTATGAAAAGACATATGACCCAAGCTTATAATGGAGCTATACCATATTCTGTATCATTGCATTCCCACAGGAAAAATCTGTTGGTTTTCCCTGACTTGCTTTCTCTTCTACCTCTCCCATCCAGGCAAACTCAAGCATGGGCCATACCTATCCACCATGTTAAGTCTTTTAGTATCTGGCTATCCTTACTGAGGCCTAGTCTCTGTGACCACTTTAGATTCTATGGGATGAGTCTTCTTGCTTGCTGTAGAATGATGACATTTGCCCAGATCAAATTATCCCCACACCTTTTCCAAAATTCATACTACGCAACAAGGATAGAAAATATATATAACCTACCTCTACAAAGTAACTAGATGATAGAGAAAACTATAAACCTGAAATTATGTTTAAGGGGAAAAATAAATACCTGAAACCAGCAGAATCAGGGCCAATGCTCTTAGAGGTACTGTGAGTCTGCTGGTAAATGCATAGAAGAATGGAAAGCAGCAAGGCCTTAGCAGTCGAAGAACACAGAAAACTTCAGCAAAAGTTACTCCCAGAAGGAGAAAGCCCATCCGGAAAGGGACCTACTGTGCCTGTCTCTGAGAAAACACGGTTCAAAGCCCTTGCAGTGGACAAACTGAAAGGAAAATGTATGGCACAGTGGGGTTTCCTTGGGGGAAGCAGCTGGTCTTAAAGGAATGGAAGAAAAGAGCTAAGGCTAAGAAAGCTTTTAAAATAAAAGAGAGAAAACTAACAACAACAACAAAAAGGATGTTCAGATTATTATTGAAACTTTCAGTTGCTCTAGGAACAGAAAAAGAATTTCTTTAAGGAAACATGGAAAGCCATGTAAAACTCTTCCTGCTCCCCCAAATCTCCTCCTAAAGGTAGTTCAGGAAAAACATATTCAAATATCAACAAGAAAAATGAAATTACAACACAATTATGTATATATATAAATATATATATACCAAAAAATGGAGCAAGATTCAGGGGAAACACAGTCTCTCACAGAAGTCAACTAGTTTTTCTACTAAGCTTTTACCCTATGGTATATTGTTGAATTTTAAACAGTACTGAGCAACAGATAATCAAGAAACATGCTTCTAAGAAACTACAAAGGTAGTTAGAGGTCTGCTTCCAGGAATTTTGGAATAAAAAGTCCAGAATTACCATTCTACCATAAATAACTTGAAAATTGCACAAAATACACAAAATAACTCTTCTCAGATATTGGACATGAGACAGCACAGGCCTGTTATCCTTGAGGAAAGGGGGAGAAAGGAGATCGGTTCTACGATTGCTCTGGATTTTTTTCCTTCAGGCAATTTCTGGACCATGAAACAGAAGAGGAAACACAAGCCAAGAAAGTTGAGTTTGGTGAGCCTAAGATGACTGTAATTTGTGGGTCAGCGTGGAGAAAGAAGAGAATTATGCAGAGAAAGAGTTCCAAAAGTCTGCATAGGAGACCCCTTCAGGCTCTGTCTGAATGCCAATATGTATAATTACATGGTAACACTCCAAGACACAAGCAATAACTACTAGAGAAAGAAAACTTTTTGAGGAATTCTAAGCCATAAATTACCAGAATTCTCAGAAAAAATGGCAATTGAGTTTCCACCGGTCAGAGTAGAGAGACTTTGTTGAACACACAGGGTATTCACTGGAGACTCCAAAAGAGTTACACCTTAGTAAAGGGGTTAACTCACAAATGAGTAAGGCTACACTGGACCCTTCCTTTTAAAAGCTTGAAAACAAGTCTCAAAAGTATCAAGCTAATTTGTAAGTAACTGAGTGCCAGAACAAAGCCCACACTCTTTAAATTAAGACAGCAAAATCCAGGCATTGAATAATGTAACGTCACTGAGTCCAGCATCCAATAAAAAATTACTAGACATATCAAGAAATGGGAACATTTGACCAACAGAGAAAATCAATTGACAGAAACAGAAGAAGAAACCACAGAGATGTTGGAATTTGCCAACATGAACTTTAAAACAGTTATTATACATTTGCTTTTTATGCTCAAATATCAAAAAGAAAACATGAACATAATGAGGAGAGAAGTAGATGTTATAAGAAAAGGAGTCAAATGGAAACTCTAGACATGAAATATACAATATTCAAAACAAAATTTTTACTACGAACACTAGTGAATAGAAAGCTCATGTGGCTATATTAACATCAACCAGAGGGCATGTGAGGTGGCTGGTAACATTCTTCTGACATGGGTGGCAGTCACATAGGTGGGTACTTTCTAATAATATATTGATCTATATGCTTGTTTAATATGGATTCCTGTGTATATGTAATATGTAAAATATAAAAAATTAAACATGTACTGGAGATATTTGTCAATAAAATTAGAAAAGAGGAGGCAATTAGATGTATAACAATTATAAAGAAAGAGGTAAAAGTAACTCTAGTAAGAGATTACTTTTTTACATAGCCAGAAAATCAAAAAGAATCAATGAAAAAGCTGCTACAACCATGAGAAAATTCAGTAAAGAAGCAGGATATAAAATTAACTTAAATCTGTTTATCTATCTTCATATATACAAACACCATCGATTAGAAGACGTAATGAAGAGAAGACCTCGTTTTCAACGTAAAGATGTGAAATACAACAATAAGAAAGATGCTAAACTTACATGAAGAAAATGGTAAGTAGGCCCTGAGAAACAGCAGTAGATCTGAGCAATGCTAGAGTAGCTGGATAACACCTACTAAAAAACTCACTAGATATGAAAACACAAGATGAAGCCTCAATAATAAAATCACTGTGTATGGCACAGACATATAGGCATATTAGTGGAACAGAATAAAAAAATCCAGAACATAAGGAAATTAGTACGCAGTAGAGATAGCATTTCAAATCAATGAGAAAAAAAGACTTTTTAACAAATGATGTTAGGTCAACTGGGGGTAGTTATCGGTAAAATGTTAACTCACATTGTATCTTAGGATCATTTCCACATGGGTCAGAGATCTAAATATATAAATGTAAACCATGCCATTATTAGAATAATGTTGGTTGAATTCTTTTATAACCTTGGAGTGGAAAAAACATTTTTAATTATTACGCAAATTCTAGAAGCAGTACAAGAAAAGAGTAATTATTTTGATTATAAAATTAAAATATTTTTATAGAAAAATATAAGCAAAATCAAAAGACAAATTTATGTGAAAATAATTGCTATTTATATGACAGGCAAAAGGTTAATCTCACAAACTCACTACAACCTCCTTGAAATCAAGTAAATAAGTCTAAGCTCCTGACATAAAGACAGTAAAAGACGTGAAAAAGTTCATAGTTAGAGATGCTAATAGCCTTTAAACATGTGAAAACAATGCTAAGATTTGCCTTTGATAAGAGAAAATCAAACTAAAACAACTCTGAATATGTTCACTCATCTCTCGTGTTGATGAAAATCAGACAGTTTGACAACAAACTTAGTAGGAATGAGATCCTTTTATTCATCCCTATATGGATGACATTTGGCAATATCTTATATCATCATTTCAAAGCAAGTATGTTTTTAAATCTCTAAAATCAGATTGTATTTTGCATATGATGGCCTCTTTCTGTTGGGTAAAGTGTTGGTCATGCCCTAATTATCATTACCTATACATGTCAATCTGTTAATAGTTGGGTTTTTTTCATCATCTAAGTGGAGTTAAGTGTTGAGTTGGTAGCACACATGTTGTGGTTGCACACCAAGAAATGCAACTGAAGGAAAAAGGAAATGCCAAATTTATCAGTATTTTGAAGACTTTTAAAGCAATAAGAGGCTGATACGCATATTAATCAGGACCATCCTTAGGATTGTGTGCATCAATTTGTCAAAAACTTCCTGTTGAATTTGAGTAGAAATATTAAGTTTAGTTAAGCAATAATGTACCCAAATGGGTGCCAGCTGCTTGGAAGAAAAACCCAGAGCTAATAATGTGCACTATGTAAAGAAATGCTGTTTTACCAACAATTTTTTGACAAAAAAGACAATACAGGATAAAACAACACATACTTCAATGATTCTGAGTTGAAAAATGATTCAGAAGAATAGGCTATGAATATGAAAAGTTTTAGAAATAGCGTAACTAAATTATTTAACTTATAATTGCTGTTTTATACAAGCACACTTTGGAATATATATGCTTTAATAATGTATGTTTAGATCCTAAAATTTCAATAAAGAAAAGATAAGTAAATATACTGATTAAAGACAAAAAGAAATGCTTAATTATCTTATGTTTCTCTCAGTAATCTTGCTGTTAATGTAATACTTGTATGGTCATTTGAGACAATTTTATGTATATTGTATGAACAACGAATAATTATATTGACGTTTTTAGGAATCAAATTTCTATGTGAAAGAAAATAGATACACATATACAACAAAAATAATAATAAATAAAACCCTGAAATGTTAAATTTGAACTGCAAGTAACTCATACTTTATATTTCCTAGTCTGACTACCAAAAGAGTTTAGAAACGATGATACCCATTGACAATAAACACCGGTCCCTAAATACCAATAAATCCCACATTTTACTAAGAGATTTTACTAATCTCCAGGGCTTCTTGGAGAACTGGCACACTCTAGTTCTCAACAGGGAATATGTGAGAAGGGCCTGGATCATCTTGCTGTGAGAAAAGCAAAAAGCAAGCAAACAAAATATGGTGCTAAAAAGACATAGGTGTCAGCTTGAACACCTCCTTTTTGGCCAATTTTAGAACTACTTGAGCATCAAATGGAGAAGTCCTTCAGCTCCTTGAAACACACATACATTTCTATGAAAATCCATATCTATAATAATATTCAAAAGAGAAAGTGAAAAGCAAACAATGACAATAAATACTTATTTGCCTCTGTTAAAAATGACCAAGCCTTGGGGCCAGCTGGTGGTGTAATGGTTAAGTTCGTATGCTCCAGTTTGGCAGCCTGGGGTTCATGGGTTCGGATCCCGAGCATGGACATACACACCACTTATTAAAGCCATGCTGTGGCAGGCATCCCACATAAAACAGAGGAAGATGGGCACAGATGTTACCAATGGATGTTAGCTCAAGGCTAATCTTCCTCACCAAAAAAAAAAAAAAAAAAGACCCACTCTCTCTGAAAATTGGTAATGGGAAAGAATTATGTATCAATTGTGGCTTTCCTGTAGGAAATATTTTCATGGTTAAAATCATGCAAGAGAAGTGAAAAATCTCTTCTTTACTGGAGAACAGCGGCGAATAAATATAGATAGAATGAAAAAAATGTTTCTAATTTTCCAGTATTTTTTACCTCTAAAATATTGATCTAGGAAGGATCTTCAGTGCATGCTCAAGCCATTAGGTAAAATGTTGATGGCAAATTCGGAGTGTCAAAGCATCATCCCTCAGATTACTTGCTGCAGAAAGGTAAACATAAGTTTGCATTGAGAGCAATAACTGTCACTATTTTAAGTCAGAGACGAGTCACTAATGGTGGGACAACAACAGAACATCAGATACAATCTAAGGTATAGAGCATCATCTCTCAAGATATCTTGCCCAAATTAATTTAATCTGAATATATTTGAGCTCTAAGATATAACATCCATTTTGCTGGTAGTAAAAGGTAATTGAAATGTCAAATGCCACCGTGAGAAAACAATCAGATCAATGTAGAAGGTAGGAAACATCTACAGAACAAATGACCCGCCTCTTTAACAAAACATTGCCATGTCAAAGGGAAGACTGTTCTAGATTAAAAGAGATTTAAGAGCCATGGCAACCAAAAGTATGCCTTAAATGGATAATTATCTATTCAACCAGCTGTAAATGATATTGGGGAAAATGGAGAAAATATGAACATGGACTGGGTATTAGATATGGTTAGAGAATTATTACTACTTTTATAGGTCTGATAATCATATCATGGTTATGTAAAGGAGTTCCTCTTCTTTAGAGGTTCACACAGAAGTATATATTGTTGAAATGTAATGATGCCTGAAATTTACTTTAAAATACTTTTAAAAGAATGGTTGAAGCAAATAGTTCTGTTAATCATTCTTAAATCGAGGTAATATGCATATAACTTTTCCTTTTACTATTCTCCATATTCTGTTTTTTTTCATCATTTCCATAATTAAAAGGAAAATCAAATGAAAAGATCCTTTGGGGGTTCTTACTGCTGCTTGTACCTTTCTTCCTCCTTCTATCTAAACTCTGAATGGCAGGAATCTGAACTCCTTCCATAAAAACAATTTTTAGAACTCATAAATGTAGATGATTCCTTTAAAAAAAATAAGCATTTAAATTTTAACTGACTTTTACAGTTGTTTAAAGACCGAGGATATTTCTTTAATAACTGAAAAATAAAAGTACACGTTAACATAGATGTTAGGTTATTTAACTATTTTTTCAATTTTTCAAAAGTTCTGGGGATCAGCAGCTAACTTGGGAAATCAATATTTGAATAGCTGAGAACTGTTATGGTTTATTTTCACCAAATCTATAAAACCATTCTTCTCCTCTTTTTAAATTAAAAATATTTGTCCAATATCTTACCCATATGTTTTCTTAAATATATTCAAATTGTTTTTCAGACTCATTTTACACTTATTTGACAACCCTACCATTTTTCCAGCAAATATTAACTTCCTTCTTTTCCTAATCCCTTTCTCCTTCCTCTTTCACCCCTTCATTCTCCTTATTCCAATAGAGGATGGAGAGAAACTTAATAATATCAGTGTAAGCAGTCGGATTATATCCAGTATAGTTAATCTGATTTGATCATTTAAAAAATAGCTACATTGAAGTGCTTATGGATGTGGTGCTTTTCACTATATTGAATTAAATTTAAGGTCGTTAAATAAATCTAGTCGCCTTGAATTGCCATTTAGTTCACCTCTATTATGTCAAGCGTGAGAGTTAAACTTATGAGATGGTGTGAAATTCATGAGATGAGATGAAGTTCTCTGACTACCACTCCCACCCCAGCTATCTAATCTCATAAGGTCTGATATTTGTAGACAATAGATAAAACAGACAATTGAGGCAGAGTTAGAGCCTTAGGAAAAAGTTGATTGTATAGAAGAGGAAAAAATGTAAAATATAACTCAAAGCTAAAATCAAATATAAAATGTACTTGAAACTGGCTAAAAAGGAAAAATAAAATGACACAACAACCACACACTGGAAAAGAAGATTTAATGGTTTGTATTATTACAGTTGCTCTGTTATTAGAAGGAATATGTTTAGGAGGAATATTAATAGTTCTAGCAAGCAACATTGAAACTTATTCTTTAAAAGTAAATATTAAGAAAATATATCTTATTAAAATAAACAGTAGAAACCACAATTTATCATCAAAATAAAAAACACTTTATTATTCATTAAAGCAAATTAAGACTTTAATAAATTCAGAAATGCAAGTTTTTATAGAAGTAAAAGAATAATGTAATCCTGCATATGTACTAGATGTTACATATTTTTATAAAGATGGTAATGAATTTTTAACTGCAAATTAATATGCAACTAATAATATTGGGATAATTGGGTAGCATGAAGGTATAATACATTTAGATCCATACCTCTTATCTTATATAAAAATAATTTTCAGATGGAGCAAATGTTTAAATGCCAAAAAAAAAAAAGATAATTTATTATATTGGAGTAAAGAAACCTTTCTAATTATGTCACCAATCTATAAGAAATATAATAATATGAGAAGGAAACTGTGAGCAGCTGGCTTGGAATGTAGTCTCTCCCTTTGCCAAAGGGTTGCCCTCAGGAACAAAAGAAGAAAAGTCCCCGACAAATCTTGAAAATATGCTGATGGTAGACCTCCTAGCAAATATGCTAATGGTATTTCTATGGTACAGTCCTTATCTATAGTGTCCTGTAGCAGTGTGTACTTGGTCTGTTTAGATTATTTATGGCAAACAAACATGGAGTCTACATATTTATGGATCATGAAAAATGCCATGTAATTTATACTATCAGAGTATAAAACAGTAATATGCTGTGACTAAGACAGCTCCCTTCTGTGTAAAGGATGTGATCACATACATAACTTTGAGACCTCAGATATTAATTAATCTGACTTAGAGAGCATACTAATGTGGAAGAAAGGACCTAGGAGGCTGTGTTTGTGATCTCAACTACTTCCTGCTCTGCTTGAGGCCTATGTTTTCCGATATTCATAAAATTATTAGTAAAACTTGGTACTGGGTAAAATCTCTAATCTAATATGTGGTTCTAGGCAGGCCAGGGACTTGAAACGGTGTCTCCCTGTCTGAGAGGCTGTCCTAACTGATACTGAGCCTCATCACCACCTCTTCTGAATCAGCTAATTCCTGCTGTGCAAAAATGATGCAAAATGCCTTGTTCATTCATCATTCTAGATTTTTGTCTTCCCCAAGATCTTTCACTCTCCTGTTAGCTACATGATGCTTTTAGGAAGTTTTATTTTATATGTTATGTAGTGTTTTTAGGTTTCCTCAGCCTAAGAGTTTGTAAGAATTTTCCCATCCACCATTCCCTGAAGCAGAATTTTAGGTCGATCTAATGCCAAAGTCCGTGTTATTTCTTCTCTACATGTGATGGAATTTATCCAATACAAATTGTCATACCTCCACAGCCTGTCCAAAGTGTAGGCTGACATCATAATGAACATCAGTGCATTTTCCTACCAATCCCACTGTAGCCTACAACACAGATAAATGGTGCTTTAACACAGTGCTTCAGGAAGCCCTTACTAATCTATAAAGCTCAGTATTCAGCATGAAATGTATTTGTCATCCCTCGTTGTACAGTGCTGTCTACCAGGAGCGGTATGAATGGCTGGAAGGACTGAACATTAGAGACTGAAATCAAATGCTGAAGAAAGCCTCAGGATAGGCCCACGGATGGAGAGAAGTGCTGAGTCAGTGGCAAGGTGACAGTGAAAATTATAACAAGAGTCAAAAGAAATAGAAATATTTTAGTTTGGAATGTCGTAGAACTATTTTCTGCTATGTGATGGTTGATGTTTAAAATACATCACATTAGCCTTTAATCAAGAATGCAATTAAGAAAATATACTGTGTGAAAGTGATCCAAAAATACCTGGCTACCTCTCTGAGGGTACAAACATGGCTGAGAATGCTTCCTGCAGCTCTAAAAGGAAGCTTTATATGTATACAGCCATAAAAAAGACATTCACCATCATCAGTCTACCATTAATTAACACGTGCCTTGCAGGGTATGTGTGCATTTCGCAGCACTGCCTCTAGCTAAAGCAACCTGCTAATTTAACCTATACCTTATAGAAGGATTTTGGGTTTTGTTGTTGTTTGTGTTCTTAGAACCTTTTTAAAAGGATATATATGCATCACATCAGTCTACTTCAAAACCCTGGTGACTGTTCCACAAGAAAAACAGATCCAGGCAGGTAGCAAAAACGGTAACAGGAAGCTCTTGTGAGAACCAGCAGGCATGAGCTGTGTCAAACATTATCACTGTATTTGAAAGAGTGGAAGTAAGAGGATGAACAAAGTTATTTACTGCATCAAACACTGAACTTTAACAAAATTCCCCTGTGACAGCGTGCTTTTTTTATTGCCAAGTGCTTAAACCAAAAAAAAAAAAAAAAATCTGTCCTATTTCAAACTTCCACTTCATGCTGAGCCAAATCTTAAAGTGCAAACGAAATCTTTACAATAAAACCACTAATACATGAATAGACTGTGATTAAAAATGAACTGGGCCTTAGGCATAAAATATAATAAAGCAGAAATCTCTTGTGATCTCTGCTCCAACTGTCCCTGCCTTCTTTCTTGTCTTCAAGTGTCCGTTCTTTTTCCTACATTACGGTCTTTGCTATTTCTCTGCCCCTACCTGGAGAAAAGCAGGGTTGTTGATTCGTTGACCCCAGTGATTTATTGGGTTTGCCTGCAACAGGCTCTCTTGGAAAGAAGACACTTCCTCTTTGGAGTGACTTCACCTGGGGTCCCAAGATGCTGGGCAGACAGCATTTCCAGCACTCCGTCGAACACCTGTACATCAGCTCAACTGCTTGGGTGCTCAAGCAGTCTATTTATCTTTCAGTCACAAACCACTCTCATGCTCACCCCATAATAACGTGGACACACAATAAAGGAGCAGGGTCCTTCTGACGAAGCACGGTCCACAGCACTCTACACACCCGTGTGCCATTCTGCAGGTTTCAGAGAAAATGGGTAACGGTGCTTCACCTGATCCTTCTGATTTGCTCCGTCAGTACCAGGCAGTAACAGTGGTATTTGCCTCAAGACTTCTGTACAACATGAGGCATGGAAATATTTGCCTCCACATCTTGTTAATTTACCCTCACTATTCAGGTCTCAGCTCAAATGCTTCTTTTTCAGAAAATGTTTGCCTATTCCCCTTAGTGCATATCATGTGCTATTTGTATACTCTCATAGCTCCTACAGTTTTTATGTTTGTGTGGTACTCATAATACTCTGAGCATGTATATTTGCGTAAATACTTGATTAGTGTTGGTTTTCCACATGGGGTATAATATCCTTGAGAGCCAGGACAGAGTCTGTTTTGCTTACTATTGTATATCCAGAGTTTGGCAAATGTTAAGTGTTAAGTTTGGCAAATAAGTAGTTGTTAAATGAATAGATGAATGAAATAACAATTGGTTAAATACAGAAAGATATTATATGAGTGTTATTATCTATTTCTTGTAGTATAAGGACAAGAGTTAGTTTATTTTTACAATTTCAGTAAATATGGATGTGATAAACTGTATGTTAAGGAGTTAACTTATATTCATGTATTCATCCTATAGCTACTTAGAAATTGCCTCCTATATGGCCCTATCCTGGGCTCTGGGGATATAGTGGCGAGCAACACACAGTTCTCGATGTAGCTTACAACTCCGTGGACAAGACAGATGAGAAACAACTATGCCAATAAATACCTTATATACTAAATATTTGCTTGACATATGTGATATGAGGGACATGCAGGGGTCTAAGTTACCATATAACATAGTGAAGACGTCGTTTAGAATTGAGACTGGTGACTTCCTGTAAGACTGAGTTCTGAATAGTGAGACTGAGTTATTCTTGTAAAAATGATAGTGTCAGGGGAAGATGGAAAACAGCTTTTTGAGAATATACATCAAGAACTTGTCAGAATCAGTATTCCACCAGGCAAAATTTATCATATAATGATCTTTGACATACATTGTTTTAGTTTTAATAATAACTATATTAGAGATAGCCTCACTCAGCCAAGAAATATGTGAAAAACATTAGAATCGGCTCTGTTTAATTACTCAGACATCTCTAAAATCCTCACACGCAATACATAAAGTGAGAATTCAGTTGTTTTTATTTTTCAGATTTACTGTTTTAAAACTTACCACTATAAAACTTTCATTTTTTTTTTAGAGTATCGATAAATAAGTCATATATAAAGTGAATAGTTGTATTACATTCTGGATATTATATTTTCTCAGACAATCTAAGGTATGGGTTTGTAGAAAGAGAGCTCAGCTGTCCTGTTTATTGTCGGCTAACGAATAGGCAACATGTGTTTCTGTCTAAGACAGCATAGTGAAGAAAGCTCTCCCAGTGTTGCCGTACAGAGCAGCTACGTTAATCCTTCCAGTTCAACTAATATGCTTTGGCAGAATTCTGGCATACATTTCCGCATGTAGATGAGAATAAACAATTAAGAAGTAAATACAAACGATTCAGTGACTCATGTTATGGTAACATTTAGAACAAAAAAAGCACAATACAGAAAGCACAAAAATAGAAAACCTGTACCAGACATTAGTTCCCTTTTAAAAAAATGGAATGATTTCCTCTTCCTTACATATTTTCGAAAGGTTTACTCTAATATTCGGCACACAAGATAACACTGAATCAAACAGTAAAAGTGTCAGAAGATGGATTCTTTGAGGAGGAAAGGAATAGGAAAATAGTAGGGCCTGTGTAAGCACGGATTGTGTTGAAAAGAGAACATACAAGAGTAAAAGTGAAAATTTCTTATCAGAGGGTCGTTAATGAGTAACTTAGATAAATTTGGAGAAAGTAGTACATCTTTGTCATGGATGCTGTTCTAAGCTACCCAGATCCACCATTAAGACTGAAGAATTTATCTCCCAGGTGCTGCAAAGTTTTTGACTGGCAGTTCTCAGTTTTCAACCCCTTCAGAAAACTTGACTCAGCTGAAGAGAGGCTACCCAATGTCAAACCCCTTCCCAGAAACAGCCTGTATCCAATCACTTTTTGATGAAGGGGCCTAAAGGTCCAGGCCCCAAAGCCGAATCCTGACAACTCTGAGGGGTCATCACAGATTCAGAGGTCACTGTGGGGCTGAGTGAGGCCTTGCTAGGACGGCATTGCTGTCCGACTTCACCTTCTGCACAATCTTGTCTCTATATTCTCCTTTCCATGGATGTTGATTCCTAAAGCATCCACTAATAAACTTCCCCAATGGCAATCTCTGTGACAAGTCAGATTCCCTTGAAGCCCAACCCTGGCATTTCCCAACTCCATTCTCCTAACTGCCATTGTAGAACATATCAGATAATTAAAGTGCTAGTCTCTTCTTGTACTTCTCTTCTCTTCTTACTCATTTTTCCTTCACCAATGCATCCGTGCTCTCAGGTGAGCATCAACAATGCAAATTTAATGTAAAAATATTTGTTCAAAAGTGCTAGAGTCATCCATGATAGGATAACTTTCTCCTGATTCTCCCTGTCTAAAAGCTCTAGATAAAATTTCAAGTGAACTTGGTTGCTATAAATTAATTTTTCTTTTTCTGCCATCTATTTCATTGATCCTTATGTCTAACTGTAACTTTATGAGTGTCTTCACAGAAATCATGTGACAGTTTTGTTAGATATCTGTCCTAAGTAAAATTTGCAGTAAAAACTGTGAGGAAGACATTATAAGAAAGAAAAGGAATACTAACACTGGAATTTTATGCATCAGAGTAATATAGTAGAAGAGCAATTTTATTTGAGTGGAAGAGGCCTTCTTGCTGCCCTTTGTATCACTTAAAATTTGGGTGACATTTTATTCTACCTTAGTGTAAAAGGTCAATCCTGTGAAAATGTATGCTTTTAACCTCTCATGACAGAATAATTTCCAAATATTCCTTATCAGTTTTTTCTTCTATCGTTACGTGAATCTTATTATTTTACCCAGATACTTTTCTCATTCCCATTTGCAATACTAGAAGACAAGTAAAGGAAATCATAGGAGATATTTAGTCAGGACCTATTACACTAGAAAATTATCCATCAGAAGATATTTTTTCACAAATGATCAATTAGACACCTTTAAATAATGTCCCTCCTCACCCATTTGAACCCTCGTCATACAATATTATTCTCTTATTTTAGCCTTAACACAGTACAGCAAGAATAGTTATCTACCTGCTGCCTTTTCACATTTACTATGGAAGATATATTTTGTGGATATAATAAAATTGGTAATAGCCATGGGCACTGCTGAATATCCAGGCAGTGCTTATCCCATGAGAAGGGACTTAGCTTTATGCTCTTCTTCTCTATGCAAGTAACATCCCTGACGTCGATATGCAGACTAGATAATCTGAATTTACCTGCAATATCAGTTGAGTCCTTGGAGATCTTATCACCGAAGTCTTATGCGTTTTCACTTCTTGCATACCATTTCTTAAGGTACTAGAGCAGCCAAGTGAAAGCATTTCTCAAATCTTAGCCACTTTAAAATGTGAGCAGAACTGAACACAAAACTGTAATTTCTGGTGCATCTTTTTCAATTTGGAAGGAACATATAGACCTGTCAAATTCCCGTGGGACAAATTCCTGGATGTAAGACTTTTGAGCATATTCTGTTTCAGCATGCATGCATAATCTTTCATGCATGCATATCAGAATAAGCTGATAATTTGCAAAGCACTATAGGATGATACATTAGACACCAATGCTAGGTAAATAAATTACTGCGAATCCATCTTTTACTCCATACTTTTCAAAGATTTGAAACCTCAGCCAAAACAATTGTGTTTCAATCAACGCTCTGAACATCAGTTGTTAGTACTAGAAATTCTGAGATAAACAAGTACACTGTCCTCAAGGACTGAGTTTAATAGAACTGAAAATCAGAGCTCCAGAACTAGAGCATCTCTGACAGCTCTGGGTCCTAGAAGGGGGTTGGTTTCTTTCGCACTGTGGTTTGGTCTTTCTTGTGTTTGACCTGAGGTGGGGTTAGGTGAGCAAGACAAAGATAGACAGGCGAAGAGTGAGTGTAATTCTTCTGTGAAGACCATTTATATTTGCCATATTTCCCTTTTATTTGAAGTAGAAGGACCATTTGAGATTAATCACTCAATTTCAGGGCCTCCAATCCATGGTGTTTCTTTTGATAAAATATTTTCCTTGTTAGTCTCTCTTTTTGGTTTTGTATTGAGGAAAGGGTTCTTTGGAGAAGATGACTAAGATTAAGTATACAATTTAGAGAATGAAATTGAGATGACAGCTGAGGTTTGTCAACATTTTCTAAGAAATTTACAGATTGTAGAACGGTCAACAACTTGAAACAACTACTTTCCTGGAGATACGGTATGGTTATCATATGCTTTATTTTCCTTTTGAAAAGAATATCTGATCTGAATGGGTAGGAGAAACTGTCTTTCTTTAAAAGATTTTTTCTATAAAAAAATGAGGTCAAATAGGCATGATTCTCTATCAATCAAAACTCAAAACTTGTTTACCTTCTCCAACTTTTTTTCTTAGGTAATAAGAATAAAATGCTACAATGTTGATAGATATTTCCTAAGATCCTAGATCTCTTCTAACATTTATTTCTTCAGCTTAAAATGTATTAACCTAACATTGTAAACCTGATATTATATGAAATATAATTATAAAATACAATTACTATAAGATAGTTTCAGAATCTATAGAGTCTGTAATTTATGTCCAATTCTAGAATTTTCTTTGCCTTTAATCAGTAATGCAAAATTTTCACTGTTACATCTACTTTCTGGGAGAGTCTTGGGTCCTCACGTTTCCCATATTCTTATTCATTACCCTAGTGCCACAATATAATTTGATCTGCAATTCTTAACATAGATCTCATCTTCTTCTATCCTCAGAAACTTAGAGACTGAAATTCTGAGACACACTTTAATCATACTCTCTTGATGGCTGCCTCACTCAAAGGAAAACTTTACATTGAGGTGCCAGAAGACTCTTTTATCAATCTTGATGCTATATTGGTTGTACAAAATAGTTGCCATGCATTAGGGAGAAGGAATAATTGTCACATGTAGTGAATAATATAGATAGATGGAGAGATACATAGACTGAGAGATAGGAAAGCAGAAAGATATATTTATTCATTATAGTTCTGCAGAAAACCAAGGAGTTTTACTTTACATGGATAATACGGAAATGATCTCCATTGATACCTATGGACATCATTCTGTCAAATGTATGATATCATATACCAAAATAAAATCCTAAAATACTTTACTGGGAAGTTCTTTAACTTTTTGCAACTTAACAAAGAAATTAAATAATTTTCTGAAACACTCTTCATGAGCATGCAATTAATAATTTTTCCCTCAAAGTTATCTTCCTCTGAACCTGGAATATATTCCCTTCTTCTGGCTTTTTCTCACAGAACCCATATTGTATTTGTTCTCCTTATATAGATGCAACTTTTTTTTTTTTTTTTTGGTGAGGAAGATCAGCCCTGAGCTAACATTCGTGCTCATCCTCCTCTTTTTGCTGAGGAAGACCGGCTCTGAGCTAACATCTATTGCCAATCTTCCCCCTTTTTTTTTCCCCAAAGCCCCAGTAGATAGTTGTATGTTATAGTTGCACATCCTTCTAGTTGCTGTACGTGGGACGTGGCCTCAGCATGGCCGGAGAAGCGGTGCATTGGTGCGCGCCTGGGATCCGAACCCGGGCCGCCGGTAGCGGAGCGCGCACACCCAACCGCCAAGCCACGGGGCCAGCCCTAGATGCAACTTTTTAAAAAAATTTAAGATCCAGGTGTATGCTCACTATGGTCTGGCATCTGTGTGTTTGATGCTGTTTCACTCTCATTACAGATGTACAGCAAACTTGTTAGCCAGCTGAGTGCACAGCCCTCAGCATGATTGCTCACATAACTGCCAAAATATAGTATCATTTTTGATTATTCTTAAAATTATTATCCCAAATGATCCCCTATTAATGAGGAGCTTTATTCCCAAAGAGTTTTGTTCCATAGTCAGATCTTTATAGTATTAAAATTCCTCACATTAAATCAAAATCTATTACCATATAGTTTCTACCCATTTAATCTACTTGAAGCCATTTCAGTAGTTCTGGTTAACTGAGTGCTACAGTCTGAATGTTTGTGCCCCTAGAAATTCATATGTCAAGAACCTAATGCCTGAGGTGATGGTACTAGGAGGTGGAGTCTTTGGGAAGTGATTAGGTCATGAAGGTAGAGCCCTCATGAATGGAATTAGTGCCCTTATAAAAGAGGCCCAGAGAGCTGCCTCCTCCCTTCGGCCATGCGAGGATACAAGAAATCTGCAACGCAGAAGAGGGACCTGACCCAACTGTGCTAGCACCTTGATCTTGGACTTCCAGCCTCCAGTACTGTGAGAAATACATTTCTGCTGTTTGTAAGCTACCCAGTTCATGGAATTTTGTCATAGAAACCTGAAGGACTAAGACACTGAGGGAAAACAGTTTCTTATCCCCCACAATCCTTCTGTCCTGGTTCACTGATAAGCTACAGTCTCCCAAATGTCCCATCAGAAGCACTTTTTCTTCTAACTTCATCTACAGCGCTGTACTTGTAGTAGCTTACCTCCCAGGATGCAGAGTTTACCTCTAACTTCATTTCATGTCATTATTTTCCAGCAGTTGCATTGTCTGATGGAGGTAGAAACATCCTCCACAATAGTTCCTGTGTTTCTGCATGGAATACTTTCTTCTATGTATTATTTCTTTTAAACTTTCTACATCCTTATGTTTCACAGGTTTCTCTTAGAAACAATACATTGTTTTATTTTTCAAATTTGTATTATTTAAAGTTCTAATATGATGGTGGTTGTCATTTCCTGTAGAAATTAATCTATATAAATTCTAAAGTTTTGGGGTTTTTTTAATAATTTTATTTATTTATTTACTTTTCCCCCCAAAGCCCCAGTAGATAGTTGTATGTCATAGCTGCACATCCTTCTAGCTGCTGTATGTGGGACTCGGCCTCAGCATGGCCGGAGAGCTGTGCGTCGGTGTGCGCCCGGGATCCGAACCCGGGCCACCAGCAGCGGAGCGCGCGCACTTACCCGCCAAGCCATGGTGCCGGCCCTATATAAATTCTATATATCACATAATTCCTGTTTTTAAATGTCCCATCTGTTCAATGTTTTCCCCCTCTCATTTTTTACATTTTTTGGATATAAAGAGTTTATTTTAACCACTTTATTTTGCTCTTCTCTTCTGTTTTCAAAATGATACAACTTGTTTCTAATCTTCCCTTCTTACCCAAGAAATTAGTCTGAATATTTAATTTGTCAAACTCAAAATTTAATTAATATGTTTATCTCCCTCTTCAATCCCTTTGTGACTTACATTTATTATTGTCATACTTTTTGTTTCTTTACAATTTTATACCTATGATACATTGTTATATTTTCAAAGTCAGTGCTTAATTAGATTTATTACCATTTTACCACTTACTTTGCCCCTCAGTCCTTCTTGCCCCTTAAATCTTCCAATTGGAATAGAAATACAGCCTTTAAGAATCTTTTAGCACCATTTACATTTTGTTTCTCTTTGACAGAAGAGTTTTATTTTGGTCATATTCTTGAAATATATCTTTGCCAGGAATTAATTTATTGTTTGGTAGTTATTTATTTTAGCACAGAAGAAAAGATCATTTCTCTGTCTTCTGGCTCCAGCTGTTGCTGCTGGGGAGTCAGCTCTCAGTCCAAATGTTGGTCTTTGAAGATACTCTGTTTTACTACTTTGGCTACTTCTAAGATTATTATTTTGTCTTTTATGGTTTGAAGTTTTACTATAATGTCTGGGTGTAAATTTCTTTATATCTATCCTGCTTGAAATTTCCCTTTTGTCTTAGTCTGTTTGGGCTGCTATAACAAAAATGCCATAAACTGGGTGGCTTTTATAAGCAACACATTTCTCACAGTTCTTTTTTGCTGTAACCTCACATGGCAGAAGGTGCAAGGGAACTTTCTCAGGCCTCTTTTATAACGGCACTAATCCCATTCCTGAGGGCTCTGCCCTCAGGACCTAATCACATCCCAGTGGTTCCCACCTCCTAATACTATCACCTTGGGGGTTAAGTTTTAACATAAGAATTCTGAGGGACATAAACTTTGGGACTATAGCAATTTTTCTTTGATTCTGGAGTGTGTAGATTGAGATTCTTCATCATTTCTGAGAAATTCTCAGCTAAGATCTTTTCTAATATGGTTTCCCCAGTCACTCTATTACCTCCTTCTGGAACTTTGATAAGATACATATTTGATGCATTTTACATCTATATCTCTTACATTTTTTTTCATATTTTGCATCTTTTACCTCTCTTTGCTATATTATGATTTTTTTTCTGCCAATTCTCTGTTCAAATCTAGCATAATATAAAAATTATCCATTGATACACTCAAAATGGATAATCGAAGAGGGTTTAATGAAGGGGCTGTTTATGATAGGATTAAGGAAAATCGATAAGGGATGGTAACACACCCCTCTCCTAGTAGCAGTAGGAAACACCTACCACCCCTAGGCCAGAAGGAGCAAGTGGAGTAATTTATAAAAATCCAGCAAGACCCATGGCATTAGGAGGGGGCTGCCATGGCCCAGCAGGAGAGGAGCCAGGGGACTAAATGCCCAACTTCCCACTTCTCCCCAAATCTGATTTCCTAATGGCCAAACTCAACTGGAAATTTTGGGGGCAATGAAGCCTGAAACAAAGAGTAGGATGGAGAGAATGGAGAATATATTTAAAGGGCCAAAAGGAGAATATCCTGCTTCAGTGTATGTTTTAATGAAATAGTACCACTAAAACTAAAGCGAATGTAATATTCTATAAACATCATGTTTTCAATAAATTTCACAAGCTAACCCATTACATTATTAAAGAAAAAATAATATCAAAGATGGATAATCCCTAATTTCCTACAAGTTACTTTAAGATATTTCTAAGTTCGTGTAAAACACCAATAAAATTTCTCATGAATATTGACTCCAAAGTGATTTGAAGCATTTTCTTATTTTCTTCTATGGGTCTATAACTTTGAGTTCTCATAAAACTTTAGGCTATGTCATGAGCAGAGACATAATCTAGGCAAAATATGTAGTAGTAAATGTTCGTAAATAAAAGGCTTTTTATGATTTATAGATATTTTACATCCTAGATGACAGAAGTAGTATCCAAGTATATTAAATTAATATAGTGCTGTTACTGAAGTATGACTAAAGATGATGAAATTGGGCTCATTGACACATCTTGTTAAAAAGCATATGGAAGCAAGTTCAAATCCTGGGCCTGATCCTACTCACTGCTCATCAAACCATGCTATGGCAGCGTCCTACATATTAAATAGAGGAAGATAGGCACAGATGTTAGCTCAGGGCTAATCTTCCTCAGCAAAACAAAAAGAGGAGGATTGGCAACAGATGTTAGCTCAGAGCCAATCTTCCTCACATACACAAAAAAGCATATGTAAAACAGTGGACCCAATTTTTCACCCCATGGGGCTGGAATTCATGGAGTGAGGAAGCCAAGTGAGAGATAAGACAGGGATGTTAGAATTTGTATTTCTCTTAACAATAGAGTGTTCTGCCATCTTTCCTCGTCAATGAAATAGTGCTAGATTCTAGAATTTGTCATTAAATTATTAATTTCAGTCATTTCTATGTTTTTCCTTTAAAATAAAGGAAAAAAGTATTTATCAAGCACTGCCATATTAAGCTTGCTTATATTTAATTCAACTTTATAAAATTGGAACCCCTCCACCTCCCTAATGTACAAGACATACATGCCCTCTGATTTAATTCTGAATTCCATCCCTCAAATTCTCAATGCCTTTTGAAATCTGTGGAAGTGATATTATTTTAATTGCATATCGTGGCTTAGTATCACAATTTTTTTCAATAACATTGCAGTGTGACTTAGTCACACTTGGATTAGGAGCTCTTGACTTGTTTTTCACTCTGTTCATGGAGATACAGGGTTAATATCTTGTTACAAATGCTCTGCTAACCTGTGAATTGTGATTTGAGGATACCCTAAGGTTACAGTTCCTCCAGGTTATCTCAGCCAAGTGTTGCAACAGTGCTTGGAATTCCTGCTGCTAATATTGTGGACTTGGAAGATATCTCTTAAAATATTAAACAACAACATTAATATTATAGTACTAAAATATTGCCTTGTAATGAACAACTATAGCTTTGAAAAGACCCCAAAATAATGGAATCTAGGACATGGAAATGTGGATGGGGGGTAACTTAAGGAGGCAGTTCTTGATTATGGACTACTATGTTAGATTATTGTGACTAAACTGGACTCCAAAATGAGGGTCCTCAGTAAGTTATTTTTGAATTGAAGTGGAAGAGAAAATTAAAACTTAGATGTTTGGTTATTTGTGTAGCATTTTACCTATACAATTTGTCTAGGACTGTTCAAGTAGGAGGAGAAAAATCGATTTTGTCATTAGTTACCTTGACCAAGTACAGAAAGAGATTTATCTCTCTGTATTTGTTTTCCCATTAAAGTGATGAGTATGATTCTTAGTGTAAGCTAATTAGTCTTGTACACTGTTTTAAAACAAGACGTAGCAATACCATTTACTAGCCAATAAAATATTTGCCAACCTACTCCCATTAGAAGATAATTTTAGAGAGATTTTGTGACAAATGCATTTCATGCATATCTTCTGTTGATTATGCTCAGTGATGGTGTATGCAGTGACATTTTGTGTCTGCTCTCTACTTATATAAAAAGGAAAATACAAATATATCATTTATTCATATAAATTAGTATAAATTAAAACTATGTAAGCTAAACTGTTTATTTAGTTACCCACTAAAATGTGCCATACTTTAGAATTAGGTATATCTAAGACAAAAGGCCATATTTCATTAATTCTAAGATGCACTTCTTTTTGTTTCTGTAATTGGAATCCACCTTACAATCAATATGAACTGGTGGTAATCTGGTCTCTCAACCACTTCTTCCTTATAATATATGGATAAATACATACTGTGTCTTATAATGAAAGGAAAGTTAAAATTATGGATATAGAATATGTTATTTGTATCTACGAAGTCTCTACCCAAAGAAAAGAAAGTTTCAAAACTGAAAGTCTTGGATAGACAGTTTTCAAGACCCTATAGATCTACTAGGTAAAATGACATCAGTACATTACACAGGAGAGTGGAGGATATATTTCATTTCATCTTTTATATGCTCCAAAATAAAGTAACATGAAGTGATTGATATATATGATTTATCAATATCCTCTATTATCAGTAACTTGTTTAGCATCAATTTAAAGAACATTTTTTTTTTATTGAAGAAGATTGGCCCTGAGCTAACATCTGTTACCAATCTTCCTCTTTTTCTTTTTTCTCCCCAAATCCCTGGTACTTAGTTGTATATCCTAGTTGAAGGTCCTTCTAGTTCCTCTCTGTGGGACGCTGCCTCAGCATGGCTTGATGAGCAGTGAGTAGGTCCATGCCCAGGATCCGAACCATTGAACCCCGGGCCACCAAAGCAGAATGCACGAACTTAACCACCCTACCATCAGGCCAGCCCCTAAAGAACATTTTTTTCTACACTGATAATATCAGATATTATACTACCTAATTAGCAGTGACATATAAATTTGATTTCATTCATTCTTAAATAATACAAAATTGTATAAATAACCTGAGAGCTATGTAATTATGAAGGAACACAAGGTGTTGAAACTTACTTGAAAATTAAGATTATAAGCAGAAAATACAACAGTAGAATTGTGGAGTGTTGAAGAAACTGTGAGATTAAGAATCATGAATATCTCAAAAGTGTTCTTAAATGGCACATACACCAGACAGACATTTCTGTAAAATATGTGTCTAGTTGTGCAAGGATTAAAGGCAACCTTGAAACATGAGACATGTGCATGTTAATTAAAAAAAATTTATTGAGGTATAATTGACATACAACATTATATTAGTTTCAGGTATACAACATAATGGTTTGATATTTGTATATATCATGAAATGATCACCTCATTAAGGCTAGTTAACTTCCATCACCATATCAGTAAAAAATTTTTTTTCTTTCATTGAGATCTTTTAAGATCTACACTCTTAGCAACTTTCAAATATGCAATACAGTATTGTTAACTCTTAGCAGTTTTCAAATATGTGATACAGTATTGTTATCTCTCGCTGTCTATTACATCCCCATGACATTTATTTTATAGCTGGAAGTTTGTACTTTTTGACCTCCTTAACCCATTTCACCTGTCCCCTACCCCCCCGCCTCAGGTAACCACCAATCTGTCCTCCATATCTATGAGCTGCACTTTTTTGCTTTTGTTTTTGTTTAGATTCCACATACAAGTGAGACCATATAGTATTTTTCTTTCTCTATCTGACCTATTTCACTTAGCATAATGCCCTCAAGATCATCCATGTTGTTGCAAATGGCAAAATTTCATTATTTTTTACGGCTGAAAAGTATTCCATTCATATCCCATTGTATATATATATCACATCGTCTTTATCCATTGATCCATCAATGGACAGTGAGGTTGTTTCCATATTTTGGCTATTGTAAATAATGCTGCAATGAACATGAGGGTGTATACATCTTTTTGAATTAGTGTTTTCATTTTCTTTTGATAAATACCAAGAAGCGGAATTTCTGGATCATATGGTAGTTCTATTTTTAATTTTTTGAGGAACTTCCGTACTGTTTTCCCTAGTGGCTGCTCCAAATTACATTTTAACCAACAGTGCACAAGGGTTTCCTTTTCTTCACATCCTCACCAATACCTGTTATTTCTTGTTTTTTTTGGTAATAGCCGTTCTAACAGGTGTAAGGTAATATCTTATTGTGGTTTCAATTTGCATTTCACTGACGATTAGTGATGTTGAGCACCTTTTCATGTATCTGTTGGCCACCTGTATATCTTCTTTGGAAAAATGTTCAGATCCTCTGCCCATTTTTTAATCAGATTTTTTTCTTGCTATTTCATTCTATGACTTCTTTATATATTTTGGATCTTAACCCCTTATCTGATGTGTAATTCACAAATATTTTCTCCCATTTCTTAGGTTGCTTTTTCATTTTGTTCATTGTTTCCTTAGCTTTTTAGATTGACGTGGGTCCCACTCATTTACTTTTGTTTTTGAAGTCCTTGCTTTTGGAGTCAGATCCAAAAACTCATCACCAAGACTGATGTCAAGGGGCTTACCACCTATGTTTTCATTTAGGAGTTTTCTGATTTCAGGTCTTACATTCAAGTCTTTAATTCATTTTGTTTATTTATTTATTTTTTTGTGTGTGAGGAAGATCAGCCCTGAGCTAACATCCATGCTAATCCTCCTCTTTTTGCTGAGGAAGACCGGCTCTGAGCTAACATCTATTGCCAATCCTCCTCCTCCTTTTTTTCCCCCAAAGCCCCAGTAGATAGTTGTATGTCATAGCTGCACATCCTTCCAGCTGCTGCATGTGGGACGCGGCCTCAGCATGGCCCGAGAAGCGGTGCGTCGGTGCGCGCCCAGGATCTGAACCCCGGGCCGCCAGTAGCAGAGCCCGCGCACTTAACCACTAAGCCACAGGGCCGGCCCCCATTTTAAGTTAATCTTTGTGTATGGGGTAAAATAATAGTCTAGTTTCATACTTTTGCATGTGGCTGTCCAGTTTTCCCAGCACCATTTATTGAAGAGACCATCCTTTCCCCATTGTCTATTCTTGGCTTCTTTGTCATAAACTAATTGAACATATATATGTGGGTTTACTTTGGGCTTTCTGTTCTGTTCCATTGATCTATGTGTCTGTTTTTATTCCAGTATCGTACTGCTTTGATTACCATAGCTTTCTAATATAGTCTGAAATCAGGAAGTGTGATGCCTCCAGCTTTGCTCTTCTTTCTCAAGATTGCCTTGGCTATTAGGGATCTGTTGTATTTTTGTGAAAATACAACATTAGGATTGTTCTATTTTTGTGAAAAATGTCATTGGAATTTTGATATGGATTGCTTTGAATCGGTAGATTGCTTTGGGTAGTATGGAAATTTTAACAATAATAATTCTTCCAATACATGGTCATGGAATATCTTTCCAATTATTTATGTCTTCTTCAACTTCTTTCATCAATGTCTTATAGTTTTCATTATATAGGTCTTTCACCTCCTTGGTTAAAATTTATTTCTAAGTATTTTATTCTTTATGATGCAATTGTAAATGAGGTTGTTTTCTTAATTTATCTTTCTGATAGTTTGCTATTAGTATATAAATATGCAACTAATTTTTGTATGTTGATTTTGCTTCTTGAAACTTCACTGAATTCGTTTATTAGTTCTAAACATTTTTAGGTGGAGTCTTTAGGGTTTTCTGTAAGTAATATCATTTCATATGCAAAAAGTGACAGTTTTATATCCTCCTTTCCAATTTGGATGCATTTTATTTCTTTTTCTTGCCTAATTGCTCTAGCTAGGACTTCCAATACAATGTTGAATGAAAGTGGCAAGAGTGGGCATCCTTGTTCCTGATCTTAGAGGAAAGGATTCAACTTTTCACCATTGAGTATGATGTTAGCTGTGGGCTTGTCATATATGGCCTTTATTATGTCGAGATACGTTCTCTCGACATCACTTCATTGAGGGTTTTTTTTTTCCTTTCTTCTTTGTTGAGGAAGATTGGCCCTGAGCTAACATCTGCTGCCAATCTTCCTCTTTTTGCTTGAGGAAGATTGTCCTTGAGCTAAATCTGTGCCAGTCTTCTCCATTTTGCACATGATATACCACCACAGCATGGCCTGATGAGTGGTGTGTAGGTCCACACCCGGGATCCGAACCTGCGAACCCCAGGCCACTGAAGTGGAGCGTGAGAACCCAACTACTACGCCACTGGGTCAGCTTCTCATTGAGGGTTTTGTCATAAATGAATGTTGAATTTTGTCAAATGCTTTTTCTGTATCTATTGAGATGATCATATAATTATTATGCTTCATTTTGTTAATGTTGATTTGCAGATATTGAGCCATGCTTGCATCCCTGGAATGAATCCTACTTGATCTTAGTGTATGATCCTTTTAATATATTGTTGAATTTGGTGTGCTAATATTTTGTTCAGGATTTTTGCATCCATGTTCATCAGGGATATTGGCCTATAATTTTCTTTTCTTGTGGTGACCCTATCTATTTCGGTATCAGAGTAAAGCTGGCCTCGTAAAATGAGTTTGGGAATGAGTTCCCTCCTCTTCTATTTTTGAAACGGTTTGAGAAGGAATGGTATTAATTCTTCTTCAAATGCTTAGAATTCAATAGTGAACCCACCTGGTCCTGGACTTTTGTTTGTTGGGAGGTTTTAATTACTGATCCAATCTCCTTACTAGTAATCTGCTTGTTCAAATTTACTCTTTCTTTATGATTCAGTCTTGGTAGGTTATACGTTTCTAGGAATTTATCAATTTCTTGTAGGTTGTCCAGTTTATTGGCATATAATTGTTCACAGTAGTCGCTTATGATCATTTGTATTTCTGTGGTATCAGTTGTAATGTCTCCTCTTTCATTTTTGATTTTATTTATTTGAGCCCACTCTTTTTCCTGATGATTCTAGCTAAATGTTTGTCAATTTTGTTTATCTCTTCAAAGAACCAGCTCTTAATTTCAGTGATCTTTTCTATTGTTTTTTCAGTCTCTATTTCATTTATTTCCACTCTGATCTTTTTGGTTGTCTCTTCAACCTTTGTGATTGTCCAAGCACCCTATACTATTATTAATGACTTGTAGTAGTTGAGGGCAAGACCTGTTAGTGTCCCAAAAGGGAGGACCTCAGTCAGCACCTAGTTGCAGGCTCATTGGAAGCCAGGCTCTCAGGCAGCAACTTTACCATGTGCAAATAATACAGTACTGTGGGACCATAAGCATGAGACCCTCTGATCATCAAAGCCAGGCAATCTATAGATGTATCTTGGAAGCAGCCACAAAAATCAGGGCACCAGATGAGTGTATAACTCCTTTCAAGGAAGGTACCAGTGAGCTGGAGCACAGAGAGGGAGAGTGAAAGATGGCATCCACTGGCCTCTGTTCCCTGATAGCACCTTTGTAGGCCCCTAGATGTGTGCCAAACCAGAAGCTTGCCCCCCAGACTGAAGCTCCTGGACAAGCAAACAGGTTTCTTTCACAGAAGGACTGAGAGTGTGTTTCAATCTTCCATCTGTTCAGTGCCCTGAGGTGTTAGCAGCCAAGAACTGTCTCTCTGATTGCTACCTTCCTGTGAGACCCAGGAACACAAGATCCTCTGGCCACTAGAGCCTGGCGATCAAGAGTAGTACTCTTGGTGGCAGCCACAAAAACCGGGGCACCAGATGCATGTAAAAGCTGTCTTCTAGGAGATATTGGCACTCTGGAGTGCAGCAGAGGGAGAGTACAAAGTTAGTTCCTGCCCTCCAAGGTGTCTGGAAAGGATTACGGTAGGCTCTTAGAGGTGTGTTTAATTAGAAGACTGCCCCTCAGGCCACCATTGTAAGGATAAGCTAATAGGCCTCTTTTGTATAAAGTTAGACTCCTGAGACTGTTGCCTCTTGCTGTGCCCCAGGGGTGTTAGTTGTTTAAGAACTCTTTCTCCATTGGTTATAGTCCTGTGGGACCCAGGAGCATAAGCCCCACTGGCCACCAGAGCTGGGCAATCTAGAGGTGTCCCCTGGATGGCAGCTGCAAAAATTGGGTTGCCAGAGGTGGTTACAAGTGTCTTATCAGGAAATAGCCTTGAGCTGGAGTACAAAGATGGCACCCCCGACTGGCATGAGGCAGAAGAGCACAAAGATGGCACCTACCAGCCTTCATCCCTGGAGAGTATAACAGCAGGCCACTAGATTTGTGTTAAGTTACATGACTACCCCTCAGGCTGATGCTTTAAACTAAGCAAATAAGACTCTTTTACGTAAAGTCTGGGTACCTATCAATTAGCTGCTTTTGCACTGGTCCCTGGGGCAGGTGAGTCTGAAAGTGTGATTCCTTTAAGAGCTGTTTCTCAGTTGCCTACAGCCTTGTGGGTTCTGTGGATGCAAGCCCCACTGGTTTTCAAAGCTAGATGCGTGGAAGACGGGTCTCTTAAAAGTTGAAGTTCTCGATGTGAGGTTCAAACCCTTTGCCTCTCAGGGAGAAGCTCCAGATTTTGAGTCCCCTCCCAATTGTGGGTTGCCGTACCAGGGGTGGGGTTATGGTGAGATTGTGTCTCAGCCTCTCCTACCCACTTTGATATGTTTTTTTTTTTTCATTTTCCTAATATATAGGAGTCACTCAGCTGATTTTTACGTTTTTTTCAGAGGAAATTGTTTCATACGTAGCTGTAGATTTTGTGTGTCCTTGGGATGAGGTGAGTTCAGGATCTTCTTGTGTCACCATCATCTTGAACCAGAATCTTATTTGTTAAATAAATTATGATTTTTCAGAAAATTCTTTTAATGATCTTAGATTAACTTTTCAATAACAGCAATATTAAGAGTTTCTCAATTCATAGTTCTTTTTGCTTTGATACAGTCTGCTTGGCAATGCTTATAGATAAGTTCCTAAAAGTTCTCACCATTTAAAAGCTCCTGGGCCATGTTTTTAGATGATTAAAAATAGATGGGTTGGTGAAATATTGATAGAACCTTTTCACTCACAAATAGGGTTATTTTCCCAATGTACACTAATCCACCCTCTTATGGAAGGTTTTCCAGTATTTTCAGGATTCCTCAGAGGAAATAGCTTTGAGAAAGAAAACATTTGGAGAATGCTTTTAACCCACACATATTTTTCACTATTGAAATTGATCCTCAACTGTTTTGTAAGTTTTTTCATCAAGATAGTTCCATAGTTCTTTGAATTAGAAGTATCCGTCACTCTTGTCTACTTAAAGAAAAAAAAATCAGCCTTATCTCAACGGGAAATCGATAAAATGGAAAATTTTCACACCATCTCTTTATTTTCCATGATTTCTCCAGTCTGTCCCATTGGAATTACAATATGTACTCCATTTTAAAAAATTAATCTGCTTATATTTGACCATCTTCAAATCTAAAATACAAACAGGTAAACAAAAATAACTTGCAAAATAAAAGTATAGCATCAATAAAGGAATCACAAGGATGCTTCACACTTATTTGAAGTTGTTACTTATGAGAATAACTTTGATAATGCTTCCATCTGGTAATTTTCTCCAGCTGTGTGTTGAATTCTCTCTTGAAAACTATGACGGAGCTTGTACAGAACAATGAGTGTCAAACGTGGTCCCAAACTTCCTTTTCCTAACTGGGGTTTTGGTCTCTCAAATCACTTTAACTTTAGCTGCTCAACTTTTAACTGCTTTGCTAGGGCTTCCAAGTAATATTTCATACCAAAAGGTTTAAATACCATAAATATGGGGTGAATATTGTCATTTGAATCACCTACCTTTTAGGATACAATCAGCAGGAACTGTTATTGACATTCTTACATGACGAATTTGAAAGATACATTTTATCAATAATTAGAGTAAATTTTTCTAATAAATTATTATTAATGCAATGAACTCCACTATATACTTAATTCCAGATTAAGTATGAGAATCTAGTTTCACATTCTTTTATTCAAAATGTATTCCCCAAATGATAACGGAGGACAGAGTATATGACAGGTGCTATGAAAGGTGCTTTATTAAATGTGTGAAGACATTTTCTAATGAATTGCTTTGTCAATATAGTATTAGTCAGGAGAATCTGTGTTAATTACCTGCCTAGCTTAATCTATGCTAGTAGCTAATGTAGGCTTTTTAGAATTCACATAAAGTCTTAGGGTTAACTCTTATCTATACAGTTTTTTTTACCTACATTAAATATGTTGGATCAGTGTCAAACCACTTTTTCCTCTCTCATTTCCTCTCTCCCTCTCTCTTTTCCTTTCTCCTATCATTCAACAGATATTTATCAAGTGCCTTCTATTTGTTGATATATGAAGTACCTAACATATAATTAAAAAGTGAGAATGTCTAGATGTTAATTCTGTCTAAATTTAAGATACAAATTTCTTATAATATAGGTATAGATTGGTTAACATATACAAACTGAGGCAAAAATAAAATCTTTTTTGGAGTTTCCTAACTGAATATTGATATTAACTTATATTTTGAAAAGTAAGAGTAGTAGAAATTCCAGAAATGTTATCTTCAACTAAAAAATATCATACCATCATCATCACATTTATATTTTATTGATTGCTTACTATTTATCAGGAATTGAGTTAAATGGTTAACATGCATATCCTTATTTAATGTTCATGCCAGCTCTGTGAGGTACATAGTATAATAGTCCTTATTTTATCCATGAAATAGATACAAAGATAGTTGAGTCCCTTGCCTTGTTTTCTACATTATGTAAGCAGCATAGTGACTATTTGAATCTAGGCAGGGTGACACCAGACTCTATGTTCTTGAGACTTTATTATACTGCTTCATGTTTGGATTAATATAGAAACTTCTGCTTTCTCATTCATTTACTCAAGTACCTTTCAGTGTGTCTGCATTATTTCTTTGATGCTATTGCGTATACTTTTACTGGAAATATGTTTCACATACCTTTAGGAGACACGCATGTTTAACATGATAGGCTGCTGCTTGGTCTTTTTATAACAAAACTTCTTCAGAAGCCTCTACAACTGCCCTGTCTGATTTATAATTAAAATGAAACATGGAGCTCCTGCAAAAATTGGTTATTACAGTACAATTTTTAAAAGTGACATTTTTCAAATTATTTTAGTAATCCCAGTTTTCTTTACATTCAGAACATCTCATCTTGGCTGGAAGTCAAGTTTTTCTTTTTAACCAAGGAAAGCAAATTTTTATCAAAAAAAAACCCTACAAAAACCCCTCAAATTGTGTTTTATTTTTGTGAAGTATGTGTGGTTTTGGCTTTCTTTTTGCTTCCTTGATTCTTTTTAGCTTTCAGATTTTCTATGGAAAATCCTCTTTCCTATCTTATCCCTCTCTTTCCTCTTCTATGTTCTAATGTATATACACTCTATTTTTCTTTATTTTCAGAAAGTAGTTATTGAAGTAGCATTAGCTATATTGTTTCTCAGTATTTGCTACTGGTTAACCCTGGACACCCATGAGTGCTGAGCTGGCACCTTGAACTCTTTCAGGGAAGTTATGCTGATTTATTTCTCTGTACTCAGTGTTAAGTGAGCTATGTTTTTTTTTGCAGTTCTGGGGCATTCATAGTCAATGTATTTTCTCTTCAGTCCTAAAGTATAGTCTCAATTCTAACCATTCTTAAAGGGAGATTTACTTATTTTGTTTCTCTATAGTTAATCTGAACATATTTGTGAGTAGCAAACACCCTCACTAAGGTGAGTGCATATACGAGAAAGTAATATTGTTATTTTAGTCTAGTCTGGTAATTTAGTCTTTTTCTTTAGGTAACTTAGATTCTACTTGCATGAGCCAGATGAATTCTGTCAGTTTTCTGATCTCTCCATCTTCGTATCTTTTCTGAGTGCTTATAAGTGAGGTGTCTAATATGACCTCAGTAGTGGGAGTCCTCCCATTCACAGGGAAAAGTCTGGTCCTTTGGTCCGTTCTTGTGTGGAGGGGCAATCCTGACCTGCTGATTGGATTTATGACCAATGAGCTGTGACCGGTACCACCCCTGGGCAAAGGTTGCAGAACCTGAGATGGAGTAACTTTCTGTTTCTCTCTCCAGTGAAGGGCCTATCATCTCCCCTGCTGATCTGGCCCCCTTTCAGTCACTTTATCTTCACAATATGGATGTCCTCAGGCAAACATGCCAGCCTGACATCTCCCTAGGGGCAGTTTGGTTCTTATAGGGCACTCAGGACAGAGAATACTAGGGAGTGGTGGGAGTTGGGGCTAATTTTTTCCCAGAAGTGAAGTATGAAGCAGGGAAATACTTAAACTTAATAATTTTTCTTTCAACTCTATGTGCAAATTTTAAAAGTCAACACTTTTTCATGAAAAAATATATATTTCAGTTACCTTAAGATGCTCAAATGTTTCTGAAGGACCATTATTTAGGATAAATAAGGGTTGTAAGTTTTACAAATAAATGTAGCTACAAAGGTCAAGTGAATTAGGGAGTAAGAAAATTATGTTGTTTGGACAATTAAGGTGAGACTCATTGAGAAAATTCAGGTTTTTTCTTTTTATTAAGAGTATCTAGTTTTTTTCTGCATTGGAAAGCACTAGAATGTAGTGATTTAGAGCACTGTCTCTTCTTGAATTCAAATCCTGACTCTCTCAATTAGTAGCTGTGTGATCTTGAGAAGGTTACTTAAGCTCTCTAATCTTAGCTTCTTTGCCAAAAAAAGAGCATAATAACAACACATACCTCATGGAGTAATTCAGGATAAAGAAAAAGAAAGATAATCTCTTACCATAGTACTTAGTACTTAATAATACTCAATAATAAAAAATGTGGCTGCAGGTACTAAAAATTATCTTATGCACTCCCATATTACTGACACGTAGTACTGAATCTTTGTTTCTGATATTCAAAACTCACATTTATGAAGACAATCCATGGATTATTCTATGATAAATTGTTCCTAATGTTAATTATTTATATTGATGATTTACATGCATTTCTCTCATCAGGAAGAAATTATTGAAAATAAATCAGCATAAAAATCGTATAAATCTCTGAAAGAGATATATCTTTTATGAATGATATATCCACGAAAATACAATAGGATTCTAATTCAGTTTATGCCTTGCTAAGAGCCCCAAATGAGAGAAGTAAACAATAAAGCAAATCCTTTTGAATGTGTTCCTTCCCCTCTGTCTTTATCACCACCACCACCTCCCAGTCCAGCACCGGCCTTTCTTGCTGGCACCACCATGTTCTAAGCTGCCTACTTTTGTTCATTCTAGCCTCGCTTCCAAATTTTCCTACACATTTTAGTCACAGCAATTGATTTAAATCAGCAAATTTGGTCTTGTTTGCTCTCTGCGTTAGACCCTTATAGTGCTTCCTATTACCTTGAGTGAAAGCAAAACTTTGCGACATGACTGGATGAGTCCTACCTACATGGTTTGGTCTCTCTCTAGCCCTTTAGCCTCACATCACACATTCTCTTCTACAGCCACGCTAGGGTCTGTCAGCCCTTCAATATTGCATTATCCTTTCCTGACACAGACAATTTACAATAGCTGTTGTTTTTTCCTCCATTCTGCACCTATTTAACTCCTATTCATCCTTCAGTTATCGGCCTAAACATCACTTCAGAAAGGACTTATCATCGGACCCACAGAGCTGGATCAAATGTCCTTCTCTTAGCACTATAGACCCCTGATTTTGGAAAACTTCACACAAATGCAATTTTTATTCCTTTGGTAATCATTTGGTGGATGTGTTTCTACCCCCACTGAATTATGAACCCCTTAAAGGCAGAAACCATGTCTCTTTATGATTCCCGTTTTAAATCACGCACCTGGCAAAGAGGCTGACCATAGTCAAAAGTCAATTACCAGTTCTCACCTTACTCAATTTCCTAGTAGTATTTGACACCACCATCTTGAAATAATGGCCTTATAATCCACAATAGCACATTCTCCAGGATTTCTTCTTAACTCTTTGAGAGTTCCTTCTCAGACTCATGTGCTAAATTCTCCTTCTCAAATCTCTAAAATTTAAAATTCAGTTTTCATCTAATTTGTTTCCTTTCTTTACATTTACTATCTAAGGATTGTATTGTTTTTCAAGGCTTTAAAAGAATATATACAGTAATAACACTCAAATGTATAGCCCCAGCTCCAACTTCAATCTGAGTTTATCTCACATTGTCTATGCAACATTTCCTCACATTTTACATTTCAACCTCAGAAACATTTCAAACTTCAAAAACCAAAACTGAATCCCTAATCTTCCAAAAATCTAACACACCTCCACATTCCCATAACTCTATTCTTATAACTTTTCAACTAAACATCTCGAAATTAGCTTTGAATCTGCTTTCTCATGAGCCCACTTCCAATCCAGCCAGAAACTCACCTGGTAAGCATTAACTTGGAAGGATATACCAAATCTGACCATTTCACCTATGTCTACTAGTACATCCTTGTCTACATCAACATAAACTCTTGCTTAGTATATTGGAATAGTACCTAAGAAGTCTCCCTGTTTCTTGTTTCAACAAAACAGCCAAATAAATATTTTGGAAACCTTAAGCTATCACCCTCTAAAGACTTCTCACATTTAGAATAAAATCCCATATTATTACTACAGCCTGAAAGTTCCTACCTGCACTGTACCCTAAATCTATCCGAGTTCACATCCTATTGTTGTAACCCTTAATAATTTTGCTCCACCACACTGGACTTTTTGCTAATTTCAGGAAAAATAAGCAGTCTCCTATTTTTAGGTTTTTCTACTTTCTCTTATATATATATAATATTGTCTTCCCCCAAATAGTTCAGTGCCTCAATTCATTCGTGGTGCTTCTGTTACCTCCACAAAGAGAAACCCCCTAATTTTCCTATCTAAAAGTATATTTCTTATCACTCTGTATTTTCTTGTCCTACGTTATTATTTATTACAGAATGTTTACCTACCTATAACAAATACTGAGTAATATTTAATAAATATCACCTGAAGGTTTGGGAGAACTACCAGAGCACTGAAAATAAGGGAGAGCCAAGATCAAAGAGAGAATCAGAGTACAGAAGTAAGTACAATATTCTGGGTAGATTTTTATCCAAGTGAAACAATTTCTAAGCTGAAGCATTCAGGTTTGGAAGCCAAGTAGCTGCAATTCTCTGAGACAGAAAATCAAGTGGTGAAGACGCCCAGAGGGAAAGTTTAGAGAGGCGGGGAACCAAGTGGACACTCATGACTGAGACATTGGCAGACAGAGTACAGTTGTAGACAATTTTATGAAGGCAAGAGTAAAGAGAATTCAGGGAACAGCAGCGCAGGAAAACACCCTAGACTGCCGGTTGAGACCTATGAAAGGTTATATATATGAGTAAATATTATCCAGTAATCGACCACTTTAACAAAACTAAATCCTTACTTCAAATCAGCGTGAGGCTGGACAAGATCAAAATGATATGCCTCTAGTTATATGTATATTAAGAGCAAAAGAAAATCCTTTCTTGAGTAAGACAATATCATCTAGAGTCTCAAATTATCTCTACAATGTATTTTTTTTTTTTTTTTTGGTGAGGAAGATTCACTCTGAGCTAACATCTGTGCCAATCTTCCTCTATTTTCTATGTAGGTCACCACCACAGAATGGCTTGACAATGGTGTAGGCCTGCACCCGGGATCTGAACCCACGAACTTGGGCTGCCAAAGCGGAGTGTGCGGGACTTAATCACTTCGCCATGGGGCCAGCCCCTCTACAACGTTTACAACACGTGGCATTTGATCAAAAATTGACATTCTAGTACTCAAGAGCAAATAAATGAAAACTAAAGGAAAGAAACAGACGTTAGAAATAGGCCAACAAGAAATCCAGTTATTTTAAGTATTAGAAATTTACTTAAGTGTGTTTATAAAAAAGATCAGAAGTTATAATCTATAAGGACTACTAAATAAAATTATTCAATAGAAACATAATAAAATTGAGAATCCAAAAGATGGAATTTGCAGCAGATTAAATGGAGCTGAAGACAAGTGATTGCACCAGAAGACGATTCATTAGAAATTTTCTAAACTATCACAGAAAATAATGTTAAATACAGATATTTTTAAAGACTTTATTTTTTAGAGGAGTTTTAGGTTAACAACAAAAATTGAGAATAAAGTGCAGAGATTTCTCATATGCCCCCTGCACCCACACACGCATAAACACCCCCATTATCAACATCACTCACCAGATGATGTTACCAAGGATAAATCTACACTGATACATCACAATCACCCAAAGTCCATAGTTTACCTTAGGATTCACTGTTGGTGTTGTACATTTTATGGGTTTGGACAGAACCTATTCTATGGGTTTTGACAAATGTATAATGACATATATCCATCATTATAATATTATATAGAATATTTTCACTGCCCTAAAAATCCTCTATGCTCTGCCTATTCATCTCCTCTCCCCCTTGACCCCTAGCAACTACTTATCTTTTTTATTGTCTCCATAGTTTTGCTTTTTCCAGAATGCCATATGGTTAGAATTATGCAGTATATAGGCTTTTCAGTCTGGCTTCTTTCACTAAGTAATGTGCATTTAAATTTCCTCCATATCTATTCATAGCTTGATATCTCAAATCTTTTTAGCACTGGATAAAATTCCATTGTCTGGATGTACTGCAGTTTATTTATTCACATACTGAAGGACATCTTGGTCGCTTCTAAGATTTGGCAATTATGAATAAAGCTGCTATAAATATGTGTGCAGGTTTTTGTGTGGACATAAGTTTTCAGCTCCTTTGGGTAAATATCAAGGAGCATGATTACTGTATCATATATTAAGGGTATGTGTAGTTTGTAGGAAACCATCAACCTGTCTTCCAAAGTGGCTGTACCATTTTGCATTCTTACCAGCAACGTATGGCTGTTCCTACTCTTCCACGTCCTTGCCAGCATTTGATGTGGTGAATGTTGTGGATTTGGGCCATTCTAATAGGTGTGTAGTGGTATCTTATTGTTGTTTTATTTAAAATACAGACTTTTGGGCAGGCCCCATGGCTTAGCGGTTAAGTGCGCGCGCTCTGCTGCTGGCGGCCCGGGGTTCGGATCCCGGGCGCGCACCGACGCACCGCTTCTCCAGCCATGCTGAGGCCGTGTCCCACATACAGCAACTAGAAGGATGTGCAACTGTGACATACAACTATCTACTGGGGCTTTGGGGGAAAAATAAATAAATAAAATTATAAAAAAAAAAAACAGACTTTAAGTGACATATATGGCACAGTTAAAAGGTTTAGCAGTTGTGTAATTTGAATACTAGAAGGAAATGACATAGAAAATGAGACAGACATAATAAATAATAAAATACTCAGATTATTCCAAACTGCTAAAATTTATCAACTCATATATTAATAAAATGCTATGGATCCTAAATAGGATAAACACAAAGTAATTACACAGAAATACATTGTTATAAAACAGCTGATAACCATATACAAAGAGTAAAAATAAAAATGACAGCTGAACTCTAAATAGAAATAATGAATATCTATCCAGAATTCTATACCTATTAAAATATAATATCCAAAAATAAAGGAGTAATAAGTGTGTTCTCAGATGAAAATTGAGAGAATTCATCACTAGGAGACTAAACTGAGGAAATTCAAAAGGAAGTTCTTCAAGCAGAATGAAAATGATCCCAGACTAAAGCCCAGGATGTAGAAAGAATGAAAATTGAAGGGGAATTGTCTAACTGAGCATTGATTATTCGAAGCAATACCAATATCTTAGTTTAAAATATATGTGTTACTAAAATGCATAGGAACAACAATAAAACAATAGACAATAGGGAAGTAATTGTAGTTAGTGTTAAAGTTGCAAAACATTTCATTCATTTTTGATCTATTAAGACACGGATACAAAAGTATTCTCTAGGCTGAGAACTAAATGAATAGTTAAGAAATGTATATCAAAATAAGTCTACAAAGGCAACATGTATAAGTGAAAAATACTTGATTAATCTGAAAGAAGGCCAAAAAATGAGAGAAAAGGAATACAGAATAAACGGGTAAGTGAAGTAAGCCAGTCACAGAAGGACAAATACTGCAATCTCTCACTTATATGAGGTATCTAAAATGTTCAAACTCATAAAAGCAGAGAGAAGAATGGTGTTTGCCAGAGACCAAAAGGAGGGGGAAATGGGAAGTTGTTGTTCAAGGGGTATAAGGTTTCAGTTAAGCAAAACGAATAAGTGCTAGAGATCTGCTGTACAACATAATGCTTGTAGTTAATAATACTGTATTGTATATTAAAAATTTGTTAAGAGGCAAGATCTCATGTTAAATGTTCTTATCACAATAAAAACAATTTCTCTAATAAATTGCCTTTATTTTGAGATCAAAATGATTACTGTGATTTTAAAAAAAGCAGTTGAGGGGCCTCCCTGTGGCATAGTGGTTAAGTTTGCGTGCTCTGCTTGGGTGGCCCAGGGTTCACAGGTTTGGATCTCGGGCACTGACCTACACACCACATATCAAGACATGCTGTGGCAGGTGTCCCACATATAAAGTAGAGGAAGATGGGCACAGATGTTAGCCCAGGGCTAATCTTCCTCACCAAAAAAAAAAAAAAAAAGCGGTTGAGTAGACATTAGTTCTATACTCGTTCAAACTGTGTGGTTTTTATTTGGCTAGGCACTATTTTGATGGTTTTTACTTTAATATTATTGTAATAAGTGCAGAATTCTTTTTGTAAGTGTTTTTTTCTTGATGGTAACTTTTCTTTTTGAAGTTGAGAAAAGGAACAATAGCATGTTTCATAAGTATTTGTTTTAGCAGCATTTAAGGATTTTAGACTTTAGAAAAAAATAATATCATCAAAACATATTCAATAGAGAAGGTAGAGTTTTATTTAAGATTTTGACTTTTAAATATTATACTTTGTTTTTTTTTCCCCAAGTGGTGAGTCAGTGCATGCCCGGAATCTGAACTGGTGAACCCCAGGCCGCCGCAGCGGAGTGTGCACACTTACCCGCTTGCGCCACCAGGCCGGCCCCTGGGTCTTTTGTTTTTATCCAATCAGCGACCCTATGCCTTTTTTTTTTTTTTAATTTTTTGTTTATTGCAGTAACTTTGGTTTATAACATTGTATAAATTTCAGGTGTACATCATTATACCTCTATTTCTGCATAGATTACATCATGTTCACCACCCAAATACTAATTACAACCCATCACCACACACATGTGCCAAATTATCTCTTTTGCCCTCCTCCCTCCCCCCTTCCCCTCTGGTAATCACCAATCCAATCTCTGTCTCTATGTGTTTGTTTGTTGTTGTTATTATCTACTACTTAATGAGGGAAATCATACGGTATTTGACCTTCTCCCTCTGACTTATTTCACTTTGCGTAATACTCTCAATGTCCATCCATGTTGTCACAAATGGCTGGATTTCATCATTTCCTGTGGCTGAGTAGTATTCCATTGTGTATATATACCACATCTTCTTTATCCATTCATTTCTTGATGGGCACTTAGGTTGCTTCCAAGTCTTTGCTATTGTGAATAACGCTGCAATGAACAAAGGGGTGCATGTATCTATACGCGTTGGTGTTTTCAGGTTCTTCAGATAAATACCCAGCAGTGGAATAGCTGGATCATGTGGTAGTTCTGTCCTTGATTTTTTGAGGAATCTCCATACTGTTTTCAATAGTGGCTGCACCAGTCTGCACTTCCACCAGCAGTGCGTGACAGTTCCCTTCTCTCCACAACCTCTCCAACACTTGTTGTTTCCCGTCTTGTTAATTATAGCCATTCTGACGGGCGTGAGGTAATATCTCATTGTAGTTTTGATTTGCATTTCCCTGATAGTTAACGATGTTGAACATCTTTTCATGTGTCTGTTGGCCATCTGTATATCTTCTTTGGAGAAATGTCTGTTCAGGTCTTTTGCCCATTTTTTAATTGGGTTGGTAGTTTTTTTGTTGTTGAGATGCATGAGTTCTTTATATATTTTGGAGATTAACCCCTTATCAGATGTATGGTTTGCAAATATCCTCTCCCAATTTTTAGGTTGTTTTTTCATTTTGTTGATGGTTTCCTTTGCTCTGCAGAAGCTTTTTAGTTTGATGTAGTCCCATTTGTTTATTTTTTCTATTGTTTCTCTTGCCTGGTCAGACATGGTGCTTGAAAATATGTTGCTAAGACCGATGTTGAAGAGCGTACTACTGCCTATGCTGTCTTCTAGAAGTTTCATAGTTTCAGGTCTTATATTCAAGTCTTTAATCCATTTGGAGTTAATTTTTGTGTATGGTATGAGATAGTGGTCTACTTTCATTTTTTTGCATGTGGCCATCCAGTTTTCCCAACACCATTTGTTGAAGAGACTTTCTTTTCTCCATTGTATGTTCTTGGCTCCTTTGTCGAAGATTAGCTGTCCATAGATGTGTGGGTTTATTTCTGGGCTTTTGATTCTATTCCATTGATCTGTGTGTCTGTTTTTGTGCCAGTACCATGCTGTTTTGGTTACTACAGCTTTGTAGTATATTTTGAAATCAGGGAGTGTGATACCTCCAGCTTTGTTCTTTTTTCTCAGGATTCCTTTAGCTATTCGGGATCTTTGGTTGTTCCATATAAATTTTAGGATTCTTTGTTCTATTTCTGTGAAAAATGTTGTTGGAACTTTGATAGGGATTGCATTGAATCTATAGATTGCCTTAGGAAGTATGGACATCTTAACTATGTTAATTCTTCCAATCCAAGAGCACAGAATATCTTTCCATTTCTTTGTGTCTTCTTCAATTTCTTCCAGCAATGTTTTATCGTTTTCAGCGTACAGATCTTTCACCTCTTTGGTTAAGTTTATTCCTGGGTATTTTATTCTTTTTGTTGCAATTATAAATGGGATTGTATTCTTAATTTCTCTTTCTGCTATTTCGCTGTTAGTGTATAGAAATGCAACTGATTTTTGTATGTTGCTTTTGTATCCTGCAACTTTACCGTATTCGTTTATTACTTCTAAAAGTTTTTTGGTGGATTCTTTGGATTTTCTATATATAAAATCATGTCATCTGCAAATAGTGAGAGTTTCACTTCTTTCTTTCCAATTTGAATCACTTTTAATTTCTTTTTCTTGCCTGATTGTACTGGCTAGGACTTCTAGTACTATGTTAAATAGGAGTGGTGACAGTGGGCATCCTTGTCTGGTTCCTGTTCTTAGAGGGATAGCTTTCAGTTTTTCACCATTGACGATGATATTAGCTGTGGGTTTCTCATATATGGCCTTTATTATGTTGAGGTACTTTCCTTCTATACCCATTTTATTGAAAGTCTTTATCATAAATGGATGCTGTATCTTGTCAAATACTTTCTCTGCATCTATTGAGATGATCATGTGATTTTTATTCTTCATTTTATTAATGTGGTGTATGACGTTGATTTGCGAATGTTGAACCATCCCTGCATACCTGGAATAAATCCCACTTGATCATAGTGTATAAACTTTTTAATATACTGTTGTATGCGATTTGCTAGTATTTTGTTGAGGATTTTTGCATCAATGGTGATCAGTGATATTGGCCTGTAATTTTCTTTTTTTGTGTTGTCCTTGTCTGGTTTTGGTATCAAGGTAATGTCAGCTTCGTAGAATGAGTTAGGGAGCTTCCCCAGCTCCTCAATTTTTTGGAAGAGTTTGAGAAGGACAGGTATTAAGTCTTCTTTGAATGTTTGGTAGAATTCACCAGGGAAGCCGTCTGGTCCTGGACTTTTATTTTTGGGGAGGTTTTTAATTACTGTTTTGATCTCCTTACTGGTGTTTGGTCTATTCAAATTCTCTATTGCTTCTTGATCCAGTTTTGGAAGATTGCATGATGATAAGAATTTATCCATTTCTTCCAGATTGTCGCATTGGTTGGCATATAGCTTTTCATAGTATTCTCTTATAATCTTTTGTATTTCTGAGGTGTCTGTTGTAATTTCTCCTCTTTCATTTATGGTTTTACTTATTTGAGCCTTGTGTCTTTCTTTTGTGGTGAGTCTACCTAAAGGTTTGTCAATTTTGTTGATCTTTTCAAAGAACCAGCTCTTGGTTTTATTAATTTTTTCTATTGTTTTTTTAGTCTCTATTTCATTTATTTCTGCTCTGATTTTTATTATTTCCCTTCTTCTACTGATGTTGGGCTTGGTTTGTTCTTCTTTTTCCAGTTCCTTTAGGTGCATTGTTAGATTGTTTATTGGAGATTTTTCTTGTTTGTTGAGATAGGCCTGTATTGTTATAAAATTCCGTCTTAGAACCGCTTTTGCTGTAGCACATAAATTCTGGCATGTCGTATTTTCATTTTCATTTGTCTCCAGGTATTTTTTGATTTCTCCTTTGATTTATTTGTTGACCCAATCCTTGTTCAGTAGCATTTTGTTTAATCTCCACATATTTGTGGCTTTTCTGATTTTCTTCCTATAGTTGATTTCTAGTTTCATACCATTGTGGTTAGAAAAGATGCTTGGCATTATTTCAATCTTCTTAAATTTATGGAGACTTGTTTTGTGGGCTAATATGTGATCAATCCTGGAGAATGTTCCATGTGCATTTGAAAAGAACATGTATTCTTTGGTTTTTGGATGGAATGCTCTGTATATATCTACTAGGTCCATCTGTTCTAGTGTGTCATTTAAGGCCAATGTTTCCTTATTGATCTTCTGTTTGGATGATCTATCCGTTGGTGTAAGTAGAGTGTTAAAGTCCCCTACTATTATTGTGTTACTGTCTATTTCTCTTTTTATGTCTGTCAATAATTGCTTTATATATTTAGGTGCACCTACATTTGGTGTGTAGATATTTACAAGTGTTATATCCTCTTGTTGGATTGTTGCCTTGATCATTATGTAATGCCCTTCTTTGTCTCTTTTTACAGTTTTTGTTTTAAAGTCTATTTTGTCTGATATGAGTACTGCTACCCCAGCTTTCTTTTCATTGCCATTTGCGTGGAGTATCATTTTCCATCCCTTCACTTTCAGTTTGTGAGTGTCTTTAGGCCTGAAGTGTGTCTCTTGTATGCAACATATATATGGGTCTTGTTTTTTTATCCAATCAGCCACCCTATGCCTTTTAATTGGAGCATTTAGTCCATTGACGTTTAAAGTAGCTATTGATAAGTATGTACTTACTGCCATTTATTAACTTTTTTTTTCAGTGTTTTAGTAGTCCTTCTCTGTTCCTTTCTCCTTCTATACAGAAATGATGGTCTCTTTAGTTTGACCTCTGTCTGAAAGCTCTACTCTTTAACTCCCCTCCTCCCTCATTTTATGTTTTTGATATCATATCTAACCTCCTTTTTGTGCATTTGTATCCATTACCCTCTTATCATGGAAATAGATAATTTTTCCTAATTGTGATCTTCTCTTTTCCCCTTAAATCAGTCCTTTTAACATTTCTTGTAGCACTGGTTTCTTGGTGGCAAACTCCTTTAATTTTTGCTTGTCTGGGAAATTTTTGATCTCTCTTTCCGTTTTGAATGATAACCTTGCAGGTTAGAGTATTCTTGGCTGTAAGTTTTTTCTTTTTAGCGCTTTAAATATATCATGCCACTCTCTTCTAGCCTGTAAGGTTTCTGCTGAGGAGTCAGCTGATAGCCTTATGGGGTTTCCTTTGTATGTGACTTGTCTTTCTCTTGCAGCTTTTAGGATTCTCTCTTTATTTTTAATTCTGGACATTTTGATTATGATGTGTCTTGGTGTGGGCCTCTTTGGGTTTATCTTGTTTGGTGCTCTCTTTGCTTCCTGTACCTGGATGTCTGTTTCCTTTCTTAGGTTAGGGAAGTTTTCATCTACTATTTCTTCAAATAGATTCTCTGCCCCTTTGTCTCGCTCTTCTCCTTCCAGGACACCTATAACACGGATGTTAGTGCGCTTGATGTTGTCCCAGAGGTCCCTTAGACTGTCCTCACTCTTTTTAATTCTTTTCTCTTTTACCCGTTCAGCTTGGGTAATTTCTTCTAGTCTTTTGTCCAGCTCGCAGATCCATTCTTCTGTATCCTCTACTCTGCTTTTGAGTTCTTCTAGTGAATTTTTCATTTCCAGTATTGTATTCTTCATTTCTGATTGGTTCTTTTTTATATCTTCCATTTCTTTGTTGACATTCTCACTGAGTTCATCTATTCTTCTCCCCAGATCAGTGAGCATCCTTAACACTCTTTGTTTGAACTCTCTGTCGGATAGGTTGCTCGTTTCTGTTTCACCTAGTTCCTTTTCTAGGGTTTTGTCCTGTTCCCTTACTTGGAATGTATTCCTTTGCCTCCTCATTTTGCCTTTTTCCCTGTGCTTGTGTCTACGTATTAGGTAAGTCAGCTACGTCTCCTGCTCTTGGATAGGTGACCTTATATAAGTGAAGCCTTAGGAGGCCTGCAGTATGCTTCCCTTGGTTCTCAATGTTCCAGGTGTGACCCCTATGTAGGCTACGTGTGTCCTTCTGTTGTGGCCTGTTTGCTCTCCCTGTAGGCACCCAGGGAGGCTGAGTTATGCTCCTAGCCAGCTGTTGTAATGCTCAGCTGCTTGTAGTTGTTGTGGTCCTTCAGTCTCTTTATCAGGTGTGGGGAGCCCCAGCACAGTTGGCTGCAAGTTCTAATACCACATTTGCGTTTCAGTCTTTCTTTTAAGTGAGTCGGCCCCCAGCGTGGCAGGTTGTTAGGCTCGGGGGCTTACAAATGCTATAAGCCTCCAGCCTTTAGGTCTCTTGTCAGCTCTCTGAGGATTGCAGCTGGGTGGGGCTGGCCTCAGGCATGGGAACACCCAATTGTTTCAGGCTTTGGAAGGTGAGGCAAACCCCCTATGTGGGTCTTCAAGAAGCACAAGTCTTCTGCAGCTGACAAGCCCTGCCACCCAAAGGTCCACACACAGAGTCAACACAGTCCTGCCACATGTGCGTGCCCCGACCTCCTGAGTTGGACCAGCCTCTCCACGGCAGGAGCCCCACACACTCCACCACTGCCCCACACTCTCCACCTGCTCCTTATGCACGTCCTGCCCCACTGAAGTGGGCTCAGTTGCCAGGCTGCAGAGAATCCAGTCACCAATCTATGCAGGCCCACAAGTTGCCTGAGGGCTTGTTGTTGGGTGGGGCGTCTCTAAGGTGGGCTGCCTGCCCTGGCCGAGCTGGATTAAATGATTGCTCTAGTGGGTGGGGCAGACCTGGGTTAGCAGGCCCCAGGGAGAACTCCAATGGCGTCAGTGTCAGCTCGCCCACACCAGGCCACAACAATGGCCACCGCCAATGTCCCAGTCCCTGGAGAGGTCTCACCGCTCACTGCAATGCATTCAGAGCCTATCAGATGAGTCTCTTTTCACCAAAGCACTGTGCACCTTTCTTTCTGGTGATTTTAGGTTGCTTTCTGAAATGGGTGAGTTTGCGGGTGGGCCCTTTAAGAGCCGGTTTTAATTTCTTTGTGAGCCAGCTTTTCTGGGGGTCCTCCCCAATGTTTTAGTAGCCGCCAAAGTCAGATATGCCACTCGTCTCGATTTGCTGGGTCCACAAAATGCCCACAGTGGGGGTGCTCCCCGGCTCAAGGCCCCGCTCCTCCACGGGGGGCTGCATACCTCTGGGCTGCTCCTGGGCAGCCGTGAGGCGCTGCAGCTTGTGAAGGCAGCGTTTTTTCTCTCCAGAAGGGAGTTTCTGCCTCTTCCACCTCAATTAGGATTGTCCTTTGTTGCAGGAGTTCCTCTTATCCAGTTTTCAGTTCTCTCTCAGGGGTAATTTTTCCACGAGTAGTTGTATATTGGCTGTGTCCACAGGAGGAGGTGAGTTCAGAGTCTGCCTATGCCAGCATCTTGACTTCTCCACCTAAATTTTATACTTTCAATGACAGCAACAACAATCAGTGTGTTTATTTACAAAGAAAATGTTATTAAAATAGTGTTACATGTAATATTCTCATTTGGTGAAATGTTATTTTTATGAAAGGTAACCGATCTTACCATTTGATTTCATAATAGCCAGCATCAGTATTTAGTTAAAGCTTTAATGATATTACTTAACAGAAAAGTGAATCTTCTATGATGATACACCTGTACTCATCCATGTGCTAAACGGGTTTAGATAGTGATATTTGTTAATCGTGCTCCTGACCACATGCCTTAAAAAATCAGAGAAGGGTAAAAGAGAAAACATGGAAGTCTTTTATATTTCAGCTCCATTTATTCTGTAAGCATTAAATTACCAATTCTGCATTTTATTTTACCTTCATTTTCACTTAGAGGTTCTTGATCTGTCTTTGCTTTTGAAATTACACTAATTTTACACCTCTGTCCAACTCTCTTATGTCTCTTTCTTTCACAGCAAAGATCTGCTATAAATTTCAGAAATGAGTTAAAGTGCTATGACAATATTCATTTAACACGTGTTGTTTATTTAAGAGCTCTTCCCATTACTGCTAAGAGGTTATTCCTCACCTTTTTGTCTCCCTCAATCTGATGATACGAAATCTCCCTTTCTAATATATCTCACGATCTATATTCCTCATATTTTATTTCAGAAAATAAGTATTCAGTTATTTTATACTTCCCTTTTGTCTAACTACTGAGAAGTAAACTGTAAACTGAATTGTAGCCAGAGACTTATTCAAAATTGTATATGTATCTATTCTACATTTATATGACAGCAAGAAGATTTTTATAAACACTCAAAGCAACCCAAATAGCTTTCAATAATGGACTTGATATATAATGGATGGTATTTTCAAACAATAGTATTTAACTTCTAGAGTTAAACATTTTCTTTAACTATAATTTCACAATTTGAGTGCTGTGAGCATAAGCCTTTGGTTTTCCTCTTATCCCACAGTAACTCGGACTCAGTCTCTTCGCAAGTTTTCTTGCCTGTCCTCAAAATGTTAGTGTCCTTCAAATTTGTTTTTCTGTTTTATCTTCTTTCTATTCTCCTCATTAGTAATGGTTACTATCATCCATGCACAGAACTCTAGCATCTATATACTCTTAGCTCACAAATCTATATCCCTATTGCAGATAGATTTCTACAGCTACAAAACCTTATTTCATTTAATTCATCATCCAAATTGAGACTTGTGCGAGTGAAAGGAAGTGCTACGCTTCAGGCAGCAAGAATAAACCACAGCTGTCTGAAGAAGAGATGCATATCTTCCTACTTTTATCTAACTAGTAGTACCTTTTGATATTTCTATTTTCGTGTTCCACAGCCAACCCAAATTCACATGTCCTTTGCTGAATTTATCATCTCTTTACTCAGTCTAGCTTTTTTTCCATTCACAGTGATTTGTACTGCAATCCACTGTCTCCCAAGCCAGAAAGCAGGAATCATCCTCAATTGCTTCTTCCTCTCTCTCCACGTTATCTCAGTTGCTGAGCCCTTTATATTCTACTTCTAAAATATCCTCTGAATATTTCTATTCCTCTCCTCCCCTAAAACTCCATTCTAACCAATTCCAATTTTTCTTTCTTTCTCTTATATTACAGCAGACCCATCAAACTCTTTTCTCTGTTCCTAATCTTGTATGCCAAGCCGATCTCCGTACCACAGCTAGAGGTAACTTCTTAACACAAAAACCTGATCCTGTTATTCCCTTCACTCGCTGCCCATTGACCTTAAGATGAAATTTTGGAAGTCTTTTTATCATCTCTGCCAAACTCTCTAGGGCTCTCTCTCTCTGTCTCTCTCTCTAATGACACATTCAGCATTTGAGGCATTCTGAATTCCTTTCCAAAAATTTATTTCTTCTTTCATTCGCCTCTTGTCCTTTGCAGCTGCTATTCATTCCCTTCCTCTTTGTTTTTGTGATCCCTAGCCATTCGTCATACCCCAATATAGACATCACTTCATCCATAAAGCCTTCTTTGACTCCCCTAGCCATTTAGCTGCCCCTCCCGTGTGCCCTGTGACATTTCTATATCTTACATTGGCTCCTTGGCCTTCTACACCGTATGGGTTGCAAGAACAGGACCTAGTCTGTTTTGTTTATCACAGAACCTGACATATCATATATGCTCAATAATTATTTGTTTATTCCTTTGATTTCGTTTGTTTTATCTCATATTTAAGTACCTTGGTGCTTGCACTGTTATTCTGAATTTATTTTTGACTGAGGATTCGTTTCTTCTGTGTTCATATACTCCCAAACAGTATATATTTTGGGGTGGGGGACTTTTATTCCCTCTGCCTCATAGTTTTTCCCCAGATATTTTGTGACTTTCTTGCCCACATCTCTCTTTCCACTTGACTTCTGCTTCTTCAGAGAACCCAGTCCTAATCGCTCCCATCACTCTCTATTCACGTCTATTTTCCTTATATTATTCTCTTCCTATCAATTATCACACCTGATGTATTATTCAATTTATAATTTATTATCTGTCACTCTTGTTTGATTATAAGTCCCAGGAAGGCAAGGACTTTGGCCAGCACCTAGAATTGGGCCTTGCACACAATAGGTACACAATAAATGATTGTGGAATGAATAAATGATAATTTCTATTGATTGATACCCTACTATTGGCCTTTCTTTTATTCCCAGACTAAATCCCAAACGATCATGGATTTTAATGCACGCTCATCGTGATTATCTTTAATAAGCATTTTATTCAAATACATATTTTTTAATTTGATGAATCCTTTGTCAAGTTTTGGAATCTTTGTAATGATAGCGTCTTGAAAAATATTTGGAAACTTTACTTCTCTGTGATCTGGAACAATTTAAATAGGGGTTATTGATTCTTTGAAGACTTGATTTAATGTCCCTCCTCTTCTGTCACTGTTTTTAAGTTTTCTAATATTTATTAATGTAGTTTGGTAGCTTATTTGATATAGGAGATAAAAATTATTATGTAATTACATAAAACATTGTCTTAATATTTTTATTTTATATCTGATTGTACTTAATAAATATTTATTTCTAATTTATTTTTGTATACTTTTCGATTTTATTCTCTCTTTTCTTTCCTGTTCTTTTTTCTTACTCCTTTCCTCTTCCATTCTCCCCTTGCTTTCTATATTCACACCAACTCACAGACTCACAATTTCTCTACCTCTTTGACTGAGATATTGGTTTGTCTACTTATTTGATGTTTGTAAAGACACCTAGTATTCTAGTTACAAAATTTTGAAGTTATTTTTGTTTTTAATTATTTATTTTTTTATATTACAGCATTTCTTCTCTGGCACATATAAAGCATTACGGTTCAACCGCAATTCATTTATTACCGTTTTTTCCTGTTTAGAAGTGAGAATGGTTAAAGGTTTTATTTTTTATAGATATCTTATTTTATTTTTACTTGCTGCTAGTAGGATTTTAATTTACCTTTACATCATACATTTTTATGAGATATATCTAGGTCTGAGATTGATTTTGCCTGAAACATGGTGACTTCCTTCAGTTATCAGCTATAGAAAATTTTATTTTTTATTTCTTTGGTAACTGGCTCTCTATCTTCTGTTTTTTCACATTATTTTCATGTCTTTTCTCGATTTCTCCGTATTCTCTACTTATTCAAGTATTTCTTCATGTTTTTAATAAATTTTAAGCAACATCAATTAAAACTGTGTCTACATTATGGTTACATTCCTCTATTGTGTTTTTGGTCTCCTTCCTTATCAGATTCATCTTCAGCATAAATCTAATTCTGTGTCTATTCCTTAGAATCATATCTGCTCATATTCCATTGGTAGCAACAAACTAATTTACTGAAATTTCCTTGCGGTAGATTAATTTCATAGGACCTCCCATTGAGCGATCTGGGTGTTTTGCTCTTTACCATGTTCTGTCATATTTTTTCATAAACCTGTGATTACAAAGTCAGTAGTCCCTGTGCTCATTATCAAATATGGCCAGAGACAGCTGAAACTCAATGATCGCTCTTGGCTTTTTCCTCTGAAAAGAGACAAGTTGGCCAAATTGTCATATGTTTTTGTAGGACGAATTGAGGTACCTGACTCAGAGGTTAATTCCCAGTTCTAGGCAATTTAAAAATTAAAATAACATTGACATGCAGTTTTATCCCTCTCACCCTACAAGTTGGTGACATTCTGAGTAGATGTAGTGCATAAATACTGCACTTTTCAGCATGCGTGGCCACTAGGATTTCTTTCCTCATCCTCCACCTACAGTGTTTTATTTAAGGGGAATACAAATAATACAATTCACCATGCCTCCATCATGTTTTTTGACATTTAGTTAGTTGTTTTCTGAAATGTTTCAGAATGTACTTGACTGCAATTAGTTGAAGAGTTCATGGATCAATGGCTTTATTATTTTCCTCAGTTTGTCTCATTCTTGAAGCAAAGCCAGGGAATACCCCAAGCTAAAGGATAAATACATTTTGCTAAGTGCTGCTTTATTTATTTTATAATGTCCATCTATATCTTCCATATTTTTGCATTATACTATATATTATTCCTAGATATTTTCCTTGCCATTAAGATATAAAAATTTTAATTGTTTTCTCTCTTTTTCACTGCAAAATTAATGAGAAAGTGCCATTTTGAGCCAGGTTAATATATTTTATTTTTGATGTTACTAAATGTTATAATTATGGTAAATAACTGGTAAAGGGTTATTGTTGTTCGAGGTTCATATATATTTCAACTTAAAGAATTCTTAAAACCACTTTTGAATTAGATACTATATTTCATATAAGAAATAAAGAAATAGAACATGAATATCCAATATTAACTTCCTTTACATTTGGGGCAGAAAGTCACAAAAATGTGAGATGTTAGGATATATAAGAGAAGACACCAACATAATACATGACCAGACAATTAATATTGGTAGTAGCACAAATGTAGATAAAAGATTAATTGGCTGTGATTAAAGTGTGATCAATGAAACTAGCATTAAATGGTGGCAAAAATAAGTGTGATTAATGTGAATTAGTGATAGAAATGAATGTAATAAAAATTTAAGAGCAAAGTAGGAAAAAATAATTTTTAAAGCATTTCTCCTAAATTTTCAAGGATTCCTCTGTGTTTAAATGCGGTTTTCTCATTTTTAATGGTGATAAGTTCAATGAGGAAATTCAATTATGGGAAAACTACCACTATTATTAATTAATTAATTAAACTATTGTGGCATAATTTTCATTTAAAAATTCACCAATTTTAAGTGTACAATTCAAAAAGTTTTGACAAATGTATATATTCATGCAACTACCATCACAGTCAAGATATATAACTTTTCCCTCCTCCCATTCATTTCAAAATGTTTTATCATTTGTCTTGTGATTTCTCCTTTAATCTATGGGTTATTTAAAGTATATTGTATAATTTCAAAATATTTTTGCTGGGTACCACTCTTTTTTTTTTTAATTTCAGATATAAGTCTCTTGTAGTCAACCTACTTTGTATGATTTCAGTTTTTTAAAATTTATTGAGATTTGTTTTATGGCCAATAATATAGTTTATCTTGGTGAATGTTTTATGTGCACTTCAAATAATTGTTATCCTGTTGTTAGATGAAGTGTTCTCACAACGTTAGTTGGTAATGTTATTCAAGCCAATGATTATTGAGAATGAAGAGTTGAAAACTCCACTTATAATTGTAGATTTGTCTATTTTGTTTCTCAGTTATATCAGATTTGATTCATGTGCTTTAACATTACTTTGTTAGATGCATATATACTTTTAGGATTGTCAAGGCCATTTTGGTGACTTGAACTTTTTATCATCATGAAATACCTTCTTATGCTTGGGTATATTTTTTATTCCAAAATCTGCTTTGCTGGGGGGCCAGCCCAGTGGCACAAGTGGTTAAGTGCGTGTGCTCCGCTGTGGCGGCCCGGGGTTTGCTGGTTCAGATCCCAGGCGCGCACCGATGCACTGCTTGTCAAGCCATGCTGTGGTGGCGTCCCATATAAAGTGGAGGAAGACGGGCACGGATGTTAGCCTAGGGCCAGTCTTCCTCAGCAAAAAAAAAAAAAAAAAAAGGAGGAGGATTGGCAGATGTTAGCACAGGGCTGATCTCCTCACAAAAAAGAAAAAAAAAATCTGCTTTGCTGATATTAATAGAGTCATAACAGCCTTCTTGTGTTTAGTGTTTGCATGGTATATCTTTTTCCAGCAGTTTTACAGTGAAACTAGATCTTTCAGAAGCACAAGGTTGGATCTTTCTCTTTTATCTTCTTTGACCACCTCTGGTTTTTAATTGGCTATTTAGACCCTACAGTTAATTATGAATATTGACATATTTGGAGTTAAGTCTTCTGTTTTGCTTTGGGTTTTCTGTCTATCCCATTTGTTCCTTGTACCTTTTAAACATTTTTCTTGTCCTCCATTGAATGAATTGAGAATATTTTATGAATCTGTTTTAAATCTGCTATTTATTAGATTATTAGCTATATGAGATTTTTTTGGTGGTTGATATAAGTTTTATATATCTGTATATATGTATCTGTATCTTTAACTCTATCTTCAAATAATTTTATACTTCATAGATTTTTTAAGAAACTTACAACATTATACGTCCATTTCCCTGCCCATCATTTGTGATAGAATTTTCATACATTTTACTTATACATTGTTATGAATCCACATTACATTGCTCTTATTATGCCATAAATGGTCACTTATTATTTAAAGAGAATTGAAAATGAGAAAATTTCTTTTATATTACCCACATAATTGCTATTTCCTGTGGTGCTCATTTTTTTGCATAGGTCCAAATTTCCATGTCTCTGGTCTAAAAAATTTTTTGTACTCTTTCTTACACATTTTCTGGTGATAAATACTATCAGCTTTTTATTTTTTAGCCTTAAAATGTTTTTATTTCAAAAAACATTTGAAATTTTTTTTCTATTCTTGAGCCATATTTTTTACTGATATATATTTTTTTTCTGGAGCCATATTTTTTAGTGAGTATAGAATTCCATGTTGACAGTTTTCCCCTCTGTAGTTTAAAGATATTTCTCTATTGTCTTCTGCCTTACATTATTTATGACAAGAAATCTTTTTTTATTTATGTTCCTCGCAATAATGTCTTTGGGCTTGATTGAGATTCTTAGACCAGTATGATTATAATTTTTATCAAATATTAAAAATGTTCTACTATTTGGTACTTTAAAGTCTGCTTTGTCTGGTGCCACAAGTCACCAGAATTTTTTGTTTGTTTGTTTGTTTACTCTCTGTTTCATTTGGATAGATTCTATTGCTATGTCTTAAAGTTCACTAATCTCTTCTGCAGCGTATTGTAGTATTAATTTTCATTTCAGGTACTATTTTTTCATCACTCAATGTTTAATTTGAGTTGATTTAATATCCCATTTCTCTCCTTTTCATTCACATTTCTTCTCCTACCTTTTTGAGATATTGGCCATATTTATAATAACTTTCTTAATCTCCTTGTCTGTCAGTTTCATCAATTATGTCATATTGATTGATTTTTCTCTTGATTGTGGCTCATATTTTCCTGCTTATATGCTTGGTAATTTTAAATTGAATCCTGGACATTTGTAAATTTTATGTTATTAGATGCTGCATTGTGTTGTTTTCCTAAATAAGTGTTGGATTATCTTTTTTTCTGTCATGCTGTTAATTGGAATCAGCTTAATCCTTTTCAGGCTTGTTTTTAAATTTTGTTGGGGGATGCAGAGAAGCATTTAAACCAGGGTTAACTTTGACCCCCTTCTACACAAATACTTTTTAGATATTTTATTCAAAACCCACGTATTACCACGTCTTTTTATTCTGGCTTATGGAGACATAAACATTTCCCAGCCCTTTGTGAGCTCCAAGAATTTTTCCGTCTACCTCTTTCTGGTCATTCTTTCCTGAGAGTGAGGTGTCTTCTCATACTTGCCTGGCTCAGCACACAACCGGAGACTAGAGGGGACTCCTCATCTCTATAGAGATTTGCCTGTGTATAGCTCTCCCCTTTCTGGTACTCTTATAAATTCTAGTCACCATCACCTTTTGGGACTCTAATCTATTTCTCTTCAATTCATCAGAACTGGTGAATTTTGGTTGGAATTCATCTCATGATCTGGAAACTGTCTTCAGGTGATACAACTTTAGGGTTTTCCTTTCTCCTTCCTTTACTCAAGGATAATAGTCCTGAGTTGCCAATACTTGAAAACTTGTTTCATATATTTTGTCTATTTTTCTATCTGTTTAGAACAAAGGCTAAATCTGGTCTTTGTTATGCCATTGTCCTAAAGTTAATAATTATGTATTTACTTCATATCAACTTAATTTTTGTTCTAAATTGATCATTTTAGCCTTTTATGAAAATAAAACTCAGTTATTTTTGCTTTTTTATTCCACCGTTTCCAACCACATCATGCTGCAATTCACAGGGAAGGGTCTATTAGCCTTTAGTCTACATAGCTTCTAGGACAGTTATCCTTCGCCCAACATAGTTCCATTAGATCTAGTATTTTTTTAGATTTTGGATTATGTTTAAAATCCAGAAATTTATGACACAGCTGGAAGCCCTTGTGCCTGGCTTATAGCCTAGCCTCTTTAGTTACTCTAAAAAATATGATTTAAAGTTGAGATCAAACATAACTATTGTGTAATTATTTCATGCAAGAACTATTTTTTTAAGCTCCTGCTATGTGTCAGCCATTGCTCTAAATGTTAACCCATTTAATCCTTATGATAACTATTCAGTAAAGGAATTGTTATTATTAACATTTTATCAATGAGAAAATAGAGCCACAGCAAGGCATCGTGACTTGCTTCCTAATCTCACAACTAGTAGATGAAGTAAATAGGATTTGTACCTAAGTAGTCTAGCTCCAAGGTTGGGGTTCTTAACCACTATACAGTACAGCCCTAAATACTGTTAAAGCAGCATTCATATAAACTGTGATTGTCTAAAATGCATATATTAGTAAACAAAACAATGAAAAAAAGTGAATTGAATAACCAACTGAAGTTAGAAAAACAACAACAAAATAAATCCAAAGAAAGCATAACAAAGCATAATAAAGGAAGAAACAGAATTAAAAATTTAGAAAACAAAACCATGGCAGTACTAATAAAGTAATGCACGAACTTGATATTTAGGGGGAAAATGATAAACCTTTAGATAATAGAGTACAAAAAGAGGAAGAAAGCATAAAACACAGAATAAGAAATGCTAATAGGCAAATAACCACACACAAAAAAGAGCTGGTTAAAAGGATCCTAAGAGACAATATCGAGCAATTATACAAAAAATTTTAGAATAAGAATGGGATAGATAACTTTATAGGCAAGTATGATTATCAAAACTGACCTCAGAAGACAGAATGTAAACTCACCAATCACAGTAAATAAAATAGAGAAAATTGTTGAAGACCTACTCTCCAAAAGAGCACCAATCTCAGCTATTATCATGGGGCAATTTTATTAAACTTCTAAGAAATAAAAATTTCAGTTGTGTTTGAAAGAAAGAAATTTTTAAAATTCTTTTTATGATGCTATCATGACACTGATATCAAAACCCAACAAAGATAGCACAAAATGGACAACTACAGATAATTCAAAAACATTCTAAAATAATAATATACTATTACCAAGAGGGGCTTATTCTAGGAATTCTAGAATTGTTCAAATAACTTTCCGCATTAATGGAAAAAAGTATATGATTATCTCTATACATTTTAAAAAGGCACGTTGTAAATTTAACATCCACCCTTAAAACATAAGACATGGATACTTCCTTTGCACAAAAGAACATTTATTTCTGGAAAGTGGCTTGAGGGTGCTCATATAATGCTTATTGGGCATATAAACTCATCTACCTGCAGGAAAATTTTCTTTTCTTTTTGGCTGTCTATCAAGTCTCTTCTTCTAGAACATTGACTAGTATCCTTCAGAGTGATTTAAATTCTGACAAAACATGGGAATAGACACTAATCAAGAAGCTACCACTCTCAGCCATTGCAAAATATTCTTTAATCAAGGAATTATAAACAGGACGATAAAGTAATATAGGATGAAGCAATGTACGCTATTTTCTCGATAAAATAACCTGCTTCAATACTTAGAACATGAAGCCCCATATCTATGCCTGGTTTTTAAGCTGTCTATTATGTTGTCCCACCTCAATATTTCCAAGCTTGCCATATTCTTTACTACTACTATGGGTTTGTTTCTATTCTTTCACATTTCTGAAATTTATTCTTTTACCTTTTAACCACACAACTTCTAAACATTGTGCAAAACCCAGCATTAGGAGCACCTCCTAACTGAAACTTTTCACGGACAAAATCAAATCACATTGATCATTCCCCTTCCTGGTTTCTTGGTGCTCCTATGTTGTAAACTATCACTTTTTAAATATATATTAAAACTATTCAATTTAATGAACTCTTGCATTTTCTACATTAAACACTCTAAGGAAACGTATAGCGTTATATATTTTTTGTTTTCCCTCAGCATATAGCAAGGTGCATTTATTACAATTTCTTGGTCTTTGCATTTTTTATGATTTTGAAGATTTATCATTAAACTCTGTTTATACTTTTTAATGGTTATATTTATAATTTCAGGATCAATGAACTTTAGACATATCTTAATTGCACACTATGAAGAAATTTGTGCATATATACTCCTTCATTACACTCGCTCACATTATCTGGGCATTTTCTCCTGGAGACATTTCTTCATTTCATGTCCTCATGTCCTGTGCCATCCTCCTCCATTGGAATATGAGGGTGATCTCTCTGTGGTTTGCTGGTAAAACCCTTTATATAATTGATTTAAGTGTATGTTGTTTTAGCATTTATTCATATTTGTTAATTTTCTATGATTAGCAGCTGTAAAGCTGTTTACATCTAATTTTGTTTATATCAGTATGGTTCTTTCTTAGCCTCATTACAACTTCCCTTCTGCATATAGAATGTGCTGTAAAAAGGTTCTCCTGCACTAACAATACTAGACCTCACTCTCCAAGTAAAGGAACTCTGGATAAGCTGTTCTGTATACTCAATCTACTCTGTGCCCTGTGCATGCCTAGTGTTCCATATCTGCTGTAGCCATTATCCCTTTATTTGGTCCAAATTTCATTGTATTCATCAGTTATTCTAAGTATCGTGTGGTTTGGCATGTGATTGTTTTCTAATTAATTGAAGATAAATTTTTCTCTTTGTTCTTTTTATTATTTGGATTGATTTTTAAAATACAATGCCATATACAAGGCTTTATTCTATTTTTCTTCACTATCTCCTGTCGATTTATTGTAGTAGATATTGTGTTTCAATTTGATTTATTGTTGTCTCAGATTTCTTTTATGCCTTGATTTTGAGATCTTATCCTCAACTATGATAACTTATGGATGGAAATGTTACTGCCAGATGAGTCCATTAATCTATGACTATAACATATTAATTTATGTATTCAGTTTTTCATGTGTAACAGATACATTATGGATCTTTCTCATTTTGATGTCTAATGTATTATAATTTTTCATTGAATAATAAATGATGTATGATTACATGTGATATTAATTACTTACAATTTAATTTATTTCTTCTGAGCAAGTGAGAAAAAGTATAAAATGGAAACTCATTATTCAGTATAATAGGGCATAGCTATGAAACTCATTATTAATTTCCAATCTGTCCATCTCCTTTTCTTTTTTTAATAGGACCTAAAGAGTATTATACTAAGTGAAATAAGTGAGACAGAGAAAGATTACCACATGACTTGACATATATGGAATCTAAAAACAAAACAAAAGAACAAACAAAGCAAAACAAAAACAGACTCAGAGATACAGAAAACAAACTGGTGGTTGCCAGAGGGGAGGCCGCTTGGGGGTTGGGGGAAATAGGTGAAGGGGATTAAGAGGTACAAACTTCCGGTTATAAAATAAATAAGTCATGGGAATGTAATGTACAGCATAAGGAATATATTGTAATAAATTTGTATGGTGACAGATAGTAACTAGACTTCTGGTGGTAATCATTTTCTAATGTTTATAAATATTGAATCAGTATGATGTACACCTGGAACTAATATAATATTGTAGGTCAACTTTACTTCAATTTAAAAAAAAATAAAGAAAAAAACGTTTAATAAATATTTATTTATTATTTTCTTTTTGCTGAGGAAGATTTGCCCTGAGCTAACATCTGCTGCCAATCTTCCTCTCTTTTATATGTGAGCTGCTGTCACAGCATGGCCACTGACAGGTGACTGGCATAGGTCTGCACCTGGGAACTGAAACCAGGCCACTGAAGCAGAGCACACCGAACTTAACCACTAGACCACTGGGACTGGCTCTTAATAAATATTCATTAAATAAATAAAGTAGGTTTTAGGGTAGGTTCTCTGCAAAGTGTTTCTAATAAATAAATCATTCTATAACTTGGCCCTCCCAAAAATAGATGTCATTTTAAGGGAATAGCCTAAAAAATCTCTGTTAACATCTTGCAGCTTTATACAGATTTCAATTCTCACACATTATTTTATCACATTCATATAGATTTTTTTGTAATATCCTTCTCAAGAGGCAAAAACAGTATATTCTTTATGTCTATTTATGAACAGAATTTAATATGATCTCTAGTTGAAAAATAGTTTATGTGTTTTCATTGTTGTATTCATAAATACGAGCTTTTTTTGTACTACTTCAGACAAAGACCCCATCAGCAGTGAGTTCTGATAAGTTTCGGTTGCAGCCATAGCAATGAGCTTTCTGAAGCAATGCCTAGTATGCATTATAGCAGCAATGACTTTTTAAAAATTATTTTTCATTGAGGTAAGAATTAATAACATGAGACCTCCCTTTTTTTCCTTCAAATTTTTAACTATATAGTACAGTATTTTTAACTATAAGCAAATGTTGTACAGAAGGTCTCTAAAACTTATTCATCTTGCATATCTGAAACTATACCAGTTCAACGGCACCTCGTCATTTCTCTCTCCCCCAAGCTCCTGGTGACCACCATTCTACTTTCTGCTTCTATAAGTTTTACTATTATAGATACTTCATATAAATGGAATCACACAGTATTGTCCTTCTGTGACTGCCTTATTTCACTTATTGTAATATTCTCAAGATTCATCTATATTGTTGCATACAGCAGGATTTCTTTCTTTTTTATGGCTGAATAATATTCCATTGTATGTATATACCACATTTTTTCCTTTCTTATTTTTTTGGTTACCATTTTCTTTCCTTCCTTTCTTTCTCTTTCTTTCTTTGTTTTGTCCCTTCTTCCTCTCTTTCTTTCTTTCTTCCTCTCTTCTTCTCTCCCTCTTTCCTTGTCTTCCTTCCTTTCTTTTGAGAACACTTCAGATCTACCCTCTAAGAAAATTTCAACTATACAATATGCTATTGTTAACTATAGTCACAGTGCTGTACATTAGGTCTCTAGAATTTATTCATCTTGTATAAATGAAACTTTGTACACTGTAACCAACATCACTCTCTTTCTTCCTCCTCCCAGTCCCTGCAATTACCATTATATTCTCTGATTCTATGAGTTTGGCTACTTTAGATTTCATATATACATGAGGTCAATACAGTATTGTCTTACTGTGTTCGCCTTATGTCACTAAGGACGATGTCTTCCAGGTTCATCTATTTTGTTTCAAAAGACAGAATTTCCTTTTTTAAGGCTGAATAATAGTCCATTGTTCGTGTGTGTGTATATACGTATGTGTATGTATGTGTACACACATTTTCTTTATCCATTCATCCACTGACAGACACTTAGGTTGTTTTAATACTTCAGCTATTATAAATAATGCTGCAATGAACATGGAAGTGCATCTCTCTCCAAGATATTGATTTTATTTCCTTTAGATGTATACCTAGAAGTGAGAATGCTGGATAACAAGGTAGTTCTATTTTTAACTTTTTGAAGAACCTCCATACCATCTTCCGTAATGGCTATTCCAATTTACATTCCCACTAAAAGTGTACAAGGGTTCCCTTTATTCCACATCTTCACCAATATTTGCTATCTCTTGTCTTTTTGTTAAAATCCATTCTTGCAGATGTGAGATAATATCTCATTGTGGTTTTGATTTGTACTTCCCTGATGATTTGTGATGCTAAGCGCCTTTTCATATACCTGTTTGCCATTTGTATGTCTTCTTTGGAGAAATGTCTATTTAAATAGACATTTAAATAGACATAGTCTTTCGCCCATTTTAAAATAGGGTTATTTAGTTTTTGCTATTGAGTTGTAGGAGTTCCTTATGTATTTTGGATTTTAACACCTTATCGGATAGGTGGTTTGCAAATATTTTCTCCCATTCTGTAGGTTGCCTTTTCACTCTGTTGACTGTTTCCTTTGCTGTGCAGAAACTTTTTAGTTTAATGTAATCTTACATGTCTATTTTTATTTTTGCTGGTATATCCAAAAAATCGTTGCCCAGATCAATGTCAAGAAGCTTTTTCCCTATGTTTTCTACTAGGAGTTTGACAATTTGAGGTCTTACATTTGAGTCTTTAACCTATGTTGAGTTGATTTTTGTGTATGGTATAAAATAAGCTCCAATTTCATTCTTTTCATTTATATATCTAGTTTTCCTGACATATGGAATATAAGGATATATCAAGGTGAGAAGAATAATATGAGCAAAGACTGTGGAATATGTAAAAATTTGTTATTAAATTGTGTATTTAACTAACTTGCTATCTTTAATACACATTAAAGTTATTATTTTTGCATTTCTGGTCTTATGAAACTGAGTATGGTATACTCATTCAAGTTTGCTAACTTTTTTGTGTGTGTGTGACAAAGATCAGCTCTGAGGTAACATCCATGCCAATCCTCCTCTTTTTGCTGAGGAAGACTGGCCCTGGGCTAACATCCGTGCCTGTCTTTCTCTACTTTATATGGGACACGGCCACAGCATGGCCTGACAAGCAGCGCATTGGTGTGCACCCAGGATCCAAACCTGGGCTGCCAGCAGCGGAGTGCGCGCACTTAACCACTTAACCGCTACGCCATGGGCTGGCCCCTCAAGTTTGCTAATCTTTGTCCTCAATATCTCTGTTTCTCTATTACTCATTTTAAGTCCTTTTTAGCTCCTAGTAGTTTTTCCAGTTCCCGCTGAAGTAATTAATTCTTTGGAAATTCCTTTCATAATTTAGTCATTACCACTTCTCTTTAAACATCCTGCAGTATATTGATTTTTCACCTCTATGTTTGGTCTTCTCAACTAGATTGCAAGACCTTGTATTGGTAGGTCCATAAATTATATATCTTTATACTTTCTACCAGGTCTGTCATAGAGTAAATCCTGTAATAATATTAATCATAATAACTAGCTTTTATTCAATTCTTATTACATGCCAGGGAATAGTGAAAAATTTTGGGTTGATTGTTATAGATGAATAATGTGAAAGAGCACTTTCTGAATTGGACAATAAAAATTAAACATCTAGATAACTTCCAGGAGTTTACAGTTACATTTCTATGGATACAGCATTTGTGTTTGCGCAAACTAATAGACAGATTAGACTTAATGGAAAATAATATCATTCTTATCCCTGTGTTATTCTGGTTGAGTCAGTTGGCTTCCATAGCTCTGTAGCCTTTAAATATTCATATTCACCAGCTGTAAGTCATCTACTCAGACCTTGTATCAAAAAAGTTAAACTGCATACATAACAGAGAATCTATGATTTAATTCAAATGGGCTGGCCATGTTCCTTTGTTTGAACGTCATCACATACTTTTCTCTTTCCTGCTCTGGCCCCTTTTCTTTATACGAGTAATTGAGGAGGCTCTTCATTTTCTGGCACAGCTATGCCAACAACATTTGGTAGTGAGACATCTGTTCAGAACGTTTGCTCACAAGAGACTGTGATGATCCTGCACAGATCTGCACATTTGTGCAAGAAATTTATCTTTCCTTAGCTGACAGCAATGCTCATGTACCCAGAGGCAAACAGGAACCACACCCAGATACCTCCGGAGGGTAATTAGAGGTTAAACCTGGGCTAATACTTTATTGGGTCTGAGGTCAGGCCTGCTAGAGCCAACGCAGTGTGGATGCTGGACAGGTGTTGGAAATGAATGTGTAGAAGCTGCTTGACTCGTCTTAGTGGGTCTCATCTTGTTGAAGTCATTTTACATGTCAAATAAACAGAATAAGAGGAAACAATTAGAAACTTTCTCCACTAATTAATCTAAACTGTGTTTTGTTGTGCACAAATGCTGTTTCCCTAGTATGCAATACTGTGTTTTAAGTACTTGAAACAAAATTACTTTCTTCCTGTAGTGAAATAGTGTTGAAATCCAACTATTTCTGACTGTCAGACCAGTTCCAGAAGCATGCTATCAAAAATAAAGAACATTATAAAAAATATTCTATTGGAAACATTTTTGTTTTGACATCCTGTTAACATAGACAAGAGTTTCATTGTGCAATTACATATCTAATTATAAGCCAGAATTCTAACTTATCCATTTATTTGCCTTGTACAAAAATCATAAGATTTGTATAAAACTGATTAAGCCATTTGTGACAACATGGATGGACATTGAGGGTATTATGCAAAGTGAAATAAGTCAGAGAGAGAAGGTCAAATACCGTATGATTTCCTTCATTAAGAAGTAGATAATAACAACAATAAACAAACACATAGAGACAGAGATTGGATTGGTGGTTACCAGAGGGGAAGGGGGGAGGGAGGAGGGCGAAAGGGATAATTCGGCATATGTGTGCGGTGACGGGTTGTAATTAGTATTTGGGTGCTGAACATGATGTAATCTATGCAGAAATAGAAGTATAATGATGTACACTTGAAATTTATACAATGTTATAAACCAATGTTACTGCAATAAACAAAAAATTAAAAAAATAATTTATTTGGCACATTTTTTATATCAGGCAGCTATAGTTACTAGAGATAAAAAGATGAATAAAACATAATTTCATGCACTCAAGAATTTCACAATATAATGAATGAGACAGATATGCAAGCTATTAATAATAAAACATAATGATTAATGTTATCTTAGTCATAGACCTTGTGTATTGAATTAAAATGTAAGAAAAAAATGTTATGTAGTACATAAAACATGAAATATTTCAATTTTCATTATTAGAAACTTTTTCTCCATATATTTTATTTAGAAAGAAATAATGTGCTAGATATTACTTTGTCTGAAGTTAAAGATTTGTAGAAATGAATGCCTACCTGTTTAGATTTTTCTGTCTTAGAAGTGAAGTCTAAGGTTGACTTTCCCTAATATTTTGCTATTAAGTATAATTATGAGAAAAATTTAGTGCAGTTAAGTCTTTCCATAATTATTTACAAGGTTGTAATTAGTGATATTTTCCATTTTAAAACTATTTACTAGCCTATCTAATGAAGTCATAATATTAAATAAATGTAACAAATACAAAGAGTACTCATTTCAAAACGTTGCCAGGTCCTAAGACATGTTATTGGGTTATAACCACTATTAATTCAACTTCTGAATTATATGTAGTGTTAAATATTTTAATATTATATTGCTGTTTCTTTAACTGGAGATAGTGAGGAATTATATTAGAAAATAATTGGATACTGTCCCAGAATACTTTAGAAATAACATTACAATTTAAATAATCACCATGGCAACTTTGATAATTAAAGCTTAGTATCAAATTCCCCAGCAACTACCTGTTTTCAGAGGCTTAGCATTTTCAAACACCTAATTTTCTCATGATTGTAACTCTTTCTGAAATATTATATGGCCTAGCTTGCCTAGTCTGAAAGATTAAAACAGCACATTTGGGAGATATATTCATTTTAACTATATTGAAATTGTTGATTGATTATTATGGTCACTGTATAAAATTGTGGCCTAGGTTATTGTTAAACTACATGTAACTGTTGTTTCCAGGCATCCCCACTGTGGTGAGTACAATGAGGAACACAAGCGTAATCAAAAATATCAACGTTCTGAGCCCCTGCATCCTTGAGTGTTAACCTTTTTAAGTTTTTTTTTTCCCTTCTCCCATAAAATTTCCCTTCGTCCTCTGAGGTATGAGTCGTTGCCCAGTTCTCTTGCCCCCACCACGAGTCAGGTGTATAAATACAAGCACACTCTTCTGGTTTCCCTTCTTCTCACTCCCCATCCACAGCCTAGGGGAAGTGTTCTTCTAGTTCAGCAGTTCTTAAATTCTTTTATCACGGCCCTTATAAATATTAAAAAAAAAAAAACTGAATGGCCACTTAAAGACCACATACTTTTGTATCCTAAAGGTTAATAAAAAAGCTTTGAAAGGAGTTTAATTTTTACTTATTTATTTTATGGTAGTGAATGCCAAATTTAAGTACATTTTAATAGTTTAGGGTTAAAATCCTAGCTCCAACACTTACGTAGACTTGGGTAAGTCATGTATCCTGTGTGTTTTGGTTTTTCATTTGAGAAGCTAATAAAAGTTCCTACTTCACTGAGTTTTTGTAAGAGTTAAATTGATCCATATATGAACAGTTCTTCAAACAGCGCCTGATACAGAGAGGTGCTACATGTGTTCACTATTATTAATGGTAATGTACTACATGTAATAAATTACTACTAAATACTCCCTTACTCCTATGTACACAATTGAGCCTTTAAAGAAGCATGATATTTAGCTGTAAGATGAAAGAAAATACTTTTATTTTTCATATATTGATGCCTAGCAGACAGTCCTTATAGCCCACTATTGGGCTGTGTACCAATTTTCGAGAATACCTGCTCTAGGCTTATCACTCATGACTCATAGTCTTGAGGTGCCAGAAGCAGAGTTTTGTTGGTAACTGCAGAGACATGCTGATGAACATGGGAAGCTGGAATCCCACAGAGGTTGTAGGTACCACAGCCAGCTAGTCAGGGACTTTATAGTGCAGACCCTGAAAGTCCGTAGGAACATGGTAACTACTGAGATTTCTGCGTGTACTCCAGGCCTGGGATATGACTCCTCTGTTTCCCCCAGGAAGTCAAACCTGGCAAAATCAGAGGAAGCATATCCTTCGTCCTCTGTGATAAACTCAGTAGAAGTGGCCTTGATCTCACAATGTTTCTACTTTTTCAATTTTTTCCCTACATTGCCACCACAGCATCAGAGTGGCTAAATTGTGGTAAGTTTAGATCGTACTCACCTTTTTCGGCCTACATCCATCACTTTTTTCCAATTTGGCACTAAATCTAGCATATTGACGCCACACTCCAGATCCCTCGTAGAAGATTTCCTCCTCTGAGATCTGAAGTCCTTTTTTCTACAGAGCATCAGATATATGGTTATATCCTTGATAAATCAGTAGCGATCCATGAACCAGTTTTTTATTTCTTTGGAAAAAATTAAGTCCCAGTTCTACATTTTGATCATTATAATGGTAAGGTGTACTCTGTCATTTTACTTGCTATAGTTCAGACATTTGATGTTATTTCGTACCTGATGTTTATCAGTCTAGTATCCTGTAAAAGAAAGAATTAAACAATTTAATATTCAACAATGGAGATGACTAGAAAAACTTTTGGGTGTTCATAAAATGCAATACTAAAATAATAAATTTACAATTATTAATGTGGAGATGTTATCACGATATAGCAATTGAAAAGAATATGGCACTGAAAGGTGGATACAGATAATCCCATTTATTGCAATTTAATATTTAAATATAGACATAGAAACCTCTGTTAACAATAACAGCAATAATAAGAATAACATTTACTAAGCTCTCATAATATGCCAGGCACCACATGAAATATTTTACATTGTTTATCTTAGTCAATCTTGACTCTAACTCTATAAAGTTACGTATGGGGAAAATAAATCCTAATATTTAATCAGAAAAGCTAAACTACATGCACAAGGACACCAAGCTATTAGGTGGTAGAACTAGGGCATAAAGAGGCAATCGGATTCCAAGGCATGTGCTCTCATCCTCTAGTGGAGGCTAAAACAGTCAGAGGTTATCACTGAAGGAGAGGCTTATCTATGAATTTACTATGTTTTTCCTATATTTTTTCCTAAGCACATATCATAACATGACATGCTTTCTTTATGAATCTATGAGTCCTAAGAATCACTATTTTTTCTCTTTTTCACAAATTATCCCATTATTTATTCATTCTAGAACTTAAGCCAGGGTCAAGATGAAGCAGATCAGGCTACAATTTCGCAGTATCTTGTTTTACTCCTTCTATTCAACATTGCAAAATATTTCCTATTCATGCATGCATGCACTCATGCATACATTCGTTCACCAGAAAGGATTTATTGTGCACTCACAAATGTCAGGATCTGTTCTATGCAATGGGAATAAAAAAATTTACAAAACAGGTAAGATCTCTTCTTGTGAAGCTTATATTCTAGTAGGAAAAAACAGATCATGAACAATCATGGAAATAATGTATATATATTTGATCATTATATTAAGGAAAACAGAGCAGAATGCTATGATAAAGATTGAGTAGAGTGTGGAAATTGGGTGGTTGAGGAAAGTTTTTCTGAGGAGCTCATATTGAACAAAGAACTGAATGTTTAGGAAGAACCAGCCATGTGAAGACACCCTGGTGGATGAGCATTTCAGAGAGAAGACAGAGCAAAGTACAAAATCCCTTAAGTAGAAATTGACTTGGCCATTTTGAGGGGCAGAATTAATCTCTAGCCTTCATTTTTTCAGTGCAAGGGCTGTGAAGAGATATGAAATATTTAAATAAAGGCCTTAAACATGATCAAGAATGCCTATTTGTTAGAAATCTAAGGTTAAAACACATATAGTGCTGTTAATTATCTGCTTCTTTAAAAGAAAAATTAAGCAGTTCTTTTCACATGCAAAGGAGAAAGAAATCCGACATGTAGAGCACTTCACGTTAACATAAAAAACAAAATTTTGGCAATGCATCAAGAACACAATAAAAACTAAACAAAAGGAAAGCATGTAAAAGCGGTCCTCATTATTGTTTTGCATTAATTCTTTTGTTCAATTATATTGGCAACAGAGACTTGCAAAACCAAGCAGATTAATGATTCTAAAAGTTTAAGCTCCTTTATCTTCAAACTACAGAATCACTGTGTGTTCTGCCTCCATCTGGTCTTACTGCTTTTTATCTTATTTATTTGTCATTATGTATTCGGCATTCAGTTATTTCAGTGAAGAGCAATTCTGCAGGAAAAAAAATGCACTATTGCCAGCATAATAAAGGGACTAACACATTGCAGTTTAGTTGAGCCTTTGATGTTTGCTGTCTTTTTATATATGTGGATTTGCAAGGGGAGTCTCACCTGTTCCTCATGTGGCTTGCTTTTGACCCTCCTCTCACTACTGTCTAGTTAACCCAGCAGAAAGTTTTCTGTTTTTTGAGTTTTAACTTAAGTACTTCCACATTTATAAAGCTTCGCGCAAATCAACTGTGCCTATCACTGATACAGAGTATTTGAATTCCTTCATGGCTGTTTTGGCCTCACGCATTGAATTTTGCTTTCCTTGTTCTGTGGAGTATATGTTGCTTATGTTTGTTTATTTTTTAAAATTCTAATGGACCATATTTCTTTTTCTTTTTTTATGTTATTTTTTTCCAGTTTTATTGAGAAATAATTGACATATATCACCGTGTAAGCTTAAGGTATAGAGCATGATGGTTTGATTTACGTGTATTGTAAGATGACTAATAGGTTTAGTTAACATGCATTATATCATATAGATACAATAAAAAGAAAAGAAAAAAATATTTTTCCTTGTGATGAGACTTCTTAGGATCTATTCTCTTAACAATTTTCCTATATATAAAATATAGTGATGTTAACATTAGTCATCATGTTGTACATTACATCCTAATACTTATTTATCTTATAACTGGAAGTTGGTACATTTTGACCACCTTCCTCCAATTCCCTCTCCCCCTACCCCTCACCTCTGGTAACTATAAATATAATCTCTTTTTCTATGAGTTTGGTGTTTTGGGGTTTTTTGTTTTGTATTGTTTTGTTTAGATTCCACATATAAGTGAGATCATATGCTATTTGTCTTGGATTTATTTCACTTAGCATAATGCATTCCAGGTCTATCCATGTTGTCACAAATAGTGGGATTCCTCATTTTTTATGACTGAATAATATTCCGTTGTACATCTATGCCACAACTTCTTTATCTATTCATCCATCGATGGACATTTAGGTTGTTTCTATATCTTGGCTACTGTAATAAAATGCTACAATGAACATGGGACTGCAGATATCTTTTCAAATTAGTGTTTTCATTTCCTTTGAGTATATTCCCAAAAGTGGAATTGCTGGATCATATGGTAGCTCTATTTTTAATTTTTTTAGGAATCTCCATACTGTTTCCCATAATGGCTGCACCAATTTACAATCCTACCAACAGTGCACAAGGGTTCCATTTTCTCCACATTCTCACCAGCATTTGTTATCTCTTGTCTTTTTGATGATGGCCATTCTAACAGGCATGAGATGATATCTCATGGTAGTTTTAATTTGCATTTCTCTAATGGCTAGTGATATTGAGAATCTTTTCATGTACTTGTTAGCCATCGTATATCTTCTTTGGAAAAATGTCTATTCAGGTCTTTTTCCCATATTTTACAATTATTTACAATTGTTATATCTTGATGGATTGACTCCTGTATCATTATATAATTACCTTCTTTATCTTTTTACCGTTTTTAGTTTAAAGTCTATTTTGTCTGACACAAGTATAGCTACTCTTGCTTTTTTTTTGGTTACCATTTGCTTAAAATGTCTTTTTCCATCCCTTCACTCACAGTCTATGTGTGTTTTAGGTTAAAGTAAGTCTCTTGTATGTAGCATAATGTTGGATCTTGTTTTTATCTATTCAGCCATTCTCTGTCTTTTGACTGGAGAATTTAATCAATTTATAGTTAAAGTAATTATTGATAAGTAAAGACTTACTATTGCCATTTTGTTCATTTTTTTCTGGTTGTTTTGTAGATCCATATTACAATTACTATAGTGAACTCCATCTGCCAAGATCCAAGTGCTGCTTGTTGCAAGCCCCTCCCCCTTCTCTGTCACAGTCAGATTCCCAGTAGTTGAGCCCTGCAGATCCTCGTGAAATCTATGTGGGGAGAGATCAGAATAGGGGCTCCCACAAATCAACCCATGATGCTAGGGGTTCTGGTTGTCCCCCCTGGGCTCTCTTTTCTCATGGAGGAACTGGAGGCTTAGGGAAGACCTTCCTGTGTGGTGCTTTGCTGGTATGGGGGAGGGACAATGCAGTCAGTGGGTACCACTTTTCTTACCCTTCTAATGCAGTCTGTTTTGGTCTCTGTGGTGCAGGAAGGTGCTTCAGCCTCACTGTGTTCTAGGATTCTCTCAGTGGTGTCTTGTTCATGAATAGTTGTTAGTTTTTCTTCTTAGGAGGGAAGCAAAGTCAGGAATAACCTAAGTTATCATCTTGGTAATGTCACTCAACCTGGACCATATTAACCCCATCTTTCTTTGATAAGCTCAAAATTATGAGAATGTTCAAAGCACTAGTAGGAGATATTGAATGATTAAAATGGGAATAGAGATAGAGATTTAATTTAATGAAAAGGGCATACAATCCTATGATATGAGTCCATACTGACACTATTAACATTGATAGTCCCTTTGCTAATTTAATTTTATGTAGATATTAACATATTGGACAGTTGTACAATGTCACTTCAACTTACAAAAAAATAGAGCCATATAGAACCTATCCAGAGTCTAGGTATAGGATCTCAGGCAGTATTCTATATTTCATCAGGAATTAGATTAAACATCCTTTAATAAATGGTGGTGCCTTGGTTATATTTCCATTCTTCAAATAGTTAGACTTCCTATTCACTCAGTAAATATTTATTGAGAAACTGCTATGTATCTGACATTGTGAGAGGTTTTAGGGCTACAATGATAAACAAAATAAAATTTATCCCTTAAAGACCTTCAGATTTAAGAGGAGCATAGACAAATAAACAGGATATTATAAAAAGACATGACTGAAAATAAAATTTGAGTAGGTACTTTGTACACAAGAGGGATATTTAATCCATCTTGGTATAAAGTGTTATTTAAAATGAGTTTGAAGGAAAAGTCATAAGTAGGCAAAGAAAGAGCAGATGCCTGGAGATTTCTCTGTAGCTAGAGTATAAAACAGAAGGTTAGGAGCAGTGTGGGATGACATTAAACAGGCAAAGCTGGGCTACATAATAAAAGGGTCACACTTAAGTCAGAAGTTATTCAGAAAGTGTTGGAGTACAAGTTCTCATGCCATTAAGCACAATGTCCATCCTTTTCAAAGAAAACATTAAGCCATGTCCAGCTTTTGAGCCCTATTTCCATCAAAGCCCAAAGCATAACATTTCCTGGCTACTGATAATCAACCTCATCTTTATCTCAATAAGCTGCTGTTATTTCTTTTCATCTACCTAGGTCTACAACCTTCCTAACTCCTACTTTCTTCCTCAGGAATTTATGGCTCAGGCATACCTTTGAGATATTGTGAGTTCAGTTTCAGATCACCACAATAAAGCGAATATCTCAATAAAGCGAGTCACACAAATTTTTCGGTTTCTCGGGCATATAAAATCATATTTACATTATATTATAGTCTGTTAAGTGTGCACTAGCATTATGCCAAAAACTAATGCACATACTTCAATTTAAAAATATTTTATTACTAAAAAATGCTAACCATCATCTGAGCCTTCAGCAAGTTGTAATCTTTTTGCTGGTTTAGAGTCTTGCTTCCATGTTGATCGCTGCTAACTGATCAGGGTGGTGGTTGCTAACGCCTGGGGCAGCTGTGGCAACTTCTTAAAATAAAAAAACAATGATGTTTGCTGCATTAATTGACTATTCTTTTCAATAACAATTTCTCTGTAGCATGCAATACTGTTTAATATCATTTTACTCACAGTAGAACTTCTTTCAAAATTGGAGTCAATCCTCTCCAGCCCTGTCACTGTATCAATTAAGTTTATGTAATATTCTAAATCCTTTGTTGTCATTTCAACAATCTTCACAGCATCTTCATCAGGAGTAGAGTCCATTTCAAGAAACCACTTTCTTTGCTCATCTATAAGAAGCAACTCCTCATCCATTAAAGTTTCATGAGATTGCAGCAATTCAGTCACATTTTTAAGCTCCGCTTCAAATTCTAGTTCTCTTGCTATTTCCACATCTGTAGTTACTTCCTCCACTAAAATCTTGAACTCCTCAAAGTCACCCATACGGTTTGGAATCAACTTCTTCCAAACTCCTGTTAATGTTGATATTTTGACCTCTTCCTATGAATCACAAACGTTTTTAATGGCATCTAGAATGGTAAATCCTTTCTGAAAGGTTTTAAATTTACTTTGCCCAGATCCATCAGAGGAATCACTACCTATGGCAACTACAGCCTTACAAATTTATTTCTTAAATAAAAAGACTTAAAAGTTGAAATTATTCCTTGATCATAATGGATATTGTGTTAGCAGGCATGAAAACAACATTAATCGCATTGTACATCTCTGTCAGAACTCTTGGGTGACCAGGCGCATTGTCAGTGAGCAGTAATGTTTGGAAATGAATCTTTTTTTCTGAGCAGTAGGTCTCAATAGGGGGCTTAAAATATTCAGTAAACCATGTTGTAGACAGATGTGCTGTCATCCAGGCTTTGTTCCATTTATACAGCATAGGCAGAGTAGATTTAGCATAATTCTTAAAGGCCCTAGGATTTTTGGCATGGTAAATAAGCATTGGCTTCAACTTAAAGTCACCAGCTGCATTAGCCCCTAAAAAGAGAGTCAGCCTATCCTCTCTAGCTATGAAAATCTAGGTGACATCTTCTTCCAATAGAAGGCTGTTTCATCCTCATTGAAAATCTGTTGTTTAGTGTAGCCACTTTCATTAATTATCTTACCTAGATCTTATGGACAACTTGCTTATACATCAGCACTTGCTGCTTCACCTTGCATTTTTATGTTATGGAGACAACTTCTTTCCTTAAACCTCATGAACCAACCTCTGCTAGCTTAAAACTTTTCTTCTGCAGCTTCCTCACCTTTCTCAGCCTTCATAGAATTGAAGAGAGTTAGGGCCTTGCTCTGGATTAGACTTTGGCTTAAGGGAATATTGTGGCTGGTTTGATCTTCTACCCAAACCACTAAAACTTTCTCCATATCAGCAATAAGGCTGTTTCACTTTCTTATCATTCATGTGTACACTGGAGTAGCACTTTTAATTTCCTTCAAGAACTTTTTCTTTGCATTTACAATTTGGCTAACTGTTTGGTGCAAGAGGACTAGCTTTCCACCTGTCTTGGCTTTCGATATGTCTTCCTCACTAAGCTTAATCGTTTCTAGCTCTTGATTTGAAACGAGAGATGTATGATTCTTCCTTTCACTTAAACACTTAGAGGCCATTGTACGGTTATTAATTGGCCTAATTTCAATATTGTTGTGCCTCAAGGAACAAGAAGGCCTGAGGAGAGGGAGAGAGAGAGGAGAAAGGCTGGTCAGGGGAGTAGTCAGAACCCACACAACATTTATCCATTAAGTTCACCGTCTTATGTGGGTGAGGTTTGTGGACCCCTAAAAAATTACAATAGTAACATCAAAGATCACTGGTCACAGATCACCATAATAGATATAATAATGATGAAAAAGTTTGAAATATTGCAAGAATTACCAAAATGTGACAGAGACATGAAGTGAGCAAATACCATCAAGCGCCGATAGACTTGCTTGATGCCAAGTTGCCACAAACCTTCAATTTGTAAAAAATGCAATACCTGCGGAAGCTCAATAAAACAAAGCACAATACAACGAGGTATGCCTGTCTTTGACAATAAACAAACTTTTATGGTCTCATTACTTAACTGAAACCTGACTCTTACTTGATGCCGTCTTTTCCGTTTTAGCTCTTTAAATAGAAGATTTTTTTCCTTTTATATGCTATATCTTTCAGTAACAAGAAGAGAAAATTTCATTCTTTCTTTCTTTTCATTCTAACTTCCTAAGAATTAACCTCTCCATGTTGGAAAAACAAAAATGAAAGCAGCCACAAACATCAGGGTCCTCTGAGATTCATGCCTTTCAGTTCGTCTACCTTTTCCTCCCTCTTTGTTGTTCTTGTATATTCATCTTTTCTCCAGTTATTAGCAGTTTGTCTCTTCCATTACAACCCAATATCTAATTTATTTTTTTTGGCCCTGGTATGGACCAGAATCTCAATACAAGGTTACGTAAAAGTTGTAATAATGGGCATCCTTGTCTTACTTTTCACTTTAATGGAAAGAATTTTAAAATTTGCTTTATGTATTAATGACAACTTTTGTAAGGATGAGGGAATTCTCTTCTCTTTGTAGTTTAAGAGTTTTCTCATGAATGAGACTGAATTAAATCAAATATTTTCTCTGCATCAATTAAAAAAGGGCATTCTTTGTTTTTCTCTAATCTTTATATTGTTATTTACATATTTCTTTTTAATCAATCTTGCATTTCAGAAATATAATATTAATTCATCAGAATGTATTTTTTCTTTTTCTAAAACTGCTGAATGCATTTCGAGTATAAATTGGTAAAAGTTTTATTTGTGTAGTTGTTGTTTTTATTGACACGTTGTTTTCTTCCTATACTTCAGTTCTCTGTTTTTCACTCTCTTCCTTATTTTACCTAGAATCCATGATTTATCACTTCAAAAAGATTTTGACAATACTCTTAAACTCTGTTGCTCTTTTATCTTTTCAACTCATTCAACTTGCCAAACTTTCACCTAGATAGGACCTTCCATTTACTTTCTCTGCCCCTATACTTAGAAACAATAAGACAAAGTCCCACTGTACAAAGTCATCTAACAGATATATTACTATCGCCATGAATATATGATTTTCAAACTCAACTGGACCCTGCCTAGCAATCTTACAAAATAGTACTAGTCAACTCATATTCCCATACTCTGCAATGTTTGTTTCAAACTCTCTCCTAAAATAGAAAGTTTTTCCTCTGTGTAAAAAAAAAAAAAATTGCACCAAACACTTGTTAAAATGACAAGAGAGAATTTATTCAAGACTATTGCAATAGGAGTGAGAGATTGAACTTAACTCTACTTAAACAAAAGGCAGAGATATTATAAGTGTCGGGATGAGCTAATGGAAAAATACTGGAGGACATTAGGAGGTTAGTCAACATGATTAGGCCATCTGTGTTTCCTTTTTATTTTTTAATATATATACACACATCCCATTGATTTTGTTTCTCTGGAGAACCCTCAATAATCAATAATGTTGGATATATTATAGAGTATATAATATATATCTATAAATATATAGACACACACACATATATTTATGTACACTCAATGCAGTCATTTAAATAAATGAGCTTTACTGTCCACATATCAAATTACAACTAATCTGCTGACCAATTGAACAGATCAATCTTTCAAGAAGATGCCAACAACACCCTGGTTGTCTCTAAGTTTGAGATTCAGGGTCCAAAGAAAAGGTAATAATGTCAATTGAAATCTAGAGTTGCTTTCTTCTCAGTGAAGCAAACAAATAGAGACTCATTGGCCTTCCAGGACCTCTTAAGAGGCCATTTCCACTTGCCTGAACAATATGGAGAAATTTTTTATTGAGGTTTAATTGACATATAACATTATATTAGGTTCAGGTGTACAAAATAATGATTAGATATTTGTATATATTGAGAAATAATCACCACAATAAGTCTAGTTAACATCCATCACCATTCAGTAATAAAATTTATTTTTCTTGTGATGAGAATTTTTAACATCTACTCGCTTAGCAACTTTCAAATGTGCAATACAGTGTTAACTACACCATGCTATACATACATCATGAGTTATTTACTTTTTAACTGGAAGTTTGTACCTTTTGACTTCATTCACCCTTTTCATCCAACACCCACTCTCCCACCTCTGGCAACCTCCAATCCACTCACTATATCTATGAGTTCAGTTGTTTTTGTTTTTATCTTTTAGATTTCATATGTAGCTGAGATCATATAGTATTTATCTTTCTCTGACATATTTCACTTAGCATAATGCTCTCAGGGTCCTTCCATGTTGTCACAAATGACAGATTTTCTTTTCTTTTTGATAGCTGAATAATATTCCCTTGTGTACATATATGTTACATTTTCTTTATCCATTCATCCATCGATGGACACTTAGGCTGTTTCCATATCTTAGCTACTCTAAATAATACTACAGTGACCATGGGAGTGCATATATCTTTTCAAGTTAGTGTTTTCATTTTCATCAGATAAATACCCAAAAGTAGAATCGCAGGATCATAAGGTAGTTCAATTTTTAATTTTTTGAGGAACCTCCATAATGTTTTCCATAGTGGCTGCACTAATTTACATTCCCACCAACAATGCACAGGTGTTCCCTTTTCTCCACATTCTTGCCAACATTTGCTATTTATTGTCTTTTTCATAATAGCCATTCTAAGAGGTGTGAGGTGATTTCATTGTAGTTTTAATTTGCATTTCCCTGATGATTAGTGATGTTAAGGATCTTTTCATTTACCTGTTGGCCATCTGTATGTCTTCTTTAGAAAAATGTCTATTCAGGTCTTCTGTGTATTTTTTGATCAAATTGTTTGTTTTTTGGCTATTGAGTGGTATCAATTCTTTCTATATTTTGGATATTAAGCCCTTAACAAATATATGATTTTCAAATATTTTCTTCCATTCAGTAGGTTGCCTTTTAATTGTATCAATGGTTTCCTTTGCTGTGCAGAAGCTTTTTAGTATGTTGTAGTCCCACTTGCTTATTTTTGCTTTTGTTGCCTTTCTTTTGATGTCAGATCCAAAAAAATCATCACCAAGAATACTTTCAAGGAGCTTACCACTTATGCTTTCTTCTAAGGGGTTTTCTAGTTTCAGGTCTTACATTCAAGTCTTTTATCAGTTTTGAGTTAATTTTTGCATATGGTATAAGATAGTGGTCCAGTTTCATTCTTTTGCATGTGGCTGTCCAGGTTTCTCAACACCGTTTGTTAAAGATACTGTTTTTTCCCTATTCTATATTCTAGGCTCCTTTGTCATATATTAATTGACCTTATATCAGTGGGTTTATATCTGGGCTCTCTAGTCTGTTCCATTGATCTATGTATCTCTTTTTATGCCAATGCCATACTGTTTTGATTACTAGATCTTCATAATACGTTTGAAATCAGGGAATGTGATGCCTCCAGATTTATTTTTCTTTCTCAAGATTGCAATGGTTATTCAGGGTCTTTTGTAGTTTCATGCAAATGTTAAGATTGCTTGTTTTATTTCTGTGAAAAATGTCATTGGAATTTTGATAGGGATTGCATTGAATCTGTAGATTGCTTTGGGTAGTATAGACATTTTCACCATATCATTTCTTTCAATCCATGAGCGTGGAATATTTTTCCATTTATTTGTGTCTTCAATTTCTTTCATCAGTCTCTTATGCTTTCATTGTAAAGGTCTTTCACCTCCTTGTTAGTCATTCATAAGTATTTTATTCTTTTTGATGCAGTTGTAACTGGGATTGCTTTCTTAATTTCTGTTTCTGATAGTTCATTATGAGCGTATAGAAACGCGACATTGATTTTGTATCCTGAAACTATATTGAATTTATTAGTTCTAACAGTTTTTTGGTGCAATCTTTAGGATTTTCTATATAAAATATTATGTTATCTGCAAATAGCGACAGTTTTACTTAACTTCCTTTCTGATTTGGATGACTTTTATTTCTTTTTCTTGCATAACTATTGTTGCTAGGACTTCCAATACTATGTTGAACAAAAGTCGCAAGAGTGAGCATTCTTGTCTTGTTCCTGATCTTAGAGGAAAATCTTTCAGCTTTTCACTTTTAAATATGATGCTAGCAGTAAGCTTGATATACATGGCCTTTATTATGTCAAGGTACATTCCCTCTATAACTACTTTGTTGAGAGTTTTTATCATAACTGGATGTCAAATTTTGTCAAATGCTTTTTCTGCATCTATTGAGATAATCATATGATTTTTATCCTGCATTTTGTTAATATGGTGTATTGCATTGACTGATTTGCAGATGTTGAACCATCTTTGTATCCATGGAATAAATCCCATTTATTCATAGCATATGATCCTTTTAATGTATTGTTGAATTAGGTCTGCTAATATTTAAGGAGGATTTTTGCGTCTATGTTCATCAGGGATATTGGCCTGTAATTTTCTTCTCTTGTGGTGTCCTTGTCTGGTTTTGGTATCACGGTAATGCTATCCTCGTAAAATGAGTTTAGAAGCATTCCTTCTTCTATTTTTTGGAAGAGTTTGAGAAGGAATGGTGTTAATTCTTCTTTAAATGTTTGGTAGAATTCACCAGTGAAGCCAACTGGTCCTGGACTTTTGTTTGTTGGGAGTTTTTTGATTATTTATTGAATCACCTTACTAGTAATTGGTCTATTCAGATTTTCTATTTTTTCCTGAGTCAGTCTTGAGAGGTTATATGTTTCCAGGAATTTATCCATTTCTTCTAGGTTGTCCAATTTATTGGCGTATAATTGTTCTTAGCAGTCTCATGAGCCTTTGTTTTACTTTGGTATCAATTGTAACATCCTCTCTTTCATTTCAGATTTAATATATTTGAAACCTCTCATTTTTCTTGGTGAATCTAGCTAAATGTTTGGAAATTTTGCTTATCTTTAAAAGAACAAGCCCTTAGTTTCATTAATCTTTTCAATTGTCTCTTTAGTCATCAGGTGTCAAGTGACTATTTCATTTATTTCTGCTCTGATCTTTGTCATTTCCTTCCGTCTACTATCTTTGGACTTAGTTTGTTCTTTTTCTAATTCCTTGAGGTGTAAACATAGGTTGTTTGAGATTTTTCTTGTTTCTTGATGTACGCATTTGTTGCTACGAAATTCCCTCTTAGAACTGCTTTTGATGCATCCCATAAGTTTTGGTATGTTGTATTTCACTTTTCATTTGTCTCAAGGTATTTTTATTTCTCTTTTTATTTCTTCATTGACCCATTGGTTGTTCAGTAGCATCTTATTTAATCTCCACATATTTGTGAACTTTCTAGTTTTTTCTTGTAATTGATTCTAGTTTCATAACACCATGGTCAGAAAAGATGCTTGACATGATTTCAATCTTCTTAACATTTTTTAAGACTTGTTTTGTAGCCTAAGGTATGCTCTATCCTGGAGAATTTTCCATGTGAACTAGAGAAGAATGTGTATTCTGTTGCTTTGGGTTGGAATGTTCTGCATATATCTGTTAAGTCTATCTGGTCTAACATATCCTTTAAGGCCAGTGTATTTTTTATTGATTTTCTGTATGGATGATATATCCATTGATGTAAGTGGGGTATTAAAGTCTCATCCTATTACTGTATTGCTGTCTATTTTTCCCTTTAGGTCTGTCATTATTTACTTTACATATTTAAGTGTCCCTATGTTAGGTCCATAAATATTTACAAATTTTATATCCTTTTGTTGGATTGACCCCTTTGTTGTTGTGTAATTTGCCTCTTTGTCTCTTATTATAGTCTTTGTTTGTTGGGTTTTTTTTGTGAGGAAGATCAGCCCTGAGCTAACATCCCTGCCAATCTTCCTCTTTTTTTTTTGGCTGAGGAAGACTGACCCTGAGCTAACATCAATGCCCATTTTCCTTCACTTCATGTGGGACGCCAGCACAGCACGGTCTGACAAGCACCTGTAGGTGTGCGCCCGGGATCTGAACCTGGGCTGCAAGCAGCAGAGCATATGCACTTAACCACTACACCATGGGGCCAGCCCTGACAGTCTTTGTTTTAAAGTCTATTTTGTCTGATATAAATAAGCCGCTCCAGCTTTCTTCTGGCTTCTCCATTTGCATGGAACACCTTTTTCCATCCCTTCACTTTCAGTCTGTTTGTGTCCTTACATATGAAGTGAATCTCTTGTAGGCAGCATGTAGATGGCTCTCGTTGTTGTTTTTCATTCAGCTATTCTATGTCTTTTGATCGGAGAATTTAGTTCATTTACATTTAAAGTAATTATTGATAGGAATGTACTTATTGCCATTTTGTCAATTGTTTTCTGGCTGTTTTGTAGTTCATCTCTGTTCTTTTCTTCTTTCTTTGCTCTCCTCCTTTGTGGCTTGATGACTTTCTTTACTGGTATGCTTGGATTCTTTTCTCTTTCTCTTTCATGTATCTACTGTAAGATTATGCCTTGTGGTTACCACAGGAGGCCATTTGTGTTTTCTAATTGGTGTTTATTGAAGTTTGCAGTTATAGTCCTACTGCTCCACAGAGACTAAGTGATAGAGGCACTATCTTCTTTGATAATTATATTTCAAAAGGATAGATCATAGGTCCTTGAGAAAGACATTCCTGGGTGGTAAAACTGCTAAAGGCTAGGAGAAGATTTACATTTGAAAGAGGCAGGAAAGTATTCACAATAGAAAGTTTAGTAAAGCAGATGATCCCTAGGAATCTCTAGAAAAGGGATGTCAGAGGCTTAGAGTCAGGAAGGGTCTGTCTAAAGTTTAGTCAAGGTGAGGAGAACATTAAGGCTCTTGGTAACTTCAGATCTTTATTTTCACTTTGCGTCATGCACAATGAAGCTCAACGACCTTAGCTTCTACTGCTTAGAGAAATTTACCTATTCTAAACACCCAATTATCTATTAAACACACTGAAACATAAGAAAACTTCTAAAAATACATGTCTGACAATGTTATTCCTATTTTTAAAACATATCAATGCCTGCCCATTGCTTGCAGGGTAAAGACCAGTATCTCAGCATGACCTTACATGCCCTGCAGTTCTTTTTTATTTATTTATTTATTTTTGGGGGCGGGGAGGAAGATCAGCCCTGACCTAACAACCGTGCTAATCCTCCTCTTTTTGCTGAGCAAGACTGGCTCTGAGCTAACATCTATTGCCAATCCTCCTCCTTTTTTTCCCCCAAAGCCCCAGTAGATAGTTGTATGTCACAGTTGCACATCCTTCTAGTTGCTGTATGTGGGACGCGGCCTCAGCATGGCCGGAGAAGCAATGCATCAGTGTGTGCCTGGGATCCGAACCCGGGCCACCAGTAGTGGAGCACGCGCACTTAACTGCTAAGCCACAGGGCCGGCACAACCCTGCAGTTCTGATACCCACTTACTCTCCCAGCCAGGTGATCTGTCATTATTTCTTAATTTTTGGAGAAAGACCTTCAGAATTCAAATCAAGTGACTCTTTCTCAACAATTTTTTTCCATTATTGCCTCCTTCCTCTGCCTCATTTCCAAATAAGGTCAGTTTCATGGTATGAAAGGATACATTCACCAGTATTATTATTGGTCTGTGTCCCACATTGATCTGTAAGATATTTAAGAACAGGGACTGTCTTACCTAGCTTACTTTACTATATAAGGTGAGTATAATACAGTAGATAGATTCAATAAATTAATAAGTATATCTCAGGGTTGCTCAACTTTGTCAGTATTGACAATTTGGACAAGATAGTTCTTTGTTGTGGGAGTTGGTCTGCGCATTGTGAGATGTTTAGCAGCATCCCTGGCTTCTAGACACTGGATGCCAGTAGCATCCTTCAATTATGACAACCAAAAATGGTTCCAGACTTTGCCAAATCTCCCCTGGTTGAGAACCACTAGTCTATCTGATACCATCTAGTGTAGAGAGTTCTAAAGAGGAGGCTGATGAATTTGCATAATGGTCCTAGGATTAGGGTCAGCTTCATGGGCATGAGATCATGCTTGTAAGGGCCCTAGGCATGGGGTTTAATGCTTTGTGGTTGCCATCATGAAATTCTTAATAATTTTATTTTTGAATTTATGTTTTTTAAGTGAAGTCTTATGGGACAATAAAACATGTTTGTTCTGGGGGCTTGGAGCCTTGGCTCATGCCTCTGCATCCCAACATCTCCCTGTTTCCTAGTTTGGGCTCTTGGCAGATTGCCTTCCTCCCACTGGTCCCTCATCCCCCATTCATCACCTCCCCTTCTCAGACTCCTCTCAGGTAGTGACTTTGTTGTGTCAGTAGGGGTAGGCCATGTTTCACTGTTGGGTGACCAGGGCATGGACATGGGGAGGTGTTGGATATAAACTCTTGGCATCTTTGGATGAGTAATGTGACCACCACTCAACTCCAGGCAATTAGCACCATGGTGTATTTAGGGGGCAACTGGGTAGAGCCTGTCACTCACCACCATGAGGCGCCAAGTGTTTCTTTTCATGGAAGTTTCAATCTCTTGGAGGTTCTCCATTTACCTTTGGGAAAAGGAAATCAACTTCCCCACCCTGCCCAGGCCCCACATTTTCATTTTGCATTTTGCATTGAGGCCTACAAATTATCTAATTAGCTCAGCCTAGGAAATATTACAAATGCAGAAATGGACCAGAATCTGTCTCCAAAATTAAAGTCAAGGAACCTGTTTGGATTAGTCCACAGTGGCCCAGAACACAATTCCTAGGCAGGGAAAGTAATGAAGGGCCCCAAAAGAGGACTCATAAAGTAGGAAATAGGAGTTTGAACTGAGGATTTAGACTCAAGACAATAGCCTGTGATTCTGGTTTTCTTCTGGCTCAGTATGTGAAAGAGCCTGCCAGGGTGTCTGGACTTTGCCACCCTGACACAGATCCTGGCTTGATGAAAAGTGGCTGAGCATGTGAGTATGGCCTGAGGAAGTGGGGTGGATCATAGAACCTGTTCTAGGACCTGACCCAGGAGAGTATCCACACAGCAACTGTTCATCAGGCCTGTTTGAACTGTTGTTCAAAGACACAGCATGTGGCAGTGATGGAAGCAAAGTACTAATGAACAACATATTGAACATATTGTGAATCAACGGATTGAAATTTACAGCTGTCTCTTTCCTCTTAATGTTTGAAGCTTTTGAAGTAGGATTCCAAAAGCAACTGAAAGCCTCTGGTGTTTTTAGATCATTCTGTGAGTAGAAGCCTCAAAGTGGAGACAATAGATTACCTGTAAATATGCCAATTAGGGATAAGAGCAATCAATTAGAAGTTAATTATACATGAAAAACAACTAGATTTTTACCCCCAAAGCTCCTGCAATGCATCTTATTGAATATCTATCCTGAATATTTTGGATCTTTTCTATAGGCTTCTTGCCATTAATAATTTTTTATTTTTATCTCATTCTTCTGAGTAACAGAAATTTTTTGGTTCTGACTTTTAATTTGTTGATTTGTTCTGCAGAATCCAATACCAGATTTAAATTTCTGCATATTTTAAAACTATTCAGTTATGTTTTTTACTCAATGATTTTTATGTTCCTTTAGCATGACCTTCCAGTTAAATTGGATAATGATTAGCTTCTTAAATCTTGTTGAAAATATAAATTGGAGCTTTTTTGGAAAAAATATTCACCTTGTTCCTTACTACAACTACTCCAAAAGAGACAGATTTTTGTTCCTCTGATTCATCTTTTTAAAAATATATTGTGAATTTTCTGTTTGTTCCCTATCCTTGTAAAATTAATTCTATGAGTGGAATTATTGCTTTAGTGTGTTCCCCACAATGGTGGTCTCCCTACACAAATCTTTTAGACGTGGACAAATAGAAAAGAGACAAGGTCAGAATAGTTTCACTTCATTGTGTGGGATGCCAATAAACGGGAGAGGAAGTAAAGGGCAAAGGTCTACAGAGCAAGAACATTTTCTCTGCTGTTAGGAGAGTTTCTCCTTGCAGTCAGAGCCCACTTTCTACCTGGCTCACCTACCCTCATTTAAAATCATCTTGGCCAGTGCCCTCATACAGATCCAACCAAGGACAGAGTGTTATGTCAAGGTCCCGCTTTCTTGATCCCCATCCTCTGAAATATATAGCAGAGGTGTGAATGGGACAATTTCTTCAACATATTCACCAGCCTTGGCCTGTTGTCATTCTCCTGCCACAAATACTCTGAATGGAGAATATTTGGGCTGACAGTTTGTATCTTCCACTTCTTAGACAGGTAGATTTTTCCTTCACATGAGGTAAAGCGTGTTTTCCATGCCCTCTTTTATGTTCCTCAAGTATTTTCTCTCACTTGTACGTTATCTTTTCAGATTCCTTGAGATGTCTCATATGTAAATGAGCTTTTTCCTTTCCAGTACTGATTTACATTTACCACTATGTTGATAATTCTTTGGTTATTTCTTTGAGAAACTGTGGGTTAGCCAGCATTAAACACATATGCTTGAGAAATTAACTATATCAAGAAATACCAACAGAGTATCAAGAAAAAATGACAAAACTTGGTTGCTTAATGCATCTAGAGGTAATGGAAAAAATTTGGATTATTTTGGGGAGAAGGGTGTTAAGAGATAGCCACATATGGTTGGCTAGAGTATGAAAATATTTTAGAAGATATATAAAAGATATGTACAAACCCTAACTTCATAAACATTAATAAATTAAAATTTTGAAGTAAGTCCTTTCTGATTTCCTCAATATTTCTGCGCATTCTCCTATGTAAACTTCAGAGGTAGAATGGGTGAATCATTTCCACTGAGGGCATGGAACATTGTCTTGTGTAGCAATAGCAATTTACGCACTTCAGAGTTCTTATGACATTGTGACATTTTTAATGAGATTTGTGTTTATCTTTCAGATCAGCTATAAGTAAAAGAAACTCATCAGGGCAAGCAAAGGCTGAAAGGACTTTTCTATCCTCATTTATTTCCCCCCTGGTGGTTGAACAGAATGGACATAATTAATGAGTTGCCTAGGATGTTAAATTAGCCCTCTAACTCACCTATCATCCTTCTCTTTCCCTTTTTTAAAAAATTCTTTCTTAGAATATCCTACTCTCTGTTTACATTACCCATCTGTCATTGTATGTTGTCTACTTTTTCCATTAGAGCCCTTAGCATATTAATCATAATGGTTTTAAAGTCACAGTCTGATAATTTCAACATTCCTGCCATATCCGTATCTGGTTCTGATGCTTACTGTGTCTCTTCACACTGTGTTTTCACGTTTTTAGTATGCCTTGTAATTTTTTTGTTAAAAGGTAGACATGATATACTAGGTAAAAGGGACTGCAGTAAGTAACTGGCTTTTAATAATGCAGTGATAATATGTGGGGGGCGGGGGAAGCATTCTATAGGCCTGTGATTAGGTCTCAGTCTTTTGGTAAACCTATGTCGCTGGGCTGTAAATTTCACCAATGCTTCTCAGTGCGCGCCCACCTTAGGTGTGACAGGATGGCTAGAGCAGGATAGAGTTGGGTATTTCCCTTCCCCCAGGTCAGTCAGGCTCTGATAAAACCCCAGCAGGTTAGGCTCTGGTAAAATAGTTTCTCCTGAGGGCAGGCCTTATTAAGAAGAACAGAGTTGGCTGGTGTATTTCAAAATTATTAATTTTCCCCTCCCCCTGCTAGAATCTGGAGGAGTTTTTTCTGTGATATTCTCTGTGGGAACCTCATCAGACGTCTGGAGGTAAAACTCAGAAGTGCGCCTCCCATCCCCCAGTGATTTAGTCCCTCGGGAGTTTCTCTCAGGCTCTTCCGCACTGAGCTTCCAGCAATTCATCAATTACAGTTCAGTCTCTTATCCTCTGTACTGGTTCCCACATAGGTTTCTGCTGGTGGGTTTATGCTCAGGTTGTAATTCTCTGTATTTACCTGTCTGTCTCTCCAATTTTGGGGGCAACAGCTTGCTCTGTGACCTCACTCCTCTGATAGATTAAGAAGAGCTGTTGAGTTTTCATTTTTTTCAGCTTTTTACTTGTTAGGACAGAGTAGTAACTTCTAAGCACCTTACATGCTGGACTGGAAACTAGAAGTCCCTCCTTTCTTTTTTATTACCATAACATTGTTCAGTTTGTGAAAGCTTACCATCATACACTAGTTTACATTAAACTGACATGTAAATGCTATGAAGAGCCTGCCTAAAAATGCTAACTTGATAGTAACACGTCATAAATTAATATGAATTTTCCCAAATTTTTAATAAAGATACATAATCAACATAGATTTCATTCACGATTAAAGATGTGAATGACAATATGAAGTAGGAACTCAAGAATGAATGAGTTGTTTATATAACAATATGTTTACTGTTATGTAAATGTAAAACAATGTATTTATTCTTATTTTCCTTTTGTCCTAAATGTATCTAAATAAATGAAAAAAGAAAACAAATAATGTTTGCATTTATATAGTGACTTTAAGAAAAAATTGCTTTGCAAATTATAATTTCCTCACGTGTCCTTATTCTTATAATGTGGAGCAGATAGGAATTGAAGATTAACGTGTTTCTAGATGTTTATGCTAATGCATGAGCTCTTCAAAACTTTTTAAAATTTAGATATAACTGATATATAACATTATATGAATTTCAGGTGTACAACATAATGATTCAATACTTGTATGTTTCGCAAAATGATCACCAAAATAGGTCTAGTTAACATCCATCACCATACATAGTTATTTTTTTCTGATGAAAATTTTTAAAATCTACTCTTCTAGCAATTTTCAAATATACAATACAGTATTATTAATTATAGTTCCTACGAGGTACAGTACATCCCCATGACTTATTTATTTTATAACTGGTAGTCTATGATTTTTGACGTCCTTCTCTCATTTTCCCCCACTCCCTACCCAAGCCCACCAGTGGAGGGAGCTACACTGGTAACTACCATTCTGTTCTCTGTATCCATGAGCTTAGAATTTTTTTCTTAGTTGGTTTTCTTTTTTTTTTTTTAGATTCCACATAAGTGAGATCATATGGTATTTGTCTTTCTCTGCCTGATTTATTTCACTTAGCATAATGCTCTCAAGGTCCATCCATGTTGTTACAAGTGGTAAGATTTCTTTCCTTTTTTTTTTTCTTCTGAGGAAGTTTCCCCCTGAGCTAACATCCCTCGCCAATCTTCCTCTTTTTGCTTGAGGAAGATTTGCCCTGAGCTAACATCTGTGCCAGTCTTCCTCTGTTTTGTATGTGGGTTGCTGCCACAGCATTGCCACTGACGAGTAATATAGGTCCGTGCCCAGGAATCGAACCCAGACCACTGAAGCGGACTGTGCCAAACTTAACCACTAGTCTACAGGGCTGGCCCGAAGATTTACTTCCTTTTTATGGCTGAATAATATCCCATTTCGTATATATACCGCATTTTCTTTATTCATCCGTCCATTGATGGACACTTAGGCTGTGTCGATATCTTGGCTATCGTAAATAATGCTGGAATGAACATGGGGAAGCATACATCTTTTTGAGTTAGAGTTTTCACTTCTTTTGGATATATTCCCAGAAGTAAAATTGCTGGAACATATGGTAGTTCTATTTTTATTTTTTTTGAGAAACCTCTGTACTGTTTGTTTTACCTAATGGCTGCACCAATTTACAATCCCACCACAGTGCACAAAGGTTTCCTTTTCTCCACATCCTTGTCAGTATTTGTCATCTCTTATCTTTTTGATGATGGCCATTCTAACAGGTGTGAAGTTATATCTCATTGTGGTTTTTATTTGCATTTCTCTAATGACTAGTGATGTTGAGCATCTTTTCATGTACCTGTTTGCCATTCATATATCTTCTTTGGAAAAATATTTGTGAGGTCTTTTGTCTGTTTTTTACTTGGATTATTTGTGTTTTGCTATTGATTTGTATGTGTTCCTTAAATATTTTGGATATTAACCCCTTATCAGATACATGGTTTGTAAATATTTTTTCCCATTCCATGGGTTGTCTTTTCACTTTGTTGAGTGTTTCTTTTGCTGTGCAGAACCTTTTAATTTGATGTAATTAAATTTTTTGTTTAATTTTATTTTAATAAAATAAAAATTTTTAATTTTATTTAAAATTTTAATTTAATTTATTTTATTTTCATTTTATTTTATTTTTATTTAATTTTAATTTTTTTAATTTTAATTTTATTTTATGTAACTTTTTAAAATTTTGTTATTTGTGCTTTAGGTGTCATATCCAAAAAGTCATTGCCAAGATCCATGTCTAGGAGCTTTTTTCCTGTGTTTTCTTCTAAGAATTGCATGGTTTCAGGTCTTATGTTCAAGCCTTTCATCCATTTTGAGTTAATTTTTGTGATTGGTATAAGATAGGTGTCTAGTTTTATTTTTTTACATGTGAATGTCACATTTTCCTAGCACAATTTATTGAAGAGACCGTCTTTTCTCCGTGGAGTACTCTTGGCTCTCTTGTCCTGGTTGAGCATATATACCTGGTTTTCTTTCTGGGATCTCAAATCTGTTCCATTTTTATACGTTTCTACTTTTATGCCGGTAACATACTGTTTTAATTACTATAACGTTATAGTATATCTTGAAATCAGAAAGAATGATGCCACTGTTTTGTTCTTCTTTCTCAGGTATTCTTTGGCTGTCCAGGGTCTTTTGTGGTTCCATATGAAATTTAGGATTGTTTGTCCTACTTCTGTTAAAAATTGCCATTGGAATCTTGTAGGTATTGCGTTGAATTTATAGATGGCTTTTGTTAGAATTACAATAGTTAAAAATCTCAATACTTTCAATCCATGCACATAGGATAACTTTCCATTTATTTGTGACTTTGATTTGTTTTATCAATGTCTTGTAATTTTCAGAGTAGAGATCTTTCACCTTGGTTAAGTTTATTCCTAAGTATTTTATTGTTTTTGATGCTATTGTAAATAGGATCTATTTTTTCTTTTAAAGGTAATTCATTGTTAATGTATATAAATGCTACTGATTTTTGTATGTTAATTTTGTATCCTGAAACTTTACTGAATTCATTGATTAAATCTAATAGTTTTCTCATTAAGTCTCTTGGATTTTCTATAAATAAAATGATGTCATCTGCAAATAGATACAATTTTACTTCCTCTTTTCCAATTCAAATCCTTTTATTTCCTTTTCTTACCTGATTGCTCTGGTCCAGTAGTATGTTAAATAGGAGTGAACACCTTTTCTTGTTTCCGATCTTAAAAGAAAAGCTTTTAACCTTTCACCATTGAGTATAATTTTATCTGTGGTTTCCCATATATGGACTTTATTATGGCAAGATACTTTCCTTCTATACTCAATTTGTTAAGTGTTTTTATCATGAATGGATGTTGAATTTTGTCAAATGCTTTTTCTGTGTCTATTGAGATGATATGATATGTTTCTTTCATTCTATTAATGTGATATATCATATTGACTGATTTGCAGATGTTGAGCCATCCTTGCATCCCAGAGATAAATCCGATTTGATCATGGTAAGTGATCTTTTAAAGTGTTATTCAATTCAATTTACTAGTATTTTGTTGAGAAATTCATTGGGGATATTGGCCTATAGTTTTCTTTTCTAGTAGTGTTCTTTTCTGGCTTTGGTATCAAGGCAATGCTAGCTTTGTAAAATCGTTTAGGAGTGTTCCCTCCTCTTCAATTGTTGGAAGAGTTTGAGAAGGATTGGTGTTAAGTATTCTTAAATGTTTGGAAAAATTCACCAGTGAAGCCATGTGGTCCTGGGCTTTTCTTGTGGGAAGATTTTTGATTACTGATTCAATCTCCTTACTAGGAATTGGTCTATTCAGATTTTCTATTTCTTCCTGATTCAGTCTTGGTAGGTTGTCTGTTTCTAAGAATTTTTCCATTTCTTCTAGGTTGTCCAGGTTATTAGCATATAGTTACTCATAGAGTCTCTTATGATCCTTTGATTTTCTGTGGTATCAATTGTAATGTCACTTTTTTCATTTATAGTTTCTGGATTTGGGTCTTCTCTTTTTTTTCTTGGTAGTTTAGCTAAAGGTTTGTCAATTTTGTTTATCTTTTCAAAGAACTAGCTCTTGGTTTGGTCAATCTTTTTATTGTTTTCCGGTTCTGTATTTCATATACTTCTGCTCTAATCTTTTTCCTTCTTTCTGCTAACTTTAGGCTCGGTGTAGTCTTCTTTTTCCACTTTATTAAGGCATAGAGTTAGGTTGTTTATTTGGAATCTGTTTTGCTTTTTTTTTTTTTTGGTGAGGAAGATCAGCCATGAGATAACATCCATGCCAATCCTCCTCTTTTTGCTGAGGAAGACTGGCCCTGGGCTAACAGCTGTGCTCATCTTCCTCCACTTTATATGGGACACCACCATAGCATGACCTGACAAGTGGTGCATCGGTGCGCGCCCGGGATCTGAACCCAGGTTGCCAGCAGTGGAGCACATGCACTTAACTGCTACGCGACGGGGCCGGCTCCCCTGTTTTGCTTTTTAATGTAGGCATTTATTGCTATGAATGTCTCTCTTAGAACTGCTTTTGCTACATCCCATAAGTTTTGGTACATTGTGTTTCCACTTTAGTTTGTCTCAAAATACTTTTCTATTTTCCTTTAATTCCTTCTTTGATCCATTGGTTGTTCAGGAGAGTGTTGCTTAATTTTCCTGTATTCATGAATTTTCCAGTTTTCCTTTTGGTATTTATTTCTGGTTGTATACCATTGTAGTCAGAGAATATACTTGGTATGATTTCAATCTTACTGAATTTGCTAAGTCTGTTTTGTAGCCTAACATAGGGACTATCCTACAAAATGTTCCATGTGCACTTGAGAAGAATATGTATTCTACTGTTGTTGGATAGACTGTTATGTATATGTCCATTAGGTCCATTTAGTCCATAACATTGTTCAAATCCACTGTTTCCTTGTTGAGTCTTTACCTGAATAATCTATCCATTGTTGCAAGTCAGGTTATAAAGCCCCAACTATTATTGTATTACTGTTTCTTTCTCCTTTTAGCTTTGGGAGTTTTTACTTTATAGATTTAGGTGCTCCATGTTGGGCATATAAATATTTACAATTATTACATTTTCTTGATGGAGTGACCCCTTTATCATTACATAGTGACCTTCTTTGTCTCTTTACCGTTTTCAGTTTAATGTCTTTTTTATGTGATATAAGCATAGCTGTGCCTGCTTTTTTCTGGTTACCATTTGCTTAAAATATCTTTTTCCACCCCTTCACTCTCAGTCTATGTGTGTCTTTAAGACTCACTGTAGCCTCAAAGGCAGCATATCAGTGGATTTTGTTTTTTAATTTATTCAACCATTCTACATCTTTGCTTGGAGAATTTAATCCATTTACATCTAAAGTAATTATTGTTAAGTAAGGACTTACTATTATTATTTTTTTAATTGTTTTCTGGTTACTTTGTAGATCCATTGTTCCTTGTTTCTTATTCTGCTGTTGTATTTTGATGTCTTTTTCTATAAGTATGCTTTGACTTCTTTATCATGTTCTTGTGTGTAATTACTACAGGTTTTTCCCTTGTAGTTACTATGAAGCTTACATAAAATATCCTAAAATTATAACACCTAATTTAAACTGATAAAAACTTCAGTAAAATTCTTAAACTTTTACTTTTCCTCCGCCTCACATTTTAGATTATTGCTGTTACAGTTTACATTTTTTTTGTATTGTGTAACTAATAACAGATTATTGTAGTTATGGATGTTTTTATTATGTCAGTTTTTAACTTTTAAACTAGAGCTGAAAGTGAATTATGCACCACCATTACCATATTACAGAATCTAATTTTGACTATACATTAAACATTACTAGTGAGTTTTATGCTATCTTCTTGTGTTTTTATGATATTAGTTACTGTAATTTTACTTCTACTCAAAGAACTCTCAATAGCAATTCTTGTAAGGCAGGTCTAGTGGTAATGAACTCCCTCAGCTTTTGTTTGTTTGAAAAAGTCTTTATCCCCCCTTCATTTCTGAAGATCATCTTCACCAGGTATATAGTTCTTGGTTGACAGTTTTTTTCTTTCAATGTTTTGAATATGTCATCCCATTCTCTTCTGGGCTGAAAAGTTTCTGTTGAGAAATCCACCAATAGTCTTATGGGGGTTCCCTTGTATATAACTTCTTTTCTCTTGCTGCTTTTAAAATTCATTCTTTGTCTTTGACTTTTGACAATTTAATTATACCATGTCTTGGTGTAGCCCTATTTGAGTTCAACCTATTTGGAGTTCTTTGGGCCTCATAGATCTGGATGTCCATTTCTCTTCTCAGGTTCAAGTAGTTTTCAGCCATTATTGTTGTATATGTACTTTCTGTCCTTTTCTCTTCTCCTTTAGAAATTCCCATAATGAGATAATTGTTTCTTTTCATTGTGTTCCATAGGTCTCTTATGCTTTAGTCACTCTTTTTCATCCTTTTTACTTTTTGTTCCTCTGACTGGATAATTTCAAATGCCCTATCCTCCAGGTGGCTGATTCTTTCTTCTGCATGGTCAAGCCTGCTTTTGAAGCTCTCTATTGAATTCTTCAGTTGAGTCATTATATTTTTCAACACTGATATTTCTGGGTTTCTTTAATGGTTTCTATTTCTTTGTCAAATTTCTCATTTTGTTCATTCATTGTCTTCCTAATTTTGTGCAGTTGTCTGTCCATGTTCTGGTAGCTGGTAAGGCTCTTTGTGGCCTTAACTCAAGCTGATCACTGCTCCAACTTCCCTGGCCAAACAGGGACACTTCCTTTGCACTGAAGACTAACAGCTCTGTCTGCCTATCTCTTGGCTTGAGCATTGCTGGGTTACATAGCTTCTAGATCTTCTTGCTAGCCCTTTTGACAGATAGGGGCAATTCTAGGCTACTCTCAGTTTTTTCAAACAGGCTTTCTGATTGGGAGAAGCTGGGAGCTACCCTCAGCCTTAGGTTAGGCTATGGATTAATTTCTCTCCCTGGGCATAACAGGGGAACACTTCATGCCCAGTACTGGCTTTGGTCTGGGGTAATCAGCTTTGCCTGCCCATCTCTCAGCTTGAGCATTGCTGGGTTACACAGGTTCCAGGTATTTTTTCTAGTCCTCTGGTTATATAGGGCCGGGAGCCAGGCTGTAGGGCCAGTAAAACTCCCTGTTTGAGGACTTGAATCAGGCAAACCTGCACCCTTCCAAGTTCCCTGGTCAGAGTGCACTACCAACTTGATTCTGCAGCTAAGCAAAGCCACTGGTTGGGACTACCACTTGGGCTCTACAGGTATGAACTTGGTCTGTCAAGATCCAAGTGTTGGTTGTTGGAAGCCCCTCCTCCTTCTCTGTCACAATCAGATTCCCAGTGGTTGAGCCTGCAGATTCCCCTGTAACCCCCATGGGGTGAGACCAGGGTAGGGGCTTCCTTGTAGCAACCTACAACACTGGGGGAGCTGGATGTGCCCATCCAGGGCTCTCTTTTCCCACTAGAGGAATCGGAGGCTCAGGGAAGACCTCTCAATGTGGTTCTGTGCCAGCATGGGGGAGGGGCAATGCAGTCAGCATGCAGCTGCTTCTGTTACCCGTCTAATGCAGTCAGTCTTGGTTTCTGTGGTGTAGGGGGGTGCTTAAGCCTCACCTTCATGTACTAGGATTCTCTAAGTGGTGCCTTGTCCATGAAGAGTTGTTAGTTGTTTTTCTTGTGAGGGTGAATGAAGTTAAGAATGATCTATGTTGCTATATAGATGATGTCACTCCCAACAAAATGTTTAAGAACTAAATGTATATGAGGAACAAAAAGAAAAGAATATCCCTCCCATTTTGTTTTTTTAATCTGTTCTTACAAGTAAATGTATTTGTTTTAATTTATCAAAAAATAATGCTATAAACATTTTCCATATTCTTAAGTTTTAAGTAGCTGATAATAAAATCTAATTTTCATAAAATTTATGGCATTGTTTGATTAAAAAACACTCATTTACCTTGGCAATTTGCAAAGTATGAACTTCTCCATGCTATGTAGAAAGCGTGTGATAAAATCAGCTTGATATTAAGAAAAAAATTATACAGGCAATCCTACAAGGGTAATTAATCCTTTTAAATATGAAATGCTTTTTAATAACTTAGAACAAGATAATTCATAAATAATCAAAAGAGAAAAATATTAAAGTACATATTTTATATTACTCCTATGTTATGCTATGTGAAATTAAAAAAAATAAAAATAGGGGTTCTGGTTCAAGATGGTGATGTAGGAAGATCCTGAACTCAGTTCTTCCCATGAACACACTGATCTGCAGCTGCATATGGAACAATTTCCTCTGGGAAAAAAAAAAAAAAAGTAGCTGAGCCACTCCTATAAATAGAGCAAACAAGAAAAAACTCACATCAAAATGAATAGGAGAAGCTGAGACAAAATTTCTTCATAAATCCTACCCCCAGAGCTGCAATGCACAATCTGGAAGGAATTCAAAACCTGGAACTTCTCCATGAGAAGCAAAGGAGTTGAACACCACATCGGGCACCTCAGCTTTTAAGACCTGCACATGAGAGATGAGCACCCAAAACATCTAGCTTTGAAAATCAATGAGGCTCAAGTACGCAAGACCCACAAGGCTATAAGAGACTGAGAAACAGCTCTGAAAGGACTCACGTGCTTGGATTTAGCCACCTCAGTGATCAGTGCAGAGGCAGCCCATTATAAGGCACCCAGACTTTATGTGAAAGAGGCTTATTTGATTATCTTAAAGCATCGGCCTGAAAAGCAGTCATCTAATTTAACACATATCTAAGAGACTGCTGGGGTCCTCTCTAGGGACAGAGGCTGGAAGGCACCATTTTGTGCTCTCCCTCTGCCTCACACCAGCTTGACGGCGTCTCCTGGACAGTAGCTTGTACCCTCTTCTGACACCCCAATTTTTGTGGCTGCTTCCTGGGTACACCTCTAAATCACCTGGCTTTGGTGGTCAGTGAGGCTTCGGATCATGGGTCCCACAGGACTGTAACCAGTGGAGAAATGTTTCTTAATCCACTATCACCCTCAGAGCCCAGCAAAAAGGCAACAGATTCAGGAGCCTAGACTTTCTGTGAAAGAGGCTTATTAGCTTTTCTTCATACCTACAGCCTGCGGCGCAGGTTTCTAATTAAACACACGTCTAAGTGTGGCTGTATTCCTTTCCAGAGACCTCAGAGTCTGGGTACTATCTTCATGCTTTCCCTTTACCATGCTTTAGAGAGCCAGTATCTTCTAGAACGGAGCTTTGACACACATCTGGTACCCTGATTTTTGTGGCTGTCACCCAGGGATGCCTCTTGATCACCTGGCTCTGATGGCCAGCAGGGCTTATGTTTGTGGGTCCCAGAGAACTGTAACCAACAGAGAAAGAGTTCTTAACTGGCTACCATCCCCAGGGCACAACAAGAGGCAACAGACTGAAGCACCTAGTCTTTCTGCAAATAACACCAATTAGCCTATCTTCATAGCTGTGGCCTGAGGGACAAGCTTCTGATTAAACACACATCTAAGGGTCCACTGCAAGCCTATCCAGAGACATGCAGAGTGGGTACTATCTTCATGCACTCCCTCTGCTGAGCTCCTGGAGAGGAATTTGTACACATATCTGGTGTCCTGGTTTTTCTGGATGCTACCCAGGGAACGCCCTTTGATCACCTGGCTCTGGCGGCCAACAAAGCTTGTATTCCTGGGTCCCACAAGATGATAATAAACAGAGACAGTTCTTGGCCAGCTACCATCCCTAGGGCATAGCACAGACAGTATACTGCAACATACCTCCAGTCTTTCTGTGAAAGAGTCCTATTTCTTTCTCCTGGAGCTTCAGTCTGAGAGGCAAGCTTCTAGTTGGGCACACACACCTAGGGTCCTACTGAGATGATCACATGGGACAGACGCCAGTGAATGCCATCTTTTCACTCTACTTCTACCTTGCTCCATTGGTGGTATCTCCTGTAAAAGAGCTTGTACACTAGCCTGGTGCCCCAATTGTGGCAACTACTACCTAGGGGACACTTCTAGATTGCCTAGCTATCATGGTCAGAAGGACTTATGATTACTATCCTGCAAGACTGCATATATTTGCATTCTTTAAAGCTGCTGCCAAAGAGTCTGGCTTCCAATAAGCCCAAATCTAAAGTGCTGACAGAGATCCTCCCCATTGGGACATGGATCCTCCCCTTAGCACACCCTCAACTACTGGGAGCCATTAAAATTAAAATAGGCTCCTTGGAAAATCACAAAGTTTTGAGAGACAACCAAGAGCTAGGGCAGAGTTGAATGATAAATTTTATATGCTACATGAATCCACTCTTTCAAGACTGGGAGAAGTAGCTGTTTCATCTGATGCAGTCACCAACACAGAGTCAAGGAAAATGAAGAAACTGAGGAATATGTTCCAAAAGGAAAAATAAGATAAAACCTCAGAAAAAGTCCTTAATGAAGTAGAGATAAGTGATTTAACTAATAAAGAGTTCAAAATGATGGTCATAAAGATGCTCATTGAACTCAAAAGAATGGATGAACACAGTGAGAACTTCAACAAAAAGATAGAAAATATAAGAAAGTACCATATAGAATTCATAGAGCTGAAGAATACACTAACTGAACTGAAAAGTACCCTGGAGGCATTCAACTTCAGCCTAGATATAGCACAAGAAAGGGTCATTGAACTAGAAGGCAGGGCAGTGAAACTCACCCAATAAGAGCAGGAAGAAAAAAGAAGGAAAAAAAGGGAAGATAGCTTAAGGGACTTATGTGACAACACTAGGCAGAACAACATCCACATTATGGAGGTCCCAGAAGGAAAAGAAAGAGAGAAAAGAAGTAGAAAACTTATTTGAAGTAATAATGGCTGAAAATATCCCTAACCTGGGGAAGGAAACAGATGTCTAGACCCAGGAACTCCAGAAAGTTCCAAATAAGATGAACCCCAAGAGACCAACACCAAGACACATTATAATTAAAATGTCAAAAGATAAGACAAGGAGAGAATCTGAAAAGCAGCAAGAGAAAAACAACTTATTACATATAAGCAATCCCCCATCTGACTGTCAGCAGATTTTTCCTCAGAAACATTTCAGGCCAGAAGAGAGTAGCGCAATATACTCACAGTGCTGAAAAAGAAATACTGACCACCAAGAATACTCTTCCCTGCAAAATTGTCATTTAGAATTGAAGGAAATAAAGAGTTTTCCAGATAAGCAAAAGCTACAGGAATTCATCACCACTAGACCAATATTACAAGAAAAGTAAAGGGATTTCTTTAAGGTGAAATGAAAAGGCACTAATTAGAAACAGGAAAACATATGAAAGTATAAATCTCACTGGTAAAGGTAGATATACAGTAAAATTCAGAATAACCTACTGTTGTAGAGGTGGTGGATTAATCACTTAGAAGTTAGTATGAAGGCTAAAAGACAAAAGTGTTAAAATAACTAGAACTACACTAATTAGTTAAGGCATACACAAGATAAAAAAGATGTAAAATGTGACATTAAAAACATAAACTGTGGGGAGGAAGAGTAAAAATGTAGACCTTTGGAATACATTCAAACTTAAGCTATTATCAGCTAAAAATAAACTGCTATAAGTTGTTATATGTAAGTCTCATGATAACCACAAAACAAAACCCATAGTAGATACACAAAAGAGAAAGAGAAAGGAATCCAACCATACCACTAGAGAAAATCATCAAAACACAAAGGAAGAGAGCAAGAGAAGAAAAAAAGGAACAGAAGAACTACAAAACAGCCAGAAATCAACTAACAAAATGGCAATAGGTACCTACCTATCAATAATTACTTAAATTGTAAATGTACCAAATTCTCCAATCAAAAGACATAGAGTAGCTGAATGGATTTAAAAAAAAAAAAAAAGACTTATCTATCTACCACCTACAAGAGAAACACTTCAGATATAAGGACACATACAGACTAAAACTGAAGGGATGGAAAAGATATTACATGCAAATGGAAACCAAAAGAAAACTGGAGTAGCTATACTTATATCAGATTTTAGAATAGATTTTAAAAGAAACATTGTAGTAAGAGACAAAGAAGGGCATTGCATAATGATAAAGGGGTCAATCTAAAAATAACATATGACAATGGTAAATATTTATGCACCCAACATAGAAGTAAGTAAATATATAAAGAAAATAGTAACAGACATAAAGGGAGAAAAAGACAGGAAAATAATAATAGTAGAGGGCTTTAATAACCCACTTTCATTACTCTGAAATTCATCCAGACAGAAAATCAATAAGGAAATATTAGCCTTAAAGGACATGTTAGGCCAGATGGATAAACTGACACATATAGAATATTTCATCCAAAAGCAGCAGAATATACAACCTTCTCAAGTGCATATGAAACATTCTCCAGAATAGATCATACATTAGGTTACAGAATAAGTCTTAATAAATTTAAGAAGATTGAAATCATGTCAAATATCTTTTCCCAGCACAGGGTGTGAAATTACAAATCAGTTAAAAAAGAAAACAGAAAACTCCCAAATAGGTGGAAATTAAACACCATGCTACTGAACAACCAATGGGTCAAAGAAAAAACCATAGAGAAATAAAAAAATACCTTGAGACAAATGAAAATAGAAATACAACATCCCAAAAGTTTTGGGACACAGAAAAGTGGTTCCAAGAGGGAAGTTTATAGTGATAAATGCCTACATCAAGAAACAAGAGGAGTGGCATCAGCATCATGGTGGAATAAGTTTCTTCCTTTGTCTCTCCATCTAAGTTACAACCAATAGGACATCCATAACCAACAAAGGACTCTGCACAGCACACCAGATTGCCTGAGAGATCAATACATCTATACATCTGAAGGTGGACGGACTGGACCTTCTGGAGGCAGTGGCACCAGGGTAACAGCAGTGGAGGTTCCCAAGACTAGAGGTTCTAGTAATTGTGGCCACACTTGTGACCAGAGGCCTCAGGAAATGAGGTAACAACCATGAACAGAGGCCCCAGGCAGCTCACACTCCCGGAGGCACCAGGAGTCACTACGGGCCTGTGACTGTAGGTTCTGGGAACTGTGACAATACCTGTGATGAAACCCCCTCCCCCCGCAGTGGTACATTTGACCCCAGCCCTCCTTGCCATGGGGGCTGCATCCAAGACCTCATTATTCCCAGCAGCAATCCTTGTGACCTGAGGTTTCAGGAATCATGCTGACATTGAAAACCAGAGGCTGCAGGAACTGCAGTAGCACTTGCAGCTCAACCCCACCTCCATCCTGAGCAGTGGCAGATGGTACCTGGAACCTGAGGCTGCAAGAACCATGGTGGTGCCCGCAACCCAGCCTTCTTGTACTCCCCCAGCAGTGGCGTCTCTGACACCAGACCTTCCAACAAGAAGGCCTGCATCCAAGACACCAATACCCCTGGCAGCAGTGCTTGTGACCTGAGGTTCCAGGAACTGCACCAGTGCCCAAGACTAGAGGCTATGAGAACTGAAGCCACACTCATGACTCAGTGCTTCTCCCTCCCCCATCAGTGGCCATTGCTACCTAGGACCTGAGGCTTCAGGATCCACAGCAGGGGCTGCATATAAGACCCAAGGGCCACAACAGTAGCGGTGGTGCCCATGACCTGAGGTTCAGGAACTGTGCAGGTGCCAAAGACCAGAGGCTTCAGGAACCCAGGCAGCAATTGCAACCCAAGTACCCCTCCACTGTGGTGGTAGCAGTGTCACTTATGACCCTGGTCCACCTGGCAGCAGTGGTGACACCTGCAAACCAAGCACCTCTGGCAATGGTGTTGCCAGCACCCCCAGATAACCTGGGAGTAGCAGCACAGGTGGTTCATGTGACACCAGAGCCCAACACTGTGGAGAACCAGGTACAGCAACAGTAGAGCACACAATCTCAGACCCCCCAGCTTCAGAGGTGCCTGCAAATTTAGCCCCCCAACCCATAGCAAGAGCATCTGCAGCCCCAACAAACCTGGATGTGGCAGAGTTGCCTGTCACCATGGTGTGGGAATCCATGATCCAGGAAATTCAATAAGAAGCAGATTGTCAGCCCAGTGACCACGGTGGTAACACCCGTGACTGCAGCATTGCAAGCAGCCAGGCACCAGCAATCTTGGAGGCACAAGCAGCACAACAAGGGCGCTGAGGATGCCTCTGGCAGAGGCAGTGGAGGGTGGAAAGTGTAGGCTGTCAAATACACCTCAAAATCAAAGTAGAGAAAGCCGTACCCAAAGAAGAAAGGAGTTTGCTACCATAAATGTGCTGGCAGAGGAACAACTCATCAATCATCATGAAGAACTACAGTGATATGGTATCACAAAAAGAAAATGACAGTTTTCCAGAAACCAAACTTGAAATCATGGAAGATTGTGATCTAATTGATAGAGAATTCTAAATAGCTGTCATGAAGAAACTCAATGAGTTACAAGAAAACTCAGAAAAACAGTTTGATGAGCTCAGAAATAAAGAGCAGAAGGAGTACTTCACCAAAGAGATCGAAACTCTAAAAAAGAACCAAACAGAAATTCTGCAACTGAAGAACACAATAAATGAGATAAAGAATAAAGTAGAAAATATTGGAAATAGAGCATGCCATATGGAAGAGAGAATTGGAAAGCTCAAAGATAGAAATCTAGAAATGATTCAGGTGGAAGGGAAGAGAGAACTAAGATTTTTTAAAAATGGAGAGATTCTATGATAAATATTTGACTCAGTTAGGAAAAGCAACATAAGGATAATAGGTATCTCAGATGAAGAAGAGAGGGAAAAAGGAGCAGAGAGCTTATTTAAAGAAATAATAGCTGAGAACTTCCCAAAGCAGGGAAGAAATTTGTTATACAAGTACAAGAAGCTAATAGAACACCTAATTATCTAAACAAAAAATGACCTTCAATAAGGCACACTATATTAAAACTGTCAAAAGTGAATGATGATAAAAGAATATCAAAGTGACTGGAGAGAAGAAAATAAAAACTTACAAAGGAACCCCTATCAGGCTATCAGTGGATTTCTCAACAGAAACTCTACAGGCCAGGAGAGAGTGAAATGATATATTCAAAATTCTTTCAGTATTTTGAATATATCTTGTCAGCCAAGAATATTCTATCCAGCAAGTTATCTCTCAGATATGAAGGAAAAATAAAGGCTTTCCCAGACAAACAAAAGCTGTGGGAGTTACAGCATTTTTAAAGCATTAAAAATAACTATAACCATTTCAATTTGGTAATAAACCCACAATACAAAAAGGGATAACTTGTGACAACAAAAACTTAGAAGGGGAGGAGGAAAAGGACAGAACCTGCATAGGCAAATGGAGATAAGATGCTATCAGCAGAAAAAGGACTATCTCATCTGTGAGATCTTTTATACAAACCTCGTGGTAACCACAAAATAAAACTTCAGAGCAAAGTCAGACAACATTAAAAAAGAGGAAACTATAAAACACATCACAGAAAACCACAAAAAATGGCAGACAGAAACACAAGGGAACAAAACAATGAAAATATACAACAACCAAGAAAAAAAAAAAAAGATAAAGTGGCAATATTAAGCCCTCATGTATCAAAAATCACCCTAACTATAAATGGATTGAATTCACCAATCAAAAGACACAGCGTGGCTGGATCAATTAAAAACAAGACCAAACAATATGCTGCCTCCATGAGAGATATCTCAGCTCTAAAGACAAACATGCTCAGAGTGAAAGGATGGAAGGTGATACTCCAAGCAAATAGCAACCAAAAGAACGTGAATGTAACTATACTTATATCAGACAAAATAGACTTCAAGCTAAAAAAGATAACAAGAGACAAAAAGGACATTATATAATGATAAAAAGGACAATCCACCAAGAAGACATAACCTTTGTTAATATATATGCATCTAAAATAGGAGCACCAAAGTATATAAAGCAACTATAAACAAGACCTAAAGGAGAAATTGACAGCAACACAATAACAGTAGGGGACTTTTACTACCCCACTAACATCAATGGATAGATCATCTAGATGGAGTCAACAAAGAAACATTGGCCTTAAATGAAACACTAGATCAGATGGACTTAATAGATATATATAGAACATTCCATCCAAAATCAGCAGAATACACATTCTTCTCAAGTGCACATGGAACATTTTCAAAGATAGACCATATGTTGGGAAGCAAAACAAGCCTCAAAAAATTTAAGATTGAATCATATCAAGCATCTTTTCTGACCACATTGGCATGAAACTAGAAATCAACTACAAGAAGAAAAGTTAAAAGGTCACAAATATGTGGATACTAGACAACATGCTGTTGAACAACTATTAGATCAATGAAGAAATCAAAGGAGAAATCAAAAAATACCTAAAGACAAATGAAAATGAAAACACAACATACCAAAGACAATGTGATGCAGCAAAAGCAGTACTAAGAGGGAAGTATAAAGCAATACAGGCCTACCTCAAAAAATAAGAACGGTCTCAAATAAACAATCTAACACTACACCTAAAAGAACTAGAAAGAGAAGAACAAACAAAGCTCAAAATCAGTAGAATGAAGGAAATAATAATCAGAGTGGAAATAAATGAAATACATACTAAAAAGACAATAGAAAGGATTGACAAAACTAAGAGCTTGTTCTTTGAATAGATAAACAAAACCGACAAACCCTTAACCTGACTCACTAAGAAAAAAAGAGAGAAGACTCAAATAAATAAAATCAGAAATGAAAGAGGAGAAATTACAGATACCACAGAAATACAAAGGATTATAAGAGAATACTATGAAAAGCTATATGTCAACAAACTTGATAACCTAGAAGAAATGGATAAATTCTTAGAATCATACAATCTCCAAAAATGAATCGAGATTAAATCTAGAATCTGAATAGACCAATCACAAGTAAAGAGGTTCAAACAGTAATCAAAAACCTCTCAAAAAACAAAGGTCCAGGACCAGATGGCTTCTCTGGTGAATTCTAAGAAATAGTTACAAAGATTTAATACCGATCCTTCTCAAACTCTTCCAAAAAAATTAAAGATGATGGGATGCATCCTAACTCATTTTAGGAGGCTGACATTACCATGATACCAAAACCAGATAAGGACAACACAAAAAAGGTAAAGTAGAGGCCAATATCACTGACGAATATAGATGCAAAAATCCTCAGCAAAATATTAGCAAATTGAATACAACAATACATTAAAAGGATCATATACCACAATCAAGTGGGATGTATTCCAGGGACAAACGGATGATTCAACATCCACAAATCAATGTGACACTACATTAATAAAATGAAGAATAAAAACCCCATGATCATCTCAATAAATGCAGAGGAAACATTTTACAAGATTCAACATCTATTTGTGATAAAAACCCTCAATAAAATGAATATAGAAGGAGAGTACCTCAGCATAATAAAGGCCATGACAACCCCACAACCAACATCATACTCAATAGTGTAAGACTAAAAGCTATTTCTTCTCTCTAGAAACAGGAACAAGACAAGGATACCCACTCTTGCCACTCTTACTCTACATAGTACTGGAAGTCCTAGTCAGAGCAATGAAGCAAGAAAGAGACATAAAAGGTATACAAATTGGAAAGGAAGTAGTAAAACTGTCAATATTTGAGATGACATGATCTTATATAGAGAAAACCCTAAAGAATCCACCAAAAAACTATTAGAGATAATTAGCAAATATAGAAAAGTTGCAGGGTACAAAATCAACATACAAAAATCAGTTGTATTTCTATAGACTAACTGAACTAGCAGATATCAAGAATACAATCCCATTTACAATCACAACAAAAAGAATAATATACCTAGGAATAAATTTCCTAAGGAGGTGAAAGACCTGTACATTGAAAATTATAAAATATTGTTAAAGGAAACTGAAGAAGACACAAAGAAATGGAAAGATAGTCCATGCTCATCAATTGGAAAAATTAGCATAGTTAGAATGTCCATATTACCCACAGTAATCTACAGATTCAATGTAATCCCAATCAGAATCCCAATGACGTTTTCTTGGAAATAGAACAAAGAATCCTAAAATTTATATGGAACTGAACAAAAGACCCCAAATAGACAAACCAATCCTGAGAAAAAAACCAAAGCTGGAGGTATCACTCTCCCTGAACTCAAACCATACTACAAAGCTATAGTAATCAAAACAGCATGGTACTGGCACAAAAACAGACACACAAATCAATGGAACAGAATTGAGAGCTCAGAAATAAAACCACACATCTATGACAGCCAATTTTCAACAAAGGAGGCAAAACATACAATGGAGAAAGGGAAACTTGATAGCCAAATGCACAAGAATGAAAGTAGACCATTATCTTCCACCATACACAAAAATTAACTCAAAAAGGATTAAAAACTTGAATGTCAAACCTGAAATTGTAAAACTGCTAGAAGAAAACTTATACAGTATGCTCTTTGATGTCTGAGCAGTATCTTTTTAAATATCATGTCTCCTCAGGCAAGTGAAAGAAAAAAAAATAAATCAATGGGACTACAAAAGACTAAAAATCTTCTGCAAGGCAAAGGAAACCATGAACAAAATGAAAAGACAACTCACCAACTGGGAGAAAATATTTACAAATCATATATCTGACAAGGGGTTAACCTCCAAAATATATAAAGAATTCATACAACTCAACCACAAAAAGACGAACAACCTGATCAAAAAATGAGCAGAGAATCTGAACAGACATTTTTCCAAAGAAGATATACAGATGGCCAACAGGAACATGAAAAGATGTTCAACATTACTAATTATTAGGGAAATGCAAATCTAAACTACAATGAGATATCACATCACATCTGACAGAATGGCTATTATTAAAAAGACAATAAATAACAAGTGTTGGAGAGGATGTGGAGAAAAAGGAATATTCATGCACTGCTAGTGGGAATGTAAGTTGATGCAGCCACTGTGGAAAACAGCATGGAGATTCCTCAATAAATTAAAAATAGAAATATTATATGATCCAGCTGTTGCACTTCTGGGTGTTTATCCAAAGAACATATAAACACTAATTCAAAAAGATATATGCACTGCTATGTTCATTGCAGCATTATTCACAATAGACAAGACTTGGAATCAACCTAATTGCCCATCAACAGATGAGTGGATAAAGAAGAAGTGGTATATATATCCAATAGAATACTACTCAGCCATTAAAAAAAGACAAAATCTTGCCATTTGTGACAACATAGATGGACCCTGAGGGTGTTATACTAAGCGAAATAAGTCAGATGGAGAAAGGCAAGTTCCATACAACTTCACTCTTTTGTGGAAGATAAACAAACACATAGATATGGAGAACAGATTGGTGGTTACCAGAGGGGAAGGAGATGGAGGAGACGGTGAAAGGAGTAAAGGGGCACATGTGTACAGCGATGGATGGCAACTAGACTTTTGGTGGTGAACATGATGCAGTCTATATGGAAGTTGAAATATAATAATGTACACCTGAAATTTATATGCTGTTATAAACCAATGTGACCTTAATAAAAAAAATGAAACAAGACAGAAGACATGGGGATGTAATGTGTAACATGTAACTGTAGTTATTATACACTACAGTATTATTTGAAAGTTGCTGAGAGAGTAGATCTTAAAAGTTCTCATTACAAGAAAAAGAAACAATTTTGTAACTATGTATGGTGACCATTTCACAATATATACAAATATTAAATAATTATTTTGTACGCTTAAAGTAATTTAATGTTATATGTGAAGTATACCTCAATAAAAAAATGGGCAAAACATAGCAAAAGATACTTCAAAAATGAAGCTAAATAAGTTTCCATAGTACAGAAAAAAAAAGATGCTCTACATCATTAGCCATCAAGGTTATTCACATTTCAATCATAATGAGATAGTATACAATTTTAGAACAATTTAACTTGTATAGCTAAAATTTAAAAGACTGGATATATAAAGTGTTGACAAGGATATGCAGGAACTGGAATATATATACATTCTAGGAAGTATATAACGATTCAAAGTTTTGCAAAACTGTTAAGCAGTTTCTTTTAAATTTAAACATACAGCTACCATATGACATAATAATTCTACTACTAGGAATTTATCCAGAAAATTGAAAACAATTCAAATATTCATGTGTGCTTGTGGTGGTAATAATGAGACAATATTATATCACACAATAGTGGAAAGGAATAAACTATTGCCACAGGAAACAACGTATATTAATCTCAAAAACCTAATATTAAATTAAAAAGAAGCAGAAGAATGCATGCAATATGATGATATATAGAAGATTTTCAAAAAACATTTGTAATCCAACCGTGTGCTCTTTAGGGATATATGCATATACATAAAATGTGCTGGGAATGATAAGCAAGGGAATGATAAACACATTAACTGGAATATTAGATCATAGGCAAGGAAAGAGATGAGAAAGTAGAGGAGAGACTCATGTCTTTAATAGTGCTGAGGAAGTTACAGTTCTCAAGTTCGGTGTCAGTTATGTGGGTACTAGATATAATTTTCTGATTTTTCATTTTTAAATCTTATATATGTTACAGATCTTTCATATTTAAACTAGTTTATAATAACTATAAATGCAAGTGATAGATTTTCTTTTCAGTAAACATTTCTGAGATAATCTGCTATCTATATACACATAATAAAAGTAAATCCCCAATTCATTGCATTCAAAACCTAATTTCCAAATGTACATAGTGTAATCATACATAGAATACAATATTTTTTGTACAGCTTAAAAACATACAAAAGTGTCAACTATTGCCCATATATAAATATATTTTCAGGAAAAGTGTCAAAATAGATGGGAATGACAAATCAAAATTTAGAGTAACATTTATTTTAAAATAAGAATTAATATCATTAAATGTTTCATCATTTGTCCTCAAGATAAAGTTCAAACTTTGTTACTATTCATTATTTGACTCATGCTTTCCTAATCAGTGTCATTTCTGTTCTCTGTCTCCCCCCAACTCCAACACATTATTTTACATTTATGCTGAATTTCTAGACGTCTCAGGAGCACACTGTAATGTCTTTTGCATTTGGGTTTTTGGAAATGCTGTTATCTCCATTCTGAAAACTCTTTCCCAATTCTGTTGTTACCCTCTAATCTTCTGTGGCTCCACTTCCTTAAAATCTTCATGCACCTTCCAATGCACCCTTATAGCACTCTGCATTTATTCATGTCATTGCACAAGTTACTATTTGTTCCCTCACTATGATATAAACTTGAGGACCAAGACACTACCACGTCTACTGTTATGTACCAAAGACCTTGCATTCTGTCCTCAAGTAGTATGTACCTCATGTGTGTTTTGGAATTAATAATTACTTTCTGTATACAGTCTTTTAAACTGCAAAGTATTTTACCTAATTCCAGCATCTGTTATTTGATAAACCATATGGTTTTGTTATACGTATATTTCGTAGATTTTTATAATTTTTCTCAGCCCTTGAATTTTCAAATGCTTTTTTCCCCCTCCTTTTTCATTATACAGTATGACAGCCTAGCTCATCCTTTTGAGGTGTTTTGCAAATTCCATTATGTTTTTCAGTAGATACTTCTTCAGGAATAATAGAGCATTCCAGCTATATTTTTGGGTTTTTTGTTATATGAAATACATAAACTCACCAAATGAGAAAGTTAATATGAAGCCCCAGCAAATAAGTTAAGAAGAATAGTAACAACTAATATAAGCTTAATAGAGTAATGAATTTTCCACTGATGAATTTTCTGGATTTCCACATTGTCAATAAAGCAGGTATTATTGGACTCACATTTCTACTTGATAGACTCAGTAGCCATGTATTTCAACAGAGCTTCATTGAAGGGAGCAATGGGGAAAGGCTCCTGAAGTTAGTTCACTTTTAAAGATCTTCTCAATCTGTTTCCATTATTTTTCACTTTATTTGGCATTTTAAGCCCTTCTTCCTTGTTTATGCTTCAGATTAGTGTTTGAAAGTTGTCTTGTTGTTCATTGCATCCTTTGACAGACTACATATTGAAAACTTTTCATCTTGCCACATAAATCGATTTTCAAGGTTGTTTACTCATTTCTCTCTAAATCTTCACTCAAATTTCTCCAGTTAGCTCATGAATTTTTTTTACTATACAGGGCTCAAATTTAAATGCAGAACTGAAAACATAGTCTTAGAAGAGTACTGCAGACTACAGTTTCTTGGCATGACTATACAATATCAAACACTTTCAAAGGCTCCCTATATACGAGGACTTTAGGGAAGCAAATTAAAGAAAAAAACAATTCAAACAAATTATATTTCTAACTTCTCTTTTTATTGGTAAATGACTCATTTTCACATCTTGCTCAAATAATCATTATTTTGATTGTTTTTCCTAATACCTTGGTTTGCAAGAACATACACAAAAATTAATTTAACAAAAACTGGTTCTGATTTCTAACTTCTCTACCTCAATTGATAGGAAAAATAACATCACTATCTTTCAAAATAATAAGTAATTTATATTGTTGAAAAACTTATGTCAGTATAGATGATAACTCTCAAATTGCTGGGGGTTTCCTATATAATTTTCCTCTTTCCTTTCTCTCTTGGGAGGCAGGCTTGCATGGATGATGAATGGGACTCCTGTGGCCTCTGACTTTTGGTTGGTTTGACCAAAGCAGAACTCTGGAAGGGTATCAGCTAGACTAAGGACAGTTGGGGCATTTATTCTCTTGAATTTTTTCCTATATGGTGGCCCTTAAGAAACAGTGTCCCTTGACTGAAGGTCACTGCTACTCCTAAAGGAAGACTCTTCAGGGAGATCAACTTTTGGAATGGTGGAGTGAGGATCTCAGTGAAATTGCTCACCTTCTAAAACAATTAAAATGTGAGTAAAACAACTAAAATCAACCATTTCAGCTCTCTGGTAATTTTAAAAAGCCATGTGGAGAAAGGAATATAATCTATTCAAAAGAAACTACTAAATGTTGGTGAGACAGTGAGGTCTGTGATGTTTTATTTGGAACTATTCCCATCACTCTTTCCTCTCCAGCTTAGTGGCACAGTAGGCAAAAGCCAGCAGCATGACAAAAAACTCCAAAGAAACAAACAAAAACAGAAGGATCTGAAACACTCTTAGATCAAAAGCAGCATCCTCAGAGCACTGTCAACATTTTGTCTGAATTTGAAGTTTTCTGGAAAATATATATTCTTAGGGTGCGGTGGCTATTTGATTTGACTCAGAACTCATCTCAGAAGAGGGGGGAAGGTTGGCCACTGGAGCATTACCTAAATAATAGCAAACTGCTGACCATATCTCTACTACATAAAGTTGATATTTTAGTTGGGGCAAACAGGAGCTCTCATATGGATTTTAAAGGAAATCCTAGAGAATTGGATGACCATAGGGAACTTGGAAAAGTGTGCACATATTCCTAGGGATTTAAAAGTCTGTGTGCATGTGCAACCCAGCAAATATGCCAGAAAAGGTCTGGCAAAGAAGACGACACTAGTCATTTACCTTTCACTGACCCTCCAAGCCCTGCAATGCAGAAAGTGAAAGCTACGGCTTTCTTATAAACTGCCTAAAGCTTGAAGGCATGCTTTCTCACACAGGTCACCTTTTCAAAGAGTGATTATACACAGACAAAGGAATAAAGGATATCTATCAACCAATCATCAACCCATCATTAAATCACACTGAATAAGATACGAAACCTAGAAAGTCAGGCTTAAAATTTTTTAAAAGTATTGGAAAATAAAGCCAACAGAGAACTCCAGAATCACACACTGCAGGGAACACAGAATCTACAGAATTATTCCAGAAAGTATGTTAAATAACCAAGCAACAACAATTTTTTAAAAAAGCAACAAACAAAACAAGCAATAATACAGACTTGAGAGAGGAAGTGGAAGGCTCTAACACTGATTTGTTATAATATGTTAAATAAGATGTCCAGTTTTTACCAAAAAAATTATGATACATGCAAATAAACAGGAAATTATGCCACATACATGAAGAGAAATAAGCAACCAATATCAATGTCAATGAGGGAGACCAGATTTTAGATTTAGTAAATAAATATTTTAAATAAGCTATTATAAATATTTTCAAAGAACTAAAGGAACATGTCCAAAAAAATAAAAGTATGACAATGATTCTATTCTCCTCAAATAGAGAATATCAATAATGAAATTGTAATTATAAAAAAAAGAAATTCTGGATATGAAAAACCCCATAATTGAAGTTAAAATTTATTAGAGAGATTCAAGTAGATTTGAGCTGGCAAAAGAAAAAAAAATAAGTGAATTTGAAGACAACAGTAAAATTATCCAGTCTGAGGAGAAAGAAAAAGAAATAAGAGAGAGCTTCAGAGATCAGTGGAATACCATTAGGAATACCAAGAAATGCAAAATGAAAGTCCCAAAAGAAAAGAAAGAGAAATGGACAGAAAAATGTATTTGAAGAAATGTCATACAACTCTCCAATTTCATGAAAAATATTAATCTTCATATTCAAGAGCTTAATTTACTCTAGGTAGAACAAATTCAGAGATTTATATGTAAACAGGTTGGAGTAAAATTAGCAAAAGTCAAAGACAAAGAAATTCTTGAAGTCAGCGAGTAAAGAAAGATTTATCATGTACTGGGGATTCTCAATAAGATTAACAGTTGACTTCTCGTTAAAAATGATAGAAGGCAGAAGACATCAGGATGACGTCTCTAAAAAGTTGAAAGACTGTCAACCAAGAACTCTATATCCAGCTAAACTTTACTTTAAAGACAAAGTAGAAATTAAGACGTTCCTAAATAAAGTATCACTAGCAGACCTGCCACATAAAACTACTAAAGGAAATTCTTCAGGCTGAAATAAAAGAATACTGGACAGTAACTTGAATCCACATGAAAAAATAAAGAGCACCAGTAAAGGTAACTAGATATTATTTCATAGATATTATGAAAGACAGTATAGCTTATTTTTGTTTGGAACATTTTTTTTCTCCCATATGTTTTAAAAGGCAACTGCATAAAGCAATAATTATAAAACTGTGTTGTGTGGCTGTAACATATAAAGTTGTAATTGATATGACAGTAATATTACAGAGGAGGGGTAAGACAACAAGGGCATATAGAAGCAAAGTTTTGTATACTATTGGCTCCCTTAAGTTAGAATTAATTTGAATTGGATTGCTTTAAATTAAGATGCTAATTTTTATTCCCAGGAAAAGCAATAAGAAAATAACTCAAAAACACATAGTAGGAGTGACATCAGCATCATGGCAGTGTGAATCATTTCTTTTTTATTTCTTCTTTTATTTACAACTAATTAGTCATCCATAACCAAACAAAAGTGCTTTTTCACATTATACCAGAATACCAGGAGATTTCCACTAACCTCTGCTTCAGAAAGGTGGATAGGACCTTGAAGGAGGCTGCAGTTCTAAGGGAGCTGGTGAGCCTGCTCCTCCCCCATTTGCCATAATTGAAGAAAAAATGAAACCAGAGAATGCAAAACAGGGCAGACATGCAAGGGAGATAAAGAATTTGTGGAGGTCCAGCCAGCTGGATGGGAAAACCAGGCATGCCATCTAAGTGGGTTAGAATAAGTTTGGAGGCAGAAAAGAAAGAGGATCTTGAGAAGTCAGTCCCTCTCCCCTGGGTGACACTGCAACACATCCGGCTTTTGTCAGTGGTGACAACAGTGACCACCCTCACAGTGGAGGTGGAAAGTGAAAGCAGTGAGTGACTGACCAAAGGTCGCATGAGTCACAGCTGGAGGGACCTGTGTCACTCTAGCAGCACGATTTCTGAGGTGAAACCTCTGTGACTGGGAGGAGGGAGAGGAAATGGAAAGAGGCATACAAGAATAACAAAGGACCTAGAAGGAATGCATTCCCTGCTCTGTTTCCAGAAGGAGGTCTTCCCACGGAAATCTATAAGTGCTCCTACTTGAGAATACCCCTACCAGACAGTGGGCACCCACAGAGCCTCAGGTGCTAGCCCATACCTCCCTCATTCTGCCACCAGCTTTTACTACGCCAGCTTTTTTACTCATGCTCCAGAGTGCAGCCCCAGAGCCAACTCAGGGAAAAGAGAAACCAAAAACTTGAGCTGTAGCTCCACCTTCTGGAAGACAAAAGAAAGGCTTTTAATTGCCAGTCTCTTGAACTGTAGCAGGCAAAGTAAACAACTATGGTGTGTGCTACTTCAAATGCAACAGCATAGGCACACTTCATCAAACACTATAGAAAATCATGGTAATATGATATCACAAAAAGAAAACAATAATTCTCCAGCAACCAAAACCAAAGACATGGAATATTGCACTCTGATAAAGAATTCAAAATGACTGTTATGAAGAGATTCAGTGAGCTACAAGAAAACTCAGAGAGACAATTCAGTGAACTCACAAATAAAATTAATGAACAGAAAGAGTTCTTTACCAAAAAGACTGAATTTTTTAAAAAGAACCAAGTGGAAATTCTAGAGCTGAAGAATTCCAAGAATCAGATGAAAATGTGTTAGAGAGTTTAGGAAATAGGGCAGATCAGATCAAAGAAAGAATTAGCAACGTGGAGGATAGGAATTTAAAAATGATGCAGTAAAAATAGGAGAGAGAACCAAGATTTTTAAAAAGTCAAGAAACTCTAAGCGACCTATCAGATATGATGAGAAAAACAAATGTAAGAATATTTGGTCTACCAGAAGAAGAGAGGGAGAAGGGAGCAGAAGGTGTATTTTGAGAAATTATGGCTGAGAACTTCCCAAACCTGAGAAGGAATTGGACACACAAGTCCATGAAGCTAATAGAACATGCTATTATCTCAATGCAAAAAGACCTTCCTCAAGACACATTATAAGGAAACTGTCAAAAATCAGTAACACAGAAAGAATCCTGGAAGCAGCCAGGGTAAAAAAAGAAAGTAACCTACAAAAAATAAAGTAACTCATAAAAGAACCCCCATTAGGCTATCAGCAGATTTCTCAGCAGAAACACTACAGACTAAGAGAGAGTGAGATGACATATACAAACGGCTGAAAGATGAAGATTGCCAGCCAAGAATACTGAATATGGCAATGTTACCCTTCAGATACGAAACAGAAATAAAGGCTTTCCTGGACATCAATAAAACTAAAGGAGTTCACCACCACTAGGCCTGCCTTGCAAGAAATGCTGAAAGCAGTTATTCATGCTGAAATGAAAAGACACTAATTACTGACATAAAAACAAATGAAAGTACATAATACTCTAGCAAAGGTGAAAAATAAACAGTCTATATTAGAAAACTGTAACTCTATATTAGAATGGCATGTTAATCAATTAACTATAGTATAAAGGCTTGGGGAAAGAGCATTAAAAATAACTATAGCTACTATAATTTTCTAACAAATTCATACCATAAAAAGAAGTAAATAATGACATCAAAAACATAAAAGGGGAGGAGTAAAAGGGTGGAACCATTGTAGGTTAATGAATATAAGGTGCTATCAGCATAAAAAGGATTATTTTATCTATGAGATGTTTTACATAAGCATCATGGTAAGCACAAGCAAAAATCTAGAGTAGCATCACAAAACATTTTTAAAAAGCAGAGACTGAGCAAATCACCATGGAAAACCACCAGTTTACAAAGGTAGACTAAACGGAGAGAAAAAGAAACCAAGGAGATACAAAACAAGCAGAAGGCAAACTATAAGATGGCAGTAGTAAATCCTCACATATCAATAATAATCATAAATATAAATGGATTGAATTCACCAATCAAAAGGCAGAGTGTCTGGATGGATAAACAAACAAGACTCAATTATATACTGCCTGTATAAAACATATTTCAGCTCTAAAAACACACATAGACTCAAAGTGAAAGGATGGAAGAGGATATTTCATGAAAGTGGAAAACAAAAGAAAGCAAGAGTAGCCATTTTATATCAGACAAAAAGACTTGAAGTAAAAAATGGTAATAAGAGACAAAGGTCATTATATAATGATAAAGGGGTCAATGCATTCAGAAGATATAACAATTGTAAATATATGTATACTCAAACATTGGAGAACCGAAATATATTAAGCAAATACTACCAGATCTGAAGGGAGAAATAGACAATACAATAATAGTAGGGGAATTCAATACCCCACTGTCATCAATGGATAAATCATCCAGATAGAAAATCAACAAGAAAGTGTTGGAAATGAGCCATACCTTAGACCAAATGGACCTAACTGACATATATAGAACATCCAACAGCAGCAGAATCCAAAGTCTTCTGGGATACATATGGAACATTCTCCAGAATAGATCATATGATAGTGTACAAAACATGTCAGCAAATTGAAGACTGAAATCATACCAACTATCTTCTCTGAACCCAAGGGTGTGATACTGAAAATCAACAGAGGAAAGCTGGAAAATCTACAAATATGTGGAAAATAAACAACACATTACTGAACAACCAATGGATCAAAGGAGAAATCAAAAGGGAAATAAAAAATAGCTCAAAAAAAAGAAAGTGAAAATACAACATGTCAAAGCTTATGGGATGCTGCAAAAGCAGTTCTGAGAGGAAAGTTTATAGTGATAAATGCATATATTAAGAAATCAGAAAGGTCTCAAAAAACAGCTTTATTTGACACCTCAAGGAACTAGAAAAAGAAGAACAAAAATGTCCACAATAGCCAAAGCAATCTATAGATTCAACACAATCCCCATCAAAATACCAACAGCATCCTTCACAGAAATAGAAAAAACAATTCTAAAATTTGTATGGAATCACAAAAGACCACAAATAGCCAAAGCAATCCCTAGGGTAAAGAACAAAACTAGAGGTATCACACTTTGTGATTTCAAACTATATTACAAAGCTATAGTAATAAAAACAGTATGGCACCAAGACCAAAAAAAGACACATAGACCAATGGAATCGAATAGAGAGCCCAGAATTAAATCCCGGCTTATATGGTCAACTAATATTTGACAAAGGATCCAAGAGCACTCAATGTTGAAAGGGTAGTCTCTTCAGCAAATGGAGTTGGGAAAACTGGATAAACACATGCAGAACAATGTAATCAGACTTCTGTCTTACACCTTTCACAAATGGACTTGAAATGGATCTAAGACTTAAACATGAGATCTGATACTGTAAAATTCCTAGAGGAAAACATTGAGAAGAAGCTCCTTGACATTGGTCTTGGCAAAGATTTTTTTGGATAGAACACCAAAAGCACAAACAACAAAAGAAAAATCAGCAAATGGGACTACATCAAACTTAAAGCTTTTTCACAGCAAAATAACCATTAACAAAATGATAAGGCAACCTAGAGGATGAGAGAAAATTTTTGCAAACCATATATTGAAACAGGGGTTAATATCTAAAAATATATAAATAACTCATACAACTCAATAACAAATTTATAAACAACCCAATTAAAAAATGGGCAGAAGAACAAAAGAGACATTTTTCCAAAGAAGACTTCCAAATGGCCAACAGGTACATGAAAAGATGCTCAATATCACCTATCATCAGGGAAATGCAAATCAAAACCACAATGAGATATCACCTCACACCTGTCAGAATGGCTATCAAAAGTCAAATACCATATGATCTCACTCATAAGTAGAAGACAAAAACAACTACAAACACGTAGAGACAGAGACTGGATTGGTGGTTACCAGAAAGGAAGGGGGAAGGGAGGAGGGCAAAAGGAATGATTAGGCACATGTGTGTGGTGATGGATTGTAATTAGTATTTGGGTGGTGAACACAATGTAATCTATGCAGAAATAGAAGTATAATGATGTACTCTTGAAATTTACACAATGTTATAAACCAATGTGTCCACAATAAAATAAAAGCATAATAATATAAAAAAATAGTAAAATAAAATAAAAAGACTTAAATAAAAAATAAAATAATAAAAAAAAAGAAGACAAGAGGTGGGGCCAGGCCAGGCCAGGGGTGTAGTGGTTAATTTTAGTTTGCTCCGCATCACAGGTTCAGATCCCGGGCATGGACCTACACCACTCATCAAGCCATGCTGTAGTGGTGACCCACATAAAAAATAGAAGAAGATTGGCATAGATGTTAGCTTAGGGCTAATCTTCCTCAAGCAAAAAGAGGAGTATTGGCAAGAGTTGTTAGCTCAGGGCCAATCTTCCTCACCAAAAAAAAAGACAAGAGGTAACAAGTGCTGGCGAGGATATGGAGAAAAAGGAACCTTTGTGCACTGTTGGTAGGAATGTAAATTGGTGCAGCCACTATGGAAAAATGTATGGTAGCTCTTCGAATAATTAAAAATAGAATGACCATATGATCAAGCAATTCCACTTCTAAGTATTTATCTGAAGACAACAAAAACACTAACTCGAGAGATATGTGCATCTCCATGTTCATTGCAGCATTATTTGTAATAGCCATCATATGGAAACAACCTAAGTGTCCATCAATAGATGAAGGGATAAAGAAAATGTATATATAATGGAATATTATTCAGCCATGAGAAAGGAGGACATCCTACCATTTGTGTCAACGTGGATAGACCTTGAGCACATTATGCTAAGTAAGATAAGTCAGACGGAGAAAGATAAGCACTGTATGATATTACTTATATGTGGAATCTAAAAAAGCCAAACTTGTGAAAACAGAGAATAAAATGGTGGTTATCAGGGGATAGAGTCAGAGGGACAGGACAGATGTTGTTTAAGGGTACAAACTTACAACAAGTAGTAGATAAGCCCTAGAGATATAATGCACATTACAGTGAATATAGACAATAATACTGTATTATAATAATCAAACTTGCTAAGAGACCAGAACTTAATTATTCCAGCTACTAAAAAGAAAGGGTAATTATGTAATATGACAGAGATGCTAAAATGGCAGTCATATTACAATACATAAATGCATCAAATTAACATTTTACACCTTAAATTTGCATAATGTATGTCAAATATATTTTAATAAATAAACAACATCCATTTATAAAACTAAAACAAAAACATGTAGCAAAAGAAACAATAGGGTGTTTAAAAGATATAGTAGAAAATGTCTACCTAAACCAAAATATGTTGGAATCAAGAAATAGAGGAACAGAAAAGACATAAGACACACATAAAACAAATAATAAAATAGCAGATGTAAATCTGATCTTATCAGTAACAATATTAAATGTAAATAGATAAACACACAAATCAAAGATAGACTAGTAGCATTGATTAAACAAAAACACTAATCTGCAAGATATACATTATAGAATCAAAGACACAAATAGGTTTAAAGTAAAAGGATAAAAAATGCTATAGCATGATGGCAGTAAGAAAAAGAAACCCAGAGTGGCTTTGATAATATCAGACAAATACATGTAACACAAAAATTATTACTAGAAACAAAGACAGACATTTTATAATGATGAGACCCAATTCATCAGGAAAACATAGCAATGCTGTATTGTATATTTGAAAGTTGCTGAGAGTAGATCTTAAAAGGTCTTATCACAAGAAAAAAAAATTGCAACTGTGTGTGGTGATGGATATTAATTGGACTTATTGTGGTGATCATTTCACAATATATACAAATATTGACTCATTATGTTGTACATCTGAAACTTATAATATTATATGTCAATTATATCTCAATAAAAAATATATGAACCTAACAAAAGAGGCTCAAAATACATGGACCAAAAACTTACATAACTGAAAGGATAAATAGATATTTCAAAAATAATAGAGACTTAAATACTTCACTTTCAATAATGAATAGAATAACTAGGAAGAAGAACAAGAAGGAAATAGCAGTCTTGAATAATACTAATAACCAACTAGACTTAATGGATACCAATAGAACACTCCATACAACAACAGCAGAATATCTATTCTTCTCATCTACACATGGAACATTCTTTAGGATAGCTCATATGCTCTGCCATAACAAAATCCCCAAATTTGAAAGGATTGAAATCATAAAAGGGATATTCTCCAACCACAATGGAATGAAATTAGAAATAATAAGAGAAAAAAAAAATCAAAAATCTACAAATATGTGGAAATGAAACAACATACTCCTAAATAATCAATGAGTCAAAGAAAAAATCAAGGGTAATTTAGGAAAGAAATGAGACGGAAACAAAAACACAACATATTGAAACTTATCAGATACAGCAAAATCTGCTCTTAGAGGAAAATTTATAGCTTTAAATTTACTTATTCTTGGTAAAAAAGAATAAAATTGCAAATCAATCATAAACGTCTACCTTCATAAACTAGCAAAAGAAGAGCAAACTATACCCAAACCAAGCCAAAAGAAGGACATAATAAGATTAGCATGGAAATTAATGAAATAGACAATAGAAAAACAAGAGAAAAAAATCAATGAAATAATTAATAAAACGGTTTTTTGAAAAAATCAACAAAATTGACAAAACTTAGCTAGATTTACGCCAAGGAAAAAGAGAAAAGACTCAAATTACTAAAATTAGTAATGAAAGAAGGACCATCACTAATCCTTGCAGAAATAAAAGGGATAATAATGGAATACCATGAACAACTCTATGTCAACAAATTGGATTACTCAGATGAAATGGACAAATTCCTAAAGAGACACAAATTACTAAGAATTACCCAAGAAGAATTAACTAATTTGAATCGACCTATTATAAGCAAAGAGATTGAATTACTAATTAAAATATAACAAAGAAAAGCTTAGGATCTCAGATGGCTTCACTGGTGAATTCTACCAAATATTTAGAGAAAAATCTATACAAATTCTTCAAAAGCTCTTCCAAAAATTAAAAAAGGAGGAAACACATCCCAACTCATTTTACTAGGCCAATATCACTCTGATGCCAAAACCAAACAATGACATTATAAGTAAAGAAAAATACAGACCAATATTCCTTAGGAATATGGGTGTAACAATGCTCATAAAAACTAACAAATTGAATCCAGCAACCTATAAAATGAGTTCTATACCATGACCAAGTGTGATTTAGCCCCACAACATGGGGTTGCTTTAAATCTGAAAATCAATCAAAGGACTATATCATATTGACAGAATAAAGGACAATAATCATGTGATCATCTCAGTAGATGCAGACCAACACCATTTCATGATAAAAACACTAAAGATACTAGGGATAGAATGGAACTTCCTCAACCTGATAAGGAGCATCTATGAATAACTTACCACTAACATCATACTTATTGGAGAATGACTGGATGTTTTTTCTCTAATATCAGGAAAGAGACAAGGAACAAGGTTCACTCTTAACATTTCCATTCAACATTTTACTCATCAAAACAATGAGGAAAAGCAAAAGAAATGAAGGATATTCAGATTCGATAGGAAGGAGTAAAAATTTCTCTGTTCACAGATGTCATGATCTGTATGTAAAACATCCCAATAAATCAACTAAAAAAACTGATTAGAATAAACCAGTATGACAATGTGATGGGGTAAAAGATTGATATATAAAAATCAATTGCATTTCTATACACGAGCAATGAACAATCCAAAAAATGAAATTAAGAAAACAATATCATTTATAATAGCAACAAAAGAATAGACACTTAGAAATAAATTTAGAAAAAGAAGTACCCAACTTGTACATTGAAAACTACAAAATATTGAAAGACTTTAAATGAAGTCTTCCAAATAAATTGGAAGACATCTCATGTGCATGTACAGAAACATTTTAAAATGACAATACTCCCCAAAGTAATGTATAGATTCAATGTAATTCCTATCAAAATCCCAGCTCTTTCTTTTTTATTCATAAATTGACAACCTGATCCTAAAATTGATAGGGAAATACAGAGTCAAATAATCTTGAAAAAGAAGAGAAAGTTGGAAGACTCACACTTCCCAATTTCAAAACTTACTACAAAGCTACAGTAATCAAGTCAGTGTGGTAGTGACATAAAGATAGTAATATAGATCAATGGACTAGAAGGGAGAGTCCAGAAACAAACCCTCACATTTGTTAATATATTTCAACCAATGTCCCTAAACAATTCAGTGGGGAAGGAATAATCTTTTCAATAAACAGTGCTGTAACAACTGGATATCCACACGCAAAAGAATGAATTGGGGTCTCTACCTACCACCATACACAAAATTTAACTCAAAATGGATCATATACCTTAATGTAAGGACTAAAACTATAAAACCCCTAAAAAAATAGAAGTAAATCTTTATGACTTTGTATTTACACCATAATTTCTTACATATGACTCAAAGTACAAACAATAGAAGAAAAATAGATAAATTGAAGTTTATCAAAATTTAAAACTTTTATACCTCAAAGTACACATCAAGGAAGTGAAAAACAACCCATAGAATGGGAGAAAATATTTTCAAATTAAGTATTTGATAAGGGACTTGTATCCAGAGTATATAAAAATGTTTACAGCTCAGCAATAAAAAGATGAGTAACCCCATTATAAAATGAACAAGGGATTTGAATAGACATTTCTCCAAATATGCAAACATATACAAATGGTCAGTGAACACATGAAATGATACTCAATGCAATTAGTCCTTATGGAAATGTAAATCAAAACCACACTAAGATATTACTTCACATTTGGACTTCTCATATATTGCTGATGGGAGTGTAAAATGGTGCAGCTACCTTTCAAAACATTTTGGCCGTTCCTCAAAGTGTTAAGCATACAGTTATCCTATGACTCAGCAATTCTATTCCTAGGTATGTACCTAAGAGAAATGAAAACATATGTCCACTTGTACATGAGTGTCCACAGCAGCATTATTCATAATAGCCAAAAAGTAGAAATAGCCTAAATGTTCATCACCTGATAAGTGGATAAACAAAATATAGTTTATCTATACAATAATCAGTATAGGCAAATCCATAAAGACAGAAAGTGGTTAGTGATTGCCTGGGACTGGTGCAGGTTCCAAAGGAGGCTGGGGGAGGGCAGTGGAGTGGGAATGTGGAATGACTATTAATGTACAGGCGTTTCTTCTTGGGTTGAAGAACATATTCTAAACTTACATTGTAGTGATGTTTATACAAATCTGTGACTAGAAAAATGAAGGAGGCTTTTTTCCTTAGTTCAGTGATGGGATACATCCTTCATGTCTTCAGGCCTAGGGATGGTAAAAGTTAGCCCAAGGTGACTGCACTGTGCTTTGTAGTTACCTTGTTAAAGCATCTCTATAAATAGTCCTTTTGTAAATAAATACTCCTTAAATTATTCAATTTTTCGAGTGCCTTTGATTTTTCTGTGGGATCCCCAGATGACACACAATAAGGTGGCCTATGAGAGAGGGGGAAAGAAGACAAGATTGTATTTAAAATAGTGGGACCAAGAAGTCAAGGTCTTTTTGAGAGCTGAGACACAGAAGGATATTTTCCTAAGAGTCTATTTAACCTACCTGAGGTAAAATGGATTTATGAATCAGTTCGTAGATTTACCATATTTCATTATGATTCTATTGTCTCACATCTATTACTTGGAAGAAGTTCTAATTTGTTTTTTTTTTTTTTCCCAAGAAAGTATATTTTGGTGTTACATGAGATTCAGAAAATTCTATTGTTATGTAATCAGAACTTCAACCTGAACATTATTGCTAGTGTAGCCAATTTAAAGAATGATATAAAGGTATGTTATACTACTTTTATAGCATGTAATGAAACATGCTAAAGACAATAAATAAATACAGTAAAACCCATGCTCCCCAAGAGGGAGATAGAGATTTCTTGGGATATACAGTAACTGTTTGTGTCAACAACACCTAGAGACAGTATATCCACATAGCCTCTAAAGTTGAACATATCTCTTGTGCAGCTACTAGATTATTTTCCTATACGGGAGTCAGGCTTTTAAACACCAAATCAGGGCCAAGATTAATTGTTCACTGAGCTATTGACCATTCAAAGCGTTTGACCCCCAATACCCTTAATGGACTTTGTCTCTTTGTGAATAGTCTGAAAGGATAAAACATTTCCTGGTGGATTAAATAAATAGTAACTTGTGGAACATATTTCTGAGGATAATTATTCCATCCATGGTAGCTGGAAAACCCAAAGGGATAATCAGAAATTTGTTCCTCATTTGGGCCAGTCTTGCTAATAAAAAATCCCATTTCCTTGGGGCCCCAATGTCTCAGTGTTTGGCTTGCCTTGCATCAGGCACAGGAACTTGAGATTAAGAGGTTCGGTATCATTTTCATGTTAATCAATATTCAAACTGAAGATGAGATCTACTCAAGTGAAACTTTATTTTCAAGGAATCCAGAAAGAACAGTAGAGATGTGACAACCCTTGAAGGGCTCTCCTGCAGCTTTAGCATTGAAAATAAAAGGACGTTCCCACACTCCCAGGAAACAGATGATTCTTTTCTAGTCATGGTAAAAAGTAGCCATCAGAACCAGCTTCAACCTGATTAAACAATAAACGACAGCTCTCTATAGCCTTGGGAACAAGAACTACAAGAACTGGATTTTAACAGCTTACCTTATCCCAGTCAATACACCATGGCAAGTTCCTTGCAAGAATAGCTCCTTGATTCTAATTCTAGCCAATCAGGTAAGAACTCACTCCAGTGTGAGGCCAGCTGCATGAGCATGTGACCAATATAGACATAGAGAACTCTATACTCACAAAAGGTCCAATGCTTGGGATTTAATGCCCTGTGGTCATTATCTTATAATTTTTAATAATTTTATATTTGAATTTATGTTTTGAAGTCCAATGGGTCAAGGAAGCAGGAGTTAGCAGCTTGGATCCTTGGCTCATGTGCTATCCCACTAACCTTCACCATTTTGCATTCTTGGGAGGGTTCTTGGCTGCCCTCTCCCTGATCCCACTAAATGACCATTGCCAACTTCTGCCTCTCTAATGGGGGCCTAGGAACTGATGTGAGGAGGGTCCAGGTACCAGGCCTCAGTCTCTTGTGAGGGTCTACATTTACTGTCTCAAAGGAGTGTGACATTATATAGCAAAATAAAAATACCATGACAGATTAAGAGACAGACCATGGAAGATAGAAAAAGGGTTGTGCCCCTGCTTTTTGAATAAAGGACCCCACATTTTCATTTTGCACTGGGCCTTTCAAACTACGAGGCTGGCACTGTCCAACGAACACACTTCTCAATACCAACCAGTCAACAACCTTGTGCTTCTACAAATGACATCAACTCACTCATGCCTGATAGGAAGTGCTGAGAAATGGCATTGATACTCTTTTCTCAAAAATTTCTCACCACATGTTCCAAGAAAGAACTTCATTGTTTATTAAATGTTTGGCTTTCATAACATAATCATTCCAGGTTCAGGAGGGAAAGTAAGAAAGTTATCATTCATTCATAATTTATTGAAAACTTTTCCAACCCAACTGCACTTATGTAATTGTCAAATAGTAAGTGCTCAGTAAATATTGAATTGCATAAATTTATTAATTCAAGAATACATTAATGAATAATTGAATGCTCCTCTCAATTCTTAGCCAAAACCACATTGAAAAAGGGAGCAAATGGAATGCAAAATTTTAAATCATAGTACTGTGGTGCACAGAAAATGAAAATGTATTTGGGCTTCCTAAATATGTATATAGTGAAGACTATAGACCAAATAGGAGGTATCATAAAAATGCGTGTATACAAGAAAGGTGAGCAATAGGGCTCGTTAGAAATGTAAGACAGAGTCGAGCTCAGTATGACTATGCCCCAAATAAAACTTCTACTCTGTTTCATTTTCTTGACGTTGCTAATTTAGGTGACCAAAATGTACTCAGAAATGCCTTTTGACATGCATGCTTTGCATGGAAAATGCTTTATATATACTGGTTTGAGGGAAAAGAATAAAAACAACAAAGCAAACATTTAGACAATTTTGTATAGAAAGCCAACTCATATTTACCTATTAACTATTTATTTGCTATGAAGACAAGTAAATTGGTAATGTGTGTGAATATTTATTTTGCCTCACCATTAACCTAAAAAAGTTGAGATATTTATTATACTCAGAATATGACAAGAATTCACTACTTTTCACTTTTGTTTTATTATAAGCCAAATCCTCACTTTGATATGAGTCAAAAGTTTTTATCTAATAAAACCAGTCAGAATGGTATTAACAACTCTCTAGTGTTGTTTTATTGCTACTTCTCATCTAATATTTCCAGTAATGAATCTGCTTGACTAGAAGATATTACTACTGTTGTAAATGCACAGTCTGTTGATATAACAGGTTTATAGTCACTGGTATTTATTTTTCCTAGTAGGAGGAGCGTTTTAGCACATCATAAAGAAAGTGCAAGTAAATGAAACGATAGAAATGAATCATAGATTCTTCTGTTGTTTTGTACCTCTTTTTTTTTTTTTTGCTCTGCTTAGAATTATTGTTCGGTGGAATAAACAGCAGAGAAGAAAGCTGAGGAAGGGGATTGCTGGATACCAAAAGATGGGAGAACATTTCTTCACCTAGTACCAGCAGTAGCTAAGTCATGAATTATTGGCTGGTCTAGCGCTTAGTACTCTCCTCCTTGAGTTTGGACTGCTAGCATGCAGAGCTTTATATCATTGATTGCACATTAGGATCATTTTATTCCACATATGCAAATAAGTAGATGTTCTATCTTTAGGGATACATTTTAATCTGCTTTCTGAAAATTAACATTAAAAAGAGGAAAAGTTTATAGGCCATTAGTAATGCAAAACTTTGAAAAGATGTTAATTAATATTTCTTATTTTTTTTAACAGTTGAACCTACATATTCCAATTAACATAATATAAATTTAATAAGTACAGGGTAGAAATGAATGAATAAACAGGAAAGTGGTTGATGTGTAATAGTGGAAAGAAGACTTATGCAAAAGTGAAAAATATGAAGGTATGGTAAACAATCTTTTCATCAGAGAAAATGGAAATATTTCTATTGTGAATAATAAGTGTATATTGCTTAAAACATTATCTTATATCCACTATATGTTTCTTTTATTACAAGGTATAATGTTGATTTGTCTGAAATAAGCATGAAATGCTTTTCTTCTTCCTCCATGAAATCATACAAAATATGCAACCAAGCACAGGTGTGTCTGGTGAAGGAGAGTACCTTCCAAGATACTTATCATCGTTGAGAATAGTGAAAATATATAAATTGTGGACTTCGGAACAATTAAAATTTCTCAAAAGGAGTTTTATAAATCTTACTCTAATTATAAATGGAAAGATAGATAAAACAGGGAACCTTTCCATAAATGTCCATGTGCTTGAAAATAACAAATACAATTACTAATAAACCATGAGTCAAAGAAAATATCACAATGTATAAAATAATTTGAACTCCATAAAAAATACTACATATGAAAATGTGTTAGGTAAAGTTAAAGTTGTACTTAAAAGGAAAAAATGTACATAATTAGAAAAAAAGCTGAAAAATAATAAAAATTTTGAATAGAAAATATCAGGTATGGCTAAAATTGATTCTTTATAAAAACAATAAAAATGATACACACTAGTGAGACTGATCAAAAAAGAAAGAAAAAGCACAAATAATCAAAAACTAATTAAAAATAGGAATATACTACAGATCCTACAGGCATTGAAAGATCATAAGAAGATATTATAATCATATTTACAGCAATGCTTTTTTAAAATATAATAAGAAAAAATTCCTAGAAAACCACAAACTACCAAGACCCACAAAAGAAGAAACAGAATCTCTGTATAGCACTATAGTCATTAAAGAAATTAAATTTGTAATTAAAATACTTCACACAAAGGGAACTCCACATCACAAGTAAATTCTACCAAACTTTTAACAATTACATTGCAAAATTATAGCATAGATCTCAAAGTTAATGAATCCTTAAAACACCCCCAAATTGTCTTTATACTGGTAAATCCAGCTCTATAGAGTTCTTTTATCAGTACCCCATACATAGCACAGTCCACATGGGAACAGTGGATGTTTAAGCCAAGAAGAGAGACGTAGGAAGCACAACTTGTCTATTTCCACTGTGTTATGGATACTAGATCAGTTGAGCTGGTATTTTGTGCTTCTGTCTTGGAACACTAACAACCTACTATGTTCTCAGTACACCCACTCTTTCAAAGATTATTAATATTGTCACCTTCCAACCCCTCTTTTTTAAGTAACCTTTAGACATGGAAAAACCTCTAGCAATAGAAACTCTGGATGAGATAGCATGTAAGTGCTTGTATTGAGCTTCAAAATTCTAGAGAAAAAAGAATTTAAAAACTCAGTATTACAATTTAAAGATAAATATTTTATCTTTTACTAAAGAAAAAATTATTTGCTGTCATTTTTTTAACATGTTAGTGAGGGCATTACTTTTAATTTAAAATGAGGTTTTAGTAAGCACCACTGCAATCTCATATTATTTGTAGCTGAAAAATATTATTAGAGTACAGTCCCTCTGGCCTGCTTTCCTAAAGAAAAAAAAATGCTTCTCTGTAAGCGGGAAAAAAAAACTTTCTCCTTATCCAATATTTCTTTGAGTAGCTCTAGAAAATCATCTAGCCAGAAAAATTTGTAGAGACAAATTATAGAAATTCTAGAAATGCACGGACTTCCCTCTGTTTCTGTCTTGAGACTGGAACAAGTGTCACTGTTCAGCTGTGAATCAACTTCAACAGGATAAATGGGTCAGTGTTAAAATTGTAGGCCTAACAGCAAATACTTGGGACCAGCAACAAACACTGAGAGAGGATGACCCAGTTCCAGTATACCAATTGCCTATGCTGTGGATAACATCCTGCAGGAGAGCTCCTGCATTTCACTAGGTGCTAGAAGAGCATCAAGACACTAACTTGTGTGGGAGCAGGGCAGCGTGGCATGTTGTTGATGACTGTGGAAGCCTTTCATGTTAGTAATATATTTCCGTGTTCTCCCAGCCAACAGGGAGTGCCAGATGCTATCACAGGAGAGGAGAGCTTTGCAGCTATCTTAATTAATATCCCAGAAATTTAAACAAATTCGTAATGAAATTTATTTCAGTCACCTAAATTTTAAAAATAAAACATCACATAGAGAATTCTCCAGAGGAGGCAAAAAGGTTCTGTAAAAAACAAAGCAAACAAAAATGGAAAAAAAGATGCAAACAATGATGGTGTATCCTCATGGCCAGCAAAGAAGGTGATACTGACAAGAAATGATGTAGTGCTTGTCTTTGTACTTACTTTCAATCTTTATGTTTCAGTCCTTACCTTACAACTCTACCGCATTTTCTTCTCCTCTGTGTTTCTTGATGTTATGTGAATCTGTTCAACTCATCAACCTTCCCTTGCGAGTTTCCAGCCAGAAACTTTTTTTTTTTTTCTGCCCAGAGGAAACTGGGGAACTTGGAGAACTACCCAAGATCCCTCAGCAGGGGCATGAAGGCTTATATGTTCCTACAACAGTGAGTCACACGGGGGAGGATGCTTTACCCTCCACCACTTGTGAGACTGTGGGTCTCAGGAACCTGCTCCTCACCAATAACCAGACCTGATACACCTGATGACCCATCTAGGGGACCTGAAAGCCAGAGGAGACAGGGAGATCTTTAAAAAGAAAAAATAAAATAAAACCCACAGTCAGTAAAACAGAGTGCTGGAGAAAAATATAACAATTTCAAAATAATATAATAAGGGCAAGATGTAAGACTTTCTGGATCTACAAGTAGCAAGCTATTATTTTTCAGTTAGCAATATAGTATATAAAATGAAGGAACACTTGGTCACTATTGAAAGCTGATTTAATGATCTAAAAAACCAAATGTGGAAACTATTTCAAAGTCAGATTAAAAATATAAAGAAATGGAAATCATAAGGAAAAATAATAGAGGGAAGAGTATTGATCCATGGAAACTAATATGAACATATTAGGAGTCATAATGCACTTATGTACTAAGCAGATACTTGGCCTGAGCACTGGATAATTCATCTCTTGGATATGGGCTAACTGGGTACCTCATTCTGCAGCTTGTATAACTTGTTTATTTTCCTAAGCTGATCTGAATGCTCCACTCTGCATTTGCCCTGTATGAGATTTCCCTAGGAAGAGAAGCTCTAGCAGGATTACACACTTGTGACCACAAGAGGGATGTGAATTGAGAACACATCTGCAGTTTATTCAAGTGCAACAGAAGGTCCAGCAAAGAATGAAATTCACAGGCACAATTTCTGGCTGCCCTTGGTGTGGGCATCTTCCTCAGGACAATAATACTTTGATGAAATAAGTCACACACATGAATGATGCCATTAATTCAAGACAGAGTAACATACAGCAGAGGGAGGGCTTTTTACTGTGGATGATGGATGAAATCACTGTGCTTTGGCCACAGGAGATAATTCTTTAAAAATCTGCTGATATTTGAATGCGGAGGCATTGCGGATCTGTGCCTCACGTACCAACACGAGCATAGTCAGTGCACAGGGGCTGGGTGTGAATGTGTCTATTGGCTTCACTTGTTCTACCGAGAGCCATTTGGATATGGGAAGAAGCCCCAGGCCTGGGTGACAGAAAAGTACCTTCTTCAGGTGACTGTTATGAATCAGCTTGAACTACTACAACTATAGCTGCCTGTTCCGCTGATTGATTTTTCTTCCTCCCTCTTGCTGCCAAGGAGGACTGAGCACTCTCAAAAACATTAGAATTTGTAAAGGGCTGACAATGATCATGATAGTAATAATAATTACAACAGCAAAAACTAATTTTTTTAGCAACACTATTGAACACTTTATATGAATTGTTTCATGTAGCCCTCAAAACAATTATATGACATCCGCACATTATCCCCTTTGGAAAATGGATAAACTAAGGCTCAGAAATGTTAAAAGCATGCCCCAAATCACAGAGCTAGTAATTAGTGGAAGTTTAAAGGTAACCTTAATCAAAATGTGTGAATGTTAGACATTTAATTAGTAATAACAAAAGAGCTCTGTATTTTATAATGGGAGATAGAGGGACACCTTCCTCATATCCCTCAAAATGCAACTAAGCAGATGCTGTTTTTCCATCTAAATGCCTTGCCTGTTTTGTCTAAACCTGCACTGAAGCCACTGTATCATGCAAAAGTAAGTCAGGAAAAAAAAAACAGGTTTTCCCCATAGGTAGCAGAAAATAATATGCCTGGGTTTCTTGTAAATAATCCACTATGTCTGGATCAAAAGCTTGCAATAGTCTCATATTTGTGCCTACCAAGCTGTGCTTTGACAGCACAGATATGGCCTCAGGCTTTCAAGAGCTGCCCAGTGTTGAAAAATCCTTGGTCTCGACCACAGTGTATCTGTTAATGTTTTCGTGAGTGCACGTAAACAAACACTCACTTGCCAATCTGTTTGTTTATCATTTACTATTCCCAGTAAATGAACAGTTTGGAACTCTGACCAATATAAGCTTAAAATCGTGTAGAGTCATCCTGGCCCATTTTGAGCTCTACCTTCAGGACAAAATCAGTAAGCGAGAAAATGAGAATTTGGCTTACAAACAACAATATATTTGGGGACTTTGATCAGTGTGCTAGAGAAATGAATTATCACCATAGGAAAACCCAGTATTTTAAAAAGCGTGCTTACTACAATTTGCTCAAATTTAATGAGACTCACGTTTATTGTACTGGATAATTCCACAGTTGGAGCTTATCATCTTAGGAATACTTTTGGCAGTATTCTCGGATGTCTACCAAAGGAGTTCAATTACACAGGGATTAAATCAAACCACAAAGCAAGACATTCTGCCTGTTCTTACAATTTCTGTTTTTGTTTTTTTCTTCTCAGTTTCCAGTTATAGTGCCTAGAGGATATTCTCAGATTGGTTCAATTTGAAAATCAAAATGTGTAGGAAAAGAGCTCAGAATTTACCTAAATGTAGGTTCCCCTACTGTTACTGATTTCTTCTTTCAGAGAACTGACTCCTTTAAAATAAGAAATATGAATGAATCCTTGAATAGTTCCACACTCTGGGAGACAGGGAAAGTCTGTTTTGTTTTTGTTTTAAGATAAATATGGAAGCACTGATGTCTCATTGACAAGAAAGGACAATATTTACTCACATTATATTGTTTCTATAAACAATTCTGAGAAAATTAGAGTAGAAATGACCATTTCAAACACATTCATGTATCCAATTAGGTCATCAACCCTATGTCTGTGAAATCGTAATGGGGTCTCATAGAATCCTATTTTACAGAATAGTTGACCAAAGAAGAGCCTTGGGGAATAGATCAAGAAAACGGCTCAAGAGGAAACAGATTTTAATAAAAACTTAAGTGAGTAGCATCAGGAAACTGAGCCCAATGTAGTTACAAAAATAAAAATTTCTTCCAGAGAGAGGTGTCTCTTTCACTCAATCACTCAGCAATATATTACTGGGCTCAGATGTCAAAAAAAAGCAGATAAGAGAAAGGGGTAAAAGGTGAAAGGGAAATGAAGTAGAATAGCAACAGCATTTAGAACACAAAAACATAGGCAGTAGAATTTTGCAGCTTTGTATATACAGAGAGATTTAAAAAACTCTGCTACTATTAAATGTCTCAGAGCATTACTCTCAGCAGAATGGCACAATAAACCAGGAAGACCAGGCCTGCATGTGGAGGAAGGGGTGATTAAACAAGCGAGATTGTGACGTGTTAGATACATTGCAGTCAATTTTAGATATGTTTTAACCAACCAGGAAATACATAGTAAGCCATTACTATAGTTCTTCTTCTCAGATCCTTTTTCCAAAATTAAAGAAATTCATACCAGTGTTGTTTATGCAAAAACACCAACACCAACTATCTCATCATGGTCATATAATCTGAGCAGGAAATAATCTTGTATCTTTAGTGGCCCTGAATTAAAAACATTCTCAGGAATTGTTTCTGGTTTGGACTTGCTTATAGTCTACGTGTGTCCGACATATATCATTTCCACGTGACAGTAATAAGAATACTTAACGGCACTTTCAATAGTAAGTGGAAAGAGAATTGGAAGCAGAGCCCAACATAAATTCTAGATTCTTCATTAAATCTTCATATATGTCTGTAAGAAGTTAAACAAACATATGTATTATTATTTAGTTTGACCCTAAGTATAATCCTCATTCTAAAACTTGAGGAATCTTCCCCAAATAAACAAAATAAAAATAGAAATGTTGAAACTAGGAGCTCCTAGTTTAAGATTTTTTTTTCTGCCAGCTAGATTCATCTCCTTCATCCTCTCATATTTGCTGTTGAAATACATGTAGAAGTCACAAAATACGGCACTGGAAAATATATTTATTACATTAGATCTAATCATATGCTAAATTTTAAGAAGAATTTAACATAGGTACAGATGGATCATTTTGAAAAATAATTAGCAACACTCTAAGGACCTGACCTTTGAAATACAGAACCATGGTCTAATAGACAGGAAATAGTAGAAAGCTAATATGTGCCCAGGGATCTTGAGATTACCATCTCAGGTTACTAAAAAAATAAAAATCTGCACCCACTTCTTTGCAGGAGATATGCCTTTTGAGGTGATATGAGCAGCTCTTTCTCTTCAGACCCCTCTAGCATTACATCTCTTTCGGTGTACGTTTAGAAGCAGTAAATTTTAGGAATCCATCATAGCCAGGGGAGAAAGAGGATGAGTAAGAGTGGACTGTTATTTTAAGATACGAAGACAGTGTAAATTAGGATGGAATAAAAAACAACAACACTGAGAAGAAGTGTTCTCTGGGGATTACACATTTTGTGAGGAAAATATGATAGGTTCTTTCAAATTATACCAAAAAAAAAACCACCTTATCTTCTTATAGTCTCTGTATTAGACAACGAAAAAAGGAGAACATTCTTCAGGCCAGCAGACCTACTAGAAATATCTGTTAGATATAGGTATTTAGCTAGATGCTGTGGAAATGAAATGGTCTTGAGAATAAGATCTGAAAATGTAGTCAAAGAATTATTTCTCCACCCATGTCCCCCCAACCCTAAAAAAGAGCTCTGGGGCTACAAGAATTTTTTAAAATTTCAAAACCCAGAAAAAGATCAAAGCTTCCCTACTCATTTAATAAACCTTGAATTATCCGAACACCATTATGACAAAGATAGCACTAATATAAAAATAACACCTGAGCTCTCTCTCTCTTAACAGGTACATACCCTTAATTATGAACTGATGGTTTTAGATCTTACGTGATTTTGGCAGTGCTCTAAAGACACACAGAAATAAGTTATCACAGTAGAAAGATCTAGACTCTTATATAAAATTTGCCTGGATTCCATTTTCCTCTACTGAAAAGTAGGGGTTACAGACCATGTTGGCAAACTTCCAGAAAAATTACACACACAATATGAATATATTGAATTATATGAATATATTGAATATATATACTCATTCACATACATATGAAAAATTACATAGATTTTTTTTTTCTTTAGAGGATGCATACGGGCTCTGCAGTTATTGTGCACTAGTCTGTGCCCTGAGCTTACCTCTTTCTCTTCAGTGCTTTCTAATGGTGGCATTTTTGTATGCACTGCATGCATACCTCAAGGCCTTGAAGTAAGATGGGTGGCATCATTTTGGAAAAACTCTCATCTTATTTTTCAAAATATCCAGGTTTCCTAAAGTCCTTGACAACAGACTTTACCCCTCTGCCACTCCATTCATTCCACATTTTATTAATCTCCTGAATCTCAGTCTGCCTCGTGTCTTGAGCACTCAGATAATAGTCTGTATTTCCACAGCTACTTCTGTCCACGTAAGCATAAACTGGTATAACTGCAAGGAGAAATAGACGAATACAGAATTATAATCAAAGATTTCAATACCCCCTCTGCCAATAACTGAATGAACAATTAGACATAAAATCAATAAAGAGATAGAAGAACTGAACAATAATATCCACCAACTAGATCTAACTAACATTTATAGAACACCCAACAACAGAAAACATTTTTTTCCATGTGCACAAAAAGAGACCAAATAAATGAGAAAACACATATACATTTAAAAGGACTGAAGTCATTTGAAATACATTTTCTGACCACAATGAAATTAAGTAGGAAATTACAGAAAGATATCTGAAAGACTGTAAAAAATATAAAATCAAATATCATACTTCTAAATAACCCATCTCAAAAGGAAAACTACAAAATATTTTGATCAGAATGAAAATGGTAACACAATATGTTAAAATTTGGGTTATGTAATTAAACCAGTACTTAGAAGGAAAATCGCCTCTAACCAGATAAACCAGGGAAAAAAAAAAGTTACAGATTACTAATACCAGGAATGAGAGAGGTGACATCACTAAAGATACTATAGTTATTAAAAAAGATAATAAGGAAAAATTATGAGCAAATTTATGCCAATAAATTTGACAATTTAGACAAAATGGATTAATTTCTTTAGTGACACAAATTAGCAAAGCTCACTCAGGAGCAAGCAGATAACTGAATAACCCTATATCTATCAAGGAAATCAAATTTTTAGTTAAAACTTTCTCCTCCCACCCACCTCCACTTCCCCAAATACATTCTGGCCCAGATGACTTTACTCGTGAATTCTGCTAAATACTTAAGGAAGAAATAATGCAATTGATAAACAAACTCTTACAGATAATTGAAGAGGAGGTAATATTTCCTAGTTCATTCATGAGGCCAGCATTTCTATGATATTAAAATCAGAGAATAATATAATAATATAAAATTTCCAATACATATCCCTCATAAACACAGATGTAAAACTGATTAACAAAAATTCAGCAAGTCAAATATTCCATATATAAAAAGGATGAAACTTCATGACTAAATGGAGTTTATTGCAGGAACAAAAGGCTTGTTTAACATTAAAAACTAATTAATGTGGGGCTGGCCCGGTGGCACAAGCAGTTAAGTGCGTGCGCTCCGCTGCAGCCGCCTGAGGATCGCTGGCTTGGACTCTGGGCGCGCATTGATGCACTGCTTGTAGAGCCATGCTGTGGTGGTGTCCCATATAAAGTAGAGGAAGATAGGCACAGATGTTAGCTCAGGGCCAATCTTCCTCAGCAAAAAAGAGGAGGATTAGCATCAAATGTTAGCTCAGTGCTGATCTTCCTCACACACACACAAAAAACTAATTAATGTAATATATCATAGTAAAAAATTAAAAAAGAAAACCATGTGATCTCTCAATAGATGCAGAAAAAGCACTTGACAAAATCCAACATCGATTGGTGATAAATATTCACAGCAAAGTAAGAACAGAAGGGAATTTCCTCAAATGGATGAAAAGAACCTATGAAAACCTACAGCTAACATCATATTTAACAGTCAAGTCCTAAAGTTTACTTCTCAAGTGCAGAAAAGAGATGAGGATGTCTGCCCTCATCACTTCTTTTAAACATTGTACTGGAGGTACTAGCCAGAGCCATCAGGCAAGATAAAAAAATAAAATGCAACCAGATTGGAAAGGAAGAAATAAAGTTGCTATTATTTTCAGATGACATGATCATCTGTGTAGAAAATCCTACAGAATACAAACATTCGACTAGAATTAAGTGATTTCAGTGACAAGTTACAAGCTCAATACATAGAAAACAACAGTATTTCTAGATACTGGCCACAAGCAATTGGAAAGTAAAATGTAATACAAAACAATTTATAATAGCTTCATAAATTTGAGATACTTAGGATAAATTTAGCAAAAGATGGGGAAAATGGTATATTCAAAACTACAAAAGACTGCTGACAGAATGTAAAGCAGATCTAAAGAAGTGGAGAGAGATGCTGTGTTTATAGGTTGGAAGTCACCATATTGTTAACATGTCAATTCTTCCCAAACTGCTCCATAGATTCAACAGAAGCCCAATTAAAATCTTATCAGGCATTTTTGCATAAATCAATTTACTTGTTCTAAAATTCATGTGGAATTATTAAGGATAAAATAAATTTGAGAAAAAAACAAAGTTTGAGGACAAATGCTACTTGACGTCAAGACTTATTATTAAGCTACGATAATCATGACAGTATGATGTTGGAGTCAAGATAGACACATATTTCAATGAAACACAATAGAAAGCCAAGAAAAGATCCACACATACCCGGACAACTAATTTATGACAAAGATCTCCAGGCAATTCAGCGGCAAACAGTATTTTCAAAAAATTGTGCTAGAACAATTGGATATCCATATGCAGAAAAAGTGTTTAACTCATACTCCACACCATATTCAAAAGTTAATTCAGGGCCAGCCCAGTGGTGCAGCAGTTAAATGTGTGCGCTCGGCTTCGGCAGCCAAAGGTTCGCGGGTTTGGATCCTGGGCGCGCACCAACGCACTGCTTGTCAAGCCATGCTGTGGTGGCATCCCCTATAAACGAGAGGAAGATGGGCGTGGATGTTAGCCCAGGGTCAATCTTCCTCAGCAAAAAAAGGAGGATTGGCATTTGATGTTAGCCCAGGGCTGATCTTCCTTCCCCAAAAAAAAAAAAAAAAAGTTAATTCAAAATGAATCATAGAACTAAATGTAAAACTTAAAACTATGAAACTTCTAGAAGACAAGTTTGGGTTATGCAAAGATTTCTTGAATATGACACCAACGTTATGGGCCATGAAAGGAAAATAGTGTGTCAGGTTTTTAAGCTGTTCAACATGTCATATTATCCACCTATGGACTTCCACACAAATCTTCACAGAAGCTTTAATTTCAGTAGTCAGAAGTGGAAACAACCCATCTGTCCTTCAACAAGTGAATGGATAAACAACTGTAGAATATTCATACAATAGATTACTACTAAACAATAAAAGCAGATGAAATATTGATACACATCAGCATGGATGACTCTCAAATTTTGTCGAGTAAGAAAAGTCAGGAAAAAAGTAATTCATACTATGATTACTTTTATATAAAATTATAGAAAATCAAATAATACATAGTGACAGAATGCAGATAAGTGGTTGGCTGGGGACAAAGGGAGGGAATTAGGAAGGAATAGGAGGGAAGGGCTACAAAGGGGAAAAAACTCTTCAAGGTGACGGATGTGTTAATTACCTTGATCCTGAGGATGGCTTCATGAATGTATACTTACGTCAAAATTTTCAAAAAGTCTATTACATTTTAAATATGAGAAGTTTATTTATTTTATGTCAATTTTACCTCAATAAATTTTTGAAAATATATATAAAATACATTATCAAAATGTCTTCTTTGATGCCATTGGTCACATCTATGCCTTCATTTTAATTGAAAAATCAGGAGCATTTGTTATGACTACTCCTTCCTCCTTGAAAGGCTTACTTCCATTTAAACTCTCCTACCCTTTCTCTTTCCTCTCCAACCTCTCTCTACCAGTTTCTTTTGCAAGTTGCACTATTTCTGTTCAAACTATCTCCGCTCAACCATTCTTTGCTGGAAGACTCTTTGCAGCTAATCTCATTCAGCCCAATGACTTAAACTTCCCTCTCAGTGCTAACTACACCCAAATGGACACCTCCAGGCTCAATCTCTTTAAAAAACTCCAGGTGCATACATTTCTAATTGGATATTTATACTAGGCTTCTTAAATATATCATGTTCAAAATAGAACTATTGATTTTAACCCTAAACTATTCTTCCCTCAATTTTTACCATTGGAGTAAATTGCACCACTACCTATCCCTTCTGCTTAAAGCTAAAATCTTAGTTATTATCCCTGATATTGTCTTTTCCTTCCCAGCGTCTATCTCATCCAACAGAAAACCTTATTGGCTCTATCTTCAACATATAAATGAATCCAATCATTTCTTTCCATTTTTTTACATGCCACTTTTGTCTAAGCTATTATCATCTTTTATATTGGCAATTGTAATAGTTCTCTTACTCTCATGTAATCCATTTGCCACATAGCAGAAAGATATTTTAAAATCATAAATGATATTTTTATCACTAGTCTACTTAAAACCCACATGTAGTTTCTTATTGCTCTTATAATAAAATCCCAACTTTTTATGGCCTAAATGGCTCTACGTGATCCCAACTTCATCTCCTATCCTCCTCCTCTTTCTTATCTCCTGGGACCCAGGCTCACTGACCTACCTTCAATGCCTTGATCATTCTATACTTGATAAGGGCTAGAAATAGGATTAGTTGATTAAGAGCAAGGAAACAGAAGCCAGAAAACCTGGGTTCAAATCTTAGCTTCGCCACTTATTTCTTATGTGATCATGGTCAGAACTCAGTCAGACAGCTATATGTAAATGAAAGACAAATTTGGAAATATGGTCTGTATGCCCAAAAGGAGAGAAGAAACAGAGATATTGATAAGAATTAGCACTGTTTGTCCCATCTTTTCTCCTGGTCCAGACGTTTCTCACACATAGCACTTTCCTAAATGACTTTTAAATTTTTAAGTAGCATAACCTTCTTAATGATAATTTTATTAAAATTATAGAAAGCGTAATATATTTGACTAAATTTCCAATAGAACTATATGCTTCATATTAAGTTGTCCTTGAGTTCCTGCCCTGATTTTTTCCAATTCACACAAAAATCACTTTAACAAACTGAGCGCCCGAGTGTGAGATATGTGGTGTTTCAGGTCTGAATGATGAGGAATACAGTTCTGCCTACTTAACAACAGCCAAGAAACACAAGATGAGCCTGAGCAAATGCTTGTAAGCAAAACCGGTCATGCTATGCTGACTAAAATTGCCTTGCTTAAGGCAGAAATAAGTTCATTATTCAAGTTTCTAAGAAGTTGTTAACTCTAAACTGCCCCAAGCAGAATTAGTCACTTTTTCATGTAGGCTTCCATAAAACTTTATAACTAGCCTCTTTAGACCATTCACCTATTAAATAAATAAAATGTGTCCCTGGCCATCTAGACTATGAGTTACCCAGGCATAGGAACACTGCATTCTGCAGAACCAAGGACACCTTCTCTTCAACTGCCAGTCACTTCACTTGTGTTGTTTAACTAGAGTGCCTTCTGCTTTCTTTGACCAACTTACTCTTAATCACTGTTTAATAATCTTCTTTTAAAAATAATGCTTGATATATAGAAAGCATTCAATATATTTGCTGAATTATTTATATGAAAATATTGGTGCTAATTTCTTATGGTGTTTGAGTCAGGGTTACAAACCCCAGGGAGGGGAAAAAAAACATAAAGAACATCTGCTAGCTCCAGGTGTCTTAGCCATCAGGGCTCAAGAAGAAATGTGATTTTCAAGAATGTGCATGTGACAGATAAAAATATTTTTCAGAAAGTGTTCTCTTATCATCAGATGAGTTTATCTTACCCTGCAGCTCATCTATAGAATACTGAACCACAGGGTTCAGTGTTCTTGGGAAGAAGGAGGATGACAAAATAGGAAGGCCTCTCTAAAGAAAAACAAGTAGAAATCCCATTCATTCTGGCCTGAGGGTATGCAGGAAGAGGAGACAGATGTGAGAAGATCTGGTCAGCAAAGAGAGTTATTTTTACTGACTTCATGGGGCTAAACTTTAACGTGACAGATGGAGAGTATGAAGGAATCTGAGAACATCAGGGCGAGTTACACAATTCCCAAGGCGTAGCCCGGGTGAAGCTTTAAGATTCTGGGAGAAGCCTGGCATTTGTCTGATCCCCAAATCCAATATGAGGTAGGAGTACTAGAATGGCACAAATAGAGAGAGGTGTCAAGATTGATGAGACTGAGACAACCCTCATGGCTCCCTATAGTCTGCATATAGTGTTCAGGGCATCCAGAAGGTTCTACGTGTCCCAGTGAATGGACAGACAACTGTTGAGAGATCCAGTGGACCAGTGAAGTCCTGAGGCTGAGAAGTGTAACACGAGTGAGATCTTTACAACAGGAGGCAAGCGGTGTAGACTATAGACTTCAGCCATGGAAGCCCGCAAAATGCCAGATAGGAGCAGGGTCATCTTGTTGGGCAGCAGTATAGTGTATAGGCCAACGAGCATGTTATAAGAGGTCATCAGGAACCAGAAAGAGCCTGCTTATCCAAAGGCCCAACTCCATCTCCTTAGTCACATAAGTTTCCTTACAGAGAAAAAAAGGAGGAAGGTGGGGAAATCTCACCTAGCATTTGCCCCAAAACACCGAGTCTACAACAGGTACTATTAGAATGGAAGTTGAACAGGTTTTAAGCCTTCTCCCTTTCCCTGTCTCCCACCTTTCCCAGCAACCCTGCTGCATGTTAAATCAGTTATAGAAAATGAAAAACATCTAAGACATTCTCTGGGATTCTTTAAAATCTCTGTGCAGCATTTATTCCTACCTTGGATTAAAATAAGAGAGTTAAGCATCTTGAGGCCCTAGATGTGACCCTGTGACACCAAATGCGCAGAGGCAAAGAGAAAATAAGCAACAGAAAAGTAAAAGAGAGAGAAAGAGATAGGTAGAGACATTCTTAGTCAAGTCCCCTTTGGAGACTGTGAATTTGAAAGTCCTGAATTCAATTCCAGTTGCAAAAACTCCATCCATTAAAGATGTTCCTCAGATGGCTGCATTTGACCGTATTTGTGCTTTGTAGGACAAGAGAAATTTCCACAAGCAGGCCAGAAAGAGAACACACAGCCAAAAATGCAAAAGCTAAGGCAGGTTAGAAAGTTTCAGTCAAACCAGAAAATGGACTGTGTAACATGTACAAAACTAACCCAGCTCAGAACCATTGACTCTAAAGCCAGGAGCTAAGACCAGAGACTGAACAATGACTTCAACAGCTCTTATGTGCAAAAAGAATCACCTGGTGAGCTTTAAAAAACACAGCCTTGCCCCTCAACGTTATGATTCAACTGGTCTGGATGGGACCTGTGCCACCTCTTTTTGAAAAACTTTCTAGGTGATTCTACTGTGTAGCCAAAGTTGAGAGCCTCTGCTCTTATTTCTAGGAGAAATAGGTTATAGTCAAGATTAGGGTCAGGGTGGCTGGCCCCATGGCCTAGCGGTTAAGTGTGCGTGCTCTACTGCTGGCTGCCCGGGTTCAGATCCCAGGCGCTCACCTACGCACCGCTTGTCAGGCCATGCTGTGGTGGCGTCCCACATAAAGTGGAGGAAGATCAGCACAGATGTTAGCTCAAGGCCAGTCTTCCTCAGCAGAAAGAGGAGGATTGGCATGGATGTTAGCTCAGGGCTGATCTTCCTCACACACACAAAAAAAACATTAGGGTCGGGGTGCCAGCCCACATTTCCTTCTATTTTTAAGCAATGACAGCTGTTCACTATGGCATAATGCTAGAACCTGAGACTGATTTTCATGCAATAAATGTTCTACTGCCTCTGTGGCTGGGCAAAGTGTTTTTGACCCAGTACTGAGAAGTCCATTCTCCTGAAGATTGATTAGTTCCCCCTAGTGGTAAGAGGTGATCATTTCACTTAGTGTCCAGGCTTAACCCAGACACATTTTGAAAGCTAGAGATTTGGAACTGAGACAGAGAAATCTGTAAAAGTCCTGGTTTCCTCCTTCTTAGGAGTAAGTGGACACCTAGATTCCAATAAATGTTCTCCAATAACACAAGTATTTCTCTAGACAAAAAAGTATAATGGAAATACTATTTAAAATTGTTCCTTCCCTACAGGTGTCCTCGTTTTCTTTTTTCATTTTTTTTTTTTTGTGTGAGGCGATCAGCCCTATGCTAACATCTGCCAATCCTCCTCTTTTTTTTTGCTGAGGAAGACTGGCCCTGGGCTAACATCTGTGCCCATCTTTCTCCAGTTTATACGGGAGCCGCCATAGCATGGCTTGCCAAGCAGTGCGCCTGTTCGTGCCCAGGCTCCAAACCGGGCAATGCCGGGCCTGCAACTGGTGAACCCCAGGCCACAGCAGAGCTCGCGCACTTAACTGCTTGTGCCACCGGACCGGCCCCACAGGTGTCGTCTTATTAGTATGCCAATATTTTCTTTCTGTTCCTGTAAGGCATTAAGATAAAGCTAAGAAACTTGATGTCACTAGAAAGAAAGAGGATATGACATACAGGAAGTTCCTGCAAAGAATAAGAGGCCGAATTCATGACCTTAGGAGTATGGAAAAGTAATGAGGTACAAAAGAAAATAGAAGAATTCCATGCTTCTGTGCCATCTATCTGCCTTAAGGCTAAACTTTGAAGTAAGAGTTACAGAAGCAAGTATATAAATAAGAAAGAAGATACTTTGGACTATAGCCTACTTCCCTAGAGATAACAAGGGGAAGGGTTAAGCTTCTAAAGAAAGCTTGGCATTTATCTTGAAACCACTTCCAGTGATGTAAAAGATAGATGCCTCAGCATTATCAGAGGGAGGTGACTACATAGATAAACTTGAGAAAACAGTCTTTCCCCATGTCCAGGACATAATGTGAAGGTTATCTAAAATTTCTCCCTTTTTTTGGTTGGGGAGAATACATATAGTTATTGAGTGAAAGGGTAAGCCAGTGGGAGATTGAGATTAGGGCAAAGAGGTCGCAGTGTCCAAAGACTTCCTGAGTGGAAGTACATGAGTGGCTATGGACTTCAGCAAAGAGTCCTGGTCAAATGTTCCCAAGGGCCAGATGAGACCAGAGAAAGGCCACCACTGCCACTAATGTCAGAGGCAGCAAGGACAAAGGGTCAATGTGTGGTTAGATCCACTCACACCAGATGCCTTCTCAGGGAGAAATAGATAGAGAATAGATAGAGAAGGATGAGAGGACATCCGGAAAGCAAGCTTTTTAATCAAAGAGAATAAGTCACCTAAAGAAGGCCATATAAAAGGAAAGAGACCAAGGGATCATTAAGTGCTCAATGTAAAGCTGTTTCCATTATTGTTTTCCCAAATATCCCAAACATGGACAATTTATGAGGAAGATTACAGAAGTAATAAAAAAATTGTAAACTATAATTTCTTTGTTCATCTTAGACATTGTTTTGGTAAATTTGTGACTTGTTTACATAATTAAAGGTCTAATCTCAAATAATGCTTAACAGCTCGAAAGGACCTCTGATGTGTGGCAGGTTTCTCTCTGCTTTTACACACTACTGTGGCCCACTCAGGTTCTGCAGGGCTGGGACGCTGCCTTATCTTTGTCAGCATAAAGGATCTGTTACAGAAGCAGGAAGAGGGTGGAATAGTTAGATAATCAATTTAGATATAGTTTCACAATTTTATATACACAGATATTTAGTTATCAAATTTGGTCTAGTCATCACTGTTTTAAGTTTTCTCCATACTAAATTGTTCATTCATTCAATAAAATTACGTTGAGTCCTTGCAATTTACATGGGATTATTGAAAAAAATTGCTCTCATTTACTTCAATTAAAAGGTGAATGGATCTTCCAGAGAGTTACAAAAATCTTACAGGGAAGGAACTTCCAACACAAGACAGCAGAGAGCCAGGAAAATTTTCATTGAGCCTCCCACTTCTGGAATGGGTAACTTAACGTGCTGGTACCTCAGTAATCCTAGAAATACACACTTGTCATCTATCATATCTGTTAATTCATTTCCCCAGGTCTTAAGAGCAATACTGACTAGACTGAGGAAAAGCTCTTATTTTTTCTAACATCCCATCTCCCATTATAGAATCTTCATTTGGGACCTGAGAACTCCTGAAAAACCATATAATTATATTTCCTTCATACTTTTATAGGAAAAGCAGGTAGTTTTAGGAGTTCTGTATAACCTTTCCCACACATAAGAAAAAAGATATTTAATACATTAAAAATTCCTTGTTAGGGTTTTTTTTTCTTTAAGAATCATAATTTCCTGCTGAGGGAAACCACCACCTGAAAAGCCATATCAGCTCAAGAACTGAGGGTTATCTACCTGAAGAATCTCATTTCTGGAAAATAGCAAAAAGTCTGTGGGAAGAATTGCAAAGGGAATAAAGGTAGAGTAAATTTAGTCATTAACTCTTTGCATATTGAAATTTTCCTTTATTTACAATATAAAAATCAAAGAATCATCTATCCTACAGAGAAGATGCATTCTTAACTTTGTAAATACCTTTTTATTCATTTATACTAAAAAAGTAAAAGAAAAAGATCTATCAAAGATAGAAGAAGCATCCCTAAATTTGAGAGACTGTAAATCATCAAGAAGGACTAATTGGTTGCAAATATATAGTTACTTGCACATAGTAGTTATATTAGTTAGTATTCGCCAAAGAAATAAAATCAATAGGATGTGTGTGTTTTACATATACATAAAGAGAGTGTTTTTATAGGGAATTGGCTCACACAGTTATGGACGTTGGCAATTCCCAAGATCCAAAATCTACAGGATAAATCAGCAAGCTGTGGACCTAAGAGAGCAGCAGTTTAGTTCCTATCCAAAGGCCAGCTGCCTGGAGACCTAGGAAGAGCCAATGTTTCAGTTTGAGTCTGAAGGCAGTGAAAAAACAATGCTCCAGTTTGAAAGCAGTCAGGCAGGAAAAATTCTCTCTTACTTGGGGAAGGGTCAGCCTTTTTGTTTTATTCAGGCCTTCAACTGATTGGATCAGGCCCACCTACATTAGGGAGGGCAACTGCTTTACTCAGTCTACTGATTTAAATAATCTCACCCCAAAACAACCAGAATAATGTTAGGCCAAACATCTGGGCACCCCATTGCCCAGTTAAGCTGACACACGAAATTAACCATAACAGTTTACTGAGTAAACTCAACAAATGCTTACTAAATAGATGAAAAAATGAAGTGGTTAAAACAATTAAGTGAGAGTAAATAGATTTCCTTTAAGAAATATATATAAATGGGTTGTAATTTGCAAATCCCTATATAAATAGTCTATTCTAAATTACAAGGATGGTCTTTAAGAGTACATTTGAAGATGTTGTGCCCTTGCCTCTGAAATTTAATACATGCGAAGTGTTCTCAAAATGTTGTACACATACCGCTAGTGATGTCATATGATTTTACGTAGTACATTTAAATTTTTAATTTTAACAATTTTCTGTTTATTGTACTGTATAACAGAAAAAAGAATAATTAGCCCACCGATCCCATAATTTCTGATATTATTATTTAGGTTAAACCTAACTAGCTTTTAGAGTGAAATTTGAAAAAGTTACTTAGAAAATCTTCTATTCATATATAATGTAAAGAAAAATGTTAGCATAGATTATTGCCAAAAATTTCTAAAATGTATGTAATAAATGTCCAAAGAAATGTAAACATTAAATGTCTTCCTTTTTTTTTTTTTTTTACAACTTCAGCTTCTTTTCCCTGCCATCTTGCATCTATATGAAAAAATATTTTTATATACTGGAGAAGAATAAAAGGAGGAGGATGGATAAACATTTCAGCTTGGCATCTATGGATTTATTTTCCCCAGACTTAAAAGAAAAGAATAGTAATAGACACTGGCAATTACTTTTTATGAATCTCACACATTAAGTGGTGAATCAGGCTATTATACCAGTAACCTGTTCTAGGCCTATGTAATAAAGAATTTGGCTGACATTTGTCCCTACTTCTTGGGAGGTAACCTCTAAACCTTTGGAATTTTCCTAGTGACAGGAGTGTTTGTGTTTTTCAAGGTTGCCCCCTTGGACCACACCTGCAAGTTTATGCTAATGAGGTGACTCCTGGTGGATCACTGGATAGTTTATGTTAACAAGATGACTCAGAATGCAGGCTGGTCATACCGGAAAGACCAAGCATGTCATTAGAAGTTGAGTCTTTAAGCCGGGTGGTACCAGCCCAGCCATCATGCTGGGGAAGGAATCTAGAGATTGAGTTCAACCATATGACCATTGATTCACTCAATCACACCTTTATAATGAAATCCCAATAAAAGTCTGGACATTGAAGCTCAAGTGAGCTTCCTGGTTGGCAATACTCTACGATTATTGTCACACTTTGATGCTGGCAGAGTAACACATCCCTGAGCATGACAGAAGCTTCACATTTGGAACCCCACCAGACCTTGCTATGCCTTTCTCCATTTGGCTGATTCTGATTTGTATCCTTTTGCTATTATAAAACTGTAATCGTAAGTATAGTGCCTCCTTGAGTTCTGTGAGTCAGTCTAGTGAACAATCAAATGTGAGGGTGGTTGTGGGAACTCCCAAATTTGTAACCAGCTGGTCAGAAATAAGGGTGGCCCTAGGAAGCCCTGAACTTGCGACTGGTGTCTGAACTGAGGTCAGTCTTGTAGAGGAATATGCCCTTAACCTTGACTTTGGTGAACTCATTGTCAGGCTCACATTTTAAGTCTCTATTTTGGGAATGCTCTTCTGGTTTTGAACACAAAACTAACTCCTGATAAATATCTTCCCTAGACGTTTAGGGGTAAATATTTCACTTATCGATAAAAAACCCAAATGAATGTCACAAACACTAATGAAATTTACATAATTGGCTGTGCACCAGGCTGAGTATTTAGTGCACAATCTATACTTAATGTACACTTTGTCATTGATGACAAATACTTAATGATTGCTTTTCCAATATGACAAATTAAGTACACATAACCCGTCAAAAAGATATGAAGTCTTTTTGCTGACAGGAAAAAATTAAATGCCTCTTCTAGAGGAAAATTCAGAGGACTCACCAAGAGTCACATACAACAAATTTGGCACAGACACTGATAGGAATAAAATAGTAATAAGTCACTTCAATAACTTACATGCAGCTGCACATGAAAATCCATAAGCAGCATTTTAATTTCTTCTATTGCAAGATTGTATACATTTGCCGAAAGTTGACGATTAGTGTAATCTGTCACATTTTGAGATAAAGATACTAGTGGTTTTCACTGTGCAGAATCATACTCCATCCATCATGATAACTTAATATATGAGGAGATTTTGTCTGCTTGCTTATGCGGCTTTCATACATTAGCCTATAAGCATGTGTCTCAGCTGGCAGAGCTTGGAATTTCATTTTCAGCAACTGTCAGATGATATACAACGGTCTTCTTGGCAAGAAAGGCTCATATCTCTGAATGTTTTGGATACCACTTCATAGCATCTATTCATAGCATCGCAAAAGAACTAGTGACATGTGTTAATACTCAGATTAATTCATGCTATTTTGTTTCAAAATAACAAAACAAGAAAAATTCAGGAAAACTAAGAAGCATTTCTACTTCCAAATGATATACCAGCATTTAAAAAAAAATTTACATCTTTATTTAATACAGGAGGAAAAAAAATATCTAATCACATTCTCTTCAAAAGGTCTCACCTTTTCTTCAACATTTACTTTTAAGTATGCAGATTTTTGCATTATAATCCTAAATTACCAACAGTTTCCCAAATATAGTTTCATGACGTTATTTTATCCCTTTGACAAATTTATTGTGAAATTGATGGGCCAGAGCTAACTTCTGGAAGGGCAGAATAAGGAACTTGGTAGACTGCTCTCTAAGAAAAATAGCAATGTCGCAAGTTGAGCCATGATTTAAGGAGTGGGGAAATAGACTCTACACTTGATGGGAGAAATTACAAAGTAAGAGTATGGATCTTTTCAACAAATAGTGCTGGGAAACTGGACATCTACATAAAAAAGAATGAATTTGGACTCTTTCCTTACACAATACACAAAAATTAACTCAAAGTGGATCATAGGCTTAAATATAAGAGCTAAAACTGAAATTCCTAAAAGAAAAAATAGAGGAAAATCTTCATGACATTGGGTTAGGCAATAGTTTCTTAGATACAACATCAAAAACACAGTATCAACAGAAAAAAACAGATAAATAGGACTTCATCAATATTAAAATCATTTGTATTTCAAAGGACACCATCAAGAAAGCGAAATGACAACTCACAGACAATCCACTCAAATTAAAAATGCAAGAAGGATTTCAATAGACATTTCTCCAAAGGAGATATACAAATAGCCAACAAGAAAAAGAAAAGATACTCAATATCATTAGTGACAATGAGATATCATTTAACATTTACTAGGATGTCTAAAATTAAAAAGACACGGGCAGGTCCCATGGCATAATGGTTAAGTTTGGCTCACTCTGCTTTGGTGGCCTGGGTTCCCGGGTTTGGATCCTGGGTGCAGACCTACACTACTCGTCAGCCATGCTGTGGCAGTGACCTACATACTAAATAGAGGAAGACTGGCATAGATGTTAGCCCAGGGTGACTCTTCCTCAGCAAAAAAAAAAAAAAAAAAAAATTAAATTAAATTAAAAAGACAATAACAAGTGTTGGTAAGGATATGGAGAAATTGGAACTCTCATACATTGCTTGTGGGAATGCAAAATGTTGTAGCCACTTTGGAAAATAATATGACAGCTCCTCAAGTCTTATGCATAGAGTTACCATATGACCTAGCAATTCTATTCCTAGGCATATATTCAAAGGAATTGAAAACATATGTCCACACAAAAACTTCTACATAATTTTTTCATAGCAACATTATTCATAATAACCAAAAAGTGAAAACAGCCAAAATGTCCATCAACAGATGAATGGATAAACAACATGCAACACATTCATACAATGGAATATTATTCAACAATAAAAAGAATGAAGTACCAATAAAAGTTACAACATGGGTGAACTTTGAAAATATTTATGATAAGTGAAAGAAGTCCATCACAAAAGACCATATATTATGTGAAATTCTAGAATAGGCAAATTTATAGAGACAGAAAGTAGATTAGTAGTTGCTTGGGGCTGATCAGGAGGGTAGGTGGCAGCAGAAAAGAACTAGGAAATGGCTGCTAATGGATATGGGATCAATTAGGGGACATGGTGATGAAAATGTTCTAAAATTAGATTGTGGTGATGGTTGCACATTCTGTGAATATATTAAATAAAACTGAACTGTACATTTTAAATGAGGGAATTGCATGGTATGTGAAGTATATCTCAACTTTTATAAATGAAGGGCCAGAAGGTAGTAAATATTTTATTCTATTCCCTGGCATCAGAATTTTACTTCAGACATCTCAAAAATATAACTTCAGCTTTCTTAAAAAAATTTTCTTAAAAAAATTTCTTAAAAAATATTCATATGTTGTGACATATGTCACAGGGACTCAAAGTCTGTATGATCACCCCTTCTTAAATATCTAAATCCTTTTACTGCAGCCCATTCTACAAATAACTAGTAGAATAATCATTCTAAAACATTGATTTATCAGGAGTTTTTCATTGTTTAGATTACTACTATTGGCCTTCATTGCCAAGACTTTCATATCTAAACTCTATCCTCAAGGATTTCAGTCATGTGGCTTTCTTTAACATCAGGTTTCTTCACAAAAAGAGACTTTGGCTTCCCCCCAAAAAATCTTAATACCTACAGGATCATAATTTTTAATGTGATACTGTTATTAAGTTTGTGATTATAAATAACAGGCAAACTCCAAAAGGCTTAACCAATAAAGGAATTCATGATCATACATAACAGAAATCTGAAGCAGGGTGATGATGGGGTTCGATTACTGCAGTGCCTCAAGACCTTTATCAAAGACATAAGTACCTTCCATTCTTCCAGTCTGTCATCCTCAGCATCCTTCAGCTTAGCTTCCCTCATGGCCTTAGATGTTGCTAAAATTTTATATGCTACCTGCTGACATATCAAAGACAATTTACAAAACAGAGACTATTTAAAAGTCTCTTTATAAAACTTTATAAAACTCAAGTAAACATTTCCTAGAGCATTCTGGTAGGCTTCCTACCCTCACAATAATTGTCTAAAACTATATCACATGCCCACCCCAAGCCAACCAAAATTCACTCCCTTGGGTGGGAGAGAGGCCTGCCCCTCTGCAGAAGATGGATTAAGCTCAAGGAAGGTATAGAATTCAGTTAGCTCAAGGAAGGTTTAGAAGGACTGCTGATTATAATAAGGAAAAATAATTATCTGCTGTATACAATCACTCCGTTTTTACTTACACTTTATGCATTAATTAAAATGTGCCATGTCTTCATTTCTTTCAATCTATATCCATTGATTTCTCCAAGTCCAGTATATTCACCTTACATAGAAAAAAAATCTTGATTAACTACCTCCAGCTACCTACTCCCATACAGTATTTCCTTAACTCTTTATAAGAGAAATAAATTCTATGATAGTTTTCAATCTAAAAAAAAAGAATTGTTTTAGAAATTAAAGTAGTAGGTAATTTAAAAACCATTTATCCAACTCCAATATTTTGCAGGTAAGAGACAAAAGTTAAGAAAAAGAAAAGCTCAAGGAAATAAGGAAAATGAGCTGTTTAAAAGGAAAAGAGGGGAGGAAGTAGGAAATAAAGGCAAAGAAGGGGATAAAGTAAGAGAATTAGGAGGTAGAGGAAGGGACAAACCAGAAGAAAAGAAAGAGGATGAGGTACAGTGAGGAGAGGAAAGAAAGGAGAAATAGAAGAAGGAAAGAAGAAGAATGAGGAAAAGAAGAGAAGAGAAGGGGGAACAGAAAGGTAAAGGCAGACACATAAGACTGCCACATGAAATGTGCATTTGTTCATAATTTGCCTAAAGATCCCATGAAACATATAGCCATATGGTAACTAATGGGGGCAGCAAAACCACACAAATGTTAACATACAAGATATCTATGTGAGCCCCCTTGGAGGGATACATTCCAAGACCCCCAGGTGGATGCCGTAAACCTCATATAGTACTAAACCCTATGTATACTATGGTTTCTCCTATACATACATACATATGATAAAGTTTAATGTATAAATTAGGCACAGTAAGAGATTAACAACAACTAATAAAATAGAACAATTATAACAATATACTATAATACAATTTATCATAGATCTTAGCATCCTCAGCATATGATTTTTTTTCTTTTGTCATTAAGTCGAGAACTTTTACCTTTTCACTTAAAGGAAGCACTTTATGGCTTTTCTTTGGCATTTTCGCATTGCTGAATCACTACTCTCATGCTTTGGGGCCATTATTAAGTAAAATAAATGTTCCTTGAACACAAACACTGTGAACCTCGACAGTTGATCTGATAACTGAGATGGCTACTAAGTGACTAGCAGCACGTAGCATAAACAGCAAGGATACGCTGGACAAAGGGATGATTCACATCTGGGACAGGACAGAGCAGGACAGTGCAAGATTTCATCATGCCACTCAGAAGAGCGCTGCAATTTAAAACTTATTGTTTATTTCTGGAATTTTCCATTTAATATTTTCAGACTGCAGTTGACACCAGGTAACTGAAACTGTGGAGAGTGAAACTGCAGATAAGGGAGGACCACTGTACCTAGTAGAAATGAGAATATCACTCACAATCTGACTCCTAGAATCAGTCCTAGAAAAAGAGAGCTATAAACATTGAATGGCTTCTTTTGAAATAGATTCAGCCACCGGGAAAACTAGGATCAAACACTGAGCTCCAGGAAGGGCACTGCTGTGATCTTAATACATAATTTATTCATTGTGTGTGCTTCTCGGACTCAGGAAACTCTCTGTATGATCCACATCGGCGCCTATACTTTCAGAATTTTTTGAAGGATCGGTTTCTTAGCTGTCATTAACTGAGTAGTTTTTTTCATTATTATTTACTGGAATGTCATCAAAATTATTTTAAGGGCTCTTTTAATTCTACCAATTGCTTAAGAGTTTATGCTGCAGTAATTAGTACAGCTTTAGTGTTAAGGGTAAACAAAAAAAGTTTTGCCATCATTCAACTATTCAGGCAGGACTTCCCCTTAGTTGATCCTAATTTGATACTACACATGGAGCTATAGGATTGTGAGAACAAATTACAAAACATGTAAAGATGGCAAATATGGCCCTAGGATATAAAAAGTCTCAGCAAAACCATATCTCATCATTGCTCATACAAGAAAAATAATGAGAATCACAGAAGGTAGTTTCTCCCCTCTCAAGTTCTGCATTAAAATTAAAATTAGTCAGTCAACATACCAAATAAGCATGTGTGGAGGTACATGTCTTTTGAATTACAAAATTAAGACATATTCTTGAAACAATAAACATAATTATAAATGTATCTAAAATACAGTTAAAATCTCCCCATTCCAATCCAATTACACATATCAAATCTTTTTCCTTTGCTTGTGCAAATATATGTATTCATACGCAAAGGTATCAGTTTTATTATAAAAATGTATACATATTTTTTAATCTTCCCAACAAACTGTGGAAATCCATCTAAAATATATATATATATCACCCTTGTTCCTTTAATATTTACATTTTACTCCATAGTATAGATGTACCATAATTTATTTAATAGTTGCCAATTAAACAAGTAAACATTTTGTATGTATAAAGCCTTAGCTCTTGAAATATTTACGTGTGTGTACATATATACATATGTATAAATATAAATATATTTTCCAGTAGCATATGACTATACCCATTTTAATGCAGACTTTACAGGTAATGCTACTTTTATACTTCTTGTCCAAAGTATGCAAATAGTCTATCAAATTTCAAATATCATAATTTCAATAACTGTCAAACCAATGACAACATCCCACTAATCAAATTAAGAAACAGTCTGAAGAGTTCTGATTCCTTGTAGGATGTAGAAATCCATAAAAGAATATTGCTCTCACATTAACGATAAGGAAAAGCCAGATAATCTAAAAAATTATAACTATTTTGGTTTCTATCAGAAAGCTGAGCTCATTAGACAACTAGGTATATTTAATTCCAAATGGTAACAATCTCCTCTGGGCAAAGACAAGACACGTGAATTGTTTTGCCCACAGATGAGTACAGGGCGAAGAGGTGGCATCCACAAAAACGTGTAAAAAAAGAAAACAGTTGAAGTTCTAATGAATTTTAGGGGCTATGGTGGATTGATATGAAACAGTTTAGATTCTCTTGGATCCCCAGTGAAAAGAGGAGTTTGCTTCTCACTACTCAAGAGCTATTTTGCAAGAGTCTTAACTGGTGATAACAGAAAAGACTATGGGCATGGCAGAGAAAACCTGAGGTGGCACAGATGTACAGGAGGTGATGGGATGCTGCTAATAGACAGGCATGAAACTTAGTCCCCTCTTCTTCACAAATTGAAAGTTATCAGCCGTTGGAAGAATGGCAAACAACCTTCCTCCAGCCTGATCGCAGGCAAAGTTGCCCTGTGATTAGGTAGAAGTAAAAGCAGTCTCACACTGAGGGAGGGGCAAGAAATGCATTTGTTCTTATGCTCCTAAGCTGATACAAAGCAGAAGACTGCTGTCACTGGGAGAAGGGCAGGAAACACGTTCTACCCAAGACTTCCAACTATTACAAGGACACCATAAATAGAGGAGGGGCAGAAATGCTGAAAAATATGACTACTGAGTTTCAAGAGCACAGGTCACGACTAAGACAGAGATTTTATGAAAAAATTGAGAACTTCTGACCCCACCATATGCCTTGCATTGAGTACCAACCAAGAGTAATCTGCCACTAGATTGGGGTAGAGGTACAGAGAGAAACTGGCACTGTAGGATAGTCACACTGGGTCTTCAGAAATCCTAGATCAAATCAAAAACATGGAGAAAAGACAAGCCCCAGAATGAGACAAAATATTTGCAAAAATATCTGATAAAGGAATTGAATCCAAAGTATAGAATGAATTCTTAAAACTCAACAATAAGAAAAAAAACAATCTGATTAAAAAATAGGCAAAACTTCTGAACAGATACTTCACCAAAGAAGACATACAGATGTCAAATAAGCATATAAAAAGATGTTCAACATCGTTTGGCATTTGAGAATTACAAATTAAAACAATGAGATATCACATTTATTAGAATGGCTCAAATCTGAAAAATGGACAACGCTAGATTTTGGTGAGTATTCAGAGCAAGAGGAATTCTTATTCATTATTGGTGGAGATGCAAAATGGTACAACAATTTTGGAAGAGTTTGGTCTCTTATAAAGATAAATATAGTTTTATCATTTGACCCAACAACAGTGCTTTAGGTATTTACCCAGCTGATTTGAAAAGTTATGTCCATACCAAAACCTGAATGCAAACATTTACAGCAGCTTTGTTTATAATTGTCCAAAATTGGAAGCAAGCAAGATGTCTTTCTATAGGTGAATGGATAAACAAACTGTAGTGCATTCATAAGATGGGATATTATTCACAGACAAAAAGAAATGAGCTGTCAATATATGAAAAGACATAGGTAAACTTTAAATGCATATACTAAGTGAAAGAAGCCAGTTTTAAAAGGCTACATACTGTAGGATTCAAATTATATGGCATTCTGGAAAAGGCAAAATATAGAGAAGGTAAAAAGGTCAATGGTTGTTGGGGGTTTGGAAGAAGTGAGGCAGGACTGAGTACATGAAGCACAAGAGAACTTTTAGGGTGGTGAAACTAATCTGTATTATACTGTAACAGTGGATATGTGACATGAATTTATCAAGACCCACAGAACTTCACAGAACAAAGAGTAAATCTTAATGTAAACAAATTACAAAAAATAATTTAGAATCCTGGGACCCAAGGAAGGAATGTAGACTGTGGAAATGTATAAAGCTAATTCACTGAAGGGGATGATAGGAGAAGATGTTGTGCTAAGTAACTTTGGAAATGAGTGGAGTGCATAAATTTCATCAAAAGAAACTTCACATAAACAATACACTCTGGTTGATAAAGTTCCCTCACGTGGAGTAGAGGTTAACAATTCTGAAACTACTGTATACGGATACTGGAAATGAACAGTTAATTAAATGGATGGCAGATGGTGGAAGCCAGGTTTCTCAATGTTGGAGTGGGAGTTTACAAATAAGCCACAGGAGGAGGCTAGAGTGATCTTTATGGTGATGGATTAGAGTTGGGGACATCAGTATGAACTCATGTTTACTTTAACATAGATACAGATGATTACATAAAGAAATACTTGTAGATATGTGTTTATACATGGCTTAGTAAATACACACATTCCCTTGCTCTGTCAGATGAGACAGCTTAAAAGCAATGACATCAAGTAACAATGAGCTCACCCAGTTCCCAGATCTTGTTTTTTAATACCATTCCCCAGTAAAAGGGACCGAAGACTCCTTGGAGAAATGTCTAATTCTAGGACATGGGCAGGGACTGTAACAGATGAGCTGGGAACATTTTGTAGTGCCAGAAAGATAAGAACACTACAAGAAAAAAAATACTAGACCAATATCCCTGATGAATAGAGATGCAAAAATTCACAACAAAATAATAGCAAACCAAATTCAAGAACACATTTAAAGAATTATACACTGTGACCAAGTGATATTTATCCCTGATGCAAGGCTGGTTCAACATACGCAAATCACTAAGTGTAATACACCATATTAATAGAATGAGAGATCAAAATCACATGATCATCTCAACAGATGCAGAAAAAGCATTTGACAACATACAACATCCTTTCATGATAAAAACTCTCAACAGATTGGGTATAGAAGGAACATACCTCAACATAAGAAAGGCCGTATAGGACAAACCCACACTTAACATTATACTCAACAGAGGAAAATTGAAAGCTTTTCCTCTAAGATTAGGAATAAGAGAAGGATATCTATTTTCCCACTAATATTCAATACAGTACTGGAAGTCCTGCGTAGAGCAATTAGGCAAGACAAAGAAATAAAAGGCATCCAAATTGGAAAGAAAGAAGTAAAATCGTCAATATTTGCAGATTATAAAATTTGGTATATAGAAAAACCCAAAGACTCAACCAAAATACTGTTGAAACTAAACAACAATTTCGGTCAAGTTTCAGGAATTTAAAATCAACATACAGAAATCAGTTGCATTTCTATACACTGATAATGAAACATCTGAAAAAGAAATAAACAAAACTATCTCATTCACAATAGCATCAAAAACAATAAAAGACCTAGGAATAAATTTAACCAAGGAGGTAAAATGTGTGTATAATGAAAATTATAAGACTTGGCTGAAAGAAATTGAAGAAGACACAAATAAATGGAAAGACAGCCCATCTTCATGGATCAGAAGTATTAATAACGTTAAAACATCCATATCACCCACAGCCATCTATAGATTCAACATAATCCCCATCAAAATACCAATGGCATTCTTCACAGAAATAGAAAAAAAACCCTAAAATTTGAATGGAACCATAAAGACCCCGAATAGCCAAAGCAGTCCCCAGGAAAAATAACAAAGCCAGAGGTATCATACTTCCTCATTTCAACCTACACTACAAAGCTATAATAATAAAAACAATATGGTATTGGCATAGAAATAGAAATATAGATGAATGGAACAGACTAGAAAGCCCAGAGTTAAAGTCCCGCATATATAGTCAACTAATATTCAACAAAGGAGCATAGAACATCCTATGGGGAAAAGATAGTCTCTTCAACAAGTGATGTTGGGGAAAACTGGATAAATGCATGCAGAACAATAAAATTGGACCCCTCACAACTTACACTTACAAAAATTAACTCTAAATGGATCAAAGACTTGAACATAGAACCCCATACCATAAAACTCCTAGAAGAAAACATAAGGGAGATGTTCCTTTGCATTGGTCTTGACAATGATTTTCTGGATGTGACACCAAAAGCGTAAACAACAAAAGCAAAAATCAAGAAATGGGACTACATCAAACTTAAAAGCTGCACAGCAAAAGAAACAACTGACAAAATAAAAAGATAACCTACAGAATGGGAGAAAATTTTCACAAATCTTGTACTGGATGAGGGGTTAATATCCAAAATATATAGGAACTCATACAACTCAAAAACAAAAAAACAAACAATCCAATTAAAAAATGGGCAGAGAAACTAAATAGACATTTTTACAAAGAAGATATCCAATGGCCAAAAGGTACATAAAAAGATGCTCAACGTTACTCATCATAAGGGAAATGCAAATCAAAATTACAAGGAAGTATCATCTCACACCTCTTAGAATGGCTGTTCTAACAACACAAGAGATAAACGCTGGTGAGGATGTAGAGAAAAGCAAACCCTTTTACACCGGTTGTAAAATGTAAATCAGTTAAATCAGTTCAACCACTGTGGAAAAAAATAGGGAGGGTCTTCAAAAATTAAAAACGGATCTACCATACATCCAGTAATTCAACTTCTGGGTATATACATAAAGGAAACAAAAACATGATTTCAAAGAGATATATGCACTTCCATGTTTATTGCAGCATTATTTACAATAGCTAAGATACAGAAAAAACCTAAGTGCTCATCAATGGAAGAATGGATAAAGAAGATGTGGTATATATATATTCCATTGTGTGTGTGTGTGTGTGTGTGTGTGTGTGTGTGTATGTGTATGAAAAAGAAGGACATCCTGCCATTTGTGACAACATGGATGGACCTTAAGCATATTATACTGAGATAAGTCAGACAGAAGAAGATAAGTTATATGATATCACTTATATGTGTAATCTAAAAAAGCCAAACTCATAAGAACAGAAAGTAAAATAGTTGTTGCAGGGGATTGGGGGTAAAGGGGAAAAGGCAGATGTTGTTTAAGGGCATGAACTTGAAATTAGTAGTAAATAAGCCCTAGAGATCTAATGCATAGTATAGTGAATATAGACAACAATATTGTATTACAATCATCAAACTTGCTAAGAGACTAGAATTTAATGATTCCAACCACTAAAATAGAAAGGATGGGTATGTAACATGATAGAGGTGTTAATTATTGCTACAATGGCAATCATTACAATATATAAATGTATCAAAATAATATGTTGTACACCTTAAATCCTCACAATGTTACATGTCAAATATATTTCAATAAATAAGTAAAAGTAAGAAAATTTAAAATTTTTTTTAAAAAGAATGAATAATGCAACATTACTGCAGAGCCTCTGAACCTTAGGAGAATAATAAGAGAATAATATTAACAGCCTTTGCAAAGGAAAATTTCTGAGATGATGGAAATGTTCTATATTTTAATTATGATAGAATTGTAGTGGTTTTACTGCTGCAAATATTTGTCAAAATTTAAGGATGGTAAAGTTTAGACGACTAACTTTGAGATTGAAAAATATCATGTCCCAGAGAAAAAGAATAATATTGAAATCTACAATTTGACATATCTTGGTGAAGTTAAAAAACTTAAAGGAGAAAATAAAATTGTGCTGCCATCCAGACAGGAAAAAAGTAAGTTACTAAAGAGAGGAGTTGGAGGTTGCTGAGACTCTGACGGTATGTGGGACACTTCGAACTAGGCTTCACCTTTACTAGATGTATATAGTGATTTCTTTGTAACAACTTTTAGTTAAACGTAATATAATTCTCCTTTTTAAAAGTAGCACATGGGAGGCTGGCCCTGTGGCATAGTGTTTAAGTTCGCACATTCCTCTTTGCTGGGGTTCACAGCTTCAGATCCCAGGTGCAGACATATGTACCGCTCATCTAGCCATGCTGTGGAGGCATGCTATACACAAAATTGAGGAAGATGGGCATGATGTTAGCTCACGGCTAATCTTCCTCAGCAAAAAGAGGAAGATTGACAGAGGTTAGCTCAGGACAAATCTTCCTCACCAAAAAAAAAAAAAAAAAAGTAGCATATGGCTGGAACTTTTATTTTGCTTTGACCAACTCATAAAGAGTGTCAAATGCTAACACAAGGTTAGGGGATGGGTCAAAATATAATCTTTGTTGGTAGACAGGAATCAAGAAAGTCACACCCATGCTATTTAACTGCAACTGTAAGAATTACAAATGTTATACGAATTGAATCATGATAAATGACATTCACATTCCCCAAACTGTCCTAATTAAACATTGTGACTAGTATCATCTGACAGATGATACTCTTCATAGCGGGATTATGAACAACTGCTAGTACAGTTAGGAGAGGGAAAGCTAAAGAGAGAGATATGCTGCTGTCCCCGTTTCAGAGTAAATTCTAGATACGATGGTCCTTTACTCAAATGTTTCAGTTACATATTTATGAAAAATAGGCCATTTTCTTACATAATCATAGTACAATTATTAGCATCACAAAATTAACAGTTTTGATGTTATTATCATTTAATAAGTAGATTTTCACATTTGTTGTACTAACGACCTATATAGCAAGAATGATTGTTTTCCTAGTCTGATTCAGGACCATTCATTATCATCAGTTTTCATGTCTCCTTCATCTCCTTTTATCTGGAAGAGTTTCTTAGTTTTTCTTACCTTTCATGATCTTAACATTTTTGAAGAGTGTGGGTCATTTATTTTATTGTCTGTCCTTTCATTTGGGTTTGTCTGGTGCTTCCTCATGAATAAATCCATATTACACATTTTTGTAAGGAATACTACAGAAGTGATATGTTCTTTTAAGTGCATCATATTAGGAGGCAATAATGTCTGTTTGCTTACTGGTGGTGTTAACTTTGATCACTTGGTTTAGTTGGTATCTGCTAGGTTTATTTCACTGTAAAGTTAATCTTTTTCCTTTTGTATTTAGTAAGTATCTTATGGGGAAATACTTTGAGACAATGTAAGTATCCTGCTTCTAATTAAACTTTTACCCACTAGTTTTAACACTCATTGATGGTTATTATGTGAAACTATTATTAATGTGGTGGTTACCACATGGTGATTTTCAAAAATTTTCATCAGCCCTGCTGTAGCAATCAATTTGCAATATATGTAACCCTGATTTGTTTTAATTGGATAAAAATATTGGGTTAGTACATGGAGACAATTAAGTCATTTTTCCAAGACAAAAAAAAATAAGAAAGTCTTTATCTTAAGCTAGAGTAAGAACATGTGTGTTAAGTAAAAAACAGTTTGTATAGCAACATATAAATAAAACCTTTTCACTATTTTAACTCAGACATTTTCTTTTTTAGATTAGATCTTTAGCATAGCTTTTGATGTTGACTAAAATAAACATTTTAAACGATCTTTCACTTTAATCAAGATTCACTGTTCTGCCACAAAATAAAACTATAGTGTGAACAGAATTCATTTTGCCATATAGCCCAAAGCAAATTATGAGTCTATCTGAAAGCAAAGGAATGGAACAGGTTGAAAAATAAATCAATATACTCAAACTTACTTCACTAGAATCCTACAGCATTTACCAGAGTGTATCATACCATAGTTAAAGTAAATCTCTGTACAACCAGATAGAATAAACCCCCAGAAGACAATGTTATTCACATTTTTCTAAGTAAAAGCAATCATCTGGCATTGCTTACATAATGGAATGCACTTAGGCTGTTTAATGCATGAGATTTTTCTATAAACAACTCATTGTTGAGGTAATGTTTTAAGGTAAAAGGGACCACAAAGTGGAAATATAGCTAAATTACGAGCAAAACCAGGGATCATTTTAGAGAAATTGTATTAGTGATGTGCCTAAAAATAGAAATATGACACAATGTGCCAATTTCTCAAAGAATATCTTTCAACAATATTGACATCAACTGAAGACAATTGGAGTCAAATGCTCTTTCTTTTTATTCCCATAGTCAGCTTATCAAAGTAGGATAAGTTATTCGGCTAACATCAGAACAAGGAGACAATCTGAATTACACTACTGTATACTTCATTCAGAATTACACCATACCATGACCTTCTGCCAAATGTTCTTAGCAAATGCTTATGCTTTCTAACACTTCCCTGTTTGGGCAAACGTCTTCTCTATTTGTTACACAATCTGGACATTTATGAAGGTAACAATTATCTCCTGCTTTCCTGAAGGTCTTTTGCTGGAGGGAAAGGGTCCTTTGTGGGGGGAAGCTATAGCTTTTCAATTCAAATTTATTTCTCTCCCGAGACTTTTTTTGACCCTACAGATAGTGGAAACCATTCTCTTAGCACTTGGAATGGTATTTCTCTAATTTTTACCTTCCCTTCTTGTCTATTTTTATCCATCTTTCACATTACTAACAAAGAGATCTTCCAGAATTAAAAAGATATTAAAATGAGTCTTTAATACTTTCCTACTACTACAGATGAAAAATGTAGATTCCTTGTGTAGAATCCACAGATGTTAATAAGCTGACTGAGAGTTTTAAGTGGGTTTATAAACATTCTGTACCTAGTCTATCCAGTTTTCTCTATTCCTCATTATCCTTCAGATTTTTAATTTGCATATCAATTTTTAAATCTAGAGTAATTAGTGATTAATAAGTGGGTTTAATAATTCTTTTTTCTTTTATTGAATATATTTGACATGTAACATTGTGTAAATTTCAGGTGTACAACATGTTAATTTGATACATTTATATATTGTAATATGATTGCTGTTGTAGAGTTGCACCTCTAAGGCGTTACGTAATTATAGTATGGTATTGTTGTCTATATACATTACACTGTGCATTAGATATCTATGGCTTAGTTTGTACCTTTATTTTTTTTTAATTTTTTATTATTTATTTTCCCCCAAAGCCCCAGTAGATAGTTGTATGTCATAGTTGCACATCCTTTTATTTGCTGTATGTGGGACGCGGCCTCAGCATGGCCAGAGAAGCGGTGCGTCGGTGCACGCCCAGGATCCGAACCGGAGCCCTAGTTTGTACCTTTAAACATCAATCTTATTCCCCCACCCCCCATCCCCTGGTAATCACCATTTTACTCTTTTTTTTTATGAATTTGACTTTTTTAGATTCCACATATAAGTTATATTATACAGTACTTGTCTTTCTTTCTATGACATATCTCACTTAGCATGACATGTTTAAGGTCCATCTATGTTGTCACAGATGGCAGGATATCCTTCTTTCTCATGACTAAATAATACTCCATTGTATATATATGCCACGTCTTTTTTATCCATTCATCTATTGATGGACACTTAAGTTGTTTCCATATCTTAGCTATCATGAATAATGCCGCAGTAAAGATGGGAGTGCATATATCTCTTCAAAATCCTGTTCTCGTTTCCTTTATGTATATACCCAGATGACGAATTTGTGGATCATATGGTAGATCTATTTTTACTTTTTGAGGAAACTTTGTATTGTTTTCCCTAGTGGTTGGATCAATTTACATTGGTACCAACGGTGTATAAGGGTTCCATTTTCACCACATCCTCACCAGCACCTGTTGTCTCTTGTCTTCGTGATGATAGCCATTCTAATAGGTGTGAAGTAATATCTCATTGTGGTTTTTATTTGCATTTCCCTGTTGAACATCTTTTTTTATTTTAAATGAAATCATAAACTGAGTGTGGAAGGTGCTGCAATTTTTTATAAATATAACATTACATTTACTGGAATTTTTTCTAAGTATATCTACAGCCATCATGGCTTCTTTCTTCCTGGTCTACCCCTCCTAAAAATCTTCAAAGTATCTATATTCTTTACCCCAGTATTTAACTGTTACACATTTCTGTAACATCAATACACATTGTCACTATCGCTGCTAAGTAAATCATTAGCTATAGAAAGCTATATATTTATACTTCTGTATATATCATAATACCTAGAATTCTGCTGAATAAACTAGAATAGAGGGAGGGTAGAGGTGGTAAACACCACCATTACTTGAGTTCTTACAACTGCATAGTTTTTCACAGTTAATTTTCAAATCAATCAAATGAGTTAGGTATTATTATGCTCAGATGACAGATGTGGAACTGATACTTGAAGTGGCCATATGACTTTTCAAAGATGATGCGGTCAGTGGGAGGAATGAAAATCAAACTCAGTTTACTTTGACCAAAGCCTGTGACTTTTCTTTTACACGAAGCTGCATCTAGGCTTTTATTAAATAAGCAGTTGTTTATATATGCTACGTATTATTTGTTCCATGGGCATGTTTTTATAACTTTCCCTTGATTTTACATTCATTAAAGAAAAGTAATATATATCATACTACTTTTATATGCTGTTCCTTATGGAGAATCAGTATGGCTTCTGGCCACAGTAAATGGAAGAAGTTCTGGGTCATAACATACTACAAAACATCAAAATGAGGTTTGCATGTTAAAATCTGGATGCCCAAGAGTAAAAAATGTTGACAAGGCCATGCATAGTAGAACATCAGACGTGATGCAGGATGACAGGAGCTATGTAACTGGAAAACATACAGGATATGCATCAGTTCTAAGTCAACACAAAAATCATAAACCTTCATCAAGATAGAAACTAAAATTACTTCTCTCTGTGGGAGAAACTTGCCACAAATCTTCATGGCAGAATGTATTCCTTGCCCTGCCACAATTTTTCATGGGAGAAATCACTTTAGAAATCTGTTTTAAAATTAGTGTTCTATTTAAATGGATTTTGTAAAGTTAAATTATATGGAGTGAAGCAAATTCCATTAAAATAACAAAGTATATTTCAAAAAATAGGCAGTAAGCTATTCTAAAGAAGATGCAGTGTTTTATAATTTTTTAAAAAAATGTAAATTTTTTCAATTATATATAAAATATTTTGGATCACCAAAAACATGAAAAGTCATAAAACTTCTTTAAAAATAAAGGAATATTAGGAATTAAAAATTGCATGCAAAATATATTTTGGGGGAAAAACTCTCAAAGTTATTATGAGATTTTAATGAAAACTAGCACCTTATATACTGCCATTTTTTAAAAAATCTTTATTCCAAGTTATGGGGGAAAGGACTCAAGAAAAATATGGAACTAGGAAAGGTAAAAAAAAGAAAAAGAAAAGAGGTCTTTCCCTTAAGAGGTTGGAAATGGGCAACAAAATACGGCCCTTTTTAAAAGAAATAAAAGCCTATTGAAAGATTCCTGAAAAGGATTTTAAAGGATTTCTTTTCCCAAAGTGTATCAGGGCCAGAACAAGGCTTTTCACATGTTAAAAGGTAAGATTAAACTAGATTTAGAAGAACATCAAGAAAGTTTTGTCAGTTGTGTACATGTACACAGGAGGCAAGACTTTATTTTAAAATGTTTTATGTAGTTTACTTTATAAAGAAGGTATTTAGTGTTATTGTGTATGCTCATCTCTTAAGCTTAAGATAAAGTTGACAAAAGATGGGAAAGACCTGTACATGGCAAACTACAAAACATTGCTGAGAGAAGTTGAAGAACTACAGAAATTGAGAGATATGCCATGTTCCCGGATTAGACGACTCAATAGTATTAAAATGTCACTTCCTGAAACATTCTATAGAGTCAACAGAATCCCAATCAAAATCTAAGAAGACTTTTTAGTAGAAATTGGCAAGCTAATTCTAAATTTTATTCAAAAATGAAAGGACCCAGAAATTTCAAAAACAACACTGATAAAGGAAAACAAAGTTGATGGATTTACACTACCTGTTTGTAAGAATTATTTTCAAGCAACAATACAGTGCGGTATTGGCATCAAGATACATAATGAAACAGAAAAAGGAGTTCAAAATTAACATCTACAGTGAATTGGATTTCAAAAGAGGTGCAAAAGCAATTTAATGAGAAAAGTCTTTTCAAAAAAAACGTTACTGGAACCATTTGATATCCATATAAAAAAAGAACCCCTTGGGGCTGCCCTGTGGCGTAGTGGTAAGTACCACGCTTCACTGCTGGCAGCCTGGGTTCGGATCCCAGGTGCTGCGCACCGATGCACAGCTTCTCAGGCCATGCTGTGGTGGCATCCCATATAAAATTGGAGGAAGATGGGCACGGATGTTAGCCAAGGGCCAGTCTTCTTCAGCAAAAAGAGGAGGATTGGCATCAATATTACCTCAGGGCTGATCTTCCTCACCAAAAAAAAAAAAAAAACCCAATACTATCTTTCATCATATAAAATAATTAGCTCAAAGCGAATTATAGACCTTAATTTAAAACCTGGGAAAATTACAAAAATTCTTGAAGATGAAAATGAAAATCTTTGAGACTTTGGATTCAGTCAAGATTTCTTAGACATGACAGCAGTACCATGATTTGTTAAAAAAAAAATAGTACTTCATCAACATTCAGAACGTCTGCTCTTTGAAAGACACTATTAAGAAAATGAAAAGAAAGTCCAGATAGAGAAAATACATATCTAATAAAGTACTTGTATTCAGAATATATATAAAAAAGCTTTCAAAATGCAATAAAAACATAAACAAATCAACATTATAATAGGCAAAATATTTGAACACATGCTTTACCAAAATAGACATGCTAATCACAAACACCCACGTGAAAATATGTTCAACCTCATTAGTCATTAGTGAAATGCAAACTAACACACAATTAGATACCACTACACACTTTTTAGAATGTGTCCAATTAAGAAGACCACTACAACAGTGAGGATGTAGAGCCAATGAAACTCTCAAACACTATTACTGGGAATGTAAAATGATACAACCACTTTGGGAAACAGATTGGCTTTTTTTTAAAAAAGTTAAACATATACCTGGCATATAACCTAGTCATTCCACTTCTAGCTATATGCATTTCATAAAATAAATGAAAGCATATGTTCCCACAAAACATTGTACGGGAATGTTAATAACATTCTTATTTGTAATAGCTGAAAACAAGAAACAACCCAAAAATCTATCAACAAGTGAATCATAAATGAATTACCAGTATATCCACAAAAAAGGCTACTATTCAGTAATAAATAGAATGAACTAATGATACATGCAACAACATGGATGACTAGCAAAATAATGCTGAGGGAAATGGCAGAAAAAACAGGGTACACATTATAGGATCACATTTATATAAAACTATGGAAAATACAAATCTATATTGGAAAAATAGTAATCAATAATGGCAAAAAGCTGATGAGTGATTCTCGTGAGTGAGCTCAGGGGCACGGAGGAATTACAAAGAAGTACAAGGAAACTTTGCAGTAACGGATATGTTGATTATCTTGATAACAGTGATGGCTTCATGAGTATATATCTATGTCAAAACTTAACAAATTGTATATTTTAAATATGTGTAGTTTATCATTTGTCAATTATACCTCAATAAAGTTGAAAACATAGTCATGAAAGCAAAGACATGTTGCTGCACCTGTTTATATATATTCATTGTACACAAAAAGGCCAGAATATGCAAAAATTGCCCAGTCATCTGACTTTCCTCTCTACTAAATAAATAAAAATAAATATCACTTCCTTATAATTTACCATTTCTGTTGTTCATCTGATATCAAAGCTTATGTGAAAAGAGAAATGGTTAATTCCATATTACGGAGCAAATCCTCGGGTAAGAAATCTAATTATATTGCAATGACAAAAAGGTATAGGTAGAAATGACAACTATTTCAATACCTATGCTCCGGTTTGCTCTCTTAGCTTCCCCTTCCTTCAGAGATAAAATGATGCAAGAATTTGAAATAAAACCTCTCAGTCCTATGAGATACAAATTCTAATCCAAAACGAAAAAAAAAAAAACAGTTTGCCCCTTTAAATGCTGCCAACCACATCTGGAAACAGAGCACAGCTAAAACTTGTGAAACATAGCATGGAATGTCTATTCCACAAGACTCTTAAATTTGAAAAACGTACAAGAGCTGGATAATAAAATCCTCCCACTTCCTAAGTATCATGGTCTAAGTTTTCTTCTTAACTAAAATACAAACTACGTTTTGTGAATAGATTTCTAAAGGGGAAGGTAAAGTACTGGACAGCTAAACTGAAGCGTAGCATAATCATCTACTTAAATATTTGCAAAGGCTGTCATATCTATCATGAAACAAATTCTCTTGAGGAAATTTTAAAAGATGAGGTTCACTTTTTTAAAAAAGTATACGTGGTATTGATTTACATTATAAATAATTTTTTAAGTCTACAACTATAGAGATATCTTAGTCAAGATACACACATAGAAATTTCATTTTAACAATAAAGTGTCCCTAAGGCAATAGAGGTCAAAAATAGAGACAGTAACAGAAAGCACATTCTTTTCTTTTCCCACTGGCTAAATTCCTTTGCTAAGCAAGTCAGTCATCCGTTGAGTAAGCAAAGCAGGACAAATTTATAAACTGAGCACGGCATTAAAAAAGAAAGATAAAACAAACAGTAGGAAAACCTGTAACTGCTAGAGGAGTGTGTTCTGACCTTTCCGCATCATGGCACACACAGGTGAAGATAATATTTGTAAGGCACAATGTGGTAAGTTGATTAAGCTAATTAAGGCTACAGGGAATTCTGTAAATTTCATCCTCCTCAGACTCTACCAGATCATGTCAAGGGCTACAGAGATCAAAATCTCAGACTCTTCAATCGCACATACCTATTGTGTGTCGTGACACTGGGAAGCTCTGTGCTAGAGGGTGTTTATGCTCATACACAACAGGGAAAATTGGTATGAAAAGGAATACTGAATGTTTCATATCCTACATTTTAGGATAAGTATGATTTGTTCTCTCTAGGCTTCCCCAACACTTGTAATCCATATGACATTGTTTCTTCCAATAGATCTTATATTTGTAAAGAATTACATTCCTGGAAAGGCAAAATGTACTTAAAAAATGTTCTAATTTGAATGTATTTTTCCTATTACATATATTTTATCAGAGACTTTTATGTTTCGTGACTAAGGTCAAGACCCCTAATAATTCAATGTAATTACCACAGCAACCATTTAATTTATGTATTTTATATAAAAGAGCTACCATCACTGTATATCTTTGTTAAAGTAGTTGTAAGTCAATTAAACAAGATAGCACATAACAAACACTAGGAAATCATATCATATATTTATGTACCTCTATAATTCCTCTTATTTTTAATATTAGAAATTCAATAGGTCGTCTGCTTTGGGAAGCAAAGAACAACAGTGACCATAATTACCCTTTTGCCTGAAAAACAAAAGAAATGAAAAAATATATATTAAACAATGGTTTTCAAGATATAGGACATCAGTGACCCTATAGAAATGGTAAACAAAAGAGATAATTTCTTTGATTGTCTCAGCTTACTGCCTGGAGAGGATGTCATGGTCCTCGTATAGGCAATAGGAAATAGTAGTAGTATCCAATAGTGGAGGGAGAAGGCAGAGCCCAGTAGTCTCCCTCAGTTGAGCAGATGGATCTATAAGCCTGGAGAGGCCAAGGCAGCTAGAATTCACTGGGTAGAATACCAAAAAGGGGAGAGCTCCAAAGAGAGAGTACTCTAGAAATCTACAGAACTTCAACTTGCACACATGTGAGGAAATCACATAACACCCAGGAGAAAACCACCTACTAGGATTAAAGGAACAAACCCCCTAGTCAGTGGAAAACCTCATAATTCAGGAGCCATAAGTAGAGAACTCGGACGAGTTTTGACTGGAATAAAATTAGCCCGGAATAAAACACTGCCCTACCCCAACCTAACAAAATTTATAAGCAAGACCCAAAAGAAACAAAATATTTCAAAGTAACTTAATTGCATCCCACAATAGAGCCCAGATGTATTGACAGAAATACAAAAATATCCAGCACCCAAGAAGTTAACTCTACAGTCTGACATCCAATCAAAAAAATTCCCAGGCAAGCAAAGAAGCAGCAAACTATGACCCATAATGAAAAGAAAAGGCAATCAAATAAAATCAGCCCAATTTATAAATTGAACTTTATCAAAATTAGAACTCCTGCTCTTCAAAAAAAACACTGCTACAAAATGAAAAATAAGACACAGACTGTGAAAAACAGTTGCAACTTGTATATCTGATAAAGGACATCTAGAATATATAAAACCTCTCAGGGGCCAGCCCAGTGGCATTAGCGGTTAAGAGCACCCTCTGGTTTGGCAGCTGGAGGGTTCACAGGTTCAGATCTCAGGAGCACACTGAGGCACCACTTCTCAAGCCATTCTGTGGCGGCGACCCATATAAAGTAGAGGAAGATGGGCACGGATGTTAGCCCAGGGCCAATCTTCCTCAGCAAAAAGACGAGGATTGGCATCAGATGTTAACTCAAGGCTAATCTTCCTCACCAAAAAAAAAAAAAAAAAACCTCTCAAAATCCAATAATAACACAAATTTAAAATGGGCAAAATATTTAAACCCTTAATTCACCAAAGTAGATACTGAATCACAAACACCTAAATGAAAAGATGCTCAATATCATTCATGATTAAGGAAATATGAATTAAAACTACAGTGAGATAACAGTATGTACCTGTTAGAATGACTAATATTTTAAAAGATTGATCATACTCAGCATTGGTGAGAATTTGAAAAAATCAACTTTCAAACATTGTGAAATGAAAAATGGTAAAATCACTTTGTAAAATATTTTGAGAATTTCTTAAAAAGTGAAACATACAACTGACATACAATCCAGCAATTCCACTTCATGATATTTACTCAGGAGAAATGAAAACATCTGTTCACATAAAGACTTGTTCTTGAATGTTTATAGCACCTTTATTCATAACTGCCAAAAACTAGAAATAATCCAAATGCCCATTAAAGACAAATGGACAAATTCTGATATAGCCATACAATGAAATACTACCTCCCCATAAAAAGGAGCTGGTTATTGTGCATAAAACAATGTGGATGAATCTCAAAATTATTATGAGAAAGTAGTAAAAGAAACCAAAAAAGCGCATACTCTATGATTCCATTTACATAAAATTCTAGAAATTCTAACTAATCTATAGAAAACAAATCAATTGTTGTCTGGGGACGAAGAAGTACGAAGTCAAATTAGAGGAAGGGGTTACAAATGGGCACAAGAAAATTTGGGGGGTGCAATATTTTATCATCTTGATTGTGGTGATGGTTTCACAGGTGTGTAAATACGACAAAACTGAAATTGTACACTTTATATACGTGCTGTTATTGTATGTCAATTAAACTTCAAATAGCTCTTAAAACATTTTTAAATCAAACAATTAAACATTTATTGCAGGATTTTGAATTCTATTGTTTTAGGAATTGCATTAAAATAAAAATCTTAGCGTCTTCCACACCTTCACTAATTCCTTACCAGGGTGATGAAGTGATGTATTTTGTTGATGAACTTTAGAGAAGAAAAGGACATGCCTGGATCAGGTCCTTCTGGGTGCCCTCTTCTCAGATCCGCTTCCCTGAGGGAATATTCATTCTAGTCTTCCTTCCGCTGTGCAGCAAGAGATCTGTACCGTTTTCCAAAAAACTCTTGTATTTAAGATACATGAACAACCCATATTATTTGCAATAAAATTTGCCCTCATTTATTTATTTAACAAATATTTTTGAGAGCTTACTACGTACCAGACATCGTTCCAAGCTCTATGGGTAATAAAGTGACCAAGCAACCCTTGGTTGTTGCCCTCAAGAATCTGACACTCTAGTGCAAGTGTGGTTGATTGAACTATTGGATCCAGTACTTCACCCCTCCCCGTTTCCACTTTCTTTTCCTGTTTCCCTCATCTATAAAAAGAAATAGTATGCTGTCGCTTCTTAGCTTTTCCCACTACAGTCCTCCGTTTGTACTCTTGCATTGGTGTTTGCCGGTGTTAAAACAATTGTTATCAAACTTCAGTGTGAAACCAGTTTACCTGAAAGCCTTGTTAAACACAATTGATGAGACCTATATGTCGTGTTCTTGATTCAGTTAGCCTGGTGTGGAGCACAAGAATTTGTAGGTCTAACAAGTTCTCAGGTGAAACTAATACTGCTGATCATGAAACGACACTTTGAGAAACATGATGTTAGAGGCAGGCCTGTAGGTGCTAAAAGGAATTTAAGGAGAAACTGAATTATGGGAAAAAGATATAGACTGCTATTAGAACTGGCCCCATGTTGACTAGAAATGGTGAGAGGGGGCATCCTTGCCTTGTTCCTGATCTTAAAGCGTTCAGTTTTTCACCATAGAGTATGATGTTAGCATTGGGCTTGTCATATATGGCCTTTAACATCCATCACCACACACAGTTACAAATTTTTTTTCTTGTGATGACAACTTTTAAGATATACTCTCTTAGCAACTTTCAAATATACAATACAGTATTATTAACTATAGTCACCATGCTGTACATTACATCCCCATGACTTATTTGTTTTATAACTGGAAGTTTGTACCTTTTGATCCCCTTCACCTATTTCACCCACCTCCCACCCCCACCTCTGGCAACTACCACTCTGTACCAATGAGTTTGGTTTTTATTGTTGTTGTTGTATTTAGATTCCACATATAAATGAGATCATAAGGTGTTTGTCTTTCTATGACTTATTTGACTTATAACAATGCCATCAGGGTCCATCCACGTTGTTGCAAAAAGCAAGATTTCCTTCTCTTTTATGGCTGGATAATATTGTATATATGTGTATATATATACACATCACATTTTCTTTATCCATTCAGCCACCAATGGACATTTAGGTTGCTTCCATGTCCTAGCTATAGTAAATAATGCAGCAATGAACATGGGAATGTTCATTGAAACATATACATCATTTCAAGTTAATGTTTTCATTTTCTTTGGGTAAATACCCAGAAGTAGAATTGCTGGATCATATGGTGTTTCTATTTGTGATTTTTTGAGGAAACTTCATACTGTTTTCCATAGTGGCTGCACCAATTTACATTCCCACCAACAGTGTACAAGAGTTCCACATCCTTTATATCCTCACCAATACTTGTTATTTCTTGTCTTTTTGATAATAGCCATTCTAACAGGTGTGAGGTGATATCTCACTGTGGTTTTGATTTGCTTTTTGATGATGATTGGTGATTTGGCACCTTTTCATGTATCTGTTGGCCATCTGGATGTCTTCTTTGGAAAAATGAGTATTCAGATCCTCTCCCCATTTTATAATTAGATTGTTTTCTTTCTTTCTTCTTCTTTTTAATTTTTTGGTATTGAGTTGTATGAGTTCTTATATATTTTGGATATTAACCCCTTATCATATATTTTTCAACCAAAAGTCTCTTCAGGGAAATCTAGGATTTTACTATCAAGTGCTTCAAAATACTTCCAGTATCTACCCATTACCTAATTCAAAGCCACTTCTACATCTTTAGCTATTTCTGACAGCAGCACCCCATTTTCCAGTACCAAAATCTTTATTAGTTTCCCAGGGCTGACACAAGAAAGTACCACAAACTGGGTGGCTTAAAACAACAGAAATTTATTCTCTTGCAGACCTGGAGGCTAGCGTTTTGAAATCATGGTGTCAACAGAGCCATGCTCCTTCTGAAACTCTAGATAGAAATCTTCCTTGCCTCTTCCTACATTGCAGTGGTGGCCCCAATCCTTGTTGTTCCTTAGCTTGCAGCTGTATCCCTACAATCTCTGCTTCTGTCATCACGTGGCATCCTCCCTGGGTGTCTCTGTGTCCAAATTTCCTTCTATTTATTAGGATACCAGTCATATTGAGTTAGAAGCCATGATAAGACCTCATGTTAACTTGACTACATCTGCAAACACCCTATTCACCTATAAGATCACGTTCCTAGGTACCAGGGGTTATGACTTCAACATATCTTTGAGGGGACACAATTCAACCCATAACAGAGACCAAGCCATCCCGGAATCCCAAGTGAGCCCAGCATTCCAGCCATCTCACTAAATAAGATATATGAGTGATTTTGTAATTGTCTCTTCTTTTTTTTAACCCCCAGTAAGGATTTGTGGGTCCTATAATTTATGAGGCCTTGTTCTTGCTGGAGACAAAATTCTCTTTTTTTGCCCTGGACTTTGTAAACATCTCTTTCTTCCACCAAGAAAGATTTACCAGATGGGCTTTCTTCCCAGGATTTATATTTATATATTGATTAGTCAGTATCTTTTTTTTTTAATGTGCGGCTCAATGCTGCAAGGGATAACACTCCAGAGAAACTGCTGAATGATACTTCACAAGAGGGAAAAGGTAAGCCCCTTTTGTACAGCTTGGGTATTCTGAATAATTTAGGGGAGGAATTCAACAGAAGTAGGGATCAGTTTTGGATTGATTGCTATTCCTGTGTTGAGATTAGGAGAAGTGGGGATAAACTGGGGATTGAGTACTATCATGTGGTGAGGGGAGCATAACAATTGGGTATCCCCAGTAGCAGATGGGTATAGAAATGTGGATCTTGGACCATCATTGATAATAAAGCAGTCATCACTCAAAGAGGGGGTTGTTTTAGCATTCTCCAACTGCAACACAGCTTGCCTTTGGGAAAAACAATGCTTCCTGTTAACATTGCAGCTGGCTTTATCTGTGTTTGTCCTCTCAGACTGATTAATTGCATGGCTGCTTCTCTCTTTTTCAGTCCAAGCTGCTTTTTCTCTCTTTCAGTCTGGAAAGTTCTTTACTCTTTCATGACTAAAATTCTACGTGGCGTAGACTGTTGTCAAATATCTTCACTTAGTGTTGTCCAAAGATCACCGCAATTGTCAGTTTCTTCATATATTATTCTCCTTTAAGGCTATATTTTCCTAGAGGAATTTTTGTTTTGATTTTTAAATATCTTCTGCCTTTTGTTGTTGTTGTTTTTGATTGGTTTTAGGAGGAGAGTGAGTTAAGAAATGCCATATTCCCCACAATTGACTCAAGCAAAGACATGACTTTAAGTCAGAACAAGTGTATGAAGTGGAATCTTAGTATCAATTCACCACAGGATGTTTGATAGGAATGCAATATGATATGATCAGTTTGCAACTACAGTGAAAAAATTAACTGTGGAATGGAAAACCTAGTTATTTTGTTGATGTGTATATGTAATTTCTGATTAACACGAAAGTGTGTGTCTATATAGAAATAACATCTGTTTGGAAAATAACTTAATCACTTAATCAGTTATTTTTACACAATCTGTGTTTTCCCACAAGTAGTAAAATGAGTGTTATTCTATATTTTGCCTTATCTAAGAAGATCCCTCTTATTCAAAACTGGAATTTTAAACCAAAATGAATATAAAAAATTATCAGTTATAGAGGAATGGCAAGGAGATGAATATAAATTATTTTAGGATTTTCGTAAATCACAAAAATATAAGACAGAGCTTGACTTTATAAAGCATATTTTCAGGCCAAAGCAGTACAATACTTTAATGCTAAACCTGAAACAACAGCAAATTAATTGAAAAAATTTATTAAAAACTAAGTGGAAATTACAAATGTTTAGAAAAAAATTGAATAATTTTAACAGGTGATAAAGAAAAGCCACACATTCTTAAAAGTATAATAAAGCTGGCAGTTGCAAAACATTTCACTCCACCTGTATTTGTAAAATTAATTTTCTGGTACATGCGTGAAATAAGTATTTTTCAAAATTTGTATGAACTTCTTTGAACTGACATCTTGTTTCTGGGAAACGCTGTGGTTGTCACATATACTTGTCACAAAAGCAATTACTATGAGTGTATTTTCAAGTAACAAATGTAAAAATGTCCACAGTCACAACATGGTCCCAAATGTTCATTCACACAAAATCAAAACAGCAGTAGCAACAAGCAAGTAATCCTGTCAATTAAATGAAGTTAAGGCCAGTCTGGGAAAGATGCTTAGTAAAGAAATGGAAAAAAAATGTGCACTTATAAATAGAAGCCCATCTTTTGAAAAGAGTTGAGCTAAACATAGAAAAGAGAGGGCATGAACAATGAGAGGGTGGGAGAGAAGAGAAAGTTATGAAAATGAATTGTTTTTGTTTTAAACTATGTATTACCAAGACACTTATTATACAAAGCACCAGATATAGGACTTGTCATGATTGGATCAGTGGTATGAACTTTTGCAAGCGTGAGTTCCAAAATAATTTTTGACAGGAGAATTGCTTATGTCAGCATATAATCTCAGCTGAAATCCACTGCTACAGTTTAAAAAGAATAAGAAATAAAAAATCCTTGAAGGATATTGAGAATTTGTAAAGCCCTAGAAATTACAAATCTGATGGAATATAAAGTACTTTTTAAACAATTTTAACTGTAAAAAATTATTTTCCAGTTTTAAACTATTTTAGTTATTTTGTTACCAATATTTAAAATAAATCAAAGTTGGGTATTTTAGAGGAAATGGGTGTCTATTGGAAGAAAGGTCCCATTGTATCATTTGAGGTCAGCAAAACATTGTTACCTCTATTTTCCCTATCATGAAAAAATATTAAACTTCCTATGTTTAAAACATCAAAATCTTTTCATTTGTATAGCTTATATTTTAACGCACTTTCAGTTCAGTTTTACAAATTTTCAGTGAGAAGTCTACTTTTTTTGAAACTGCAAAATTGAGCACTAAGCATATATATGACTAGAAATTGCAGATGTCACGTCCTCTGCTGAAGAAAGATATATCTCAACGCCTTATAATATCTTAATTGAACCCTGATGCAATTTTTCCTTCCATGGAATGAGAAACCACTCAGGTTTTTTAAACTAAAAGTAAAGTATATCAATAGAGGACAGTTAATCTGAAGAAAATCATAGTTACTTCAAATTATTTGTTTTTCCCAAGCCCTTATTCTCTCTCATTATTACCAGGCTTTTCCCTTTAGCCTGTCAGGCAAGAACATTCAGGAGAGGTGGATGGATCATGGAAACCACCTTTTTGAATTCGTGAGGAGCATCTACAGGCTTAATAAGGATGTTTACACTCATAGTTAGATGGTTGCAGCAAGTAGGGTAGCCTGGAAACAGTCCACAGATGCATGATATAGCCTAAAACATTTCTTAGGCAAGCTCCACGTTAAAATGGTTTTGTCTTTAACAATTACTCTTCAGCAATCAGTTTCATCTTCATTATGTCAGACGATCTACTTAATTTAGCCATAGGGTTAGTTAAGACTGAGAAACTACTCACTGCCTGTGGATGGTCAAATCTAAGAACAGTCTCCAGAGTGGGCAACATTGTTAGTGAACTCTATATTACACTCATTTGGAAGGCTCTCCAAGTCCATTAATGTTGGTTTACTTCAAGAATTTTCTATATTATATAAGCATACTACTTGGTTAATAAACCTTAACTGTTAGTATAATGGCTTTTCTGTGTTCTGTGAATCTTTCTAGTGAATTGTTGAACCTAAGGGTAGAATTGGGGACCTTCCAGACTACAATGGAACTACTATCTATCAATAACTACAGTCTTGGTGGATGCACGATGTGCACTTGAAAAGTACATTTTCTGTAGTTACTGGATGGTATGCTCTATCAATGTCAGTTAGGTCAAGTCAGTTAATACTATTGTTCGTCTTTTACATCCTTACAGCTTTTCTGACTACTTCTCAATTACTGACAGAAGATTGTTGATATCACTAACTATAATCATGAACGTATCTATTTCTTTTTCTGGTTATTTCAGTTTTTTACTTCGTATATTTTAAAGTTCAGTTTTTAAGTGAATACACATTTATGATATATCTATCTTCCTGATGAATTGACTCTTTGGTCATTATAAAATGCCCCTCCTTACTACTGGTAATATTCTTTGCCCTGAATTCCATCATTAGCACGTGCTTGTAATATCTTTTTCCATATTTTTACTTTTAACCAAACGTATATTTAAGTGTGTCTCTTGTAAACATCATGGTAAGTCAAAGGGCTCTATTTCTTTAAAGATAGTCTAAAGATTATTAGGGAGAATTCAGGGGTTTCTTGTCTGAGCTGGCATGTAATCAGATCTTTTGGCAGAGTGGTCAGCTTTTAGAAAAATGAACCAAGTGTCATATTTTTCACCTAATGCTGTGAATAGTCCTGGAGGCAGGCATACCTGCTAGTTAACCTGTTCTCTCAATGTGAAACATTCTTGTTTTTTGAATCTGCCTTGGGAAGCAATACAAGATTTGACTCTATTTAAAAACAGGACTAAAAACTCACTCTCACCCTTCCTGCTCCCTTCAATCATTCCGTGTCTCAGCATCACACATTATTCTTTATCATATTTCAACGTGGAAAAGATGGCACATAAAGACTAATTGATGTAACTGAGGTGACAAGCCAGACTCCAGTGTGAATATTGGGCTCCAGGCTTTCTGTCCAGGGCACTTTCCTTTAAGACCATTACCTTTATTCTGTATCCCACCTGAAAAAGTTTTAGTCCTTTTATTAAAGCATCCTATTGTCCATCCTCAAACTTAAAACACACGGAAAAAACAAGGCACATTTACTCTTATTATTATCACTTTTATTAAGCAAGAAAGTACAACTACCTAAGTCAATCTGACATAATCACTCTTGGTAAATTGATCTCCAGGCTTGCCTCTGGTACTTATGCTTGGGGATGGAGAAGAAATTCAGCTTTCAATTTTCCTAATGGTTTAACATAGGAAAGTCACAGCTCAAAAGCATTATCTCAGACAGACAGATTTATGTGTATGTGTATGTGTTGATTGCCTGCTAATAAATTGGTGAGTGGATGTGAATATATTCTAAAAGTGAAATATAAGATATTTTTTATCATCATTGTTAGACAGGAGGCACTTTGCTTGTTATCGTTGAAGATACATTAGCAATACATAGTTTCCACCCTCAAAGAGCTTAAAATTCAATATTGATATTGGAGTATAGCAACTATATAAATAACTATAATTCAAAGCAAAGGATAAGGTCTTCCATAGACAAGTGTAAACAAAGGAAAACAACGCCAGGAGCAGAAGGAATGGCTTCATGAAGAATCTTCGTTGGATGCTTTTATCCACACAGCAGTCTTAGAAGATACATAGAAGGGACATGACTATTATCCCCACTTTATAAATACTCTGAGCATCCATTTGCTTAGCCGCATTCATCTGGCTAAAGGGTAATAGAATCATTTTTCTAATGCAAGCCATCAAAATCAAAACATAGAGGAAACTCTGTATTCTACTTTAGAGCACCACCCTCTATTTCTAACCAGCTAAACTGACTTAATCTAAATCATTTAAAATTTATTCCATGGTCATTGCATCCTGCAGTGTAAAAGCAGATATTTTTATATTGACGATCTTAGGTCAATTATCAAGTCTGTTAAAGTTGAACCATTTGAATATACCAAAACAATTTTTGAAATTTCCATTGCTAAATTACATAGGAAGCAAATAAGAAGTGTAGGCTTCCACAAAGAAAATCTGAAACTCTATTTCCTAAGTAATCTATGACTTAGAAAAATATATTCATCACCATACACATGCACCAAATTATCCCTTTCACCCTTCTCCCTCCCCCCTCCCCCTCTGGTAACCACCAATCCAATCTCTGGGTTCTAATTAGTATTTTGGTGGTGAACATGATGTAATCTATGCAGAAATAGTAGTATAATGATGTACACCTGAAATTTTTACAATGTTATAAACCAATGTTACTGCAATAAACAAAAAATTAAAAAAAAAAAGAGGATGACAAATCAAGGCATATGCTGGAATAAAATATTTGAAAACTGCAAAAAAAAAAAAAAGAAAAATATATTCAAATAAATCCTTTTGGAAGACTGACATTAGATAAATAACAGCCAGGGTGGGAACGAATCCAACAGTAAGCAAATGGCTATATGACTTTGTTTTCTTTTTTTTTCCTTCTTTTAATTTAGTGCTTTATTTGGAGTTCCTTATTCCAGTTTGTAATAAGAAGAACTTGGTGCGGCTGCCTCATTACCCACCATGTGTGGGTGATTATGAGGGAGGATGGCTGTCTGTCAAAAGCAGATGATGCCCACAGAAAGTCTGAAAATATAAAATTGCTTATTGCAAAAGTGATTGCTTGGGTTTATCTGCCATGCACAGACTGCCTGGTTGATAGACACTGAAATTTGAGTGAGACAGTTGACATGTAGTATTGAAAAAAAACAGTTTAATTCTTAATTGGCTGTATTAACTGAATTTTCTTAATTTTTCAAAGCAGGAACTTGAAAATTAATCACAGATTGTGTAATACTGATTATATTCAGCATTATTGCATTATTAGCAAATAATGCACTTATTCACTTTGTTACTATTTTTAAATATCATAAAACTGAATTTGTGCTTAATTGATTGTGATATTTTTATATTCTAAGATGTTAATACTTCCTTTCATTAGTCATTTATGCATACAGATGTTGTTTACATTTATTTAAAAAGATCTAGCCATAATAGGATAGCATTATTGTGGTAAAAGTGTATCTATTCACAAAAATTCTGAAATAAGCAAACGTAAATTTTACACTTGTACAGGAAGATGAATGAGCATGATAAATATATTACAACTAAACTCCATGCAGAATTCATAGGACTAATAAAATTTTCCTTGTGATTTGAATAGTATGTGAAATGAATAGACAGATATAAAGTAAACAGTAGTGACCACTTTCCCTGTATTCCAATTAAAAATAGCACTTTTAGAGAGGTTAATAAATACAATGACTAGATGAAAATAATTCTGAGTGTGCTGAGTTGTCACAATCTACAGTAAATTTTTTATTCCCCATTCTTTTTATAAGTTTTATACTTTTGTTAAGAAAAAGAATTCAATATTTAGGGAAATTCTCATAGGCATACTGATTTTTTTCACTTTTGGAAATAGATGCGAATAAAGCCTAATTAATACATAGTAGCTATTTGTGCCAATATTTCCCTGACAGAATGGACTTTTAAATACTTGAATTCTCCCTTCATCTACTAGTCTTCTAAAATGATTAAGAATATTAGTGAAGATTGGTGGGAGGATAGGTATTAATTATGCGTTAATTATCTTAAGTGTTCAATTGTTAAAAAGACTCACAGGACTAAAATAGTCTATACTCAGGGAAGAGCTTTATTACAAGCACAAGATACAGCAAGAGAAGCATATGTATTGAAAGGGACCCAAGGGCACAGATACAGGCCTCTCTGTCCTCTCACACCTGGGCCTTATAGGACATACTTTGTCTCCTCCAGTATAGAAGCACCAACTGTATGTATGTAAAGCACCTTGATATGAGAAATTCCACATTCTGCTTATCATGTGGAGAGGAGGGTTTCTTACAGTGACCTAGTCACGTAGGTATATTCTACACACATTCCAGCTATGTAAGTATTTGTAATAAGTTTTCCAACATTAACAACCAACTCTCTAATTCTCCAACACCAACTAGGTGTCCAACAATTCAGTTCAATTCTGACACTACCTATCCAGAGTTAGCATAGACTCCATAGTTTAAGGGCACAGTCCCACAAGACTGCCCTGAGACACCAGCTGCAAATGGACCACCCAAATGACCACATTTCTGCCTGGCTGACTACAAATTTGGAGGTTCTATGACCCCCCTCCAGCCAGGTTTGATAATTTGCTAGAACATCTCACAGAACTTGGGAAAGTACTATATTTACCATTACATGTTTATTATAAAGGATACAACTCAGGAACAGCCAAATGGAAGAGATGCATAGTGCAAGGTATGGAGGCAGGTGTGGTAGAGAGCTTCCACGCCCTCTTCAGGCATGCCACCTTCCCAGAATGTTGACATATTCACCAACCTGCAAGCTCTCCAATTCTTACTGTTTAGGAATTTTTATAACCATATCTCCAGCCCTTCTCCTCCCCAGAAGTCAGGAGGCGGGGCTGAAAGTAACAACCCTCTAATCACATGGTTGGTTCCTTTGATGACCAGTCCCTAGCCTGAAGCTATCTAGGGGCCCCACAGCCAAGAGTCACTTCATTGGTATACAAAAGACACTCTTATTACTCAGGAAATTCCAAGAGTTGGCAAATAGATATGTGTATTTCTATAGATATACTACTTATAGTATATATATTTATAAATATATAGTATATATATTTATAGTACCACACCATCTTTAACCATTGAAACCTCTTATACTCCATGGAAACCAGGTAAAAATCATAAATTCAATTATTAATACCAAACAATGTTGATAGGCTGGTGTGTCCTGTCCCTGAAACAACTCACAAACCCATGGTTATAAAACCTTATTTATCTCTAGTTAATTTATTTTATAACATTGGCCAAGTGTCATCATCATGCTCCTCCAGGTAACTTTGGAGATAAGAATGTGATCAATCCAGATGGGCTGAGATTAACCTGTGTTATGAAGGATCTGTAATGAGAAAGCTAGCAGCAAAAGTTCATTCATTCAAAATACATAGATTGAATGTCCTCAAATAATGTTAAAAATATTCTCCTTTCTGTTGGAAGACAGAAACTTTATTCAATGGATCAAATCTAAAAACACAATTCACAATCAATGTCTGTGACAAAGAGTGGTACAATTAGAATGTGTATTTTTCATGGTCTGTCAGCTGGTAGAGTGAATGAGAACTAGATTACACTCTGAGGTGAGAGGTGACAGCTAGCAAAGAATGCTATGCTTAGTTTCCCATTTAATTGGACAGAAATGTGCCCACATAGACAAAGAACTCAGCATATGTTGATTGTGATGACTGTATAAATGAATGGAAGCACAAAGAATAGTTATTTGCTCAAGTGTGGATGTATTATTTAGTCATATTGACTGAACAACTATCAAGGGGAGAATACTAAGCTAGGCATTTTAATACTATGAGAAACCTTTATAAATTGCTTAAACCTTATCAGAACTAGTTGATTTTATAATTGTGAAGCATTTATTTGTTGTGGGCTAAGAGTAAGCTTTGCTACATATAAAAGTCATGGTTTAAGCAAAATAAGGACCTGTGTAAATTATTTGCAGAAGACCAGGAGAGGTCCTCGACTCAAAATATCTTCACCATCAGTTTTTGTTTTAGGGATTAAATTTCCACCTTAAATCTCCTCTTCCTCTTGTCCTGTTAATATTAAATACAGCTCTTATATTTCAAACATTACCGGAAAGGGGTACTCTATTAAGCCAAATCAGTAATTAACACTTTACAGTACTGCAATATTTTCCTACAGAGAGATTGAGAATACTGGCTTGGTAAATTCACTGTTTGTATCCCTGTGTAGGAGACACTGTCGATTGTCTTCCCATACACCCCTGTTCTCTCTCTCCTTCCTTACAAGACTATGATTTTGTTCATGTATCCATTTTCATCCTGACATTTCTGGGAAGTCTAGTACAATCTGCAGCATCAGGGAGTGGGTCTTAAATTTTCTAAAACAGTCTCAGTAATTACATTAACCTTGACAAATGCTCTAGGCTTAGATATATGATGCATTTCTGGTCAAGGCATCTTGAGTATTAAGATTACTGAGGGATCCTGGGAAAGGTATTCTCACAGAAACAGAGATTCTCTTTCCTTTGGCACTGTTGTGTCTAGGTATGACAGCTGTAAGTTCTGCAGCCTGGAATCCAGCCTGAAGACAAAGCTAACACAACGAGCATTGTAGAGAGAAAAGATGATTATAACATTGTGCCATTATCTTAAACAACCTTAGAGCAGCCCTGATTGTTCTTGTTATGAGGGAGAACAAATACCTTTACTGTGTAAGACACTTAGAGTTGATTTTCTGTTACTTGTAGCAAAAGAATTCCGTGTTGTCAAACCCCAGATATACTTTTCAGTTCTCTTGATTAGAACTAACAGAAGCTTTATATATTTACTTATTTTCTCCTTGAAATATGTGAGACTAGAGTCGCCTCTTTTTTTTCTCCTACATCACTAGACACACTTCTTGATCTCCTTTTGGGCAATCACCAAAATGTGGAGTTTCTCAGGGCTTAGACCTTGGTTCTCTTTTCTTTTTTCCTACTCTTCCTCCAGAGTTGATCTTATTTTTCCCTTGGCTTTTACTACCATCTATAACCTGATTACCCCCATATGTATATCTCTGGTACAGACCAGATCTCTAAGTCCCAGGTACACAGTTTTGACTGTCTCATTGAGATATCCACTCTGATATTCCACAGGTCTCTCATATTGAAAAAGTCCCAAATTAAGTCATTGATGCTTCCAACTAAACTGCATCTCCTCTAAAGGAACCCCAAATATGCTTAAATGGCACTTAGAACTATCGGTCAGTCAATTCAGAAACCTAGGAGTCATTCTTGACCCTTATCCACATCCAATTTACCAGGATTATACCTTGGACCCATCTGCCTCTATTCATCTCTTTCTATCACCATTACAGCCTCCTTGGTTGAGAGTAGTAATACCTACTCAATACTACAGCATCCTAATTGACCTGCCCACGTAAGGGTCCCCACAATCCATCTCCTATGCAGCAGCCAGAGTGTTCTTTTAGAAATGAAACTAGATCCTCTACTAAAAGCATCTCTCTTCAACACCATTCCATTCTACTTACACCTAAGTCCAAAGTGTTTGAAGGAGCTGAGACTATCATATAATCTAGACCAGCTGACCTCTTCAATATGTGATTCTCTGACATATTCCCCATGCGCTAGACACACTGGTCTCTCGCACCTTCAAAGGAGACATATCTTTCCCCTCCTAACTATTTCACTAGGTTAATTCCCATGTATCTTTTAGGTTTCAGCCTGAATTTCACTTCAAAGTGATGACTGCCAGAACCACTCCCTCTAAATTTCATCCCTACCTTTTATTCTCTCCATGAAACTATTTCATTTTAGCTTTATAGCACTTATCAACACATCTACACAAATATATATGCATGTATATACATATATATCATGTGTATGCATACATATGCATATGTGTGTATGTATACATAGTGCATATACATATATACACACACATAATGTTGATATATTTAATATCTGTATCTCCCTCTAGAGAGTAAACTCCAAGATGACAGGCTAATGCCTGTTTTGTCCATCTAGCACCTAGCACTGAACTTGGAATCCAGCCAAGAAAGGGTCCAGCTTTCAAAAAGTTCTAGGCGGGTGAGGGGAGTCATAAACAGGAAAATAAGCACGTATATACAGCTAGGCTTACAGTATTTAGACTACTAAAATGGTGCTGGTTAACAGGGCTGGCCTATGGTTAATGCAAAGGCAAAGTCAAACAGCTTTTACACTATTTCCATATTGCCTTGTTGATGTGAATATCCCTTAGTTTTCAGTTATGATTAGATACAGAATTCAGCTAGATATCCTCAGACAAAATAGAATAAATAACATTTATCTCATATAAGAAATTTATTTTTTATAGCCACCATGATGACATTACAATTAAGTACATTGTTATTAAATATTGATTTTCTATAAATTAAATAAAATGATTCCTATAGATTATTTGAATGGTGAAGAAACAGTGTAGTGAAAATATCATGACACACATACAGTCTATCAGAGCTAAATTTGAAACCCAGTTCTGACAATTACTAGTTACAGATTTGGGGGAAGTTTATCTATCTTTGAACTTGTTTTCTCAGTTATAAAAATAGGGCTACATTTCCTTCTGGCTTTTTATGGAGTTAATAAAACAATGTACAGTGCATGATAGTAAATGTCTCAGGTCCTGGCACAGGATCAAGATCTATAATGCTGCAAATGATCAAAAACTAGTGACGTAATCTTATTGTATTTTGTAATCTAATTTGTTAATGAAGAAGCCAGTTTATGCAGTGTTTTCAAGACAGTGCAGAGCTAGAGATGTTGGCTTAAGAGTCATTTGTGTGGACATGAAATTTGAGCTAAGAGGGTAGAGAAGATTTATGGAAAAGCCAAAAGAACAAGATGGAGAATTCCCGAGATTTATGACTAATTTACTTTCAAATATGATTCTATTGATCCATTTATTGAAAAAGAATTATTTCCCCACACATTTATAAAGCCAATGAATCTATCAATAATTTGCCCAAGTTTATATTCTATTATATTGTTACTTTTTTATACTGCAATATACATGAAACAATGTTTTGCTTCCATTCGTACCGTCTAATGAGCCATCTAGATGCTAAGGCATGCTCAAATCTATCGGCAAGTTGCTTTACTACCAAAGAAAAATGCTATAACTCACATATGCATAAACAAGGATTACGATGCCCTGAAAAGTTGAGTTTAAAAGATCAGAATCGACAGCAACTAGAAGGATGTGCAACTATGACATACAACTATCTACTGGGGCTTTGGGGGTAAAAAAGGAGGAGGATTGGCAACAGATGTCAGCGCAGAGCCGGTCTTCCTCAGCAAAAAGAGGAGGATTAGCAGGGATGTTAGCTCAGGGCTGATCTTCCTCACAAAAAAAAAACAAAAAAATATCAGAATCTAACAGCAAAGACTATTTCATGTTGAAGAGCCGAACAAAAAATGATCTTTTCTATTTGGCTTGCTTAAAGGCTTGTTCTATTTTTGGAATCAAGCAGCAATGATCTACCCTTTGTCATTTCTGATTATTCCATTAAAAATGGCATAAAATTATCAGTAGAAGGGATGCCATTTTTAATATCTATGCAAAAGGAAGTATGAGAGTTTAAATACACATATTCATTTTCCTACCCGTCCTTGACTGCATACATCATTCACAGGCCACACTGATATTTATCAAATGTGTTAGGGACAATGGAAAAACAAACCAAATACGTCTCCTTCTTTACCTACCTTCACTTCAACTATGAAACCCTCAACTCCAAATCTCCAACTCAAACTATTCCAAATCTTCTCCTTCGTTTGCCAAGTCCTGTGTCAAACATGCTCACAATAAATTCTCGCCATCCCACTTTTTACAATACCAGCCTCCAATAATACTATCTAGAAAAATAATTTTTAAAATTCTGACCTTTTTTTATTTGTTTGCTTCTCTATAGATTCTTAGCCTTAGAACACAAATCTTTATTTTGGTAACCGTAGAAAACTATTAACCATAAATGGAAATGAAACTTCATTTCTTTTTTCTTGGTCTACAGCAGTACATTCTATCTTTGGGAATATTTTCCATAAAAGTCTATATATAAAGTTTTTCTTTTCCCTATAAAATGTAATTGAAAATTTGACTTCCTCAAAAATGATCCCTGTGATGAATTTTAATATTTATATAATGGGAAAATGCAAACATATATATAAGGAGAGAAAATGTGAAAAGTAAAACATGCTTAATAGTATTTAAGCTAAATACTTTTAGGCCAATCTTATTGTACCTGCATACAAGTCCACACTCTGAGCCACTCAATTGGGATTCAATAATTATACAACTTTAACTACTATGCTGTTTAAACCAGTTACTAACAAACTTTAAACCTGTATTGTTTCTGATAACCTATATAGCATACTCTTAATATTTGCTCTTTCTTAAACATAGTTTTAATCCTAAAGTAAAACACACTTCTCTATTGTCTCTCTCTCTCTCTCCCACTTTCTCTCCCTCTTCAGATTAAGCACATTATTCCAATTGTAAATTTGGGTGGGAGGGTGGATAATAGGGTATTGGAGATACACAACAAGAGGAAAAAATTCACAAGGACGTTAATAACTAAACAATTTTAGGTGCAGAATTATGTAAGAATATGTTGCCTCTCCCATTTTCACAAAGCCACACAATCCTTTACACAGATCACATTCAAAACTTGATTGGATGTAAGTAGGAGTTAGCCGCAGCTCAATAAACACTTCATCACATTATGTGATTGCATTTAAATTGTTTTTAGGTAATTTAAGGAACAGATTATTTGCAGAGACTCAGGGAATAACACTTTCCCACAACAACAGTCAGATTTCCCTGCTCATTTGTTTTTAAAGTGAAATCCTTTTGATCCCCCGTGTGAAATTTTTAACAAAGTCTGATTTGCTGTTAAAGACTGTGCACAGTGCTACATAATTCCACCTTACACTCAAGCCAGGAACAAGACTTGAATGCTAACCTCAACTCCACCCCTAACAGCTCTGGTTAAGGCAGTACACGTGCGCATTTCAGACACCAAAGATAGTTGCATAATCTCTCTCCACTGGTCTTTTAAGATATTCTTTAAAAAGTATGAAACCACAACTATTTATTATGTTTTCACCCTCAGGATTAAATGACTTCAATAAAGCAAAGTGGGAACTGTCTCAGGAATATTCTTAATCCTCCTACCCAAACAGTGCGAGGCGCGTGTTAAATCAGCAGCAGTAAAGCCCTTACAGAAAGGCTGGGTGAAATTCGTCTTTGTTGCTTCATTAAACACCTTTGGTCAATTGTGACACCATCTGGCATGAGGCACCACTTCTCAATACATTCCTTAAGATATAAACTCAGCACAAAGTTAAAGGATTCTACAAGTAAAATAGGCACGGTCAGATAAATTTGGGACACACTAGTAAAGCTAAGTTGAGTAAAAGTAAACGGATTTTCTTACAATACTTCTCCAAGTTTTCAGTATATTCATTTGAATTATGAACCCCCAAGAATGAGAGGGTACATGCACAGTTTCTCAAAGCAGATGGAGGAGGATGTGCACACACTACAGACTGAGACAAACTTGGGCACAGATCCAGGTTTATCTTGCTGTCACTCTACATGTATAGGTAGTGAAAATCTTTCTGAGCCTTAGTTTCCTCATCTGCCATGCGATGCAGTGGATAAGAGACAGTGTCTAGAGACAGACACACTATGACTCAGATCCCAGGGTTGTCATTTATTTGCTTGAGTTCTTAAGCAAGTTATTACAAGCTCTTTGTATCTTGGAGTTTCCTTTTGAAAAATAAAGATAATAATAATAATATCTACCCCCAGATTTATTGTAACGATTAAATTGCATAATAGTTTTAAAGTGCCTAAAAGAATGGGTGCTCACTAAATATGATTTTCTTTCTCTCCATTCCCTTCCATCTCACACCCAGGAACTCAGAATCTCTCTGTTGCCACTTGGTTACCTTGCGCTTTCCCGTTTTGCTATTTTTATCTGGGACTAGATTACAACCTAAACTTTTTTATGGCCTCATTCAGTTTGCATGTTATTTCTGGAATTGTCCACCTTATCTTTTCAACACTTGGTGTTTAGATAAACTGAAACCTATCAGTATGTTATAAACTCTGCATATTCATCTTCCCCAAATTTACATGCCATTAAGGAGACCTTAAAGAGCAGCAATGATTAAGAAAATTCAAACACCACACTAGCCAACAGAGTAAATGGTACCCTCTAGCAAACTACCAGCTGTGTTTTGTGAGGCTAACCTTGCCTTTCCTTGCTCCTCTGATGTTGTGCTTCCCTCTGAGAGAAGGTGACTTGGATATAACGGGCTGGGGCTGTGTAAGAGGAAAAAAGAATGGAATGAGAATAAGGCATGTGAGTTCTGTTTTGGCTCCACAACTTCAGGCTTCAGTTCTTACCTCTGTCATAAAGAAAAGTTAAATCAAGGTTTTTCCTAGCCGTGAAATTTAATCAGTACCTACATATAGTGTATGGAGTGAAAAGAGAGGATTCTATTAATGATAATATATAACTTTTTGGAAAGTATCTGAGTAAGCTACATTGCAATCATTTTAAATCTGTTGAAGTCTAGCAGCTGCATTACTTAATCTACTTTGTACCCTTCTTATCAGTATCCTCCTTCCTAAATTATACAGACATACTTCAGCTCTTATTCTCCTTGACTTCTCTACAACTTTTGACAGTTGGTTATTGATTGCTGCCTTGTGACATTTTCTCCTCCTGTAGCATGCATGGCATGACACTGTCCTAATTTACTTTTATCCCTCAAGTCATTCCTTCTCAGTCCTCCACACTACATTATCATGTTCTGACTGCCTATTTTTTTTAATTTCTACCTTCAGTTATTTCTATGCATGCCACATACTCTTTCCGGGCCATTTCACCTATACCCAGAAATTCAACCACTACTGATACATAGATTCATTAATTTGTCAAATATTGTTTTGGTGCCTATGTATATTCAAAGTTCCATGATAGGCACAGGAAGCAGTACGAAAAGAAACAGACACAGTTTCAGAGACACAGTCTCTGAAATCATAGAACACACACACACACACACACACACACACATACACACATAAATTGTAGTAAATACCATGAAATAAATGAGCATGGTGCTGTGTCAAAAATAATTAGATTGTAAAGGGATGAGGAGCTACTTTACAGTGATTAGAGAGGCTAATGGAGAAAAAAATGGATGGGAGAAGTCCTAGGGCATCATACATCAAGAATTATGAGCCATAAAACAAGTCTAAAAAATTTCATATATATCAAATTTTACAGAGCATGTTCTCTTACTCCAACTTAATTCAATTACAAATCAGTAGAAATAAGTAATGGAAATAGTCATATTATATTTAAATTAAGTAGTAAGTAGTCCACTACTAAATAATCCATTAGTGAAAGAAGAAATCAAAATGGAAATTACAAAATATTTCCAATTGAATGATATTGACAATATGGCATCGAAATTTGTAGTAAACAGCTAAAGCTAGACTTTCAGGGAAATACATAGCCTTGTCATTATTTGAAGAGGGCTTGTAGAAAACCCTAAATCTATCCATACTTAGATTATTAGAATTAGGGAGTGCATTAAGCTTTCTAGATATAAAATCAACAATAAATAATCATTACATTTCTTTATATCACCAACAAAATCTTAGAAAATAAAACTTTAAAAATAATACCATTTGTAATAGCATCAAAAAACATAAATACTGAATAAAATGTTAAAGGATAGATCTGACAAAAGATGTGCAAAGCCCTGCACTAGGAAAACATAAAACTTTATTGGGAGAAATTAAAGACTATCATAGTAAAGGGAGGGAAATACCATGTCTATAGATTGAAAGAGTTTCCAAATTGATGTATAGGTTCAATGTTTGCCCAATGAAATCCCAACAAGCATTTTTGTGGGAATCAGCAAGCTGATTCTAAAATTAACATAGATATACAAACGGCCAAAAACTGCCAAGAACAAAGCAGGAACACTTACCATTCCAAGAATTGTTATAGCATTACAGTAATTAAGGCAGTGTGCATTGGTGAAAGGAGAGACAAACAGGCCTATGGAACTGAATAGACAATCCACAACTAGAACCACATAGGAATGAATCCTTGATTTTGACAAAACTGGCATTGTAGAGCAGTACCAAAAAAAAATATCTTTTCTATAAATGGTGCTTGTAAATTAACTACTGACCTACCTAAAAAGCCAAATAAATAATAACAAAAAGTATAACCCCACTTCACAACATACATAAATATCAATCCATAGTGGATGCTATATTTGTCAAAAGTAAAAATATTAAAATTCTAAAATAAAGATAAATATGATTTTGTGGCATGGGATGATTTATTAAACAGGAAAAATGTTCTAACACAAAGGAAAATATGGATAAATTAGACTACATTAATATTAATAACTTCTTTTATCAAGAATGAAAAGGCAAGGCCAAAACGGAAGATTATATTTGCAATACGTATAACTGACAATCAGTCTAATATTAAGGAAATAATAAAGACCTTTTATTAATGGAAAAGGAAAAGACAAGGCAATTCTTTAAATGGCAAGAAATTTGAACCGGCACTTTACAAAAGGAGAGCGCCAAATGACCAATAAACATTTTAAAGGTCACTCAACATTGATATTGATCAAGGAAACACAAATTAAAACTTCAATAAGAATACCATATATAACCCACTAGCACGTTTAAAATGTAAATACTCACACACCTCCTAACAATATTATATAATAGCAAAGATATTAAACAACTGGAACCTCATACACAGTTGATGAATATATAAATGCAAATGAGTACAATCACTTTGAAAACCGTTTGACATGGTATAGTAAATTTGAACGTGATCCAACAATTCCACTCCTAGATTTGTAACAAACAAAATAGATTTACATCACCCAAAAGATATGTACAACAATGTTCACAGCAGTGTTATTTATAATAGCTCCAAATTAGAAAAATGCTAATGTCTATCAGCAGTTGAAAAGTCAAATAAATTGTTGTATGCTATGGAATATCTCTATATAATGGAATACTATACGGAAACAAAATTAATGAACAACAGCTACCACAATCAAATGGATAAATCTCAGAAAAAAAGTTTAAGTGAAGAAATCACACAAAAAGATGCATACTGAGTGATTCAATTTGTATAAAGTTTCAAAAATGTATACTGTTTGAAGTCAAAACAGTGATTACCTTTGGAGAGGAGAGCGAGGTTATGAATGGAGAATAAGAAGGGTCTTCAGAGGTGCAGATAGTATTTTAATTTCTTGACCTTTATAGAGTTCACATTGAAGTAATTTATTGAATTGTAATCTTATATGTGCACATTTCTGTATATTTTTTATAATTCAATAACAAAAATATCCTATGTAGAAATTTCAGCATTATCATGTCTTTCCACAACATAAAACCTTCCAATGTCTCCCACTGCCTTCAGGATTAAATCAAGAATTCACAAGGCCCTTCAAATTGTCTTGCTAGTCTCATTTTCCACACTTGCCATAGAGACACCCTGTCCTCCAACCACGCAAAACTGCTTGCAGTTCCAGAAATACTCTCTTTTGTGACTTTGCCTTTGGCACGCCATTTGGAATCTATAAACTGGTCTTTCCTTGTCCACTTAGCTAAGTCTACTTGCCCATAAAGTGCCACCTCCTCCAGAAAGCCGTATATGAACCCCTAGCCTAGGTTAAATTTCTCTCCTTTGTATTCTTTTAGGACCCTGTCATGCCTCAGCAAGAGCTCTTTCAACTATTGTAATATCAGTCTGTGTGTCTATCTTTCCTTGGAAATTGTGGGTCTTATTCAATTCCGTGTCCCCAGTGCCAAGTGCAATGCTTGGCATGTACTAAGCACTTGACAAATATTGTTGAATTTAATTGTCTGCCTGTCAATTGGTTGAAAAACAGCTTCAGTTGTAAACAGAAAAAACAGTCAGCTTGTTTATGCGTATTCATAAGTTGTGTTGTACTTGAGAAGAAAGGGCTGGAAAGAGGAAGCTTAAGTAAAAATTATAAAGTAAGCAAACATCAAATTTATACTATACAATCAATGAAAGTCAGGGCAACTTTTTCTACTTCACGCAAATCACTTCCTAGTCACTCCTCTTCTGAATAGGTCTAAATGGATTTTAATGAAATCAGCATTTTTTTTGATTGGGCATTAGAGAATATCTTCTTATTCAATATGCACAATATAAAATTTACAAATCCAAAACACAAATCAGTCCCACAACTTTTCTAAACATTTTCAGATATTGAATCACAAATAAATGTGATGCAAATCAGCACAATTCTTATCAAGGTCTTCATTTCTTAATAATTTTGGTTAGGGCATATTTCACATGATACCTATGCATAATAAACATTAATGAATGAATTTTAAAGCTCTTATGTTCTATCTCTGTCAAAGTAGGATTTCCAAAATGCTATTTCCATATTTACAGAAAGGCAGATTAGGAAGAAAAACCAGCAACAAATTCCCTCACTACAAGGGACATAATGAGACTCTATCCCCATAAATTGATGGCAATGACACTGCATGGATTTTACCGAAACTATCAGAGAACAAAGATCCCCACAGTATCTCTGTGGCCCGTTATAAGCATCTTTGATGAAAATACATTTTAACAGAACTCAAACATCTTTAAATGTGGTGCAAAGACAAACACATAGAGCCTTTCTCTATACACGAGTCAAATTGCATTTTATTTTATTTTGCAGCAGCATTCTGCAGCAGGTAAACAGATAAAGCATCCTAGGAATAACCGGTTATTTGTCTTTCAGTCAATGATTTTCTTCCTAAATATGTTAGCTAGGACTCTGATTTTACGTGGAGAAAGTTTGTACAAAAGAGGAAAGATTTGTCTACAGGGTTGTCTCTCAGAATCTAATCAGGTGTAGAAGGGGAAGTAGCAGAGCCTCGGGATTACACAAGCATGGATCCAACTACTGCTGGAGATTTTGAAACAGGTTCTTACTTCTGTTTCTTTGCACATCTGTGTCTGTTGTATTTCTTTATACCGACTGGTTTCGGCTGCACGTCATCCATCTGATGGATAATGTCTCTTTGAAACTCCTGAGATTATTTATTACAGATACAGTTACACACAGAGGCTGACTGTTTCTCTCTCTCTCTCTCTCTCATATATGTATATGTGTGTGTGTGTATATACATATATAACTACTATTTATATATGTTATTTATATATATACATTTACATATATTTAACTTGATAGATCATTTGATATCTATATCAATTTCTATAATGCTTATCAAGAGACACATCTCCTATAGTACACAGGGGACTCATTTAAACACAAAATATGTATACATATATCTTTGCATGTGGTATGTGTGTGTGTATGTGTATACGTATATTTGTGTGTGTATATACACACACACACACACACACACACATATATAATGTATATCACAGACACAGTCACGCAACCCACCATAGGAAAGAAAAGCTAACTTGCCTTGCTTGGGTCAAATGTATAATTTCGGAACAAGCACCTATGATTAGATGATTGGTATGATTTAGTAAAAGCATAGCTTTTGTAAGCCCCCTCCAATCCTGTGAGTCAATAGAGTGTCAGGTTACCTAAAAGGCAAAAAGAAAAGTCTAAACAAAAATGCCAGTAAATGCCTATTCTATTAAGTCAAGGATAAGAGCTCTTCTAAAAAAAAGAAAACTCTGTATGTTGAGCAATATTAGTGTTGACATTCAACAAAGATTAATCGCCTAAAATAATTAGTAATTATTTATAGCACTATATGTATTTGACCTGCAAATGGCACATTCCTTGTCTTCTATCATCTTACTGATGATCTTTGAATTGAGATCAATTCAGGAAGATTCCCAATAACAAACAATAGATTTTTCATTGTCCTAAGACAAAATTAAGTAGCAATTATAATGGGAAGCCTATATTTTAAAATCAGTGAGGTTTACCTCACTGATATCATATCCAACTTTATTCAAACAAATTGTAATTTTTTTTTCAGTATCTTGACACTCAATTCCTGCAATATCTAGGAATTTCAATAATTCGAGTCGGTTTCATTTATTTTTGTAAAATATGTAGTTATATAAAACTGCACTAAAATGCATTCTTTCAAAGATAATGAGAAGAGAAGGACAGAGAAAAAAGAGGAGCAGAAGCAGAAATCCAAACAAATTTACAATTGCAACAAAAATAATAATAATAAAGCGTTGAAAGTTATATTCATCCCAATAATTTTATATTTCACAGTTAATTGGCCGAAACTATTAGACAAAATTCATTCTATAATTTCGACCTTCAGGTTGACAAATCTGTTACTTAAATATCTAATAAATTTCATATTATTTCAGATTATTAAAGAGGGATATTTGGAATACAATGAGAGAAGCTGAAGGGATCTCATGAGTAGGGTGGTATTTTTAGCATTTATTGATCTTGTTAATAGACAGAGTGGGAAGAGTCCAGGTGAGTAAATATATTAAATAAGACAAATAATTTTACTTTGAGAAATTAAAGTTTTGAGTTTATATTACAGCCAACAATTTTACCTTATTGAATCTATTGAAAGGACCAAGAAATCTAGCAGTTTCTCAGTTAATAATATCTTTTTTAAAAAAATTAAATAACTTTGCAACGTTCTTTTGTCTTTCATATATGTATATAACAGAAAAATATATATAATAAAGAATTTTTATTAATTGAGAAGGAATACATATAAATACGTATTTATATGTACATATTTTATAAACTATTATTTATATATGTTACTTATATATATTATATATAACTTGATAGATTATTTGATATCTGTATCTATATCTCCTTATGGAGACACATCTCCTATGGTATAATACAGGACTTCTTTCAACTCAAAGTATTTAAATAGTGGAAAGAAAATGGGATATTACCACTATTTCTTACTTTTTCACACATTTATGAAGATGAAGAGGTTTCTAGGAACATAGATTATGGACAGATGGCTGGAAAGGTGGGTGAAATTTCATAGTTCTTGTATTGTTCATAAATGTTTTTGTCTTAGCTAAAAGAAGAAAAAATCAATACAGATAAAAACACATTTTTTCATTATTAGAGAAATGACTGGACATAAATGAATGTAGAATAAGTTTATCTAAAACTAGATAATACATATTTGATACATAATCTCCCATACCTAAAACAGGGCTAATTAAGCAATGTTCTTTGGCATAGCAACTACCTTCTCCTCCTTGATATTGGTTTTTTAATCTGTTTTCTGTTTTTTTGATTCTCACTATAAGTAAGAAAATAATTTTTCTATTGTATTTAATTTTAATTAATTTAAATCCATACAGCCACATATGACTTCTTAAACAGTTACAGTACTGGACAGTGCAACACCAGATTATCTCTATTCTGCCCCCAAACAAACCGTCTAAGCATTATGGAATATTCTGTCTGGAAAGGCACTACACTATGTGTAGAAATATGTCCAGGCCTGGCTTCTGCTTTCTCGCTAATGTTAGATTTCTTCTATGTTATTTTTTCTCTTGACATTATTCCTTAATGCAAAAACAATGAATTATGTATATAAATTTACAGCTGCTTAAATGAAAGAAGTTATTTAAAACATGTGACCATGCTTCCTGAAATGGTTTCTAACCTTTACGTTCAGAGAGCAAGCTGAGAGATGGCATTTGCAGAGATTTCCCAGGATGTTATTAACATTAACTATTTAAGGTATGTTCTGTATAGTATTTAATAAAAAGTGACTTTTCTCCTCTTTGCAGCAAAGAAAAATTGGTCTTACTTGTAATATAAATCAAAAAGCAGGTCTCAAGTCTGTGTCCTGTGATCTCACCTGTCAACAAATAAATAATTCTCATGCAGCGTTAATAGCATCTCGTACAGAGTCTCCCTCTCGGCCTACCCAATGTGACACCGTGGGGTACAACCAGCCACCACGGCTCCTCTGCTCACATGCTCTCAGGCTAACACTAGGGTTCAGTTCTTGCAGCTACAAAGGCCAAAGAGGAGAAAAATATCACCATTTAATTCTCTGCTCCTGAATCTGCTTTTTTGCCATGGCATCTTCTTCTCACCCTGCCCGCTCTTGCCCAGCCCACAGAATCACAAGAAAATTTGTCCGGGGTGTGAGAGAATTGCAGTGCTCAAATGACCTATGGGTATGGTGAATCTTATGGACAGTGTGCCTTCTCCAGTTCACCTGGTATTTGCTATTTGCAAGGCAATGGACAGCGTTCATTGCACAGGCTATGGAGTCAGAGAGAAGTGGCCTCAGGTGGCTTGGATATTTATTATATTTACTATCATCTTGGGCAAGTTATTTAACGTTTGTGTGTCTAAGTTACCCCATCTGTAAAATGAGGATATTAATAGCTGCCTCAGAAGATGGTTATTAGGAAAAATTAAACAATACACACGAATTTGTTACCCAGATCCTGGCACAGAGTCTCCAAATGACAGCTATTACACATTTTAAAAAGAAAAAATTAATAAGTGTAGGTGTAATTGAATAACAATGATCCTAGGAAGTGCTGATCATTTCACTTCTACTTTTCTGCTTAACTCCTTGTGTTGAATTCTGCTTGTCATTGAAATTCTAAACCATTTTTAATCACAATTTACCTTTACTGCACTGTTTCCCTGACTGAATCCTAACTGAAGGAATACCCCAAGCTTAACATCTCTACAACTGCTCTAATTCTTTTTCCCTCAGATGTAACACTACTTCCAGGATTTGCTTTATTGATGAAGTACTGGCATTCATTTGTCATTAGAGTGGTCTTTTAATCCTTCCTTTCTTGAAATCAGTGTCCAAATCAAGTAAATTCCATAACATTGACATGTATTAAGTCAAATATCTTCTTTCTACTCCCACAGCTACTGCCTCATTACAGACTCTTAAGATCCCTTACTAATGTCAGTCTCACAGTCTCCTGAGAGGCCTCCTCTACCTCCATTTATGACTCCTCTAAAGCACCCAAGTGACCTTTATATAATGCAGCGTGATCATGCCACTCCTTTGCTTGGAGGCCTTCAATGATTTCCCTTGTTTAGTTTATAAAGCCCAAACTCCTAACCACTGCACACAAAACTGTTCATGTTATGGCCCTGCCTTTCTTTCCAGACTCATCTGTTACTGTGCTCTACTTCTCAGCCTTGCAAAACTGCCTAGAGATCCCTCAACATCCCATGCTACTTTTGGATACGAAAAAACATCCAGAGCCAAAAATGGAAGGAGATGCTTGTGATAAAGGTATGAATAGCTCATGGATTCTGATATGGGCCAGAACTACAACTCAGGCCATGAAGAGTGAAACTCTGAATTAGAAAGTCTTTACTAAGTTGTTATATTAATGCATGGTCTCAAATTTATGCTTCTCTAAGTCTGCTCCATTATTTTCAGTTTCTTGACTTGGTCTCTTTGCTCAACGCATCTTGTACAGGAACAGCCTGCCCATAATCCAGAGCTCTACACAAAGTCCTCTCTGTTCCAGAGCCCATCACCAACTGATTATTCTGCTGTATGTCATTGAGTTAAAAGTCTAGCTCAGCTCATCACCACTTGGGCAGAACCTTACATCCATGGTCAGACCATGTACTGGTTTCTTTAAGACAGTTTGTCCTCCACTCACCCACCAGTGTCTTCCTCTATAGAAAAAACCACTGAGCATTATTTCCCTGGGTGCAGAGTGGGAGGAGCTCTAGCAGTTTAAGCTACAAGAGGAAGATAGGTGTGGAAGGCACATTGACTAACACATCCAAACATACTCGAAGACTCTGTACTTCCACCTGGAATGTACCTTTATCCCCCTTGTCTGCTGGTGATAACTACCCATCTTTCAAAATACTGTAAGTTTCTTGAGGACAGGTGTTATGTCCGGCTTGTTGTTGTATCTCTAGCCTGGAAAATTCTAGGCAATCTATAAATAGTTGTTGAATTAATAAATACTTGTACTCTTGTCACCTACCTATAAGGCCTTTCCTGTCTCTTGCAAAAAATGGCCTCTCCCTCCCTTACGCTCCATTATAATACTCTCCACAAATACCTTTATCAGAAACTAAAATACTGATGTATTTATTTGATTCCATCACTTCACTGGACTGTAAACTCCTTAAAGAAACATCCTAATTTATTAATTCCTAACAACATTCCTAACCCAATGAATATGTTGAAAAATGTCTGTTGAATGAATAAGTGATAAATGGGCAACTTTAACCAGCCCCTCACACTCCTAAAATCCTTTTTGATTGATTCTTCCTTTATGATAGCAGTATTTTATGTAAGGTTATGCAATTCACTGGGAAGCAGAAATAATTAAAGCTGCATAAAACCTTGCCACTGTGCAGAACATGTCTTACAACTGTAAGCAAAAGCATTTTCAGCCCGTCGCTATTCTTAGCTTTGTTGGCCTTTCACTGGAGAAACTGGTCTTCAGCACACCCACTCATCGAAGCACACTCGGGGGACTTTGCTAGAGGTCCTGATTTGCTCCAGGGACACAATTATAAAACAAGTCTCTGTTGACTATATTAATCGGCTCTGTTTTAATACCCTTTTATCACAGCACACATAATTCTTTTGTTTGGAGATCATCTAAAGGGTATATCATATGCCAAAAATAATCAGATGTATTGTTCTTTCACTTTGTTAATGAACTCGACCATGTTTGTCTTTTCCAGTAAATTGCAAGTGAGTCACAGTTTGGAAATTAATTCTAAAAGAAAGCAACTTTTCAAGCACGGAAATGGTAAGTATTAACTTCAATGTATGACCATCTGTCAGCATTAATGCCCATCAGGGATTTCTTCCCTAATGATTTGTTTCTCTAGTCAATGAAAAGCAGAGTTTTTGAACTTTAAATAGTGGCAAGTTCTTTATATACTTACTAACTTGTTTCTCAAGCTAATTAATTTTTTTCAAGCTATAAATATTTGTATAGATTCTTAAAAAATTATCTCTATAGACAGTGAAACTCTCTAAATTCCTGTTGCCTGGGACTAACTTTAATGACCGCTACATTTTTTTAAATAATTTGTTTTGAATATCATTTAAGGTTACCTAACATCTTTAGATTTGCCTAATGTTGTTAAGGTTGCCTCAAAGTTTTACAGAAATTTGGTTGAGAAAACCAAAAGTAGTATTTTTTTTAAAGTATCAAAATAGTCATCTCTAATTTGCCTCTGTTTATGCAGGGTCATCTTCAATGCGCAGTATAGACAAGAGTTCTCTACAATAACTTTGAATAATTACAATGATAGCTCTCTAATTTGTATATATTTTGTCTTTTCTGCTCTCATATGACAGTGAAGTGGCTAATTACTCTCCAAAGTAGCCAGTTACATCCACAGTTAATTAACTGCATTAATTATCTACAGGACTTTTCTGTGCAATAGAAAGTTTCAGGTGTCACAAGTGAAATTTGCTTCATCTTTTGAAGTGTGCAGATTATTAAATTCAGCAAACATACACTATTACTTATGGTAAGTCCACTTTATTATGATTATCAACTGGGTCCATAGGAGAAAGGTAGAAATCATTTGGGAACAATTTGCTTTAACTTTTCTTTGTAATAATAGTCACATTCATCACACTCTTCTTTGGAAAATGCTGTACACTTGAAAACAACAGTATAAAACTCAGGGTGAAAACAAAAAATGGCCTGGATCAAGCTGTAAAAACAGAATTCAGCTGCTCTTTCTTCTTCTCAAGGGAATCCTAGTGGAAATCAGTGTGGTTGAAGCAAGGCCCACCACAGACTCCAGCAAACCCCCCACACATAAGAGACCATTCCCCAAGCTGGGATTCCCTTACTTTCCACCTTTGGCCCACCAAATTTGGGTCACATAAATAACCTGAAAGAGTCAGATTAAAGAGAAAATCTTCAAGAAAAATAATTAACGTCACAGGAAAGAGAGTCATCAGAATAGGAGACAATTTGTCTCGCCTTTCTGGGCAGAATATTAATCTCAATGAGTAGGCAAATCTGTTTCTGACTAAAATGATAGAGATGTGAAAGATAGTAATAGAACAGAAGAGAAGAAGGGGGTGGGGGAATCTAAAGATAAAATTGTGTCATCATTAAATGTTTTTAGAGGAGAGATTGCCGTCTCAGAACACCCAGCACCCAAATACTCATTGGTTTGCTGAATTTACTAAAAAGATTTTGGAAAAAAATTTGGGAAAACTTGGCAAGACACTTGAATCTTATTTTTGTTAATGAATAGTTCTAGGGAAAGTACCTTTTATGGTTTCTTATTTCATGCCATATGAAGAGCAGAAAATTATTAATAAATGGAACATAAAAATTAGCCAAAAATGATAAATTAAACAGTTTATCAAATTATATATACAGTCCTTTGCCCTGAATTATTGGTTTAAAAAAGTTTTTTTACATCCTTTACCATAAGCCTAGGGATAATCCTTGGAAGTATACAGATTGAATTAAGTTATGTTATAGATTAAAGGTATTAGGATCACTGGATAATTTAGAGTATTAGGAACAGGAAGATATAAAAATGGCCAACAATACATGAGAAAATATTCTACGTCATTAGACATTAGAGTAATACAAGTGAAAACCACGAGATATACTTCCCATGCACTAGGATCTCTATAATAAAAAATTTGAAAAGAAAATGGAAAATAAATGTTGGTGAGAATGTGGTAAAATTAGAACTGTCATATATGGCTGGTAAGAATATAAAATGGTTCGGTCTCTGTGGAAAACAGTTTGGTGGTTCCTCAATAAATTAAAAGTAGAATTACTATATGACCCAGCAATTCCACTCCTAGATATATGTGCAAAAGAATTGAAAACAGGTGTTAAAACAAATGTTTGTCCACAAATGTTCATATCAGTACTATTCACAATAGTCAAAAAGTCAAAATGTCCATCAACTAATAAATGAATAAACAAAATATGATATAGCCAGACAATGAATATTATTCCATTACAAAAGGAATGAAGTACTTATACATGCTACCACATGGATGAACCTTGAAAACATTACACTAAGTGAAATAAGCCAGACAGAAACAGCCACATAGTGTATGATTCCATGTATATGAAATATCCAGAACAGATGAATCCATAGATATAAAAAGTAGATTAGTGGGCTGGCCCCATGGCACATAGAGGTTAAGTTCAGTTTGCTCCACTTTGGCAACCATGGTTCACAGGTTTGGATCCGGGCACGGACCTACACCTACTCAGCCATACTGAAACAGTGACGCACATACAAAATAGAGGAAGATCAGCACAGATGTTAGCACAGGGCTAATCTTCCTCAAGCAAAAAAAGAGGAAGATTGGCAACAGATGTTATCTCAGGGTGACTCTTCCTCACCAGAAAAAAAAAAAAAGTAGATTAGTGGTTGCCAGGGCCTGGGTGGAGGGGGAAAATAAAAAGTGACTGTTTAATGGGTCCCAGATTTCCTTTTGGGGTGATGAAAATGTTCTGGAACTAGGTAGGGGTGATGGTTGTACTGTGAATTTACCATATGCCACTAAATTGTACACTTTAAAATGGTTGAAGTGGTAAATTTTATGTTATATGTACTTTTTTATAATAAAAAAAGTATTAGGAAATGAAGTGGAATTAAGGAAAACAGTTTCTTTCAAATGAAGGTAAATGCCTCTCAAAAACAAAATCTCATTTTTTTCTCTGTACTCCATTGCACTTGTTAAAAACATTCTATTTTGGCAGCTGACTGATGCTTCTCTTCACAAAGCCCCATCAATGTTACACTTCCCATGGTGCCCTTTCAACCTCTCAATCCAATGCTGGAGTTAGCACAAGTTGTGTTAGTTTTGTGGTGCTTGACAAAATGCATTCCTTTCCATATTTGTCATTGATATATGTGATAAAAGACGGAGTTTTTCAAATACTTATTTTCATTTTAATTCATTTAGAAGTATAGGTGCTTTGGATTATTGAAAATGATCATCTCTTTAAACTACTTTTAGTAGAGGATTGAAAATGATATTTCCCACAATTCTCTATTCATGACTCTTATTCACCCTCTTTCAGATTTTTTACAGGTAAGGTTTTTAGTTATGGTTTTGTGCCCTAGACAATGATCTCATGTGTGAGGTTTAACATCAATCTTAGCCTCTGAGATGTTCAGTAATCATCTCCAAGAAAGAGATTTGCACACTCATTGTAAAATTGCTACTCAAGAAAGGAAAAGAAACCATTTCATTGACATTTATGGATATATTGGCCATTTAAATAAATTAGTTTGTACTGTATAATATGTCATACTAGACCACAGTGACTTAAGATGCCATGATGCTTGTATTTAGGGTGCGAGGTAAATTATTTGGTCCGAGGAGGAGAGGCATCCAATCACCAGGATCCATAGTGAAAGTCAAACCAAATGCTAAGCTCTCACCATCTGGATGCCAATATGAATTTCTCTACAGCATATTAAAGCTTACCCAGTCATAGAAGTTCAGGCAAAAAGAAGAAAGCGAAAGGGAAAAAAGACTTCCCTGCTGCTTTGTAAAACATACCATCCAGCTTTCCAAAACATACAATTCAGATGGTTAACATTACACAGAAAAGAATAATATCTTACAATACGACCTCTAAGTAAAAGTCATAAACTACAATAAAGAAAAATGAAGAGCTAAACTCTACAGTACAAAAATTAAAGTCTGGAAGATGAGTTAAGTCTGAGCCAGAACGATTTGAGAAAGTAGGATTAGACTTTGGCTTTAAGGAATGGATAAGAACAGATAGGAAGAGAGGAAACAGACACCTTGTCAAGTGAATCAGGTGCCATAAGCAAAAACCCAGGTGTCAGAGTAAGAACAATACTAAGGAGGCAAGTTTGATTGAAATCAGGAGGCCAAGTTGGGCATGGTAAATGATAATAAAGTGAGAAATCCAAGATGGAGCAAGAGTACAAAGTTCCTTAGATGCCCAGAAGGAGTTTGAATTTATGCAAAGGAAAGTAGAGGAACAGTGATTTCCTTTGAGCCTGGCTACTGAAATTGTCCAGCTAGGAAGATGGCTTGGTTTTAATCTGCAGTACAAAGAGAGAAAATTTTAGTCAAAGAAACCACCTGGAGGTTGTTAGAATGAGTTAACTCTGCAATGATGAAGACCAAAACTGAGGAAGAGATGTGGAGACAGAGAAGGTGCAGATTCAAGAACCATAGCAAACAAACCATAGTACATTCTGACAGAGCAGGTGAGAGGAAGAGAAGAAGCAGAGAGGCAATAGTAGTGTCTCGTCTGAATTCCTCTGACAGGAATGAATGAATGGGGAGACAAGTGGGGTTAATTTTGTCAATGTTAGTCTTGAGGCAATATTAGGGAATCTAAGTAGATGACATGTCAGGGAAAATATTACGTTTTTCACCAACGTCAATGTATTTCAAAGGTAAAACAAGAAAATATGTATAAAAGTGTTTTCCAAGCTTATGTATAGCTTATGCATAAATATAGCTTATGTATAAATGTTTTCATTGTTATTTCCATTATTAACAATTACAATATTACCAAGGCTGAGAATTGAGGAGGCTCAAGGCTAGATAGACTAGTGGGTGTCTCCTTGGAGGTTAAAGTTAAAACCTCTAGCGTAGATGAGTTTACTCGGTAATGTGACTAATTAAAGAGCAGTAGGCTCATTGTGTCCAGAGAAGGTACAAGAAAGAACAAGTGCTGAAATCATTAACAAGAAATTTGATTTCCATAGCTATGTAAAGATTTTGTTTTCCTTGTCATAGAAGTTGAGTCTGATGCCAATCAAATTCAATATTTGGACATAATGGACAACCCAACATACTTCAACTTTTTAACTGTTACTCATGCCATACACATAGAAACACACAGACACACACAAGCAAACAAAGAAAAAAAAAATAAGATGGCCAAAGGTGTCATGATATGTGAAGCAATGGTTTCACCATGTTTTAAATCACCCTTTGTGAAGCTAAAATAATGATTTTATTGAGACTTTTTTTCATGTAAAGGAACCAACCAGGATTCTATGAGATGTCTTTCTTTGCGATACAATAGTATCTGATTAAAGAAAATTGTTGATATGCCTTGTGAAAGGGTAAAGGAAGTTGATTATCCTTAGCTTTCAAAAGAAATATTAAAGCAGCTAAATGGTATGGAGTCTGAGATAATAATGCTTTAGGTGAATTAATGGCTAAGAAAATCGATAGTTTATACCTCTTTGGTTGGTAACAAGATTGAATTTAAAGCTTACAGCCGAACGAAGTGGTTTTGCACGGAATTCCTCTCAGGAATAGATTGTCTTCCTGAAAAACAATTAGTTTCAGACTTGTCCTTTCTCATTATTTAACCCTCATAAACCAACATAGTGATGACTATTCTTATTACTACAGTTTTTAAAGTGCACAATCAAGTCACACAAATGAGTTCACTGGAATGTTACCTAGAAATTGTATGGCACACATACATAAAAATGAAAATTATTTTTCAGTTTGTAATACATTCATAATGAGCATGTATTACTCTTAGCATGGAAATGGAGATAAATACCATTATTGGTGTGACAAATGATTTTATCACCATTCAAAAATACAGCAGCATTTAGATGAATTAGTTATTCTATAACAAGTCAAAGAAATACGATGCTGTTGTAAAGATAGTGAGCATTTAAGAAAGAAAATTCTAGGGGTGTTTTATATGCTAATTAGGATGTTATCAGGAAAATATAGATTATAAGAAGTTTGACTTTTGCACAAACTCCTAACTAATCCTTAATTTTGCTTGTCCCATACAGAGTTCTTTTTCTTCTTTTTTTGCAACCAAAGTCATGCACATGTGTGTACTGAAATGTGAGATTATCTCTCTTCTCAAGAGCTCAGCATTTTGCTCCACTTAGCAGCCCTAAGGATCTGCACAGGTGAAATCATGTCAAGGCAGAACTGAATGTCATAATCGACAAAGTGTATATCAGCAGTTAATGACCTTTTGTAGAAGATAAGATCAGAACATAAAGGAAGAGAATACACAGAAAGAATACCAAACAGCAGTGCTTTGTTGAAGTGGTAAACCCTATCCTATTTGTATCTCAAATGCTCAAAGATACAATGCATATCCTTTTCAGCTTAGGATTTTACTCATCCTTAAACAATATGATGGAGGCCTTGTTTTGATTGTGTTACTCACAACATCCGACTACAATGCAAGCCCCTTGAGGTCAGGAATTTGTCTCACTTATCCTTCATTATAAGCTTAGCACTTATAAAGGTGCCTGGTGCTTGCACAATTAATATTAGTTGAATGAATGCTTCTATAAATATTTGTTGAATTTAACAAAACTTAAAGGATCATATTTCTTCTGGTTGGGAACATATCCTAATTTGCTGTATTCCACTAACATTGCAATTTCTCTCTGAGTCTCCATAGGCTGAATCACACAAAAGAAAAATTACCAGATGGTACTAGCTAAGATAGTAACTAAAAATGAAAAAAACAAAACAAATCACAACAATCTAGAGAGTCAACACCTCATATAAATCTTTCTTATAAACAATCCACCTCCAGAGCCTGTGGGGAGTCCACCCCCTTACCTCTGGAGGTATGGTAGAACATCTTGATGCTGTAAAAGAAAAATTGCACTGGACACTTTTTTAAAACAGCAAGGAAGACTTTATCCAAAACGATTGCAATAGAGATAAAGACTACTGCAATGGGGGAGAGAGATTGAACTCAACTCTGCTGAAACAAAAGGCTTTTGTTTTTAAGCACAAAGAAGAGCTATGAGCTAGTGGGAAAGTACTAGAGGATGTTGGGGGAGGAGGTTAGTCAAAGTGATTAGGTCATCTGTGTTTCCTAATTGGCATTTATCAAAGTTAGACTCCTACCCTCCCACAGAGACTGGAAGTCAGGGGACCTATCTTTCTTGATGATTACATTTCAAAGGGAGGGCTTCTAGGTACTCCAGAAAGACAGTCCTGGGTTGTAAAACTGTCAAGAACCTGGGAGAAGATCTATAGCTCAAAGAGGTAGAGAACAAATTTACAACTGAAAGTTTTCTAAGGTAAATTCTCCTAGAAAAGGAGGTCAGAGGCCTATAGTCGAGAAGTCTGTCTAAAATTTAGTGAAGCTCTCTTGGTCAATGCATTTAGGGAGACGTTAGACTCAGAATTGTGACACTGGAGAATAGCTGGAAAATTCAGGAGCAACTTCTTGGTAAGAACGTGCTCCCCGGTTGTCCACATGTGCAAAAATGTGTTCCTCTAAGTTGCCTCAAGTTCTTCGTTTGCCTTATTATATTTACTGAAGTTACATCGATAAAAATTCATTTGAGCTATCAAGCATTCTTTTAAAATCCACATATTTTTAAAATCGTTCATTTAAGAAAAGTAAAGAGTATTTCATCAATATGAACAGAAAATTAAAAACTAGTTTTCAAAAGACTTGCTTGGAGGCAATATAGAGATTCCAGAGCCTTGTTCAAATTTTGACTTCACTCTCTGTTAGCTAAATGACCTTGTGCAAGTTATTCACAGTATATTCTTTGTAAGTATATTAACATTATTAAGTGCTTGGAAGTATACCTGAAAGAGGAGTGTCAGCTATTTCTGTTAGTGTTTAAGAAATGGAAGAATTTTTTAAATATCTTCCTAAAACTAGATAAATAAAAATTTTCAAATGTGTTTCAAGTTGAATTCTGATTCAGAATGATTTGCTGTTTTCAATTTGTTCTTTGGAAGCAGGTCCTATTTTCCCTGTCATAAATTTTCTAAACTTACCCAATCAGAAAAAATTCTTACTGAACTAAATTGGTTATATTCCTTCTGACATTTATATTAAATGCTTTGGTTCTTAACCAAACAATTAACCAAAAAATAAGCATGTATTGAAACAACATTTCCCCCAGAAGCCGTAGATGTAACTGTGTGATCATCAAACAAGCCATATTTGTGACCAAGTGAACTTGCACCAATTTATGGTTAAGAAAGAATCCTGTCTTCCTGTATTGCCCTTGCCAGAAGGTGAAGTAGTAAATTCTTTTTCAGGCAAATAAATAATGTAGCACAGAAACACAATACATCATTGTAAGTAGTACAAATAAATACAATTTAAAATTACATGCAAACCTGTTGGAGGAAACAAGGAAAAGATAGACTATATAATTAAAAGTATTATTAAAAGTCTTATAAGTTGTGTAAATAAATGGCATTACATACCATAATATGCAGATAATAATTAAATAAGTTGCTTACAAGTTAAGCATTTTATGGGAGTTCAATTCTAACTTGCTTGGCAAATAGCATTTTATATTGAGAAAGTTTACATTTGTGTTTTACTTTGACTTAGGAATAAGAGAATTTTTTTGTTTCCTTCCCACAAACATTATCAAAGTTAACATGTTATTGTAAAAGAACTATTGGTTTTATTTGATTTTATTTGTTTATAAATAAACAAATACAAATAAGTTTTCATTTTGATTGTGGATGTGTGCTTTGTCTTGTTTTGTTTGGTTCTCAAAATAAATGGTACTGAATTTCATAAAGCCCATGGAGAAACACTTTTCTTTTCCTATATCTGAAAAATCATAAATTTATAATTACATATCAGCAACAATTCTATTTTTTGGTTTAGAAAACCTGATTGAGGCATGCTGAAAATGACAATTATGTTCATAATAATAATAATGTCACTTAATATTAGTACAGTGCATTATGGTTTTGAAAAGTATTTTAATACCCACTACCTCATATACACCAACCCACAGCATTGTAAGAGTGGTATTAATAGGACCCTAATTTAGTTGATAAAGAAACTGAGATTCTAAATGTAAGTGGTTTCCTAAGATCACCACAACAATAACTGAGTCCAATAAAGAATTTAATCCTACATCTTAAGTGTTTTGTCTTCTCTGAAGGAAAAGAAAAATTAAAGTAAGATGTCTAACTCAAGATTTCTCTTTTTGGGAATACCCTACAATTCTCAAAAATGTTCACGCTCCCAAGCACCCAAATATGCTAGTGAAAATATTAAAGATGCCCATTTAAAAGTAGATTTGGAGAAAAAAAGAATGAAGGAACTCTCAAGAGACCAGAAGCAAAGCAAACACAGAAATCACCAAAAACAGCAGCACCTGAGATCATTTGCTGATTCTTGGTAACAAAGAGCTTTTATTATAAAAAGCTAGTAGAGAGTCTAAACAGATAAAACCCTTAAAGTGTGTACCTCTGAAGAGGTTTAACCTCAGTGAAAAAGTAAATTAGAAAAATAACCAACCTCTGCCAAAGGAGATAGCAACAAAATCTGTTGATCCCTGCTTTGGTTATTAGTAGAGTGAATTGTATCCAAGAATTTGTATCCAAAAGTCAGACCCCATGCAGGAATGGCATTTAAAGGCTTACTACCCACAGGGTTTAGAAACCCTAAGTCAATAAATTAATTAATTTAAATCAACTATCCTGTATTGGGTAAGCACCCAGGTATCTGGTAAAAGCCAATCTTCTCGTTCTAGGCTTCATAGAATTACCACATGGAATGTCCCAAAAAACTCTCTAAACCATCAAATAAAAAAAAAAGAAAAAGAAAACAAGACACCATAAGATAGAGCGAGTAAAATAACCAGTACAAATATAAACACTTCAGATATTGTAATTATCAAACACAAGCTATAAAATCCAACATGTTTAATATTTTTAAAGATATAAATGAGAAAATCAACAACATGAACAATTAATGAGAAACCACCCAAAATGATGAGTTAGAATAGGAAAAAATAGAACTTACAGAAACAAAGATTATAACGATTAAAATAAAAAAAAATACATACAATGGATGAATTAAACAGCAGAAAAATAACCAAAAAGATTATGAGAGAACTAGAAAAAACAGTCACGCACTGCATAATATTTCTGTCAATGACAGACTGCGTATATGAAAGTGGCTCCATAAGATTAGTACCATATAGCCCAGGTGTGTAGTAGGTTATACCATCTACGTTTGTGTAAGTACACTCTATGATGTATGCACAATGACAAAATTGTTCATTTTGTCATTGTGTGAACATAAATTTCTGAGAACATATCCTCTTCATTAAGCGATGCATAACTGTAGCTTAGAGGGAACTACCAGGAAGCCAGAAAGGGTGGGAGGCGAGCAAGGAGAAAGGAAGACAGAGACAGCTTGAAAGAGGAAGTAAAAGATGCACAGGACCCTGAGAGGTCTAACATATGTCTAAGGGTAGTTCCCAGAGACCCAAGAGTAGAATGAGGAATAGATAATTCAAAGAGATAATCGCTGAAATTTTCCTGGAATTAATAAAAAGTATAAATCTCCAGAATCAGACTGTACAATAAATCCCATTCGGGGTAAGTAAAATTAAATCCACAGTACCTTCAAAAGGTTGAGGAAAATAAAAGGGAACATATATTGTTTCACACAGTGAAACCATCTTTTAAAAAAATACACATTGCAAGAATTTGACCAACAACAGACTCTCACCAATGGAACAGCTAAAAGATATATTTAAAAGAGAAGGAAGGTTATATCAGAAAGAAGGTCTGAGATAGAAGAAAAACTTGATAAGAATAGAATATGGAAGATGCAAGCATTAATCTAAATAAATATTTATAGACTGCATAAAATGAAAATAAAACTTCTATTTTCAGTAGTACTGGATATCCTGACGGACACTCCAACTGAAAACTATTTAAAATACCAGAAAAAATATATTTTATAGACTTTAAAATACATCAGTGAACTATGAAGGATCTCAGAGACCAAAAAATAAGTGAAAGGGGAATCTAGACTCTTGAGCAGGAGTCTATTAGACAATGCGCCAAATAAAAACCGTGGCCTGTGTTTGCTTGTCTCCAGAGCTAGGAATGGTTTTTACATTTTTAAAAGGTTATAAGAAAAACTAAGCAATAAACAAGCAAACAGAAAACAAAGAACATGTGACAGAAACTACGTGGCCTGTAACTACATGGCCTGCAAATCGTAAAATATTTACTATATGGCCTTTCACAGAAAAAGCTTGCCAATCCCCACTTTGTTGAGTCTAGAACATAAGTGGGGCCCTAAATTTGGCTTTCACCGTAAAGGCAGTTGCCCAATTTAATACCCATGACTTGGTTTTTCATGGCTTCCCAGCACCTAGAGGTGAGGAGAAAAGTCCAGACCCTATCCAAATTATAAACTCTATTAGGAGAGCCCCCCAATTCAAAAGCTTATGTCATCAGAGTAAGGGAGTCCTAGAAACACAGATACTTACTCAAGGTGCTACAAAGAAAATGATCTGTCTTGAAAACTGTCACTGACTAAAGGGGGAAGAAATTCTCCCTAAAGATTTGCAACATTAAATTTGTTCTCATATAAGTTTGTAGCCTGAATCCACATAACATAAGAGACCTGAAAAATCTCACAATGAGAATTTAGTGTAAAGCGGCCCTGGCTGGAAAAGAGTATTTTCAAATGCCTGGCAGAAACAAACATAAATCTGCTCTATAGGACCTCCTTTCAATTCAAGAATCAGAAAATTCCCACTGATACACTTCCAAGAAAAATGATCACACATTTTTTTTAAAAATAAAATACTCAGGCTTAATGAAGAAGATAGTAGCCTCAGACTCATAAAGACTTAAAATATGGGAAATAAACAGAATGTAAAATAAATATGCTTACTATGTTTCAATAGATAAAAATATGAAAAGTATTATAGAGAGCAAGATGCTATAAAAGTTGGCCCATCACAATGGTAATTGATTCCTGGAAGGCACTTCAGGAACAGGTCCCTACTAATGAACTTCACCTTACCTGCAGAATCTAGAGCCCTGTTGTTCTCGGGGTTCCCTCGCCCCTGCGGCACTGACCTGTCCCACAATCAGGGCCTTAGCACCTCTCCACCATGTGTGACCTCTGCCTCAGCACCCATAATGAATAGGAGGTGCTGGTATCCAATTTTTCCTGGTGTGTGTGAGGAGCTTCTTGTTCCCAGGTGATATTACCTGTGTATCTCTGTCCTCCTTTTAGGAAAACAATTAGATGTTCTAGAAGGAGGTGATCTGGTCTTATGATGTACCTAGTGAGTTCTCTGTGTATTGTCCAGTAGTTACTGGAGTGGTGGTGGTAGGTGAAGAAAGCTCTACTGTCTCATCACACTCAGCCCCAAAACTGTGCCCAATCTTGAAATGAATGATATGAGGGTGGCATTCTAGGGGTCTGTGGACACAAAAATCATTCACAGTTCACTGCAGGAAAAAGAAAAGACTCTAGATATAAAAAAGAAGGAAGGGATATATTATAAACAATTAAAGATAAAAGCAAAATCTAGACTGTTTTTACCCTAAAACACACAGAATTAGATAACAGATTTTAAAAAATCTCAGTTTTGAGGCTTCTAAATCTAGATTGGGCTACACAGTTAAACCACCTGTTCCTAGCAGGACCCTGCCCAAAGACTCTACACCCTCAAGACACAGGGTCTCAACCTTTCATGTGGGCCCTTCTCCTGCATTTCCCGTGAGATGCTCCCATAAGCAAATCCCAACCTCGGGTATATTTAAATTCCTGTAGAAACAGAAGAGATATAATTTCATTTTTCCCCATCCCTAGATAAAATTCTTACTTAGCCTTCTACTCAGAATTTTATATATTGAGTTATTTCTAAATTTGACATTCACTTCTTCTATAAAAGGAAAAATGTACAACTAATAAATATAAAACATCATAGATACCAACCATAAATTTAAATAATCTAGTAACCATATGTTCAAGAATTCTGCCCTCTGAGAAAATCAACCCAGAATTGAAGCCTTAAATGTTGTTTTCCTCTTCTAAATTTCTATTTTTTAAATGGTACTATTATAAGTGTTTCTGAATGCCAACAAATGGGTATTTCTATAGTTAATGAGAAAGGAATACCTTATACATTATATTGGCAGAGTTGCTTATGCTAATTTTCAATAATTGAGGAAGTGTTGCTAGAAAATAATGTTCTAAAACTAAATATCATCTTTGTTCATACTTATTTTTCCTGAATATGTTTTGACAATGACACTTATATTACCACAGAAATCATTCAGAAATGCAATGCCTTAAATATCACATTACAATAAACTTTTTGTTGCTATTTGTCGTCTTCTTTTTTCCTTAACACAAATCTCCAACTAGATATCTATAGGAGCAAAGTCATTACTTAAGGAAAATTCAGCTCAGCAAAGAGAGAGTTTATATATTAAGAAGTCAAACAATGAAACACTTTTCATTCCACATAGACATATCAAGGACATACCATGTGCCAGTCATCGTAATAAGTGATGGCAATGTAGAAAACGGCCAAGCTCCTTTCTTTTCCTCAAGGAAATGTTAGTCTAGCAGAGTCGCTGGAAGATAAATAAGTAATTGAAATAGTAAATCAAGTAGATAGCCTTAATTGCAACAAATACCTAGGAAGAGTACCAAACTCAGGCTTCCAATCTTGAAAAACAGGTAGAAATAACGGCATTCTGATTAGAGATGTTAGTGGTCTCGGGGGATGATGAGTAACTTGAATGCTTCAGAGGGAAAATCTGCAAAGGCTATTCAGTGCAACATTATTGCGAGATGCACCCAGGATTGGGTTTTAACTCACTCTTCATGACATGGGCTTAGATGTTTATAGATCTGGCCATAATTATTTCATGTATAAGCTTAGTCATAGTAGAAAGTCCAATACAACTTTTACCTCCCTTATACAAGTATCATCTCCCATAATGGATGAAGGACAGAGAATACATTACCTCACTTTTGTTTATCTCTACCAGGATGCATTATTAAAAATTTACTCCTCAATTCTTCCTTCTTTTATGCTTATTATGAATAAGAATTATTCAGACATTCAAGCTTGGGAAGGGCATTTGTGTCATTTTGGATCTTCTAAGAAGTTGATGCTAAGAGGGACTTAAAAATGCAAGAGATTAATTAAAGATAATGCCTGTAAAAGATAAAGGGAGGGAGAAGGAGTAGGCAGAGAGAGCCTTCAGACCATGACGCTGGTCTGATACCTGTGATTCACTCTTTAGAGTGAAAGTTCTGTAAGGCCAGAAGCAGTGACATAGAGAAAGTATTCAATAATTGTTAGCTGAGTAATTAAATAAATGAGTTCTCAGGGCTGACCCTGTGGCGTAACGGTTAAGTGTGTGCACTCCGCTGCTGGCCTCCGGGTTCGGATCCAGCTGCGCACCGATGCACTGCTTGTCAGGCCATGCTGTGGCAGTGTCCCATATAAAGTAGACGAAGATGGGCACAGATGTTAGCCCAGGGCCAGTCTTCCTCGGCAAAAAGAGGAGGATTGGCATGGATGTTATCTCAGGGCTGAACTTCCTCACAAATAAAAATAATAATAATAAAAATAAATAAATGAATTCTCTTTGGGGAGGAAATGTGGGAGACAGAAGTAAACATATAAACAAAAAAATAAGTATTCACGCTGTCACAGTAGTTGGGAAACTGGCTGGAATAAAATTTATTGAATGAGCTTCTTCTCAAAGCAAGGCCTTCCTGGTGGAACTAAAGGGAGATTAAAAGTATGTCTCTACCATTACCAGGGGGTTACTGGTAAGCACTGGTTGATCATTTGTTGAGTGCACAATGCGAATGAAAGATTTGATCATATGACAGAATCATTGAGTTAGGAGAACAAATAAGGATCCTGGGAAACTAAAGGAGAAGAGTCATAATCTAGTGTTCCGGTTAGTTAGTTCTGTGCAACAAACAACCTCCAACTTAGTATGTAAAATTACATTAATTGTATTATGTTCATGAATTCTGTGAGTCAGGGATTCAGAGAGAACACAATGGCAACGTCTTGCTTTTGCTCCATGATATCTAGACCCTCATTTGGGCATTATTAAGGAAGTACTGAAGTTAGAATTCTCATGTCTTTGCCTCTGTATCTCATGATGTTCTTTTCAAGATAATTATTTTAGTCTCTATAATTATAGGGTCTATATTCATTACTTATCTTCTCACTCTATTTTCTGATGATGATTTCTTTCACTATTCAGGGCCACTTTGAGCAACTATCTGCCCTTGACATGAATAAAACTATTCTCTCTGAATATCTTGTAGTCCGAGTTGGGAAAAGTTTAGCAGATTACCAAGCAGAAGGGCCATCAATAATTGCCAAAGTGTATCAGCATTTTCTACACAAAATGTCCTTATAGTTTAAGCCCCTACTATTTTTATTTTTGCCAGTAATATCTATTGATTATATGGCCTTTCTCCAGAAGTTGTATTATTTTAATTATCTTAAGTCATCTACTACGGCTATAAGTACAAAGAAAATATGTTTCTGTTTAGAATCCTCTCAAGAATGCTTTGGTATTCCTTCTAAAGAACAGAATCTCCAAAGGCAACATTTATCTTTATAGTCAAATTCCATCCTTCTTCTGTTACTTATTTTTTCAGTGTAGTTTGGGAATCTGGTTACTTTTTAAACTTGTACTTGTTAATTCAATTTAAACACTGTATCTTCAGGAGTGTTGGAATTTTTTGTCTATTGCCAGAGCATGATATATGTGAAGATGTCCATTTGGTGAACTAGGAAAAGTTGCTATTACTGTAAATGAATTGTGAAAATATGCAAGATTAACTAAAATATCATTTGATGCATACAAAATTTGAAAGGATGGACAAAAAATACAAAAGACTATTTTCTTTCTTCAGGAGGGGTAGAGTAGATGCTCACAGAGCTTACAATCTCCTGTATTTCTCTGCCTCATCGCCCTTAGGAGAATCAAGAAGTTCTTATTTAGACATTAATGGGTTCTTCTTCCTTAATTCATTTTTAATTAATGCCATTTCCCTGGCTCTGGCTTCAGTATGAAGAAAGAATAACTACGTACTCATTATATGTCTTCCTGTCCATGCTGGTAAAGAGTCTATTAAGCTCTAAGTGTCTGCCTCAACTAAAGCTCCCATCAGTGAAACATGAGCCCAAGAGACTTATTCTTCCTAATTCTTCCATCCTTGTGACATATAAGCCATTCCGTCTCTGATACATTGGCCACAAGTGATTAGATTAGAAGCTGGGGCCCAAATCAAGGGCAAAGAAGCCTAGGCTGGACATGAAGAGACTATGTGTCTCTGAAGTAGCTTCGCCTAAAATTTTGCCTAATAGGTGTGTTCTCTATATAATGGCTGACCCAATCTCCTGGGCTTCTGACAGAGAAATAATCACAAAAAGTTGCCATTGTTCTGTTTCTCTAAATACATAGTGTACAGCTCAATTCTGGGAATTCTCAGTTCCAGAGTGAGTAATAGCTAAAAAGGGGGCTATGGTTTGTAACATTTCTTGGTCCTTCACAGTTCTTTGTAGCTTTGCAATAAACATACTCTCAAAGAAATCCTGGATAAGATTCCTCCTATAACCCTGAAGAGCTTAACTAATTCAAAGTACTGACAGGTTTATTAACTCCTACTGATTAGTGTCCCACAGACCACCCCCAGGTTCAGTGATTCATTAGAAGGACTCACAGGCCTCAGCATATAGTCATATTCACAGCTATGATTTATTACGGCAAAAGGATACAAAACAAAATCAGCAAAGAGGAAAGGTATATGGAGTGAGGTTGGGGAGAAACTTGCAAGCTCAAGCTTCCAAGAGTTCTGTCACAGTGGAGTTACATAGGATAAGCTTAATTTCTCCAGCATTCAGTTGTGACAACATGTGTGGAAGATCATCATTAGATACTGAGCATCTAAATTTTTAGTGGAGGTATGTCAGATAGGCACATTTTGCTTAGCATATACCAAAATTCTTGGCTCCCAGAAGGAAAACAGATCTTCAGCATAAGCCACATAGTTTGCACCAACAGTCTAGGCACAGTGAGCCACCTTTATTAGTTATGGAACGATGGGAACGCTTCCAAAATCCAAATTCCCAGACACCAGCCAAAAGCCAATGGTACAAGCCAACTTTTCTAAAGACAACAGTCTCAGATCCCCCCTTGCCAGATATTTCTCTTCTGTAAGATAAATGACTTCAAATTATTTTATATCTTCTTTGATAAGCTTTATTCACAAATCTTTCATCAGTTTTGTTGATTTCTTTTAGCCTTTCCTAAGTTAATGAGCATGGCAATGCTTCAATTCCGAAAAGTTCATTGCTATGAGCCCACGGGTAACGTATTTGCATTCTATTGCTTTAAACTAAAGTAACGCCGGAAGTGACCTATTACTGGCCCGATGTGTATGGGTGCATACATATACAAGCATTTACATTTTACATGTGGGAGATAATTTTTAAGGGAAGAATAGAAGGCCCTTGAGGCCAGATGTGGGGTGTGACTACAATATTTAAAATGAAAAATGATGTCAGCTTTAGCCAGTTGGGTGTACAAGAACTTATTGCTCCTGATTCATCTCTATTAAAATGTTAAAAAAAAAAAAAAAAAAGCTTTAGTGCCACAATTCCAATCAGACCCACTCATGGAAATTAGTGATCTGTATTAGCTGGCTGGATTAACTGCACTGTTTCTATCTGAAGATAATCAATCAACAACTAAACTATATTCTAAAGAAGAATTAAAATAAAACATTGTGCATGTAGATTAGAATAAATGCTATGTTAACGACTCTTGCTGGATTATCTACTCAACTTGGAAAATTTCAACTTTCCCACTTGGGGAGAACCATGGGAGTATAGTTGGGACTTAGGCTGTCGTCCTGAAAGGGAAGACATGAAGCCAGTGTGCAGTTTCAATCTGGGTTCAGGGCTTGGACTTTGAACCTTAATGGTTCCCACGTCCACTGTGGTCCCTCATAGCAAAACCTGCTTCTCACTGGTCCCTCCTCTCCCAAACTATTCCACAATGAGCAACATCTTATCTCTTCTTAGTTTATTTTTTCCTAAGACCCACAGAAAAGGTGCAATTACAATTTTATTGGCTAATTACTCTTCATCAATTATTTTTTCTTAATAAGCTTAATAAATTAGAAATTTTTGTTTGGGTCCAGTTGATAGTTACAAACATAACTATTAATTCGTTTTTAAACCAATAACTTAAATGCTGTCTGAACACCTGCCAAGGATTCTATCACTTTCTAAATGAAGAGAAACCATCGGTAGAGGAAGTTTCTCACACTCTTCTTTTAACCTTACCCTTAGTTTAGATGATGAGGCACCTCCATAACAACAATTAATCACTTCAAGAGTATCTGTTAACTAAATTTGGATTTACACATTTGTATTCTTCAACTCACTAAGCAACATTCTCTTTAACAGGTTTATAATCTTTATTAGCTTTAGAAATGTGTACGTTAGAAGGGCACATATAAGCAGCATAAAGAGACCTAATTTCATAAAAGGACCTTAACCAAGTGACGATGACTAATAGCATTCAGTAAATTTAACAAAAAAACAAAACTGAGTTTAATTTCGTGTACCACCTCAGGACAGCAATTACACATCCACATTTTCTTAAATCATTGAGCAAAATAATATACCAAAACAGTATATCTTTCTTATAAAAACTATACATATCTAGGTAATAAAAGCTGTTTTCCAGTTTGAAAATCATCTTGAGAACAAGTAAATAATGAAGTGACTTTAAAGGGTGAATAAAAAATTCTCTCAAGTTACAACTTCAGTCAAGTGATCCAAAGATTTACAAATCAAAACTGTCACTATGCAGCTGAGTGACTTGAGCCATTCACATGGTTAACTGGGAAGTTCTCTGACTTCACTCACTCAACAGACAAATTTTGAGTGCCACAATAGAAGATCTGAAACCATGTTGAAATAACACATACAATCTAAATAAAGCTAGAATATGACTTTAATTTTTTTCTCTGTCTGGATAGAAAACGTAAGAAGTTGGGAGAACAAGAGGTAATTAATCTCATCTTTTAGTTGAATATTATAAGACTTTGGACAAAGAAGAAAGAAAGATATGGCAAATAATCAACCACTACAAATGTTAATGCTATTAATAGCTTTTCAGTTTGGGGAGTACACTAATTCACATCCCAGTTTTCTTGAAACTCAAATTAATACTAACTCCAGAGCTCACATACCATAGAGGTAGAAAACATCTTTCACATGCTCTAGCCCCCACTTCCTAAATCTTTCCCTGGAAAATGCAAGAATCCTCTAGTTTACACAGTCTGGATAAGATGATTGCCATCCTAGGGAGAATCCTGGTATTTATCTGTAGTCATTGTCTTCATGGCCATAACTCATGGTTGTCTCAAAGTACCACTGTGGGGGTCGGCCTGGTGGCATAGTGGTTAAGTTCACATGCTCCACACCACTTATCAAGCCATGCTGTGGCAGGCGTCCCACATATAAAGTAGAGGAAGATGGGCATGGATGTTAGCCCAGTGCCAATCTTCCTCAGCAAAAAGAGGAGGATTGGCAACAGATGTTAGCTCAGGGCTAATCTTCCTCACCAAAAAAAAAAAAAAAAAATCAAAGTACCACTCTGGAGTGCTGCTTCACCATTAGCCCATACAGAAAGGAAATCTCACTCTCTCAGGTAAAAAATAACACCAACTTAAAGCAAATGAGGGGAGCAGGCCCCATGGCTTAGCGATTAAGTGCACGTGTTCTGCTACCAGCGGCCCGGGTTCGCATCCCGGGCGTGCACTGACACACAGCTTGTCTGGCCGTGCTGAGGAAGCATCCCACATACAGCAACTAGAGGGATGTGCAACTATGACATGCGGCTATCTGCTGGGGCTTTAGGGAGAAAAAAGGAGAAAGAAGGAAGAGGATTGGCATGGATGTTAGCTCAGGGACGGTCTTCCTCAGCAAAGAGAGGAGGATTGGCATGGATCTTAGCTCAGGGCTGATCTTCATCACAAAAAATAAATAAATAAAGTAAATGAGGAAGATAAATGTAGTTTTATAACTATTACTGGAATGATTTGGTGAGTTAAATACCATGATGGAAGATATACTTTCCTAGAAAGAAACAATACTAAAAATGTTGACAAAATGGCTCTAGATATCAAGACACCTTAGATTCACATGAGATATTATTCACTTAAGATTGGAAGCCTTAGGAAGTGGACAAAAGAGGAGAACTCCAAATGGAATTATTCATTTTATGCGAGCTTTCTCTTTTAGGTCTGCTCAGAGTAAAAGTTTGAAGTTAGGTAAAAATTTCTCCTGAATTCATTACAGTTATGATAATTCTTCCCAGTGAGTCTTTCTCTACTCCCCCCAAACTAGAATTATACCTTCTTTCACTTAGCTTAGCTTTCAGATCACATTAACTATGGTTGTTTCACATTTTGTAGTTTAAAACCACTATCCTTAATAACACAGAGGCAAAATTGAAACTGAATAGTTTTTCTTTCTCTGTGTCATTGCTGCATGTTCAATCTTTTTCATAAACAAATAATCTAAGATATATTGTTTGTTTTGTTCCAAGCAGGTCTTTAAAACCCATTAAATTATCCTTATATGATTTTCTGAAGACATAGCTTAATTTTGGCTTTCCTCTTTCAGAAAAATTGTTACAGTTATATAATGCCACTGTTTACTCCTTGGCTTTGATTATGTGTTCCTCTTTTCAATTTGTCTACATCTTACTTCAATTGTAAATTACCAGCGAGTTCCCTGTAGATACCGCAGATTCTTTAGATGTCTCACAATATGTTAATCATCACAGCATATTTTCCGTGTGTAATTAACATACAGAACTTGCTCCCTCGAGTTAACCTTTTCTTGCAATTTCTGGTTTGAAAATTAACTTTTTCTTCTATGACAACTTTTTGAAATCTCCTTTTGGTTGTCTAAGATAGATATCTTTTCTAACATGTCTTAATCTTTTGTGTTGCTCTTGTTCCAAGATTCTGATTCCTCTTAATTCATCAACTAAGCCAACCTTTTGTATTGATTTAAACTATGTACAGAGTATGACTTCTCCCTACTGCTTCCTTAAAGGGGTCCAGTCCCCTAAGATCTTGATTACACGCTAAGCTCTACACCTTAAGCAATTGTTCTGTGAAAAGCTGTCTATAAGTCACTCAGATATATGCCATACATTTTTATGCAATGAAATAGAAAAAATATTAATATAATCATTCTCCATTTGAGATTTGAATTCTTACCCAACCACATGAAAAGACATTTCCTTGGCTATATCTTCCTAAGAATGAATACAAGGGGATATATTACAATAAATCATTGTGCATAACTTGATTCACACATGATAGATTTCTAGTGCTGTTACTCTTGCCAGCTATGGGTCAAATATCTTCACTGGCAGACTCCCCAGTTTGAATTCCATGAACGGCTCAATTTTAACTCTTCCTTCGTAGAGTGCTTTGAATTCCTCATTTATTTTCTTTCTTATTATATTGTATCAGAAACCCCTTTAAGAGAGTTAAACCTTGATTAAGAACTAGGTCAGATTATATTCTGCTGTAACCTTGATGGTGTCTTTCTATCATTCATTCAACAAATATGTAATGAGTGTCTATTGAGACAGTCCCTGTTCTAGATACTGGTATTACAACAGGAAACAAAACAAAACAAAGCAAATCCCCATCCTCAAAAAGCTTACTTTTTAGTTGATAAAAAGACAATAAATGAGATAAATAACAAACATATAATATATGTTAGAAGGTGATGAGTGCTGTGAAGAAAAATAGAGCAAGAAGAGGAATATGAAGTTCAGCGTATGTGCAGTTTGTGATGGGGTGGCTAGTTTTGGCTTCACTCAGACAGTGACATTTAAGCAAAGATCTGAAGAAAGTGAAGGAGAAATTTAAGTGAACGCTTGAGAAAAGAGTGTTCCAGACCAACAGAAAGACAAGTACAAATACCTTGAGTTTGGACTCTGCTTGAAATGATTGAGGAATAGTAAGGAGGCTGGTGTAGGTGGTGAGGAGTGAGCCACAGAGAGGGTAGGGTCAAAGAGCCATGTGGAGCAGGAAGAAAATATATCGTGTGGAGCCTCTGGGTGATTTGTTAAAGATATCAGTTTTTAGTTTCATTATATGGGAAGCCATTGTTAGATTTCACTGACATGATCTTATGTGATATAATCCAACCTACTTTTAAATAATATTACTCTGGTGGCTCTGCTAGAAATAGACCAAAGGGAGGCAAAGGAGAAAGCAACAAAACCAGTTGGGGGCTATTGCAATAAAATAGATAGGAGAGAAGTAGTAGTAGCTTGGGACAGTGCATTAGCAGCAGAAGTTGGGAGACATAGTCAGATTTGGGATATATTTTGAAGGTAGAGTAACAGATTTTGCTGACAGATAGAATGTGGGATATGACAAAGAAAAGTAAAGGATGCCTCCAAAGGTTTTAGCCAAAGCAAGTGGAAGAGGGAGTTGCCCATCATGGAGGAGTAGGATTTTGTGGGTGGAGGTAGAAGAGGAGAGATTATTATCACAATTTTTAAAATGTCAAGCTTGAGATGCCCACTAGACATCCAGCAGGAGATATTTGGGAAGTCAGTTGGATATACGAGTCTAGAGTTGGGAAGGAAGGTAGACTGTAGATATATGTGTTGGATTAATTAGTTTGTAGATGGACATTAAAAGCCTTAAGACTTAATTAAATCCCCTGAGAAGTGCATGTGTAAAGAAGAATCAAGAAAACAAAAAGGTCTGTGTGCTGGGACACTCCAATATTAAGAGATCAGGGAGACGAGGAAAAATAGATAAAGGACTTAGAAAAATAACGGCCAGAGAAGTAAGAAGAGAAACAGGGGAGTGTGGTATCCTCTAAGCTGAAAAAACTATTTCAAGGAGAAAAGAGTGATCACAATGTTGTAGATAGTTAGGCAAGATGAAGTCTGAGAATTGGCCACTGGATTTAACAACATAAAGGCTGAGATGAAATTGGAACAATTATATAGGTGGAGTTGAGAGAGAAAGGGAGTCTAGAGATTGGAGAATATGTTTTTTTTAATTTATAGATAATTATTTTTTCTCTTACTATGAAGAGAAACAAATTGAGTTGTGGCTGGAGTGAGAAGAAAATGAAAAAACAATGATTTTTTTGTATGTTTTCTTTTTATTTGTTTTTATGATGAGACAGGGAGCATATTTGTTTGCTGATGGGAAAGTGTAGAGATGAGGAAAAAATGTTGATGCAAGGGAGAAGAGGGGGAATTGCTGAAACAATGTCCTTGAGTTGGAGAGAGAGAATATGACACAGTAGGGGGAGCTAGCACAGAAGTTCACTCATTGGATGAGGAGAAAAGGCTAAGTAAACACAAACTGGTGCAGATATAATGATGGGAACTGATGGAAGTTCACTTCTGATTGCTTCCATTTTCTCTATGAAATAGGTAGCTAAGTGTAAGCATGGAGAAACAGTTTCTCTTTTGTGGGAGGGTGGGGGTAGTCAATGTGATCAGGCCATTTGTGTTTACTGATTGATACTTATCAAAGTTGACCTCCTAGCCACCTACAGAGACTGGAAGACAGGAACACTATCTTTCTTGAAGATTACATTTCAAAGGAAGGGCTTCCAGATCTTTAAGAAAGACATTCCCAGGTTCTAAAACTGGCAAGAGGCTGGGAGAAGATTTACATCTCATAGGTGCTGAGAAAATTTACAATTGAAAGTTTTTTCAGGTAAATGCTCTAAAAAAGGGCAGGTCAGGGACCTATAGTAAGGAAAAAATTTGTCAAAAGTTTATAGTTAAGCCAGGGGAATGTTAAGCTGTCTCCATCACATTAAAGGCCAATACGAGGGGCCAGCCCCGTGGCATAGTGGTTAAGTTCACGCGCTCTGCTTCAGCAGCTGGGGTTCGCAGGTTCGGATCTCGGATCTCGTGTGAGGACATATGCACTGCTTATCAGGCGATGCTGTGGCAGGGGTCCCACATATAAAGTGGAGAAAGATGGGCACGGATGTTAGCCCAGGGCTAATCTTCCTCACCAACAACAACAAAAAAGGCCAACATGAGATGAGAGACCATGAATTGAAAGATCCGTCAGCCCAATTATGTATTTTTCTCTTACCGCAACTCTATGAGTTGTCAGAGTTTGCTTTAACTAGAATTGTGTTTTTACTAAGTGAGTATGATGAAGCAATTAAAGGACAAAGGAGTTGAGGAAGTATGCAAAGAAGTGATTAAAATGAAGAACCATGACATTTTAGGACGTACAATTTAGGGGGAAAGGGAGAACATGGGGGTAAAAGGGACAATGAAAAAGTAGTACGTAAGCTCATTGGTTCGAAGGTCCTGATAGTTACAGGATTATTTGGACTGGGGAAATAAAGGGTGTGAGTTGAAAAGACAGAAGATGGTGGTCAGAGCTGTGGTGCTTGAAACTGACAAGATCCAGAGGGTGGCCATAGGACAGAGTGGCTCGTGGAGAGCGCAGGATAAGATCAGCGGAAGCAAGAAGGTTTCAATGGATAAAACACGTGGGTATTTAACCACTGAGAATAGTGGCAGGAGAAGTCCTGGAGAAAAGAAAGTAAGCCAGAAGTTAAAATCTTTAAGGAATAAGAAACAGTGACCTGGGAGGCAAGGTAGATAATAAATTACATTTAAAATAGGGATAATTCTTTTTTTCTATTGCCAAACCGTTTACCAGACAATGGAATGAGCAGTGCTACAATGCAAATCATTCTCTCGAATAAATTTATTGAACAAAAAATTTTAAGAAAATATGTCAACATGTTTACTTTGTTGGAGAAAAGCTTGTGAACGATTTGAATTTCTTCTTTGTTCCTTTATGTATTTTCTCAATTCACCACAAATGAGAATGAAACATTTTTTTAATCAGGAAATAATAACTTAGTAAGGAAAGAAAGAAAATAATCAAAACTTTCTAATATGTCATTGTGGCTAAATTGTTACCTTATGATCACAAACTTGGTAAATTATTGTTCCTTCATTTTAAAATGAAAAAGGAAATTATTGAATACCAATTTCCATTTCATAAATATTTCCATTCATTATTTCCCATGATCTCAAGGGGAAATTAAACTCAGCATACTTCGGGGCTGTGGCTAGAGCATGGTATGATTTCCCTGAAAGTCTTGTTCAAAATACTTCTGTTAGAGCCAAACTGCAAAAATTCCTCTTTGCGAGTCAATAGGCCAATATTTTTTTTTAAATTTTGGGAACCATATGCTTTTTCAATTTCCAGGAAACTTTAATGACAATAAGCTTACTTTCCATGAACCCAAGTCACAGAATCCCAGCTTTCCTGCCTGGCCTACATTTCTGGACTTTGAAATTAAACCTCAAGCCACTGGCTAAATACTGCTTTTGAGAGGAATTCATGTTCTGGCTTTCTAAAACCATTTTCCTTTAACTTTTTGTTTAGTAAGTTTCTTTAGGCAAGTTACTTGTCGTTTATCTTATAGTTGTGGCTCATAACCAAGAGTTAGAATAGTAACAGGTGGGGGCCTTTTTATATGTATTTTGAATCTGATAACATAATCAAGAGCCATTCTTTTAAAGAGCATATAACAATAGTCATTTTCATCCTTTTTCACTCATGTCAGAGAATTCTCACTAAAATTAATTAAGTGCTTACACGAATTCTGAGTGTCAAATTTTCTTTAAGGTTCTAATTAGAAAGTGATTATGAAAAAAAAACCAATGCATTAAACTTTTAACCTGGCAGTGTAATACGGACAAGCTTTTGTGTAAAAGACTTCCAGATTAGCAAGCCACTCAGCCCTGTCAGCACGTGTTCCAAAATGAGTTATTAGCTTTCATCCTGCCTCACCTCTCAGCAAAGTCATCTTTTTAGAATGTTTTGTACATTTCATCTCTTTGAATTTGCTAGAGTTTAAAAATTTTTGCAAGCATTAATCCAATGTGTTGGCAAAGTTTCCATAAGGTTGAAGATGGAAGTGAGACTCAAGTAGCAGAATTTTAGATCTGAATATTCCTTGTTTTACAACCCAACATTAAATCAATGGAATGTAAAAAGTCATCAAGGTGCCCTCTTTACTTACAAAGCCTGCTCAAAATTATGTGGTCTCTGACAGTAATTTCTTACTTCCTGATTGGTATTACTCTGCACAGTATAATTGGTATTACTCTGCAAATGTGCTTACTTCTCCTTAGTAGCAATCTCTAAATTATCAAGATTCTGAAGCTAACCTAAAAATCCAAATTTTGTAATAGGACTTTACTAAAAATAACTGGAAGTCTCTGGGTTATATATATAGGTTATATATACATATATATTTATATATATTATATGTAGTTACGTAGTTGTAAAGTTATATATATAATAAGTTTTATTCTAATATGACTTTAAAATGCTTAGTTGGCATAATTTTTTTAGATTAATTGAAACGTGAATCAATCCATTCACAGTGTCCCCTAGAGTACTTTGGGGGTCATATTCCTCATTTGTGATTTGCAAATCCAGAATACAAAGCATAAACATAGTTATATCAAAATAGTAATTAATTTTAAATCCTGTCTTAAGCCATAATTATGTATAGTAGAGAAACATCAGTTTTTCTATAAAATGGGGAAAGTCAATGTCATAGGTTAAAAAACAATGAAGTCATGCAATTTCAGAAATTTAAGCACCACTTTTCTCTTTGCAAGAGGTAAAGACTTGATTATCCTTTGTTTGGGAAAAACTAAAGTAATAATGAAAGAGTTGGTCTGGAGTGTGGGCAGATCTGCAACTGTCTGAACCATGGATCCTTCAAACATTTCTTGTATGGCTTTTTCCTCCCTGTATCTGTACATTAATGCTTGTTTTCAGGGAGCTGTGTGCATAGATTTCTGATGAAGAAATTACTTTCAGGGGATCAGGAGCAGAGACACAAAAGACCACAGGAAAGGCCCGCTAGCCCGATCCCCTACTCAACCATGGGTTGTTCTGCACTGGTGCTACCTCGCACAAGGCTGACTCATTCGGACTTCAGCAGGTGTTCTGATATCAGATTATTGTACTGGCAACATAAGACCAGACCACTTGCCTGTACGTGGGAGTGAGATTTTAAATGAGAGTAGATATTCTGACTGCTAATCATTCAATGACAAAAGTGAAAATGAAGATATAAGCCTATCATTGCAAGTGCCAAAGAAACCAATTTGTCTCTCAGGATCCTGGGGGCAATTTTGAATAGAGATGGTTAAAATATTCCTGCAGGGTGAACTTGCTTTTGTCAAGTGGCATCAGGCTAGCAACCGGGCCAAAGATCACCCTGGGAAAGCTCCTGAGATTGGGTCAAAGCCGGTGGTGTCTGCATATAGTCACATTTAGAAGCTGCCGGAGTTTGTTTGCACCAGACTTCTCTTCCATTATTCTCAATCTTTCTGTATTCTGGTTACAAGTTACAACCTTATCTCCATTTTCTCTGTGAGTAAATGAGGGTAACTGTGTACCAGTCCTTGAGGGAAAGACGTTACTTGTGGGACAAAGGAGAAGCAGGAATTTGCCTTGAGATGGCAACAGATAACCAGCAATGGAGGGAGAAGTGACCATCGGGAGTAAGAAAGCATGAGTCTAAAATGTAACATTTGGCTAATGTGGCCAGTGACCACCAGGACTAAAGTGTGAGGCATGAAGAATTCCTGGGAAATTCTCTGCAATACCGGAGGAGGAAAACTCGATAAAAGACTAGACATCATGCATTCAGTGTGAATAAGGACTTTAGCCACTTTGATTTGGACATATGCTTAGTACAACACTTGCCATTAAATGATTCTATCAAAGTTTTTTTATTGGCTTTCATTTTTTATGCCCACACAGTGGACCTGAGACTGCTATCTCTAGAAAAGCTTGCTTGCAAGGTTGGCCCTTGGCTGACATGTGGGACCTATGGGAGCATGAGGCTTAGGAGCACAGGTTTGATACCCAAGTAGTAAATGTGATAAGAATGTTGAAAGGCACATTATTCCCAATTCTGTATGCAACTCAGAGTGTATCCTGACCAATGAGAATGGTAGGGAAAATGGCACCACCTTGGCATTCTTGGTTGGCATCCTAGGTTTATTAATTCCTTCATTTCCTCATTCAACAAGTATGTATTAAGCCTCTCCAGTGTCAGGCACTGTTATAGGCATCAGGTATACATAGTGAACAAGAAAAAGTACTGTCTAATAAAAGTTACACTATAAAAAATACCTAAAGAAAAATATCATGTCTGGTAGCAGTAAGAGCTATGAAGAAAACTAAAACAGGGTAAGAGAATAGAGAGTGGGGGAGGTGGGTGGTCAGGGGAGATAGCACCTAGCAGGGAACTGGTCTTCTTGCTGAGAACTTCTATAACAGCGGTAGCTTCCTTCAGATTCTTTGTGGACGTTGAACATCTGTAAGAGAACCAGGAGAACAGTATGGAACAATTTTTGAGCACATGCAAGATATCCAGGGAAACCCAGAAACAACTGAGAGGACTTTGGGGGGGCATTGCTGTCCTGGGTTATGCACGTGGCGGTCAGAGCCATTGAAATTTGAGTTATTACTGTTAGCATGACCTCACTTGAGCCCAGAATCTGCTAAGATGTAGGAATATTCAGATTATACAGTTAATGGTACAACATGCAAATAGAATAATTGAGAAAGACAACTGGAACAAGAGTCAAAGGTTACATCCGAAGACATACATTTGGGTGTCATAAAAATATTGGTTAAAACAATGATAACAGTATATCAAGACAAGCAAGGGTTAAAGTTGGCATCTTCAGGAATGTTCACATTTAGATTTAAGGGGAAGAAATAGCAGAAAAGAGACAACTTAAGGAGAAGCAAAATAGAGACATACCAGAGGGGAAAGGGGGAGAGAGGAGGGAGAAAGGGATAATTCGGCACATGTGTGTGGTGATGGGTTGTAATTAGTATTTGGGTGGTGAACATGGTGTAATCTATGCAGAAATAGAAGTATAATGATGTACACCTGAAATTTATACAATGTTATAAACGAATGTTACTGCAATAAGCAAAAAATTTAAAAATAAATAAATAAATAAATAAAGACGAAAGTTAATACAAAGTGTGTGGGAAAAAGAAAAGGGAATTAAAACACAAAAAAAACTTGAAAAAAAAGAGATATAACAAAAATACAAAAAATGAGAGCATTTCAAAAAAAGCAAAAGGGTATTCAATAGTGCCAAATTCTACAAAGAGAATAGGATAAATGCTGAGAAATAAAAAAGATTGAATTTGTTTAGAAGAGATATAGGAACTACAAGAGGAAAGTATCATTAGTGTGATAGAATATAAAGCTAAATTTTATGGTGTTATAAAGGAATTCAGAGGACACAGTTTTAGATCAAGTACCTCAAGCACTGAGCCAAGAAAGGAAAGAGAAAGCTAGGATGGAGCTAACAGGTGTGCCTAATAGAGCTGGCATTTAAATAGGCACTTATTAATTGTTAAATAAATGAATTGATGATAAGTGAATAAGAGTTTGACTCTGTTTTTTCAATGAGGGAAAGCAGAAGGGGAGAAGCCTGTGGAAAGAGAGAAACTGAAATTATAAAGACAGGAAGGATTATAATGAGTGCAATATATGGAGAGCGAGAAGGAATTAGATCTAGAATGTAGAGACGTTTGCACTTCCTTTGACGCAGCAAGATAGATATAACTCTCTTGATGTTCCAGGATGAAGCTTAAGTTATGTACAGTTGTTACTACTTGATAGCTTCAGTCTCCTCTGAGAGACTGGAGGCAAGGTAACTGGCAGAAATTGCAGAGGTTATGGCCAAACAGATCTGGAAATAAACTGCATGAAACTGATTATAAAATGTTTGCCCTTCCAAAGCAGGGATAGTCTATCTTAAGATCTGTTTTACCTCTTCTCCTCAAACTCCCACCCAAATGTGTTGTTGTTGGAAGACTGGGGACTCAAATGCAAGGAGAGGGGAGTTTGCAGATTTACATGAGGCTGCCTTTAGGCAGAAAAAGATGCCTGCTTACGGTAGCTGTGCAGGTGCAGGTGAAATTTTGCCTATTGATGGCTTCCCACTAGAGAGCTCTTAGGAGTTCCTAACTTCAGGTTCTCACCACATGGAACGTTACCAAAATCTTCAAGTTTTCAAGGCATTTGTGTGTCTTTGTTGGTCTTTTTAAACTCACGTAAATGGCCCTGCATAACCCTAGGGAAGGTGATAAAGGAACCTTTAAACCCAATGTTATTTGACTGAATATTGCCTATGTTCTACAAACAATAAAAATTTAATGAACATATTTTAAATCGAACACCTGAAACTATTTATTTGTGTTTTTCATTTATCTTAAATAACCTACTTTTACCTCAAATTGCATTTATATCTATCACACTTCCACTATGAAAAAAGCCTAATGACCTATATTTTTAACCATGAAGATACAAAATTTACTTTAGCAATTCCAGAAGAGAAATAGCATATGAAAATCTGGCTCCCGGGGAGTAGCTCCCTTACCTCCAAACACATGAATGTTGAAAATGGAATTCCAAAGAAACCACAACAGCCAAGGGAGGAAGAGCGAAATGAGTAAACAGAGTATACTGGGCTAAAGTTTAAAATAAATTTTCCCATAGAACTTATGCCATAAATGACATCTAAGGACCGTTTGAATAGCACTTCTCAATAATTCTTAAATAAGATTTTTTAGACCATCCTGGAACTGCAACCACAATTATACACAATTTTTGTGCAAAAACAAAAAGGTATTCCTAATCCCGAACAAATGACTGATAAATGATGTAGCCCACTACAAACCTTTTTGTGATAGCCCTTATTTATACTTTGGGCATAGCCAATGTAAGACTCTAAGCTATCTCAGGAAATGAGATGGCTAACAGGTTTCATTCCACGTGCCAACTTCAATCGGTTGGCGTGATGTGTTAACAAGTACTCTGAAATCATATTTTGTCTAGGCGGGAAAGAGTATGTCATTCATTATTTATATTTTTCATGGATATGGCTGAGAGTAAGATGTTACCACTACCATCTGTTTTAGAAGACGGGGAGAAGAGGGGACAGGAAAGGGTTTTGTTTCCTCCTATCTTAATTAATTCACATCAGTTAATATTCAAAGGGGAGGCATATACAAAGGAGTTGCTGACATATGAAATGAGTGAGAAATAGAGAGAACTTCCTCCCAGCAGCCCCCTTCTGTGTGTCTGCCACATTGATGATGACAAGAAAGTGAAGTGAGTGAAGCCAAACTCACTGAGACAAGCAGAGGAGAAGAAAGGGAAGTAGTAGCCTAACAGCTCCCAGGTCAGTGCAGCGATCCCTCAAATCCATACATTTGGGATAATATTACCTAGAAGGGCCTCAGGTGCACTGAGAAAAGCTTCAAGATCAAGATTTCATTTTGCTATGACTTAAGCTGACACAGGATATCTATTTTATTTTTCTCCGTAAATGATCTTATTTCTATTCTATAGCATTTTAAACAGGAGCCAGCTAGGTAAAGACAGAAACTAAATTTGAAACAGGTAGAGGTCTCACTTTTATCTAAAAATTTAAAAGACAAATCATAAAGGAATCCAACAGCCATTTGTTTCAACTTGGTGTCTGGGCCTGCACCATCAAAATCAACATCTAATTGCCTCTCCTGTTGGTTGTCGTTATTATAAATGGAGTACAGATCTAAACAAAAGATATTTCTTAACAAAGCAAGATAAAATAAAATTGTAAATTTCAAGCAATATCTGCCAGCTAAATGAGTCCAGCATTTTAATAGGCAAAGAGCAGAGGGAGAAGTCTCTCTCTATGAATTCGGTCCATGTATTGACCTGGAACTAGCCCTTATAACTAATTCATGATATTTGATTTCATTTCATTTTGGGTGTGAGTCACATATGAGCTTTAATTTCTCATCATTTTTCACACAACTTTTAACTTATATATGTTAAAATGAACTTTTATTTTTTTAAAAATGTATTAAGAAATCATTTGGAAGAAGAAACTCACACTGATAGTCATTTTTCAAAAAATTACATTAGTAGGAAGTAGTTTTAGGAAAGATTGAACAACTAGTTCTCAAGCCTATATATCACATTAGTGCCTTTCAAAAGATAGCTAATATTAAAATTATTTGTTTATGAGTACTGTTACCTTTTAATTAAAGTAAAACAATTTTCCTTCATTGCTGGCTTGTTTTTCAAAGGTTAATCAACTATTTATCTGTTTGAAATCATTATGTCATAGTCAACTAATTAATGTTACAATATTAAATATTTCCTAAGCTAGTAATAATTTTGTGAGCAGAAGAAAATGGTCTGCACTGTATACATTTTTTTGAAGTCTCACATAATCACCACTAGCTCTTTTTCATTCTTAAATAAATATTTTGGTTTGCTAAAATAATTATAATTTAAAACTAAAGAAAGAGCTCAAAAGAACCTAGGGTAGTAATGGGAGCTATTGTCCTTTATAAGCTAATTAAAACTATAATTACAGATGAAAAGCAGTGAAAGCAGGTCAAATATATCTAGTCTGACAGCTGCTGGTAGAATTTATATGTTATAACGGTTGTTTAGTTATCATCGCTTTAGAAAGTAGATTTAATGTTCTGGTGGATTTTTTAAAGTTCTGAGATTGCCCGTTATATGTGGTGTTCATTACACAAGTCTCTGCAGTTGCAAAACTTAAAAATATGCACCAATTAACTGAATATTTAATGTCCACTCAAATATCCCTCTGTGGCTTATCACTAGTGAGTACCTTATCCATTTCGTGGAGTCCTTTGTCAGGAATTTTCACATGGATAGCTGAGTATTCTAAACATCAAACAATAAAATTGAAATAAAATCCAAAGTAATTCTACAGTGAACTTGCAAATCTTGTCAAAGATTGCATAAAATTAGCGTCGGAGAATGACTTGAACCATACCAAAACTCTTCACAAATGATCTAACCAAGTTATAGCAGTTAACCAAAAAGGGGCACCAGCAAGAATAATGAAAGGAAAGGTGTTTCCAAAGAGAACGATTTGAATATCAAAGGATCAATAGTGACCTTCAGAAAAATTTATAAAATTTTTGGATTTTTATTTATTTATTTTTGGCAAAAGTTGTACTCTCTAAGGCCACATGGCAAAAGTCAAAAGTAAAATACAGACATTAATAGTGTGGCTTATAAATTTATCAGCAAAAACACTCGAAGTCCATCATAAAAATTAGTGCAAAATTTTGGTATATATGCAATAAATATATTTGCTTTATTTTTTAATATATAATTCAAATTAGACATTTTTCATTAGTCATAATAAAATTTTTATTTCCATTTTCAATGGATTCTGTTGGTGACTAGACAACATAACAATTATTCTCAGGTAACAAGAGTTTTCTTTATGTCATTTACTTTTACTAGATAAATCAAAACTTTCGTTTTATTATTTTTTGTTTTTCTTTGAGGGCAGGTTAAGACACAGACAGTCAGATGTTTAGCCTGCCCACATGTTTTTCTTTCATACAATTCATGCTAAGTCTCTGTTTGTTAGCCAGGACTTCTACTTATCAAACATGACATAAATTCAGGGTGGCTACAGAATAGCAAGAACTAATGTCAACGTAGCTTAAATGTATTTGTATATTATGACTCAGACATTACTTTGCTTTAAATATATGGTATTTTTGTGGGGGCAAATAGATGTGTGTGTGTATAAATAATAAAGAAATTTAGTATGTTGATAAGGATCTGAAGACAATGAAAGGAACATATTGAGCATGAGGATTTTTATAGGTCTCTGAAATACATTTCTTTTTCTATTTTGTCGGTTAATTTTTATTGTTGTTGTTACTGTCCTGGAGCAAAATGGTGACTTGATAATCCCCAAAATTGGATAAACATGATAAGGCAGATCATTGTTTTCTAGATTGTATGTTTTGTATTTGAGCTAAGACATTTTTTTAATTTTGGGGATTTTTACTAATTTGCAATCTGTAAACAGCGTTTATGATCAGATATTAGTTTAATCGGTTTTCTTATAAGAACCACTACCTAAAGTAGCAGCATAAGTGAAGCCATTTTGTCCCAGTCAGTGGGGTCTCTCAGAAAAGCTAAACTGCCTTGGTTATGTGGAGATAAGTGATCCTCTTATCTCTGAGACAAGGGATCTCTATTTCCTGAAACAAATTCCTGAAAATCAGCATTTCATGTATCTTTCTTCTCTAATTTCAATAGCAGACAGTAGCAATTAAAGAAAACTTAAGTAGATTCAGAATTTCTGATTCTCTTTCAACTTAGCTAATAGATAAAGTTCTTATTGCTGATTGCACGAAACCTGAACTCTCTAGGACTCTGACAAAACAGCTTTCTAAAAATTCTGTTGGAAATATGTCATCAGAGCTCCCTTATATGCAAGGGAAACAAGGGCACTAAGTTTAATGGGCACTTAATGAACCCAACTTGACTGTCATGTGCAAATGTCAGAAGTTTGAAGGGAAACTGTACAGTAAAAAAGTGTTTTTTATCACCTGACTAAATGGACAAGCAAAGGATTCGTAGCCAGATGGTACTGACTGAGAAGCATCATTTGTGCTTAAGTTTTGGGATTTATTTTACTTCAAAAATTGGCCTACTTTTAACATTGTTTGGAGGAATGTTAAATAAAAAATACGTATAGCACGGCTACCTTGCTGAATGACCTTGGCAGTCTGCCAAACTCAGAAATTTCAAGGACCAGGTGGTTATGACAGATAAAAAAATAGAATTTCTTGCTCTCAGCAGCAAAGGAAACAGGGTTTCTGAAAGCACAGTACTTATATTTCATAAATAATATGAAATATAAGTATCTTGCAACAGAAGATAAGTGTATTAGTGATAAAGGTAAATTTAAATTATGAAACCAGGTATCTGAAATGGTAAATTAAAAAGAAATCTCCTGAATTTTACATACAGTTTTTAAAATATAATCAATTTCTCTGGAGTGAATGCAGCACAAAAACAGGTTCTTTGGAGAAAATAGTATAATATAGTAAATGACAAATAGTTCTTGTTTCAATGAGACAAAACCTATTTTCTACAAGTCATAACTAGAATATTTCCAGAAACAATTTCTTGGATCTCTACAACCACCCAGAAAAAGTATCATAAAGGAGAACTTGATGACCAAATTCTCAGGTTTTGAAAGTTTATCTTTTGGGACAATGAGGTGTCTGAGGGAATTTTTTTTTTTTTTTTTTTTTTTAGTAAATTCAAAAATAATGACCACAATTGTTACCTTCTAATCTGAGATGGTGCTGGAAATTTGAACGTATCACCTTCATCACAGTTGTCATGTGGAGGAAAGGCATTCCTCTATACCTCATCTAAGTTAGGAGATCACAAACCACTGAATGACAGACACAGCCCAAGCTCCCCATTTAGCGTGTGTAGTAAAGGATGTGCATAGGGAGCACCCTCTGGATGCCCCACTGGCAGATTAGAATTGAGTCCCTTTACAAAAAAGAGTCAGTGATGGGGGTAGACAGTGAACAGTGGATGAGGATAGAAAAACCAATGGAAAGGGAAACTGTTTCCTTCTGCTGAAAAAGCAGTTGCTAAAACTTTGTGGTGCTACAACTCCACTGCTTGCCTAGGGGAGAAGAGAAGCTGTCTCAACAGGATATCAACAAAATCAGTCTTAGTTTATTCATAAACACTAGTCCCTGCTCTCAGGTTTGGACCAGAGGGCAACTGAGCATTTGCCTGAGTCTGTGGGATAATTTGCGTTTGCTTTTCTTTTCACAGTATTTGAGAAACAGAAGCCTGCTACTGCTGGGAACCTGCTCGAGAGGTAAGGCAGTGTGTCCACTTTGCTGTGGGACATTATCCAGCTTTTCCATCTGTGAACCTTGCCTTCATTCAGTCTCCTTCCTCCCCCTGTCCCTCCCTCCCCTTCTCCCTTCCTCCTTCCCTCCCTCCCTCTCTCCCTTCTGTAAATGTGAAATGATCTAGCATTCAACTGCTCAGTAAACAAACACTACTTTTTCTTTGTTTAATAAAGAGGAAGGAGGCAGTTGGTTCCCACCTCTCCTCCCCAGAGTGTCTGCTTGAAAACATAAGTGGCCCAGTTTTCAGCGCAAGATCTGGGGCCTTCTGACTACTGGAACTGTAAACCCACACCTCTGAGATTAACCTTGAAGTCTCTCCCAAGACATATAGGAGATAATCACAAAATGAGTCTTCTTGTCTCAAGGAGATAAGAGAAATCTTAATTTTCTTCTGTATTACTGAATAAACTTGTGTGAAACTCTGTCCAGATTTTGTAGTTGATTTCACGTTACCTTACATGCATGTAAATCTGATAATGCTTACTCAGTATTAAATTCTGTTCTTTCTCTCACTTACGTTGGTGTGGAGATTGTTTTATTTCTCCAATCCTTCCTTCCCTCCCTCCTTTCTACCATTTTTTTTCTTTCCATAAATATTTGCTAAGTACAGATAGCACTACAGTAAGTACAAAGACATAGAGTGTGGCAACCCAAACTAAAAAGTAAAAACAGACAGTCCATTTATTTCAGTATCTTTAACTTCTGCTTCAAGATTTTAAAATGCAGATTTTATTTTTCTTGGAAAGTTAGGTGTTATTTTAGTTAACTTTTAATTATTTTTTTTTTCTTATTGTGACTATTCATTTGTTGTTTACCCAGGAAATATTCTTTCGCAGCCTGCATTACTTTTAGTTCTGGTTGCAAGAATTCTGACACAGTATTTGTAATTCCATTGTTTTTGCATGATTCATGGCACATTGTCCAATATCAATGATGCATGAGGCTTGTAAATACCTGTACTTGAAAGGGGAAGGATTCAGTGCTGGCTGAGACGTTGAATCTTTTGCTGACATTAATCAACGAGGTCTATGTGCCTCCCTTGAGCACAGGTTTTCCTATCCTACTGCCTTTTTTTCTTTTTAAATTATAACCAAAGCTAATTTTTTTAAAAGCAGGACAATAGAAATATATTTAAGCGTTTACAGCTTATTACAAAATTAGAATATTCATTGTATTCTAGTCATGTTTGAAGTTAACCAACTCACTTGGTATATATATACATATATACATGACATATGTCACATAGGTTTAAATAGGTTTCTCCCTAACTGTAGGCCCCTGACCTCTATTCTTTTGGAGCTTTTACTTGAGAAAACTTGCAATTATAAATTCTTCTTCTACCCTTTGAGATGTAAATCTTCTCTCAGCCTCTCATCAGTTTTTCAACCCAAGACTGTCTTTCTCAAGGACCTGAGAGCCATCCCTTTGAAATGTAGTCATCAAGAAAGATAGGGCCCCTGTCTTCAAGTGTCTATGAGAGTGTGGGAGCTTAATTTTGATAAGCATCAATTAGCAAACACAGATGGCTTAATCACATTGACAAATCTCCCTGATAAAGTTCTCCAATACTTTTTCACTAGCTCACCCCAATGATTAAAAACTCTTCTACTTTTATTTCAATGAAGTTGATATATATAAATATATTTATATTTTATATAAATATATAAGGGACTTGATATATATTTTATACATATTTATACTTATATACATATTTTACATATATTTATACATATATACATACTTTATACATATTTATACATATGCACACAAACTCACACAACGCACATAGAGCAAATCTAGAGCTTCTGCAGCTGTGGAGAAGAGTAACCCAGGAGTCCTTCCTGCAATCTGTGAGCAAGGAGAAGCTAGTCCTATCTGGAGAAGGATGGGAGGCAAAAAACAAAAACAAAGAGAGATAATCACTGCTAATCCATTATCCGACTTGCACTCTCCACCATAGCAAAGCCATGGGAATAAACATGCTCCTGTCTCAGTGTCCTCTCCTCCTGTCAGCCCCTGACTTCCCCACGTCCTCACAGGCTGACTTGATAGTGATGGCACCTGCAGGCTCACTCCTTTCCTAGCTCCGGGGCAGATTCTTGCTGGATCATATTTACAACAGGATCTTCAGTCCTGCCAGATGGAATGATATTATTGTCAATAGTCCCATTACACATTGTTCTAGGGAAAGCACTGAGGGCTTGTGTGGTCTTTGCACTGCAATATTTCCTGTCCCCTTCATCCCACGTTGGAATATTTTGAGAAACTTGATTCCTGTCTTGGTCTCCGTCCTAGTATCCTTATTCTCTGATGAGACTAGAGCTGTGCACAGAACCCTAGCTCTTTCAACTACATTACTGGAGACCCATGGTAAATGGACTGCTCATCCAGCCCATAACTCAATGTGTGATGCAGAATTGTCCTTCTTTGAACTTCTGTATCTACATCTATTCTGCCAGTCTTTCTCTCCATCATTACACTCCATGCTCATACTTACGTCATTTGAATTTCCAATGAGTTTCTGATATAGTTCACTGGAAAAACCAATAAAAACTATCTCCAAAGTTAGGTTATTTACATGGCCATTTTTCTGCCCTACACAACCCGTCTCACTCATGTTGCTGGTAATATAGCTTGCTTGAGGTATAACATAAAATATAAAGAATATAAATAGATATTGATGAAAATATCTACTATTTATTATGAGCCTATCATTTTATGGGCATTACATATACATTGTCTAATACAATAACAGCCATCCAACTCTGCTATTATTATCCTATTTTCAGGCTGGCAATCTGAGCTTGAGATTTGTAAGTAACTTGGTCCGTTAAGGGGCCATAGGCAGTAAATGCAGGAGCTAAAATTCAAACACAGGACTAGTTTAGGCACAGATCTTAAGCTCTTTGTGTTGTGCCAAGAGACTCAGATGTTCATTGCTAAGAATTAGCACAGTCTTGGCAGAAGAAAAAAATCCAACCCCAAAAGTGGCAAGTATAATAAAAATGGCAAAGCACTAGGAAGCAGAGTACCTTGCAAATTAGTTGTGTGACCTTGAAAAAACCATCTAGCTTTTGGAATAGCAATTTCCTTACCAACTGAATAAGGAATTAGGACAATTGGTGATCTACAGATCCTTTATAAATTAAAAATTGTATGGTTCTTTTTGAATGCTAATTGTACTAAGATACCTCTCGGAAACGTTCACTCAAAAAAAGAAAAAACAAAAAAAAACACGTTTACTGCCATTTCCTCTGGCAACTTCTGGAGATATATAACTCAGTGTTGTATAAGAATGTAGTTAGGAAATTTGTGAAAAGAATAATATCTTGCCACGTGGTGACATTAAAAAAAATCTTCGAAGTCCTTAAGCCTCTCTCCATTCATCCACATAGTAGAGATAAAAATAAGAAATGTTACTCAGCTCAAGCTTTGTGTCAGAGAGGCTAGCTCTGTCTTCTTCCTGCCACATGCTTTGAGTGCCTCGGCATGAATTTGAGAAGTGCCTTTTCTTGCTCTCCAGCCAACCTGTGGTATACTGGAGGGAGAAAAATCTATAAATCCCAATATCCAGCTCACAATTTGCCTTCCATCTGCCCAGCTAATTGTTTTCAGGTTAAAGAAGGTTTTGCATCCACTTTCTCCAGGCTATCAGAAGGCATTAAAAGTGACAAGGATTGCTGGAAATGGAGGAAATGTATAGGATCAATGTAAGCTTGGCAGGCAAAGCAAATCTACTTTAGCTTATACATATTAGGAAATCTGTTTAAAAGCTGATCTACTTGAGCCGGCCTGGTGGCTTAGCGGTTAAGTGCACGCGCTCCGCTGCTCGCGGCCCGGGTTCGGATCCCGGGAGTGCACCGACGCACTGCTTCTCCGGCCATGCTGAGGCCGCGTCCCACATACAGCAACTAGAAGGATGTGCAGCTATGACATACAACTATCTACTGGGGCTTTGGGGGAAAAAATAAATAAATAAAATCTTTAAAAAAAAAAAAAAAAGCTGATCTACTTGGAAAGCTGATGCTAATGGAGAGCAGAAGACGAAAGGAAGCCGGCCAACACTGGTAGGCTACCACGCTCATTCAGATATGCCAATGATAATGTCAGAACCATTTTTCTGCTGTCCAATTCCAATTCAACTAATACTCACTGGATGCCAGTGAAGTGCACAAGGATTTTGCAGATGCCAGTAGGACTTATGTAAAAAAAGCAAACAAATTTAAATTTCTTTTTTATTATTATTCATTTAACATGATCCCCAAATAAAATTGTACAGTTCTCTGCTTCCATTATGAAATCAAGAGAAACCTTTCCTTTTACCTTTACTAATCACTGAATTTATTTCTACCTATGAACTTAAATATTAATGTGGTTAGTAATTATCCCACAGCCTTCTACAAATCGGTCAAAAGCATCCTAAAAAAGAGAAAAGAGCTCTGTAAACATCACAAGCAGTTTTTCCTCTATTTTAAATATATAAGTATATACGTAAGCAACAAAGACAGAATGTGAAGGAAAGAGAGACACAGAGAGAGAGAACACATGTGCACAAGCCAATTAAGATACAGTCTGCAGCCTAGTGGATTGAATGTTGTACGAAAACGTACCCTTATCTTGGTACAAAAGAGATGGGACAGCAATTACGTTTGAAATTCTCATTAGATCCATTTATTTGCCCTTTGGCAAGGAGTAGTTAATTTGTAAGGAAAATAATCTTTTCAATTGTAGGATGTAGGAGGGAATCTTATTACCAACAGACTCTTTCAAATTGCAGTTATGAATTTTAGCTGAACTTCAACAAATCTAAAGCTCATTCTATTAACATAATCTTTAGGATGGTCTTGGACTCTAGGTTTGTAATTTCAATTGAATCAGACTTGCTCTGTTCTGACACACTTTTTACAAAATATATATTATAGTCTCAATAGGAAAAAGAAAACTCCTGCAATTCAATCCAGGCAAATGATATGAAAGAAATACAAAAGTCTATGTCAATACTTAAATTTAAAAGTGCAATCATCTAAAAAAAGTCTAGGGATGCCAACACATTCTCAAGGGACTAACGCAGTAGGAGTTTAAAGTGATAATCTTTCTACCTTGTTTTGGCTGAGGCCCCAAAGGCTGAGAACTATAGAATAGGTGCCAGGTACCCATAATCCTAAAGTGAGATGTTAGTTCATCAATGCTAGAGCATGAGAAATGTTTCTCAGATCCTACAAGATCAGCCACTTCACCTAAAAAATTTTGAAAAGGTGAAACTGAATAGTCATAGAGAGGATTTCCTTGGAAAATGACCTAGTGCTAACCCATGTGGGTGGGAGAATCCTTTCTTCTACATTAATCCAAATGAAAGAAGCTTCTATATATATCTTCCATAATTTAGTTGCCATAGAAGACTGTATTTGAAATACATCTAAGGAGTTTAAAACTAAGAGGCTGTTCCTATCAGGCTGAATAATAGAGTTTGGGGAAAGGGAGTCAAGGAAGCATATAGTTTGATGATGGAATTAATTACAAATACATCAGTAATTGCATTAAATGTAAATGCAGTTGATATGTCAGTAAAAAGACAAAGATTGTCAGACTGTATAATAATGCTTTTTGATACATTTACAGCATAAAGTTAGAGAAAAATTGAAAGAAAAATAATGGAATAAGATATGTCAAGTGGATATTAACCAAAATTCTTAATTTCAAACAAATAGGCTTTAAGGCAATAAATCTTATTTGAAGTAAAAAGATTCAACTCACAATAATAATATAATAACTTAAAATTCTTCCCACTGAATAACATGGTCTCAAAAATATAAAGGAAAAATTTTAAAAACTACAAAAAATAAATAAATACAAAAACTATAAGGAGAGATTAATATATCTCATTCAATAATTGATAAAACAAGCAGACAAGAAGGATTTTGAGCCCTCACCTTGAGAATAAATATTGACATTGGAACCACTTACTCCTCTGAATAAGAATTTTTAAAAGTGAGTATATATATAATCTTAATACATTAAATAGACACCAGGGTTAGAATCTATTTCTTCAGCAACTTTCCAATAGCTCATGTACACTACTAAATTCCCAAATAAATCTAAGATGCTAACCATGTTCAATATTTTTTTAAAAAGGATATTCATCTAGATAAAATATACTAATATAAATATAAATATGGGTAATCTTATTTTGCTAACTAGAGAAATAATATTTTCATAATATTCCTTCATGCATGACAGGGGTAGAAGCAGTCTGACAAGTCAAAAAAAATGACAATGAGGGAAACAATTCATCAGAGGAAAATCTCAAAGGAACTTTGGTAGTATTTCTAGTATTTGGTAGTATACAAAGGCAGTATTTCTCCTTGGTCAGTAATGTTTTTATAGGAAGTCACACAGGGTGTGGAGAAAGAAAGACGATATTTAACCTACTCTTAACACCTTACTAGTGTCTGTAGGCGTGTGGGGAAACAGGTACTTCCAACCTCTGTTAGGAATACAACCTGCCTGGAGAAAACGTGGCTATTTCAAACCCTTTTTGGTAGGTATATTACTATTTACCAATATCCAGTTCTCTTTCCCATAGGAAAATTATTCTTCCTTATCCCCTTGAAGCCACTAATGCTTATATGACTTGCTGTGGACTGTGAAATACGAGCAGAAATGACACGTGTCACTTCCAGTCTTTAACAGAAAATGCAAGCTATCGTCAATTCTCATTATTTGCAGTAGTTCTATTCTGTAAAGTATCTATGAGTAATGAAGTAGCAAATATGAAGTCGTTTCTCCTAGGAGAAATACAGGGTTAGGTTCTTACAAGCCCCTGGTCACAACATTTCCATCAGTTGATCAACATAACTGATAAGACTTGTTTTATGTATGTTTCTGTTTAAAGACACGTTATTGAATATATACTTCTTGCAAATAATTAATTAAATGTAGTATTTTTTTATAATAAAACTCTAGCTGAGAAGGGTTTTCCTGATCCTGAGTAACATGACTGTAAATATCTTGTTTTTCAGCCTTGCAATAATGTTATCCACTATTCTTTTTTTTTTAAGTTGTCATCTCATGAATCCACAAATTTAATCATTTGTCATCTTTTCCATATCTTTAGTTGTTACTATATAGCTTGGATCTTAATACTATAGATGTTACCTTAGCACTTTCTGGAGCAGCCTCACATACAGATTGGCAAATTTCTCTTTCCTTTTGCTGGATGTACTATATTGTTGATTCAATAACATTGAACTTACACTCAAAAGCACTGTAACTTATGCTTGAACAAAGCTTATCTAACACATATTATTCTCTCCATAAGGCACATCACAGCCTTCTTCTGCTTAGGAATGTTAGACCGCACTACAGCACTATGCTTGGGAACATTTTAAACAGCAAAATCACTAATAAAAAGCACAAAATGTGAAAAAGTGGCACTAAATAGACCACAAAAAAGCCATTCGTTTACAGTATGAGAATTGAAACAAGAAGGCAGAATGTCACCTTGTTTGACTTCAGCTGGAAACGTGCACATTGGGCAACTAACTTTTTCACCATTCTGTGCATGTCTGCAAATGACCACAACAGCCATGTGAGCTTTGGCTTGAGGGTTACAAATAAATTTTAGCAAGTAGGCAAACTTGCAAATACAGAATCTGCAAATAAGGGTTGACTCCACAGCTTAATCTTGACCAGCAATATTCCAGACACTGGCTGCTTAATTACTTGGGAAGTGCAGAGGCCTCAACTGACCATGAATGAATATGTAGCATGAGTCAGAATAGAACTTCTGTGTCTGATGTCTCCTAAACTTTGGGATTGTTGGTTACTGCAGCATAACCTAGCCTACCCTAACTTAAATACTCCTTGACCTAGAAATTCCACGGAAAAATTTATCTAACAAATATGTTCATACATCTGAACAAAGACATATGAAGAAGAATATAGAATATTTATAGAAGGAAACATAAGAAACCAGTAACTCTGATTACCTCTGATAATCAAAATTAGGAAACTGAGGGGGCAGATTGTTTTCACTGAATAATTTTTTAATTGTTTAAAATTGCATATATTGTTAAGACAAAAATAAATTTAAAAATCAAAATAAAATAATAACCCTGCAAGGATGTATGTGTTATTTTTTTTAATAATTATTTTATTTTATTATTTTTATTATTGTTATTATTATTATTATTTTTTTTTTTGGTGAGGAAGATTGGATCTGAGCTAACACCTGTGCCCATCTTCCTCTATTTTGTATGTGGGACAGCATGGTTTGATGAGCCGTGCGTTCGTCCACGCCCAGGATTCAAACTTGCAAACCCCAGGCTACCGAAGCAGAGCATGTGAACTTAACCACTATACCACCGGGCCGGCCCCTGTATGAGTTTTTTAAAAATCAGTCTTTGGGTTTTCTCTTAAAATTAGGGAAACATCAGCTATACTAGACTGAAAATTTCTATAAGGCTTAGATTGTTGTCCTTCTGGATTATTTTATTGTTAGGGGCAGATTATCTTATCCTTTATGTGAAAGATGGATTTGAGCTATTTTCAATCATTTTTACTCACTCTAAATTATTATTTATTTCTAGGAACCAGCAGTTTTATTCTCTTTTCTGAGACCCAAAAGTGTCAATAGGAGAATACGCAGCAGAAACAGTTGAGAAGCCAGCACGGCCCTGCTTCCTGGAGAAGTCACTACATTCACTGTGAGCCTAGTTTGCTGTCAGTGGGTACCAAAACCATGCAGTATATCTATCTAGAAGATTACTGGGACATGACTAAAAAGTATCAGATGATGAAATTATTGCCTTCCAGAAATAGCGACTCATAAACTTTTGATGAATGTGAGAATGCTACCTCTTTGTAAAAGGTTTTGGAATAAAAATGCATCTCATATGTAAATTTTTCCCCAGAAATTTTATTATAGCTATTCATTATTTTAATTAAAATCTCCCATAATTTCTCTACCTTAAATCTCATTCAACAAATTCTTCTATCAAAAACATTATCTTTATTCTTATAATCTTTCTGTCTTGTCCACAAGTATCCATAGATTCACTGAGTACACATATCTACACATTCCTGTATTAGTGAGTCAGTGCCACATTATTCAAATAAGTTCTCTCCAAATCAGATTTATGTATATTTATATAAGGAGAATAGCTGTATAAAAACAACTTATGTATATTTGTATAAAGAGACTGTTTAGAAAATAGCTTACTTTCAGGTAAATATACTTTTATAGAAAAATATTATGTACTGTGTGGATGTATATTTTATGTGTGTATAAAGAGAATGATTAAGTAAATAAACACACATATATGTACGTATATCTACATACATAGTTAATATATATGGTGACAATAGTCAATGAAAGAATACATAAAATGATTTCTTTATTATACCATGTAAGAAAAAATCTATTCCCTTAGCACTATAGGTAAGAAAGTCTGAGCAAGTAGCTTCTATGTTTATATAAGTAAATTGATTTGAAAAGTCAAGTTGAATTTGATTGTTTGGTGTGTTGCAAATCATCATTCTTGAAACACTACCAACAATTTATGCCCTCTGACACAGGGCTGTTTTGGCACACAAACCAAACTTGTTGACATTGAATATAACTCAATCGAGGAATAAAACCGTCCTTGTGTTTTACTAGGAGCATAAAATCATCATTATTCATTTAAAGATTTTATTTATTTATTTTTTCCCCCAAAGCCCCAGTAGATAGTTGTATGTCATAGCTGCACATCCTTCTAGTTGCTGTACGTGGGACGCGGCCTCAGCATGGCCGGAGAAGCAGTGCGTCGGTGCACGCCCGGGATCCGAACCCGGGCCTCGAGCAGCGGAGGGCGTGCACTTAACCGCTAAGCCACCGGGCCGGCCCCATCATTATTCATTTAAATTGTCAGTATGTTCATAGAAAATGCCAGTCTGCTACCTTATTCTAGCCATAAAATTATCTATCATTTTCAGCTTATTTCCCATTTATCCTGTTAAATTATGAAGACTCATTTCTAATACAGGAGGAAGAAGGTAACAGATGCTAATAAATAGGAAATCTGGTTCCAATTTGTTTAAATATATACAGTGCTCAAAAACTAATCCTCATAAGGCATTGGAATAAGCAGGAAATTTAATCCCTATTTGATTTTGTATCATTAAATTGCCTTCAGTTGAAAGTGTTAGAAAACAAGGCATTTAGTGGCTCGGGGAACTGAGAAATTAAAGACGTAGTTGCCTGATAATGTTAATAAGCTCCCAATTTCGTTCTGACTCTCCACTCTTTTCCACACTAAGAATTTTTTCTAAACCTGCACATCCTTGTGCTCTCAGATTAGTTACTGGCTTCAACCAGAGTTATATTCTTCTTTATCAAAAATTCAAGGGGGCAGAAATATGTTCTTTTCCTGCAACCACCACACAAAATCTTGAACTTTCTTTTCCTTGAATCAAGCAGTCCCCTTGTCAACCTCTGAATGTGAGGATCAGGGGAGTGTGACCCCAGATTTGGTCAGGTGTTTGTGTAGGGTTAATCCCACCCATATCACACAGTTGGAAAGTCTTTAGATCTGATTAGGAAAAGAGAAGAGGTAAACAGTTTCCAGGGAAATAAACACAATATCTTTATTTTAGGAGTAAATATTTCTGTGAAGCAAATAAGTCTATCTTAAAGTACCTATTTTTCTCTGAAAAAGACTTTTTTCAAAGAATGGATTACATAATTACGTTGCTTTTATCTTTTCATTATCTACATATATTTAAAGATCAGGGAAAAAGGAGGCATAATTAACCATATTAATTAATTAATTTATTCATCCACTTATTTAACCAATATTTATTGAAAATATATTAGGTTCCAGACACTATTGTAGGCACTTGGAATACAACAATGGACAAGAGTAGCCGTGTCTACTCTCAAGGAGCTGACATCCAAGAATGGGTGACAAACAATAAGACAATGAACAAGTAGGCTAATAACACAATAATTTCAGAAAGTGAAAAAAATTAGAATACTGATAGAGAGAATGATGGGGGAGAGGGTCATGACTTAGCTATGATGATCAGGAAATACCTCTCTGAGAAGGTGACATGAAATCTGAGGACTAAAGAAGAATGCAGCCAGAAAAGTGAAGGCGTTAGAAAAGAACATTCTGCTTGCAGAGAGACTGCTAAATGCAGAGATACAGAGATATGAACAAGCTTGATTTTCCAGAACACAGAAAGAGTCCCAACATGACTAGAGCATAGTGAATACGGTGGAGAACTGTGGAAGATGAAGTTAGAGAGAGATCATAATCCATTAAATCAAGTCTTATAAATAATAGTCAGGTGTTTGTATTTTACTTTAACTGAAACAGGGAGACCAAACATTACCAAACATACTTATTCTGGCTGCCCAGTATCTGCCTACAGTTTATATGGGGAAAGACTTTCCCGTCCTATGAACCTTGGTGAGAAGAGAAGCTTACACTTTGTACCCTAGAAACTGAAACTTTTCTGGCTTCATTGAAGCTATGAAAGAGTCACAGGAAATATAAGAAGCCTTCTTCGATTGTGACAGTGGTTGTAGAGAGACTGAGTTCCTGAGGAGGAGCAATGTTGATGGCAGTATCCACACTCTGTAACTATGTCAGTCATTAGGTGCAAAGGCTGTGATAACATCCTCAGTGGACCATCCTGCAGTGTGGCTGTGATGTGGCCCCTGGCTGTGTAGACCTGAACCTGTTTCTCCAGATTCCCCCAGAAATTCTTCAAATTACCAATATCTTTCTATTAAGTTATTTTCCACTTATTATATTAGTTATCTACTGTTGCATAAACAAATTATCTCCAAATTTACCAGCTTAAAACCATGATAAACATTTATTATCTCATATAGCTCTGTGGGTCAGAAATTTGGGAGCATCTTAACTGAGTAGTCATGATGTCAGCCACGGATTTACTCATTTGAAGGCTTGACGGGGCTGGAAGATCTGCTTCCAAAATGCCTCATCTACATGGTTGTTATCAGGAGGCCTAAATTTATTATTGGCTGTGAGCAGGAGGCCTTAGTTCTTTGCCATTTAGACCTCTCCATGGGGCTGCTTGAATATCCTCATGACACGGCAGTTAATTTCCTTCAGAGAAAGTGATCCAAGAAGAGCAAGATGGAAACTGAAATATCTTCTATGATCCAGCCTCAGAAGTCATATTCCATCATTTCAATAATATCTTATTGGTTACACTGGTCAGTTTTATCCTGTATGGGAGCAGACTGCACAAGGACATGAATACCAGGTTGGTGAGAATAAGTGAGAACCATCCTGAAGATTGGCTGCCAGAATTAGTAAGAATTGGTTTGTACTATTTGCAAATAAGGGCCCTGACTGATTTTTAAAGCCATTGGATGTTTTGAAGCAGAGAGGTGATATGCTCTGTTTAATGGTTTTAGGAGATTATTTCCATTATTATATGGAGAATGGAATATTGAGGCAAGAGTAGAAACAAGAGACTTTTGCTGTATTTCAAGTGAGATATGATGCTACTGGGATAGAAATAAAATGGCGAAATCTGTTCAGATTCAAGTCACAGTTGTAAAGAGCAGCCACAGAGTTTGCTGATCAGGTAGAGTATTTGAAGGGACTATACAAAGTAAGGATGTCTTCAAAATTTTAGACTCAAAAACAGGGTGTATGTAAGAGCCATTTACAGAGCCAAAGACAAGAGGTAGAGAAACAAGGTTGTAGGGGGAAATTAAGAGTTCTTCTTTAAATATAAGCTTGATACATTTACTAGACAGTCAAGTGGAGATTGTGAAATATATGAGTGCAGAGTTGAGGGCAGAGGATCAAAGCCAGAGATATAAATTTGCTATCTGCAGGAAATAGATGATATTTAAAGCCACTTTCTCCATTGATTTAGTAGACCCATCACTACTGAACACAACTCAGAGTACATGAATAAAATTTAATTATTGCTGAATAAAGCAATTTTGCCATTTCCATAGGCTTACGTAACTCTTTCTTTTAAAAAAGTAAATGAAAAATACGTGTTCATTAAGAAGAGGAGGATCATGGGATACTAATATCCTTAGAATAAACTTATTATTAAACAGTTAACCCAATATTTAAAGCTTCAATATTCTTAAACCAGACACAAAAATGTTGTTTCAAATTTATTTACTTTGTTACAAGTCAATATAACGAGCTTGAAATCTTGAAAAGTATATTGATATTGATATTTCTGAAGAGCATATTGCATGACAGAGGGGAATCACTACTTAATATGATAAATGACTTAATAAGGAAGGTAACTGAATAACCATGTCTATGAATCAGGCCCTTGGGGAGCTCTCCCACAAGAAGGGAATGATTCTAAGCAAAGATTCTTAATCATTCCTTTCCCCTCTCATTAGAGAAAAGCAAATAGATGCTGAGTTGCGTTGGAAAATAGATAATTGTGAAAGTATATCCCAAAACATAGTTTGTTTGTCCAAGTCATTTATTCTGATTATGTATATTTATTTAGAAATGTGTGAGTGATTGGTAATATTTTACTGCTGAACATCTGTCTCCTGTCTTCCTGACTAGCATCTTATTTTCTAAAATATCTATTGTGTAATCACCCCATTGATTCATAGTTATTAAAGTGGCCCTGTCTGCTATATACCTTTAAATCTCCAATTCTTGCCAAACATACATAACGGTATTGGCATCTTTGGTCATTATCACTATAATAAGAACTTAAATAAAAGTATACATTCTATCAAATCAAAACAATAGTCACACTATTGATGGATGGTCAGTGACTATTGACAATTGAGTTAAGTGACATTTTTTCCTAACTGGAATTTTCATTCCAGTTCTAAAGTAGAGAAACTAGTTTCACAAGTATTTTTTTTAATCTTCTTCCATCATCTGAGTGGGTTATGCTGACATATTCTCTATTCAGTTCAGTACAGATTCATCACTCACCTCTCTTCAACTAAAACTCAAAACTTATAACTGAACTTGTTAGCTTTCCCCAAATCAGCTAACCCCAAGGTAAATCTATTTGTCAGTATTATTTTCAATCACCCAGGCTTGAAAATTTAGAATTGCTTGACTTGCCCCTCTATTAAACTCCCAACACCTAGTCAATAATCAAGTCTTTCTTTCTTTCTTTCTTTCTTTCTTTCTTCTTTCCTTCCTTCCTTCCTTCCTCCCTCCCTCCCTCCTTCCTGCCCTCCCTCTCTTCCTTCCTTTCTTTCTTTTTTGTTGAGGAAGATTAGCCCTGAGCTAACATCTGTTGCAAATCCTCCTCTTTTTGCTGAAGAAGATTGGCCCTGGGCTAACATCTGTGCCCATCTTCCTCTACTTTATATGTGGGACACCTGCCACAGCATGGCTTGATAAGCAGTGCTTAGGTCAGTGCCCAGGATCCAAACCAGCAATCCCCAGGCCACTGAAGTGGAGTGCACAAACTTAACCACTATGCCACCAGGCTTTCCCCCAATAATCAAGTTTTTATATTTAAAAAATTAAGCATTTATTGTATACCGTGTGCTTAGGATGCAAAGATGAATAAGATCACATTTATTCAACTCACACTGCTGGCATTTATTTCCTCTATATTTCTGCTGCAGCAAAACCAATCTTAACTAGCTTTCTTGACTCCATTCTTTCTCACATCCAATTTATCCTAAACACTGGTGCCAGGATAATCTCAGCAAAAACACTTTGCATGTGTTATACTCTTTCTCAAAAATTTGTAATCATTACATATTTTTCTGCAGAATTGTTATATATCTGTACTGGGTATTCAAGACACTGAACAATATGTTCCTCATCCTACTTTGAAGCTTTCTGTCCACTCCTCCAAACCCTCTGTTCCATCCAAGTGAGTCTACACACTACTCCTACACGAGCCATACATATCCCTACTATCAAGCCTTAATTCACACCATTTCCCTTGCCTGGCATGTACACTTTCCTGCACTAAATGTATGTAAGTAGAGTAATACAAGTTTAAGAATATACAGTGTTTACACAACTTTACAGTTACCTTTTTTTAAAGAGCCATTTATTGAATAAACTATCTATATATAATTTTTAAGTAGATATTCTATTTTTCCACTTAGGATGTACATATCTCAAGCTTCTTGATTTTGAGGTATGTCTGACTTAACTGAGGAAATAGAATATATACTTAAAAGTTAAATAGATATAAAGCCAGCCCTGGTGGTCTAGTGGTTAAGATTTTGCCCCGCCACAGCCTGGGTTCGTTTCCTGGTTATGGAACCACATCGTCCATCTGTCAGTTGTCATACTATGGTGGCAGCTCACATAGAGAACTAAACTAACAACTAGGATACACAACCATTCACTGAAGCTTTTAAAAAAATGCTTTTTGCCAAACTCTTTTGTCCAGCCAAAAAAAAAACAAAAAAAAGTGAAGTAGATATATATTTTTTAACAACTTCTCTCTTCCGTGCATAACATAAGGAGTTAGAACTTAAATATGTACTATAGAACTTCTTTAAAAATTTATACTGTAGATTTTTTATCATAAATAAGATTCCCTATATTTTAAATCTTATTTTTCTTTGTATAATTGAAGTCTATACTTTTATTGAGTCTGGCTTAATTATACAATATTATTACTGTGAATTACAGTCCTTAACATAATTTCATTATTACACTTAGAACTGTAGAATTTGGGACTGGAAGGGGCTTGATAAATACTCAAATAGATAAAGAAACTGAGGCCCAGAGTGTTTCTGGAAGGCACGTAGTTAAAAATTGAAAGCATCTCGTCTGAATCTCATCTCTTGGCTGTTAAGTGCTTTTGCTACAACATCCAGAATATGAGGTGCCAACCACACCAACATTTGTACATTGAAGGAAATAAAATTAAGCAATATTAATCCCTAACTATCCTCATAACTAGCCCAAGACATACATAACAACATCTCACCAATTCAAATGATGTAAGGATAATGCACATTTTTCTAAAATTAATATTGATGATTAGAATTTTAGTGCTGATTTATTTATTTAGTGAGAAGAAGCCTCTGGTCCATTATGTTCTCATCTCATTTTTTTACCCTGTTATTTTAGAACAAATGGTTTAGAAATTAATCCTAAGGTAAGTTTTGCATAGATAAGAATTAGTTCTAAATTTGGCTAAACAATAGCTTCATATGGAATAATAATAATAGCAATAATAATAATAATTATAATATTAATTGGTAGAATGCTTACTATGAGGAAAATTTTTCTAAGAACTTTACATGAATTGATTCATAAAAATCATACGAAATCCCTATAAGGTGGATTCTGCTATCAAATCCATTTACAGATGAGAAATGTGAAACTCCAAGGTTAATAATCCTGCTTAAGGGCACATAGTATCTTCTAATCCCAAATATCTGCCTCAAAAGGCTTTGTTTTTATTCACCATGCCATCCTATCTATGTTCTTTCAGAATTGTAGTCTTATTTCTACGGGAGCATCTCGCTCATATCTCTAAAAATGAAGAACCGAGTTTACCATTCTTTGGTCCTAAAATATTAAATGAAAAGTTGCAAATATCTGAAGCTAATTGGCCTAAAAAATCCTTTATAATGATAAGAGATGATAGCAGATTTGTAAAATTCACCTAACCTCCATTTTAAACTATTTATGATTTTAGCAACATAAAATATGCTAGTACTTTTTCCTGAATGTTTAACAAATGGTGCCTTTCCTTTGCCTCCTTCATTAGCCGTTCTTCTGTTACCACTTAAATTGTAATTCCTCAGGTTTTACTTTTCCGCTATGCCACAATTCATTAAGTTTGAAGATAAATAGACATTCAATCCACCAAATATTCTTCTCTTTGTAGTACTTAGTCTGATAAATGAAAATGATGCCAACACAATGAAAAAAAATCTCCAACCAGGAAATTGTTTCTGTGTCTCGTATCAAAAGCTTTGATAGAAGTGATAGAGTGTACAATTCATAGGATGATTGACTATCCACCAGCTTTTAATTAAAAGAGAAAAGATGTAATAAATAGAATTGATAAATCTAAGTCAGTGTAGAGTCACATTTTGACAGTCTCCAAGGCAGCCTTAATTTTTTTAAACTTGTTCATGATTTATGTTTTGAGAAAATGGATATTTCATTAAAAATAATTGAGTTCCATGGTGTTTCTGCATAAATAGAAATTTGATGATGGTTATCAGCCTCTTATAACGGTGTCTATTAGTATGCTAGACATAGCATTCCCCTAAGAATGCCTCAAATTATATTTGCCCATCAACTGCCTACTGTCAATACGTTGCATAACATTCAGTCTTCTTTACAGCCCTGTCTACCTAAGGAGGCACTCAGAAGGAGCTCAAAGAAGATACGGCAGTGGATTGAGACATTCTTCCTCTCCAATAATAATAATAACCGGCAATTTTGAGTACTTATTACATGCAAGGAACTGGCTAAACACTTCTCATTTAATCCTCATTCAATCCTCATAGCAGCCCTATAAGACAAGTGCAATTTTTAATTCCATTTTCATAGAGAAAATAGATGTAAAGAAGTTAAGCGAGTTACCCAACTAGAAAGTATTGGAGCTCCTGTGCTAACCAAATTGTTGTTTGATTCTAGAATCCACACTTTATCAACCCAGCTATAGCCCCTACCTGTCCTTCCTCCTGGCCTACAGCTACAGAAAGTGGACAAAACCAATCTGTGGTCAGTCTTGAATTGGGTCACCATTGTGTACTCATTTGTGTACTCAGTGCTGAGAGGTGAAAGTCAAGACATTAGAGTGGGAAACCAGAGACCCAAGGAGACTTGGAGAGAGAAGAATTCTGTGATGTGGGAAAAATAGAGACCAGACTGGCAGCAGGAGAGTCTCTCTTAAAATTCCAAAAAAATGGTTCTAGACTTTTTGACTTTCTCTTTGGCCTCATCATGCTTGTATATAAATGAAGAAGTTTGATAACCCGGGCTCTTGAGTCCCAATCTTAATCTGGGAGCCATAGAATACTCCTCAGTCCTTTCTAAAAACTTCAAGGAGAGGATGTCTCCATGAGTGTGATTCCATGACCTCAAGGAGGCATCGTCAACAAAGAAAGAATTTCTCCCATTTGTAAAAGATAAAAATTTATCTTCTCAACAACTCTACCCAAAATTAAGATGCAGCAACTTGATGGGAAACTCTTCCCAACTCTTTCACTTGACCCCATCCTTCTTCCCATGACCCAATAAGTCACTTGCTTTGGACCATTTTATCCCGTTAGAGATAACCAGGATAGTTTATTGACATCATTCTTAGGGTAATCACCAAGGAACTGGTTAAGATGTCAAAATATTAGCATGCACAAATTGATTATATTAAAGCTGTATCTCAAGAAGAGTAAATTTAAATAGAATTAAAATTGCTATCGTGTTAGCCAAACACAAACGAACAAAAATTGTTGTTGTTTTCTGTGGCTGTGGAAGTACATTATTGAAGAGTTACCAAACAAATGGTTTATTATCTAGTTTGAAAAATCATGTATTGAGTAAAAGGGCCCAGAGGGCTGCCATTTGACAGTGGTGCTGAAATGAAAAGCAAATACAAGAGAGCTCAGGTAAGAATTTTGAACCAAAAGATGATATTTGATTTCGTCCTCATGTGGGGTATAATTATAGCTTTTTATTACATAAAACTGTTGGTTCAATTTTATAATGCAGAAAAATTGCTTGGCACAATTCGCAAATTAAATTCACTATTTCTGTAACAAATAGAAATTTTATTTTAAAATACAATTAAACTTGTACAAATAGCAATTGGTTGTCTGAACGGGGCTTGTGTCCTAATGACCTCCCCAGCTCTCTGCACACAGCCCAACGCCACAGATGCCCCATAAAAATACCATCTGCCTCTGGTTCTATGGCTCAAGGGATTTTTCCAGCTCTGTCTGCCGCCGTTGTTCACTCTCACTCTAGTCTAGTTTCCACAGTTCCCAACTGCTGCAGCCTATGCGGAATCTGTCCCTCTTTGTACTAACGGCACAGTTGGGCTATCTGTTGGGCTTTGGTTTCAGCTTCCCTGGCATAACTCCAGGACTGCCTTCCTTCATACAGTGTCCCTAGCAGGCAAGTCCCTCCCTGCCCACAAAGTTCCCTGCCCTGCATTCCCAAGCTTGATTCAATGCTCCAAAGGATGGAAGGGAAATCAACAGTGATGAACAAGTATTAGTGCAATAAAAGTTGCAATTTCCTAACTTCCTTCAGAGACTTTAGAGAAAATAAGAGAAATAAATATGAATTCAACTGAAGATTCAGAACCATGATTTTTACGTCCAAGTGTTTAAAAGGATATAAAATCTCTGACCAAGATATAAAACTCTGTAGACTACAGCTATTCACAAGATTAGGTCATACGATTGACATGTTTGAAACATCCTTAGAGAAAAACAACATGCACCCGTGTGCATTTACCTACAGCACACACTGATTTATAGTACACACTGACATAAATGTATTCACTAGCTCTGTTAATGGTGCTTGGGCTGAAGCTGTTTTATCACAAACTTTCTCAGGACCCCATGTACAAAACAAGCCACAAAATGAAGCCACTTAGAGCAAAGCTGTCTGATGGAAATATATGTGAACTGCATATATAATTTTAAATTTTATAGTATCTATATTTAAAAAGTAAAATGTAGAGGTAAAATTAATTTTAATAAGATAGTTCATCCAACCCAATATATCCAAAATATTATTTCAACAAATGTATAAATTATATATAAATATAATAATTATAGAAATATAACAATCTATAAAATTATTGAGATAAAAATTATTGAGATAATTTGTATTCTATTTTTTTTAACAAGTCTTTGAAATCTCAAGCTTACAGCACATCTCCATTTGAACTAGCCACATTTCAAGTTCTCAATAGCCACACGCGGCTAGGGGCTAACATATTGACAGCACAGCCTTAGAGGAATGGACACTTGCTATCAATTTCCTATAAAAAGAATTATTTCTGTAATGAGAATATATTCTTAAAATAAGATGCAAAATTCATGCTTATCAATATCCCAAAATAATTAAAAGGATTCAATTCTCACCAAAAGCAACTCTTCCTTTTACATACTCAGTTATCCAGTATCAACATGTAATCTCAAGCTGTAGTTTTGAATTCTTATTGCTGCCAGATAAAAATTAGAGATCTCTCATTCTAGGTATCCATCTAGCTTGTTCCACACAAAGCTGTCCCAACCTTGTCTATGAAAATATGGCTCTGGGACAAGGGAAGACAGGTTAATGGAATAGTGCACACAGTGAAAAGAATGTATAACAACAAGGCATAAGAATTAGTGTATTTTCAATTCTATTTGCAATTTCAAGACTTGACATAGCATTTCCACTAATTCTTGTTTCCTTAATTAACTTTTTATGCTCTCCTATCTCCTTATCTCTAAGCAACTCTAGAAATTTAATGAGAATTGATTTCATCATGAGGATTTTCTAAGTAGAAAAACCCTACTTTAGAAAACCCTTCAAATCTATGGGAAAAAATACCAGCATTTTTATTTAAGAGGCAAAAAACCAATACCAAAAATGTCCTCCTGAAATTCATTAAGCAGTACCACATGCATTCATTTATTCATTCATTCAATCAGCATCTTTTGAGTATACATTACATGCCATACGTTGTGCATGGAACAGAAATACAACAAAGAACATTCCAGCTTCTGCAGAAGTTTATATTGTATTAGAAGTGACAGACTGTGCACTGTGTGTACACAGAAGTGCGTAAGGTGCTCTAAGAGAAGTGTGCACAGGTCATTTGAAGAGGCATCTAGAAGGCACTTAAGCTCACTTAAGTGGGCCAGGTACCTCTGGTAGTAATAACAGCTAAGCTGAGCCCTGAAGGATAAGTAGACATTTTAAGGCCAAAGTAAAGGAAGAGAGGGAAAAAAACAAACAGTGTTACTTGAAAGAATTCAGGTTCAAATGAGGCAGTCTTTATGGAGCTCTAAGAAAGTTTATCCGGCTAGTCTGTAAATATGAGGAAAGTGTGGCAAGAAATGATGCTGGGGAATTTAGTAAGCAGAAGCCAAATTTTGAAGGGCCTAGTAAACCCATGCCAAGGATGAGGAGCTACTGAAGGGATTTATGTAGAAAAGTGGTTTAGCATATTATGCATTATAAAAGTCATTCTGGCTGTTCTGTGGATACCACGTGGCTGGGGAGCAATATTGGAATGAGGAAACTCGTTGAAAGAATGGTACGCTTTAATAATTGGCAATTATCTGGACATCTAGTGATTAGAGGCAAGTAAAAGGAGAACGTGGTAATGATTCCCAGGTTTCCTTCTCTGGCAATAAATGGGTGGTAATGCCATTCATTAAGGCAGGGGATCATAATAATAGATGCTAAATCAGGCACTTGCTCTGTGCCAGGTACTGTACTTGTTTTTCGTATGAAGCAATTTAATCTTCACAACAACTGTACAAAGTGAATTTATAATTATCCCAACTTAACTGTTGCAGCAATAAAGACATAGAAAGTTAAATAACTTGTCCCAGATCACACAACTAAATAGGTATTGGAGCCTAGATTTCAATACAAGCATCTGTTTCCAAATATACCAACGTTGGCCAGTACATTGAAAATACATTGGAAATATAGGAATCACGTAAAGCCTATTCTGATATTTTGTTTTGGTCCATGATGGTTTTAAAGAATGTTATATTGTTACCATAATTTCTGAGCCTTTCCTGGGAAGAGATGCAGGCCCAAAGGTACTTATTCAAAGAAAGTTTATTCCATTCAACTAGAAATCTCCCAGCAGCATCTGAATCACTACTTGACTAGCCAATATAATTCTTTTAGGACTTTTAACATGAAATTGATAAAACATGTCCATCCATGAAGGATTTTAACATTAAAAAACATTATGTTTCTAGGGCCAGCCTGGTGGCGTAGTGGTTAAGTTCACGTACTCCACTGCGGTGGCCAGGGTTTGCAGGTTCGGATCCTGGGCATGGACGTACGCACCGCTCGTCAAGCCATGCTGTGGCGGCATCCCATATAAAGTAGAGGAAGATGGGCACGGATGTTAGCCCAGGGCCAATCTTCCTCAGCACAAAGAGGAGGATTGGCAACAGATGTTAGCTCAGGGCTAGTCCTCCTCACAAAAAAACAAGCAAAAAAACACATTATGTTTCTGGAAAGCATTTCCATTTGGAGTACTAAATTAAAATTGTGAGTGGGTTATTGTTAGGGTGACCCTGGTCCCAGTTTGCCCAATACAGCACTGGTTTATGCTTGTTATCAATACATAATTATTAGTATTAATAGCCCCTTATTTAACTTTCAAAGACATTCTGGCTTAGAGGATAAATTAATTAGTGATCCTATGGGTTGGGCACACACAAAGAAGAGAATATTCCTATATTTTGATACTGTGTGGATCAGTATCACTGATGAGTATCACTGATCACAGTATCATTTGGATACTGTGAGTGTGTGTGTGTGTATATGTGTGATGGGAAAGTATCTCTAATTACTAATGAGGGAAATCCTTGTTTTACCCAGGGTCCATATACTTCCAAACCCCTACCTCACTGACATCTCTACTCCCTCCTCCTCAGCCTATGTACCTATAAATGACTATAAAGCCAAAAATGAAGGCTACAAACCTTTACTACTAAGCTCAAAAATTATGGAATAATTGCAGAAATGAAAGATCCAGACTGACACACAGCAAATGTTCCCTCTTCCTGATTTTGGATCCCAGATTTTTAAAAGATTCCAAGAACTGGGGAAATTGAGGAGAGAGAAACCACATAGATAAGAAAGAAAGAAACAGAAACCGCAATAACATCAACCAAACAGAGGGCAGGAATCCAAGTAGAATCCATACTGTGTTATTTCATACATAACTTTCTGTTATGTCCAATTGCCAGCAGTCATGCATGGCTCATCACTTGACTAGTTTGAGGGGACTCTACTCAGTCCTTCCATGCGCTCCATCAGACCCACCCCCAGTGTATACAATGTGCAATCCAGAGGCCCAACACACTTGAACAACTTGGAATATTGGAGGGAGATGACTATATGGAGGAAAAATCTTTTCCTTGACCAAAGTGAAATAAAAATGCTATAAAACATTTAACTTTATTGTGTTTCATTGACAGGGTTATTTTATTTCATTTTCAGGTACTTTGCAAGAAAAGATAAAATTACATAATACTTTTACTCCCTCTTTACTCCCACCTCTGAGTGGGGCCAACAGTCCATAGCAGTAGCAAAGAGAATAAGAAATCTCAACAACAGATTGTCTGGGTTACCATAAAACCAGACCAGCCTACTTAGGACACCAGGGATGAGCCTCTATGTGTTTCCAGACCATGGTCTTCCAGGCAAAATAACACATTCATTTCCATTCAGTGTCAGCTGGCTGCAGTGAATGAATGATTTATATTTATTGAGCACCTCCTCTGTACAAGACACTGATATAGACATTTGGGATACATTAGTGAACAAAACTGTGGCAGATTGTGTTTTCCAAATATTGCTGCACCTGTATATCCCATCCCACGTCTTCTTGCAATGTGATGTTGACCTCCTCTCTCAAGAGTCTAGGGCCTCTGATTTCAGCAGAAGGGATGTTGCATGATTTTGGGGATTAGGTTATAAATGATGATACAGCTTCTGACTCATTTTACCTTTCTTGGAATACACACCTAAAGAATCCTGTCAATATCTGAGAAGTCAGATCAGATGGAGTAGCCACATGGAAATAGAGAGATGCCTGAAAAACCTTAGCCGTTCCAGCCTCAAGTTCAAATACATCCTGCTCTGTCTAAATGAAACAAACTCCTGCCCCCTATACTTCCCTGAGCTGCCCGCTAATGATGACATTTATGAGGCGCACAGATGAGATAACATTCACAAGCAGCAGCAGGAGCACCAAGTTGAGAACCTGGAGAACCTCCATGGAGCCATATACACACAAGGCAGCTGGACTGAGAGCTGGCACTCTATTTTCCTCCTCCACTTTGAATCCTCATTCAAGATTTCTACAAACATACACACACACACACACACACACACACAAGTCTTCACCCCTGAGGCACCAGATATGTGAATGATTGAAGCTTCGGATGATTCCAGCCCCTAGACTTCAAGCTTTGCCAGCTGACACTGAGTGGAAAGAATTGAGCTGTGCCGACCAAACCCTGTCAGATGGCAAATTTGTGAGCAAAATAAACGCTTTCGTTTAGTCATGAAGTTTGGAGATTGTTCGTTATGTAGCACCAGATAACTAGAACAACAAGAGACAGAGATGCCTGTTTGGTAGCATTTGCTGATTGATATTGTGTGAATACCCCTACCACGGCTGACTTCCACCTACTAATGGTTTGACTGGCTCTCAGAATTCCATAATATCATCAATTCTCACAAGCCAGTGTGAGCCAGCTCAAGCACAACACTGCCTGTCCTTGTGGAGCTTACATTCTAGTGGGAGGAGGACAGGTTCAACATTCAGGAACCAATCAGAGAAATTCACCATATCAACAGACTAAAGAAAAAAAATTATCATCATCGTAAGTATAGAAAAGCGGCAAAATTCAACATGTATTCATGTCAAAAATTTTCAGCAGGGGGCCGGCCCCATGGCTTAGCGGTTAAGTGCACGTGCTCCGCTGCTGGCGGCCCGGGTTTGGATCCCAGGTGCGCAGGGACGCACCGTTTGTCCAGCCATGCTGTGGCGGCATCCCACATACAGCAACTAGAGGGATGTGCAACTATGACATACAACTATCTACTGGGGCTTTGGGGAGAAAAGGGGAAATACAAGGAGGAGGATTGGCAATAGATGTTAGCTCAGGGACGGTCTCTCTCTGCAAAAAGAGGAAGATTGGCATGGATGTTAGCTCAGGGCTGATCTTCCTCACAAAAAAAAAAAATTTTCAGCAAACTGAGAAGAGAGAGGAATTTTCTCCAAAATCCTACAGCTAACATTATACTAATAGTGAAAGATTGAAGGCTTTCTCCCCCAAATTAGGAACAAGACAAGGATGTTCATTCTTATCACTCCTATTCAACATCATCATGGAGGTTCTAGCCAGTGCAATGAAGCAAGGAAAAGAAATAAAAGCCATGCAGATTGGAAAAGAATAAAAAAGTATCTCTACTTATAGACAACATGCTTTTCTATGTAGAAAATCTCAGAGTCTACAAAAGAAGCTACTAGAACTAATAATTGAGTTTAGCAAGTTTGTAGGATACAAGGTCAATATACAAAAATCAACTGTCATTCTATATGCTAGCAATGAACAACTGGAAATTGGAATTGAAAAGTCCAGAAAATGGTAATACTTAGTTATAAATCTAACAACACGTGCAAGATTTGCATACGAAAATCTACAAAACATTGATGCAAGAAATGTTAAAAGTTTAAAGAAATACAGTGTAAGAAAATATATTATGATCATGGATTACAAGACAATATTGTTAAAATGTCAATTCTCTGGAAACTATTCCATAAATTTAATAATTCCAATTAAAATCGCAGCAACATTTTTTGTAGAAGTCGGCAAGCTAGTTCCAAAATTATATGGCAAAGCAAAAGAAGTAGAATGGCCAAAACAATTTTGAAGAAGAGCAGCAAAGGAGGTGAACTTACACCACTGAATATGAAGACTGAGTATAAAGCTACAGTAATCAATATAGTATGGTATTGGAAAAAAATGGACATAGAGATTAGTGGAGTAGAATATAGACTCCATGAATAGACTCCTACATACATTGTCAATTGATTTTATACAAAAATGCAGTTCAAAGGAGAAAAGATATTCTTTTCAACAAACAGTGCTAGAAAATTACACACATATACAAACAAAATGGATCTTGATCCTTACTTTGCACCATCTCCAAAAATTAGCTCAAAATGGCCATGGACTATAGAGTTGAATGCAAAAGCTAAAACTATGAACATCTAGATGAAAAATTAGGAGAAAGTCTTTGCAGTCTTGGGTTAGGTAAAGTTATTTTAGGTAAAACACCAAAAACACAATCAATAAAACTAAAAAGGGACAATGCTTCTGTAACTGATTATTGTCTATATTCATTTATTACTACTGTAGGTATCAATAATTGAATGTTGTACAAAGAAATTCTATGTTGCATTTGTAGTAAGAGAAAGTAAAACGTCAGATGTTAGATCCTTACTATTAATTGTTTTTTTTTCTGTCTCTAGCTGAACCACCCTGTACCAATCTCTGTTCAACCGCCAATGTGATTATTTTTCAACAAAGGCTTACCCTTGTTTTTCTATGCTAAAAACATTTAATATCCTCCAGAAAATCTACAGGATAAAGTCTAGATTTGTTTAAATGTGTCATTTAAGGCCTCTTCCTTCTTCTCCAGCCCATGCTCCGTTATTCCTCACATCTTGTGTTGTACATACCCACTCCACTAGTGGGTCAATGCAAGAGACTTACTGTAAAAATGGAAGGAGCTGAAGCAGGGTACCTACAGGAAATCTCAAAACTGACCAGAAAGTCTCCTTTCCAGGACAGGGCCTGACACTGAGAAGAAAATGCTGGGAGTAAAATCAAAATTGCGAGAAGATGGCTACACTAACGGAGGTGGCTCTTAATTTTATGCTAATATGAAGTGGCAGCTCCAGAGAACTCAAAAATGAGCAAGCATGAGTAAGCCAAGAGAATTTACAGATCTGAGTGGCCAAAAAGGAATTTGCATAAAGCTGTGAGAAGCATTCTTAATACAATTGCAGTGTTGGTCCTGTCAAACATATTCATGGACATTCCCGTAAAAGTCCAAAGTATGGAAGACTAGAAGACAAAGTTCTACAGTGTTCCTTGCCTTGTCTCTCTTCTCAAAATTAATTTTGAAAATTGTCAATAGTGTAAGCCACTTATCTGTGTGTCATAATTCTGAGGATTCTTCATTAACGACTACATTAAAGAATTTTGATCCTTAGTCAGCCCTCTGATCTGGATTCATCTGTGCTGAAAGAAAGTGCCCATATTCAAAGCCACTGGGACTGTACAATGGGAAAGTACACACATTCTAAATTGAAGTAGTAACTCTCTAAAAAATCCTCTGACTATCCTTTATGATAGTCTTTATTACTTTTATTTATTTTTTAAAATATCTGTGGTTGTTTTTCTTTTTACATTTTGACCCCTTTCACTCATTTTTCCGATCCCCACCCCTGCCTCTGGAAACCACCAATCTGTTCTCTGTATTTATGAGCTTGGGTGTTTTTTTTTCTTGTTGGTCTTGTTGTTTATACTCCTCATGTAAGAGAGAGCATATGGTATTTACCTTTCTCTGTCTGACTTATTTTGATTGACCTAATGCCCTTGAAGTCCATCTATGTTGTCACAAATGGCAAGATTTCCTTCCTTTTTATGGCTGGATAATAATCCATTATATACATACATATATATTTATTTATTTATATTTATATATACCACATTTTCTTTATCCATTCATCCATTGATAGACACTTAGGTTGCTTCCATGTCTTGGCTATTGTAAATAATGCTGCAATGTAGATGAGGGTGCATGTATATTTTTGAGTTAGTGTTTTCAATTTCTTTGGATAAATACTCAGAAGTAGAATTGGTGGATCATATGGTATCTATTTGTAATTTTTTGAGGAATCTCCACATTGTGTTCCATAGTGGCTGCACCAATTTACATTCCCACCAACAGTGCACGAGGGTTCCCTTTTTTCCACATCCTCACCAACACTTGTTATTTCTTGACTTTTTGAAAATAGCCATCCTACCAGATGTGAGGTGATAGTTCACTGTGGTTTTGATTTACATTTCCCTGATGATTAAGGATATTGAGTATCTTTTCAGGTACCTGTTGGTCATCTACATTTCTTCTTTGGAAAAATGTTTATTCAGAGTTTCTTCCCGTTTTTTAATTGGATTGTTTGTTTTTTTACTAGTGAGTTGTATGAATTCTTTATGTATTTTGAATATTAGCCCCTTATCAGATGTGTGATTTACAACTATTTTCTCCCATTCAATAGGCTGCCTTTTCATTTTGTTGATGGTTTGCTTTGCTGTGCAGAGGCTTGTTAGTTTAATGTAGCCCACCTGTTTATTTTTGTTTTTTATGCTTTTGCTTTTGGCGTTAGATTCAAAAAAACATCACCATGACCTATATCAAGCAGCTTACTGCTTATGTTTTCTTCTAGGAATTTTATGGTTTCAGGTTTGCATTCAAGTTTTTAATCAGTTTTGAGTTAATTTTTGCATATGGGGTAAGATAGTGGTCGAGTTTCATTCTTTTGCATGTGGCTGTCCCCTTTTCCTAACATCATTTATTGAGAAGACTATCCTTTCCCCATTGTATATTTTTGGCTCCTTTGTCATAAAATAATTGACCATATATACGTGGGTTTATTTCTGGGTTATTTTATTCCATTGATCTATGTGTCTGTTTTTATGCCAATGCCACATTGTTTTTGTTACTATTGGTTTGTAGTATAGTTTGAAAACAGGGAGTATGATGCCTCCAGCTTTGTTCTTCTATGTCAAGACTGCTTTGGCTATTCAGGGTCTTTTGTGATTCTATACAAACTTTAGGATTATTTGTTCTATTTCTGTGAAAAATGCCACTGGAATTTTGATAGGGATTGCATTGAATCTGTAGATTGCTTTGGGTAGTATGGACATCTTAACAATATTGGTTCTTCTAATCCATGTGCATTGAATATCTTTCCATTTACTTGTGCCTTCTTCAATTTCTTTCATTAATGTCTTGTAATTGGCAATATACAGGTCTTTCACCTCCTTGGTTAAATTTATTCCTACATATTTTGTTATTTTTGATGCAATTCTAAATGGGATTGTTTTCTTAATTTCTCTTTCTGATAGTTATTAGTGTATACAACAGAATTTTGTGTATGGATTTTGTATCCTGCAAATTTACTGAATTTGTTTATTACTTCTAACGGTTTTTTGATGGAGCCTTTAGGGTTTTCTATGTATAGTATCATATCATCTGCAAATAGTGACAGTTTTACTTCTTCCTTTCCAATTTGGATGTCTTTTATTTCTTCCACATGCCTAATTATTCTGGCTAGAACTTCCAATACTTTTGAATAAAAGTGATGCGAGTGGGCATCCTTGTCTTGTACCTGATCTTGGAGAAAAGCTTTCAGCTTTCCACCGTTGAGAATAATGTTAACTGTGGGCTTGTCACATATGGCCTTTATTATGTTGAGATGCATTCCCTCTATACTCACTTTATTGAAAGTTTTTATCATAAATTGATGTTGAATTTTGTCAAATGCTTTTTCTGCATCCATTAAGATGACCATATGATTTTTATCCTTCATTTTGTTAATGTGGTGTATTACATTGACTGATTTGCAGATGTTGATCCATCCTTGCATCCCTGGCAAGGGATGCATATCCCACTTGATTATGGTGTATGATCCCTTTAATGCATTGTTGAATTTGGTTTGGTAACATTTTGTCAAGGATTTTTGAATTTATGTTCATCAGAGATATTGGCCTGTAATTTTTTTTTCTTGTGGTATCCTTGTCTGGTTTTGGTATCAGGGTAATACCGACTTCATAAAATGAGTTTGGAAGAGTTCCTTTCTCTTCTAATATTTTTGGAAGAGGTTGAGAAGGATTGATATTAATTCTTCTTTAAATGTTTGGTAGAATTCATCAGTGAAGCTGTCTGGTCCTAGACTTTTATTTGTTGAGAAGTTTTTGATTACTGATTCAATCTCCTTACTAGTAATCAGTCTGTTCAGATTTCTATTTTGTCATGATTCAGTCTTGATAGGTTATATATTTCTAGGAATTTATCTATTTCTTCTAGCTCGTCTAATTTGGTGGCATAGAATTGTTCACAGTAGTCTCTTATGATCCTTTGTATTTCTGTGGTATCAGTTGTAACATCTCCTCTTTCATTTCTGATTTTATTTATTTGTGTCCTTGTTTTCTTGCTGATTCTAACTAAAGTCTTGTCAATTTTGTTTATTTTTTCAAAGAACCAGCTCTTAATTTCATTGATCTTCTCTACTACCTTTTTAGTCTCTATTTCATTTATTTTTTCTCTAATCTTTGTAATTTCCTTCCCGCTACTAACTTTGGGCTTTGTTTGTTCTTCTTTTTTTAGTTTCTTGAGGTATAAAGTTAAATTGTTTAAAACTTTTCTTACTTTTTGAGGTAGGCATTTTTTGCCATGAACTTCCATCTTAGAACTGCTTTTGCTGATCCCCTACTCTATGACCCCCACATTAAGACAATGTTTTATGATAGTCATCATTATCTTTAAACAGTGAAAGAATTTTTAGTTTGTAGCAAATTAGATAGAGTCATTATGCCATTTGTAATAAACCTTAGTGGGTTGTCTTCTCAGCATCCATTTTCCCTTTCTTCTACCAACAGAACTTTGAATTACATCAAAGAATACACCTCTATCACATCCTATTTCAGGAGTACTGATCCAACTCCCTGCTCCAGTGGAAAGCCATTTAGTTTAAGCTTATCGTATCTTTCCATTTGCCCCCACAGTGACTGGTACAAGAATGGGGATATAAGTCATTCAGAATCAATTAGATTTGGAGAGACACTTCCTGTAGATTAAAAATTCTTCTTCTTTATCAAGAGTACCAGAATAGATATCTTTTTCTCTGCTGGTTCTAAATGTATAATTTACCTAGCCCCTGGCAAATTTGGGGTTACAAGGAGAGAGTCAACTTGAGAGTGAAGTTAATACCAAGGAAGTAGAACATAAAAATGTGTTCTGGTCAGATCTTTGAACCCTGAATCACATTATTCACTTTATTTCTTTAAACTGGATTGGGTCAGATTTTCTAAAGTATCCTGATACTAAGGAGCATAGTATATAGCAAAATCAAAATTGGAGTATTTCATGTTTTCTTCAAAACTTCTGTACCAAGGTGTTCTGAATCTTTGGTCTAAAAGATATGGCATCAAGTTAGTTCCTACATTGTAATAACCCAACTCTTTCCTCCTACTTTCATTCTGTCTTACTCTCCACAGCCCTCACAACATTTCTAGAGGGGGCATCCCATAGCAGTAGAAAAGCACACTATTTAATCTCAAAACTTATTTTTCATGACAACTTACAAAATAAGTGAGTTTGATATGTTATCAAATACCTTGGGAATTTTATAAACGATAACCATCAAAAATCAGTGCAGATTCTCTTTTGTTTACCTGAGTCTTGGTACCTTTCCATCCTAATTGGAGCTTCAGAAATGTGAAAGATTTAAAGCATCTCTTTACATGATACATGGACAATTGGAAATAAATGTTCATGTAATGTTGTCATATGAGAAAAAAAAGTTTTAAGAGTGATATTCTTTATACAGCACATACTTGTAACAAAGATTTTAGATCACCCAACATTGTCATTTCCTTTTCTCTTTTAATTTTTAAGTAAAACAAAAATTACCAACTAACAGCTTCACTGACTTGTACTGTTTTTAAAGTTTTTGGGAAAAACTATTACATATCACTCCATCTTAACACTTTACTAACACTAATACTTGTAAATTGCATTCTAGTGCTTGTCTAGGCACATATTTTATGTAATGTTCAAATTTCATATTCATTGCTTTACTCTGTTTTTTCATTTAACATTTTAATATTGTAATTTTTCCATGTTGATACATAGTCTGAATAATTATCATTTTCATGGCTTTATAAGATTTCATTAAGTGAATGCCAAAACGTATTTAGCCACATTTTCTGCTATTATCTTTTAGAGGAAACATATTTATCTGGTCATCAATTCTCTGTAGAACATAATTTCAGATATTTAAAAAAATGTTTGGATGTAAAAATTTTTCTTTAGCAGAGCACTTACCTTTGGCATCTATTGAAGAATGCAAAGCAATCCAACTCCGAGGCCAATGTACATTGTATCAGATTATTCTGTACCCACTCAGGAGGGCTCATTCATCTATTCAAATTTGGAATGTCAGTTTCTCAGTCGAAGGCCCAGGAATAGCTCTTCTTTAAATTGTCTATGAGGAAATGGTAGATTTCCCATCTAGTATCCAGCTGCTTGCTACATACCTAGCCTAAGCACACAGATATATCCTAGGTTTGGTATTGGCTTTAACTTTTAAAATATTACAAAACACATTTAGGTCCTTGAATTTACCAAATTTAAACTTTGGGGTTTCTTAACTTCTATTTCACTTCTCCAAAACACTCATAATGAAGGCTCATCTCTACAGATATTTTCCAATCTATTTTTGTACAAAGTTAAGCTTCTTTTTCCTAGCAATTCTCTACATGAATTTGCTTACTTTTCGCCACCCTCAGAGGGGGGAAAAAAATCCAGAGACCTATTTAGTAGTAAAAACTCCTTATTGGCTTTAAAACCTCAAAGCATTGATATGAGAATAAAGTTATAATAGCTAACATTTATGGAGAACTTAGTATTAGCCAAGCACAGTACAAAGTGCTTCATATATTTTTAATTTAATCACCACAAAAATCTTATAAGTACTATCATTAACTTCATTTTTTAGAGGAGAAAATGGAGTTTTTAAGGTTTATGAATAACTTACTCAAGATCACATTACGTGTAAATGTTAATGTTGAGACAGGATTGATATTTAATTCTATTTAACTTAAAAATCAACAAGAAAACTCAAGAATTAAATACCAACCTCACCCAGAGAAGATGAGAAAATGAGAGCTTTTTAATTATATGAAAATATACTAAATAATATATTTCCCAAATACATTTCTATGAAGTATGGTATGCCTTCTCTCATTCCCCACATGCCCACATCTGATAGAAAAACCTATAAGGGCATTGTTTCTAGATAAGGTTTCAGAATCTTCCTCAAGACAGTGGTCTAGGCAGTCACCACCAATCATCTGGGGCAGACTACAGAGATGAATCCTATTGCCCTCCTAGGAGACGGATACAGGCCTATTGACTGGACTTTTCCAAAAAAGCAGCTGTGGTTTGTGCACTAAATAAAGATAGTGGGATAATAACATCATCTACTTCATAAAACTGTTGAGATGATCAAATGAGCTAAAACAAAGTCCCAGATAACTTTGGCTTGATAAATGTTTACTGTATTAAAAAAAACATTATTTTGAGCTAAGCCCTTTTTTACATTCCTGAGATACATCAGTGAAAGCAACAGACACAAATCCACCTCACTACTACCACTTTTCACAAAGCTTAAGGTAAACAAGGAGTATTCTCCAAATTCATTTGGTCATGTCTTCAGTCATTCATTCATATATTTATTCATCCAATGTTTTCAACAAACACTCTGATTATTCACTATGTGCCTAGAACTGATCTTTGTTTGAAGAATGTATATAAAAAAATGCAACCCTGGCCTTAAAAAAATACCCTTACTCAATCAGGAGAGCCAGAAATAAACAAAACACAACTAACTATAACAGAATTTCTGAGGCATTATAATATAGCTAAATATAAACAGCTACGGAAGTACAAGCAATAGTGAGTCTTCTTAAAGATATGAACCTTGATCTAAAATAGAAATATATAACGTAGTTATATTTTAAAAGTCTTAGTAGATCTGAGTATTATTTTAAAGGGTAGTGTCCTTTCTCATTTAGTTTTAACAGAAAGTTCCTTTCACTTAGTTATATTTACCTGCTTTTTAAAAAGGAAAAGGCACTGTTAGTCCACACTATACTTAAATAGATGCACAACATCTATTAAGCATGTGTGGTAAGTGAATCAGTACGGTACAATTGTCACATGTCCAAACCCATATTATCTGAAGGAACATTGTAATTCAGAGGTGGTCCTGGGAAGGCCTCATAGGTTTAATTTAATTAGTAAAGTTCTGGCCTGTTTCTAGTATTAACATATGATCTTTTGTCTCTGTGGAGTGGGCTGTTCATCATGCTTTCTGCCTAAAGCTTAGAGCACATTGATTTCCAATTACCAGTTTATAGAACCCTCAAGTCATCGCTATCAAATGACTGTTTTCAACCAAGCAGTTTAAAAATTATGCAAGTCAACTCAAGTAACTGAAGCATTAATCAAAATTTGCAGATTGTATAGAAGGACCTAGGAGATGTGAAAGCACTGTTCAGGATTGTGGAAAAACCTGAGAACAAGGTGACTGGAGAGCCGTGGCTCTAAAATGATCTGTCACTGTAACTAACTGATATATGTTGGTCATATTTCTATAGATTAGAAATTTCCAATTTTATTATGAATAGATAATTCTCTATAAAGTTAGAGTAAACTACTAATACATATATAAGATTAGGTCATGAAGAATATGATAATTCTACTGAGTATATGACCTATCTTGGAAATTTTAAAGGCCTCATGTGAGAATTCAGGCAATTTAAACATCAATATATTTAATGCCATGCATATCAGTTAGAATTAGAATCATTTGAGAGTAATGAAGACCTAAAATAATATTGGTTAAGCAAGACAGAATTTTATTCCTTAATAGGCTAGAGGGAGGTGGCAGCTGTAGTCCATGGAGTCTTCAGGAACCAAGATCCCTTCCAGCTCTTTGCTACATCACCTGTAGGGTGTAGTCCTCAGCTTTATGGTTCAAAAGGGAAGTTAGAACTCCAGGGATCAGATATGTGTTACAGACAGCAGGAAAAAAGAGAGGTAAAAAAAGAAAGGGAGCAGGGGCCAGCCCGGTGGCGCAAGCGGTTAAGTGCGCACGTTCCGCTGCGGTGGCCCGGGGTTCGCCGGTTCGATCCCGGGTGCGCACCGATGCACCGCTTGTTAAGCCATGCTGTGGCGGCGTCCCATATAAAGTAGAGGAAGATGGGCATGGATGTTAGCCCAGGGCCAGTCTTCCTCAGCAAAAAAGAGGAGGATTGGCATTGGATGTTAGCTCAGGGCTGGTCCTCCTCACAAAAAAAAAAAGGGGGGAAAAAGTCAGCTATTATAAGTTAGGATTCCCAGAAGCCACCACATATTTAAGTTTGATTAGCCAGATGCAGTCACACAGTCACTCCTGGCTGCAATAAAGGCAGAAAAAGGGTCTTTTTATTCTGGCAACCATCTGCTCCTGCTGAAACCTGGACATCTTATGACTAGGGGACAAGAGAAGAATGAACATTAGAAGGTCTCCTGAGAGTCTCTGCCACACTATTTGATTAATCAGGTGATTTAAAAAATACTTTGCTAATATAAAAATAAACTAAAGATGCATTATCCATAGACAACAAACTAAGAAGACAATAGCGTAAAATGGCCAGATTGAGAAATAACAAACTAAAGAATTAAAATCAACTTTCCTAATGTTAGAAGTCAGGAAGAGGGGCCAGCCCCGGTGGCATAGTGGTTAAGTGCACGTGCTCCGCTGCTGGCGGCCAAGGTTCAGATCCCAGGCATGCACCAACGCACTGCTTGTCAGGCCATGCTGTGGCAGCGTCCCATATAAAGTGGAGGAAGATGGGCACAGATGTTATTCCAGGGCCAGTCTTCTTCAGCAAAAAGAGGAGGATTGGCATGGATATTAGCTCAGGGCTGATCTTCCTCGCAAAAAAAAAAAAAGAAGAAGAAGTCAGGAAGAGTTGGGAAGAAAAAAAATATGTTCTCAGTAAGTGAATAGGAATGAAAAGGAAGGACTCTATAGATCTTTATCAGCAGAGGGAACAAGCAGATAAAGAATTAAAATCAAATCCAATTGGAGAAGGAAGCTTTGAACAGAAAAAATGTGGCCAAGACATTTAGAGCTCTAGAAATTATCCAAACAGATGACTAAGTTAAGATTTAATTCTTTAAAGTAAATTTAATATTTAAAAGTTGTTATTTTGAGTCTACTAAATTTAAAATGAGAACAGTGCTAGGAGCTCTAAAAGATACCCAAAAAACCTTTTTTTAAAAAGATGATAAGATCCATATCATACAGGACTTTACAACCTCATGTGGAAAGAAACAATTTCATTCCATAGTGTTAATAATTCTATAATAAATAAGTAAATAATGGAAGACATGACATAATGAGTAACTGTGGAGGAATGTATTAGAGCTGGACCTTGTAGGAAAATAAGGATATCAACAGGCAACATAGAGATGAGCTGGGGAGTAAGAGGTGGGAATGCAGCAGGAGAGGCATTGTACAACCTCTAATTCATGCAGGATATAAAAGATTCATTTGTGTAGGAAATATTATATAGTTTCCAGTCTACCCTAGACTACTAACCTGTCTGTGCTCATATCCCAAACCCATTCCTAATTAGGTTGAGAAGAAAGAAATCATCACTGTTTAGCAGCTGGTCATCACGCACCATTGGTTTGTTCTACCACACTTTTGTAAACATCTTTCAAACAAGTCTTAGTAAAAAATCATCGTATGTTACTGCAAAATTCAAAGCAAGCACTAGAGATCAGGAATTTCAAATAATCTATGGATGTGCAAGATCTCTAATACAGAGAGGTGATTCCAAACTATAAAATAAGACTATCTCCAAGGACTGAGAATACCAACAAGACATCTATCCCCTGTACCCTAAGTGGTGGGGGCCACTCACAAAAATAATCTTAGGAGTGTGAAACTATTTTATTGATTCCCAAAGCCTAACAACAACAAAAAAGAAAACAGAAATTTATCTTCAGTAATATCAGACAAGTTAATGAATAAGTGTATTTCCTTGCTTTTAACTGTATCCACAATTCAACATGGTAAAACTGGTTGTCTTGGGATAATACCAAATCTTGGTATTCAGTTTTATATGCCATTGATTAATTAAAAATGGAAAAATAAATTGTTATTCAATAAGGACTTTGTTGCCAAAACTTCTTCCAAAAGTGAAATTTCTTAAGTTGAAAGAATAAAAGTAAAGAATTCCTGGTAATAAAATTGGGAAACATTGAGCCAACATCGAGAAATGACAGAATGTTACATCTTTGTGGAAGATCATTCAGTTAAGTAGTATTTCTCCATATTTAGGTTCTTTTTCTGGATAGTTGAAAAGGCATCACTCTATTTTTATTAATAATTAGTATTTTAATGCAAATATAATAAAAAATTTAATTTATCCTCCATGTTTTTTTCAAAGTAACAGTGAAGAAAGTTGTCAAGAACAGTATTTCTTCTTGCATCATCTCAAACTGTCCTGAGATAGTTAATAGTATCCTAAAAGTAAGAAGTTACTAAGATTTTTCAAAACAAGATTTGTCTGTAAACAATTACTTTAAAACTTAGCCACAACATTAAAACATGTTGGTAATAATAAACTAGTGAGACTATGTCACCTGATTTTTTGATATTCCTGTCAAAACAAGCATAAGGTTTATTCCACCAAAAAAAATTTTTTAATCAATGTTGGCTGGAACATTTCTGACATACAGCACAGCTTTGATTCTGAAAACAAAATTTGGATATTCAATAGGGAATTACAGAGCAAAATCAAAGAGACTGGATTAGAAATCAGTAACTCTAGATCTACTTTCAGATAAGACATTAGCTTCTACAATTAGACCAATCAGAGACTTCCAAAGCAGGAGGTAGATGTCTCCAGAACTGTGCAACACAACTAGGTGAGAATAGGAAGAAATTACTACAAAATATTTTACGTAAAATATAGTTTAAAAGAAATGAGATTTTACTAGTATTTAATATATGAATTGACAGTAGTGAATGTATAAAATATACATGTATTGTAAAACGAAATTTAAGACATTTTTGATAGAGATATGCAATCAAAAAATTTAGAGACCATCAAGCAGGATGACTGGAGGACCTTCCCTATTTTGCAGTTTTATAATATTATTTTAAGGTGGTCACTTACCTTCTCTAATGGAAAGAACCTAGAAGCATTAATAGAACATAGCTCCCAAATGCCTTTAGAAGCAGTAGATAAGGGAATGATTAGAGTGCCCAGCAGAAGGCAATAAGGGGAGATAAAACGAAGAGTACTCACATCACCTAAGCAGATTTACTCCTCATCTCTAGCTGATTGCTGCCATGTATGTTCAGAGTATTTAAGAGAACCCAGAAATTTAAAATTTATGTGAACTTTCATGAGTTTTAGAAGACTATTTAGGGGGAAAAGACAAAACAGAACAAAACAAAATACTATGGTCATGACACAACTATAGCTTGTTAGTTTGCTCTGGGATAGTGGTTAGGAGCATGAACTGAGGACTTAGGCAGAGAGAAGTAAATGCTCAGCTAACAGCTCTATCACCAATAGTTTGACTTGCCTCAATTCCTAATCAGGCTAAGCTTGCTTCCTCGTCTGTAAAATGAGAATAAAAATAGAGCCTGCCTCACTGGGTTGTTGTGAGGATTAAATGAGAAAATGCATGCAAAGTACTTTAGAATTGTGCCTAGTACATAGTAAGTACTCAGTAAATTTCAATTATAATAGTAACAACTGAGTTTTTATTATGTACCAAGCACTTTCAATTATAACACCTGATTTAAATCCTTTCACAAACCAGTGAGAACAATATAATTTGTGTTATAGGAGAGAAAACTGAGACTCTCAGAGAGAAATAAAATATTCCTAAAGTCATGACTGAAAAGTACTACTGAAAGAAGTTGCTGGGATTCCAACTCTGACTATCTTCCCCAAGACCAAAGTTTCAAGCTCTCTACATCAAGCTATTCCTAACAGACACCTATTCTCATTTGTAGAATCGGCATCTTCTGTACTGGAGAAACAATTGAGTAGTTTCAGACTGTGATCTCTTAGTTTTATTTAGAAAATAAAACTGAGCTGACGTGTTTTTCTCTGATGATTTATGATATGAAAACCTCACATAATAATGAAAAATTTTATTATTTTCAAAATTTTACATATTATACTGATCCTGACACCTGGATTAACTCATGAAAGAAAATTAAAACCAGGATTCTTCAAAGAAGTAAACAGACCATATGACATAATTATCAGTATTGCCAAATTAATTAAAAACTCCACCATCCTCTTTTACTACAAATAATCTGACTTTTCACCTAGGAATGCTGTAATTCCCTTTTGTCTCATTTCAAATTAATTTCATATTTTCTAAAGAGAAGAACATAAATGTATTTGTATAAAAGTATGAGGATTGTTATTTATTATTTATGTAACAGACACATACTTTCAAATTTATTAGAAGAGAAGAAATATTTTTAAAGCTTACCAGTTCTTCATCTTGTTAGAAGAAATTCCTCGTAACATTTTATCTTGACTCTCTGTGCAGAGAAATGTAGATGAAGTAAGGCTATCCACTCAACAGAATTTGATCCCCAAACTCCCAGCATTCAATTTTCTGTTGTATACTCTAGGCCAGGAGTTCTCAAACTATAGCTTGTGGATCAAATCTGGTCTTTCATCTGTTTTTGTAAATAAAACTTTATTGGACCACAATCATGCTCATTCATTTATGTATTATCTATGGCTGCTTTTGCATTATGATGGCAGAATTGAGTAGTCGTGACTGAGACCATATAGCCCACAAAGCCAAAAATGTTTACTACCTGGCTGTTTACAGAAAGACGGCTGACTTAGGAGGTCTGAGGTTTTCAAACTCTGTACCTTCCAAAGAAAGGTCTGGCTCTTGACCAGCTCCTGGGAGATAATATCTATGTCCTTGGAATATCCTTCCTGGTAAGAGTGTCTTTGTTCATCTGGGGCCTTGGGCCATGCCAGATAGTTTGTGCTAACAATGTGATTTGTGATGGGTTCCTTGGGTCACAAATTATCAGTTTGTGACCAACATCTGGAGCACCTAGAGACCAATTGCCAAAAAAACTCTGAATACCAAGGCTTGGGTAACTTCACTGGTTAGCAAAACTTCATACGTGTTGTCACACATTGTTGCTGTAGGAATTACATACTGTCCATACCACTCCACTGAGAGAGGGCAACTGCAAGCTTGAGCCTGGTTTCTCCTGGACTCCTGCCCTATGCACATTTTACCTTTGCAGATTTTTATATGTATTCTTTCACTGCAATAAACTGTAACCATGAGTAAATAGGTTTTCTGAGTTCTGTGGGTAGTTCTAATCATTCAACCTGAGGGTGGTCTCCAGGATCCCTGAACTTATCAGATCTTTACAGAAAAAGTTTGCCAACCCCAAAATGTCAAGTGGACAAAAATTATTGTACTTAAGGTCATAAAACATATATATATATGTAAAGTTTTTGAGTTCACATTCTTTTTTTCTAACTTATTAGCAACTTTCCAACAGAAATTGTTTTTTTACCAAATTTTAATCCCTGAAACAAGACCATTCCATCAGTAATCAGCATCAAGCCAATCTATTTCCCTTAATCCACACAAGTTCTCTACTGTAAATATTTTCAGCATATATTTATTTGGAAAAATAAATATTTTTTATAAATAAAAGCAGTGGTGTACATTCTAAAATGCAGATGCATTCTCTACAGTGGCCAGCAGTGGCTGCTAAGATTTAAGCTTATCAAAAATAGTTAGGATGGGGGCTGGCCCGGTGGCGCAAGCGGTTAAGTGCGCGCGCTCCGCTGCGGCGGCCCGGGGTTCGCTGGTTCGGATCCTGGGCGCGCACCGACGCACTGCTTGGTAAGCCATGCTGTGGCGGCGTCCCATATAAAGTGGAGGAAGATAGGCACAGATGTTAGCCCAGGGCCGTCTTCCTCAGCAAAAAAAAGAGGAGGATTGGCGGATGTTAGCTCAGGGCTGATCTCCTCACAAAAAAAAAAAAAAAAAAATAGTTAGGATGAAGTGAACCTATCCTTTAAGTGGTCTTTATTTTCTTATCTTTTAGCTCATACAAAGGTCAAGACAGACTTTAGGAAGTCAAGTTCACATACTGCATTTTCTTGTCTTCAAGTAACATAAAAATAAATTTTCAATGATATATTTATAAAATAAAAAAACAAATTCAGACTTAGCTAGAGAGACTTTATTCAAAAGTATTATTGCAATAGGGGGAGGGAGACAATTGCAATAGGGAGAAAGCTCTGCCCCAAGATCTGCAAGCCTCTCAAAAGTTAAGCATAAAGGGCTTTTCTTTTATAGGGAGGAGTAAATATGCCTAGGAAGAACTAGGGGTGGTGTATTAATCAGGATTCTCCAGAGAAACAGAACAAGTAGAATATGTATAGATATGTACAAGAGAAAGCTGGAAAGCCAGTGGTGTAACTCAGTCGGAGGCAGAAGGGCTGAGAATCGGGGGGCCTATGGTATAAGTCCTGGTCTGAGTCCAAAAGCCTAAGAAACAGGAACACCTATGTCCAAGGGCGGGAGAAGATGGATGTCTCAGCTCAGAGAGAGCAAATTTGCCCTTTCTCTGCCTTTTTGTTCTAGGCCTTCAATGGATTGGATGATGCCCACCTGCATTGAAGACAGCCTTTTTTACTCAGTCTACTGATTTAGATGCTAATCTCTTCCAGAAACACCATCACAGACACATCCACAAATAATGTTTTACCAGCTATCGGGGCATCCCTCAGCCCAGTTAAGTTGACACATAAAATTAGCCATCACATTCCAGGAAGTAGGATGAGCAAGGGCCACACGCTCTGACAGTAGATAAGAGATTGTTTTACCCTGTGGTCAGCCTATTCTTAGGAGGGGCTGTTAAGGAGGGGCTGTGTACTGGCTCAGGCTGAGGGTGGGTCAAAATTCCGGGGCCTAGGGGAAGGAGGGAAACTTAAAGTTTGATGAACAAGTATTTTGTTTCAAGTGATCAGTTGGAACAAAACGGTTCAGCTAATCATATGTCTAGCCTTGTCATAGGTAAACAAGGGGCATTGGTGAGTCTTATCTAAGTCATATTGAGTAGGATGTTTCTTTACAGTAAGCCATTTAACAGACATAAAAAGAGTGGGGGGACTTCTTGCTGTGTTTCAAGAGGTTAGGGCTCAGGTAAAATTCAACATTGTCAGATCATGCAATTAACAACAACAACAAAATCATTTAGGTACTATGATGCTGCAGGACGTCAGAAATATAACCAGTGAATGTAATGGGAGAATTGAATTCGTTTTGAGGAAAACAAATAAGGCAAAATAATACTAATAATCTATTAGCCTAAGGGAATGACTTCAAAGCCATTTTAGTATTAAAGACACTTCAGGAGTGGAAATGCCTTGTTAAAATAAGAGGAAAATAAACTTTATGTTTTACTAACATAGCAAGAATCTAAGCCTGCCTCTATAGAAATCTAAATAGTATCTAATCACACAGAAAGGGTGCCAACAGAGAAGAAAGGGAACTATTATCTGAGCATTACCCACTTATCTCAGGTTATGAGCTTAGAACAAGAAATTTCTAAACTTTACATAATTTCCTTATATTATTTTTCTTTATATTGGCAAAGCAAAGGATGCAGCAGGAGAATTTTAGTAATGCTAGTAATTCATAAATCTTTAGAATTTGGGGGAAATTATATTTAATATTTCTATTTAATTAAGCAAGTAATTTAGATTGAAAATAAAGATCATTGAGCCTATACTCTGAGCCAGGCACTAGTCTAGGTGGTAGCGTTAGTGTGGAGAGATACAAATAAAGTCCTGACTTTATTATGGTGCTTCATTTCCAGTGGGGAAGAAAGAAAATAAGAAGTAAATAAACAAAGGACTATATTATTATAGATAGTTATTAGTTATTGATAGTTGAATTGTGTCTCCCCAAAATTCATATGTTGGAATCCTAACCCTTAGTACCTCAGAATGTGACTGTATTTGGAGACAGAATCTTTAAGAGTTAATTAAGTTAAAATGAGGTCATTAGGGTAGGCCCTAATCCAATATGACCAGTATTCTTATAAGAAGAGGAAATTTAGATACAGCTAGACACAGAGGGAAGACAATGAGAAGATGGCCATCTATAAGCCAAGGAGAGAGGTTTCCAAAGAAACAGTCTCAGACTTCTTAGCTTCCAGAACTGTGAGAAAACAAGTGTCTGTTGTTCAAGCCACCCAGTCTATGGTATTTTGTTATGGCAGTGCTAGCAAACAATAGTGATTACTGTTACTTGGAATTAAACCATGATTGATAAAGCACGATTGATGGAAAGAAGGAGTTCGTGGGGGAGGTGGCACGGTTTGGTTAAAGAAGGCAGAGGAGACCTGTGTGAAGACACGATATTTTGATCTGAACAAATCTTACCAAAACCCAGGGTGCCACATTTCTGGCAGAGAAGATTGAATTTCAAAAGTCCTAAAGAACACAAATGAGGCCAGCGTGGCTGAAGGAAGAGAGAAAAGGGGAAAGGGGTCTGAGATGATCTTGGAGAGGTCATACTTAAATTTAGTTCCTTGATATTTGGAATCTATGAAACGTTAGGAGAATATGCCGAAGCCTAAAGATCATGATTCTACTCCTTTTGGAATCCATGCAAATAAATCTTTTTGGCTGCCAAAGTTAGGAATAAGGCAAAACCTCAACTGAGAGCTTGAGGAACTGCACTTTACTGTCAAAACATCAACAATAATAAAAACCACACTGAGAATTTGACAGGCTTCACCACTCAAATAGTATATTCTATTGTCCATTGCAAATTGATTACCTTTGAAAGACATAGAAAATAGAATGCATATGGAAGAAGCACAGAATAAAAACTGATTCAGGAAAGTACAAGAAGAGTCATATAAACACTAAACTAGGTGTTCCGTGCTGAAAGGCATGTTTCCAAAATGGTGTTTATGATCTCAAATAACATAAGGGAGTTAATGGTTAAGAGAAGAAGAAGAAAAAGAAAACCATGACACAAAAATGCCTTCTTGTCACCTCAACTCCCCCATAGACAGGATTAAACATACTGTGAAAACCCAACCTAATCAAATGCCTAGGAAAGCTTTCAGCTTTAAAAAATATTTCTCAGAGCAGACATATCAAACTCCTTAAGATTATCAGGAGAAATGATGTTTATACTGAAATCATATATAAACCATATAAAGGATGGAAAATATATGACAAGTATTCCTCTTCTCCTTCGCTTGTCTTTAAACTCATGATAAATGTCACCAAACACTCCTGACACTCTAGTAGCCTCCTGCAGTTATCTCGACGGAGATGCTTTCAACTTCTGTAAGGCAGAGAATATTGTTTGCCCTATTGGAATGGGCTTTTCTCTTTTGCATCTCTATCCATGTGGCATGCCTAGAGTTAGCCTAACGCCTCTGTCTACCTAAATGAGGATGAAGAGAGGGTTAACAGCTTGTTACAGCAAGAATATAAAGAGAAAAAAGAGATAATCTACTTCCCTCTGTAACAAGACAACAGTTTTGAAAGGCCAATTTTGTTACAGGAAAAGAATGCTCTAAATTCCTTTATCTGCCGTTTTGGAATTAGGAGGCAGGCTTGGTGGCCTTGATATAGAAGCTTTGTTTTAAGGAGATGCTGGCCAAAAAGCAAGCAGAAGACAGAAGGATTTCAGTCCTGATAGAAGCAGATACTGAGCCACATGTCTGACATTCTTTCTCATCCCAGAAGGATGAGGTATGTTAGAAAGTTTGTGGAAAATTTGGGATTCTAGAAGTCAATTGTCTTACAGACTACACCCAAGCAAACCTAGAAGCAGCCATATCAAAATAAACTGAGCAATGAGGCAAAGACCAAGACTCCTTGAGTTCCTATGTAGCATGATGTACAGAAAGCTAGAGGTTCCTACATGCTCCACGTGTACATGGAAGATAGCTGAGTTGAGAGTCTGTGGACATGCCCTAGGCAATCTCCTGCAGCAAAACAGAGGGACATCGCAAGGCAAAAACTAAGAGGCTAACAGATCATGTTAGGGAGTTTGTTGTGCCACCAGGAGCCAAGGTCAGCTGGGAAAAACCTGGGAAATGCTTTGACACAAGATAGAAAGAGACTACCTGCCATGAGTCAGGTAGTAACCCAAACTAGCTGTATTCAGCAGAGATCAGCAAGATTCCAGAAGATGCCACATAAATCTGAAGACCCTTTCTACCCTTCGTCACCAAGAGGACACATGTCATTTCTTGCCGCATATGACCAAATGCCAACTTGAAAAGGAAGGGGGAAGAGGGTACAACTCTAAGACTGAGCAGTTATATAAAAGGTTCTTTCATTATTACATTGATTAAATTACCAGTTTGGAGTCAAATCTTTAGTTGCTATCCCCATATACATATTATCCAGCAAGATAGAGTTTCATGTGAAAAATCCAACCAGTTAATAAAAGGAATCTTTTTTAGAGAAGCTATATTTTCTTTGTCCTTCTCAGTATATTTGGGAATCCACTAAACAATAGACTAGAAATATTAAAGTTTGTGGGCTAAGTTTTTTTCTTGGACAGTGCTAACATGAATGCTAAAAACATTGGTCTCTGTAACTTTTTTTTTTCTAGGTATATTTAGCTGACTCATTTCCAAAGCAACTTCAGATTGACACATTCTATCTGTAAAATGTTACTTCAGACAGATTATATCAGACCTTGCAGCCTGGAAGATATGTAATTTTTTTAAGGTGTTGTTTTCCTAATGTCCAAGCTGTTGATTAAAAGTTGAACTCTCAAAGACCAATCTACTTCCTTTATCTCAAAGTTCTTTGGAGTGTTTGTTGAGAATGGGGTGGGAAGTGCAAAGGATACTCCCAAATCTACAACAAAATTTATCACATTAAGTTATCTTTCACTCAGTCAAATTAGACTTATTTACAAAAGCATCGTACAAATAATACTTTTAATAATAAACATTAAAACATACATAGACTGGTTATAAGTTCATCAAAGTTCTTTAAATAATTCTTTCTCTTTCCCTAAGATTTTAAATTTATAATGTTCCTGCTCCTCTGTCTATCTTTCTCTCTCAATCCCACTATCTCTCCCTCCCCTCTTCTCTCCCTCACTGACACATATATTCTCTCATTATTTTTCTGATTGGATTCCCTGTTTTTATCTTGTAGACATCAGAATCTTCCCATGGGTAGACAAGGTTCACTTTGACTTCCACTTTTACCTCTCATTTCAAAAGAAGTTCTTCATGATGAGAAAAGACAACCACATGCACTTTTATGTAGAGCCATGCGTTCCTACAATTCTGAAAATAGATGGTATAATTTAATACTATGAAAATGTATGCTCTTTTCAGATATTTATGGTTTCTCAGAGGAATGCAATTCTTGTAAAGCAATTTACCTTAGTATTCCTAGTGGGCTGTAATAGATCTTACAAAGGGTAAAAACAAAAACTCAGTATTTCTTCATTTCTTTAAAGTAATGGTATCTTTTGAAGCTGCACTGCAAATGCCTGAATGGATAAGAAAACTCAAAATGAGAGATGACAAATACAGAAGCGCCTTTGAAAGTTTCTCTTAGTATAGTCTCCATTTTAGAGAGAATGCTATCATTTCATTTATAATTTCATTTATTATTGCACATACATAACTTGTACTTTTGTACTTTTCTATTAACATTGTTTATTGTTATCAAGTTATCTTAATTAATCATAAAAATACCAGATTTATTAGTTTTATTGACAAACGGAAAAAAAAAAGAAACTTTATTGAGGGATTTTCAAGAATGAATTGCTTAAACCAATTAGTATGCAATGTCTTTATCATTCAATTTGATGAAGTAGAAAAAACAGACCAAGATCCTGGGTTGTAGTTCCATTTCTTCAGATTACCTTGTCATCTTTGTCACTGACCAAGGATCTGGCCAGTGGTTTTCTTATCTGTCAAATGGGCAAATTGGACTTTACCTCTAAGTCCCTTTTCAAGACTAAACTTGTAGCTGACTATTCCAAACTATTGAATGCTATGAAAAGTCGTCTAGACAGGACTAGAGTTGCTTATAATGCAAGTCAGAAGAAATAGGGCTTTTCTCATTTGGCTTCTGATTTTGAAGCTATATTTAAAAATATGTTTGATAGTGTGCTGGGCTGAACAGTGACCCAAAAGATATGCCTGTGTCCTAATCTTTGAAACCTGTGAATGTTACCTTAGTTGGAAAGAGGGCCTTTGCAGATGTGATTCAGCTAAGGATTTTGAGAGAAGGATATTATCTTGGATTATTTAGGTGGGCTCTAAATCCAATGACGTAAATAGAGACAGAGGGATTTTTGACACAGACACATAGAGAGAAGACATAGAAAAGAGGAAGAGACAATATAACCACAGAGGCAGAGATTGGAGTGATGTGGCCACAAGTTAAGGAAGATGGAAGAAGCAAGAAAGGGGGCCAGCAGAAGATGGAAAAAGGAAGAAATGTTTTCTCCCCTAGAATATCAAAAGAGAGTACAGCCCTGCCCCACCTTCATTTAGGCTTCTGGCCTCCAGAATTGTAGGAGAATAAATTGTTGCTCTTTCAAGCCACCCAGTTTCTGGTAATTTGTCACAGCAGCCTCAGGAAACTAATACAGATAGATTCCCTGAGGATTATTTATAGGCAGGGCAGCTTGTGATGAAGACCTCTTCCTTGCTTGACCTCCCAATCCTCTTGGAATAGGGTTCTGCTCAGGGAGCCAGGGTGGAGTTCAAGGAGCTACTATGGCAGAGCTTTCTGCTCCACACATGTTTCTCTCCCCAGGCTTCTCTCTTTATTTACGCTCCCTCCCTGTTCAGTGTCTGATTTTGTCCAAAATAGCAGCAGTTACTGATTATTTTCAGTGGCTTCTCATTCAGTGATGTTTGAAGAGCGGGCAAAAGGGAACATTCCCCAGCTTTTTAGAGAAAGCTTTCAGAAAATTAGTAGTTTAATGTTAATGTATGTAATAATTCATACTACACAAATTTTGAAGAATCGAACTGAAATATCCCAAGTTTCTTAAAGAAAATTTCCAAATGCTACTTCTACAGACCCTCAGCCACTGATTTCATAACTCTTAGACTTGCTTTCATCTTTTATTCCCTACCTCTATCCCCTTTGAATGGATAACTATAGTACTTTATCCTAAATAACAGGATATATAACTTATAATTTAGGCTTCTCATGAATTGGTTCCTTTTATCTGTTTGAATATTGATTATATTCATTATTTTCCTTTAATAGCCTAAACTTCATCAATTAACACGCAAGCAAATACAAAGCAAGATATTAAGTCAGGTCTTCCCAGGAGGTTCCATATAAATTAATTATGCCTAAGAAGGCATAAATATGGTGGTGATTCCAAGCAGAAAGAACCACACAAACAAAAGCATACAGATGGGAAAGTGCATGGAGAAAGCTATTTCCAAGAAACGGCTTAAGAACCACATTGATTGCTCATTTCCCAGAAGCTGTTAGCCTCAAATTGTTTCATTAATAAATTTCATCTCTGGTAATTCATCTCTGGTTAACTACCCCCACTCACCCCATCACCAAGTAGTTTTTCTAAGTGTGTTCAGTATAGTATACATTTTGAAGGAATCTAAACTTACATTCTTCCTAGAAATGAAAAAAAATGTCTTTAGAACACATCAGATTTGATATGTTTCTCAATTAGTTTGTTTATATTTGGTTTGGGTTGGGAAGAACAGAGCAATTTTCACCAATCTAATCTCATTAATCTCCAAGTTATCTGTCTGAGAGAGAAAAGCTACATAGCAGGCTATTTATTTTCAGTTCACTGAATTCTTGGGTCATTCCCTTGCAGTTTAATGAACAGTTTCTCTAAATCCTCAGAGTAGTTGAAGTGTTTATTTCAGCAAATAATATGTTTGCAGAAGCACACATCATTACAGAAGTCTTTCCTGGGAAACTTTCCTTGTGACATATTGTGGCCTCTTATTCCACTGTGCAAAACAAGGTCATAACAAAGCACACTTGTACTTTGCCCAATTCTGCAGTCCTTCTTCACTAATAAACAAAGTACTGGAATCTAGCAAAGCATTTAAATTTTTAAATTAGATTTTTTTAAATGTTAGTTTTATTTCCAGACAATTTTAAATTGTTTTGTTACTTTTATTGAAGTATAATAAACATATTTAAAAAGTACACATAGTGTACTATGAACTTTGACAAATTGCATACATTCATGTTACCAATGCCCAATCAAGAAACAGACCCTGACGGCACCCAGAAGATGCCCTCATGCCTGCCTTCCAACCACTACCGCTAGGCTCACCACTATTCTTACTTCTATCACCACAGATTAATTTGTTGTATTCATACTTTATATAAATAGAATTGGACAGTGTATACATCTTTTGTGTCTTATTTCTTTCATTCACCATTATATTTATGAGATTCTTACATATTGTTGTGTGTTATTACAGATCATTCATTCTCATTCTACACAATAGTATTCTATTATGTGACTATACCATGATTTATTTATCCATGATACCATTGATGGACATTGGGGTAGCTTCAGGTTTGGGCCTATTACAAATTGTGCTTTGATGAACATCCTTATATATCTTTTAGTGAAAATAAGTATGCATTTCTGATGTATGTTTGTCGAGGAGTGGAACTGCTGAGTCATGGTGTATATATATGTTCAAATTCAGCGACTAATAGCAGTGTTACAATTTGGTTGTATCAATTATCACTCTCATCTCAGCATTTGAGCATTCCGGTTGTTTCACATGCTTATCTACACTTGGTATTGTCTGTCTTTTTCATTTTAGCCATTCTGATAGGTGTGTAGTGGTATGGCATTGTGGTTTAATTGGCATTTCCTTGATAACTGAGTTGGGACGCCTTTTCAAACCTTAATTTGCCATATTTTTGTTGTTGTCCAAGTATTTCACCAATTTTTCTAGTTGGTCACTCTCTTTTTTCTCTTTAATTTGCAAGAGTTTTTTAAAAATTATGGCTATAAGTACTTTATAGATAAATGTATCATAAATATTTTCTCCCCCTCTGAGGGTTGCCTTTTCAATTCCTTAATTCTGTCTTTTGACAAATAGACATTCTTCAATTTTACAATAGATTTATAAATTCTTACTTCTATCATGGGCACTTTTTTTGTGTACAGCTTAAGAAATATTTGCCTACAAAGGATCATAAAAATATTCTCCTGTGTATTTTAAAAAAATTCTTTAGTGATTTCCTTTTGCATTTAGATAGTAAGCTATCTGGATAGATTTTTGTGTATGGTGTGATATAGGAATAACGATATTTTTTTTCCCATATGGATATATAATCCATCCAGCACCTTTATTGAAAATCCATCCTCTTTCTACCATACTTCCAAAACATTTTTTTTTCATGAAAATCAATCAGGTATCAATCTAGCATCTTTCTTTTATATTTGTCTATAATTACAACTTTATTTATTTATTTATTTTTGTGAGGAAGATCAGGACTGAGCTAACATCTGATGCCAATCCTCCTCTTTTTGTTGAGGAAGACTGGCCCTGGGCTAACATCTGTGCCCATCTTCCTCTACTTTATATGGGATGCTGCCACAGCATGGCTCTATAAATGGTGTGGCAGTGCGTGCCGAGGATCTGAACTGGTGAACCCCGGGCCGCCACAGCAGAGCACGTGCACATAACTGCTTGCGCCACGGTCGGTCCCTATAATTACAACTTTAAATCTTAGTTTGGAAAAATCTAAACCCACTGATACATAATAAACAGTACATTTATTAAATATCAAGTTTCAGAACTGGAAACAGGATTTAAAAATGATTGGGAAGAAGTAATTGTTCTCTAACTACTTGATGTTATGTTATTTAAAATATGTCATTGATCTATAAAAGTAATCATTATTAACAATATTCTCCCATCCCCTTTGTCTTGAGGTATGGTCTACCCTGAGAACACCATAAAAACAGGCATTAGCTTGGATTTCACCGCGGGATACTTGAGGCAGTTACCACTTCCTTCCACGGGTACACTTTTTTATTTTCTGTCTTCATCCATCTGTTCAAAGCTCCATCTCTTGCCTCTTATTTCCCAATGTATTGATATTTCCTCCTTTTCAAAATGATCTTTAGCAACTTTTGCCTTAGCCGTGTCAGTGGAAATTTAGCTAACACTTATTAAACATTTATCATGAACTGGACAGTGTAGTAGTTTTCTCTTAAAATAATATTTCTAGTGTATAGATCCAAACAGTCCTCAAAGGATCTCATTTCTTGATTGTACAACTGTAATAATTATTAATATTTTTAAAGAGATCATTACTTTGAGAGTTTGATAAAAACTTTAGTTTTTCTCTCCTGAAAATATGCACACATACAAAATTATACATACAATTTCAGGGGTTCCCAGGCCACGAGCGACCACAGGTTGAGAACTTTTCCTCTGGAGAAACTAATAAAGCAATTATTATTTTCTGTTATGGCAACATTTCTCCAAGAGCATCTTTGCTGGTCAAATATCACAATGGGTACAACATGCTGCTTCATTGAAGATAATTTTATGGTTGCCTTTAGGGCTGAATAAATGACTCCAATATAAAAACATATTAAATTACATATAATAACTATTTTTAATTCTAGATGAATTTAGGATACTTCATTTGGTACTAATAAGTTTATAAAAATCCCCTTTTAAAAAGAAGTGTCATTAGGAACAGAATCTCTTTCAACAGCATAATGAAACATGTAGTGGTCGCCCTTCCATCCTCTTTCTAAGCTACCAGCTAAAAGAAAGACAGAATGCCTTATCACTAGCTTCTTTTCCCAGATAAATAGAAGAACAAAACATAATTGTTTTTGCATAGTTATAAAAGAGCACAGCAGTTGGTCATTTCTTTAAAGAATCAAAATATATTTAATCAATTTGTGTTACAAAATATACCAATTTGTTACGACATGCAGAACTGCACATGGAGAGCTTTGCAGTGTCATATTTGAGCGCAGGCACACACAGAGCCTCCCACCTCTGAACATGGGAGAGGAACACAAAGCCTGCCTCTGTCATAGATCCGGTTGTGTGTTGCAATGAACTGCAACTTCAGCCCCTCATCCTCAAACATCATCTCACCCAAAAATCTGCTGTTTTTAATTCTTCTCACTGCTCCACGGACATTAGAGCTGTCAGCACTGAGTTTTACCTAGTAGGAGAATTCTTTGCTTCATCAAAAGAAAATCGGGCTCCAGGAAATAACACCCTGCTTAGATGTGACAGAAAAGAACCAGTGGACTGATCTCCTTGAGCTGATAGTTTTTCTTCAGCATGCTCAATTGCCTTCATGAGTCAAGATTGGAAAAAAGAAAATCAAAATGTATTTTTCAGTCTAAAACTTTTACACCTAGTAGTTCCTAAAATAATCTAGTCTCATTAAACATCTTCATAATTCTCATACTCTGTTGAATAAGATAATCTCTATTTCCCCAGTGTCAACACGTACTAGAATCCTGGGTCTACTGGACAAGAGGATGTTGAGCTGACTTTTGGTACTGGCTGTTTGCTAGTAAGACAAGTAACTACTTTTGTTTTCAGAGGGTATAACATAGAAGAAAAGAAATTAGAGGTCATAAAATAATTGTAACACGTTGGGGAAGTAAAAATTACACCATTGTTCTCATTTTACCCAGGTAGGTTCCCCATAGTCCATCATTCTATTCACTTTCTCATTCACCCTCAACTCCCCTACCCCTCTTTTATATTTCAAACTCATCTGGACCAACATCAGTTAGGATAAATCCAACTCTGATTACTTTGAACCTGTTCCTAAAAAGCTGATTATGGCTAGAACAAAACCGCCCAACCATTCTGACTTTAAATGAATGACCATGAAATTTGAGTAGGCTCTTAATACTGTCCTGCCATCCTTCTATTTTGCTAAGTCAATCCATACTGACTGTCTCTGAGTGGATCATTTACTACCTTCTCCTATATTTTCCATCTTCCAAAACCCCCTCCCTATCAGCAGATGATGTTTTTAATATTTCAATGAGAAAATATAAATAATTGGAAGAGAACTTTTATATGCTTCTATTTCTAAAACTAACAACCTATCAGCAACTGCACTCCTATACTTGGTCCTCACTTCCTTTACAGTGGTTAAAAGATAACCCCTCCTCTTCAGCAATGGGTCCAATTCTTGCTTGCCTATTCAAGCACTTCACTTCTGCAATTGATCACTCTCTCCTGCAACATCACCTTTTCATCTTGATAGGATTATTTCCATCACCACACAAACATGTTGTAATATTGTTTATCTAAAAAAATAAATAAATTCTTGACTCTTCATGCCCTGTTAGCTCCCTCTTTGTTTCTCACCTTCCTATACAGCAAAATCCTTATGCGCATTAATAATTGCTTTTTGTACTTCCTCTCCTCTTATTGTCCAAAGTGGGTCTTCATCTTCACTGCTTCACTAACAGCACTTATTAAAAGATCACTACTGACCTCCACGTTGCCAAATCCATGATTATTTATTTGCTCCATCTTCCTTCATCTCTCAGTGCTTTTAGCACAGTTAGTCATATTCTTCCTCTTGAAATAGTCTCTTCAAATGACTTTCTAGACACTACATCCTCCTGATTCTCCTCCTACTTTGCTACCTGTTTCTTTATGGTCTCCCTGACCTCCCCCAAGAACTTAGCTCTCAGCCTGCATCTCTCATCTCTTCTGTTATCTACACTTACTCCCTTTGTGATCTCGTCCACTCCTGTGGTTTTTTAAACACAATCTCTACACTAATAACTTAAATTATTTTTTACCTCTGGCTCCAAATTGTATATCCAATATGGTAAATTTGGTATCTACTCTTTGATGTCTAATAGAAATAACAAAGTTAACATTCAAAACCAAATTCTTTATTTCTCCTCAAATCCTCTCTCCAAATTTTCTCTATTTTGGTAAATGGCACCAATATTCTCACAGGTGCCCAAGTCAAATATCCTGGAATCATCCTTGACTTCTCTCTTTCTTGCTTACCAACATACAGTCCAATAGCAAATCCTGTTATCATTCTCTTCAAGATGTATCCAGAATTTAAGCAATTTCAACTTCTCTACTAATCCCTCCAAGTGCCTTTTCACATGGACTATTGCAGTAGACTCTTATTCTCTTTCAGCCTATATATCACACAGCAGCCAAAAATAATCATTGTGATTAAACAATCTAAATAATCATTTAAAATTAAGTCTGATCGTATCATTCCTATCGCAAAATCTTCCAACAGCTTTCCTTCACACTTAAAATACAAACTCTTAACCTTGACCTACAAAACTATACATGATCTAGTGCCTGGATACCTCTCAGACCTATTCTCTGATAACTCTCTTTCTTGCTCACCATACTCAAATCACTGTCTGTTCCAAGAACCCCGCAAGCACATTCCCACAGAGACTTTGCACTTGCTATTCCTTCTGCCTGGAATGTTCTTTTCCCAGATATACACACGGTTCACCCCTTCAGTTCTTTTAGGTCTCTGTTCCCATTGCACCTCCCCAGAGAAGTGGTCACTTTCCACTCTACCTAAAATCATAGACCTTTTATCCTTTATCTTCTTTTTCTGTTTTACTTCGTTCATATCACTCACTGCTACCTGATATTGTTTCACATGATTGTTTCATCCATGTTTAAGATCTAAGCTTCATAAGAGTAGGCATTTAGTTTTATTTATTGTTATGCTTTCAGTGTCTAGAACTGTGCTTGATCCACAGCAGATAATCAATGAGCATTTGTCAAATGCATGAATACTTCCTGAATCCCAGCATGTGATAAATTTGCAAATTATAATTCAGAACCAAGACTTTGTGTATACCATCATAAACAGTCTAGTAACAATAATTTCAACATTTTTTTGCAAATGAAACAAATATTAAAAGAGTATTAAAACAAAAGGGAGTTAACTGACTACATTCATGAGATTTAATTCATTTCAATTACAGAATAGCAAATGACTTCAAAAGCAATTGTTGTCACTCTGTGGCCATTTTCTATAAGTCAAAGTAATTCCTTTCCCTGAATCAAACCATATAGAAAGAACCTATTCCTAAAATAGGAATAACACTATCAAAATTTACATAACAATTATTTCTTTAAAAAAATTTAACTTCATCTCTGCTAAAGCCTTATTACTTAAATAAAGTGGATGGACATCTCTTCCCAGATGAATTATCTATGCGGAGCTGGAGTTACATGATCAGCACTACACCGTAGCATATAAGCATCCATTTGGTACACTGTAAGTACCAATGGGATAACATTACCAGGTATGAGTCCAACTCTTCTTGAAAATTTTTATAATATCCTCAGTTATTACTTTGTAATAAGAAGTTGATATGGGCTTATGATTGTTTTTGAGCCACTCCAATCCATTCATTTAGTAATAACACTTAATTTAAACGCAACTTGGAGTTTTTCCTCCATGCTAGAATCTCAAGTATTCTGCTCTTCTAGCCTTCAAATAAACAGAAATCAAAATCAGGGTAAGTTAATGTCAAATATTAATTGATTTTGCAAAGATCATTGGTGTTCCTTCTTAAATTATTGCTATCTAGGGATGCAAAGCTATAGTCCCATGCAGTTTTAACCACTAATGCTGCCAGTCATATACAACAATGAACTTATATTTGGAGTTAAGTAGAATTCCCAGAAACAAATTTCTTAAGGTCAGAGCATATATCCTGTGCCATATAACAGTAATATTACTTCAAATCAAATTAACTTAACCTGAAAATAAGTTTTACATTTCTATTTTTAGCTCCTATTTTTAAGGAGTGTGGATTTTGTAAGAAGGAAGACTCTCAGTTTGGCTGAGTTATGTGAAGGAAGTTAGGGAAATAAAGTTGGAACTGTGAGTTGGGATAGAGAGGGACTTCTGTTCTCATATTTACAAGACAACACATTACGAACGCCAATATATAAATACAGACTTTAAAAAGCCTATAGCAATATTTCCCCAGGTGTGTTCTATGGAATTATTCATGAATTAAAGAAAAGATAAGAGGGCCGGCCCCATGGCATAGCCGTTAAGTGCGCGACCCCCACTACTGGGAGCCTGGCTTCAGATCCTGGGCAAGCACCCACGCACTGCTTGTCAGGCCATGCTGTGGCGGCGTCCCACACAAAGTGGAGGAAGATGGCATGGATGTTAGCTCAGGGCCGTTTTTCCTCAGCAAAAAGAGGAGGATTGGCATGGATGTTATCTCAGGGCTGATCTTCCTCACAAAACAAAACAAAACAAAAAAGACAAAAAAAAAAAAAAGAAAAGAGCAAGGCAAAATGGATAGTGCATGGGAGAAGGAAAGAGGTAAAAACTGTCAGAGATGAAATGGTGAAGAAGAGTAGTTTACTGTGGGGTGTGGGATATTTGCTCCCTTATCCATCTCCCTTGTGAAATTTTTATTAGAAGATACATTGTCACTAATAGTGACACGTGCATGGCTTGATTCCTTAAAGAAACAGAAAGAAAGACTGACTGCCATCCAGGTGGGTGTGGGATTAACAGAAAAATAATTCATGAATGCAGAAGTTGAGAGGGAGGAAGTGCTCATATCTGAATTGGAAACTCTTTGATTCATCTCCACTTTCTACTTCCAGAATTCAGAAAATCACTATCTCCTTTCACCAAAAGGCTATTGTTCTACAACAAAATAACCTTGGAACAGTTTCAATATCACATTAAGAAAACTCTTATAAAAATGAACTTAACAATGGACTTCTCTTCTTGGGGAATTATACCCAGATGGCAATTTTATAATTCAGCCAAGTCTTAAAATGGATCTGTTAGAACATATTGTTTAATAAAGACAATAATGATTTTTATGTATGGTAAATTCTCAGCAACTTTTCACTCCATTAGGATAAAATATTAATTCCATGCCAGAAGCCCCTAGAAATATGGAAGGATGCACACTTTCCTTCCGTGCTATTCACTTTAACCAAGATTTCACTCCTCAAATAAAATCGTGCCAAGCAGCTTTCCTGCGTGAAGATTTTGTGACTCAATAGGGCACATGCTCTCCTACCCAAGAATTGAAGCTTCCTCATTGCAGGCATAATAACTTAAAATTAAATGGACATGTCATGTGACTCGCAACAGAAGGCTTCCACTGCTTTTCCAATAACTAAAGGTCCCCAACCTGCCTTTATTCAAATCAAGAAATTACAGTATTCAGCTAATCACCCAAACCCAACTTAATATAAGCAGGCTTTCCATAGACAGCACAAGTCTTGCAGGGGCTGACAGTCTTATCAATGGAAAACACATACAGAAGCATAATCATCTCTCAATTTGTGCTTCCTGAAAATAAGATTCATCAGACGCAGGTGCAGCTATTGAGAACTAAACAAGGTAGACAGAAATAAAGAGAGTCCATAGGACTAACCTCAGGTTGCCTGTCTATAATAAGGAAGATTGTCCTTTACACAACCTGCAGATAACAGAGTTTGGGGAGGTATTTATTTTGGGAGTGGAGGAAAGAAATGGAGAGCAGCCAATGTGGAGATACAGCAATAGTCATTTAGACGATCTATTCAATAGAGAAAGAGTTTAGGAGAATGAAGTACAGAGATGCACAGAAGCCAAATGTTAGGGCAAAGGTAGCTGCCTGACCAGAGAGAAGAGCTTTAAGAGTTATCACCATCCAGTTACATGGAAAGAAACGATCATTTTTCTGATGCTGTGTTTAAGTTTTACATTTTAAAAAACCTTTTAATTCTTAATTCAATAATTGGCATGATGTTTTCCTCTTAAAATGTTCTATGACTCATAATGATAGCTCTCTCTTCTCTGTTTTTCTTTCTCTCAAAATTATTCCAAATGATAAACGAAGAAAACCAAAGTACTTTGTCAGCACAGATTACTTTTGTCAGCAATTTAAAACAGAATTTCTTAGCTTATAATACATAGAAATGGAACCGTTATCTTTACTACCTGTAATCAATCTGCTTTCACATTTTCTATGGGAGAATACTCCTATTAGGTGTATGAAATTTATTACAGGCATCTGCTGTGTTTCACAGGAACCAGAGTTTACAGCTACTACAGGGAGGATACAAACAGTAAAGATGATAAAAGTTGTAGCTAAATAATTTATTTCTCCTCCTACAAGAGTAAAGGAAATTCCTCAGGCTTTTCCATAGGTTGTTTTAAGGTCAACTTCTGTTCTCATATTTATAAGACAATACTTTACTCATGTCAATATATAAACACAGATTTTAAAAAGCCTACAGCAATATTTACCCAGGTGTGTTCTATGGAATTTTTCTGTGATATATTAGTAGATGTTCTAGAGAAAAATGGATCTTGCTCAATTAGGTTTGAAAGCACTAGATTAACAGATTTTTTTTACTTCAGGTCTTCTCAGAACATTTGATATGCTCAAATATTTAGTGAATTTAAAAGACAACAGACTATGCAGAGCTTCACATCTTATTTGATCAGGAAACCATTGCATTGAGCGTTCGTTCTGTAATATTAGTGTTGTGCAGAACACACTTTAGTAAATGCTGTTTAACTGATTCATGAAACAGACAAATCTATAACAGGTAAATGTACATGGCAAATCTACACGCTTTTTATTTCTAGGATGTTACGTGTTACAGATCATGAAATGGAGTAGCTCTACTCTTTAATCATCACACGAAATGAGAAGTCTTTGATTTATACTTGTGGAAATAGAGTTATGCTCTGCTAGTTGATGGAAACTAATTGATGGCAGATTCTTTCAACCAAGACTTGCTTTTTGCCCAACAGTTTCTATAGACCAATATGAAAAGGGCTCATGGGTCATTTAATTCACATCTTTGTAAAAAGGGAAAGCTAAGAGGAATGGAGTAGAATTTTAGGTTATACGATTGTGTTTTAGGTCACAGTGTTACTTAGAATGAAGGCTTATTTGGAAAAATGAAGTACAATGCAGTTTACTGATCATTGGGGAATAACTCAAAGTCATAAAATGAGAGTCAGGCGTTAAATAAGCCAATTACCACCTTTGAGAAATAAAAAATTAGTTAACATTCAAAGTATAGCTAAGTTGTTGACAAGGTTTGTCTTCACATTTAAAGGAAACAGTTAGGGCCGGCCCCGTGGCTTAGCGGTTAAGTGCGCGCACTCCACTGCTGGCGGCCCGGGTTCGGATCCCAGGCACACACCAATGCGCTGCTTCTCTGGCCATGCTGAGGCTGTGTCCCACATACAGCAGCTGGAAGGATGTGCAACTATGACATACAACTATCTACTGGGGCTTTGGGGGAAAAATAAAAAATTTAAAAAAAAAGCATTAAAAAAATAAATAAAATAAAGGAAACAGTTATATATTTCCTTAGATAATACTACAAAATAGAGGCTAAAGTGTGTTATTCAGACAAGCACAATGTATCTTTGTATATTAGGCTTCCACTTAAGTCACTAGCGTGTGACTTTGGATGAAGTACTTAACTTCATCTGTGTTTCAGAGTCCTCTTAAGTAAAATAGGAAAAATGGTAATAATCACACACACATATTTATATATACTGTATAGTTATTGTGAGGATTAAAGGAGTTAACATACATAAAGCGTTTAGGATAATTCTTGGCACAGAGTAAACATTCAATATGTTTCACACATTGTCATTATCATCACTATCATTACATGCTAAGTACTATGCTGGTTACTGGGGATGCATACAACAAGAGCAAGACAGATAAATTCTCTGCCCTCAGGAAGTTAGCAGTCCACTGGGAGAGAGACATAAACGAAAGAAAGAAATGCTGTAATAAAAACAGTGTGCTGCCACCGAGGCTATTGTAAGGGTCCCACAGTGTCTAGGTTGGTTAAGGGGAACACCTCAGAAGAAGACATTTCAACTGATATTTAAAGAACAAATAGGTACCAACCATGTAAAGCTTGTGGGAAAGCACATTCCAGGTAAAAGAAGAGGGCATGGAAATGCTTTGAAATAGGAAAATATTTAGAGAGCCAAGTTCCCAGCAGGAACAAGAGACACACTCAAGCCAGGCTAATTAGAGAAGGAATTAATGAAGAAACTATTTACAAAGTTATGAGCAGGGAATGCAGCACCATAGGTCTAAAAGTAGAGCAGCTATTACCACTCCTAAGCCAAAAGGATGAGAGAGGGCAGTGGTTACTAGAACCCTGAAGGAGAGAGGCATGTAAATAAGTCTGCTTTGAGAGGCCTTGACCAACCAAAAGATAAAGCCAGCCAGAGGTGGTTGAACAGGGAGGAAGCCAGGGAAGGAATATCCTCTCCCTCAGGTCTCCTGCTCAGGCATCCCATTAATCATCCCAGCAAGCTGGAAGGCAAGGAAACCATTGATGTAGTTTATAAAGGCCAGACTCCTTGGCACAGTGCAAGTTGCAGAAAGAAGAAGAGAGGGACCATAGGGGCAAATGAAAGAAATCCAGCACTGTGAATTAGAAAAATTAAAAACAATCCAGTATGAATGGAATATAGTGACTGAGGAGAGGAATGCTACAAAAGGAGGGAAGATAGACAGGCAGGGAATGAATTACTCAGAAGTACCTAAGGGATTTAGATTTTATTCTCAATGCAATGAGAAGTCACTGAAGGATTTTCAGAAGAGACTGACATGATCCAATATTTGTTTTAACTCAGCCTGGTATGTGAAGCACGGATTGGAAGAGCATAAGTGCAACTAAGGAGACCCATGTGGAAGCTGTGGCAATAATCTAGACAAAAAGCATGATGGCGGCTTGCCTTGTGGTGGGAACAGTAGAGATAGAGAGAAGTGGGCACATTCAAGTTGGGGGTAGAACTGATGGGACCTTCTCATGGATTTGATGTTTGGGTAACAGAAAAGGGGAATCAAAGATGACTACTAGATTTCCAGCTCGAGCAACAGGTTGGAGGTTGCACAGTGAGTAAGACTAGGCAGGAACAGATTCAGGAGGGGAGGAAAAGGGGTTCAATCTTAGATATGTTAAGCTTGAGATGACTCTGAGACATCAAGTGAAGACGTCAAATAAGCAACAAAATACCTAAGTCCTAGTTCAAAGAAGTAGTGTGGCCTTATAATAGAGTCTTCAGAATGTGTTGGTAATTAACAACATGCCAGGAGAACTGATGAGATCACCTAGAGAGAGTGCTGTGAGAGAAAAGAAAAGATTGTTTCTGATTTACCCAGATCATTTTCATACAAATCATTTGAGTTTAAAACAGAAATACTTACATTTTTTGTGCCATAGACACCTTTGGTGGTTTGATAAAACCTACAGACCCCATCTCAGAATTTTCTCAACATTATTCCAAATGATAAATGAAGCCAGTGCATAAAGTAAAATACACAAGATAACAAAGGAAACCAATTATTTTGAAATATACTTGTCAAAATATAAAAATCAAATTTATAATAAAGTTATTTATTTTTAAGCCATTAAATAACTGTGGACGTAGGTCTAGTAATTCAAAGTAGTGATAAGCGACTGGAATACGGTATAACAATGTTATTTTTGTTAATGACAAAGACACACAGATATTCTCATCCTATTGTGTGCATACATATATTCAAAATGAAGGAAATATTAAACATTAGTAGAGGACACACTCTACCCTCAAGGAGGTCACAGTGCCGGTAGTATTGGGAATGGAGGACGGTGGAGAAGACATAGAGTCATGAGACCGTTGCACTGTGGTGGGAGAAAATTTGTGAAAAAAGAATGCTCACTAAGTGATGGGAGTACAGTGGAAGGCCTTGGTAAGTCTTCTCACAGACGTCTCTGGCCATGTCAGTGAGGAAGTGTGTGTTTGGCATTTCATCTGAAGCAATAACATGAAAATGTGTATGGAATCTGAGGCTGAGTAATCAAATGCAGCATTGTCCTAGTCTTCTGCATTATTTCCTTTCTCAGAAAGGGAGGGGAAAACTCAGCTGTCTCACAACTTCTATTTCTTCTACTCTCTCAAACAGCATCCTGACCTGACCTGACCAGGGCACAAAGCATCCTTTGAACTTGCTAATCACTCTATATGGAACCTACTTAACCTAGATCGTTGCATGGTTTGGTTCTTTGTTTCATTCAGGTCTGTGCTCAAACGTGACCTTGTAAATGAGGCCTCCCCTCACTTCCCAATACAAAATAGCCTCTCTCTTCATCACTCTCTACCTGCTTTTATCCATAGCACTCACCACTGCTTGAAATTATATTCTGAGGAGAGAGTACTAGTTTACTGGCAGACTCCTCCGCCACAAGGTAAGCTCCATAAGGGCTGTGGCTTGGGCTTATTCACAGCTGTTGCCACAGGACCTAGATGAGCGACTGGCACACAGTAGCAAATCACTAAATATGTGTTGAGTAAATTGGTTAATCCACATACTGTTTAAGGATGTATCTGTCCTCACCTGGTTGTAGCCATGACTGCCACCCTGCCTCACACGTTCCTGTGTCCCTCAATATCCATCTCGTGTATGTGACAGAATACATCCCTTGCCCTTGTATATGCTACAAAAGACATCCCTCATAGCTACATCTTCCCATTCCATCCCCACCTTCTGTTTCATTTCCCTGCCTTCACCCACTGAAAAGCTAAAATCATGGAGTAGAAACTCTCTTTAGACTTTGCACTGCAACATAATATCCTGCTTATCTCTGAGGACGGTGACACCATCACACTCTACATCCCTATGTCAGGCTAGAATGGGACTTTGCCTCACAATGCTACTGACAACGTGGCTGAAAAGTCCTTTGAAGACACCAGGCTAAGATCCCAAATACTACCAGGTCCTGCCTCGTCTCTGCTTCTTCTATCCCTGCAGCTGACTCCCCTGCCTGCCTCTTCCAACTACATCACCTCTCTCTGGGTTCTGCCACATTCATTCCTTTATTTTCTCCATTTTTTAATTTCTCTACATAGTAAAATAGGTAAGAAAATGAGAACTTGCCAAGACAGTGCAGTTGAGATAGAGAGTATAAATTCAAGAAAATCTTTAGGAATTGAGATATATGGATGAGACAATACTGGGGAGCAGACCGATGATAATGACATAAATTAAATAGACAAATAAGAAATATAGATAGAGGAGAATGTTTTGTGATGAATAAAGTAATCCAGTTTTAGATATTTGGAATGCTACGCTCCTGCGGTGTAACTAAATAGACACGCTGAGAACGTAGTTAGGAACGTGACTGTAAGGAGCTGGGAGTTAGGAGCAAGTAGGAGGCTGTACATTGAGCCATGGATGTGAATTATGTCTCCCAGGAAAATTAAAGTACAGACAGCAGGGTGTTGAGTGTGGAATGCCAAAAACACCAACATTTAGCAGAATTATTATGATTTTATTAAAATTCAAAGTTTTGTATAATACAAAAGCAGAGATCTCTGGAGAAGAAGAAAACAAGACACTGACTTAGAGTGGTTACTGTTATTATTTTTTGCCCTCAAGTGTGTTTCTGTATAATAGGATAGCTACTGAAGTGTTGCAGTACCCTTTAAAAATAAACTGACCTCCGAGCTGCAGTAATGGACAGAAACAAATACTACTAGACAAGGCGACGGAAACTCCCCACTGCTTGTCAGCCAGAACCCTGCACCAAGTCAGGACGGAGAGCGAGCTGCATTACAGCATCAAGTGTTCAGCACTGCTTTTTGCCAAATGCTGCCTCTTAAAGTCTTGCTTCTGACAGGTAACAGTTCCTAGCGAGGCCGTCAAAATTCATAAGATGGTGGAAGCCGAACCTTCCATGGTTCTCTGGCACTTCCATGCTTTTGCACAGTCTGTCCTCTCTGCCTGGAACCATTTCTCTCTCCACTCTTCCCTCTCCCACTCCATCTACAATGGGGCCGAACACTCCTCCTTTGTCACCACATGCCTACCTTTAATCATCGCTCATTCATCACACGTAAGTGTTTAGCTGTGTCTGAACGAGGGGTCTCATGTTTCCTGCCATCATCTATGAAACTCTGGCAGGCAACTCGTTAGCTTGCAAACAGAGTAAAATCTCAGACCTTTCACAGACCTTGACGGAAGGAAGGACCAGCAAGTCCAAATACCCTCACAAAATCTGTCACCTGTTTTCTGACACCTGATATTCCGTGCCATGCTCTAGATTAACTCTGCGCCTTGCTAAACTCCAAATATTCCTAGAGAGAAAAACATACAAATAATTATCACATAGAAAAAAAATAAAAAGAACATAGGGTCACAATTCCAAGGATATTATGGAAAAGGTACCACTGAGCCACTAATGGAAGAAATGGCAACGCAAAAACGGTCTGGTATTACCCAAGGCAAACTTGACTCCCATAAATTATTATTTTGACACCAATATTTCTGTTCTGGCTTAACTATATTTTCAGTATTCATTTTGGATTTTTTCTAAATTCATTAGCCTTGGCACTGCAGAAAATACCTATAAACCACATTTTTTTCAACTTTTGATAAAATAACCTCTTTTTAATTGATTTATTACCAAAATCTTTTTGCAGTTTCAAGAAGGTTTTGGTTTTTAACATTCTATTGTGTTTTAATCGTGAAATAATTAAAGAGGTGAGTTCTTAAATTAAGAAGTGGAGTTAATCGGCAAAGGAATTAATAGTGCCTGGCAAGGATACATTTTTTAATTTTTACTGAAAAAGTTTCAGATTACTATTAGCTTAGACTTATGGAACAAAATTAATAAAAATAAAATTCTTACTAGTACCACTTCATTATTAAAAAACTCTAAATACTTTATGAGTATTATCATAATTAATACTTACATTACTCTTGGGAAATTAGTAAGCATACAAGTTATTCACTCTATTATGTAATTAGGGACTTGAATCACCCACCCAACCATTTGGTCATTTTCCTAAGGAATGCAACTTTCTAAACTATAAATAGAACCCAACACTTGACCATACTGCCTCTATCTGGCCATAATAAGGCTCCATGGGTATAATGATAGGCGAGTTTCTACGACTTTTAACAGCTTTCTGAAATCTTTGTGATGGAAGCCTGTATTTATGCTTCTAATCACCATGAATTTGGCAGTCATATTCAGGTAAACATTTCTGACATTCTGTGTATGGGAAAGGATACATGTCAACATTGCACTGACAAAATGTGTTCTTTTAATTAATTAACTAATTAGTTTATATTATAATGCTTTAAAGATTTTCCTGGGATTTCAGCTCAGTAGTCTGGGAGTCCTCTGTGGTTAATGTATTCACAGCAACACTTGTGAACTTCCAATCATAAAGATAAGAATTCAAGAATGAGAGAGGAAAGCTAAGCCAATCTTGGGCAGAGTGAGGGAGAGTATGTTAAAACTGCATCTCAGACTGTGCTTCCCAGAGAACACACCTGCAACAGTTGGTACTATGAGTGGTCCAAGAAAGAAAGCACTAAGATGGAGTTTTGGAACTGGATCACTTGCTACCCACCAGCAATAAGGACATCCATTAAAAGTGGCAGATGGAGCATTATAGTCTCTGGCACAAGTGACAGTTCAATTGTTAAATCTCTCCAGAGCCATAAATTGAGATGTTGTGCCAGTGGAGGAAAATGCATTAGCTGGTGCATTGTGTCAAGCATCTGAGAATATGGGAGAAACAGTAACTATAAATAAGACAATGTAATTGGGTAGTTATCACTAAGAACAATTGATGTTCTGAGAAAAGATAAAGAAAAGCTGAGAGCAATTAGTCACTGATTGATAATTAAGTGTGAAAGCCAAAGGGCCTCCTTGGTAGCTCACAAAAAGTCACTAATCTCTTGCAGAGGGCAGAGAAAGTTGAAGACCAGGCCTAAGAGATAATAGTTGGAGTAGCCTAACTCCAAAGAAAGTTAAGTCCTCAACTACGGCAGATCTGCTCTGCCAAAATTAGAACTCTGTCTATGAAAGAATGAGAACCAAGCAGCTCTCTATGGGACCCAGAACAGGAAAGGCCTTGCTGAGCACCCAAGCTGCAATGTAAGCAGATCAGCTACCTGGGCAAATGAACTGGCAGACCCTATGGTACTCAAGGTTTTGGTGGTGAGAAAAGATGCCACGTGGAACTTATGAAAAGCTGCAATGAAACCATGATACAAAATGCTAGAGGTCTTGAGGAAGGCCGTGCTATCTGTTTCTGAAATGATGCACCTTTTGAAAAACAACTCCTGGCATGCTATTAAGATAGAGAGCTTGCCCATGGGGCACTAAGTGATCTTGCTGCCATATCTGCCCATCAAGAGTTTGGTATTTTCAGACCCATCAAGTCATACGAAACAGTGGGCCAGTCACAGTCTGTCTTAAGATGTGTCTAGCACAAGCAGAACCAGAGGTCACAGGCACACTGCATGTGCATGTAGGCACACCTCCATGTCATCATTGCTGCTGGTACAGCACCTATAGCCATATGAGGGATCTCTTACAACCACCTGACCAAGGAAGAAAAGCCTGAGCTTGGTTCAGAGATGGGTCAGCTTGGTATGTGGACACAAGTCAAAACTGGGCAGCAGTTGTACTATCTTCACTCTGGGTTGGCATGCAAGACAGTGGCAAGGGGAAATCCTCCCAGTGTGCAGATCTTTGGGGCAGTGCACTTGGTCACCCACTTTCTGTGAAAAGAAAAGTGGCTTGAGAAAAATTTAAAATGTGCTTTCCCTCCCACGAACAAGAAATACTTTACTGTTTAATTGAATCACACGCTCTGATTCTAGCCAAACAAACATGCTTCCATTTTGTTGTCTTTATGATCAAAAATATATAACAAACCATGTCTGTATTTATTTTTTTGACTTCCTGAAAACTTAGAGCCAAATTTAAGGCCTGATTGTGACATCTTTGCTGATCCACATTGTTAACATAAAAGTGTTTTTTTAATAGGATTTCGATTTTCTACCAATAGGTATTTTCCCTGATTCTAATTTCCCATTTAGATTTCTTTTTAAATATAATGCCTTGCTGTACCCCTCAGGGGTGTTTTGCTGAAAAGAAAGGAGATGATTGATATATAAATAGAGATTGACGATAGGTACTGACACGTATTTTTAAAAGCAAACACAAATATGAGACTAATCCTAAGGCAAAACTGTTCATTGGGATAACATCTCTTGGGCATTCCCCTAGATTCAGTGTAGTTCCTATTCCCTACTCTTCATCTTCTTGCTCTCCTTTCCATTTACATCCAAAAGTCTCTCATATCTTTTGGTCACAGAATTAAGTTTAGCCAACTGGGGTCAGCAAAGATGCTAGTTAATCACGCCTTAAGGAGTTACCCGTCCCAGGACCATTTATATTTTAGTAGAAATCTATTAAAGACAAATAGACCAGAGGCCCAAAGAAATGATTTTCAGATGATTGAATCTGACACATGCAGAGATATATCTGGTCATCTTATCCCACTTTGCATCATCTTCTGTATTTGGAGCATGAGAGTTATGTTACCCATGAATATCTAAAAATTGCTATGTCTAGCTCAGAGATCTTGACAATGTTTTCTTTTATTAAGCCTCAGAAGACAAAACAGAGGGGGCAAATTTTTTATAGTTATATTGTCATTTTTTCCTTTAAATTGTTATACTAACATCAAGTAATATTTTGAGAAAAGGAAAATAATTCTAAGCTGCAACATGAACACAACTATTTTCACTTTTGCAAATTTCACTTTTGCCTTTTCATAATACAAAATATGTTGCATAGCTATAGTCCCAATTCCATAAAAACTTGTAATCTGCTGCTTCAACTTATTTTTAGAATATAGTTTCCCATGCTTCATTTTAATAGCTATTAAATTTTACTTAGCTATTCATTTTAATAGCTAAGTAATTTTCCATTAAGTTGTTGTTATTTCCATTAAGTTTGTTATTAAAATTAAGCCTATTTTTATGGTTTTTTTGTTATTATGTATAATACTTCAACGAACGTTTGGCATATGTAGGTTTATACTATCTTAGAGTTATTTCTGTGGAATTAAATACCAGTAGTAGAGTGTTTAAGATTAAACATAACATTTCTATGTCTCTTCATTATTATCATTATCTCTTATTATATCTGCTCTCCAAAATTCTTGTGGCAATTATAATAATTTAAACCATTTTAATGGGGCATCAGGTCTTCAAAAAAGGAAGCAACCTACCCCAAATAAAGAGCTCCTTCAGTAACAGAGCATGTATTAGAATCCCATCTCTTAATTTCCTGACATTAATGTATTGAGGATAGTTATACATAAAAGAAAAAAGGAAATCACGGACTTGGTTTTGCCAAGAAGAAGGATGTAGATTTCACTGAATCCCAAGGATAATAGGGACTTCATTTGATGCTGTTTCCTCAGCATAAAATACTTTTCCCTGACCATCTTTTTCCTTAGAAATTTCTACACATTTTTCTTGGAGAGATTTTGAGTCCTAGAACAGAAGTCAAATTTTACTTTATGGAAGAAATCTCCCCTCACCTTTAGATTAGGTTAAGTTTCCTATTAAATACTGTCATTCCAAACCAACTTCTTTTTGTAGAATCTATTACAATTGTAATTAAATCATTAATAAGGAGTTATGTTCCTAATACAACATTAGCTAACTTCTCTCTGTTTTCTTCTCCACTATATCTTCAACACCTAAAACAGTGCCTTACATACAAAAAGCCCTCAATATCTATTGAATGAATAACTAATAAATGGATAGTAGGATAGATGGTCAAATTAATATATTACTTAAACAGGACTGCTTAAATGTTGTCCATGGGCAGGAATCTCTATTTCATATAGTAGGCACAGCAAGTTATACAGAAATGGATGAGAATCATAATCTTCTTTCAAAAAGTAAATTTTGGGTAACACTAATACAATCTTTCATAATCCCTTTCTTTTCCTTTTACTTCACACTCTGTCACACTCACCTTGTGAGATATTCTGAGCTCGTATGCCAGATGATGAAGTCTTCTACAGAGGAACTAGAGAGCTGGAGGGGTTGAATTCTTGCCAAAAGTATAGCTCAGGAAATTCAATAATAAAACATTTTTAATCTTCTTTAACACCACAAAAATTCTGCATTTTTGTTAAACTGATGCCACTTCAAATTATCTTTTAATTATATCATGAAATCATAGGATTATGAATATTACCTTTGTATAGAACTTTTAAAAGGATAATAAAAAATAAGAAATATATGAGATGCTTCAATTAATCACGGGATTAAACTGGGAGCCAAATTTGACATTAGATAAGTTCTGAATATCAATTTCTCAGTTGAGTAGGAAGAGCTATTTAATTCCTATCAGATTTATGCAAGATAGACAATTAAGAAAAGAATTTTGTATGAAAAATTAGAATTTGTCAGACTTTGCGATTTTTCTCCATTTGTATCCAGAATTTATGCAAGTCGGACTGCAAACTCTGAAACTTTGTCAATATCATTGTACCACATTTATTAGTAACAGTTTGCCTGTGCCTCTTTCGCAAATAGCTCTCATCTTCGATCAATAGAATGTCTGATGCTAAAATTCTGGCGCCATTAAACAACAAATGATACAAAGGGTGGATGTTCTCACCTAGAAAGAGGATAGGAATAAAATATGTTGCAGTGGTTATTTAACAATTTTTATTATAAAACTCAAAGCATAAAGTATAGTTGTTGTTCTGCAAAACGAAGTACCGAGAAGGTATTGATTGCTCTAAACAAGAGGTAAAAACTCTAGAAATAAAACTGTAGGGCCAGCCCCGTGGTTTAGCGGTTAAGTGCGCGCACTCCACTGCTGGTGGCCCGGGTTCAGATCCCGGGCGCGCACCGATGCACCGCTTCTCCGGCCATGCTGAGGCCATGTCCCACATACAGCAACTAGAAGGATGTGCAGCTATGACATACAACTATCTACTGGGGCTTTGTGGCGAAAAAAAAAAGAAAAAAAAAGAAATAGAAGTGTACTGTACATATATTCACCTCTATGTTTTATCATTTGGTATTCAAATATAAAGCTGCAAAGGTGGGAAAAAGGTCCTTTTCTTCTTGAATTTTAAGGCAAAATAATTAATTGATGTAAAGTTTCCAATCTAAACCCATATGACACAGATCTAATTTTATTTTTTTCATCATCATTAATATTATAATTGACAAAAATAAGCCAGATGTAGAAATATAGAGGGAAAATCCATAGGGGTGGGGAGAAATTGAAGTTTTTGAGGAACTAGAAAATAGGGCAGTAAAAATATCACTGTAACTTTCCCCACTCGTTCCATTTTGAAAAAATTCACTTAGTATACATAAAACATTTCAAAAAGTTTCTGGCGTAGGAAGAAGTGTGCTACAAACAGTCCTATATTTGAATCTCAGCTTTGTATCTATGGGAAAGTCAATTAAGCTGTTTGAGCTTCATGTATAAAACGTGGACGGTAATATACACCTTAAAATATTGTAAGAATTAGAGAGAATGCATATAAAGAACCTAGCATAGTTCTTGGCACATTACTTATGAAATTCAATTTTTTAAAGATTTTATTGCTGTTATAGTTGTTTTTATGTTTTTTAATATGAAAACATGTTAAAACTTCAATAAGCTACTTTGGTGCTTATTTAAACAAAATGCTTCCATAGAGCATTTTGGAAGTATGCTCTATGCAAGGTAATGTGTTAAGTGCTATGAGAGATACAAAGAAAAAAGGGAACTTGTTTCCATTCTGTTGTAGATGTGGTATTGAAAATGGATGAGAGGACTTAGCTAGAAAAGAAAGTAAAGTTATTTGATTGTCACTTTTGTGACTGAGTACATAAAAAGGAGAGTCCTGTAGATGTTTCAGCATGCAGGGGGCAAGCAGTGACTTTTCTCTGCACGTTTTTTGATCGTGGAAGGTGTGGTACAAGAGTAGACATTTGGTCTTTGTCCCTAGTTCCTGACTCAGAACTCCTAAATCTCATGTAATTTCCTGAGCGATAGGAGCACATCTTGTTCTAATGAGGTGACTCTTGGTGGGCCCCTAGATAGCTTCAGGATGGGAGCTGGTCACCAGAAAGACCAAGACATGATTAGAGGGTTGGAACTTTCAGCCTCACGCCTTGATCTTTGGGGAGAGGAGAGAAACTGGAAGTTTAGTTCATCACCAAAAGCCAATGATTTACTTAATCACGCCTATGTAATAAAACCTCCATAAAACCCCCTTCATGATGGGATTCAGAGAGTTTCCAGGTTAGTGAACACATGAAAGTACTGGGAGGGAGGCGCATCTCCCTTCTCACATACCTTGCCCTATGCATGTCTTCTATCTGGTTTTCCTGAGTTGTATCCTTTATGATAAACCAGTAGAAGTACGTAAAGTGTTTTCCTGAATCCTGTGAGATGTTCTAGCACATTATCCAACCTGAGACAGGGTTGCAGGAACTCCCGATTTATAGCCAGTTGGTCAGAAGTACAGAAAATTGCAACTGGCATCTGAAGCAGGAGCAGTCTTGTGAGACTCAGCTCTTAATATATGGAGTCTGTGTTGACTCCAGGTAGTTAGTATCAGAATTGAATTGAATTGTAGGACACCCAGTTCATGTCCAAAAGGTCGGAGAATTGGTTGGTAGGGGAAAAACCACACATTTTGTGTCAGAGTTTTAAAGGGAAAAGAAGTGGAAATAGTGTGTAAAAGAACGACAATGAACTTCCAGGGAAGATAGTCCAGCTGATTTCTATTCCTCTAAAAGAAGAGAAGCACTGGGAAGATAGAATTCCAAAGCAACTTGACAAACATTAAGACATAAAATGATGCTTTTTTTAATTGACTTGCTTAGTCAAGGAATTTTAATGGTGTTTTGAATTCCCAAAGAGGTTAGGAGTAGGGAGAGACGCTATTCATGTAGTATCCTAGACATTATAAACAGTAGGATAAATCCAAAATAGAAAAGTATAATGGATAATGACTAAGATTTAGCCCAAGAAGGTGTTAAACTCTTTTCTCGGGATTTATATATATTTCAGTCTTACTTCTTATAATACCTTTTCTTATACGTATGTATGTATATATGAACATAATCAGTCATTAAACACTACACTGGCTTGTATTTTATGCTGAAATTATAATGAGCAACAACTCCAGGCAGCACCAGTCACTGCCAAGAATAGTCAGATTTTCTAGGACTAGCTGAGCAAAGCTAACCTTAAAATAACTGCAAATGTCACAAGGACATGTGAGGAATAGGAATAGGAATATTTGCCTGAAGAAGAAATGTTTGCCTAATAACTGCTTTAAAAGTTTTATTTGAACTCGATAGAAAAATAACAGATTTTAATTATATCTGGAATTATTGAGTCTAAAGATAAAGACAAAAACCTTGAAAGGTGTTGTTTTACACTTATGTGGGGAAAATTGCATGTGGTTTGAAGAATGTAGACTAAACTACTTCTGATATTTCCTGACATATGCAATCATTGCATATTTATCTAATTAACAAATAAGACATGCCAGTAGATTAAAATCACACGGTTTGTACTCTCATTAACTAGTCTGTCATATATTCCAGTAAGCATACAAATAGCAAAATTCTGACCTATAGATAAATAAATGATTACAGAGTTATTTTCTAAGGAATTTTCCAACTAAAGGAGAAAAACAGAAATTGGAGAAATAGACCTAATGTTAATGCTCATTCTTCAAAATAATGAACCAATGTCTATTTTATTAATTTGTTATAATTAAATAAACAGTAAGAACTTTTACATACTCATTTAAAGAGCCAAACTATAAATAATACGGTAGAAAAACCTGTTCATGTGAGTTCTTTAGATAAATATTTTTTGCCATGTACTTATTTTGTGTCAAATAAAAAATTCACAATAGCCAAGATATGGAGCAACCCAAGTTCCCATCAACTGATGATTGGATAAAGAAGATGTGGCATATATATACACAATGGAATACTACTCAGCCATAAAAAAAACAAAATCGCCCCATTTGCAACAACATGCACGGACCCTGAGGGTATGATGTTAAGTGAAATAAGCCAGACAGAGAAAGACAAATACAGAATGATTTCACTCATATGTGGAATATAACAAATACATGGATAAAGAGAACAGATTAGTGGTTGCCAGAGGAGAAGCGGGGGTGGTTGAAAGGGGTAAAGGGAAACCTATGTGCAGTGATGGACAATAATTAGACTACTTGGGATGATGACGATGAAGTCTACTCAGAAAATGATAAACAATAATGTACACCCGAATTTTCACAATGTTATAAACCATTATTATCTCAATGAAGTTACTGGGGAAAAAAAATTTAGCCACAGTTTCTAGTACCAAGGCAAGATGATTCTTCACATGGAGTGAGAACATCCCTAGGACATGTGACACATAAAGAGAGCTCAGCACTGGCAACTCATATTTTAAAAGATTTCGTTACCTGAAACTGACACAGGTAGCACCAGAGGGAGTTGCTTTGATTAGATTAACATGAAGCCACAAGTTCACCATTGGAGGGTGTATTCGTATAATCCCCTTCACTCAAACAGATTGTGTGCTACGATTTTCCAATCATCCCTATTCTCACCTCTCTTTCTCTCCTCTTCCTAATTTCAAGTGTTCATCAGCAAACACTCACCTGCTATTTCTACTAAAATGTTTTCTTATCCAAAACTTCTATACAAAATATTCTCTCTCCAAAGGATAACGATGGAAAAGGATGAGTACGTTAACTAATCACTATCATAGTTAAACAACACTATCTGTAAATACCATCATAATCATTGTTCTTGGAAAAGCTGAAAATTAAAAAAGAACACCATTCCAAACATAAAAAATAAAACTCAACAATAAAAAATATATTTATAAATAAAAGTAATTAATATATTTGAATAAATAATTAAGAACAAAGATCTCTTGTATAATGAAAATCAAAATTTCATATGGAAACAGATTATTCTAGAAGATTATACAAAAGAATCAAATTATACATTCAGTAAGAATTAGTGCCTATCAAGTATTAAGTCAGCAGAAAGGATATTAATTTTGACTATGACAACCAGGTAGTTTGCTATTTTCCATTTCAAGCAAGAATAGAAGAAAATAAATTTACCAATTGAGAACATTGTATTATGAAGTGGTTTCCTCTAGAAACTTGTTTCCATTTCACTGTTCCTACATTCAAGAGAATACACAAAATATATTTGATCATGTTCTTAGTTAACTTCAAAAGATCCATTAGTTAGAAATCTCTAACTTTTCACAGGCTCAGAACAAAAGAAATGCTTAAATCTTCTCATCTTTATTGCAGAAAAATTTGAAACTATAAAGTTTATACCCCATAGAGCTAGCAATAAGTGCAACAGAGAGGTGAGAAAAAAGTTAGGAATCATGAAAAAAGTAATTGCTAATAGTTGAGTTCTCACTAATCACTGTCAGGAAGGCAGTGCCGATGAAAAGTGCTCAAAGTGCCTTTGGAACCTGTTGGGCCAGAGGGCATTGATTTTCAATTCACAGCAATATCATGTGAGCACTTCATTTGAAAAGTGCATGATCCAGACCTGAAGGAATACTTTACATATTTATTTGCCGTGAACTCAACTCAGCCTTTTTTTCCCCATCAAAAGGCCATGATTTCAGGACATCCTTCTCTAGAAAATATATTATCCTTGTAGTGCTACAATAAAAAACCCGACAGTCTAGGAAGTTTCTAGTTGGAGTATATTGAAATTGGAAATCGTGGTTAAGTCTAAAATATGTAATTAACCCTAGGTTCAATCCACATACCACAAAAAAGATGATGCACTAAAGAAGTCCTATTCAAATCACAAATATTAAAAATGATTAAGTGTTGCTACCAATGAGGCCTCCGGTATTATTTAGCCCAGAGCATCATCAACAATCGCTTAAAGCTGATAGACAGATTGTAAGAAACCATATTAGCCACTAGTAAATCACTGAATAAACCACTGTGTAGATGATACAGTGAGATATAAGCAGGTAACATTAATTTGGGGATCAGTACTTAGTAGCAAATGATATTTTTTGGGATTTTTAAAATTCAAAATAGAAACTAAAGTACCATTGTGAAACATAATACCTTTAATTAAAAATTTAAATTCAACAGAAATATTTACCACTGAAGTTGTACATTAACCTTTATTCAGGTTTCAGTGGCTCATGTGGCTGAAAATTTACTATCCTATATCTTAATTTCTTCCTTTGTAAAATGGGTAAAACAATAAATACCAAATAAGTTTACTATGAGGATCAAGTGAGCCAATACATGTAAAGCAGTTACCTTGGTACCAAGTAAATATTCAATTAATGGTACATATCATTTCCCCAATATGAAAAAACAGCAATATACTGTGTACCCTATTATATTCTGGATACATTATACTACTTTTTATACATGTTCACTCATCCTCTAGCAGCCTTAAAAAATTGTATTATCCCTACTTTATAGGAAACAGGCACAGACAGATTCAATAGCTTACAGAATTAGTAAATACAGAAATCAAGATTAAAATAAATGTCTGACTCCAAAGTCCATCTAACTTCAACTACACCGGTGGTTCTCAAGCTTTAGTGTGCATAAAAATCTCCTGGAGAGTTTGTTAAAATAGTTACTGGTACCCATCACCCCAGAGACTCTGACTGAGAAGGCTGAGGTGATGGGCATGGATTTGCATTTGTAACAAGCTTACAAGTGATGCTGATGCTCCTGGTCCAAGGACCACATTTTGACTGAACCATGAAAATGCAGGATACATTGGTAGTAATTGCTTCCTTGTTCGAGGGACCTTTATGAAAACCTATAGACTGATATATCAGAAGCCTAGATAATGCATCTATATTCAATTGTATCATTTAAAAATCCAGGCAAAAGGTAGGCTTTAGTAATGTATCTGGGCAAATTGCATTTCTTCTTTATTAGCTGGGAGTTTTAAATCCTCTTCCCTCCAAAAAAAAAAAAATTCTCAAACCAATCTTGGTTTCCTAAATTCTCCAGTAAGCCAAATAGTAGAATTTTCAGAGAAATCTCTAAACAGGAAGATTTTATAAACTCTATCTTTAAAATTAAATAATTGATAAAATATGCAAATAAACAGAACACTCATGGTAGAATGTTGTTGTCCTCACTGCTATAGATATACAGGACACTCAATACTCCTAATGATTTCAAATGGGTCTTGGTAAGTATTCTCAGTGATTATTGATTCATTTCTGTGCAGACACTTTTACCTGGATGAAGCTATGCAGTTATTCTAGTCTTAAATACCTCAAGGAAACGATTCAACAAAACTTCTGAATAGGAGATATTACCTTTTTTGATACATCTAAATACTTCTATTGATCAAATAGCAATAGGGAAGACTAATGGAAGAGAAAGTATACAATTAATTAATTAAACAAATAATTATTTCTGCATTTATTGCAGACAGGTGATCATGCATTCACTCCAGTCTACCCGAACTCTTCCTGTGATGGGAAATTCATCAGGCTGTATAGTTCGTTTTTCAACAGTTCTATTCATTAGAAAGTTTTCTCTCCTACTCTAGCGGGCCTTAATCTGAGGTCCACGGACACCTGTACCCTAAAGTAGTTGATCTATGAACCTGAAATCCTAAGCAAATATTTGCATACTGTTGACAAGTATGTCTTCCATCAACTCAGCAACTCAGGTTCAGAACCATTGATTTACCTCATGAATTTTGTCTTCTTGCAAAAAATTATTCCTCCTAGTTGTGCCATTGAGAATTTTATAGTCTAGGGGCCGGCCCGGTGGCGCAAGCTGTTAAGTGCCCGTGCTCTGCTGCGGCGGCCCAGGGTTCGCAGGTTCTTATCCCGGGCGCGCACCGATGCACTGCTTGTCCAGCCATGCTGTGGTGGCATCCCATGTAAAGTAGAAGAGGATGGGCACGGATGTTAGCTCAGGGCCAGTCTTCCTCAGCACAAAGAGAAGGATTGGCATCAGATGTTAGCTCAGGGCTGATCTTCCTCACAAAAAAAAACAGAGAGAGAGAGAATTTTATAGTCTAAAAGTTTGATACTTCTTCAACATATCAGCCTTTCCATTAATTTGAAAGCAGCAATCCTGTCCTCCCCCAACTGACAAGTCTTCTCTTTCACAGACTAAACATTTCCAGTTGTCCCCACCATTCCAATTGATGTGCTTTCTGGATACTTGTGGTTTTTTTCTCCTCCAAACTTGCTAGATATCTATTTTGAGGCATATTACTAACCACAGCATTTTTGCATAATTGAACTTACATAATTAATTTTCTCTAACTGTAAATCATACCAAGTTTAAATTAAAATGTAATGTATTGTTCTGCCAGTATTTACAACAATATATAAGGGCAACATTTAAAGAGGTAAAATTTTGTATATTTCCTAACATTAGCGCTGTTCTATTTAGCCCAACGCTTAATCTCATGCTGGAAAAAAATCTTCAAACAATTCCATAAATATTTTACATTTCTCACTTACTCTGTTAATGTACTTAAATGCATTTCATGATAAGTAATACAGGCTACAAAATAGAATAGTATACATTATTTAACACAAATAATGTCAAAAAATTTAAAAATCTTTCCTCCTAACTTGAAAGAAACATTCAGGTAAAAGAGTATCCTCCACCCACTCTGAGTTCTTTCTGGCTGGGCTACAAATTAAATTGACATGAGACGCATGAAACCACATAGCAGGAGAAAATCAAACAAAGCTTTATAACATGTATACATGGGAAAAACCAAGGAAACTGAGTTTCTCAACAAATGGCAGAGGTTTTCACCTTAAATAGCATATTCAGGTAGACAAAGGAGGATGTTGGGGGTGGAGGAGTCAGAAAGCACAGTAATCAAGAATATGCAGATTTAAGTCCTTGCCTTCTGCACTGATAAGAGTTTCTAGAGATAAGGTCCTCCCCCATTCTTCCTGGCACAGAGAGGGAGATACCTTTACAAATGGAGGTTTCCCTTATAAATGTAAGTGTTTGGTCTTAGCAAGGACCATCCCAGTGTATCTATAAAATAGCCAAGGTAAAAAGACATATTTGAGGTGGCCGATTTTGATCTCCCACACAGGCAACCTGCAGCAGCGGTTTGTAAATTGTCTGATCCTAAACTGCACCTTGTGCTATGCAGGTAAGCGCAGCAGCACACATGAAGAAAATGAAAATATAAGTGTGCCCAGGGCTGATACGTATTGTAGGAACCGATACAAGTAAAGGAAAAAAGGACTCAGAGAACAGAGGTGGTAGAGAAGAGCCAACTGAACTCAAATTGTACTGTCTTCAGGGATAGTGATTACAGTGTGTTGCTCTCTGGGGTATTACGCATAAGACAAAGAGGGCATTTATTATTTTTAATATTATTTAAAGGCACCAAAATTTGGTCTGCCATAAAAAATAACTAGAAAAACTTAAATAAAAATATGTTTAGGTTAATGGTGAATCATGGTTACCCATTAATTCCTTCAGCACATATATCTATTGCTCCCTTGGCTAAGGCTCAAAGGAACCCCAAATATAACTGAATTTTAATGAGAGAAAAACTAAAGAGATGGCGCAAAAGTTGATGATTGATGATGGATCAAGCTGAGAATTTTGCCCAGAATTTGACATTCTTAGTCTTTGTAAGAACTATAATGCTACTGATCATAATTTTACTAAATATCACAACATATTTACTGAGGACTTACAATGTAACATGCACTGTGCTTAGTACCTTAAGTGCATTACCTCACTTACTCCTCATAACCACCGTTGGATAGGTCAGGAGTTGCTAAACTAGAGCCTGGGGACCAAATCTGACCTGCCATCTGTTTTTGTAAATAAAGTTTCATTGGAACACAGTCATGCTCATTCATTTACATATTGCCTATGGCTGCTTTCACCATACAATGGCAGAGTTGGGTAATTGTAGCAGATCATACATTCTGCAAACCCTAATATATTTGCTTATGCGGCCCACTACAGGAAAAGTTTGCCAACTGCCGAGATGGATGTTATTGATTTAACTTTTTTTCAGTTGAAGTATCAAGTCTATTGTGGTAGGCAATATTCTATCATTATATTTGAATAACAATAAAAATCTCATGAGTTAAATTACAATGGTATAATGAATGACCCTCTCGATGAGAAAGAAAGTGTGTAGTTCTTTCCTCTATGGCCAATCCTGCAGCAAACAATGAAGTCACAATGTATAAATTTTAGAAAGCTTAAAGTAAACTAATCTATGAAATTTGCGTTTTGAAATATATTATTTGAAAATGATGATTAAAAAAATAAAAAGGACAAAGTATATCTATCTTAAATTTCTGCTCCTCAGAAAGGCCTTCCCTGACAGCCTTCTCTGAAGAACTATTGCAATCAATTCTCAGTCTCTGTCTATTGCATCACCCTGTTTATTTAATTAACAGCCTTTTCCACAGTTTTTAGCTGTCTTGTTTACTTATTGTGTATCTTCTTCCATTCAGATGTAAGTTTCATGAAGACAAGTATCATATCTGTCTTGTTCATCTCTGTATCTCCAATGTCTAGTACAATAAGTGCTCAAAAATATTTGATGAATGACAAGAAGGGAAGGAGATGGAGGAAGGAGAAGAAAGAATAAATTATATTTTCAATAGATAAGGAACTGGAAGAAAAGCCTTTTAGACTGAGGAAAAGAATAAACATAGCCAAAGAAAACACTTGCTTTGTTTTTCTATTGTTTACTGCTATGAATAGAATAGACGAATAGAATAGAATAGAATAGAAATAAAATGTCATCCTCAAAGAAAGAATACAAGAAAAGCATTTTTGAGGAATAATATCTTTCCTCTAAAAAGCGATCAACTTCTTTCACCTAAACCGGTGATTTATGAACAAAGTCTAGCATAAGACTATCTTACAAAGTAGGAAAAGATAGAATAAATAAGGTTCTAAACCTATATTTCCAGAACATTAGGCTTTTAATGGGCTGGCAGGAATAAATTTCCATTAAATGCAAACTAAAATGAAACTACCACATGAGTGTTGATGTAAAACTGAGTAAGAGTAAAATGGTCTAATGAGTCATGAAATTTATGAAACTAGTGAAAATACTATATCTAAGTAGCAGTCCCTGAATCCAAAAGGATGCTATCTTGTTTTCAGAAACTATCCTACTATCTTTGGGCATCATCAAATGTTGCATGGGCAAGTTTTACCTGGGAAAATAATGAGAAATTGTAAATGTTTTGAGATTAGAGTCCATGATTTCTATCCCTTGTTGTCCTACTACTAACACAGTGCTAAGAATAGAGTCCCTCTGTTCAACAAATAAATGGATAAGTATTTCTGAGAACCCACTGTGTAGCAGACATCAGACACTGCGAGGCACCCTTCCTTTTAGGGTAAATCACTCATGGGAAAGGCGGGCAAGCAAACAGACTATTTCTCTCTAGAATGGTAAGAACCAATACAGATATAATCTCAGAGTGTTAAGAGAGGAAGACTTTAATAAATATGGAAATAAATGAAGCACCCAAATGATAACAAGCAAAGTCTATTTATTCAGAGTTTTCTCTAGCAAGGGAGTCAGCCATCATCACTTGTGTTTGGCAGGGACTCAAAGGCAGGCAGGAGAGAGGAATAGCTTTACAGCAGAAAAAAGGAAGGCTTCAGGCGTGCCCTAACTGCAGGCTGTTGGCACGTGGAAATTGTAGGTGAACTAACCCGAAGCATGGCATTCTATGTGATTGGTTAGGGATGCATATTTGGCTTTCTCCAATTGATCCTAAATTGGAAGCAGGAGCAAAAATTAGGGAAGCTGTCAGTTATTGACCAAGAACTGGTCAGTTTGTGCTGAGTGCTCCGGGGTGCTTGTTTGTCTTCCGATCCTGATTGCTGCAGATTGTGGGTCAGAGTTCTATTTTTATATGTGGTGTGACCATTGCCCAGTTGTATATTCAGTCTCTCAAATGCATATTGATGCTGATGGAGAATTTAATTAACAAGTTAGCTTCCACTTCCAATTAATTTGCCTTCCCATTTTCCTTACTCTTTCATAAAATGAATCTAACTTACATTTTAAAAACTTCACGTATAAGAAGTCACTTGCTAATGAAAGCTTGTCTGATTTCCAAAAAGACTAAGTTATAATGTAGGAAGATCACTGCTGCTGCAGACAGAATAATCAATCAACAGATTGGACAATTGAGAAGCCTATGATAAAAAAAATTAAATTATTTTTAAAAAGTAAATAAACATGATTCATAATAGCTGTACTGGTACATTAAATGATTATCTTTTAAATCAAAAAAAATAAGTGTCTTTAGTTAAAGTGGGAGGCACTATTACCACGTAACTACAAATAATTATATTCCTCATATATCCCCTTTGTTCCTATAATTTCCCCTTTTAGTTTCTAATCTGGAAAACTTCTTTTTTGGATGCACAACTCTACTATGTTTTTTGCTTTTATCTTCATTTATCTTAATTCTCAATAATAACAATAACAACAAAAAAAGAGTAAAAAAAAAAAAAAGCAGAACAAAAGTCTATTCAACCACCTAAAAACTACTTGAGTCCAGATGGTGGAATATGTAGGGGGCATGGGGAAAAACAGTTATATGTACCACATACCCTGTTAATCTTGCCTCAAGATTACTTAAAATGGCAGATATTTTGCATTTTTATTATTGAAGACATGTTGCTGAAGGCTGATTTATAAGTGACAAAAAGAATGTTCAAATGTACTCATAATATGCCTTTATGCATGTATCTTCCTTAGCACATATATTTTCTTTCTACTGCTCACAGTTTTAAAATGTAAAACACAATTTAATATAAATTTAATGGCTCATATTCAATACAGTTTCCCAATTTTATATATGAATTGTGCCAGCTTTTGCTATCTTGCTTCAAATAGACTCCAGGAAATGTGTGACTTGCTGCAGCTCAAGGACTTAAATAAAAGCAAATTATAGTTTCTGATGCAAAGTCGTATTCTCAAGTTGTTATAAATTCAGAAGAAAATGATCAGTTTTTCTATTTAGCAAGTTTAGAGGCATCTCAGCTTTTGTTAGCAAACTCTTTTTATATACGATGATAAACAATTCTGACTCTAGATCAAGCTACTTTCCCCTTAGGCAAAGTCTATCAAGTGCCACAAAACACGTCAGTTCATATTGTATGAACTGGGTGCCTCTTGAAATAACTTCAGGATCATTATAGCAATGGATATTAACACAGAATATGGGATAACCACAAACCTTCATATATCTCTAATTATCTCTTTTGTTCACGGTTCTCCAAAACAAGGATTATTAGCTTCAAGTTCACAGATATCCTTCAAGGAGTCCATAAACTCAGAAATTTTTTAAGAGGGCATTATTTTTTTTTCCTAGAGAGAGGATACCCATCTGTCAATAGATTCAAAAAGAGATCAGTGACACCAAATTGGTTGGGATATTGGGAGTCTGTCTAAATCATAATGAAGCTTATCATGTAAACATAAAACTGGGATTTATAGTAAATAACCAACCTATAGAAAAATATCTTTAGTAGTCTTTGAAGGGTAGTTGCTAAGCAGTTTTCTCATACATCTGGTGGTGACATTTTTTTCTCTTCTATCTCTGTACATTTTTTTTAAGATTTATTTAAACACTTTGGTCATTTCAAATAATATTATATTACTATATTACTATATTACTATATAGTGTTAAAGTCACCAAAATATTTTGTCCTTAAAGTTAACATAATTTTACATTTATCTTATGTTTAATTTGATTTTTCAATTTTAAGTAAGGTCATAGGTTATTTTCACTTATTTATCCTTTCATTCACTCATTCTTATCACCACTATATAGATAGGTTTCTTTGTTCCCAACAATATAATTCCTTCTAAGCAGAGAAGAATTTATTAAGGGCTTAGGTAGCTTAAAAAATTTCTGCCTCAGGCAAAGAACCAAATGTGGGTGCTAGACAGCCAGGAAAATTGCAGTCAGAACAGAACTTCGCTACTGTTCTAATGAAAACTCCGCTGTGGCTTCTGCCTGCCACCTATTACTAATGGATCAAATATTTGATAGCTACAAGGAACCTTCGCCAGATATCTGCCATTTGCTCTTCTGCATCCACTCTCTATCCTTTTCCATTCCACTCTCTGCTCCAAGAGGCTGATCTCCTGGATTTCATTAACAGGCTAATGACCCCGGTACCTTCTCCTTGGATGGACCAATGGGGATATTGGGAGAAGATTGGAAAGAAGAAAAAGAGCAAGTTTATGGCATTTATTCATTTAGGTCATTCCCTGTTCTGTTAGGTCGCCTCAGGATGGCTGTGTCCCTCAAGGCAACTCGCCTTGTACAACTTGCTCTCCATCTCTAATCAGGTAACCTTATCCATATTCCTTTGAGATGGGGTTAGGAAACATCTCTGCTGCTGCTAGACCAGAGTTCTTGCTGTATTCATTGGAATCTGCTACATACCCCCCAGACCTTTACAATTAGTCCTTTTGTAAATAGAAAGTGTGTCCTTTGATTCCTATTAAGACTCAGACTGATCAAAACCAGATTTGAATTTTTGTTATTGAAGACCTATTTTATACCTATCCCAGAAAAATCAAAATCTTCCCCCATGAGATGCTCTTTCCCTGCATTCAGCTACACATAATGTAGCTTACTTCCACCTTCCAAATCTTAGCCATAAATCTGTCTGGTAAACCTCAGATAACATGAAGAACTTATGGTGCAAGGAGTCTGGGAAATTTAGCATGATCTTTTAAGCCTCAATAATTCAGTAAATTACACCAGAAGGGGATAAAGTGGATAATGCATGAGCCAGCATACCATTATCTACTACAAACACTAATATCTACACATAAATATTTATGAAAAGTTGACCTGCTGTGAAGTGAGTAGTAATGTTTCCTACAATATTTATCATGTATATGCTTTGTTTATGTTTTATGCAGATATTTAGAATAGTAATCAAAGAGAACAACTCAATAGTAAACAAGGAGATGTATGTACTAATTATCACTAGTACAGCAAGGCTTAAAAGGTCAGGTGAATATTTGCTTTGTTATTTTGTATTCAGAATATATTTTTCATATATGCAATAAATAGAATTGAGGTTTATTCTATCAAATACATCCCCAAAAATGTAGATATGATAAAAGTCCCATTTCCCTTATGAATTCTATGGGTACTGAAAATATTAGCCTACGGACATTGGATTGTTGTCATAGAGAATATTTCCAGGATGTGGTAGATTGTTAAAATGACCATAATCCTTCATTTCCCCAATGAAGAGTCAGTGTCTATTTCCCCAGTTCTTGAATATGTATGAGCTATGTGAATTGCTTTGGCCAATAGGATATAAGCAAATTGTGGCACAAGCAGAGATTTGAAAAGCATTTGTACGTTGGGACTCGCCCATTTGCCACTCCTGGGATGTTTTGTCACCACCATCATGTGAATAAGCCTTGGCTAGCCTGCTAGATGATGACAGACACATGACTGTGACCCCATCTCTCCAGATATCAGCCAGCCAATCACCAGACAAGTTTGTGAGGCCATCCTGGATCAGCCAGCCCCCAACCAATGTGCCAACTAAAAGCAGATGCGTGAGCTAGCCCAACTGAGATGAGCCAAGCCCACCTCAGATCAAAAGAGCCACCACTGAGCCCAGCCCAAATTGCAGACCCACAGAATTATAAGCTAAAACAAAAAAATATGGTTTTCTTCAAGCCATTAAGTTTTGTTTTTTGTTATTGTTGTTTTTTACATAAACAAGTTTACTGATATATAAATAGGTACCTAAAAGGCATGTGCTGCCGTTAACTAACCTAAAATATGTAGTGTTGAATGTAGGACACAATTGACCACCCAATTGAAGCTGGCAAAGCAGTGAGGAATCTGTTGCAAAGGCTGACCAGTGTTATGTAGCAGAAGAACAATTGGCAAAAATATCACCTACAATAACACGGAAGACAAAATTTATCTGATGAACTCGTGGGCATTGACAAGATAGTTTCCAAGCAAATGTTCAAAGTGTCAGTTGGCTTCTTTTAGCTTCTAGGATAAGGTGTGACAAGAGCAAGATAAGCTAAAAAGGAGCTGTGTTCAGGCAAAATTTGAAGGGAAAATAAGGAGGTAGGACTTGCTGGACTGGAAAACAAAACTGTTTCTCATTTCCAGTATCTCCAACCAGCAAACTATTTTCAAAATAAAATGAGGACTGAACCAAGAACAAAGATCAGATCAAAGATATGTCTCTAAAAGCCTTTGTTAAAATCCTGAAAGATTCAAGGAGGTGCCCTATGGCCTCTTTAAGATACACAAAAAAGGCTTCTAAGAACAACAAGGGTGTGGTCACACAAAAGCTTAACTTCCAAAAAGGCATTTGTTAAGTCTAAAGAGAGAGGCAGTCTCAAAAACAATTGAGATTTTGGGTTTTATTGGATAGAGTAGCCTAGAATCTGATACATGGAAAGCACACAAAGTTTTAAAGAAAATTTTACAAGTAAAGGGCCACTAGTTTAGATTAAAAGGAATTGAGATTGTTAGAATTAAAAAAAAAAAAATCCTCTGTATCTCAACTTTGTATGAGAGGAAGCACGCTGAGAAAGCTACTCAGTTGCAAATACAGGCAATTTTTCCAGAAAAACAAGAACATTTCAGAGGATACAGCCAAGAGCCCAAAGGATGGAGACAGAACCACAAGGAGAATGGACCAAGAAACCACTCCCAAGGAAAAGTTAGGAATTTTGTGCTAGAAAGTCACTTCTATGGAGCAGAACTGGGCCTTAATTAAGCAACATTCCCTGGCCCCAAAATCAGAAAACTAGGCAGCATTTGCCCTGTGAGATTTCAAAATTGCATGGATCAGTGCCTGCTATCTGCCTCCTGTTCTTCCCTTTTCAAATGGAAAAGTCATTTATAATTATCCTATCCTTGTCTCACCATTCTATGTGGGGGACAGATAACTTGTGTTTTTAGTTCACAGTTTCCATGAGTTCATAGAAGAGCAACACATCCAAGGAATCATATTTAGACCTTATTTAAATCATGAGTTTTTGGAATTCCAGCCTAAAACTGGAATTAAATGAGACTTTTTGGGAGTCTTGGGAGGAGACGTGGGTATTTTGAAAGTGAGAAGAAAGTGAATTAATTATGATCAAAGGACAGACTGTAGTAGATTGTTAAAATACTCACAATTATCCCTCCTCTCATAGAAAGGCAGAATCCATTTTTCTACCCCTTGAATCTAGGTTGGCCATGTAACTTGCCACAAATGAGACATTAGCAAACATGACACAAGCATAGGGTCGAAAAGCTCTTGCAGGTTAGAGCTTACCTACTTGCTGCTCCTGGGACTTCTGCCACTGCCACTATGTAAATACGCCCAGGTTAGCCTATAGGTTGATGAGAGGCACGCACTAGTCACATTTATACTTCATGTAAGAGTGAGTCAACAATTAAACATGTGAATAAAGTCACCTAGAATCAGCCAGGCCCCAAATGGCCTACCAAGTAACAGCTGAGGAATTAGTAAACCCAGCTGAGCTCAGCCAAGCCCAACCTTAAGAATGGCCCAGCACAAATTGCTGAACTAAACAAAAGGGTAGTGTTTTAAGCCACGATATTTGTTACACTAGTTTATTACACAGTAAAGGCAAACCAGTATACACAACTAATCTACTTCCATATAAACATCTGAATGTAATCTCGAAAAAACAACATGAAAGTCTTCTTTATCTCCTATTGAGAAGTCTGGAAATCTAGGTTGTTGAAGATTAGATTTTTTGTTTGTTTGCTGAAAGGAAGACATTTCTTTGGAAAGACTTGAAACATTTTAAACATATGTCTATACCAGCTTACTGTCTTAAAAACCAAAGAGAATAAATTATATTGGGGGAAAAAAAGGCTTGGATTTATGTTGAAGGATGTTGGAGGAGGTCATCCAGAGGATGTGAACTCCAGTTGACCCATGAACTGGACCCAGGCAATCAGAAGCTCCTTACCCCCATCCCCTGTTCTTGGAATGTACACTCTGCCCACCACTCCCATAGTGGGAGCTGTTTTCCAGGATGCAGCCTTGAGAAAGCAATGTGTTGTTGAGACCATCTGGATGGTATACATGACTGAATGCAGTAAAGGCCTCTACATAAACTTTTAGGATTTTGGTGGGTGGGTGCAGAGATCTACTCGTCTTGTGGCCACCCAAGACAAGCTCGTATGTAAGTTCCCTTGCTTACTAAACCTGTCACCTACCCATCTGGAGTGGTCTTCCCCTTTCTTCAGTCTCCCCTTGACCTCCGTGTACGGGGGCCAGTTTTTGAACAGACAAAAGATCTGGGTTAGTTTTTCCCAGTAAATGTTAACTATATAGGTGACCTAGAGTATGTAATTCAACAGTTTTGTTTCTCTGCTACTTAATCAGTAAAATAAGGGGGACTGGATGAGATGATATCTTTTTCATCTAGCTTTAAAATATTTTGTTTTTTTTGATTTCATTTCAAATTTTGAGGCCAGTCTAACCATTAAACTAATAACAATGTCTTCCATAGCAATCAAATTCATATAACCATATTCTTTGTTCTGGGTATGTATGAAAGATTTATATTTATATTTCAAGAAAGAAAATAAGTGCATTCCAAGCTTGCTCTATCTATCTATCTATCTATCTATCTATCTATCTATCTATCTATCTTTCTAAAGATTTAGAGACTCGTATTTTCTAATATTGTACAATTGGGAGTTTCATCAATCATATTAATGAAAGATATTTATTAAATATCTATTACATGTAAAGTATTGTACTTGACACTCTATAGGATACCAGAAGTGTTAGACCTAGATGTAACCCTCAAAGACCTACTATTAATTTGAAAAGAAAGACATTTACTTATTAAAAACCAAACTACAAGCAAAAACATAACAATACATGACAATATCAGAGACATCACCAGAGCTGAGTGGTGAAGAGCAGGCTCTGGAGCCAGATTGCTGAAATCTGATCCTGGCTCCACCACTTATCCGCTGAGCAGCTTGGACAAGAGTTTTGATCTCTCTGGGGCTATTTCCTAACCTATAAAATAGGTATATCAATAGCACCTACCTCATAGATTTTTATAGAGAATTAATATACATGAAGGGCTTAGAACAGTTTCAATGTGTATAGGAAGTGCTAAGCACATAGGACATATTATGTAAGTGCTAAATGTGGACCCTGGTGGCTAGGAATAATTAGCTACTCCACATGAACTGCTCTGAGAAGAGACAAAACCCAGCTACCTCTAAAAACAGTCAGCCAAGTTTCTGCCTTTAATTTCATGCTCCATCTGTTAATCAGTTTTCAGAATTGGACTAAACTTGTTAAAATTTTTATTTCTTCAAATATTCAAATGCAGTGTTGCAATAGCGTTTTATATTATGGTTGAACTCTAACGACAGGGAGTGTGAAGTGCATATTTTAATCACAACCCTCATGTTGAGCCTGCTCTGCTTTCAAATGCCTGTTGAATCAATATAGCCATAGCGGATGCATTATCACAAATGTATACATGTAAACTCTGCCTCTGTGCTGTGCACTTGCGTAACTCTCCCAAGAGAGTGGCACACAGCTGGCACCCAAAATTCTTGGAATAAATTAATATGTTGGAAGTAATTTTAGATGTTGTAGAATACTAAAGCCATTATTAAAAAATGCAAATCTAGGGGGCCGGCCCAGTGGTGCAAGGGGTTAAGTGTGCGCACTACGCTGCGGCAGCCCAGGGTTCGCTGGTTTGGATCCCGGGGGCGCACTGACACACCGCTTGGTAAGCCATGCTGTGGCGGCGTCCCATATAAGTGGAGGAAGATGGGCGTGGATGTTAGCCCAGAGCCAGTCTTCCTCAGCAAAAAAAAAAAAAAAGAGGAGAATTGGCAGATCTTAGCACAGGGTTGATCTTCCTCACAAAAAAAAAATGCAAGTCTAGATTGAATGCAAAAAATGCAAAACTATTGTTCAGATGAACTTCCTTTTTTTACTACATACACACACACACAAAAACTTCTGCAAGTAAAAAAAAAAAAATAACATCTCAAATTAGTTTTAGAAATTACATTCATTTAATAATAGATTTAGGCTTCCAGAAATTTTCTTTTTGAAGTTATTTGGAGCCTAACTCCAACTTTTATACTGCCATAAAAGTCAGCCTGGAAGTGACTCTCAGTGAAAGCATAGAGCAGTAGGCCTTAAAGTGTGGTCTCCGGAGGGCAGCACCAGCCACACTTGGGTACTTGTTAGAGATGCAAATTCTCAGGCCGCATCCCTGACCTGCTGAATCAGAAACTCTGGAAGTGGGCCCAGCGATCTATGTTTTAATGAACTCTGCAGCTGCTCCTCTTGCATGCTCAATCGGAAGAACCCTGGCTTATACCGACTTTGTGTTCCTCAGTGGCTTTGCTCACAGACTTCTAGAGGAATGGTACTGTTCTGCCTTGAAAGAAATAGACAATTCTTGGGTTACTTTAGAAACTGGTTCCAATATTACAAAAATGAAAATACAAAAAGGCAAGCTCACTCTTCTTTGCTGAAAACAACAGAACAGAACTGTTCTATCAGGGAAATTTTTCAAACACTTGGGCAGGAGTTTTTTTTTTTTAATATCTTTTACCACATAACTTATGCTAACCATATTTTTTTTCTTTCTTTTAGGAACTGATGATTTAGTGATGAGAACAAGAAACATCACATAGCACAAAGTGTAAAGTCACCAAAGAATAAAAGCCAAAAACTAAAGATTAAAGAAAAGGTTAACCTGAATTTCATTTCAAATACAAAGATTGACAAAGCAATGAAGTTCATCTAAAGAGGTACTTGCATAAAATAAAAATAATTTATACGTAAAATGGAAGAACTGGTTTTCCAATTTTAACTTAGATTCAGAGACACATGTATAAATTAAAAGTAGAGATCAGAAAAAAAAATGGGGAGAGACAAAGGGAATTTAGAATCGCAGTCTTACAATATTGCCAAGGCACCATCCACACTGTCACTTTTAACAGTAATTGAGCATCTGCACAGGGAACAGCACTGTATTAACCACTTTGGGTATTAGAATTTAGTTGAATATAGCTCCTGTTTTCACAGAGGACACAATCTGGTGAGAAATCATCTGTTTACTTTGTAATGAAAGTGCATGTTAAAAGCCCTAAGGAGAAAACAGAAATTTCATTTTAACATATAGAGTTATAACACTACACTCCAAGAACAATACCATAAGCCAGTTTTTTCAGATGGACTATGAAAATAGAGCTCCAATAAGACAAAATGATGTTGGTACAGGCCTAGTACAGTGCCTCAGACTTAATAGGTGCTCTGTAAGCATTTGTTATTAAATCTTACAGTAAACTCTATCTTTACTTTCAGAGTGGAAATATTGGCTCCTTAAATGGCTCGGTTAATATGCCAACCAGAAAGAGTTAGTTGACCAGATAAAGAGAAAACACAATTTGTCAACTGCACTAATAACAAAGGTTCCAGAGTTTATGTCATAAGAGGACTTAAGCGACTCAATGAGGAACAATGAGAGATTATGAGGCATACAATAGGAAGCAATGCGTCAGGAGAATTTATTGAACTCCAATGGTATGTAAGATACTCTATAACATGTTAGCGTGCACTGTAGGAGAGGAAACAAAAATCTACAAAGCATAGGGCTTCTCTGATGAATGGAAGGACAAGACGTGTATAAGAAAACTCAATACCAGATGATAAGTGCCAATTTTATGATGGACCATGAGAGATACAGGGGTCAATATCAACCAAACAAGAGATTTACATTGGCAGGTGGTGGTGGGGTTTTTTAGGTTGCATTGGGATTCCTTCTTCAGCTGTGTTTTAAGAATAAAATTATTACTTCCTTTGCTTCTCCCCTTTTCCTTCTCTTCCCACACTCCCCAAACCACAAATATTGAAGAGCTTACCTTGGTAAGGTAGAGGGTATATGATTAGAAAAGTATAAAGATAATAAATGAAAAGAGAAGGGGATATCATCTGTAATTTGTTCCAAGAAACGACCAACTAAATAAGTGGACAGGGCGTGGTAGAGAAGAGAACAGGCTGTGGGGCGAGGGCAGGAGGTAATTATTTTACGCAAGATATCAATGGTTCATTGTAAAAACAAAACTCAAATCTACAGAACTAATTATACTCACCACCAAGTTTCCCATTGGAACTGTAATTTTTCACTAACTCACATTCACACATCCTAAACAGTTTACAAAGTGATTTTGCACACATTTTATTATTCTCACAACAAACTTGGGTAGAAAACAGCTGCTCAAACAGCTCAGACTTGAGTAAAGGCTAACAGCCAGAAGTTGGATGGAAGCACGAGTAGAAGTCAAATATTCAAAATCACGCACTTTGAAAAACCAAAGGTGAAGAGAAGACATTCCCTGGTCTATTATTAATATCAGAAAAGGAGTTCTGATGACAGGAGTAACTATCACTTGTTGAGCACCAACCATGTGATAAATATTTTACCTCTCTAAATGGGAGGTCTCCCTGGCCCAGCTGGTGAGTCCTAGGCCCCATATATTATTATATGGGCCTCTGCTCATATAATCAATAGTCTCCACCTGACAATACTTCTAACAAATAGAGTAAGGAGAAAGTGATGCTGTGTAACCTCCAAGGCTGGGTCAGCTCAGAAAAAACAATAGTGTTTCTGCTGCTCTCTCTCTCTCTTTCTCTCTGGTATTCTAACCATCATGCTCTGAAGAATTCAGGCCACTTGCAGAAGCCATACATAATTGTTCTAGATGACAGTCCCAGCTGACATCCCAGCCAACAGCGAACCTCATCACCAGACATGTGAGTGAGGAAGCCTTAACCAGCACTGCCTGACTGCAACATGAGAGACCCTGAATGAGAATGGCCTAGTTGAACCCAGTCAGCTCTCAGAGCTATAAGAGACAAAGTGAAAATAATTAGTGGTATTTTAAGTTTTTAAGCTTTAGCATGATCTGTTCTACAGCAAAGAACAACCAGAATCTCCATTTTTTACCTGAATTATTTTTTGTAGAAGGCAGTTCAATTTGTAGACTCTGTGGAGAATGAACCAAATGGTAAATATATACCACCTGGTCAAGTCTGACACCTCATTGTGCTGGGACTGGATAGTGAGGCAATGGCAGGGACAGCTACATACAGTGTGGGACCCAGTGCCAAATGAAAATGTGGGGCTCCTTGTTCAGAGAGTGGGAAAAAAGTGCTATTACAGGCATTTAAGCTTTTTCCTTTCTTCTACAGTCTCTATTTTTTTATTTGCCATTTCATGCCATTTTCAGTAAAGAAAAATTAACATTTCAAATTATGAGCATAATTTTTACTCTTCATCTTTATACTATGTGATGCTAGTTTCAAATGCAAATATCAAAGAATTTAACTTATATGTGGAATCACCAAAATTGCACAACTCATATTATGCAACTCCTTCCTAGAGGGTACCACAAGCCCACCAGGAGAAACACAAGCCAGACTCAGAAAATCTGGAAGGAAAAAAGAGGACACCCGCCCTGACCCAGGGACAGAGCCAGCCTAGGGAATGTTCCAGGGCACAAGGATACTGGAGTAAGTGTAGATCCTCACATGTGACACAGGTCTGGCACAATCCCTTGATGCAGGGCGCACATGCTAAGCCTACTGCAGATCCAGGAACTGTACGTTGGAGGGGTCAGGGTCTGGACAAGTCTAGTCCCATGTCTCTCTGGTCCATGGGCTTCCCACCAGGACAGAGAGTCAACTCCCAAGGATCTTTAAACCTCTGTCCTGGGAGGCACTCGAGCCTTGATTAAGGGTAGGCAGGAGGTCAGAGGCAGCCTCCAGTGGTCAGACCACAGGGCAGGTGCTGCCAGTCTGGGGTGGGGACAGTTAATGTCATTCCAGGTCCCAAGACACTGTGAGGGCACCACTCCCACTCCCACCTTCCCTGCACCCACACTGAGGCCCCTATTGGGCATGGAGGTTGGTAGAGGTTATGGGGTGGGGGTAGGGAGAAGGAGATCAGGGAGACCCAGAAGGTTGAGTCAGGGAGCAAGAACCATCCAGGGAGGCTACAGGGAGGTGGGATGGCTGTAGCCAAGGCTCCAAGACTCAGTGCTTGCTCCTTTGTCCTATGAGACTTCACTTGCAAAACACAAATTCAAAGGTGTCATTATTAACAATTTCAAGACACTTACCACAGAGCATTAAACCCCAAACACAGAGCATCTTCTGAGCATGGAGCCATGATGCCCTTGTAGGTGGGGTCACTACACATGAAGGTTGTTGTTTACAGAGATTGGAATGGAAAGGAAGAAGTATCACATAGTATATGTGCTAATATAATAACTGGACTAGGATTTAGGGTTTCTGGATTCTAGTTCCACTTTCCATCTTGTGCAAATTATTTTATCTTTGGGGCATTGATCTTCTCATCTACAAAATGAAGGTCTGCATTAAGTGATTCCTCAGGTTCAGTTGTTTACTCTTCAATAAATATATGCTTAGTGTCCGTTTGAGGATGGGGAATGTGCTAAATCCTGAAATTACAGGGGTGAACAAAAGCAACCTGCAGTTTATAATGCCACTAGGAAGAGAAACAGTCAATAAGTAATTACAAAGGTAATTAATATTATAATAGAAGTTCAGGGTGCAGTGTAGGGGTGGGTAGGGGTCATCTTCTTTGAAGTGTGTAGGAAGACTTCCCTGTGGAAAGGATGTTTAAGATGAAACCAGAAGGATGAGCAAGGGTTAAGTAAACTGTGTTTCTTGGTTTGTGGGAGGGAGGGGAGCAGGGCTGAGCAGGAACATGGAGAAAAGGCAGAAGGGCAGGGCATTCCCAGCAGAAAGAAGAGCATGGGCCGCAGTGCTGTCTCTTGAACAGATCCTCCTCGTGTAAGTAACACACACCAATGCTAACAAACTTAGGGGAAAAGAAAGTTGGCGCTGATTGACATATGAGAATGTGACGACTTAAAAACGCAAACCAGTAGTGCTGTCCCAGAAGCAGGGAGGAGCATACAGCACACAAAACAAGTATTTTCCCCAAATGCAGAGCCTGAGATAAGGATTTGGGTGCAAGGAGTTCATTTTGGAAGTTATTGCAGGAAGCACAGTGAGGGAGTAGGGATGTGAGACAGGGAAAGGAAAATAGCTAATAAAGGTTGTGTTGCTCTGTGGGTAACTGGAACTTATTCCTACTGGGGACTCTCTGAGAGACGGTATAGAACACTCCCTCAGAATTGTCTCCTGGGGGGTAAGGAAGCTGGGGTATTTCCACCAACTCCCATCCTTCATGGTTAGGTTGCCCCAGGGGAGCTACATCCCCAACACTGCTGGTCTGGCCCACCTGTTTGTGGAGTGTACTCCCATGACCAGAGAATGCCTCAAGCAGACACAGGAAGCCATTGGCATTCTTCCTGCAGGTGAACTTCAGGGCGGGCTGGGGGATGTGGGTGGGGCACACACAGTGTCTGCTATAGTGTCTGAGTGGCTCACTGAGCTGAGGTAAGGAAATGGAGATGATGATAGAAGAAAATTCTGGAGAAGACTATGATGCAAAGGGAGAGATATGGTGATAGCTGGCGCTTTCTAGTTCTCATACTAAATTCACAGATTCCCAAAGTTTTAGCACTCAGTATTTCAACTGCCATCTTCCATGAGAAAACTGGACCCGAGAGGAGCTAAATTGCTTGCCCAAATTTTCACAGCCACTATGGGAATGAGTCTCCTAACATTTGCTCCACTCTTCTTTCCACTATTATGTACTTCTTCACTAACATGGCTTACAACTTGGAAAGGAAAAAAAGAACACGTGGGGATTGGCGGGATCATCTGCATCCAGACAGGATATGAGCAGCCCCTGGAAAGTGGATTTACAAGCGAAGACAAAACACAGCACCCAGCATGAGAAGACCTCTACCTTCTTGAAATGTATATATAAATATTTTTCCCTGAGAACTCACCTTTTCTCCATCTTCATATCTTCTACATTTTTTGAAGAAGTAAAAGTAACAGAAAATTTTCCACAGAATATTGCTACTGTGCTCTATATGTATATAAAGTATATAACATACAAGTGAGAAAAAACTGGATTTCCCCCCATTTAGTAATAGTGAGCTTGAATTATTGAGTGCAGTCATATGTCAGTAATCCTCCAAATAATAAGTTAGTATATACCAGAGGCACAAAATTCTCCTAAGCCCAGATATATCATGGGCTTCTAGGAAACAACTTAAATTACTAAAAAATCAATATTAACACAACATTTAATCATTTATAGGAGGATAACATTCCCGGAACTGTATTTTAATAGCAGTCTAAAATTATATCCTCTAATATAAAAACATGGCATTAGTCACTGGAGAGATTCTGCTGGCACAGAATGATTTATTCAGGGAATGTAGGAAGACTTGAAATATTAAAACCTCATATTTGAAAGGTTACCTTTTTTGCCTGGACAATAGTTACATATGAGGGGAAAAATATGACATGAAAAAATAAGAGGACATCTACAAATTAGGGATATCTTATAAGGTGAACAAAAATTTTAAAACTAAGGTGAACAATAGAATTTTTCATTAAACATTTCTAATATACTGAATATATACCTCAGGTCAAACATAAGAATAAGTCACTGTAATAGCTGTTATGAGCAATTTTAAAAAGAAAAATACCATATAGAAGTTATTTTAATAATGCTTAAGTTTTCCAGAGACCCATGTGAGTTTTTGACATATTTCAACCTTTCCTAAAAATCTTCCCAAAATGATTTTCCATGCCCAAATCTTTCCATTTAAACAGCTTCAAGGGGTCACAGTCAATCTTGGGTGGCTCATACATTTTTAAATTCAACTTTTGTCAAGTTGATTTATGATTTTGAATTGGACTTATGTCAATTTGACTTATGCTTCTGCTCTTGGCCCATGCTGTGTGTACTTACCATAACAGAGTTGTCACAGAGGAAAGAAGATCCACACAGACAGAAATGATATACCTCCCCAAGGGCCATTAATGGGAAATGACAGAGCAAGGCTTGTCTTTTGTTTTCAGTGGCCCAAGAAGTATGCGTCTTGCAGTACCAGGCACAGATTAGGAATGTGGACTCCTTTGAGATAAGCAAACAGATATATCCCGCGCTTTCCAGGAAGATGACACTTCCCATAAAGTTCCTTCAAACTCAAAGAATGGCGGAGTTAGGAAACCATTTAGGACTCATCACCTTGACCATTAAGTGATATTACAATTCTGTTCAGCTTGTCTTGCTACAGAGCAAGATCCTTTGTGGTTGTCTTAGTTTTTCCCATTTTAACATAGACATTTTTCTTGTCCCAGGGAGAAAGAGTTATCAAGGTTTGGTGAAGAAAAAATATATGAGGCACATACTGCATCATCAGTATTCACATAAAATAAAGTTCTTAGCCAACAAACTTGAGGACTTGACAGTAAATTACCAAAAATTTTCTTTCATCATCTGCCCTTTTAGGAGCAAGATTGTGATTTTACCATTAACAACTGTTGGCCAAGAATATAGAGTCCTATTTTCTCCACTTGCGATCTTCCATTATCATACATATTCTTCAAAATCTTGTTGTCACTGTTAAGCACAATGTAACTCTTTTTTTTCTCTTTTCATTGTTAGCCTGTTAATATATTTGGCTTCTACAGATCTAAAATAAAAAGGAAAGTATAGACTTAGGTGTCTATCAAGGATGTCAAAATATTCTTGGATCATCACCAAACAGTGCAATGACAAGATTCCCAAATGGCCTTTTGTTTATCTTTGATTTACAAAGCATCTGCCGAAAACATTACCTCTTTAACAGCTACGTGCAGTTTCTGCAAACTGCCACTGTTACTACCTCCCAGGAAACCACCAAAAGTTAGTGTGAAGAATATGTTTTGAAAATTTTTGAAAGGAAAATTGTTTCCCCTGAATATTTTCAGAAAACAGAATATACTATGATGTTCAAGGACCTTGCCAGTACCAGAAAATGTGTTTGTCTAAGTAGACCCTGAGGTACAAAACCAGACCGTAAAATTTTACATTTTCTACAAACATAAAGCTGTGACCACCAACAGCTCTCTGGTTGCTTTCTTCTCTTTGGATAGCAACATTCAGATAATAGGGTATCGAGAGAGTTAGGAAAGCTTACTCTTTATGGATATTTAATCAAGAAAACAGCCCTGTCTTTGCCCAATTTATGTGCAGTTCTCCAATTGGAGAGAATGTTCCCAGCCAATCATAAAGTCCTAATCTCCCCAGAATTTTATATATATTAGATACTCAGTCTTGGAAAATGGTTCTACTGATCTCAGAGGATCTCTCGCAGCCTGAACTGTACTTGCCAGTTTTGTAGTTAGTGCTGTCAAGTCAATTCCAACTCCTAGTGACCCTGTGTACAGCAGAGCAGAACCCTGCTTGGTCTTTTTGTGCCAATCTCTCATCTTCCAGCACTATATATCAGACATAGGCTTCTGCTATTCATAGGGTTTTCATGGCCAATTTTTTTGGAAGTGGGTGGCCTGGTCCTTCTTCATACTCTGTCTCAGTCTAAAAGCTCCACTGAAACCTGTCCACCATGGGTGACCCTGCTGGTATTTGAAATATCAGTGGCAAAGCTTTCAGCATCACACATAGCTGCCGCAGCATGACAACAAACAGATGGGTGGTGTGGTTCCCTGACAGGGAAAAAAACCTGAGCTGTGACTCTAGGTGACAGAGTTGAATCTCAACCATTCGACCACCAGGGTAAACCTTTGATATTCTTATGGAATTAATCTGAAGAACTTTGTTGCTTCCCCAAATTGTCAAAGACTGTAGCACTTCAAAGCTATACTGAATTCTAGCAAAGACCAATGAAACTTTTCTTGAACTGCAGATATTAAAACTAGGCACAGCTCCTGCAAGAGCTAGGTGACTCATTCCCTACATCTGATACCGTGTGCACACAGTTCAAATTTGTGTCTTAGTAAAATGACAAATTATGACAGGTTTTAGACAATATTGTTGAAGCAGCAAGTGCCAAAGTTCTGCCGTCTTACCTCTCACATATCCGAGGCTTCGAGCACCTCACTGTTCTCTGTCACACCAGTGAGATAATAGAGAAGGCAGCTAATAGGTCTGAAAGAAAACAATGATCAAATACAGAGTATTGTGACTATTACACTTTATTTCATGTTATATCAAGAAATTTAATCACTTATTTAGCTGATTCTTCAAGACAGCTTCCTCTGACCTTTCCACAGCTCATTCAGTGCACTAGGAGAGAGGAAGAAGAGAACTCATTTCAGATTCTTTCAGGCTCCTGCAGTACAACAGGTGTCAGGGTGAAACCTGATTAGCTTGCTTAGGAAGACGCTTTTCCAAAGGAGCAGAAGTGCTCACGCTCTGCGTGATGCTTTCCTTTCTTATTACATCTGACATTTCAGTGCTTTGTTGCAAACTAAAAGCCCATGATTGCACTGGATTGCGGATATGAAATTTTGCCCAATACACAGAACACACTACAAAAAGAGAAAGGAAAGGAAAGCAAGTGACAGAGTTCTTAATGTAGACTTTGTGACTAAGGTCACTTCACGACAGTACCAAGCAGCAGCCAGTTTTCAGACAGCCGTGGACAGCTGCTAGAACACTGGCTACCAGACGAGCCTGTGTAACGCGTAATTCAGGGTGGACTTGAACCATAAAGCCAAGCACATTTGCTTTGTCTACTCTTTATTCCAAAATGGTCTGCATTCTCCACAGCCAAAGTTTGTGTCTAAATTCCTTGATTTATATTTTGAGCCCCATTTCAAGGAAATTAAGCATCTGCTTCACTTTAAGAAGTGGAGACCTAACCAGAGATACTAGCAGCCACTAGAAAAACAGAGCAACGGTCTGTTAGGATGGGGTGGCTGTTGGATCCAGCTAAACTATCATTATGATCTAAGGCTTGGATTTTCTCTGGAAGTTGAGAGGTGGCAGGTATATACCTATGTCTCTGTATCCTTCTCACACTAGTTATACCTCTGTTTTATTGGCAGAGGTTTAAAATTCAGGTGTATTTTTCATAAAGATAACAGCCCTATTCAGGAGCTACACCAGAAATAGGAATTTTACTCTGGAAAAGTACTTTGAGATCATTTGTGGCAACCATCATAATCAATTTGTTGCCATTCAGTATACTGATTCACATTCAGAAATACTATGAATGTTTGATCTCATTTATAATTTGTTAAAAGACAGCATGTTCCCACTTAAAATACTCATTTATCTGTAATCTACACCCTTAGTAGAACATACTTGGAAATATGTTTCTATTTTATTTATTTATTTATCTTTAGAAATAATAGGCATGGATCCACTGAAGCAAGTTATGAGGGAGGGCCAAAAAATTCCTCTCTGTATATAGACAACACATCCAACTATATGCTATAAATAGCTACACAAAATGAATTTTGGACTGAGAGATATCCAAAGATGATCTGATAGATCATCCTTTTTAAATAAATGGATTTAACTCATCATTTTATAATTCTATTTCTAAATTTTTCAGCTTTCCCTCCCTGGATGTAAGTATGCCTGAAATTTAGGAATCAAATATATTCTAACAAATATACGACATTCCTATCCCTTTTTAAACATAATTTCTCCCTAAAAAATGCCAATAACATGTAATATAAAAAAATTCAGGGGCCAGCTCCGTGGCGCAGTTGTTGGGTTCACGCATTCTGCCTTGGCGGCCTGGGGTTAGCCGGTTCAGATCCTGGTCGCAGACCTGCTCACTGCTCATCAGGCCATGCTGAGGCGGCATCCCACATAGAAGAACTAGAAAGACCTACAATTAGGATATTCAACTATGTACTGGGGAACTTGGGGAGAAAAAAGAAAAAAAAAAAGAGGAAGATTGGCAACAGATATTAGCTCAAGGCTAATCTTCCTCAAAAAAATCAAATGGTATGTAGAGTATGTGCATTATCCAATTCATGTTGTCTTTAGTAAGAAAGCATTTAAAAATTATATCCTTAAAATAAGAAAGTGATAAATGGTTTAATAAGCTAATATTAGTTCGTGAATTAATAAACATGGTGTATTGGTTATCTATTGCTGCATAACAAACTTAGTGGCTGAAAACAACAAACATTTACTATCTCCCAGTTTCTGTGGATCAGCACTTCAGGTACAGCTTAGCTTGGTGCCTCTGGCTCAGGGTCTTTTATGAAATTGCTGTTGCCTGGGGCGAGGTTCTCATCACTCAATGGATTGGGGGAGGATGCCCTTCCAAGGTGCATCAACTGGCTGTTGGCAGGCCTCAGAACACCTGCATCCAAGCTCACTCACTTGTCCCTCCCCACAGGTCAGCCTCACAACATAGCAACTTGTTTCTGCCTAGAGTAAATGAGTCAAGAAAGAGCAAGAGAGAACATCCAAGATGGAAGCCCTAGTCTTTTTTCACCTAATCTTGGAAGTGACATTCCATATTGTTTACCATATTCTATTCATTAGCAAGTCAGTAAGTCCAGCTCGCACTCAAGGGAAGGAGATTTCTTGAGTGTGAACTGAACTTACTGAAGGTGAAGGTCGAGGCCACCTTTCACATATTGTGTTGACACTCTCTTGAAATATATCCTTTAGGTCACAGTTCTGCTTAATCAGCAGCCATTTATTTGTGATGATTGATTCAAATATTTTATATCAATATGATATCTGGCTTATTCACTTATTTACACCTCCTAGACTAAAGGCTCCAATGAGCATATTTAAATATAATTTATTCTTCCATACAGAGTAAGATATATCTTTTTTTTTTAATTTTTTATTTATTTATTTTTCCCCCAAAGCCCCAGTAGATAGTTATATGTCATAGTTGCACATCCTTCTAGTTGCTGTATGTGGGACGCGGCCTTAGCATGGCCAGAGAAGCAGTGCGTCGGTGTGTGCTGGGGGTCCGAACCCGGGCCGCCAGCAACGGAGCGTGCGCACTTAACCGCTAAGCCACAGGGCCGGCCCGTAAGTTATATCTTTAGCCCACATTTGACATTGTAAGAAACCAATTTGAACTTTTTACACTATTTATAATCACCTTCAAATGTAATTTCTAATTACCAAATAATGGTTAAATGCAATTATATTGTTTGGAAATGAGATTATGAAATCCTCTGGTAAAGTATTAGTAAACTCAAGTTTGAAGCATAAATCAAATCTGATGAAGAATGACTTCTGTTTCTGTTTGGCAAGAATTTTTTTCAGCAGACGGGGGTTAAATTGTAGATAGAAAAAGACAAAAATGTAAAAGATAGAAAATTTGATTCATTCCAGATCTATCACTGTAAAATAAGTATCATAACAATTTTCTGGCCCTTCACAATTTTCTAAAGGATCTTTTTTTATATATTCTATATCAGGCTGCTACATTTTTGGCTCTCTTTCTTGAGACAGAAGTATGGTATCAGACCATCAGAATCACATTGGACCCCTACTGCTTGTAATTTTTTTTAAGTAACAAGGGGTCAGACTAATCCTGTGACCCACTGGTATCTCAGAGGATATCATGGTTGGAGGACTAAATCCTTTTAGAACGTCTGTCTCCCTGATCTGGCTCTTGCCAGTGGTTGGCCCTAACTTGAAACTGTTGGATCTGACAAAAGACAGATACTAATGATCATGCATATCTGCAAAAATCACACCTCATAGCACAATGGTCTTCTCAAGGCTTTCAGAACACCCTCTGTAGAAATGATTCATCACTTTCAAGAATGCCATTTTAAAATATTTCTAGCAATCACATCAGCTACCTGCTGAGAATGCTATGAGTTAGATGATTTTAAATGCATAGAGGCAACTTTATTTCCCTTATTGCTTTGGTTATATAAGAAGATATCATTCCCAATTTGGAGGTTATTCATAAATAATAATGCAAGTTCACATAAGAATTGGTCACAGAAACATATATATATATATATGTTTCTTTATATACTGTGAAGAAGAATGAAACACCTTGTCGTCTAAAGTAATGCTGAAATGTACTTTTACCAAAGCATAAAGGGCATTTGTACCAATGTATATTCATCAAACTGCTAAGATTTACAAGTTAAACAATTTAAAAAGGAAATAATGAGTGCTAAGAAGTAAGTTTTATTTAAAAGTTCAAGCTTGTTCCATAGGCCAAAAAAAAAATCTGATTACCAACAAAGCAACATAAATCTCCATTTTAATTCTTACTAGAAAATAGCTCTTTTAACTGTTATTTGAATTCATCAGCTCTAAATTTGAAACAATATGGCGGTCCCTTTCTCTGGATGTGCTTCCTTAGTGTGAAAACAAAGTCTTATTCAAGACCTTTATAAACACAGAAGATATTAGCTTGCCCTGGCAGTGAGAAGGTCTGTGTTTTGAGAACAATTATCATAATTAAAAGACGCCCACGTGGGGGCCGGCCCAGTGGCGTAGCGGTTAGGTTCGGCATGATCTGCTTCAGTGGCCCAGGTTTCACAGGTTCAGATTCTGGGTGCGGACATATACCACTTGTCAAGCCATGCTGTGGCGGCCACCCACGTAAAAAGTAGAGGAAGACTGACAACAGATGTTAGCTCAGGGCCACTCTTCCTCACCAAAAAAAAAAAAAAAAGACTAATTTCTACAGTTACAGAAACAATTATTGAGTGAAGAGGGGCAGTCTCAAAAGTGTCCTGCAGGCACTATACTAAAATATCTCCATATTTCCTTTATTTTAGTTAGTGTTTTCTTGGTAGGTATGCATGAGTGCATGTCATCAATTTGGTGAGTGAGAAAATTCATAACACCATTTTTCTATATTATGAAGATAAATACACAACTTAGCTTTGGGCTTATAAGTAAATGAACCACAAAACTGTGATTTATTAAAATTCATTGCAGATTTTAGACAGAAATATATTCATACTCAAAGGCAACAAGAAATTATTGTAAAGTTTATTGAACTGAAATTTATACTATTTTTACCCCAGGAAAAAAAAGATGTAAGTAAAACCTGTATTCTGCTAACTATATTATGTCATATTTAAGTGGATTAAATTAATAATAACATTGTTAGAAAATATTGCTGGTACTATATGCTGATAAAATATGAATAACATTTTTAAAATGTGATTTAATATAAAAACCATTGAAATACCTGTGACCATACAACAATTTTAGATCCTAGGGCTATCATTGGGAACCTATATTCTAGATTACCACAAACAGTCATTCCCCCTTTCAGCAAGCATACTTGTTCTTAATCTCTCATACCTATTCTAAATTCTAGATACTATTAGTACTATTAATACTATACTAGTACTATTTCCTAACCTACATTGCCATCTCAATTTCTCCCATGATCTTTAGAAATTGTTATTTTGTGTGTGTGTGTGTGTGTGGAAGCTCAGCCCTGAGCTAACATCTGATGCCAATCTTCCTCTTTTTTTTTTTTCTGAGGAAGACTGGCCCTGGGCTAACATCCATGCCCATCTTCCTCTACTTTATATGGGACACTGCCCCAGCATGGCTCCACAAGCAGTGCATCGGTGCGCACCCGGGATCTGAACCGGCAAACCCCAGGCCACCACAGCGGAGCACGCGCCACTGGGCCAGCCCCTAGAAATTGTTATTTCTTATGACCACCCCCACATTTCTTCCATTGCACCACTTCAACAGATATATGACTAGGCTAGAGTCATTTGCCTGTGTTTAGAATTTTCTTTACATATGTACATTTCCCTTCATCTGTGATTATCTGGCCTCTTCAAAAGCCTCTTTTTATATTTTTTAATTAAAAAGTATTGTAATGGAAGTTAAGTAAAATTGCTCTTAATCACATTATTTAAAGTTGTATTAAAAGTTAATATATAAAAAATTAAATCCACATCTTCCTGTCTCCCAATCTATCCAATTGCAATGGTCAGAGGTTACCATGGTTAACAGCTTGAAGGCCAATCTTTTCTGACATTTTACTATGCTTATACATATGTCTTTCTCTCTCTTCCATGTGTGTTTGTGTGTGAGTCTATGTATAGACATTTAAATACACACCTTTTTGTTCCCTCCAAATATGGGATCATGTACGCACACACACACACACACACATCACTTTTTCCACTTCAAATATCTCATGGATATCCCCCCATATTAACATAAAAATAACTACTTTATTATATTAAAGAGTGATATGATATTCCATTGTATGAGTCTCCTATGATTTATCAATGCTCCATTAAAAGGCAGTTTATTTTCAGTTTTTTATTTTTATATACAACACTGCAATAAAATTAACATACATCTTTATGTACTCTTTATGTACAAAAGTTTTTCCATATAATGAATTTCTCAAAGTGGGATTGCTAAATCATAAGGTGTTTTTTAAGATTCTTAAGAACAGGATTTATTTGTACATTCCCAAGAAGTCATACACCCATCCAAGATGTGGTGGTCACTAAATGATGTTAGCAGACTCTAGTTAATTGAGTGGTCGAATATTCTAAAAATAGAACTGACCTTTGTAAACACTCTGAACAAATATAATTGACTGACCCTTTCACATTTTGCTACAGCAATAGATTCTACACAGCATCTGAGCTTCAGTTAGAGAAGCTCCAGTGATAGGCCACTCTTTATTGAAAAGCAGTGTTTTATTCTGTTTGACTATGATACAAATGAAAGCCATCACTCTACTGTCACTAGGTGAGCACTAGCTCCCTTGGTTCTACTGCATTTTAATATACTAATCATTATTGGGAAAATACATCGTGTATTTTGTGAGTGTAGTATACTTGAAAGAATATTGTTGTAAAGCAGGCATTTTGCTATCAAAATATGTAACTCTGTGCCAGTACTATGGCACACAGCTTCTTCATTCATAAAATAAGAGGAATGAAATAGACAAACTCTATGGTCCCTTCTGGTTCTAAAATTCTCTGCTGTAATTCATGTCAATAAAGACAGCATTACCATATTATTCAACTTCTAAAATACTCCTCCTATTTTAATGGAAAATGGAATTATTAGAAACATTTTTCCCAGATCCATTCAGACTGTAAAAAACTGGAGATAAATATATGCATATCCTCTGTAATTTGTAAACTGTCAAAATGGGTATCCTGATTCCTACTGCTTAGTGTTTTGTGAAGACAGTGAAGAATGCACTGAAAAGTGCTTTGTATAGTGTTTAGCACATACAGGCACTCAGTGACCACCATCTTTCTTCATTATGATCACTGGAAAAGGTTTAGAGCTTGTGTTTAAATGCTATATCACTATATCCTGTTTTAAGTTATAAAATTATTCAAAATAGCAGAATTAAATAATCATTATTAAAAATTTTTCTGACATAAAATATGTAATGTGTTAGCCCCTTTAACAAAGAAAAAATAATTTCAAACGTATTTACTCTTGAGCTAATAATGAAAGAGTTAAGACATAACAAGCAGAGGAGTTTACGAAGAATATACTTAGAGTCATCAATCACCATTGGTTTATCTAGGTCCAACCCATGAAGTGCAAGACCTCTGTGTTATATAACCTGAGTAACAATGGCGAACCACATCTTTGGTGGAAGCATCAACCTTGCAGAGTTCTAGCACTTAAAACAGCTATTCCTAGCATATATAAAGGCCAGCACAGGTATGTTTTATGGGTTTTATTATCTCATAAGATTTCAAACTGCAACATATTATAGCAAGCAGGGACATATACACTCATTAAATTCTTTAGAGCTAGAAAGACTGAAGAACTTGGCCCAACTCAAATCAATTTTCTCCTCAAGTGAAAAGTATATACTGCCCATACTGCAGCCAAGCCTCACTGAAATTTTGTCTACACTCTTTCTGCTCCAAATGTAACTCCATCTTCTCACCTTTGGGAACCTCTCATGACTTTTTTCTGCATAAAGCCCTCATCCCCAATCTCTTTTAAGACCATAGTCAAATCTGACCTTCCCTACCAGGCCATCACAAATCCTCCTGCACTTGATTTGAGATGTTATTACACCAAGCTTGTATAAGTGAATGTGGCTCTACCACATTCTTGAATCCATAGAGGCCCTAAAACCCAAGTCTCTTTTACTCTTTCACAGTATCACGTGTTTCTTACTCTTCTAGCATCAGGTGCTCAGGATATATATTTGGAATTGAGTCAAATCAAGTCAAGATTATTCTTTATTCAACCTTCAAGAATATAAGGCTCAAAATCAATATATGTTTACTGGCCTCCACTAATACTGGAGCTAGACAAAAATAAGCCACTAAATGAATTACAACTAAACCATTAAACAAACTACAACTCCCTTCAACTTTCTTCCTTAAGTATTATTTGGAACCAGGAAAGTTTAAGGACTTGAGGGAATTTTAGTCCCCAATTCATTTTATTAACAGTATGATTGAGTGCATTGTGTCAGGTGCCATGCTAAATGCTAGCTACACAAGAGTGAAAAAGATGGACATTCCCCTGACAACAAGAATTTTTCAATTTAGTGGGACAAAAAAGTAAATAGATAATTATAATTCAGTCTCATGACAGGGTAAGTAGAAGGAGTTATGGGACTCCCTGAAGGCTTCTAAGAACCATCTAAGATATGATCAAAAGAACAGAGGAAATTAGCCAGCAGACCAAGATGCAAAAGGAGAGGGGATGGTAGACACAGTTGCAGAGCTGTGGGAAAGCAGAATCAGCAGGTGGGTTTCCAGAAGATAAATCCATGTTAATTTCTTTATTCCCTGTGACAACCACCAAAGGAACTTCTTGGGTTCAACTAAATGTTCATACTTACAAGACTAGCATCATGCCACTCAAAAGGACATAGGACAAGAACCACAGCTTACTGGCAGGATAATATCAAGCATCCTCTCAAGAGCCCTATAAAATGAGTATGAGAGATGCCCTGGCTAAAAAGCCTCATGTTCCACAAGAGTCAATATCTCTTGTAACAACTCCACAGTTTTCATGAACCCCACTAAGGGCATGCTCAGGAACAAGAGTCACCACACTCAGGGAAGCTCAATATTAATTTGCCAATCATCGGTAATTTTTCCACAAGCAAGATTGTCTAGACATATACTCCACATTTTAACAGAGCTAGACAGTTAATCAGTGGTCATAATCTCATGAAGAAGGGGCAAAGTTTTGTTATCGCTTTGCCACACTCCCCCTGTGGTTAGTTCTGGGTGGAACAGTGCTCCAGGTAGTGGACACAGCATGTAGAAGACTGTGGGATAGGAACAAATGATACATTACAGAGTCTAAAAGAAAGTTCATAATACTGAAGCATATTGGGGGGTTGGGGAGAGTAAAGGGAGCTGGGACTAGCAACAAAATAGCCACAGAGGAGCAAGGGAGAATACATTTTGCAGGGCTATAGTTTAATGCAGAACCACTAAAAGGATTAAACCAAGGGAATGATTTATTCATATTTACATTTTAGAAAGCTATCTGTGGCCACTCTATGGACAGTAGATTGGAAGAGCATTAAGAGAGTCTGATATCGTCTCCCCTACAGATCTACTCTCCAACTTTCCCTGCCATGTTCTCTTCGCCAGGGACTGGTCTGAATGCACTACAACGAGTTCCCTACCTTCTGGCTTTTTGTTAGGTTCAGCCTATGTGGAGCCCTAGCTAGAGATATCTGCCGGGAAGGAGCACCTGAGGCAGTGCACATTCCCCTAGGACAGACAGCAGTGTATATTCCCAGTCTTGCTCCAGAGGTATGCTAACTTGCCTGCTCTCTGTCACAGCAAGTCCAAAAACAGCTGGATTTTCTGTACATTCTACAGAGCATCATGTTGGAATGATGGCACTAAGCTAATCAGACTTGGTGAGCAAAAAAGTACTCTGGATATTCAGGAAATAGTGTAGGAGATAACCAGTGGCTGGAAATTGGAGTAGTTTTAGGGGTCTCACAGTTTGAGGCATGCCAAACACCTCCTCCAAAGTAAGACAGGAGTTACTGCACCTTGTACCTCTGACCCTGGATGAATACAATGAATAAAACCAAGTTTGCTAGATTTCCAGCTTTAGAGGCAGCATGTACTACACTTGAAAGTTCAATTCTGACTCATTTATCAGGTGACCTAGAAGGTTTCCCAGTTTTGAATGGATCCCAGAGTGAGGCAAGAAAGTGCCCCACAGCTGAGTCCAACCACTCCCTTTAGAATTTTGAGCGATTTCCTAGTGATCACACACAGAATAGCAATACATATGTGATATACTATGTCTTTTCCCAGACAAATTCCTCTGCTGTTCTCCATTCAAGACCCTCAAATACTCCACTAACAGCAAGTGCATAATCCACAGTGATCAATGGACTTCTCTCCACCCTGGCTTCGTCACATTACAGGCTTCTCACAGCTAGAAATTTTAGAAAGGGCCAGAATCAGTAATGAAAATGAAGAGTTACTTATGTGACTAACCTTGTTTGGATGTAAAAGAGAGAAGAAAATGAAATGAGAAAAGGAGAAAAAATATCTTCATTACAAGTACAAGTAAAAAGCGGTGGAGCTACATTTCATCTTTTTCTTTTCCTCATTATTTATGACTCAGCTCCCAACTATTAACGTAAAAGTGTAGAGTGTTGTTTAAATATTTTACAAGGTAGGTAAATTCTAAAAAATGTTTAGTACTTAAAATCAAATGCTTTAAAGAAAATAATGTGATAAAATGTAATCTATATATTACATAAATCAAAACATGACTTAGTAATCCACATTAATATAGCTCTTTAATTTCCAATTGGCAAAGCGTTCTCACATATGAAATAAATACTTTGTCCAATATATCTACACAAGAGTAAAGAGTAGATATTGTTATTCCTTTGGAGATTAAAATCAACAAAATACAGAGATTTTCGGACAGCCTCAAGTAATTTAAATTAAAGTGAAGCCATCTCCTAATATACTTTATAAAAGTGCATTAGGCTAAGCTGGTATACTTTTTGAAATAAGAATTTCTATCCCCATTCATTTGGGCATCTGAAAAGCATTTATTTGTGTTTATTTTTTTGAAGTGTCAAGCATTGTGCTGAGCCTGGGGATTTAAAAATTAGTAAGATGATAGGTTCTGCCCTCAAAGACACACACACACACGTAAATACAAGGAATTATAACGTGATATGACATATTCTCAATATAAAAAAAAGTACTTTGAAAACAACAAAAAAGTAATGATTAATTCCAAATGATGTTATGTAAGACCTTACAGAGAAGTTAATATATTTGATGGGAACCTGAAAGACGAGATGGGTTTCACGAGGAAGTGAAAGAAGAGAGAAGAGGAAGGTGAGGAAGCAGCGAGAACCCCAGAGAAGCACGCAAGCTGAGGGGGGTGTTCAGAGAAGAGAAGCAGCCACAAGAACTGAGGGAGAAATGAGCTGTGAGGAGTGGTGGGTGATGCTCTAGGTTTGTATTTTTGAAAGAACGACATTAATTTTACTATGAAGACTACAAACCAAAATGCCCATGAGATGAAAACAACACCTATCAGGTCCTTGCATTTTCAAAATCCTGCAAAATATTCGACAGACTTTATAATAGGAAGAAGAAACATATTTTAAAAATTAACATGGGATATTTAAATGTGTATTGTGTTTTATGGCATTGTTTTGCATTACATTCCATGTATTGCATTTGTTTTCTATCTATGCTTTTTATTACCTTGAGGCTAAGCATTTATATGAAGAGCATCATTTTTCCTAAAACACTAGCAGCAGCCGTTGGCATTTAATATCATTCTAAAGAATCATTTTCACAAGCTCTCTTTAGGGAACCACATTTTAGGAATAGCAAAAGTTTGGGGAAAATAAAAGCAAAGATGGGTATAGAGAAGCAAAAATTGCTTGGTGAGAAATTGCTTGGTGAATATCAATGGCATTCTACGAGCAGAGTTTAAGTGCAACTAGATCTTCGGCATCCACCTTTATTTATGGTACACTTTAAGAAGCTCGTTTGAGACCAGGGAGCTTGCTACAAAACTACAAGTTTGATATGTCCATATAATAAAAGAATTTCTACCTCACTACCCATACATGATGGCAACAATATAATACATGTAAGCATCCTTTATAAGCTGCACAGTCTTTCCATATAAGATAACAACTATTGTTTACTGAATAATATAAAATGATTGATTTTGAATAATAGAAATTATTCAATAAAACCTATTAAAGAATATTTTGAATGCTTCTTCTGTGTCAAGTACTGTGATAAGTGCTCTGCATACATTCTTTTATTTAATCCTCTCAACCGCCCACTGGAGGTAAGTAGGATCCTAAATCTACAGGTGAGGAAAATGACCTAGAAAGGTAATCTGACTTGCCCAAGAAAATGTAGGAAAGTAATATAGAGAAGGTAATATACAGACAACATAAAGAGGACCTGAAGAGAAGCAGTACTAATATCAAAGATGCAGATATTAATCATAAGAAATCAAACAACCATAAGACAAGAAGTGGCCCAATATATAAACGGGCAAAATATTTGAACACATACTTCACCAAAGATACATGGTTGGCAAAGAAAGCACACCAAAATATACTCAGCATCATTAATTTTTATGGGAATACAAATTAAAAATACAATGAAACACTAGTATACACCTACTAGAATGGCTAAAATGTGAATTTTAAATTAAAATTAAATAACTGACAATACCAAGCGTTTGCAAGGATGTGAAGGAACTTAACTCGCACACGCTGCTGGTGGGAATGTAAAATGGTACCACCACTTTGGAAAACAATTTGAAGTTTCTTAAAAAGTTAAGCATATACTTACTAGATGATCCAGCCATCCCATACAAATAGTTTCCCAAGAAATTGAGGGCATATAACCACACAAAGATTTATAAATGAATGTTCACAACAGGTTTATTTTAACAGCCAAAAAACTGTATAAACAACCAAAACGTTCATCAGCAAGTGAAAGGCTAAACAAATTGTAGTGTATCCATACAATGAAATACTATTCAGCAAGAAAAGGAACTAACTATTGATACACCCTACAACACGGATGGATCTCAAAGTACTAATGCTGAGTGAAAGAAACCAGGCAAAAAGAAGTATATACTGTCTGATTCCATTTATATGAAATTCTACAAACTAATCTACAACAGGAAATTCTGCAAACTAATCTACATAGGAAAAGCAGATCAGTGGATGTCTGGAATGAGATGGGGCAGAGAGAGGCAGAGGGAGGGATAACACAATACAAGGGGGCATAGGAAACTTTGGGAAATGATGAATATGTTCATTATCTTGATTTTGGTGATGGTTTCACAGATACATACATATGTCAAACCCCATCAGGTTGTACACTTTAAGCATCTGCAGTTTATTGCATGTGAAGTATAGCTCTTTAAAGCTGTTAAAAATGTATATATTTACTTTTGTGTGTCTGTGATATATATTTTTTTTTAGGTTTTTTTAATCTGTGAGAATTACCATCAACATTTTAACAATGGTCTCTCTGGCCAGAGGAAGAATTAGGAATGTTTTGAATTTTCTTCTGTGAGTTCATCCTCATTTTCTCAAGACCCTACATCAAGCAAATATATTTTTTAAAACAAAATGCCATTTTAAATTTAATTTTTTTAAATTGTCTTTTTAAAAATATGTATCTGAAAAAAATAAAAAATATGTATCTGCATTAACAAAAGACAGGAAAGCAACATCAAGTTCAGAGCTAGTTTATATGTTCTTCCTACTTTTCTACAGTACCTGATTTTTTTTACAACGAAGATAAATTCTATATCTAAAAATAAAATGTGTATGTCTTTTTAAAAGAAAACAGTCTTACTACAGACTCTTGAAAATTTGCCCACTATACTGGCAATTATTTCCATACTTAAATTTAGTAAGCTAACTAGAAAGTCAGTTTATAAACACCGGCTTTGGATGTGGACCTTCACTCTCTTTGATGAACTGGTGGTGACTTTTGCTTTACCCTGTTTCTTGCTGGCCTCCGGCATCCCTTAGTCCTTGGACAGAAAAAGGTCCGAGAGGGAGGGCAAGTAGGCTTGTTCAGTACTTTCTTTTACAAGTCACAGTGCCTACTTTTTTGACAGCATTTTTCACTTAGGTGAAATAAATCACAAATGCCCAAGAGCAGAAATCTTGCATCGACGATGGGGGCAATCTTCAGATAAACGGAGCTGTGTAACTGTCATCTGCCTGTGCCTAACCGCGACAGGCGCGCGCGCCCCCGGCCGCCCTCCGCGTGGAACTCGGCGCCTCTGGAAGGGAAGGGGTGTGTGACGCAGTCGCCGTCGCCTCAGGCTCGGTCTGGTTCAGACCTGACGCCCCGGCGCCCGACAGTGCGCTGAGACGGCCTGGCCTCAGTTTCCCCGCTTCGGAAGAGGAGGAGCCATGCTGTCCTGTTTCTTGTTCCTCTCCAAACATATCAACACTTCGCTGGTGTCTCTGCGCAGCGCGCGCCGCGGCTTTGCGCTCTCGCCGCGCTGGCTCCCGGGGGGCCCCTCGGGCCGCCAGACCGCCGCCCCCCGCCGCCCCCTGGTGGCAGCCGCCTCCTCCGGGGACCCAGCCGGGCCCGCCTCCGCCCCCTCCCGGGTGCGCCAGAACTTCCACCCCGACACCGAGGCCGCCATAAACCGCCAGATCAACCTCGAGCTCTATGCGTCTTACGTGTACCTGTCCATGGCCTATTACTTCTCCCGAGATGACGTGGCCTTGAACAACTTCGCCAGATATTTCCTTCGCCAGTCCCGGGAGGAGACAGAGCACGCGGAGAAGCTGATGAGGCTGCAGAACCAGCGAGGAGGCCGGATCTGCCTGCAGGACATCAAGAAACCGGACCAAGACGACTGGGAGAGCGGGCTGAATGCCATGAAGTGTGCTCTGCTCTTGGAAAAGGATGTGAACCGGTCGTTGCTGGAATTGCACACACTGGCCTCAGACAAAGGTGACCCCCATTTGTGCGACTTTCTGGAAACCCACTATCTTAATGAGCAGGTGAAGTCCATCAAAGAACTAGGTGACCACGTGCACAACTTGGTTAAGATGGGGGCCCCAGATTCTGGCCTGGCAGAGTACCTTTTTGATAAACACACCCTTGGAAATGAAAACAACTAGAACTAAGCCGCAGGGTGCCTTCCCCACCGCCAGAGTCAGCTGTCTCCTGCTTTCTTGCCCTTAAAATGTACCTCCACCTTTATATTCTTCTGCTATACTCTTCCTCCAATAAAGTAGAGAAAATGTCTTTAGCCCCATGTTAACAAGGGCATTTTGCCCAGATCAAGATACTTCTTCCAGCCTGAAAGGTAGCCCAGGATGCTATGGTACAAAAAAGACTGCAAAGAAGCTACTGAAAGAAGATGCAAACTAACTTTCTCCAGTTACCAAAGATTATTCCAGGCCATGAACCTTCATAAACTTTTGGGATTTTCAACTCAACAGGTGTCTGTTATTTTCAAGACCTTATGCTAAAAGCTAAAGTGGGGAAAATGTGTAAGATATACAAATAACTATAACAAGATAAAGAGTATATAGTACTATAAGAATCATACGTGCAGAATTCTGTGACAACTTTTACCCTTTCCCAAAGTGTGTTCCAAGAAACAGTAATGTCTGGAGATGATCTATTTTAAAGGATTTTGTGATCAAATAAATTCAAGACAAGCTACATAAGGTATCAACACCTGCCTTGGAAAGTCATAATGTCTATTAGCATTTTAAGGGCTCCAGGAAGTCTTGCAATTAAAAACAAAAAACAAAAAACAAACCAAAGACTTGGATTATCTTTGTTTAGCTCAGTGTTTCCCAAACATGTCCAATCTCAGCTTGTTTTTTTTTTTAAGTGATGGTAATATAACTATCCAGGTCTGCCTGCTTACAGACTGTATACACTTCCCTGATAATGCCTCCCTTTTAACATACCAAAAAGAGTGAATACACTGCAGAAAACACCTTTCTATGGCCTTTAAAATGAAGGGGAGAGAACACTGGAGTGGGAAAGTCAAGAAGGGATACAGAATGAAGGAGGCATCAGCTGGCAGATGATTTCTTGGCTGGGGGGCAGGAGGGCGGAATGAGATGAGTGGGAGAATATTTGGTGAGCAGGCCTTGGCCTAGACTAAGAGCACTGGGTGGTGTTTGGAAAGATGGGCTGGAGCCAGCCGTAGTGTGGAGGTGAAAGGGACGGGTTAGGCTTGATTTAGTGAGCAATGGCAGTGCTTTGAAGGGCTCTCAACAGAAGAACGTTGTGCTGAGAGTTGAGCAATCACAAGTTTAGTTGTACAGAATAAAAATCTGAGAACAACCTAAATGCCTGTGTTAGTTTGTGTCCTCTAAGAAACAGATGCCAAGATGGAATTAAGTGTACAAGAAATTTGTTAGGGGAAACAGAGAGGCCTGTAAGAGAAAATGGGCAAGGAGCTGGGAGAAGAAGCAGGGAGAGCCTTCAGACTTCATGCAAGTCTGATCCTGAGGGAAGGGAGACAGGAAAGTTGTGGGAAGTTCTGAGGAAAGTTCTGCAGGGCTGTCAGGAAGACCTCTAGCCAAAGTCACTTATAAGAGGGATCCCAAGTTGCCAAGAAATGGGCCTGCCTAAGTACATTTCTGGAGCTCGATATTGACTGGGAGCGACCCATAGGAAGTGCGGCCTTGCAACAAACTAAGAGATGAATCGATTTTAGAGCACAGCAGCTGGAGTCCTTGGTAAATTGTGGTCCCTGCCGTCCCAGATCTGAGAGGCACACGCACATGACTGCACAAATTCAACAAAATGGTTTAGACTAAAACACCAAACATGGAACACTCCACAGCTATTAAATATGATTTTTTCAAACATAATGATGTGGGCAGAAATTCACAATGTGTTATCTTAAAAACAAGCATATTACAAGACAGGCTTACATTACATAATTGTATATCTACAGGGAGAATTATAGAATACATATGCATATAAAATAGAAGTAAATATACCAAGTGAAACTAGTTAATCTCTAAAATAGTAAAATTGTGTTTGTTTATTTTCTTTACTTGTCTTTTTAAAAAAAAATTCTTATTATGGACACCTGTTATTATCATAATAAAAAAAGTAAAATATAAAATATATAGATGGAGCAAAAGCAATAAAGTCCTGAACCATGGTAAAAGCAATGGAAATAGAAACAGATGCTCATAAGAGTTTAGAGGCAGATCTTTTAAATTTTGCAAATGATTGAATGGAGAGAGTTACAGAAATGGGGTATAGGAAGAAAACTGATAGATCTCAAATCTGTGTTACTGGAGAATAGAGGAGTTAAGAATAAATAGAGATCTCAGCAGGAGGAATAATCGGGGGTGGGGAGTGTGTCGTGATTTGCTTTTGATTTTGCTGATCAATCTTATGTTACATTCTGTCCTTAAGTTAGTTTATTTTCCTGCACAGGAATCTTATTACATTTCTTCAGAAAATTTCCTCTTCAAGTCCTCTAGATGTGTGTTTTTTTCAAACTGCAGATTACAACCCGTTGGTGTGTCATGAAATTATTTAGTAAGGCACTATCCACCTTTTGTTAATAAAATAGAATTGAATTGAAATGAAAGTAAGTGAAGTAAGGGTACTTTCTCCTGAAACTTTTGTGTGTGTTCATGTATTTACATCCTGGATAGTGATATTTCTTATTCTGTGCTGCTGTTAAAAACATTTAGTAACCACTATCCTAGATAATTATTTTACACATTCTCATTTCTCCTCAAATCTCTAAATCTCCTCCCCTGCCAACCTACCCTCCCCTTTCCCCGTCAGTTGGTAATCCTCTTACTTCACTGAGAATTTGGAAGTAATCACAGGAGAACTTCACACTTTCCCATCATTGAATTAATCACATACTTATATCTGTATTCACGTACTAAGCTTTTTGTTCTGCTACAATGATTGAAGCATCTATGTTGCTTCCTAAAACCAGCCTCCCACTGTGCCCAGAATCTCAACCCTCTCACATACTCAAAGACACAAGGCTGTCACCCATACAATTATCCTCTTACTTGCATCATCAGTTTTGCCCTTTCTATTGGGTGGTCCCCATGAGAAGCAAATATGGTGTTTTTTCTCCTCATCTTTTAAAAAAATGCCACCTTTGGACTTACATTCCTTCTAGCAAACACTAAGCTACCACCCTCTACTCAGCTCTCTTTTACAACAAAACTTGAAAAAGTTATTTCTGCTTCTTGTCTCCACTTTTGTTCTTTCTTGATCCTTCTCAAGTAAAGTTGTGTTCACTGTTCACCACACCAGCTTTTTTTTTTATCTGTTATGGTCATCAATGACTTCTGTGTTGATAAATCCAGTGGTCTTTTCCCAGCCTTCTTCTTAATCAACCAGCTATCAAGACTTGTCATTTCTCTCTTGAAACACTTGCTTACTGTTCTGTATCTTGGTCTCTCTTTCTAATTCCTTTATCTCCCTGATCTTTAAACACTGGGATGTCCCAGAACTCAGTTACCACATCTAGACCTCTTATCTTCTTTATCTATACTTGTTCTCTAAAGATCTCATCCAGTCCTGTGACTTTTATTTAAATATGTATTTGTTGACAAATGACATATAGCTTGCTTGACCTTGCCTCTAAATTCCCGATTATATATTGAAATATTTAATTCTTACTTCCCCTTGGATGTCTAACAGACATCTCATATTTAACATGTTCAAAACCATACTCTTGATTTCACCATGCACCACAACCTGTTCAACCCAAAGTCTTTTGCTTTATAACAAATGAAAACTCCATTCTACCAGTTTCTAAGGCCCAGTCATTCTTGACTATTCTCTTTCTCTATACGTTATACCAATCCTTCAGCAAATTCTTTCAGGTCTTCCTTCAAAATAGATCCTGAATCTTACCACTTCTTACAACCTTCATCATTGCCACTTTGCTACAAGTTCCCATCTTCTTTTCCTGCATTATCACATTTTACATTACACTCTTGACTGGTCTAACTGCTTCCACACTTGAACACATACAATCATTTCTCCACAAAGCAGCCAAAGTGTTTCTTTTTAATTGTAAGTCAGATCTTGTTACTTCTATGCTCAAAATCTTTCAGTGGCTTCTCCTCTCATTTGGAGTGGAAGTCAAAATCCTTACCATGCCCCACAAGGCTCTATGTGATATGCACCATATATATATAGATATGTGTGTATGTGTGTATAAGAGTGTAAGAAGTGGTAAGATTATAAGTGGTAAGATTATAAAATATATAGATAATGAGGTCAAAGAGTTCTCTCTCTCTCTGTCTATATCCGATATCTCTATCTCCATGTGAGAGAGAAAGAACATCTCTTTGGCTCACCGTACTCCAGTCACATTTGCTTCCTTGTACCTCAGCACCTATGTTCTGTAGGGACATGGTTTGTACTCTCACTTCCTTCAGATTTCTGCTCAAGTGGCATTTTATAGAGAGATTTCATTGATTATCCAATCTAAATTAGTCACCGCATCGTGCATCACTCCCTGTCCTCTTACTAGATTTGTTTTTCTCCATAGCACTTACTACCACCTGACACATTTTTCATTTGCTTATACTTTCTTCTTTCACTAGAATGTAAGTTCTGTGGGAGGGAACTTTGTTTTGTTCACTGCTGTCTCCACAGCTCTAGGGCAGAACTTATCTTTTAGTAAGTTGTCAATGAATGTAAATAAATGAATGAGTGAGTGAGTGAGTGAGTGAGTGAATGAAGATATCCAGAAACCAGTTGGAAGTACTGGTCTGCATATTCAAAAAGTTAGTATCAGAAAAGTGAATCTGGAAATTATCCATATGGAGATGATAAGTAAAACTGTGAAGAGGCTCAACTGACAAAGAGAGGAGAGAAAAGAGAAACAGAGGAGAGGGGTCCAAATATAGAAACTTGGAAAGTTGGAGGAGCTTTATATTTAGGGAAGGTTAGGTAGAGAACCCTGGACAGGATATAGGAAAGAAACATAAAAATAGCAAGAATGAAAAAACAACACTGGTCTTGGAAGCCAGGAGAGGAGAGAGTTTCCATCAAATGCTGCAGTGCTTAATGAGGTTGTGAATTGAGAGGGCATCAGAGTTGGTGATCAGTAAGTTACTGGTTTTTCAGAATAGTGGCTTCAGGAGTGGTGAAGATGGAAGGCCAAATCCGTAGGGTTAAGGTAAACGAGGTGGAGAATATAGAATTCTCTTTTGAAAAGTTTTTTTTTTTTTTTTTTTTTTAAGTAATTGAAGGCACAAGAGGGTAGAGGATGGCTATAAGGGTTGTAAGGACAGGAAAGAAGCTATAAAAATGGAGAGACTTGAGAAGCCAGTGACAGAACGAGTTTCCAAGGAAGAATGCGGCATGAGATAAAGAGCCCAGGTCTGACCTGGAAGGACATGTCCTCGCAAACCAGAATGCATAAAAGAGGGAAGAAGTGACATAGAGTTCAAGACAAGAAGAAGGCAATTTGAGGGTGCTTACACTGGCTGAGCTCAAAGTTCTAAATCAAGTCGCAAATGAGATCATCTACTGAGATATAGCTACCTTTATATAGAAATATTTTAATTAACTTGATTTATCAGATATTATTACAAAAATAGGAAATATACATTATTTTATAGGTGGGATAAAATTTTTACTCTTTGTCTAATATTTAAAACAAAGACAGGAGCTTTCACAAATCAAGAAGCATGTGCCTAGAATTGAGCCAAGTGGAGGGTAGATTTCTAAAGGAAAACCCCTAGTATACAGGAAGAAATGATTCCAAACCCCTAAATATCATTATAGACTGTATTACACTTGAACAAAAATACCCAGGGATGCCAAGATCCAAGGCCTTCAGACTTGCAGGAAAATATAGCATATTTCCCCTGACACGAGCAGGTTTTGAAAAGCATCATCCTTCACATTGTTAATCAGGTTTTGTGCAGTTCATTTAAAAGGGTAAAGCTTCCTTGGAGAAGCACTTAATCTGCATGCCAAGACATCCCAGAACACAGTGTGTGTGTGCGTGTGTGTAAATTTCTTACTGAAACTTTGACCCAGAGTTCCTGAAACCAAGAAAGTTCACTTGACTTTTTAAAAATTTAAACTTCACTTTCAAGCTTTCCATTCTGATAAAAGACAGCAGAGAAACACTCAGCACCTCCACTGTAACAAAGAAGGGTGAGAGGTATGCATAGTGGAGAAAACGGAGCCATATGGGCTCCTTCATGAGACACTCTTTGTCCACTCCCTCCAAGAGTGCATGAGAAGATTCATTCAGGAAGCAGACAACTAGAAAACATGCACAACTGCTAACCAGAACTGACAAGTGTAGTATCTCTGCTTATAACAGACTGTTAAACATTAACGGTCAAGCAGCACTCAGTTTATGAAATCAGAAAGGCACACAGCCATTGGTGTATGTTGCTAGCTTTCCTAAGCTTCATATTTCTATTGTGCAAGATTAAGACACTTAAGAGGTATATTTGTTTTTGAACGAATAAATGAACAAACATGATGCGTAAGCATGCACACACACACACACACACACACACACATATGTGCTGAGTGTCAGATGGAATTCCCATGCCCAACAAGGAGAGAGACTGCCTGGCAGTACCAGAGAACAGATCATAGACATGCACTAAGGATTGGGCTCCTTCCAAGAACCTGGCCACGTTCCCAGTACATATGGTGGCCAAACAATCTCCTGAGAGAGATATCTAATGCTTTTGGACATACTTTAGTCTCTCTCAAACCCCCTGAGCACCATATTTTCATAGGCTGATTCAGCGAAAAGAATTTCCAGTACCACAAAAGGACTGTTAGACTAATAAAATGTTATTCCATGACCTGTACACAGATCCTAGACAGTGTAGTCTGCTCATTAAGAGCCTGCACTTGAGAATTCAGAACAGCTGCTCCACCACACACCAACTGCATGATTTTGGGAAAAGAGGTTAAACTCTGAGACTGATTTTCCTCTGCCATCATAACAGCTTACCTCAAAGTTTACTGGGGGATTAAACGAGATAAAGCACATAAAGTTCAGCACATTGTCTGAGACATAGCAAATGCTCAATAAATATTAGCTACTCAGAACCGGTGCTCTAAAGGGGAGAAAATTATGGGAGTGTGTTTGCAAATACGTTTGCTTGTGCATGCCAAGACTATCTCTGGAAGGATGATGTCAGTTGCCCTCAAAGAAGAGAACTGGGACGCTGGGAAAGGGGCACTAGTAAGACTTTCTTCACTGTGGAGCCTTTTGTATCTCTTGAAATTTTAACCACTTGAAATTATCACCTTTTCTAAAATCATAAAATTTAAATATAGCAAATAAATAGGAGCTACTATTAATTTTACTCACTTCTAAGCAGTGCCTATATGCTACATTTCTCTCTAATGTGTTCCCACATTAAATTAAGAAGTAATCAAAATGCAAAGTTGGAAGAGGACTCATATTTCTTTCCTTTTTATCTAGCCTAAGGCATTTCCAGAAATTGTTGTTTGTTTTGCTCTCTGCTTTGCCATTGATTAAATATACAGGCAGTCTTCGCTTCACATTGTTCCAATATGCATGGATTTCAGTTACTACAGTTTATTTAAATAACAACAGACCCTCAATAACATCGTTCAAATTTCGGTTACCATGGTATATTTACTGTGAGTAAATTGCATAAAGAATAAACTTTGCTGCTAGCTCTTTAGTCCACAAATCACTATATACGTAGCAGATGCACATCATAATCAGTTACCAGTTTGTCACTTCTTTCAAAGTCTGTCAGTGATTAGTCACTGTGCGTCTGTTATTCAATTTACCTTCAGACAGTTAAGCATATCATTGTGTTGCCTCCTTGTCTCTCAGTGACAAACTCAGGTTACTTTTTATACAATTGGATAACCCAAAGAGAGAATTAGTCAAAAGATGTAAGTGTAACAAAGAAGTGAAAAGCTATACTGCTGGAAGTGAAATTGGATATTATTAGAATATATTTAACTAAATGAGCAGTTATGGCAGAAAGGATGTAGATATCCTAGAGAAGTGAGGCCAGCAAAAAACTTCACATTAGAAGAACTCTTGGAGATATTTCACAACATTGAAAGTGCAAAAGATAAAATTTTGGAAATAAATTCGGATTTTGAAAGGAGTATGACAATTCACCAAGACATAAAAAAAGATTCTGGCTTCATATGCTAAGTTATGTTATAAGAAGAAAAAGGCAAACACTGATCAAACTATACAATATTTTTCAAGCCAGCCCTGACGGTCTAGTGGTTAAAGTTCAGTGCTCCCTCTTTGGCGGCCTGAGCTTGTTTCCTGGTCTTGGAACCACACCACCTGTCTGTCAGTTGCCATGCTGTGGCAGGGCTCACATAGAAGAACTAAAAGGACTTACAACCAGGATATACAACAATGCACTGGGGCTTTGTGGAGAAAAAAAAAAGAGGAAGATTGGCAACAGATGTTAGCTCAGGGCAAATCTTTCCCTGCAAAAAAACCTACATGATATTTTTTCAAAGAAATAAAACACTTTAATTCTCAATGTTTCTAATGTTTTAAATTATAGTGTACTAAATAAATATTGATTTTACTATTTTTTTCATTTTCTTTTCCATTTATAACCAACAGTAAGAGTGTTTAATGTTTTGACAAAAGAAAGTTAAAAGTCACACAACAATTATAATTTTTCCCAATGATCATTAAGATCATTTTGCATGGTTTCAACTTGCAATGTCATTTTTATGGCCCTGCACTACCATGCAAAACAAGAACTATCTGTATATTCATTAAAGCAGAAAACTGATTTCTCATTAAGAATATCATTCTAAAGATTTTTTTCTGACCTTTGTCAGACATTTCCTCCATTTAATTAAGCACCTTGAAATTATTATGGGTAGTAATATAGGAACGAATTTATTGTGAATGCAAGGAAACTAGAAATAGGACAATGTTCCTATTTAAAGTTTAATAACAATAATATTAGCATTGTACTGTATAATTTATAAAGTAACTTTACATACATTAACTTATTTATTTCTCACAACAACCCTATAATTTAGGTGTTATTTCTATCTCACTGATGAAGGAACTGAGACTCATAAGTGTCACACTATCAGCCAGTGGTTAAGCCAGACTTGGACTCTGAGATTTCAATGTCAGGTTCTGGGAATTTTTACTAGATCATTTTGCCCTCCTAGGAAAGGATTCAAGACCAAATCTATGCAGAGATCCTCATCTGAGGCATTAAATACAACTTGTTTCTTTTCTACCAGTGAATGTACACTTTATGCTTAATTTTAGGGAATAAGTGATTTATAAATCCAATTATAATCATTAATAGAATGTAATGGTATCACACTCAATTAGTAGATGCATTTTGGATCATGTTACTTGGCCCTGAAAATGTCACAAATGTCAGCAGTACCTGAGTTTGATTTCTTGGTTGTTAATATTCCATTGTCATTTTGAGATATATATACACTACTGGATTCATATGATCATACAGGAAAAATGATTTTCCTCTAATTGAACAGAATCCACACAAAATAATCAAAGCGCCTTTATTTTCTCCTTTATTGACATTAGTTCAGGAGAGCCTATCTATCGTTGAAACAGGAAAATGTTTGATAGACTTGTTTTAAGTATTTTCCTTATAGGTAAATACAAAATATGTTCGAGGAATAATAAATATGTTCAAGGAATAACTTAACAGTTTTAGGATGAACTATGTTATTTCTGGCTATTCTGTGTTTTGAAATACCTAGCCATCACATGTTAGTAATCTTGAAAGGGCAAGATATAAGTTTCTTTGATAACCGGGAGGGTATTCACGAAGAAGATAGCAAAAGCAAGGTAGAAATAAATGGAAACTACAACTAGATAATTTCAATATCACAAACCCAAAGGAATTTTAACAACACCAAAATACTAACTGGGAGCATGCTACTTCCATCCATTACTAATCTCACAGAGACTGCATCCAGAGGAGGAAGGAGTTAGAAAGAAGTAAGGTGCTACGTGAACGAACCTAGAAGAAGAATCTCATGGGTGGAAATCTATGAAACATAATGATTTAGTAAATAAAAAAAGGAGATGAGTTCATTATGTAACAGAGGAAACTGGTCAAGCATAAATAAAGAAAAGATCATTACAATAAATGAGGAGTTGAGAGACGAGTTAGTGGGAGTACAAAGAAGAGTTACAATTATCAGGAAAGGAACAAAGAATCATTTCACAAAGTGTTCTGATCTAATCAGAAACCTAGTAATCATGCTTATTCCCTTTCCCTCAACCTCCATGTCCAAACTGTCACCAAGATCTGTTGATTTTTACTTTCTAAGAATTTCTTGACTGTGTCCACCTCTGCATCTCCACCACTAGCACCCTAGTGCAAGCCACCATGATTGCTCTCCCAGACCACTGTCGTTGTCTTCTAAGTTGTCTTCCCACATCCACTCTGCCCCAATCTGTTCTCTAATAGAAGAGTGATTTCTACAAAACAAATATCTGATCATGTTACCCATGATCAGACTCTTCTATGGTATTGCATTACTCTTGGGATAAAGACAAAATTATTTAATTTGACATGAATGATCCTATATGGTCTGCCTCATGCCACCTCTACAACATCATGTCCCACCTCTTCTCTCTCTCCACCCTAGCTGCACTGGTATTATTTTATTCTCTAGCTCTACCATGTACCCTCCTGCCACAGAATCTTGCCATGTTGCTCCATTTGCTTGGAAATAGCTTCCTTCCCTTTCTCATCTAGTTACCACCTACTAAATCTTTTAATTCTGCAACTACCACTTACACAGGGAAGAGATCTTCTGTTTGCCTCTCCAGAACCAGTCTCTGCTCTTCTCCACCTTTCTCCATTCTAACCTACAAGGACATATCAATGAGCTCACCTGCCCTGCGGTCCCATCAAGGTATTTGTTCTCCCAGCTCCCTCCTTTCAATGTCACTGCAGGTTTGCAGCATCCCTCCACAGAAGCGATGCCTCCTGTGAGGAAGGCAGCTCCCTCTACTTAGCCCTTCTGTCTCCAGGTTCTAATAACCCCCTCTAACCCTTGCTGCATTAGGCATGGGGTGGAAACGTCCAACCCTTGCCCTACTCCCCCACCACATCTTTGTAAATAGCTGCTTTATTATACTCTCTTCAAATTATCCAATTTGACTTTGCCCTATCTTTCCTGTCAGGACCCTCACCATGATCTTGTTCCTGTTTCTTTCTCCAGCATGATCTCCTGATACTCTTGCCCTCATGCCAATTCATACAGCTTACAGTTTTGACGGCAGCATATTGGACTACTTAGAGCTCCCTGAGTATGCCCTTGTTACACTCAGATCTTCTTCCATATTATTATCCTGCCCCAATATCTACCCCACAATTCAGAAGTTTCCTCTTCCTGGAAGCTTTGACATCCTCAACCTGCAACCTTCTGGTTTGTGTTTGGGTAGTCATTTGAGCTCCCATAGTACTCAATCTGTTTATACCATAGCCTTTATCACTCGGTGATTGTCTGTTTATTTGTCCACCTATGCTACAGGCTCTGAATCACTAAGTCTTTAGTTTCTACTCCCCAGGGCCTAATAAACTGCCTGGCCTATGATAGCTACTCAATAAATGAATCAAACTACATAGTCTAGCTAGAGTAGATCAGAACCTTACTATAATACATTAAGGCACAGTATGTTATCAAAATGCTTATCTATTTACTGAAGAAAATTTTTTCTCCAAATGTAGCACCTTAGTAAGAATACAGTTCCATAGCCAAAATACTGCAGTAAGTATACAGATGATATAAATTCCTTCATCAGCCATTTATTCCTTCTAAAAATAAAATCTTTATGCTTATATCTCAATCCTTTCTGAGCATTTTATCGTTTCAATGTCATCAAGGAAACTACAAAACTGAAAAGTAAGGATGACCCAGCAAATCGGGTCAGGAAAGGTTTTAGGTTTTTCCAAGTAAAACATTATGAATTTTTCATGGCATTGCGACTCCCATAGCACTTGCAGTATTGAAGTGTATTTACCACTTGTTTAAATACTTTTATTGAAATTATTTTTCTCTTTTCTTTTATGGCCACCTCTTCATCTCCCCTCCCCGATTTCAACCACATTATTCTTCACCCCATTTTTTAGAGAATGTTATGGTGTGCCAACTAGATTTGCTCACCCCTTTCAGGACTAAAGCGCTTATTCCTTCAGCTGCTGGGAATGTTGACAGTTGATGGCTCACAGCTGAATCCTTCCTTCTGAGGATTACTCTCAGCTGAAGAGAGCTGCAGCTACAATATCACAACTGCCTCCTGGGGCCAGTCCACATGCAGTGACTAGTCCATGTAGTGAGTTGGGATGGGGAAGGCAGACAGAGAGGGTAGGGCAAAAAGGCCCCCTCATTCCACTTTGGAATGACTATGCCATTCCAGCTCCAGAGGTCCCCATGGGGTCAGCTGAGCCACTGTTGTGATTGTATCACAGCCCCACCCGCTCCTTCAGCTTAATCTACTTTCCTTCATTTCCCTTCACTGGTTGACCCTAGGAGCACTCCTCCATAAACTTCCTGCATGCCAGTCTCTTTCTCAGAGTCAGCTTTCCAAGGAACCTGACTATGAGAGCTCTCAAGAAGGATCCCATGTAAATAAGCTAGTATGAATTCTTCCATGCTTCCTTCCATGACTATTTAATCATATACAAGTATATATGGGCATATATATATACATATGTATTGAAAATATATAAGATTTCCCTGTTTTTTTAAAATGAGAGCCTATTACAAATTTCTTAATTTTCCTATTCAGCAATACACACATTCAACAATACATCCCATTCAACAATGCATAGTGTAAATTCCTCTAGGCAATTTGCATGGCTTCATTGCTTTAGTTCATTCTTTTAGTAGCTAAATAATATTTCATAATGTAAACACATCATAATGTATTCAGCCTTGTATACAATGTATACAAAAGATGTATATCATCTTTTGATGGGCGTTCACCTTGTTACAGTATTGTTTCATTTTTATTTTGGCTTCCATTAACAATACTGGAGTAAACATTATTGTATATATGCCCTTATGGACTGGTACTTTAATTTCTATAGTTTCTAAAGATGACACTAGGTTCAAGAGTATGTATATTTTTTATTCTAATGCATATTGCCAGATTTATTTCTAAAACTTTATAAAATTCAGATTTGTATCATTAATGCAGAGAATAACTAACTTATGAAGTGATTCTATATATCTCACTTTAATATATTTCTTTTTTGCCCTCTAACATAGGCAAGTTTATATAAACTTTCTTTTTCAGGATGAAAATATAAAAAGTTCCCCAAAACACTCTTTTAATAACTCATGGCTTGGTAGAAGAAGAGATAACATAAAAATGGAAAACATCTTTTTTGTGTGTGTGTGAGGAGATCAGCCCTGTGCTAACATCTGCCAATCCTCCTCTTTTTTTGCTGAGGAAGACTGGCCCTGGGCTAACATCCGTGCCCATCTGCCTCCACTTTGTATGGGATGCCGCCACAGCATGGCTTGCCAAGCAGCACATCGGTGCGTGCCCGGGATCCGAACCGGCGAACCCCGGGCCGCCACAAGGGAGGGCGCGCACTTAACTGCTTGCACCAGTGGGCCGGCCCCCTGGAAAACATCTTTTTAAAAGCAAAATTACTACTTTCAATTGTAGGACAAGTCTAGCTTTCTTTTAAGGTAGTGTTAAATGGAGTTAGAGGTTATTATCAGTCTACTTAATTTTATCTAAAACAATTTCTTTTTTTATTCAGACTCTCTTAAAAGCAGTAGAATACATCTAACCTCTTTTCCCGCAGGATTTGGTGTTATAAAGTCTCTACATGGTTCAAAAGTCAGTGATAACCAGTAAGAATTATTAGAACTACAGATTTCACAGAATTCTGGGAATAAATGTTGGTTTTTGAAAGGAGAAAACAGTGTTCAATTCAGAAAACAACATACGACTTACCATATTCAAATTTTAAATGCAGTCAGATGCAAGATTAACTAGATGTTACCATCCCTGATTTCAAAAGCAAACCATTATGGCATTAAAAAAACATGATAAAAAAAAGCTCTTAAGTGCATTTCTGATGACATACAACAAAATGTACATTACACAAAGTTCAACTATTGTGCTGTTTGAAAATTTGTTGTCATTTGCAAGGAAAACAGTTTTCCTCTCTGTTTTAGCTAAATTAGAAGTTAATGAAATGAGTATTCCAGTGTAGCATTAACATAAATAAATATAAATCTACAACAAAAAGAATTAATCAAATTGAGTTGAATGATTCATTTCCCCAAGTATATTTTGCACAAAATCACAGGCCGAGGAGTAATTGTTTTTACGCATGGGCAATTGGCGTTTTCAACTTAAAAAACATTTTTGCCAAGTAAAGTCAGTTCTATTTGTATGCTCAACCTATTCGTTGCTAAGGTTAGGACACCATCTTGTGGAAAAGGCCTCTAATTTAGAAACCTATCCATGTGAAATTACTTACACAGTAAAATGTAAAAAATGTTCTAAGTATCACAGAAACTAATCAATACTTCACCTTTATTTTATTATCATGTCTACATAAAGTTAAGGTTAAGAAAAGAATACTGAATAATTTTTATCAAGAGTCTTTTTCCCATTGTGCATCAGCTACAAACCAAATATTATATTCCAAAATAGCCAAGTTAGAAAAGCATTTTAATGAAATTTTTATACAGAGAATTAATGAAATCCATATTAGTAAAGGTAACTTTTCATTTAACACTATAATATAGTGGCAAAGACTTTAAGTAAGGCGTAGATTGATTGCCCATGTATTGTTCCTGGGTTTCATATGGTCAATATTCTTAAGAATATATCTGAGGTATTCTTATGAATACCTCTTATTCTCAAATATCAAATTGGTTTTCTCTTTAAAAAAGTATTAATATCTCCATTAGCCTGCCTATATATCTAAAATAAAAAAGGCTTAAATACTTATAGAAATACTGATGCAATTGGGCTTCATAGAGCACAAGTAGATTAGCAGAGCATGGTACAAGTGGCTGGAGGGCTGGGCTCTAATCCTGCCTCTGCGACCAATCAGCCACCCATCTTGGACAAATCAGTTCACTTATTATGTGTTAGTTATCTCGGCCGTGAAAAGAAGTAATGACAGCTCATCCAGCGAATTTTTGCAGAGATAAAATAGTACATGTAAAATTTCTGGGTCTACCATAATACAAGAAATGAAAAGAGAAATAGATCTGATTTTATTCCAGATCCTGTTTCCAATTCCTGACCTCTGAAACAATTATGGTTTCTTTAGCACTTTTTAAAATTCTGTGGATCATCCCTAAACAATCCAACACGTTTTTTTCTTTTAGAAAGCTATTTTAAGCTGGGTTCTGTCACTTGCAATGAACCATCTTGCCTAACACAACAGCCATGTGACTTTGGGAAAGCAAGTACACCCGCTTAATTGAGGGAGGATTACAAATGCAGATTTTGATCAAACAAGTCTGGATGTGAATTCTAACTTCCCCACTTACCAGTTGTGTTACTTTGGGTAAGTTATTGAGCTTTCTCTGCCTTGGTTTTCTCGTTTTCATCACAGGGTTCTGAAGATTGCTAAATTAAATTGTGTAAGGCATTTATCACAATGATTGGGCTATGTCAAGTGGGATATGGCAAAAAATGGTAGTTTATCATAATTATTATAGACGAATATTATTTAATTTGACCTCTTCCAAAACTTGAAAATAAATCAGAGCATGAAATATTCATCATTCATAATATTTGTAAAAGAAATAATGCTGTTTTGCACTGATGCCCACAAAAATATTTGATCAGAAGGAGACTTAAATGGTACTTTAATGGAGTCTGAATTGGTTGAAGCTTTAAAACAACTTGTAATTTCCCGACTGTACCATAGTACACAGAAAACAATATGTACAACTCTTCGAAAGACTTGACTCTTCACAGACCATTAGTCTACAATGAAAATAACTGATGAGAATCTTTGACTTACAAAGGTGACTTGCCTTCCCTATAATGCATTTGAGACTGCTTCAGTTAATGCGGTGAGTCAAGGTTCAACAGACTCTTCAAATAGTTTAGTCACAAAAGTGACCAGATGTCTTGGCGAAGGCATCTTCCCCAGGGAAATATAAAAGATAGCCCTTAGTCTCCCTCTTCTTACTATATAATACTTTAAAAAGTAAAAATGCCAATTGGCTATTTTGGAAATTCGATAGTGCATTGTTTTCAGACATACGTGACTATAGATTTAGTCACGTGAACTCAAAATTCACTTAACTAAAACAAAAGCATTTCACGAATGAACAAAAAAGCCTCAGAAAATAAGTTAACATGCCCTCCATCACCCTTTTTTTCTTTTTTAATTTAATTCCTGAACTCCCTTTAAGGGTCAGCTCAATTTTCAGCATTTCCCTGAAGTCTTCCTTATCCATCACAATTAGTAATGACTGTTCCAGGCCATCTTACACTTGATTTTATTCCACATCTATAAGTTCAGGGCAAATCAAGACACTCCAAGCAGAGTAAAAACCTAGGACTCCATCAAATCCATAGCGTTTAAATATAATTTAGCATTTCCTTGGAGGGTACAAACTTGATTTTTTTTTATGTTCATGAAAGTATAAACCTCTTTTTTCACATTCAGGTTGGAGGATTTATCACATACATAATATTAAACTCATTTAGACTATCTTTCATTCACATTTTTCTCATCAGTCACAACTGGATCACATTACTCACACTCAAAAGAAATTGAAGCTAACGCACAGGGATATACTTTCAAATTCTTTTCCAAAATATGTGTATTTTTTTTCTGGATTTTGTGTTAGCAAAATGTTTCCAACCTTTCTACAGCTTTTGTTCTTGCTAGAGTTTTCTTATGCATAGAGTATCCTGGATAAGCAATATCTTGGGAGGCATATTAAAGGGCTTAAAGTTTAGATAAAAGAAAATACTTTTTTTCAGTAAATTGTATTTTCCACTTCTCATTCATTTTCAGAAATACAGCTTCCATGACTGCTGATATTAGGTGATTGCCAACTGATTGGCTCAGGGTTGGTAACGTGGCCTACGGTTGCCCTCTGCGCCTTTTATCTCACTTCTTTAGATGGGTAATGGTAAATGGTATTTTTTATTTTGAAATTTTTAGTTGTAGAGGCTGACTACGTCTTTAGGAAGGGTTGTGTAAGGAGTCACATGTAAAAATCCAAGGTTACTAATAGATTGGCTGCTAGGCTATTCAGCCCATTAATCCAACTCTTCTAATATTCCTATACTACATAAACTGATCCAGGCTAGGTATTTTCACCTTCTCAAAATAACAAGTGGGTGGAGTGAGGTGATAACTGTTTCAAGATCATCCCTATGTGCCACCTGCCCTCAGGTATTGATACAATCCTCTAGGGGCAGTTATTTGAAAAATTCATGATATATTCTGTTATGTCCCCATCCCTACTCTTTAAAAATCATTATCCTAGCATGTTAGCATAATGTTGAGCTATAATAGGTATTTAATATGGATTTGTGGATTTCATAAGGACTTTTCATGAATTTATTGCTTTCATGCCAATCTTAAATTTCTTTCTTCCTGTGATAGCACATCTCTATACTGTGCTTCATGGTAAAAATTCATGTGTTTCAATAAGCCATATTTTGAGGTACTTCCCAATATACTTCTTTCAATAATTTCAAATATTAACAATTTTTTGCTGCTTGGTTACATTAACATTTTTTAAAAACTGTACTTTTATATACTCACTATTCCCTAAATAATTTTTCTATTGAAATCAATAGTGCATTCTATTATGAGATGATTCATTGGCAGCAAAGATTTGAGAAAAATATTCTGCATGTTACAGTATGCTTTCAATTGAATCCAGATTGATCCAGTGCATTTATATTAAGAATTCTTCATTGAAAGCAATGGAGCTGAGCCCAGATTAAGAATGCTCCATTTCTTTCTAAGAAGTCCAGTCATAAAACTTATTACATTTAACATCAGGGGCCTCTTTCACCTCCCACCTCCCTACAACAATATGTGCCCTCTCCTTTAACCCAACATACTTCAAAATCTTTTTTTGTTGTCATGGAATATTTATGAAATGTATTGCACAGGAAGCTAAGTTCTGGTCAAGAGCACCAGATGATTACTGCCATAAATAGTAGTCAAAATAAAAGAAAGAAATTGAAAATGTCTTTTTGTTGTTGTTTACTTTTTTATCAATGCTCTTATAACCTGACAATTCTACCATCTCACTTGTGTGCCACAGTCCAACAGCTGAAATAATGTTGCAGAACTCTCATTAGAAAAGAGAAAGCAACTCTAATTTCTTTTTCTCCAGTCTTGGTTACAGGTTATGCTGAGTTGTTCACCCACCTAATACTCATTCTCCACCATGACAGGGAACACACATTAGAATCTAGAAAGAGGTTGAGAGGAGATATGTCATTGGAGAATGATCAAAGGAGAAAGAAAATTTTTGCAAAAATGCCTGGTTTACATAATGTTAAAATCAATCATTTTAACCCAATTAGCATCATATTTGCACTAAATTAAGAGACAGAGTTGGCTATAATTTATTAAATTAAGCACTGTCATGGCGTAGCAAGATGCTCATCACAACAGGAGAAAATACAGCCAAACAATATACTAAATAGTCACAGAATCATTGACTATTTTAACTGAAAATATCTTTAAATATCACCTTGTACTAATATGTTAACCACTCATTTTTTGTTCAAGTGGAATCAAAGAATAAATTCATGGCTGATCAGGTTGAGAAGAGTGAGAACGGCTTTAAGACAGGTATTAGAAATCTCTTTTTTCACCTGGACTGCATACACTTAAAATATTACAATCTTTTTGTTTAAGAAAGAGAATTTCTGAAAATATGTATTGAATTTTAAAGTCAACAATAAGAAATATCAAGTCTTATTAATTAAATAATTCACAGTTACAAAAAATATTAAACTACAATAGGCACAGATATAACTTGTATTAAAATTAATTTCTTTATTTTCAGGCTTCAGTAAACATTACCAGAACTAGTTATAATTAATTTTAACCCAATCTAAATTTAGAGGCTTAGGAAGTCTTGATATTGTATTTGAGATATTAATATTTTTAAGATCCGATTGCAGTTTTGTAGCTATAGATAAATACGATATCACATCTTGTTATTCCTCTCAAGTCTAACAGAAATATGTGGTCCTTGGATAGAGGATTTTGAATCCTGATTATATTAGGCAAGTAACCCAAGTCTGACGGAACTGAGAATCCTCCAAGAAAAGTCCTCATAAAGTAGAAAGAAATATTAGAAATTCCTATATTGTCATAAATTGGGAGGGGTTAGTCTTAATGCATGCTGAACCCAAATAGCATTGGCCAGTGCGGAGGAAGTGATAATTTAGACCAGAGACAAAGAGGGAGCCCAAGTACAGTTGATAGTATTGGTTTTGCTTGCCCAATATCCACTCCAACTTCTTTTGTATGCAGCACTACCATTTTGCTTGGAGGATTATTCTGTTCTCATTGACTGTGGTCTTGGCAGGATGTCAACTAACAGGCCCTGCCTTGATTTGGCCAGAGGAAAGGGGAAAACACAGATCAACCCAGACCAATCAAACACACACAATTACTGTCAAGAATTGAGCTTAAGGTTGCAAAAGAAGAAAAGATGTGGCGCTGATTCATCCCAGTGGTGCATCCTGAACAGTCCATTAGTTCTTGTGGCCTCTAGCCTCAGAACTGCCTTTTCCAAGATCTAGTCCTATAGCTTTTTTGTCAATGTGTGAGATATTCCCATCTTATTGCAATAAATATATCTTTGTTTCACTCTTACCTTAGCTCAAATAAGTTTCTGTTACTTTCATCCAAATATCCTAAGTGTTTCACTGAGAAGCTGGCCAGAGTCCAGATCTGGCCTCAAAGTAGAGAGAAGGGATGCTGATAGCCAAAGTCAGTGTTCCAAGAGCAGTATCAACTTGATGAGGCCACGTCAGACTTGTTTCTGTCAAGTCTTGACATCAAAGGAGGTTCACTCAGGGGAAAACGTACATGGGGAGGACAACAAATAGCAGAACCTAGACTTTTACATGAGCAATTGTGTTGTGATTATGGAACAATCAATCTCTTCAAAGTGGGCCAAACTGGAACAAGAATGCTGGGAGCAGGCTCCCTAGCAAGAGGAAGAGACAACAATATTAGAGATCCCATGGCTGAAGTTCGGCACAAGGGACCAAAGAAGGGGGTAGAGGTGGTCTGTAGCTCAGGGCCTTCCGGATTGCCAGGGCCCACCCTGGCACGGCTTGACCCTGGATCCAGGTTAACAGGACTGATTCCAGACTCTACTTGTTGCTGAGACCAAAGTAGTTAATAATCAGGAGTGGCCCAAGGGCTGAGAAAAGCTGCACTTGGGGTGCAGGTCTTCCAGCTGGTGTAACTGGGTAGTGCAGGAGAAGTAGGATATAACGGAATAAGGAGTGGAGAAAGTCAGTGATAAGCTATGACTCGAACTGAAAAAAAAGTTGAAGTATTTAATCTACCACACTTCTTGATATTTCCCAAGATACTACCTCTGCATTTAAATGCACTCTTCTATGTCCTTGGGATGTTTTTCCTTTATTCTTTCCTGGTAAGATTGTTTTCTATATCTTATATACAGCTCAAATACTATCTATCTTCTGGGGAGAATTCTTGGCTCTACAAATGAGTTTATGATATTTTTATATAATTCTAATTTGAATTAAGTATTTATTCCTCCTACAAGAAGGCATGAACAATTTCTAATTAGTATATAAATCTGTGCACTGTGCCTTGCATATCGCAGGCATACAGGAAATAGTTATTGAATGAATGAATGCCAAGTTCATGAAAGGTATAGCTCCTTCTTTGGCTGAAATCATTTAGATATCTCTCTTTATGTTTTTAGTATTCATGAAAAATGTTTCAGTTGGAAATTAAACTTCATTAGCATCTGATATACTGTGTGCTCTCCTTTACACACAAAATTAATTCTATTACTGACAGAGAAGAAATCTCCCTAAAATAAGGAGAAAGGAAAGAAAATGCAGAGCTTTAGAGGAGAAAGAAAGTATATATCTCAAAACTCAGCTCTGAAAATATATTTCCATATTCCTTAAGTACTCCTCTCTGGTGTACAAATGGAGTATAACAACATGGTTCTTTAGTCTATATTTGGAAAATATTCATAACAAGATCATCAGTTGCAACGAGAAAGAAAACGTGCTTAGCTCTAAAACCAACTATGGGAAAGGAGTCGTCTAGATTCTCTGTGGTTGATGAAGGGCCATTCTCTGCTTCATTCAGATGGCTCTTTATTTCAGATCAAAGGCTTGAAAAGTATTTTATCTTCTGTGATACCTGAAATTCCAGTTTTCAAGGCCCACAGTCATCAGTCTTATCTTCTTAGGAAAGAATTCTTTCAATGATAAAGAATAATAGGTAGCTTGTAATGTACATACCTGAAAGTACTCCATTTAGAGGTTGCTTCTATTTAAAATACAAAATAAAAAATACTTTTAAAAGGAGTGATTTGTGCATCATTTAACTTTTTTATTTCTTATCCATATAGAACCAGATTTAGCCATAATGTAAGTGAATTTAAAAATGCAATTTTAAAATAATCATGGCAGCCTATTCCCTTATAACATACATACAAGTTCAAGAGACAGCAAAATAGTCAAGAGAGAATTTGTTTCATAAAATTTCAGATAAACTCAGTTTAGCAATTTAGAGTTCTGAAAAATATGTCAATGTGTAAAGCACATTCGTGCATCTCCTGGGAGAATAGCCTTTTGGAAGAAATCAGACCTTGTTTCCTTTTACAAAGACAATCAGGGATATGTCCAAACAATTGTTTTCAATGAGCTTATGATTGTTCAGAAGGTTAAAGTCTCTATTCCTGTCTCTTTGGGGAGTCTTCCTATATCTTTAACAAGCTCAGTACAAGTTGCACCCATCAAATGTGTTGGCAGTTTATAAGACAACTGTGCTTGCAAGAAATGAGGCCTACATTTTCACTTATCTTACTGGAGTTTGACTTTATAAAAAATAATTAATGCTGCTAGTTCATTTATAGGAGTGAGACACTTGATTCCAAAATCACAGAAATTTAAAGAATTTCCTTTTTCAATACCTCAAAGCATAAATGCTACACATTAGAGCTTATACAGTGACAGATTAAAATTCCTGCATAAACTCTCTTCTTTTCACTAAAACTTTGTGATAATTGTGTCACATTAAGTACCAAAGAATGTTTCTTTCCAAAGTTATATCTAAAATGTAACCTGAATCATCTAACTTTTTTCTTTTTTTTTTGCCTGAGGAAGATTCGCCCTGAGCTAACATCTGTTCCAATCTCCCTCTATTTAGTATGTGGGTCACTGCCACAGCATGGCTGCCAATGAGTGGTGTAGGTCCATGTCTGGAACTGAACCTGTGCCACCAAAGTGGAGAGCACCAAACTTAAGTACTAGGCGACAGGGCCAGCCCCCATCTAACTTTTTTTAAAAAGAAATGACCTTAATTAGCAGACGGTCATTCTAATGATGTGTTGCATTTTTATCTAATTTATTTCTTGGATTTTTATCATGTCCTTTTAGAAATGTAATACAACCACAAACCTTCAGATGGCCCCAAATTCCATGGAGATACATGAAACAATTGAACATCCTACTTCCCCCTAAAGACAGAGAGACGAGAACAAGGTTCCCAATGAACTGCAAATGCTCTCCAAAACTCTCTCCTCAGACAGCCCCTTATCTCTCTTCCAGGGCTTTTTCTCTTTAGTCTTCAAAATCAGTGTTGCTTCATTAGAGCTTAGATTAAAACTGAGAGACTTTGTCTTGGCTGTCTCTATGGCAATGTAGATGCCCAGGCTGTTATTGGATGAAGGGTGAGTTAAAGCAGGGCTGGTCATCTCCATGGTACGCAGGTTAAAAGGAAGACTCTTCCTCCCAGAAAGCTAGGAAGTGCTGTTCAATCCCTAATTACTTTTCCACATTCCCTTGCCTGCAGTCCAGGGCAGAGTATAATTTCTAGCCATCCTAGACCTGGAGGAATCAGTCATTCTAGGGCTTTCCCATTTCTGAGAATGGAGAGAAATGGGTTCAGTAGGAAGAATCGGGATTTTTCACCTCAACCATTGAAACCATGATGAGTTATGATTAGTTTCACTCTTCTACTTCACTGATCATCACTCCAAAATACCCTCCAAGGGAAGAGAAAAAGAGGCGAAAGATCATGGCCACAAGGGGAGGGTTTTCCAACTCCTTTGGTGTATAGGGCTGTGTAGAGCCTCAAGGATTCTTTGAGCAAATTGGTCCAACAGAAGAGTAAGATAACATCAACAGATGACGTGAATGGGAGCATATCAGGTAAAGGGAGCCTGTTCTGCATCCTGTGAGGCCATTCCACTTGCTCTAAAATCACAGGGGATTATATATTGTTTGTACAGCACAACAAGATAAATTGTCAGAATCACCTGAAAATATACCTAATTCCATCCCTGATTCTTATGTCTTCAGTTGTGATAGAGATTGAAATTACATCGCTTGGATAATCATGCTTTCTACATGGCAGTTTACACAAGGCAAAGTGTGTTTATAAACTTCTTGTTTCTTGTCAAAAGGAAAAATATAAAGTAACCCAGTCAGTAGTCTCTGATGTTTTGTGAGCTTTTTACAAAGAATAAATTGATTTTTTTTCCTTATATACTTGGCACAAGCTAAAATAATGGAGCAGAAGTCCACCAACTAGTCCAGAGTTTTCCCTAAATTTCTCAACGATGTCCTCTTCCCATTGGCCTGTTACCTGTCCCTGCACTCAGCCTCCAAATACCCCAAATCTAGTGTTTCTCAAACTTCGGAAATGCACTCATCCCTTTCAATGGAAAAAAAAAATCCTCTTTGAGGTTTTCTGGTGTTGACAAATTATTTTTTTATTATGTTGGTTTAACATAAACACAAAACTAAACATAAACTCCTTATGGTTAGAGCTTATGTTTAGAACTTTAATTCTACAACCAAAACAAATTTACCAATATATATAAACAAAATTATAAAAGCAATAAAATTCAAACTTGTAACGTTAATTTAATGCAATAGATAATGCAGTTATGCTGCAACTAAATGTAAATATGATACTTAACTGCTTCAGCACAGGTTGTCATCTTAGTTCCGAATGCTTATATTATCCTATGAAATCTGATGCTTCAAGTGTTCTAAGTCTTCTCTCTATTAAAACTATTGTGAAATCATCAATTGTGCATGCACTGTGATGTAATTTGGCCTTTACCTGGTATGAAATGCATCATTTATGTACAAAGTTCTACCTCTGTTCTTTTCTTATTTTCCCACATTTAAAGTACCTCTTTGCTTAAACACGTTCTTAGACACCAATGCATGGTGGTTCTCCATTGGGACAATTTTGCCCTCCAACGGACATTTGGTGACATCTGGAGACATTTTTGGTTGTCACAACTGGGAAGAGGGGCACTAGAGGGCACAGAGGCCAGGGATTCTGCTAAACATCCTATGATGCACAGGACAGATCCCCACAAAGAATCACCTAGCCCAATATGTCAGTAGTGTGGAAGTTAAGAAACCTGGCCAAGGCAAATGCCAACTGCCAACTGTCAAATCCTATTTTAGTACTTGGTTATAAGCGGTCCTCTGGATGATCCAAAATATTTTTATATCAATTAATTTTAGATTTTTGAAATTTTAAAAACAATTTAAAAGGTCATTTTGTCTTTCTGAAAAATTCCTGAATTCTATCAGACTTATAAAAATTAAAACTCCAAGAACTTAGTAAGAGCTACCATTTTGAAGAAGTTAATTTTCTTATCTAATATTATAAAATACCCACAAGGCCCTAGGATTTCTGATTCTTGACCTATTTATTTTTTAGCCTGTAATATCTATACACTTGTAGAATTACTCTAAAATGTCAGTAGATTGAATCAACATCAGAAAACATTTGCAGTTACTTAACCGACTACAACACCATACAAAAGACAAAATTTACTGCAGAACCAGTACCATATAACCTAAGATCTGGATATACATTCCCACAAAGGGGTGAAGGGCATGAGAAAGTTTGTAAACTGGAATTACAGATAGTCTAAAATGAGATAGCAATTTAGAATCCAATACCATCCTTCATCAAAAAAAACATTTATTGTACATTTGTTATGTGGCATGGTCTTTATAAAGTTCAATCTCAGGTCAAGTACAAGTGTGTTTTTCCTCCCTACCAGTATCCATGTTCAATGGGCTCCAGCTGAAATGCCTGGAAAATAAATTCTTGCCAAGGATAAAGAAACAACAATGTTTTTAAAGCCAAATTCTAGTTTGCTGCAACAGAAAGTTAAGTTTCACAACAGTTTGCATTTCAGTTCTTTTTCAATCTCTTCTAGCTAGTTGCTGCAAATTGTGGATCAACTTTAATATACGCACTTGTACATCCACCCTTCTCTAAGAGGCGGTACTGATTAAGACACCAGCCTAGAACCAAGCAGTCTCCCTTTGACTCAGTGATAGCTAGTTTTGTGACCTTGGGCAAGTTATCTATCCTCCCTATAACCTGTTTCCTCATTTGCACAATAGACATAGTAATAATACTTCTATTAGCTTTTTGATGGCTAACTGAAGTAATATGGAGAGAGCTTAGAACAATACCCAGCACTTGATAAGCTCTCAGTGTTTGCTATAATTATGCCTTTATGTGAGCCATTATAAGAGGAATAATTATTAAAAGAGTATAAAAACAGCAGATGAAGTTTATTAAAGCCTCATTTTTAAAACACCACTGTATATTTGAAATGAGAGAGATTATTGTGCCTGAAGTAAACCATTTTCTTAATTTTCTCCAAACAACAGTTCCACTGAAAATCTGCTCGCTTACTATTTTTGAATCTAATTATTATTTTTTCATTAATTTAAACAAATAAACATTTACTGAGTACCTTCTATGCTCCAGAGCAGATGGGGTCTAATGTGGAGATTCAAAGATGAATAAAGCAGAGGCTCTGCCCTTGAGAAGTTAATAGTCTAGAGAGAAATTGATATTGGCACAGAACCAAATTACACAAAAATTGCTTTAGCCCACTACCTGATTCACAGGCTTACTTCAAAATTTTGTTAGTGAACAGTTCATAGTCAATGATAATGCAAAGAAAACAAAAATCTAAAGAATTGTTTTTTCCATGTTTCTGTCTGTCAAGAACCCTCTTTATGAAAAGAGATATTGATTATAGATTTGGGGAAATCATTCCAAGCTTCTTATGTGGGTTCATAACTCACACACACACACACACACCACACTTAAAGCATACAATGTTTTTATTTCAATCTCACATAATGTTCAGTAAAATACTTAGCAAAGTTTCACTTCAATACAGACTCCAGTGAAATAGGAGATGGAAATCAGCCCCAGAACAGAAAAGACAAAAGAGAAAATTGAAATTATAAGCATTACATTTAGAACTGTCTTGCCATTTGCTTGATTCCCCACAGGGTTGTAATGAGACTTGGCCTGCAAATACTCTGTGTATGTATAGCCCTACCTAGCCTCTGTAATGCTCCTAAACTTTCCAAAGAATCTAAAAAGGAACAGCATTGTGAAGAGGTGAAAATGATAGTAGAGCTCTGTGTGGAAGGTTAGGAGCTTAAAAGTTAACTAAAAGAACAAAGAAACAAAAAATCAACATGCCATTATCCTATTAAAATATTCCTTGGAGGAATATTTCTACCTGCAGCATTCAAATCATTGTCCTTGTTTTTGCCATATTTATAATAATAATAGTAGTAAAGTTGTATGAGTTTTGGAAAAAAAGATAGAGACAATTTGGTATCAAGTCAGTGACAAATAATTAGAGAGGGTCCACATTTTAGTGTCATTTAGCTCTATAATAGGAAATCAATTCTAACCTCTTGTATCTGTCAAGAACTGTAAAAGATCTGAGATTTTTACCTTACTTGCAGGCTTACAAGTTAGTCTGCCACAGTTTCATGGGCACAGTTTCAACACACTATTCTCCTGAGTCAGAAACAAAGGGCAATTTTTTACTCACAGCACTAGCAGTAGCCAGAGTATCATTTTTGCTCCAGTTCTCTGAGCCCCAATTTCCATGCATCACTGCAAAAAGGGCCAGGTGATCCCTGTACATAGAGTGGTGTGCATTACAGGAAAGGAACTCTTGAGTTTAGGAAACTCAAATCTTTTCTAACGGGCAGTAAGACTGCTTAAACTTTGCCCCAGAGGCAGCCGTTACTTTATTATAGTAAACAGTAAACCAACCTGTCCTTTGCTCTGGAGCTAGACATTGTCCTTCTCTTCCAAGGCTGTTTGCTATACAAACATCCTTAAACAGATAGTCTAAGATAAGGCAGATAGTGCCTTTGTTCATAAGACGTGTAGAAATGCAAAAGATCCATGGAGAATCATTGAAATGAAAAACGTGAAGCATCAAAACCCCAGATGAGCTAAGCTATGACTGTAGTTCGTATTCTTTGGTGTCAATTCAACCACTGAACCAAGTTGATTCTCACTCTCTCATTAATTGAAATCTAGAAAAATTTCAACAGATATTTCCCTTTTTTCCAGTAGATCTTATCTTGACATGTTTAATACCAAAGATTTCATACATTCTACAGTTGGATTTGTTGTTGCGAGTAAAGATATATATTCTTCTTTTCACATACCTTCTTACTCCAATGATAATGCTAGGATGGAAATAGCTTTGACCAGAAACATATATAACGCCATTTTGATATGGTTTTGTGTTTGTGTGATAAGGTGTGAAAGGTCTGGAATATTGAAAGCTATTGGAATTCATTTCTCTCCCTTCTCAGATAAACCACCCTATTTTCCACACAACTCACTAGATAAAAATTAAATATTGTATTTCTACCATCCTGAAGTCCACTACAAAGTAAGTGCCTAGTGTCACACAATGGAGAGCTAGTCAAGAGAAGAATCAAAGATTCTTTTTTAGAAAAATTAAATGGATTTTCAATTCCTAATTAAATATTGCCCCTACTAGACAACCAAGACTTCATTTTATCTCTCTTTGTATTTCAAGTCCCTAAAAAAAGTTGAAATATAAGTACTTGATGCAGTATCGTTGAATAACACAAAATTTAAAAGATGCCCTGTTAATAGTTAATAACCATGTTGACGTAAGTTCAAGCAACTTAAGATATTAATAAAAATGCTTTTTCGCCTGGGCTAACTGTTGCACTATTGAGACAGATTTCACACAAATCTATTTTGATCCTATTAAATGAGACAAACATGATAATACTGTGTAGAGACTGCACTGATCCAGAAATGAGAAACTCATTCCCTGCCTTGCAAAAGCTAACATAGCAGGAGGCTGGGAAGAATAAAGCAAGTATTCACAAACCTTAATAGAAAGCAGAAAAAGAGAACTACAATAAGAGAAAAACGAAGTTTTACATGAAACATCATTCCAATTAGAACAGACTAAATTAGTAATTGTCTGCTTCATGGGCTTTGCTAAAAATTAATAGTTGAATTTTCTCTCCATCAACTAACTGAACAAAAAACTTTATTTATATACTCTCCTAAAATCTTCAAAATGACAGAAAAATATAAAATAAGATTATGTAGCAAGAAACTTGAGTCAGAATACAATTTTGATTTATTGTTAATCTTTTCAAGAGAAACTGCCATTTGAAAGGTTCCAGCTACTTTTATTCTACCAGTACAGACAAAAAATCATCTTAAATTAGAGAAAAAAACACTTGACTATAAGAAATGTCACAGTATCTGACAAAATTGGAAATTTCTCTTCAGCTCAGACTTTACAATACTTTTTTATGATAAGTTGGGAATTTCAGAGCACTGAAAGATAAAGAGGAAACAAGCCAAAACAATTTATACTATACCTTTATTTCCTATCCAAGGCATTGCCAAGGGACATTTAGACTCTATTCTTGCTGCTTCCATCTTTCTTCCAAAGTCATGAGTTCTCAACCAGAGTTATCTAGGACCCTTAACATGCCTAGCTCACCGAGGTCATAAGGGCAATACAGAGAAGTCTGCCAACAACCCTTAGCCAGGCTCTATGGTCAAGTTCAGTGGCTGCCTTAAAACAAGAAAGTATTTCCAAACATTTTTATTACTTCCCTGGCAGAAAATATATGATCTTGATGACAATTCAATTATAACCTTCTTAAATCATTTTAGGCAGGTTCAATAGTCTTACTTTATTTAGAGCACTGAGGGGAAACTATTTCTATTCTTTGATAGAAATTAAACAGCAAGCTGGCATAATTTCTACACAAAGAAATATTTCTCAAAGAAATTTTGTGAACATTGCATATTACATCTCCTTGTTGCAGTATGTATAGTAATTCCATCTGTGGAAAGAAACACACCAAGCTTTACCTAGGAAAAATAGTCAGTTTGTTGAACTCATTTGTTTCCGGTGAGAATGATGAATTGGCATGTCATCTTATTAAAGAGCTCAGAGAGTTTTCTGAAGATCTCCTAGAGCGCCACAGATTGTTATGAAAGTTATGAAAGATATTAATTCGCTGAAGAATGTAGTAAAGGAGAATCAATTCTTCACACCTATTTTAGCTGCTCAGTTTAGGCCATAATGCTTCAGGATTCCATAATCTCAGTAACATCCAAACTAGTCTGATGGCCTTCAATCATTCTTCACATGCCAATAATCTTTCACGCTGTTGCCAACATTTTATTTCTAAAAATGCAACTCTAAGAATATTTTTCATCCATTTCAATTTTTCTCAACTACTTCCTACTACCTATAGGATGAGTTTAAACTCCTTACCATGATACTTTAGGCCCTTATATGACCTAGGTCTAAGTCACCTTTCCAGCTACATTCTCCGTCATTCCCCACTAAGCCCATCAATCTGAACTACTCACTCTTCCCTGAAAAAATCATGCATTTTCAATTCTTCATTCCTTTTCCAATATTCCTCTCTATTTGGAAATCATGGGGTTTGTGCTGGAGATAATTTATCAAGTTATGTGACTTTGTACCACAAAGTAAGACTAGAAAGCATGTACAAGCAAGTCAAATATGTGGATATCTCCAGGCTTGGGTATTGACGAAGCAGGAATATCAGAAGTTTAAGGAGAGGATAATATGATACGGTGACTAGAAGAGTCTAGGCTGAGTAGAGAGACAGGTGAAATCTAGAAATGGTTGGAAGACTGGAGAACAGTAAGGCAGTGAAGCAAGTGATGGTCAAGGGAAGGAAAAGAACAGGTTCTGTGACAGAAATAGAAGAACAAAAGTTTCAGATCAAAGACATGAGATCTACAAAATTGAGCAGTTCCAGGTGATGACTAGTTTCAAATGTTGAGTGGGAATTATTGAAACTGAACAGATTTCTAAGGTTTTTGAACTGAAGAAGGTCAAAGGACCATGAGGCTAGGGTTTTGAAAAGATCATACAGATCACATCAGCCAAGTGAAGGCAGAGGATGTAGTGAAAATGAAAACCTTGTCTTCACTGCTAAAATCTTTCCTGAATATAGAGGAGTCTTTCGGAGGAGGGGCAAGAGGATGCCATTGAAAAGGCATATAAACCATCATATAACTGGATGACATGGACCTCAGCTCACTGAACAACCTAAAACCAAACTAGAAATACATCTAATTCATTTATATAAAATATGAATTAAGATAATTACCATTTAAAAACAATTCCTCAAAAAACGCCCATAGAGTTTATTTGTATTCTTATAATTGATTAAAAAATGAAAGACTTTTTTAAGCAAACAAACACTGGAAAAAGACATCTCCTGGACAAAATACACAAAGTTGAGAGACTTGATATTTAATAATAACCATGTAAAACTCCCCACAGTGAAAAGATTGCTTGTAATCCATGTTAAGATTAATTAAGCATTTAACTTTTTGACAAGATTTAAAATGTAGCAACAAAAATGGCTTGGTAGATTTCAAAAGAGAACCCCAGCCCCTGCTGTTTGAGTCAAATTTTTCTCCAGGATCTTTATTAACCGAAGAAGCACTGCTGACACTCAGCACTATTTCATGCTTTGGCTATGCCTACCCACAGAGACATGAATAGGTTTTTACTAGACATATATTAGATAAACTGAAAATACTCTAGCTTGTCGGTCAAAGAAAAGAAAGGTGCCATAAATCATTATGTTATAAGAGAGAAAAATGTTATTTTAGTAGACACCTTAAAAATGGCCGTAATTTTAAAATCAGCGCTAAAGCTTACACAGATTTCAGTCCTACAGTTGCTGGTCTCTACCTTAAAAAGTGAATAACACGGGGCCGGCCCGGTGGCGCAAGCGGTTAAGTGCGCGCGCTCCGCTGCGGCGGCCCGGGGTTCGCTGGTTCGGATCCCGGGCGCGCACCGACGCACTGCTTGGTAAGCCATGCTGTGGCGGCGTCCCATATAAAGTGGAGGAAGATAGGCACAGATGTTAGCCCAGGGCCGTCTTCCTCAGCAAAAAAAAAAAGAGGAGGATTGGCGGATGTTAGCTCAGGGCTGATCTCCTCACAAAAAAAAAAAAAAAAAAAAAAAAAAAGTGAATAACACTAGTTGAAAAATCAGGAAGCATAATAATTAGGTAAAGTAAGTCTAAATATAGCTATGTATATTCAAATTAAGAGACAGTTCTTAAGTAATCAGCCAGCCTTTTACAAGTTACTCCCCATTAATTGAGACAGTGCAGATTGTTGAAGATGTTAATGAAGACTGGAAAATAATATCTTTCAAGTTGAACATTCTCAAAACCTGGAAGGCAACAGGGAAAAAAATGCATTACAAAATGGTTCACTGATGATGTAAGAAATTGGTAAATAAAACAATATAATCAATTTGATGTTTTAAAATTTTCAAAAACGAATTTTTCTATAATATGGTGATGATCTAGGTGACCACCTAATATTAGAAAATGTTCTGTTCCTACTTACCATTATATAGTTATCAATAAGTCACAAAATTATGGTATTCTCATATCATTTCTCCTTCAATAAATTGTTATTTGGGGCACTATGTAATTAGAAGAATATTTTAAATTATGCAAATAAAGAAGTATCAGCTTAGTATTTTTATTCCTATTTACTCATGTACTTTTTATTTGTACCTTAAGAGACACTATGATTATCTGCAGATGATTAGGATCCCCTTTGTGCTTGTAGGTGCTACAAACTTTATTTCACTGATGCTTCACAATAATCCTCAGAAAAAGATATGAGACATAAGACATGATCTCTGGTCTTAAAGAGAATCATAATAAAAAGCAGGGGCTCCATGAAGCTGTGAAATTTAGGGCAAGTGTCTTAACCTCTCTGAGCCTCTGATACTTCCTTGCCTACCTCCTAGGGTTGTTGTGAATGGTCAATGACATGAAGTTTGTTAAAACTTTAGTATAGTGCCTGACTTTGAGAATGTGCTCAATAAATGGCAGTTTGTGTTATCATTATCATACAAAACCAATAAGTGAGACAAGACAGGCAGAAAAGGAGACAAATATCAAGACTACATGTCAGCAATAGAGGTAGCAAGCAATGCAGGAGTTCATAGTAGGGGAATAAGCCAGGAACAAGGCAGTTCCCTAGCCGTGCTTTCCCTGAGATCTTGCTGCTTGCTGCTGGGTTAGATCTTCAAAGGCAGAAGAAAGCTCACAACAGAAATGAGCAACGGAGAGTATACCAGACATGATGCAGGTCCTGGGGCAAATGTATATGATGTGTTTGGGAACTACTTCAGTGTGGCCAGAAGGATGCTCATGGGGAAGATTTGGGGACCTGCAATTGAAGCATAACGTAGAAATAAGATTCGGGAAGGCTGTAAATGTCAAAGCAAGGAGTTTGGATATATTCAGCCAATGAGAAATGAACAAAGTTTCCTCAAGCCAGAATTTCCATACAGGTGTATTTATGTACACTGCTAAGTTAATTAATGCACATTGAAAAAAATTATTTCATGAGATTTCTCAAATTGAGTTTATATTAAAAAGTTGAAAATAGGGGCTGGCCCAGAGGCGTAACAGTTAAGTTGATGTGCTCTGCTTCAGTGGCCCGAGGTTTGGTGGTTCAGATCCTAGGCGTGGACCTACACACCGCTCATCAAGCCATGCTGAGGCGGTGTCCCACATAGAGCAACTAGAAGGATGTGCACCTATGACATACAACTATCTACTGGGGCTTTGGGGAGAAAAAAGGGAAAAAGGAGGAAGATTGGCAACAGATGTAAGCTCAGGGCCAATCTTCCTCAAAAAAAAAAAAAGTTGAAAATATAAAATAAAGCTTATCCTTCCTAGCTCTTAAAAGAGCAATTAATGCAGTTCACAAAGCTTACACAGTAAGTACTCAACACATGGCTCTTAAATTTTAAATGACTTTTGGTCATTGATAATAATGGAAAATAAGTATGTGTGTATAAAATTTCACCTTATAGCCCTAAGCATTATGTTGTCCAATAGTTTAACTTTTCCCTACTCTAGCAGCCAACAAGGAGGAAAACTGAATGATTAGAATTCATCTCCTCTCTCTTCTTCTATTGGACATGCTAATGAGCAGAGAAATAGCAAAAAGCAGGAATGATGGGCCAGAGGTGAAGTCCGTAAGTGACAAAAAAGCAAGTCACAAAAATGAATAATCACTCCTTAAGCAATATAAGTTGACTGCGCAGTATTATGGATAATTACTCTTTCAAAAGTACTTTAACAATGAAAATAATTTGCAAACAGCTATTCCTTGCATAGTTCTAAAGGACTCACATCCTAATTGCCCCTCATTGTACTTGTTACTGCCAAACTAACCTATGTACAACATGGGGCTAGGGTTTTCCCTTAATTCATGGATATGTCTGGGGCACATGACAATCCATCCAGCGTTAAATACTATTGGGAGGCAGTAAGAAGTAAGTGGATAATCACATAGGCACAGGAGCCAGACTGCCTGGATCAATGCCTGACTCCACCACCGACTGATCATAGCCAAAGTTTTTTAACCACTCTGTGCCTAAGTTTCTCATCTGCAAAATGTGGATAATAATAGTGCCTTCTCATAAAGTATACATAAATTCATACATGTAAAATACATGTAAGAGCGTCAAGAACATGATAAAACTCAACGCAAATTAACTATTATAATTAGCTGTGTGAACAAATGATAAAGGATTTCCAGAGCAGGAAGCAATTGCTTCTATATATGATGAGAGGTGAGGTCAGGGAAGGCTTCAACACAGAGATAACGATTAGGCCTGAAGTTTTGTTATGAAGGAAAATGGAGAAAGGGCAATTCAGTCAGGAAAACGCAGAACAAACAAGAACAAGGGACATGGAGGTGCCTAGCGTACTCTAATGGCAGGGAGTAGACCTGTCTTCTGGAAGTAGTGGAGAGTGAACCCAGAACTTTGGAGGTTAGAATGAAGATCAGAAAGGATCTCAAATTCCAGAAAACTTCAGGCAATCAGAGCTTCTGAAGTTTTTAAGCTTAAGAGAGACTTGACTAGACATAAGATTTAAAAAGAACTTGGGCAGCTTTATAAAGGCTACTCAAGCTAAAGGTGAGATAACTATGACAGCTAGATTCATTTAAAAGTCAGTGAGTGTACTGTAAGGCTATCACTGCTAGTTATTTAAATCCTATGATGTATCAGGCACTGTGCTAGGAACTATATATATATATAGTTCCTATATATATATATATATATATATATATATATATATATAATTTCTAATCTTTAAAGCAACCTTGTAAAATAACTGTTTGCCATTATACATCGAATAAACTAAAGATCAATAAGTTTAAGTACTCTACCCAAACAAACATAGATGGTAAGAGGCATAGCTGAGTCTTCAAACATGCAGGTCTGTCAGGCACCACAGCCCTTGTTCTTTCCACAGCCTCCCCAGTCTGTTCTACGGCATTAATCTAACACAGTCAATAATAAAGACCTAAACAAGGGTGTCAGTAACATAGAGCAAGAGTGAATGGTTGCTTCCAAACACACTTGAGATCTGGGATTTAGAAATGTCTTGACCGTGAGCTGTGTGAAAAGGGAAGACGGTAAAAGCAATTCTAAATTTCCTAGCATGAGTAATGAGCTTCTGGGTGAAAGAAGGATGTTTGATGAGAAAGATAACAAAACTAGTTTGAGTATTTGGTTGGTTCGAAGTGCTTGTGGGACATCCATTTGGAAAGACCCAAATGGCAGGTAGAAATAGAGCTTGAAGCTTAGCAGAGAGGTTGGGCCACCAAAAGACTTAGGAGATATCAAGCACTGGGCAATAGTTGAGAAGAAGGAAAAAGAGGTTTGCACAGAAAAAACGTGTAAAGATGTAAGAGAAAGAGAAGAAAGAGATTTTGTGAAAAATACTGGATTAAGTTTTTAGTCCTTGAAAAACCAGCAATTTAAAGCCATGTAACAGCTACTCCACTGTGCCAAACTACTGAAGTGTTATAACGTCCATTGATGACAGACATTTTTCAATTCTTGACTGCATTCTCAGCAGTCAAATGCATTAAAAACATACAGAACATTGTTTAAATTTACCAAGCACCCTCTTACAGAATTCATTGACCATCAAAATCTCTCTACAAGAAAAAGGCAAGAAATGCAATAATAGCCAGAGATTAAAAATTTGTGATGCAAAATAGGAGCTATGCAAAATTACTTGTAAAGCTGAACACAGACTCAACTCTCCTGACTCCCACTGCAGAGCATTACTCAGTGGAGTGACTGCATCTGTCTACACAATGTGCATCTGTCCCTCCTTGGGATTGAATTGAAACCAAATCAGTTCACATTGTTGTCTTAATAGCTCTAAAATTATAATTGCTATTTAATCACTACTAAATTGGGCTTGGCCTTGATTTCTTGGAAAGTTTTATTTCATTAGTCAAATACTGAATTTCTTTCTCTCTTTTCATTAGTCAAATACTGAATTTCTTTCTCTTTTTTTCCTTCTGCCAAACACCTCTTTCTAAAATGACAATATGCAAATATCATTTTTTTAAATAAAATTATGACTATAGTATAAGGTGAATAAGATTATAATTAAGTATCCTTTTTTATTTAAGAAAAAATGCTATCATTAGGCATCATAACAATATAAGACAAGTGTAATACTGGTGAAAAACTTTTTGCAAGCACAAATTCCCTTTTGCATGGCAAATCAACTTCACTAATACATAATATGTAAATTATGAAACTAAAATACATCTCACATTTGTGTTTAAATTATATCAGATTTCTGCTTTACAAACACGTTATGTTGCTACCAGTTTCCTTGGTAATCATATTCTTACACCCAGTGTAGAGAAAGAATTTCCAATAGTCTAATAAGGAAAAATAAAAATTGTGGTATGAGTGTGCTTTTTTGATACCTATTTAGGAATAGTGAATGAGGCATGCATGTTAACAATTTATTTTAAAATTAAGATATACTTTAATGGCATTAAAGCATAAAGAATTAAACTGTAACCTTGACTGAATCACTCTAACTTCTAGCCCTCAGTTTTCTCAACTATAAAATTAAAGAGTTACTCTGAAATAATTTTCAAGTCCTTTCTACTTCTAACATTTTCATATGAAGTGGCAGTACCAACGCCTCGTATAGGAGAAGCTTTAGACCAAATTTCCAATAGCACTCAAAACCACTCCCAAATTAAGAGACCAATGAAATAAAAACAATGGGCTTTTATACAAGTGCAGTTTGATGCGAAGTCACAACCCCCCCACCCAGCAAAATTGCTGGCCCCAATCTGACGTAGACATTCTAGAGCTGAACTGCTCACACTCTTTATTCTTTAGTTCCAATAATCATTACATGTATTGATTGACAAGGCGTGTATCAAAACAAGTATTTGTCAATCGAGGAACATTTTAAAGCACACCCATATAGCTAAAAAAGGTAAAGGAGCATTTTTTCTTCTTTTCTAAAAACCAAGACAACTAAAAGAAATGTTATAATGTTCTTTCCATTATGTACATTTTGGATTTTCATGACTTCAAAACTAGACCCACAGTTGTGGTTTAAAAGTTTTAGTATGTTTCCCACGAGGACACAGGCATTCTGCTAATAAAACTTTCCTTTCAAGGACACTGACACATGCAATTGAAGCACTTGCGAGATAATTCTGTCTTTGATTTAAGAGACAGAAGTTGAACTAAAGTAAGCATATTGAGAAGCACTAGATGCTAAATTATTTGCTCAGGTTCTGTAACTAGATAACTGGAATTAGCTAGTGCTCTGGGCACTGACACATTAAAGTTTTAATATAGAAAGTTCTGCTTATGACTTTACCCTGATGACTTCTTTTCACTCATATGCCAAAAAAAGGCCATATGGAAAAGCACACCAGGGCATGGGCAATAAGTAATTAACTGTACCTCACTTAAATCTTTTATCATATAAGGCAGAAACTCTGTCTCCCAATGACATTAACTTACTTAAAATGAATAATACATGGCAAGGAATAGTTCCCTGAAGTTCAGAAAGGGGACTTGAGTCTTTTTTAGTGCATTGTGTAGATGAGGCAGGGGCAATTCTTATTAAAGTGTTGAGCATATAGTCATACACCGATGAGGCACAGAATAATTACACATACCTCCCAAAAGACAAAGAACATTAATAATGTTACCTCATAACACGCCTCAAGGATCAAGACTGAAGAAAATGATTACAGCATGTAGCAATTGTCTCTAAATGTTCCTACAAGGGATCTGATTAAATTTTTATGATATTCTGAGAGATTCTTTCCTTTCATATATTTTGAAAAGACACTGAGTATATAATGGGTTTATGGAAAGACGAAAATAAAGGGGGGAATAATTTTTATTCCTTTCTATTAAATTATTTCATTGATTTATTAAATATATAATATGTTTATATCATCATTAAATATCTAATATTTATTTAAATAATATCAAGATGCATTCTTTTAATGGGAAACTACTAAACAAAGTCAAACTGAACACTAATTTCAATTATAGGCTAAACTATCTGACTGTTTTCTTTGCACACTGCATTGGCAAATTTAAGCATATATTAGACAATATTTCAAAGACTTCTGTAGGGAGAGTGTTTTATAATGTTCATTTTGGTATTTTAGTATATCTGAACAGTTTACAACATCATTCTATTTTTCACAGGGGTTTTGAACAATTGTTCAGTAGTTAAAATAGACCATGTATTAAAAACAGCCATTTAATGCACATGAAAAAGTAATAAAAAGAAATTGTCTATAAGACATTTTTAATAACATTCAAGTATTATTTTAATGAAAATGTTTCTTAAGTATCTTTGTCATTTACTATCTTTATTTTTTAGAGTGGATCATTGAAATTTGTCATGATAATGGTAATATATTTTTTAGTCAATAATCTCAATGGGATATCTAAAACTTCAAAATATAACTTTATTACTTTTATGAAATCAAAAGTGATCAAGGCATAAATTCCTCATATAACCTCTTGAAAGCAGACTCCCTACAGTTCCCCATAGCAGTTATACTAGTAAAGATAATCAATATCCATTTATACCATGAACAGCATGTTTTTTAAGAGATCTGATTTTTATGTTTATAAAAAAGTATTTTTGAAGACGAAGCAAGGGGTCTGATTTAAATAAATATATAGATAGATATAGGTGTATGTGTTTCTGTCTGTGCATGTTGTGGGTTTTAAATCTAGTGTTGAGAAGGTTTTTCCTTGGGTGGTTGAATTAAATTACTTTTATGTTTTTTTCCCAATCCAGAGACCAAATGAAAGGGTTACTAGACCAAATGCAGAAAATCACTTTAGAGTATGCTGTAAATTGCAGGTCAAAGCATTCATATTCACCTCACCATACTGCCTAGCTATCTTCTTATTCTCTTGTATAAGGTAACCTCAATCCAGGAGTGAAGGCTTTCTCTCTCAGCTTCATATTATCCAGTGCTTCAAGGACAGTTCAAGCCAGGTGGTTTATGACTATACACATTAACAGTATATATATATATATATAAAAAATATACTATTAATTATATATATTATGAATTATTAATAATAATAATAAAGGATTAATTAAAATAATTAATAATAACATAATACTGTTTATATATAGCATTATAATATATTCATTATATATATATATAATGAATGTATTACATCGTTGTGTCCTGGAGAATTATCCCACTACAGGACATGAGACAGCCAAGAGAGAACCCAAATATGTGGTCATACAGAGCAGCTTATTAATATCACACAGCGCTCATTACTGTTAGTTCCTCATCATCAGAAACTACCATCAGAAATTCTAATATTTACTTAGGGAACTACTTTTTAATTTCAGAAACAAAACAGAAAGAATGGTTGTGTTCTCCTATTATCAGGTATATTATTGTTTGAGTGTAAAAATATTGAAACATTGGTACACAATTCATTAAGCACCAATGTGTGAAAGAAAGCCATGGTTAGTTACTAGAAAGAGATATGCCAAATGTTTATGTGTGATCATATTCCCTCATTCTAAATTGGTATTGTTTTAGTAGACACTGGGAAATGACAAATGATAATTGTTTCCTTTTGAACATCTGGACATATATTACATCCAGCTTTGATTCATTATGGCTGAGTTTAGTACAACTAGCTAATTTATTTTCTCCTTTATCTGAAAAAAAGGTACAAAATGAGGCTTTAGTCAACCAAATAGACAGTTATGGGGTTAAACAATTTCAATTTTAAACTGGATCAATGAAATGCCTGAAAATGTCTCACTCTTAATGACCTCAGTCGTACAGATACGTGCTAGTGCTGAAATACTCATCTATCTCTAGAGATAGCTAACCTACATCTCAGGTAAGATACTCTCGTTTCTCTGTACAAAAAACATATCAAGTTATGTTTATGCAGCTTTGAACATTAGGTAAAGCCAGTCTACTGAATTCCAGCAGGGAGTTAATCCAAAGGAGTAGTTCTCAAGCTTCAGTGGCTAAGACTTTCATAGAGAGTTGGTTACAAGATAGTTTTCTGGGTTTTACCCGGAGAAACTTTGATTCAGTAGATTTGGAGTTGGATCCAGGAATTTGATTTTAATAAGTCCTCAAGTTGCTAGTGGTTTGGGGAGTATAGCTTTAGAAGCACTTATGTAAAAGGCTAGAACAAACACCTGGGTGACTCTTACAATATCAATCTATTTATATTGTTCACACAATTGCTTAGATTAAGAGTTGTTGAAGTATATTAAAATTATGAAAAACTTTTGTGGAAAGCATGATAATCTATCCAATGTTTACTCTCACATGGAGTAGTTTGTCAGAGCCTTCATGCTTTCATTCTTTTTTCTCTCTCTTTCCTCCTGTGTGTGCACACACACAAACACATCATTTATTTATTTTTTATTATTCCATTTAAAATTTAAAAAATCATAAATCACAATTTGCAAAATTATTGATATGGTGCTTTGTGGTGTAAGAGAGGAGGAGCAGGTTTTGTGAGGTAGTGGAGCAGCTGACTTCTCTTTCATTAATCCTAACTGAAGTAACCCAGAAAATGTAAAATGCAAAAATATTCATTGGAAACTAGGAAAGAGTCATCACTAAATCTGAAAACTTCAAAGAGCCATTATTAGATAGTGGGAAGACAGAAACAGACAAAGAATTTTATGTCAAAAAATATGACAATTTAAAAGAAATAAATTCATGGAAACAGAACTTACAAAGATTGGCTTAAGAAAAAAGAGAAAATCTGAATAGTCCTATATCTATCAAATAATTGAATTTATAATTAAACACTTTTTGACAAAAAAATTTAGGCACAAAAGGTATTACAATTAATTCTAAGAAATACTTAAGAAGAAATTAGCTATATCATATACAATCACTTTCAGAACAGAAAATGAGAACACTTGGATTTACAACAGTAGCATAACTTTGATATTAATCACTAAAAGTCACATCAAGAAAAGAAATTTACAGGCAAATATCTCCCAAGAACATAGGTACAAACATCTTAAATAGTCTATTAGCAAACTGAATCCAGCAAGATATAAAATGGGAAAAAATCATGTCAATGTTGCATTCATTTCAGGAATGCAAGGTTATTTTAACAATTAAAAAACAACATATTTCATACCATTAATATTCTAAAGGAAAAAAAATTACATAATCATCCTAATTCAATACCCATACATAAAAATTAATGACATTAAGAGGCAAAAAAGACCATTGTTAATATAATAGGATAGTCTTTTTTAAAAATCTACATTGTAACTAAAGGGGAAATATGGAAAACTTTCCCACATGAAATTGGGAATGAGTGTGGTTATAGCTCTTTCTAGATTGTAGTGATGATCCCAGCCTATGCAATGAGAAAAGAAAAATAAATGATTGGAAAAGGAGTAATAAATCTGTAGTTATTCACAGATAGATCCAACAGATGATTGTACACACAGAAAAATCTAAAAGAACTCACAAAAGACCTATTAGAAGTAATATGTAAATTTATAATGGCTGTGGATTAGAAGGTCAATGTTCATAAAATTTATTGCCCTTTAGAATAACAGCAACAAATAATGAACAGTAAAAAATTTTTAAATGTTTCATTTACAATAGCATCAAAAATAACAAATAGGGGCCAGCCCGGTGGTGTAGTGGTTAAGTTCACAAGCTCCACTTCAGCAGCCCGGGGTTCATGGGTTTGGATCCCAGGTGCAGACCTACGCAGAACTTATCAAGCCATGCTATGGCAGGCGTCCCACATATAAGTAGAGGAAGATGGGCACGGATGTCAGCCCAGGGCCAATCTTCCTCAGCAAATGGAGAAGGATTGGCAAGAGATGTTACTCAGGGCCAATCTTCATCACCAAAAAAAAAAAAAAACAAACAAATAGCTAGGAACAAATCTAACAAAAGATGGGCCAGATCTCCACAAAACATTAATGAGAGAAATTAAAAAAGAGATAAATAAATGGAGCAATATATCATATTAGTGTTTTCAAACAGTATTGTAAAGATTTTGATTTTCTCCAAATTGAGGAATAAATTAAATTCTGTTCCCATAAAACTCGCAATAAAATTTTTATGGAAATTGACAAGCTTATTTTAAATTCTATATGAATATGCAAGGAACCATGAGTAGCTGTTCAGGATTTCTCAGCCAGAGTTCCATGAGAGGATTAAACTCTATTGCCCTAAAACTTCCCTTTTATGAGTTAACTTCTCTCTTATGCATCTAGAATGGTACATACTTGAGAGAATTGAGAAAATTATCACTCAAATCATTTTTTGTGTTCTTGTTCAGATGAAGAACATCAGTTGAGAAAGGCTAGCAGAAAATTTTGAAGGAACAGAACAAAGACTATCACCAGATAATAAGACTAGTTCTGAAACCACAGTAATTAAGTCAGGTAGTATTACAGCAAGGGATAAATAGACTAACAGAACAGAAGAGAATGTTCTGAAAGAAGCCTGCGCATTTATTGACCCTTACTGTAGGACAAAGATGCCATTGCAGAACCGTAGGAAAGGATAATCTTTCCATAAATGCTGCTGGGTTAATTGGATGTCTATCTATGTCTATGTCTATATCTATTTCCAGACAGATATGGACAGATAGATAGATGATGATAGATGATAGATAGATAGATGGATGGATAGATACATAGATAAATTTTACCCCTACTGTTTTCTATTGACCAAAATCAACTCATATTGACCATGGAAATCAGTTTAATTGCTTTAAAGTCGCATCACACGTTGGCGAGGCTATGTAATATAGTTGTGTAAGGAACTGCTCAAAGAAACTCCATAATGATGGGAATATGTCAAAGGGACACAGGATCCAGCTGAAAGAGCTCCCAACAGCCAAAGTTAAAGTACTTTGAACAATAAAATAAACAAAGTAGTATTACAGTATAATCAAAAGTATAAAAAGATATCCTTAAATTCATGCTGATATAAATACATGATTTTTAAAAATAAATGAATGGAAGAGAATTAACAAGCATTCTATGCACAAAAGTTCCAAATAATTTATGTATATACTCTACCCTCAAGGAGATGGAGCACAACTCCCTACTCCTTGAGTGCGGGTCATACATAGTGACTTGTTTCCAAAGAGTACAGCATGAAAAAGGATGGGAGGGGGAGAGTAACTTTACAGGAGAGATACCTAAGAAATATTATCTCAACCAGGTGATCAAGGTTAACACCAACAGTGATGTTGATCAGTAATAAATCATGTTGATATTACATACCCTTGATACGATTTGATGAGAACGGCACTTTAGCTTTGCGGTTATCCTGCCAAAAACCCATGACCCCAAGTCTAATGAGAAAAACACCAAACAAATCCCAGTTGAAGGACAGTCTATAAAATACCTGGCCAGTAATCCTCAAAACTGTCATGGTCATCAAAAATACAAAAAGTCTAAGAAACTGTCATAGTCAAGAGGAGTCTAAGGATACATGACAACTTAATGTAATGTGGTATCCTGGATGGTATCCTGAATCAGCAAAAGGACATTCAATAAAAATTAAGAAAATCTGGGGGCTGGCCCGGTGGCATAGTGATTAAGTTCAGCATGCTCCGCTTCAGCAGTCTGGGTTCACGAGTTCGGATCCCGCGTGCGGACATACACCACTCATCAAGCCATGCTGTGGAGGCATCCCATATACAAAAAGTAAAGGAACATGGGCACAGATGTTAGCTCAGGGGCAATCCACCTCACCAAAAAAAAAAAAAGAAAGAAATTAAGAAAATCTGAATAAAGTATGGACTTCAGTTAATAATAATGTATCAATATTGGTTCATTAATTGGGACAAATGTACCATATTAATATAGGACGCTAATAATAGGTGAAACTGGGTATGGGGCCTATGGGAACTCTCTGTACTATTTTTGCAATTTTTCTCCAAATAAAAAACTAATCTAAGATAAAAATTTATTTAAAAAGAGCAAATGTGACTGGAAAGCTAGTTTGACTACATAAAAATATTAAAGCAAAAAAAAAGGGAACTTACACATGTGAGTAAAAACTTTTTATATCTTCATTGCTTTTGACCAATTCTCAATGCTTCTAAATAGTGCCTACTCCTTTGCGGTCATCCTCCACAATACTTACCCATAGAGTTATTTGATTTTCTTTTAAAAGACTTTAATCAGCATGAGTAATAGGGGGAAAAAAACACATCTCATGATTATAAGGAATCAAAAAGATCTGGATTTCAGTGCCATCTTTGACACTAGCAAAATATGTGACCTTAAGCAACTCGATAGCCTCGTTATGTCTTCATATTTCTCATCTGTAAAAATGTGATCTAAACTGTATTTTGTTCAAGGCTAGTATTTCTAGGTATTAAAATACTCTTATCTTAAGCATCAATAATGATTAATGAAATCATATCTTATCTGGGGAATCTTCTATAGTCTGTAGTAGGCATAACCAACTATTAATAATCCCTGATAGTGCAGAAACGGGAAGAGAAATAAATGAAATAGAAATTATTATAAAAATGAGTCTAGTGCTTAACAGCGTCATTTGAATCTTTTAGAAATTTAATTGTTGCCAAGTTTTCTAGGGATTCTGTAAATAATATGAAAATCCAGGTAGAATTTCCTTATTTATACCATTTGTTGATATACTACTTATTCTGATATAGTATCATAAATAGCAAAACTGGAGAGATTTTACACAGCTTGCAAAGACTCTGCTCCAATCTTGTTTTATAGCTTTTTAAACCAGAGGTTTCATAAATATTGTACAATAAATACTTTTGATGAGCATTCTGTCTTCATTACTACTATGCCATAAATTTTAATGTTACACAAAATTAAATTAGAAGTTTTTTTTTTTTCCTTCCAACTAGATAGCATCACATTTGCTGTCAAGCCAACAAAAAGAAGGAAACAGGGCCATCTCTTCCCTCAACTCCCTTTAAAGACAGTTTTACAAAAACTTTTTCTTACATCTTATTGATCAGAAGTTAGTCATTTGGCTAAGATTAACTGTAAGAGAAGCTGCAAAATATATTATTTTTTTCTAGATAGTCATGCTTACCACAAATCATGGGTTCTATCCTTAGGGTGAAGGGAGAAAGAATGGTGGAGATAGGTAACTAGCACCCTCTGTCATGGTTCTGTTAGTATTTAACGTTTTAGAGATAGAGCAGTTCCAGATGATGATAACGTCCAGGAGTATTAGTTTGCTAAAGTGTAGAGAACATAAAAAATATTGATGTTAAGGAGCTTGGAAATACTTGAGGTGAGGAAGTTGAATGGATTATGCCTATGGACACTGAAATCACTCAGGATAATAGTAAAGGATTTGCAAAGAATGGATACTGAACAAGACCCAAAATCCTCATTGAATTTTGGAGAAAATTGAATGTCAATTAATAACTGTGTAATCAGAGGGTGTGATTTTTCATAAGCAGAGTATTTTGTAACAGGATGAGCAAGTCATGGTATAGAGTAGTAGACTTTTAACTTCATCCCTCCTGGCCAGCAGATGCAGCAGGTAGGGGTGAACAAAGAGCTTTGAGCAATACTGGTAGTGACAAAAGCTTGGTCCCACAGATTTGGAGTTTAATCATAATTTTGTCATTCACTAGTTTTGTGATTCTCGGCAAGGTACAAAACCATCTTGTTTCCTCGTTTATGAATTGGGAATAATTCCTACCTCAAACGTGTATGGTAAAGGTTTAAAAAAATAACATTAAAACATTGCTGAACTCATACTAAATTCTCAAAAAGTGTTAGCCACATGCTCTCCTCCATCCTACAGTCCCCAATCTGTCTGTAACACGAGTTTATTTTTGTTATTTTTGAGATTATAGTCTTTTCTAGAAAAAATTAGGACAGAGTATAAGGATACCATAGATTGAAAATACATTAAATAATCTTCAATTATGAAGGTTCATATTAGACATAATTTATGATGAATGAGGACCCTCTGTTAGGTCATAAATTCAGCCACTTGTTTTTCTTAGTACCTTCTATTAGACATTAGGAGAGAGGGTGCTGTGAGTCTCAATGCCATGTAGGAAGAATAAGCAAATATCCTCCCAGGGTGCCACTTTGCTAAAAGCCTGCCATATGTCCACAATGCACTGAAGCATTAACAGCACATCTCGTTTTATATCCCCACTTGACAAGCACAACTTAAAGCAAGGATAAGCTTGCACTACATGTGCTTGTCTAATTCTCATTACTGCTAATTATGTGCACAGCAGGAAGACCACATCTCTTTAGAATAAGGCTTACTTTTCAAGAGCGAGATTATGAACTATAAACTTTCAGAGTAGTGAATTATTTCTTTCATTTATTAGCACCTTATATACATGTGGATATGTTATCTTATAACCTTAACTGTTACTGAGTTGTGGCCACACACCCTATATGAGCTTTCAAAAACTAACATCATTTTTAATCTATTGCCTGGCAAGACTTAGCAGCAATTTGTCTGCATAGAACCCTTGCCATGCCACTTTCTGAATTGCAGAGTAGAAAAATTGTCTCAAGGCTAAGATGCATCAGTGAAAAGAATGAAATACACAAAAATAAAAACCTTCCTATATTTTTTTATTTGAATGCTGCTAAACTCGAGCGTGCCATTTTTGAAAGGAAATAAGGAAATTTTAAACCAGTTTTCCAGGTGATTTTCTACTTTTATCTTTGTGATTATACAAGAAAGTATTTACGAAATGCTTTGGCCATCACAGCGCAATACATGACATTATAGGACACACTACAAACACATTTCTCCGTACAGTTTCCCCCAGGATATTTATGATGCAAACAAAAGTTAAAATCTAACAATTTTTTCAGCCTTTCACACCCTGGATTACATATTTTTAAAGCGTGTACGACTACAGAACATCAGAGAGAAAATATATTTTGATAAGATACAAGACAATATTGTCAAAGCTGCAGAGCTTCACATAGTTGCTATACTAAACCAAACTGAGCACATTCTTTCATCAAGATCTGCCTACATTTTAGAGAAAGCCATTTTCTTATGGAATATCTACTGGTAAAATAAAATTCCTTCCCACACCACAATGCAGAAAGCAAAATAAACCAAAATCCAATGCTTGGAAATACGTAGAGTTTATACTTACCTTCTTTAGCCCTTGTTGACTGAATACATCCTTTTATTTTTATCCAAGTCTCAATTCAACTCTTAATCTTTGAATATTGCTTAATGCTACTATACTTTCTGCAGAATGATCTTTCAGCAGATTTCCAGTCTGTGGAAATTTTTCTCAAGGTTTCATATTTTGAGCCTCTCCTTTTTAAATTTTTTCATCAGGAGTATTTGAAGCATTTTTATGGAACGAAAACTCTATGTCTGCGAAATGTTGCCCTTAAAATAAATTTTCGTAAAGGTGTGTCCTCAGTCAAGTGAAGTGTGATCATTACGCTCAGTTCACAGAAAGGGTAGATTAGTGCTGCAGAGGGAAAAGGAGAGGCACAGGTTCAAGCTCATGCATAACAAGGATTGAACAACTTTTCCTTTTAACCTTGTCCTATTCTACTCAATTTATACACAATTTCATCTGTGTCATCTTCAAAATGAAAAAATAGCAAAGACGTGCTTTGTCTTATTTATCTGGTTGTCTTTCTACCACTGTCAACACATGACAGTGTGGAAAATTCAATTCCAAAGCAGGTTTGTTATAAGTATAAAACTGACCCCAAAATTTCAATGAATTATAGCAGTTGTGCCTTTTCTTTGAAAGATTCAGAAGATGCACTCCTAAGTATCTGAGAGGGCATCTCTGATTATTTGGCCCCCCACATCTTCCCCAAGTGAGCTCCAGAAGCTGCTCGAAGCTAAACCTAGCATCATTTATTCTTGGAGGGGACAGACACATAAGTATGCTGGAAACGAGAAAATACCCACCTTTCCTCTACTTTAAACCATTCATTCTTCCCATCCCCAAAAGATCAGAATCAAGCGTATTTTCTGGACCAGCTTTAGGACTAGGCCTAGAACTGTCCAGCAATGCAGTCTCCCATCCAATAACTCAGAGTCAATTCACTAAGCAACTTCCACAATTGAAGATAAAATGTGAACACAGATTGAGTGAACATATTGATTCTGTCCACATTTCAGGGTAAGCAGAATAAGACTTTCAAGAAGGAACACATAAAAAGCAATTGTGGAATAGCAAAACATTCTTCTTAAGTTGTTTAAGTGCAAAATAATTTTTTTAAAGAGGCCTGGAATTGGTTCAACCTGGCTGGATATTACAAGCAGAAGTGGAATTAGTTTATCCTTTTTCTTTTTAAATGAATTAGATAAACACTCAGAAATTGATTGGAACTACAAATCAGGCTTCTGGAAAGAGAATAAATAAGCCACTGTAAATGTGCATGAAGATGTCTCATTAAAGGGACAGCCAATTTGACTCACACTATTGAACCAGCTGCCAAGCATCTCCCTGGAGGATAGCCATTAGGCTGCTGGCTAAGTGGCATGAATTACAATATAAACAGCCTTTTCTACATATTTCTTCTCTACCTCTCTAACAACCCTAGAGTGTTAACAGTATTGAGAAATAAGAAAAAAAAGTAAAAAGGAAAAAGATTAAAAAATTAATGTGATTTCTAGACAAAGATAATTTATATTCCATTCAAACAAGCACATTTGCAGAAAACATTAGATTTTTTTCTATATTTGTATTAAATGAAATTTGTCATACAAATTTACCCATCATATCTACCTATTAGACGTTATTCCTTTAAAAATAAGCATTTACTAGCTGAAGTTCATAAACCACATTTATGTCTAAGCAAAAATTTACTCTTTTGTTTGTGTGTGTGTCCACTAATCCTGACACTGGCACCAAACAACCATCCAAATTCAAAGCCGGGAAGTCACTTTTGCCACTTCATTCACCCTTACACCTAAGCCCAGCCCTTCTTCCATTACCACTGGAGTTATTCTCATTCAGACTGCTCTCAGGGCCAGTAACAGCCTCCACTGCAACTTCTCTGACTCTGATTGCTCTCTGCACAAATGTACCGTGCGCATTCCTGAGAGAGTAATCTTTCCACGTCCTGCTTCTGGTTATATCCCCTGTTCAAATGGCTTCAACAGTTCCTGAAAGCCTACAAAATAAAGCGCAAGTACTTTGGTAAGTATTCAAGAAAGGCATTCAAGTCCATACTCTGATCTGACCCTAACTTCTCCCATACTTTTTCCCATTGCTCCCCTTCAAATCATGCTATGACTCAAACAATTAGACAGTTCTCTCGGATATGCCCTGCAAACCCCTTCTTCTCTTGCTGAGTCCACTGCATCCACTGCCCAAGATGCTTCTCTTCCCATGGTCAGGCTCCTCAATGATGCCACAAATGAATTCCTTGCCAATTCCATCAAGCCTCCTTCAGGTCTCTGCTCAGTTTCCATCTCCCCAGGAAAGTCTTTGTTGAAAACCCAGAATAAATTAGGTCCTCTGTTTCATACTCCCCTAACATCTGTATTTCTCCACTGTAGGGCTCATAGAATGTATGATTAATTAAATATTTGTCTAATTACTTGTCTAATTCTGTTTCTACTATAAGACAGCAAGTACCATGGAAGCAAAGACTTTTTTTCTCTGTATTCTCAGCATCTGGGGAGGCAGCAGTCACTCCCCCTTCTTGCCTACTATGTTCAACTTTTCCGTTCCTGTACTAGAGCAGTTCTCAAATGGAATGTGCACTGCAGTAATGTGTCATGATGACGTGTGTATGAGTCTTACCTGCAGCCTTTTTGCTTTATTCACCTTTGTCTCCCTGACCTTCCACACATCTGTGCAGTTAGTGTTCAGTAAATGTTTAATCTAAGTGAGTGGAAAAATCAATGAATGCTTTTTTCACACTGTAAAATCCATATGTAATAACTGACTTTTGGCAGATTGGGATTATTAGCTCTGACTTCAGATAATCAGTCTAAATTCCTGTCTAAGTAAAAATAAATGAAGTTTACATCTTCTGCCATTTCATTGGAGAGAAGGCCTTAAACTCTGAACCTCTATAATCGCTTCTAAATAAATTCATTTTTATGTTTATTGTATTTACCCCGCAAACAGAGTTTATTTCACATTTGTGTAGTTCAAATTCCTTTCAAAGTCTATTACTCTCTCTCTTTTCTCTATGTACATGTACTAGACTTCTTCACAAAGAAATATATCAGCATGCTAAAAGGCCAAATTTTTTCAGCAATATGAAATATTTACTAGATCTGTGGGTCTCCCCATGTTGAATCCATCCAACCAGCTTTTCTTGAGAGTTGACAATGTGTCAGCAGCTCTAGAATTTCCACAGCAGCTCCAGAATTTCTATATGGAAATACAGCAACATGGTTGAGTAGAGCTAGGGCACTTGTCTTGAAGGTACAATTTCATAATACGTGTGCTATTTTTATTTAAACTCTATTCCATTTGGAGTAGCTTGGATGGAAGCTGATGTAGATTATAGGGCACATACTACCTACCGTACCAACAACAACTGGTGGCACCACCGGCCAGGTCAAGAAAATCCTTGTATTACTGTAGTTAGAGATAATTTTTCATGTTGCTTTTTTATTTTATTTTATTTTATTTTATTTTATTTTTATTTTATTTTTTGCGAGGAAGATCAGCCCTGAGCTAACGTCCGATGCCAATCCTCCTCTTTTTTGCTGAGGAAGGTTGGCCCTGGGCTAACATGCATACCCATCTTCCTCCACTTTATATGGGACGCCACCACAGCATGGCTTGACAAGCGGTGCCTCGGTGCGCGCCCAGGATCCTAACCTGTGAACCCCACACTGCCAAAGCAGAGCTCGCACACTTAACCACTGTGCCACCGGGCCAGCCCCTTATGTTGCTTTAGAAGCAAAAATTAGATAATCATTTTTCTTTTTTTCCCCAACTTTACTGAAGGATAATTGACAAAAATAATTGTATACATTTAAAGTGGATGTGATGATTTGATATACATACACATTGTGGAATGATTACCAAGATCAAGATAATTAACACACCCATCACCTCACAGTTAACTCTTTTTTGTGTGTGTGGTGAGACTGCTGAAGATCTACTCTCAGCAACTTTCAAGTATACAACACCACATTGTTAACTATAGTCACCATGCTGTACATTAGATCCTCAGAACTTATTCTTCTCATAACTGGAAGTTCGTATGGTTTGGCCTACATTGCCCCATTTCCCCCTCCCCCCAGCCCCTGACAATCACCATTCTAGTCTGTTTGTATGAAATCAGCTTTTTTTTTTTTTAGATTACACATATAAATGATATCACACAGTATTTATCTTTCTCTGTCTGGCTTATTTCACTTAGCATAATGCCCTTCCCGTTCATCCAGTTGTCACAGATGACGGAAGGATTTCCTTCTTATTTATGGCTTTAATAATATTCCATTGTGTGTGTGTGTGTGTGTGTGTGTGTGTGTGTGTGTATATATATATATAACATTTTCTTTATCCATTCGTCTGTTGAAGGACATTTAGGTTGTATCCATATCTCTTTATTGTGAATAATGCTGCAATAAACATGTGTGTGCAGATATTTCTTTCAGATACTAATTTCATTTCCTTTGGAGGCAACCATTTTTCATTCTCTCCCAGTCAACATCCTTGTAAAGGGAGTAGTATATTTACTAATAAGGAACTAGGTGCTCTATTACCTTAGGTCAAATTGCTAATTTGTACAAAGTTCACATTTAAAATAAGTTTTATTAACAATTGTTTGAGTATCATCCAAGTGTGAAACAGGATCTACTGCAGGTAAAATCTCATAACTATCTTCTGTTATAAATGAATGAGAGTCTGCTTCTTTTATTTGGAGAAGCAGTGCATTCTCGATCTGCATCAATAAATATTATATAGTAAATCATCTCATAAAATGTGTGGCTTCTCTCATTCCTATCCCACTAATAAAAATCTTTGTAAGAGAAAAAGGAAACTTAATCAGCACTTTTTGCATTCACTAACTACTGCTGAACCAAATGTAAGTGAGGGGGAGGCAGGAGAGCTGAGCAGAGACGAAGCACCTGTCCTGCCCATAGTGATTATCTTTCTGCTCCTTGCATCCTTCACCAGCCTCTACAACAAGATTGCCCAGAGCAGTGTTTCCCAACTAGAGCATGTGAGTTCTATTCAAGACAGTTTTTTTTTTAATAATTTGATGTGTTGAAACTTTCATACATAAACACATTCTGGATATCTGCCTGATACCTGAGTGCAGCTTAATCCTTTCACTACCTGTCACATTTGTCTTTACTGTCACATTGAAACCAAATAGTTCACTTTATTTGTTGAGGTTAACGACAAAAGCACAGACGTGGACTTAATACAGAAATAATATTTTCATGCCAAATGAAGGTTAGATGAATATCACTGAACACTTTCAAAACAATGGTTATGAAGCCGTTTTAATGAAGAAAAGTGAAGGAAATTTTGAGTTATCCCTGAGCATGTGGTGGTATAGGCATGCCAAACTTAAAAGAACCTGTCTTGCAGCAGCTGGTTTCATATTTATATTTTGAGCAATGTTTCGGTTTCAGCAAACAACATCATCTGTCACTGTAAAGCAATGTTTTTAAACAAAATTTTGTTCTCTTTTAGTTTTGTTTGCATTTGATTAGTGAGATTATTTTGGAGATTATGGGGGGGGAGGGTTGTATGGAGATTATGGGGAACTACTCTCCACCTCCAGCTACCAGTTGACAGCACCATTGGGCAAGACAACAGAAACGGTCTTTCTGTACTATTACATGTAATTTTTCATGCTGTGTTAAACCAAGAAACAAAAATTAGTCATCATTTTTCTATTCTTCCCATTCAACAATCTTATAAAAGGGGATGGTATATTTATTAATAAGCACAAAATGCTTAAATATTTTAAAATATTGAAAATAATGATGAATAAAAATAATTTTAAACTACATTGAGGACGGGTGTGATCATTTTTTTTTTCATTTGAAAGAGGCCGTGCATTTCTCAACCTTGAGAAACACTGCAGCATCTTTTGTCCTGCCTTAGTAATAGCGTCCCACTCTTCCCTTAGAAAAGCACTCCTCTATTCCACGTGGTTCTGGCAGAGCCATAAATCATGTGGCTTCTTCCCTTTTCCAAAGTATGGGCACAAAACTCACATTAGAGCAATCAGATTCTGTCTCCCAGTAATTTGAATATTGGATTGAGGCACATAAAGGTAGAAGACAGATGGCACTGAATTATTTCCAAAGAAAATGACTATGAGTCCTCGCTCCTGAGGTCTCTGGAGCTACAGAGGGTTTCTGTTCTTTCCTGACTCTTTGTTGTTGAACGTATCATTTTATATTATGAGAAACACATTATCCTTTCCATAATTTTTTTTTTTTTGCTTAAAGTTAATAAAAGTCAGTTTCTATTAATCACCATCAAGAATCCTAACTGATGCACTAATCTAAACAAAACTAATTCAAACTCACACAAACATTAAAGGAGAAGACAAAAAGCACTCAAGAATTTAGAAAAAGATAGAGAAGAGGAAAGCAAGACTTTACATAACATTTTCTTCCTTTTTCTGATGGGCTTTGGAGTCACTTATTAACACATTGTAAAATTGGCTTGTATTTGGCTCCGTAATGTATCACACGTGACTAAATGGTTCCTGAAAGCAAGAACTAAATCTTATTCATGTGATATCTCTAGCATCTCACAAAATGCTTGGCACACATAGTAAGTAGTCAATAAATATGTTTTGAATTGACAAAAGGTACACAGATATAATAATATGTCAACAAAGAGTTTTTAAAATCCATGGAGTTTATTGTAAAAAGAGGCACAGATGAGTTTTCCAGTTATTGGAGAATGATCTTTAGAAAGGTAATTATTAATATCATGAACATCCTCACTCTACAGTAAGCTCCTTTAAGTCAGAAAATGGTTTTTATCTTTGTATCTCCAGAGCCCTAAAAGTGCCTGGTATATAGCTGTCACTCAATAACTATTTGTTTAGTAAATTAGTGTACATTGAAATTAGATATATCACTCTAGAACTTTCATGGTATAAATTAATGTGACTTGAATTTGAAGACACTTCTTATATCCTACTCTAGTTCATACCTAATATTCTGCCTAAGCTATCAGTATTACCTAAGAAATTTCCTTCTTAACGCTGTCAAGTATGTCATACAGCAGCACCAGTTCTTTCAACTCGCTAACAACATACCAGGTCTGTTGAAGTCTATGGTGAGAATCATGGAATATTGAATATTAATTTAATTGGAAGCACTGACTCTGTCAGGAGAACTACCATTATCAGCATCTTTATTAAGATATTCTAAGTCCTTTTTGCTGAAGCACATCATACAGAAATCAGTTTAACATATGCAAAACCTCTGTGACCTAGCTTGTTCTTTCACAGAGCTTTAAGCACCAGCTAGCTTTACCTTTATCACTACTCAATCTCTGTCTCACCATCTCAACCCAAATGGGTCACAGCAGAGTCGAGGCTTGGTTTTATCTAGATTATGTTTCACTTAAAAATGGGTGTTGGTGGGGCCGGCCTGGTGGCCTAGCAGTTAAGTGCGCGCACTCTGCTGTGGGGGCCGGGGGTTCAGATCCCAGGTGCACACCTACACACTGCTTATCAAGCCATGCCGTGGCGGCGTCCCATATAAAGTGGAGGAAGATGGGCACAGATGTTAGCCCAGGGCCAGTCTTCCTCAGCAAAAAGAGGAGGATTGGCGACAGATGTTCACTCAGAGCTAATCTTCCTCACAAAAATAAATAAATAAATAAATAAATAAATAAATAAATAAAAAATAAAAATGGGTGTTGGTGAGAAGAGTCTAAAGGAAGTGGTACCAAAAACCGAATAAAGATGTGGCAAGCATACCGCACTTCTGAACTCAGTGAAGTCACTATATTCCTTGGAGCCGTGAGATTTGAAATCCACAAGTAGAAGCTGAATTAAAGACTCCTTGTCCTGAGGTAATTGTCAAAACAAACAAAATTTTTGTTCTAGTCGTTTCTCTGCCATTAACTAGCCCTATGACCTTGATCAAGTTATTTAATCTCTCTGAAACTCAGTTGCCATGCCTATCCATCTATCCATCTCTACACTTTGAGAGGGAATCTTTTTCTTTGGCCATATCATGCTCTCTTTTGCCTTCATACTTTTGTACCTGTTGAAAATGTTCATGCCTCCTGTTAGCTGGTTAACTTTTTATTTAGTTAGCCCACACTCAATCAACACCTCATTTTAGAAGCCTCGGGTCTGCTCTAGTGCCCGGTCCCTGTGCTCCTATAGCATCCTGGACATGTTTCTCTCATAACTCTTATCGCACTACATCATTACTGCTCTTGTTGATCTAGCCATCTCTTCTCTTGGATTAAGAGCTCTTTGAATGAATGGACTGTGTGTCACTCCTAATGCTAGTTTTATTACTTTAACACACTGCCTATGCATATTAGGAGCTCAATAAATGAATTAATGGATGAGTGGTAGATAGATGGATGGATGAATGAATAAAAAACCAGATTCTGTTCTGGTGTTTTTTCACAACCAAATGGCATATTTGGTATGTATTATTCTACAGATATAAAAACCTCTGAAATAATGCTTGGTCTCATTAGAATACAAAATGGAAGCGAAGGAAAGAAATCCAACCACATCTCTTCCTGCCAAAAGAGGACTACATGCAAAATCTATTGTTCTTGTGGTCCTTAGATCAGCTTAATTACAATGCAGGTATTCATATAAAAGCGACTATGCTATTTGTAGTCAATTCACTGTAAATGATTTCTCTTGATGATTGAAGAAGTTAAAGGAAAAAATGAACATCATCACCATCACAGTGTTTTCATAGTTGAGTTTTGAATAATATATGAACAATGTACAAGAGCATAATTTAAGAACAATTTAGGAAGCACATTGTTTCATTTGAGATTTTACATATATATATAAATTTTCATTATTTTATTGTTTAAAATGGTGTTTAATATTACATAACAGAAAAAATTTAATAATATCACTAAACTTTTAATTTAAAAAATATTTTAACAGAATACTATTTCAAGTTTTCTTTACTATAAATACAGTAAAATCAAGTATATCTTATTTGAAGCCTAAAAAGAAATGAATTACTGAGAAGTTTTCAAATATTTGTTATTGGTAGGAATTTTACCATAATAAATAAGGCATACCATTCACATTGATGTTTGTTTTTATCATTCCTCTATATTTTACAATTGGAAGATAATATGCTTTACATTCTAAGCCCAAATTGCACTGTTTCCAATATCTCAAAAATACACATATGTGGAAACCAAGAGTGTGTTGACAAGATGCTATTTTATTTTTGACAATGGTTATAAACAGAAGAAAAAGAAAAGCTAAAAATTTGAGAATCTAAATTTTTTTCTTCTTTATCAAAGCAGCAAACATTATGATGGCCACTGTTCTAAAAGTTCGATAGGTTTTATAAATTCTCAAAAGGAATAGGAGAAAATAAGAGAGAAGACACAACCAAATTTCTGATTCCTGAAATCACACTCTTAGCCATAAACTTATACTGCTTGAATAAAGAACATGATCATACCATTCAAAATCTCATTTTAATGACTACTGTTGTTCATAAAATATTCATTTTATTTTATTGTAAATTAGACTATAAACAGGAAAACAAAATTCCTGAAATGCAGAAAGATGATAGCTTTTTTGAGCAAAACTGCTGCTAAATCTTGATCTTTTCAGAGTATTACCATTAGCAATATATATCAGATTCATAAACATCCTGTACCAAAGATCAGACCAAGTTTTTCTATTCAATTCAGCTTATTTTATAGAATTAGATGCTTTATTAAAACATATGTGCAGGGGCCAGCCTGGTGGCATAACGGTTAAGTTCGCACGCTTGCTTTGGCTGCCTGGGGTTTGCAGGTTCGGATGCCAGGTGTGTCAAACCATGCTGTGGCGGCGCCCCATATAAAGTAGAGGAAGACGGGCACCGATGCCAGCCCAGGGCCAATCTTCCTCAGCAAAAAGAGGAGGATTGGCAACAGACGTTAGCTCAGGGCTAGTCTTCCTCACACACACACACACACACACACACACACAAAAACGTGCATAATAATTAATAAACATTAATTTCTAAATTATAGACACTAATATATTATTTAGAGCAGGAAAGAGACTCTCATTCTCCTAAGATCAAATCTCAGCAAAAACTTGAACAAGTTTCAAACATTACGTGGTTCAGCATATCATTCTCTAAATTTGATGATGTCCAATACATCCTAAATCTCCTAAATCATACACGACATTCCCACGGGCTTCCCTCGATTCTCCAATTTACAGATTTTTTTAGACTGCTTTACATCAAAAGCATTTTCAGTTATCCTTCTGAGGACTTTTGAATTCTATCTAGCTACATATTTAGAATTTATCAGAGAATACAACCTAGGTTATTTGCACATTATCTACACTTACCCAACTCTTCCCCCATCCACACAGTTGAAAAATTAAGAAGAACCCTGAAAATATGGCTTTCATGAAAACTCCATGATGGTCTATTGTTTACTTATCAGTACCCTAGGTGGACATTTTTCCCATTTTGAGATGCTTCATCTCCTTTTTTTCCAGTTCTTGTTTCTGCCCACAAATAGTTAAATATGCCACTACTATTAGCAGGCAAGATTTTGCATTCAGGATTTCCACAGAGATAATACACATTTTTGTGGGACAATTCCTCATTTATCCAGACCAAAGTATCTTAATTTATATTTTAACATGCCATTTTTTTAAAAATAGAAATTTAAAGTAGATATCTACATTTGTCTAAGATTTTATTACACCGAAACTTATGATTCCTATTGGTTGATCATTTTACCAGGTTTTAGTAGCCCCATGATTGCCAGACAACCTGTATAGCACTACATTCAGAGGCTAGAGATATGCCCAAACAACCTCATTCCCTCAGAATATAATAATGCATAATATAATAGAGTCATTCCCAAAATGTGGTACACTTAACACTGAGTACTTGATATAGTTTAGTTAGTACACAGATAAACATTTTTAATTTCAATTGTAATATGTTTACTAAACATATATGAAAACATATTACTTATACATCAAAACTATGATACTATTGTAAGGACAAAGCTAAAACAGTATTTAGGTTTTGTTTTCTTTCTGTTTTTTGTTTTTTGGTGAGGAAGATTGTCACTGGGCTAACTTCTGTGCTAATCCTCCTCTACTTTAAACAAGGGATGCCGCTGCTGCATGGCCTGACGAGCGGTGTGTAAGTCCTCCCTCACGATCTGAACCGAGAACTCCAGGCCACTGAAGCAGACCGCACGGGCTTAACCACCAAGCCACCAGGCCAGCCCCTGTTTTCTTTTTAAAAGAGTCTTTTTTAACAGTCTTTCTTTTTAACAAAAAAATATTAAGTAAATAATAGGAAGGGTGGTACATGAACAAGGCAAAAGTTATAAAAATTCTATAAGAATTACTTAAGTTTGAAAAACAGTAATATAATTTTTAAAAAATTGAAAGTTGACTATAGTCTTAAAAGAAGCATCAAAATTAGGCCAACGTAAATTACTATAACAAATTCATAGTTGTTATTGAAGTTAAAAAAAAAGAAGAATTTGGTTTCATATTAGAGGATAATATCTTCAGGCGTATCTCAAAGCTAATGTTTTATTTAATATGACATTATAAGTATTAACTTTTACAAACTGAGCCAAAAAATAAAATGTGCTGCATTTTAAATGATGTATAATAGTTATAGATTTTTCTTGCACTCAAATATGTGCTTTACCTTGTAAGAATAAATACCAAGGGCCTGAAAAAAATTGGTAAGTGCTTCTTAAAAGGCTTTCTAGAAATTTGTTTGAGCCGGAAATATTAGGAACCATGTAAAATAAAATAAAGCTGAGAGTAAAGTAGATTCCATTCCTGATGCTACATCATAAGAAGAATGTAAGGAAAAGCAGGTTCCATTTAACAGGTGCAAAAGAGAATGGGGTACAATTTCTGTAAGTCACATTAAGTCAAGTTTTAACCTTTGTCCACTCTTAGCTCCCTCAAATTGTGTGAATTTGTGCCTTTTTATTTAGTAAAGGGAAATTAAATAAAATTAATTCTTAAAAATAAAATTCTTTAAATAAAATATGAATTATTTCTTTTGTTTTTATTTGGCATAAACTTCCACTTTGAGCTACTGCTTTTAGGAAAAAATGCCAAATTATAAATACTATAAATGTAAATTAAATACAGACTACATTAGAGTATGCTAGACACAAGTGCTTCAATTCCAACGGTCAATAGTATTGTAATTCAGAAGCAAATAACAGATACATAATTCTACACATAAAATTTGTATAATTTACTGTATGTCAATGATACTTCAGTAAAAATTCGGTGAGAAAAATTACAGGAAGATATGTAGTAAAACTGATAGGAGAATTACAGAATTAGCCAACTCTTGATAATGGTGGATGCTGACTGAAAATTATTTCATGTAAGTAATCCAAAACTAAGAAGTTATACTTTAAATGGCTTTGTCATAAAAATTATGACAGACAGTAGCTGGGGGGTGAATTAGAGAGCTGGGCCTCAGGCATTGTAGTGGGCTTGTGAGATTAATCAAATATATGTCTGGTGAGACTAAAATGTATACAGCTTCAGTACAGCAAATGGGGTGGCAAAGTCACTAAGGCTAATTGTTAGAGATACCCAAACATACACACAACAGCAGTCATCATCAGCAATCCACCATCTTGATCTCCTTCTCCACTATCCATCAGAGAAGGGGCAAGTGGGAGCAACTGAAGACAAAAATTCCGTCTGCCTTCAATTTATGAAAGTAGGGTTTGGATTGAGTACTTACCCTTACCACTATAACATTTTATTAATAAATATTTATTCCTCCTTCTCACATGGTTCTTTCAATCCACTTTTTCTATCCTTTTCTTTCTTCCTTCCTTCCTTCCTCCCACCTTCCTTGCCTCCCTCCCTCCTTTCCTTCCTTCCTTTCTTCTCTCTCTCTCCCTCCCTGTTTCTTTTTTGTTTGTTTCTTCCTGACTAAATTCAATTGTTTATAGTATACTGTTCACGACTATCATGATCACCAGTCCTTACAAGGCCTCTTTGGTATTGTATTTCTTGTTATATCTGCTCTATCAGTTATTCCCAGCCCCATTCATTTCTTCCCTTTAACCAAGCATCCAGGCGTTAGTTGCATACAGATTTATCCATGAAATGTAATAGTGTTATATGTAACCATAACTTATAATTTAAAATAATAATGTTCAATAAGTCTTCTGTTTCTTACTCTTTCTATTCAAATTCTATTTCTTAATGTCTATGCTGCTGTACAATCTAAGTTCACTCCTTCTGTCCTCTACAATGTATTCTAAAGTATGTCTATGGCACATTTATGGTATCCAGTAACCCTAGCAGCAACCAATCTTCCTGGGAGATAGAAATATTAACAATATGAGGTTGTTATTGCTGTGGTTTAACCACACAACCTGCTGATTCTGAAACAATTTATTCTAACTTTTCCACTCCTAAGCCTATATCAAGATAAAGTCCTTTTATTTTTGAAAGTGAGAAAGATATACATAATGAATAAATAAAGCATGTAGTTAATCTTTCACAACTAACCTTTAGCAGAAAAAGATCGTCAAATTATCTTCCTGCCCTATAATTTATCACTGTCCTTTATTTTCTGAAAAAGTGGAGAGATGTCCTTGGTCCAGATAGCTTCATAGGACATATTTGATGAGTTCCTAAGGATACATATGAAACATCAAGGAAATATTGCTACTGGACATTTTAGTACCTTAATGAGATTCTTTTACTCTCCTTTCTCCTGCTCTGTTACCTTTCCTTTATGGACCTCAATTGGTTATTACTTTGGCAACAACAGAAGATGTCACTGACGTGACTACAAAATCTGTAAAATTCAAGTTCTGAAGCTTCATGATAAAAGCATCAAAAATTGATTTTAACAAAGATATTCAGCCTTTTCTCCCATTTCTTTGCTCTAAGGACTGTTTATTATAGGCTAGTTGTACTACCACCAAGTCCCAACCAGGAACTTGAATTTAGAATTACAACAAAAAGAAAAGAAGGTGTACTTGAGAAACATGGACCAAGCTGACTTACCTCGTATAGATGCTGTGGGGGTTAAATAAAATATGTATGGATAGTGCCCAGCATAATGTTTGGTAAAAAGTACTCAATTAATATTAATTTCCTTTCCTGTCTCCTCTTTCTTGAAATCCCACTTCTGTGTCTTTCTTTGTGCTCTATATTTTGGATCTCCTCGAAAACCCCAAGCCTCAAAAATTTTAGCCAACTGACAAGTCACCTTCGTAATGAAGCCTCCTCAAATCACTATTCTTAAAGAATTTTAGTTCTTTAGTTCTTTGAAAGTAGTGACAATATCTCCTGTAGAAATTTCTAAAAGAGTGAGTGACTTAAACACAGCAAAATCTCCAATGTTTTTTTGAATAAACAATTTAAAACTGAAATGGTGAGTTGAGTATGAGTTCAGGGATAAAGATCCCTGATTTGTTCATAAAAATCCAACTTGTGCTGGGTATAATTCAAATAGACTGTATAAAAGCAAACCAAGATTCTAACATCAGAAGGGACAAGCATGTAATAAAAGCACAATCTTCTGCCTACTTGCTGAGAGTTCTCAGTTTGAACATTTAACCTTTGAGAGCAAAACCAGTACAGGGGGTTGGTCTTAAAAATGAAGAGCACATAGCCCCTATATTATAACTCTTCTTTTTCTCCACAACCTCTCTATTGTTCTGCAGCTTGACGTTATTTATTTAGATTGGGAAATATCATTGATACCTACTGACCTCCCGCTAGAAGGATCTGCTAGCATTTGGAGCTCCATATTAACATAATTCTGGTGGCCGTATCCCAGTTTGCCCAGGACAGTCTTGATTTACAATGTGAGCAGCCACATACTTTGCTACAGGCTGACTGCAATGCAGGACTCAACATTTCATTACATTCTCCTAATAAAATATCCTCACAGTAGAGTATTATTAATTTTTACTAATTTTTTTGCTTTTTGTGTCTTCACCTTTTAACTTAATATTTAATTGTGATAGTAAAAAGAGGAAGACAATCTACTTTGTCTATTTTTTCTACTAAAATGTTAAAAGAAATTTTAAATTACAGATAAGACCTCTGCTTTTATCTTATAGATTAGACTACTTACAGTTTTATTTGTAATGTTTAAAATTTGAACACCACCCACAATCCTAGTCCCCTTTCCTATTCCAGAATAACCACTATTAGTTTAGCATGAAACCATTCAGATAACTTTTTTATGTATTATATTTACCTATATATGCATGTAGCAATATACAAAGGGTATTGTCTTTTAACTGGGGAAGAGTGTTTACATAAAGAGCATCACACTGTTGAACTAATACTTCAACTTCCTTTTTCCACTCAACATTTTCTAAATGGTTATTGCTGAGGTAAGGAAAAGTGATTAATTTTTGCACGTTGGCCTCATATTTTTCCAATTTGATGAACTGTCCACTACATACTGACAGTTTTCATTTGTCTACTCATTTTAATTTTTCTTTAGTAATTTTGGTCACATATATGGCCTTAGAAATTTGCCATTTCCTCTAGATGTTCTAATTTATTTCCATAAAGTTTGCCATCACCTTTATATTACTACCTGGTAGCAATACAGGTAATAACTACCTGAAGTTATTTGTGTTTTCTACTTTCTTCTTGATGATACTTATCAAAGGTTCTCTTTATTGTTATTTTCAAAGAAATAATATTAGATTCACTGATAAAATCTTTTGAGATTTTTATCTGTACTTTATTTTTAATCTTTCTGCTTTCTTTTTTATTAATTTCAGTAATTAATTTCTTCTAAATTGAGTGGAGGTATTTTTTTTTATTTTTCATCTCTTAAAGCTCATTTCATTTGTTTTCAGTATTTCATTTGTTTTATAATGTATTTAAGTCATAAATTTTTTGAGTGTACTGCTTTAGCCACAACCACCAGTTTTGATATGTGATGCACATATTGTTGTTCAATTATGAACAGCTCATAATTACCATTTGCATTTCCTCTTGAACACAAACATTATTTATAAGTGGGTTTTTATTTTCTAGTTGTGTACTTTTTTGACTACTGACATCTAATTATAGTGTATTGAGATCAGGAAACGTGACCTGCAGGAAGACAATTTTTGCTGTTTGTTAAGACTCACTCCAAGGCCTAAACATAATGAAAAAGACCTTTGTTTGAAAGATATCTGTATAATATATTTCAGGACCAGAAAATTCATATAGTTCTATTAGATCAACCCTAGTATTTGAGGTTGTAATTTTCATTAGTCTTACTTATTTTTAATCTTTTAATCTGTCCTTTCTGAGTGATGGGTATTAAAACTTCCCACTATGATTGTAGATTTTATATTTCTCGGATTGTCTAATAAATTTCAAGCAAATTTGTTAGGTGCGTAAAAGTTCCAACTATTACATCTTCTTGTTCTTCATGACTCGTTCTTATTACTGGGAAACATGCCTCCATGTTCCTCTGCTTATTCAATGTTGTAATGAACATGTGTATAATATCTCTTATAATAAGCATTTACTTGGATTTAAAGGTATTTAAATTAATTTGAGCCCCTATTTCTTCTAATAGATGCATTTGACATATTCACATTTACTATGGTTACTGATATGTTTGTATTTCTCTCTACCATTTCATTTTGTTTTTTTGTTTTTACCCTGCTTTCCGCTTTTTCTTCTTTTATATCTTCTTTTTGGCTTATGTCTTTTTGTCCTTTTTTCCTCTATTGGTTTTAAACTATACATTCTACTTTTTTCTTCTAATCATTAGTAAATTTTTATCACTTTGCTTTTTTATAACATCTAGAGTTCATCAATATGGACTCCACTCCAACAGGAACAGAACATTAACATGCTATTTCTATCTTATTCTTTCTCTCTACTTGCTCCTGTCCCTCAATCTCCCATGTTGATATAGTTTGGAATTTTCATTTCAAATTATTTTTAAACATTTTAAAGATTCTATACTTAGAGTTAGCAATAAGTTTCCTAATTTGTTTTCTCCCTGCTGATTTCTGAATTCCACTATTACCTCATTCGTTTTTCTTTTGCTGGCATAATCCTTTAGAAATTCTTTCTGAGGATGCTGTACCTTTGAAATAAAGTGATTCTCATAATAATTGAGAATATACAGAAAGTGAATATGTTTTTGTCTTAATAATTTAGAAGTTTATCATCTGTTTCTAGTTATATACTTATATTTAGTTATATACTTATTTATAATGATAAATACATTATAAAATATATTTAATTCTATACTTCTTTAGAAAGTAGCGATTTATTACCACTGCCACTCACTATGAACAAGTAGGAAATTTTAATATTTTCAATTTCTCCCTCCTCCTCATTTTCTTCTCTATCATTTGATTTGGGCTGGTTATATAATTATTCTTATTTCTCCAAGTGTTTATCTTCAAAGTTTTTTAAATAATACTTTATATTTATTACTTTACCTATTAGTTTAGACATTACCTAAAATTGAAAGTGAAAGTTAGCATTCTTATATCACCAAAATCCATTCCGACTTTTAAAAGCTCTAATTCTAATTGCATTTGCTCCATACTTTTTCTTAAAGAACTTTAGGATACTCATTTGTGAAGCCATGGATGTCAAGGCCTCTATTGTCTATGGCAAATGATAGTGAATGCAACTGGAAGTTACTTAGAGATAAGAAGTATGCATACTACTTAAATCCTGCACTGTTTTTTATTTCAATGGTTTTCATGGTTTATTAGCTTTTTTTAAAAATTATGTTCTCAGAGATAGTCTGCATTAGCAATCTAACGACATTTAATTGTACGACAAATTAATTCTACAATTTTCACAGCAGAGACTTCCAGGGCAAGGGGGTAAAAGCCTAGGATGTGCTGGATTAACTACACTGTAGAAGTGACTAAAAATAAGACCACCAAAGCCACATCTGCTGATTCTATACAGGAAATAAATTATTCTGAACCCAAAATAAATTTTCAAAAAGAAATGTACAATGGAAATCAGAGAAAAAATACCCTGAAAAAAATAGTGCAATTATGTCAACTATTACATTGGCATTGAAAGGGTAACAAGTGTGTTATTGGAAGGGTTGGATTTTAAAATAGCAAAGGATCAGAAAGATTTCAAAAGTAGATGAAATGCAAGGGTTAACAATTGTTTAATGTAGGAGTAAGGGGGATAAAGGAATTAAAATCACTCCAAATATCCATTGCAATCATTTAAATGGTTTATTATTTGTCAGTTTACAAGAGTAATGCATGCCGGTCGTAAAATATTTAAGTATAACAGAACTAGGTAACATAGAAAGAAGTCTCCCATGATCCAAGCCCAAAGTAAGAAAACAAATTAGATTTTAAAAAGCATACAGACACACTTTAACTGTGTTTTGTGTTTGTTTTTGTGTGTTTTTAAGCATGTATAGCATTTAATAATTTTGGGTTCCTTTTAACAAAAACATGAGCATAGACAGAATATAAGTCATTTAACTTGCCCCTTATTAGGTAACAGTTTTTCTTGTTTCCAATTTTTCTCAATTTGCAAATGAGAGTACAAAGAATACTATCCATGAATATGAGTATATTGTAAATATGTGTGTGTACATTTGCAGGGTGTACCTATAGTTCTCAAAATAAGATGGCTAAATGAGAGAGTATAAATATTTTAGTATATATCATTAAATTTCTCTAAAAATTATTAGAACATTACAGTATTACACACCTACTGGCCTTTTGCCCATATTGTCATCAGCACTGGATAAGAAATTAAATATTTTTAAATGCTAATTTTAAGAGGTAAAACATTCTAATGGAAACACTCCTTTCTCTCCCGCCAGGACAGCAAAAGGAATAGGATTTTACTGAAAATAAAAATATTAACGGGAGAGAAACACACATGCAAAAGTAAATCCTAACTAAGGAAACAGTTCAAACTCTCACAAAAGAAAGGTTATAATGAAAAGAGTCATCCATATGATTATTAAAATAACCTACTAACATGCATAAATTCTTTGCAGTTTTTCTCCAACTAGTTTAAAGAAGAACTTTGCCTGTGAAATATTGATCAACCAGAAAATAATTATTTCCAACTCAAATGTTACTTACTAAAGATATAATAAATTATCTGATGTCAATAACAATAAAAGTTAAGTATGTCTTCTGAGTTTAGACTAAGTTTTTAACTGCCTTTTCAGATCTATTTAAAGTCAGAACCCACTGCCTGCTCTACATTAATTTACCATTTTAAGCTTTGATATATCCTCTAACAATATAATCATATTGTATATGATATTATAATTGAAATAAGGACTCTACTGATGTTGTATTTTCTTTTATTTTAATAGAAAGGAGTAATTAAGTAGAAATAAAATTATACTCAACTTACACAAGTAAATTGAAACCACCACTTACCTGAGTCCTTCAAACACTCATTTAATCAATATACGTTTTTAATGGTAACAGTTACATGCTTACTGAGAGAGCTTAATTAAGAAATACAATGATGAAATTAGTAAAAGTACTTAAGGAAGCCATCTGGACATTTAGTCTCTCAACTCATAAACTATCTGTATTCACTTTATGTTTTTAAAATGCATTTAGGAACAATTTGGTGAGCCAATATAGCAATACCAGATGTACTTTGCAAAGCTGATTATAAAGCAGATGGTTTTATGATCACACTTGTGTTTTAAAAGGTGTTATTCTATTATATAATGTTCACATTTACGAAACATGCTTCTTGTTTAGTACTGTGGATGGTGTCATCCTGTCAGAGCATCTCACACATTTCTCTTTCTTTGCATCTGTTCAGTGAGTATGCTGACTGATTCTCTTAGCAGGAGGGATAAATTATCAAATTACATTGTTGGGAGTATGGTATATTATACAGTCCCAATTTTCTTATTAATGTGATGGCATCAGTATAACTTATACTGTAGGCAACCATGGAAAATCCACACAGATGTCTAAAAGCCAAGTCAGGTTGCATCCAGTTTATTAAATGTCTGATCCATGTAACCTAACAAGATTTGACGTGAACATTTTATTCCTTAATGGTGTCTTTCTGCTATATATGATATAGTTTTGCTTAACTAAGCTCAAAGGCAAAATGCACTCTGGAAGTAATTCTATATTAAGAGACTATAACCATAATTATTCTAGGCATAATAAACTAATAATAAAAATATTAGCCCCTACTTAGCCATAATAGAAAATAAATGTGACTCCAGCAATAAGCATGCCTTTCTGAAGAAAGCAGTTAAGCATTATGCCTTTTGCTCATGCAATAAATTTCAATTTTGTCACTTCTTTAGGATGTAATGAAATGTGAGAAAAGCATTTCAAGAAAAAGCCTGACTTGCCTATGAACTCAGTCTAAGTGTCGTGACATCCTGGCAATGTTTCCTGTCTGATTTGTCAAGGTAACCTAATTCTGGATTTGAGTGATCCAGTGGGATTTATCCTATTATCTTAACTGACTAGATTAGTATTACTGTGAGAAGAGACCTTCATGCATTCAACTAGCGTTTATTTACTACCTCCTAAATGCTCCTGTGCCAGCCACTAGGGATACAAATATAAGTGGATCATTGTGCATGTCCTCAAGGAGATCATATAAAGTGGTAAAGCAGGGTGCAAATAATTACATGTGTGTACGTGAAAGAGAGAATTACCATTATTGTAAACAAATATTAAACTGTAGTTAATGACATTTATTCTGAAGTATTAAAGAAGTTTACTGAAGTCTGCAATTTACTTTCAAATGCACCTAAAATAAGATGGATTAATGATGGAGAGAGGGATAGATAGATAGATAGATAGATAGATAGATATGTCATAAAGCAAATACAGTAAAATGTTAATGATAGAATCTAGATGGTGGGTACAAGGTGTTTACTGTAAAATTCTCTCAACTTTTCTGTATGTTTGAAAATTTTTCATAAAAAAATGCTGGTAAGCAAAAGAAAACAGGATGCTTACAATTGAAATTATGGAGGAAGAAGTGCAGTTGTTGGTTATGGCTAGTTTAGAGTAAGAACATGAGAGTGGGGCCGGCCCCGTGGCTTAGCGGTTGAGTGCGTGCGCTTCGCTGCTGGCGGCCAGGGTTCAGATCCCCGGCACGCACCAGTGTACCGCTTCTCCTGCCATGCTAAGGCCGCATCCCACATACAGCAACTAGAAGGATGTGCAGCTATGACATACAACTATCTACTGGGGCTTTGGGGGAACAAATAAATAAATAAATAATTAAAAAAAAAAAAAGAACATGAGAGTGGTTGGCTGTTTTAGGGTGAAAAATAGGGTAAATAAAGGAAAGTCAAGGAATTAAGAAACCAGGGCAGGGAACTGCAAGACTCATCTACTCGAATCTATATGGATACTGAAATCATCAAATTTTATCTTTGTTGTACTAGAGAAAGTGACAGTGAACCAGTACTTAAATATTCAAGGAAGGAGAGGGACTGGCCTGTATGCAGTTAACAGAAACAATAATAGCAAGTGACACAGTCTGACGGCAGAAGCGTCAATGTTGGCGGCTTTTTGAAAGGAGGGAGGGACAATGTTCTGGACACAACAGAGAGAAACAAAAAGGGCATTTATTCCAATTTCAGGCTCAGCGGCACAATGGCCATAGGAGAAAAAACAAAGCTGAGAAAGTTACAAGAAAAATAGTGTGGTAAATGTACAACCAAATCTTGGTTAGAGAAAGAAGGTAAAAGAAATGTTTAATGAAGAGGTTGAAGACATAGGATATTTTAATAAGGACAAATCAAAAGTTCCAGAGAGTGCACTAGCAGAGTTTAGGGAATGAAATTGGAAATAGGGGTAAAAAAATGGAGTCAGATAAGGTTAAACACAAGTCATACGGGTTGAGAGTCTGGGGTTTCTGGTGGGGAATAAAACACACAGAAATCAAAGGTGTGATGGGAATAGTCCTGGGGTCTCAGAGATCACCTAGGGTGATGAAGTTCTGAATGATGGAAGGGGATAAGAATTTCTGAGTATCTCGCCAAAGGCATGCAGAAAGAGTAGATATTTATCAGGTAGACGGGGGAAGGGAATTCCAAGGAGTGCGAAAAGCCAAAGCAGACTCAGAGGCTTGTGACAGTAGAGTATTCCAGGGATTACAAGTAGTTGAGCATTTGTGGTGTATAAAGTGCAAGGGTGGGGGCTCTAATAGTTGGAGCTGCAGAGACAGGCAGGGTGTTATATGCTATGTAGAAACGGTTTAAAATTTATCCTGTAAGCAGCAAGGAACCAACGAAGAATTGTATGGAGCTGATATGATCACACACCCTTGTTACAAAGATTTCTCAACGCAGTATAGAGCTTGGATTGGATGGTGTCATTCTAGAAACAGAAAGGCCAGCTAAGAGGACTGTTCCAGGGCAGGTGACAGACGATTAATGCCTGAGCTGGAAACGTGGCAGTAGGGTTGGAGAAGCAAGGAGAGATATGAGACGTATTTAGAGAAAAGAACCAACAGGCTACAGCAATTGATGGAAAAAGCAAGATAAAGGGAAAAATTCATGACAGTTTCAGGTTTCTGGGATGATCATGGAGCCAGTCACTACACAAGAAGTAATGGAAGTCGAAAGAATTTAATGGATGTTGAGAGGGCTTGGATTAGGAGAAATACAATGAATTGCTTTCGTAACATGAGGTTGAACACAATTGTGAACTTGTATGGTAACAATTCGGGTTACAGAATCAGGGAATGAGTGTGGATTGCTAAATAGCTTTTAGCAGTTTTAAATACTGAACTAAAATCTGATTATTGTCTGCCTGTCTACTGCTAGCCCAAACATTACAATCAAAGAATGCAAATTAGCAGGAGGGAAGCATGGAAATCAAGAGAGATTTACAGGATTAATACAATATAAGACATTCTCACTTGAAAAAGAAATGTAGTATTCAATAATAAATTAAAATATGCAAATAGCTAGAAAAGAGTATAGTAGTCCCCCCTTATCCAGTTTCACATTCCATGATTTCAGTTACCCTCGGTCAACCTCAGTCTGAAAATATTAAATGGAAAATTCCAGAAATAAAGAATTTATAAGTTTTAAATTGCACACCATTCTGAGCAGCATGATGAAATCTTGAGTCCTCCCTCTTCGTCCAGCCCACAATGTGAATCATCCCTCTGTCAAGCATAACCTGCTGTATATGCTACCTGCCCATTAGTCACTTAGTAGCCATCTCGGTTATCAGATCGACTGTCACGGTATCACAGTGCTTGTGTTCAAGTAATCCTTATTTTACTTAATAATAGCCCCAAAGCCAACTTTATTAGTAGCTGTTGTTGTTAACCTCTTACTGTGCTTATAAACTAAACTTCATCACAGGTATGTATGCACAGGAAAAAACATAGTATATATCGAGTTAGATACTATCTGTGGTTTCAGGCATCCACTGGGGATTTTGGAATGTTTCCACCACAGATAAGGGAGAACTACTGCAGTTCTGATATATCATCTCACGATTTTTGGCTTAGTAATACTTTTAAGAGCCATAACATTGTAATTATGAGCCTGTTACAATAATGTGCCTTGATACAATATGGAGTCAACAAAACTAGAAGCATAGTCTTTGCTTTCTTAGAATAGCTCCAGAGTTGGATCAAACAAAGCTTAATATTATTCCAATACCTTTGCTTGCATTAACCTAGGAACTCGCATGGCTCCTTTATTCCACAAGCAGTGATGTGACTAATTTTTTGGTGAGTGACTAATTTTTTTGGCTATGGCACCAGAGTGGTGCTATTCTGAAAACTTCAATGAAAAGCCAATGAGGAATAGACTTAAATCCGCTAAATAAATTAAATATGCATGACCGTAGGAAACTCTCTTTCTTAAATAAAAAATTAAGAATAATTTCATAAATGCATTTTTATTTTTGGTATCATGTTCCAGTACACTTACGGCATAAAATTTCTCTGATCAGTGGATCCACGTACAGATCACTTTTCATTAAGAATATATAACCATACAAAATTGCAATCAATTCCTACATTGAAAAATATTAACCTTATGAGATTTTCTTGTGTTAACTATGACAATATAAACATTTAAAGTTAACTTCCTGAAAACTAAAAAAAAAAAATCACATTTATCCCACAGGAAAAGACCATTTCTTTACTTTGTTGTGGAAGCTATCTTGCAAAAATCTGAATTATAAGGTAAAATCGAAATCTAAAACCATAGCTTTGGGCTTTTTTGACACAAAATTGTTATGCATGGATGATTCATCATTCTGCCAAGTTCATGAGTCCGTTTTTCCCACTTCTGTTTAGATACAGTATTCTAGATAGGTGAACATAAAATCATTTAATGCTAGAACATTGTCAAAATTCTAATCAAAATTGACATTTCTTAAACTACTTCTGTCAGAGCTTGGATTCAACATATTACCAGCAGTAAAGACACATTTAGCATTCTCATATGAAATATAATTTCTTTTAAAATTTTTTCATGATTTCTAATTATCTAGTTTTGTTCTACCTGTTCAACCTTGCTGATCTGTCTCCACTGATAGAACACTATTTATACTATTGCTCCTTTGGCCTCTATTGAATTTGCAATTGGGGGGTGGGGTGGCGTTTATTTATTTATTTAATTATTAATGTTTCTTATTTGGATGACTGGACATATGCTAAGTAAGATATAATCCTCTTTTAGCTACAACCGATATAATAAAACTGAGGCAACTGTAAGAAGTCTAGCAGCTTCTTTCATTTATAGTCTGGTTGTAGCCCTGCTTTAGCGCTGCTAAATCTCAACGTTGAAAATAGAGAAGGTAGTTTGTAACACGGCAGGCTGATGATGTTGTCACACAATTGTTAACCTTCCATCTAGGATTTCTGACAAGAGGTTATTATTCATGTGTGCTTAACTGAAGCACTATTCGAATTAACAGTTTTTTATCCAAATAGCAAAAACTGAGTTCTATTCTGATAAAGAGATAAAGGTATATACAGCATTTAAATCAGCATATAATCAAACATACATAAAAAACCACCTTCCAAAAATCTGAAACAAATTAGGTCACCCCAGAATAAATCCAGGACTGAGCACTTCAGCATTTTAAGAATTTCTTCCTTGTACATCTCTCTGTTCAAGTCTTGTGTAAATGGCTCAATGAAAATGACCCCTGGATTCTCCAACTTTTTTAAAGCAATGATCTTAGACATTTTGACTTTACCATTGACCTTGATCTTCTCTTCATCCTAAGACCTACGTAGCCTCTAATATTCTTTCCTTTACCTCTAGTTTCGGCCAGCAATCACTTCTGGAACTTAGTAACAGAATGTGGTTTTCCTGTTTTTCACCTTTGCTGTGTCCTAAAACACAGTTGGTTCTCCCTCTCTGGGTCTTTCTATGCTGGTTCACTCCGGGAAATCAACATGCCTGATCAAACTGCAGCCTAACTACAGCCTCCCCCCACAACCTGATTGGTTTGTGAATCCCCACCTCAAGAAATTCCATACCCCTCTGCCTCCCCTATTTTTCCTTTGGATTCTTGTTCCTGTCAGTTTATTTTTCTCCTAGAAAAAAAGAAAACTATTAAGGAGTGGTAACATTTCAATTTATCTGAAATGAATCTAGGAAAACAGAGGAAGAAAGTAGTTGAATAGTCTATATGTAACTTATGATAGCTACAGGAAATAATATGATTTACCTTTACTTATTCCCTGACCAACTGGTCGATTGAGTAGGACTAAGACTCCAATAAGGTAGATTCTTTTCCCAAAGTTGGTACTTATTTTCTAAAACAAGCATAAAAAAAAAAACCCTTAGTCAATTTTTCGAGCATTCTAGGAAACCAATTCATTTTTAAAACTAATAAAGGCTATCCTGTCTCTTAATATGAAAGATACAGGTACCTCTGTAACCTAAGATAACCAAACAGTTTAAAAGGAAAAGTTTCTCTTTATATAAGTAGGACAACTCCTAAATGAACAAGTGATGGAATTAAAATATCACCATTTTGGAACCACTAAGAAATTAATGGAGCTAGACAATGATCATAATAGGTACTAATGTCACAGGATGAGTCAAAAATTCATGCCTTCTCATGGAGGTATACAATACTACCAAGGAAGTATTTTTGTTTTTTAAAAAATTAGAATTCTACTTGGCTTCTAGATCAAAGTACCAAATCACAGGAAACATAGGGGCTAGGAGACAAATGACACCATGGTATTTAGGGGTGATTTTAGTGCTTAAAATGATACAATAATAAAATAATTTTAAAACTCAAAATATTCATAACATAAAATATATCTTGTTCTTTAGAAAAAATATAATTAATGCTGACACTGAGAGCATAGAAAAACACCTTAAATAGGCCTACATTCATTTGTTTGCTTTTTTCCAGGGATTATAGCCCTGTGATGCCTGTTGTCCAAGGTATGAAAATTATATATGAAAGTGCATACATTGTATCCAGTTTTCTAGTTGTTTATAGCAGAAAGTAAGCCCAAACCATGTTAGTCTCTCAAGGCTGGGAGATGAACTCCCTCCCTCCCCTTTTTTTAACATCATCTTTAATATTTTGAAACAACACTTTGGTGAATCAAAACCTAGGATGCCCTCCAGCTGTAGAACACAAAAATATAAGCACTCTTTTAAGGACAGATACATAGTAAACAACAAGAAAATGACTGTGTTTACTATAAAGACATTGAGAATGTCTTCCATGACATGATAGTTTCAGGGAGGAGGACCAAGTTGAGGTATTTCTGTTATCCTAGTATCAGCATTAATTATACTTCTAAACAACAAGGTATATTTTATGTTATGGACACTTTTAACATCAAAATTGCTGTATTTCTCCCTATATATGAGCACTATCATCTTGAAGTTTAACTCACAGCTCATCCCTAAAAAAGTATAGGACCTTGTAGCATCCATTTTGTATATTCACCTTTGTTCTGGTTCCATCTTATTTTCCTGCCTTTCTTTTCCCTTTGCCTCATTTATTTTCTAATTTTATCCTACAACACATTGTTTGTATATTTGTAAACTTTAAAACAGTTCCACTCCACGTGCAACTTCACATTGTTTTCTTTTGTCCTATCTTAGAAAGACGCAAGGTTTCCTCTTACACAAAAATCAAATCTCAGGGGCCGGCCCGGTGGTGCAGTGGTTAGGTGTGCACACTCCACTATGGCAGCCCAGGGTTCTCAGGTTTGGATCCTGGGAGCGCACCTACGCACCGTTTGTCAAGCCATGCTGTGGCAGCACTCCATATAAAGAAGAGGATGATGGGCATGGATGGGCAATCTTCCTCAGCAAAAAAAAAAAAAAGAAAGAAAGAAAAATTTTTTGAAAAAATCAAATCTCAGTGTCCAAGTCTTTCACTATCCATTTGTAGAGGCTTACAACTGTCCTGGGCCATCAGAGAGAGGACTGCCTTTAAGAGAATGTATTGGATGGAGATATGAGACTGGCACAGTCAAGTTTTAATCGAAACCTAACACTATACAGGCAAAAACTGGTTTTTGGTAATCGAGAAACTCACCGTTTTCTGAAACTTTGGCAGAGAATCTTAGTTTCTCCAGCACATTCTCTTTTGCCTCCGGGTTCTTTCAACTCCTTCTCCTCTGCCCACACAGTCTATTCAGTTTATCCAAACAAGAAATTTAACATTGCATGTGTGTATTCTAAGACTTCTGAATTCTGCTTTGGCCAGTGACTATTTTTCTCCTTCTTCTTCTTCTTTTTTTTTCTTTATTTTCTTAACACTTTCTGTAGCCTTTATCTATGCGCTGCTCTGAGTGATTCTTGTCATTTTGGCTGGGGAAGGGAAAAAGCTATCAGGATTCAGGTGAATTAGGGAGAATAAAGAAAGGAGGCAGATATTCTTATTTTTATGGCATGCAAGTTTCAAGTTCTATAATATTATCCCACCACACTGCATTGAATTCTTTAGGATAGATAGATAATTGTATGGGAAGTAAAGTGAAAAATTGGTAGGTAAATCAAGTGAAAAATTTTTTTAATATGGCTACCATTATCATTATATTAGAGAAAATTAGGTTCACCTAATGTTACAGAAAACCCATATTTACATATATTACAGCTCAAACACACAAGTTTTGTTTTTTATTTCTTTTCACTCAAGGAAAAGCCCAGACTTGGTACAACAATTCAATGAAGTAATCAAGGACCCAAACTCCTTCCAAATTTTTACTTCACCGTTAATTTATGTGGCCTCCATCTGCATGTTTTTAAATATTGCTGGAGCTCCTGCCATTGTGTCAACATTCCAGCAAGTAGTAAGGAGGAAGAGCAGGAGGCACATTCACTTCAACATAAGTTGTACTGATCACTTTCATTTATATCTCTTTGGTCAGAAATTGGTAAGGCGGCCAACCTATCTATAAAGAAGGCTAAAATGGAGTCTATATTCTGGGTAAGAAATATTTTTAGCTGTCTCAGCTTAAAAAATCAATGGTTCTTTTACAATATCAGATGAGGAAAACAGGTAATGGAAGAAACTCTCAATCTCTGTCACAGTTATTATAGAATTATCAATGTAGGATATTGTACACTAAAGGAGAGTCCGAAACAAAAAAGTTCAGCAATCAATTTTTCAAAGGATAAAAAAAGTGAAACCAACTAGAGATAAGGTATGGAGGAAGGCAATAATGAGTAAAAAGAGGTTGGTGGCCCAGGAGCTAACTAAATGCATGCTGAACCCCTGAAGTACCTACTTTGATGTTTCATCAGACCAGATCTTATATTTTAAACAGGAGAAGCAGAAATGGAAAGTAGAGAACACCTTAAATTATCCTTGAAAAATACTTCTTTTAGATTAAAGAGAACATAATGATGCTAAGTGGATACCCCCCACTCCTTCATGCAAGAAATCTGAAATACACTTCTAAGGCATTTGGGGTGGGGGTGGGGGGACCTGCTATACCTTTTACCTTATGGAATCAAGATAGTCTACGTAGACCATCCATCCACTACCCTGGTTTCACAGGTGATGATCCTGAGGTTCAGAAAGATGCAGTGACTTACCCAGGGCCACAGAGCTAGTAAGTTTTAATATCAGTACAAGATACAGAAGTATTTTGATTCCTATTCCATGGGTCTTACATCTAGTTAAATATTCTCTTCTCAGCATCTAGCTATTTGTCAAATTTTAGCTTCCTCAATTTTGGAAAGGTCTCAGCACATCAATGTAGAATTCTTATTTTCAGATCTATGTAACACTGAGTCAAAAAGGCAGTTTAACATAGAATCATTTTATATTAGCTAAATTCTGCATTTTTATGAGGATTCATTTAATCCATTGCTCTTTCTGCCTTTATGGTCACACTGATGCAGCTTTTTATTCATTATACAATTAATAATAGTCTTGGATATTAAGTCTGACTTTGCTATTTCCTATTCAAAATATTCTGAATTTCACCAGGTACTCAATCCCACCCACACCTGTTACATAACTCCAGGGCACAAAATTCACATAGACTACTTAATAGCCTGGATATTCTGCTAGATGCTGGAAAATAAAATAGTGAGCAAAACAAGACATGGTACCTGGTGACACTGAGCTTTGAGTTTAGTAAGGAGACAGATAGTAAATAAGCAGACTAATGGCCATATAATTTTTTTTTTATTTGTTTCTATCTTTTTGCCTTTTTTTTTTTATTTTTTATTTTTTATTTTTTTTTTTATTGATGTTTTAATGGTTTCTAACATTGTGAAATTTTGGGTTGTACATTTTTGTTTGTCCATCACCCCATATATGACTCCCTTCACCCCTTGTGCCCACCCCCCACCCCCACTGCCCAGGTAACCACAGTCCAGTTTTCTCTGTCTATGTGTTGGTTTATATTCCACATAGGAGTGAGATCATACAGTGTTTGTCTTTCTCTTTCTGGCTTATTCCACTTAACATAATACGCTTCAGGCCCATCCATGTTGTTGCAAATGGGACGATTTTGTCTTTTTTTATGGCTGAGTAGTATTCCATTGTATATATATATACCACATTTTCTTAATCCAATCGTCAGTCGAGGGACACTTAGGTTGCTTCCACTTCTTGGCTATGGTGAATAATGCTGCAATGAACATAGGGGTGCATAAGCCTCTTTGGATTGTTGATTTCAGGTGCGTTGGATAGATTCCCAGTAGTGGGATGGCTGGATCATAGGGCATCTCTATTTTTAATTCTTTGAGGAATCTCCATACCGTTTTCCATAGAGGCTGCACCAATTTGCATTCCCACCAGCTGTGTATGAGGGTTCCTGTTTCTCCACATCCTCTCCAACATTTGTTGTTTTTTGTCTTGGTGATTATAGCCATTCTAACGGGCGTGAGGTGGTATCTTAGTGTTGTTTTGATTTGCATTTCCCTGATGATTAGTGATGTTGAGCATCTTTTCATGTGCCTATTGGCCATCTGTATATCTTCCTTGGAGAAGTGTCTGTTCATTTCCTCTGCCCATTTTTTGATCAGGTTGTTTGTTTTTTTGTTGTTCAATTGTGTGAGTTCTTTATATATTATGGAGATCAACCCCTTGTCAGATGTATGTTTTGCAAATATTCTCTCCCAGCTGGTTGGTTGTTTGTTCATCTTGATTCTGGTTTCATTTGTCTTATAAAAGCTCTTTAATCTGATAAAGTCCCACTTGTTTATTTTTTCTTTAGTTTCCCTAGTCTGGGTAGGCGTGTCATCCGAAAAGATTCCTTTAAAATCAATGTCAAATAGTGTGTTGCCTATATTTTCTTCTATGAGTTTTATAGTTTTAGGTCTCACCTTCAGGTCTTTGATCCATTTTGAGTTAATTTTTGTGAATGGCGATAGCACATGGTCCACTTTCATTCTTTTGCATGTGGCTGTCCAGTTTTCCCAACACCATTTATTGAAGAGACTTTCCTTTCTCCATTGCATGTTCTTAGCACCTTTGTCGAAAATTAGCTGTCCGTATATGTGTGGTTTTATTTCTGGGCTTTCAATTCTGTTCCATTGATCTGTGTGTCTGTTTTTGTACCAGTACCATGCTGTTTTGATTACTATTGCTTTGTAGTATGTTTTGAAGTCAGGAATTGTGATGCCTCCTGCTTTGTTCTTTTTCTTTAGGATTTCTTTAGCTATTCGGGGTCTTTTGTTGCCCCATATAAATTTTAGTATTCTTTTTTCTATTTCTGTGAAGAATGTCATTGGGATTCTGATTGGGATTGCATTGAATCTGTAGATTGCTTTAGGTAATATAGACATTTTAACTATGTTTATTCTTCCAATCCACGTGCATGGGATATCTTTCCATTTCTTTATGTCATCGTGGATTTCCCTCAATAATGTCTTGTAGTTCTCATTGTATAGGTCCTTCACCTCCTTGGTAAGATTTATTCCTAGGTATTTTATTCTTTTTGATGCAATTGTAAATGGTATTATCTTTTTGAGCTCTCTTTCTGTTAGTTCATTATTAGCATATAGAAATGCAACTGATTTTTGTAGACTGATTTTGTACCCTGCAACTTTGCTGTAGTTGTTGATTGTTTCTAACAGTTTTCCAACAGATTCTTTAGGGTTTTCTATATATACAATCATGTCATCTGCAAATAGTGAGAGTTTCACTTCTTCGTTACCTATTTGGATTCCTTTTATTCCTTTTTCTTGCCTAATTGCTCTGGCCAAAACCTCCAGTACTACGTTGAACAGGAGTGGTGAGAGTGGGCAGCCCTGCCTCGTTCCTGTTCTCAGAGGAATGGCTTTCAGTCTTTCCCCGTTGAGTATGATGTTAGCTGTGGGTTTGTCATATATGGCCTTTATTATGTTGAGGTACTTTCCTTCTATTCCCATTTTATTGAGAGTTTTTATCATAAATGGATGTTGTATCTTGTCAAATGCCTTCTCTGCATCTATTGAGACGATCATGTGGTTTTTATTCTTTGTTTTGTTGATGTGATGTATCACGTTGATTGATTTGCAGATGTTGAACCATCCCTGCGTCTCTGGTATAAATCCCACTTGATCATGGTGTATGATCTTTTTAATATATTGTTGTATTCGGTTTGCCAATATTTTGTTGAGGATTTTTGCATCAATGTTCATCAGCGATATTGGCCTGTAATTTTCTTTCTTTGTATTGTCTTTGTCTGGTTTTGGTATCGGGGTGATGTTGGCCTCATAGAATGATTCAGGAAGTGTTTCATCTTCCTCTATTTTTTGGAATAGTTTGAGGAGGATGGGTATTAAATCTTCTTTGAATGTTTGGTAAAATTCACTGGAGAAGCCATCTGGTCCTGGACTTTTATTTTTTGGGAGGTTTTTGATTACTATTTCAATCTCTTTACTTGTTATTGGTCTATTCAGATTCTCCATTTCTTCTTGGTTCAATTTTGGGAGGTTGTATAAGTCTAAGAATTTATCCATTTCTTCTAGATTGTCCAATTTGTTGGCATATAATTTCTCATAGTATTCTCTTATAATTCTCTGTATTTCCATGGTATCCGTTGTAATTTCTCCTCTTTCATTTCTAATTTTATTTACTTGAGCCTTTTCTCTTTTTTCCTTAGTAAGCCTGGCTAAGGGTTTGTCTATTTTGTTTATCTTCTCGAAGAACCAACTCTTTGTTTCATTAATCCTTTCTACTGTTTTTTTGGTCTCAATATCATTTATTTCTGCTCTGATTTTTATTATTTCTCTCCTTCTGCTGGCTTTGGGCTTTGTTTGTTCTTCTTTTTCTAGTTCTGTTAGGTGTAATTTAAGGTTGCCTATTAGGGCTTTTTCTTGTTTGTTAAGGTGGGCTTGTATCGCTATGAGTTTCCCTCTCAGGACCGCTTTTGCTGCATCCCATATGGTTTGATATGGCATGTTATCATTTTTGTTTGTTTCCAGATAGTTTTTGATTTCTCCTTTAATTTCATCAATGATCCATTGGTTGTTCAGTAGCATGTTGTTTAATCTCCACATTTTTGTCACTTTCCCAGTTTTTTTTTCCTGGTTCATTTCCAGTTTCATAGCCTTATGGTCTGAAAAGATGCTTGTTATGATTTCAATCTTCTTAAATTTACTGAGGCTTGCTTTGTTTCCCAACATATGGTCTATCCTAGAGAATGTTCCATGCGCGCTTGAGAAGAATGTGTAGTCAGCTGTTTTTGGGTGGAGTGCTCTGTATATGTCTACTAGGTCCATCTCGTCCAGTTTTTCATTTAAGTCTAATATTTCTTTATTAACTTTTTGTCTGGATGATCTATCCATTGCTGTAAGTGGGGTGTTAAGATCCCCTACTATTATTGTGTTGTTGTTGATTTCTCCTTTTAGGTTTGTTAATAGTTGTTTTATGTACATTGGTGCTCCTATGTTGGGTGCATATATATTTATAAGTGATATGTCTTCTTGATGGAGTGTCCCTTTTATCATTATATATTTCCCTTCTTTGTCTTTCTTAACCTGTTTTATCTTGAAGTCTACTTTGTCTGATATGAGTATGGCAACACTTGCTTTCTTTTGTTTGCCATTAGCTTGGAGTATTGTCTTCCATCCTTTCACTCTGAGCCTGTGCTTGTCTTTAGTGCTAAGATGTGTTTCCTGAAGGCAGCATATTGTTGGGTCTTGCTTTTTAATCCACCCTGCCACTCTGTATCTTTTGATTGGAGAGTTCAATCCATTTACATTTAGGGTAATTATTGAAATATGAGGGCTGAATGTTGCTGTTTTGTCACTTATTTTCTGGTTCTTTTGCATTTCCTTTGTTTCTTGTCCCATTTGTTTTGGACTGCCAATTCAGTTTGGTTGTTCTGTCTTATGATTCTTCTAGTTTTCTCTTTGTTTATCATATGTGGTTTTAATTTGATTATTTGTTTAGTGGTTACCTTGGGGTTTGGGCAAAAAATCTTGTGTATGAGATAGTCCATTATCTGATAGCCTCCTATTTCCTTATACTAAGTCAATTCAGTCACTTTCCTCTTCCCCTTCTAAGTTGCTCTTGTTATACCTTATTCTATCTTGTGTTGTGGCTGTGTGTTTACAGTGATGAGGTTAAATTTATTTTTGGTGAATTTCTTCCTTTGATCTTTGAGTTTAGTATTTAAGTGGTTGCTAACCTATTCCAGTAAAGATCTACTATTTCTCTGACTTTGTCTACCTACTTTTCTCCTTACTCCAAGCTTTGTGTTCCCTTTCTCTTCTTTTTTTCAGGTCTGAGGGCCTTCTTGAGTATTTCTTGTAGTGGGGGTCTCGTGGCCATGAACTCCCTTAGCTTTTGTTTATCTGGGAGAGTTACTATTTCTCCATCATATTTGAAGGATATTTTTGCTGGATAGAGTATTCTTGGCCGAAAGTTTTTGTCTTTTAGTATTTTGAATATATCATTCCAGTCTCTTCTAGCCTGAAAAGTTTCTGTTGAGAAATCCGCTGAGAGCCTGATGGGAGTTCCTTTGTACGTTATTTTTTGTTTTTGTCTAGCTGCCCTTAATATTGTTTCTTTGTCATTGACCCTGGCTAGCCTTACCACTAGGTGTCGTGGTGAAGGCCTTTGTCTGTTAATATATATAGGCGTCCTGTTGGCTTTGCTTACTGGTATTTCCTGCTCCTTCCCCAGATTTGGGAAATTTTCAGCTATTATTTCCTTGAATAGGCTCTCTGTTCCTCTTTCCCTCTCCTCTCCCTCAGGAATACCTATAATTCTTATGTTACATTTTCTAATAGAGTCAGATATTTCTCGGAGTCTTTCTTCATTTCTTTTTAGTCTTAGTTCTCTCTCTTCTTCCATCTGGAGTATATCTGTATTCCTATCCTCTAAAGTACTAATTCTTTCCTCCATATTGTCAGCTCTGTTCTTTAAAGATTCCAGATTCTCCTTTATCTCCTCCATTGTGTTCTTCATCTCCATCAGCACTGATTGGTTTTTCTTTATGATTTCAATCTCTTTTGTGAAGAAACTCCTAATCTCATTTAATTGTTTGTCTGTGTTGTCTCGTATTTCGTTGAGTGTTTTTATGATAGCTATTTTGAATTCTCTGTCATTTAGTTTATGGATTTCTGTGTCTTCGGGGTTGATTTCTGGGTGCTTGTCATTTTGTTTCTGGTCGGGTGATTTCATATATTTTTGCATTGTGGTTCCTGTGTTGGTTTTGATTTTCCTCATCCTGGAAGTCTCTGGTTGCTATTTCCACCTGCCGCCACTGTCTGGTGGTAAAGGGCTGTGTAGTCTAAGCCCCCTGCGCTCTGCCCCAGTTTTTCTGCTGCGATCCGCAGTTTTTTTTTTTGTTTTTTTTTCCCCACTGCGATCCACGGGTCCAGTCCAGTTTGTTCAGGTCTGCCTCGGATCGCTAGGTCTGGTCGAGCTGCAGACTCCGGGTTGCGGGGAGGGGGGAGCTCTCTCTTTCGCCCTCTGGGTCCCTGATGGGAGGCTTCTCGTTTGCCCCTCTTTATCCGCTCTCTGGGGTGCTCAGATGTTGATGGCAGCCCTGTGGCTCCTCTGAGCCCTCTGTGCGGGAGTTTCCCACTGGCTGAGAGAGCCCGAAGAGCTACAGTTTCCCGCCGAGGGCCGCCCCTCCCCCCTCTCTGGGAGCCACGCGGACCGGGATCGCTGATCTGATGGGGAGGGAGCGGAGTTCTCCTTACCTCTCCCCACTTCCTCCGGGGGCCCAGCACGTTCCGCTCTCAGATGTGCGGCAGTGTGGATCCCTCCACTCTAGGTTTTCACTGTCTGGGATTCCATTGTTGGTCTGTGGCTGTTGCTTTTGTTGTATCTTGTGGGGGAAGAATTCACGGGAAAGCTCACTCTGCCATGATGCTGACGTCACTCCATGGCCATATAATTTTAAAACTCATTTGAGGAAAATAACATGGTCCAGTGGAAGCACATAATAAAGATTTTCAACAAATATTTATTGAATCAATTTTTGGGCATAGACCATATATGGTGACTGTTAGGACTGGTATGAAGCGAGATGGTAAAGTTAAAATGCAGCAAATTGCCAAGGACCTTAAAAGGCAGGGTAGGTGCTTATACTTTTCATAATGAAATGTATATATAAAGTGAGCCATTAAAGATTTAAAATGGAGGAATGATCTGATCCTATTCATGTTTTTGGAAGAAAGATGTGATAATGGTGAGAGGATAACATGGTTGGTTGTAAAACTAGAATCAGGAAGATCAGTTTGCTGGCAATTGCAATGGTTCAGGTAAGAGATAATGAGGGCCTGAATATGGTAGCGTGAGACAAGAGGAGCAGGAATGAATCTGAAAGACATTTCCTGGATACTTATGATGGAAATTGTTAACTAACACTAAAATGTCAGGGATAAGAGAGATGAGCAATTGAAGTTAACCAAATGGTTCTTGTTTGGATGGCTCAAGTTATGCTAGCATATAAGACAGAGCAAAGAGCAAGTATTATAAAAAGATCAAAGGAAGAAGAAAGTGGCTCCTGATATTGGAGACCTGGTCTGATACACACAAGTTGGCCTCAGTGTTATTACAAGTCAGTTTGATACTCACAGCTAAGCCATGTTGTTCTGCTCTTGAACGTAATTTCACCAAACATCAACCTCAAACAAGGTAACTCTGAGACCATGACTAAATAAGACAAAAAGATGATTATTATGAAACCCACAAAATATCAAACATTCCCCTCCCTCAGCCAAAATGAGTGACTGCTACTTCCTTACCAGTTATAGCTTTATCCTCACAATAGTTGGCCCTCCTATACAATTTATTGAGATACCCAATCAGAGATTTGCCCTCTGCTTTCTGATAGCACCCAACCTAGAGATAGCCCCTGCTTCATAGAGCCTTCGCAAAATTACTGAAACTAAACCCAAATCCTATAAGTTTTCTCTAACATCCTTTTAGTGATACACTCTACATTTCACTATGTTGTGCATTCTCCCTCACTGTAACCAGTAATAAACCCAATTTGTTTAACTAGAAGTGTGCTTCAGTGGTCTTTGGTTTGAGGTCATTGATGTAGCAATGGTCCTAATATTGGAAAAAATAATCTTTAAGTGCCTCTGGGTGTACAAGAGACAGTTGGAAATTTAGTTTTGGAGTTCAGTTGAAAGGAAGGATGGATATATGTATTGGGGAGCTATCAACTTTTATGCCAATATTTCCCAAACTAGTATATGCAGTTTCAGTAGGCTAAATATATGCAGCATGATGTGATCCATGCTCCAGTGAGATTGGAATGGACTAGTTTAAACATGGTTGAGAGGGTTCTTTACTTCAGAACTATCATAGGATTTACTTTACAATATGAATGTTACTTTACATTAGAATCATACAGAAAATTCTAAATGTATTTGATTATAGAACCATTTTTCTAGCCAACCCTATCACTGTGAAGTATTGCACAGAGCATAATTTAAGAAGTTGAAACATTAGGGGTAGATGAGATTCCCTCAAAGACTAAACATACACCAAAAGAGGAAAAAATCAAGAAGATAATCTGTTATAAAACACAGCCATTATTAAAAGTTGACTTATGTAAATTTATAATTAAATAAATTATATTCGAAACAAAGTAATTGATACTCAAAACTCATCCCTTCCTAATTTTTTTACTACCTCATCCTATGACCTATGTTCTTGAGGTTATGACTGTTTGATCTGTATGGTGGATTCTATAAAATAGTGTGCTACTGCACATCTTTTCTGATTGGCCCGCTTAGTGATATCTCTTTGGTAGCTTGAAATAGGTTATGGTAGGAGTATTTACACCATGGATAACAGCAAATACCACAAATCAGGGATTGATTTATTGTTTTATTGATTGATTCTAGACTTATGACAGTGAAGGAGGAGATGTTAATAATGGCAGATTAAATTTAAAAGTTTGCTGTGTCACGCTCTGCTTCTGCAGCCCGCGGTTCACTTTCCAGGCACAGACCTAAACTGCTCTGTTACCATGCTGTGCTGGCGGCCCACATACTAAAAAATAGAGGAAGATTGGCACAGATGTTAGCTCAGGACGAATCCTCCTCAGCAAAAAAGAAAAAAAAGTTTGCTATGTCTATAATCATTCATTGTGAATAGCACAATGTTCCTCCAGTATTCAAAAACCATTTTCCAATTCAGCAAAGAAGTTTCTCTTGTCATTTAAGAACAAATGAAGTTTCAACATATGTCTTCATGATTTTCACTTTCATCTACTTACTAATGTAAATGAAAAATACCAACCAATATTCATGTCAGAACTATACTCATTCATCAGTTGAAAGCATAGTTCAGCCAGGGATACAAGAGATCAGCAAAAATCAATGAAAGCATTCTGTGAGAATCAACAGGCTCTATAATAATACAATTTGACTAAATTGTATATTTTAGTATTATTTGTAAATTGTGTGCCACATATCTTCTATACCAATAAAATTTGTAATAAACATATATATATACATAAACATATATAAGTATATATTTACATATGTATACACATACACACATACACATTTTTTTACAGAGAGCAGGTTGATAAACATTTACCAGCATATACTGATATATAATCCCACAAAAAAAATGGTCTCACAAAGATCCATAAGAGAACGTGTATGAAGATGTTCAGTGTTACATTATTTATGATGACAGGGCTAGCCATCAATCATTAGGAGAGTAGGTAGGTAAAATGGAAACTGTACACCATGCAGCAATTAGAAGCATAAGATTACAGTCACATGGTAAAATAATCCTTAAAACATAATAGTGCAAAATTTTAAACAGAATTGGGTAATAAATACTTTAGAAAAACTGCTGCCTCTCAAAAAATATATATATTAAACATAATAGAATTGTTATCTACCAGGTGGAGGGTGGGAAATAGGAGGGGGTAGAGGAGATACCTAAGTAAAATAAGAAAGGAACCTTGCACTGACCAATGATGAAAATGCGCCACGAACTGAGGAGTCTGACTAACTCAAACGTGAGATCACCCCAACTTCTGGGGGAAAAAAATGGCATCAGAGTAAATAATCCAGGCTAAGGCTGAAAACGGAAGGTGATAAATAGATCCCTAGGCAAGTGTGAGGAGCAGGGTGTTAAAGAAGTATTTCAGACCAAGAAACCATATTTAGAATTCAATAGGAAATGTCAAAGGAAACGCAAAAATTTTAGTATGTTTTATAACTAAAAAGCTTTAGCAGGAAGTACACCTGGAGATGTCAGCAGGGACCAGATCATGAAGAATATGATATACCATAAGAAGTTTGGTTTTTATCGTGAAAGCAATGAAAACCAGTGAAAGATTTCATGGAGGGAATGACATGATTAGACTTATCTGAAAAAATCCCTGGCAACGTGAAGAATAGGTGGACAGTGCTAAGTGCGAAGGCAGGAAGATAACAAGGGAAAATATTACACAATCCAGGAGAGAAATGAGAAGGGCCTAATTGAAAACAGCAGCTGGGGGACAGAAATGAGGAGATTCAGGAGAGAGATGAAAGAAGGAAAATCTAAATAATCTTATTATTGGCTAGTTATGTGGGAGTGGGGGTTGAATGAAGGAAGAAGTGAAGGATGGCGATGTGGATGATAATGTCCTTCACTGAGGTTAGAATTTCTTGTTTGTTTGCTTTTTTAACATGAGTTCCTGAAAGGTAAATAGTGAGTTCAGTTGCAAACATACCAACTATAAATACCTCTGGGATATTAGGCTACCAGTGACATAACCTACTGTACATCCAGAACAAACCATTTTTAATCCTATCATCCTTTACACAAAAGAGTTATTTTCAGATATATTATTATATTTTATTGAAGTTTGTATATAAAATCATGTAGTAAAAAACTTTAAAAACTAAAAAATTAAACTCTAGAATATAAAAATATTTAAAAAGTAATGGACTAATACTTTTTAACTATATTATCTATTAAAAAGGGTAAAATTTATTCCTACATATTGGTCTGTCACAGCATTCAACAATAACATCATTGTTTTTGTTTTTAAGCTTGAACTTCTGCAAATTTGTCACAGACTTCATCAAAAATTGATCTTCTTCACATAATCATGTTTACTAGATAATATATAGCCAGATTTGTCAATTACTCTTCACTTATAGTTGAAGAACACTTTTAATTAATTTTAATGTTGATGTTTCTTTCACATGAAGCAACATATATGCAACTAGTAAAAAAATAAACATTAGAATAAATTTGGCAGAGATTCATTATAATCCCATTCACAATAAATTCCAAAAATTGTTATACTATCCACATCTTTGTTTCTCTAGGATGTATGCTAGTGGTTTCAAATGGCTCTTCAGTCAAAAATATTTCCACTACAATATTTTCACCATAAAATTCATCATAGACCTCTATAATACTAGTGACAACTACAGAATTTTTTTTCTGCAAAAATCACAGAAAAGGGCTGAATGATAATAAACATGGACATTATTTGATCCATTGCTTTAGAACAAGTGTCCATATTTAGTGAAAACACTTGAGGCATTAAAATATTGCTCTTTTGGGTTTTTTGGCAATGTAATCTTCTGTTGTTTCTTCTGTTATACTTTGAAATTTGATTCTTTTTTTCTATGTGAATATCTATTTTTTTACTTTTTTTGGTTGTTGGTGTTGTGTGGTTAATATCCTTTCCCACATTTTCTGTATGCCTCTCTTCAAGAAATGATTTTAAAGCTTGGTGTTTCACTGTACAATGTTCAAGGATGATTCCAGCTGTTTACAAATTCTTTTGTCTGATTAACCTCATCTAAAACCTCATATTAGAAAACAAAAGGTAACTTAGAAAATTGCATACCGCTACCACTGTTTATTTTGAATCACTGTTAAATGCAGGAATATGTCCTGTCACAGAGATTGCAAATGAACTGCGTCAAAAAGTGAGATCAGTGGATTCCAAACAATTAGGAACTTACTATTGAATAGGTGTAGGTGAGTCTACAGGTGTCAGGGGCTGACTGCATACCTGACAGTTCTCCAAACTTTTTTATATAGAATATGTTTATTAAAGTTAATAAAAATTAGCTAATTTTGAAGCTTACATCCATATTTTTAAAACAGCAAAGCTGAGGTAACTATAACTTAAACTAACAAAATATTTGTTTGGGGAAGAGAATTTTATCACTAACTTTTTTTTTTAGAATTTCTAGTGCATGATAATAACAAAATCAGATTGACTTTTAGTCAACATTATAACCGATTTTAAATTCTCTACAGACAAATCCCTGTCCCCTCCTTCACTTCCTGCGCCCAGAGCTGACCTCTTCCACAGCCCAGCCCTTGGTATTTCACTGCACTGTAAAGTGGGTTGTTACAGATGTGGACATAGATCAGCAGTTCTCAACCTCAGCACTATTAACATTGGGGCTGGATAATTTTTTGTAGAATCAATAGTATTCACATGGATAGGATCAGGTAGGAAAAAGTCTGGTATGAAGCGACCACTACATATAGTAAATTTATCTGGCGGGGCTTCTAGCTTAGACCATGATACACATGGGGAGACAAAAGAGGAAAAGGGGTCAATGGCTCAGCCAACACATTCAGGTCAGTCAATCCTGGCAAAGGAAAGGGGTGATATCTTGTACCTAGAGCACCCTAAAGTCTAGTTGAATACCTAGGAGGTCACTGTGACCCTGACAAGCAGAGTTTCAGTGGAGTTTTAACAGGAGATTCCAAAGTGCAGTGCATTGAGGAATAACTGAAAAGTGAAGAAGCAGAACTAGCACTTTCAAGCACCTTGACTATGAGTTGGGAAAATAACAAGGCTTCTCTCTCTAACCCTAATCCTTACCAGAGAAAAGGCACTGAATTCCTTCAAGGAGAGGCTAAATGACCTGCTAAATTGAACTCCCCAGGCTATACACCTTATCTCTCTCTTGGTCTCCATGGACAAGTGACCCAAAAGATTTGCTACAAATTTCTTGCTCCTTGATGGTCACGTTCAAATTAAAAATGTTTCTCTGAACAGGCTTTTACACCATTCATTTCATTCTATCCCAAATCTCCATCTTTACATTTAAATATAACCGCTGCAAAATTTCCTTTAGCTATTATTCCGTCATTTACAAATCCATAAATTCCCAGGTATTTTGAAACCTGCTTCTCCCAGTCTATTAAGATCCATGAAGTTTGGTTTTTGCCTCAAAATATTTTGCTTCACTTTTTAAAAATTTCAATAATTTAAGAGAACTATCTTTTTAAGAGGTGTGTGTGTGGGAAATATATTTAAAATTAAAAAGCTTTTAATTTCTATGTCTAACAATGTTTCTGGAAACTTTGAGCATATGAAAAAGTCTTTAGACACTTTATTTATGAAATAGAGTGTTTTTTACTACCGTGCTTTTATTTACGTAATTTCCTCTGCTGGGAATTTTTTTCCTATTCTGCAGCTGCCTATTGAAGTGCCACCCTTCTTTCAAAATAGAACTCAAAAACCCTCCTCCTCTAGGAAGACTTCTAATCAAATCGCTCTCTCACTTCCCTATAATACTCTTTCTATGGCACTTAATATGGCTGGTCTTGATGTTAGAATTATTAAAGTTACTACTCTCTAAGTCCATGATGAACATGGACAAAGATAATGTCTTAAATCACTTTCTTAATCTCTTACTGAAACTAGCACAATGCTTTGCAAAATAGATGCTCAAAAATGTGAATTAAAGTGAATCAAAGCCAATCACTATACTGAAAATAAATCTGAATTGGGCTTTAATAATGTTTTCTGAACTTAGCTTTAAATTATTATAAGCTTTGTTGCATAATCTTGAGACTATCTTGGGATAATTGGCAAATAATTGAAAGAAATAAATCATATATATGAAGGGATTTATAGTTTATAAAGCGCAATAGTCCAGTAATTACTGAACAATGAATAAATAATTAGGTAGATGGGAAAGAATGGCATAGTGGTCATAAATTATTAATGTAATTTATACATCCATATCATACAGTTGTTATAAAACTGCCACCAGTGATTTTATTCAAGAGACTTACATTGCCCTCTTATTACCTCTATGACCTCAGGCATATTTGTTATTTGTAAGACATGAATCCCTCATATATACCATGTCTATCTCACAAAGTTACTGTTAAGATCAAATGAGATAATGGAAAATAACAGCAGTTTAAATTACTGAGAGGTAAATATTCATCAAGAACTCTACATTGTGTTTTCACTGAATCATCACAACAATCCTATGAGGTTGACTATCATTCCCATTTTTATAAATAAAGAACCCTGTCACAGAGAGCTTACATAATTTGCCCAAGGGCACAAAGCTATTAAGAGAGAGAATTAGAATTTGATATTAGATAGTCTGATTCTAGAGCCAAAACTGTTAGCCAAATGCTAAATTGCTAAGTAAGTGTCAGCCCCATCCCTTTAGATTTTGTAAAACTTGCCTATATAACATTAACTAGCTATTTCAAATTTTTAAGATCTAAAATTCCTAGAATGGAAACTTTCCTTTAGATTGCCTAGAGGTATAAAGTAACAAATCTAATCAAAACACTACATAAAAATTCAAATGAAACTTAGGCAAAAAATAAGTTGTTAGAGGATTGATTTAGTAAACATATTAGCCTAGTGACTTGCCAATTACCTGTCTCCTATACAGTAACTAGTTACACTATTTAGTATGTTATATATATAAAGCATTGAATCTTAAATAAATCCATTAGTGGTTCACTTAGAGGGTTTATTACTGTTTAGTAATTCATTTTAAATAAAAAATTGAAATCTGAGGGGTTAATCTTAGGCATTAAAGAAATATAAAACCTGATAGATCCATCCATTTTCCTTCTAATTCAGAAAATGCTGTCATAAGCCATTCACTTAGATTGTTTTCTTTAACATTCCAAGTTTCAATTGTAATGTGAAACTTCTGGAGAACAACACTGCCACCCAGGGGATAGAGGATTGAAAATGCAGAGCCAAAATAGCTGAAAAACTTAATGCAGGTGGTTCTTAGCTGGGATTGAAATACTCAGTCATGTTGCAATGTGTTCTGAGGTGAATCACTAATAATAGTTCAAGTACTAAACACTGTAAATGATGTGCTTAAAAAAATGACAGTTCCCAATAATAACTTCTCTTTCACCTACTCATTCAAGTAAGAGAAAGGCATAGCATTACAATCACCTTGTTATTATCAGCCCATAACTTTCTCTTTTTTTAAAACCACTTTATTGAAGAATGATACAGAAAGCTGTACATAATTAATAGATACAAGTTGATGACTTTGGAGATAAGTATACACTGTGAAACCATCACCACAATCTGTGCCACTAGTATGTCCATAACCTCCAAAAGTTTCCTCCCACACTCTTTGTTATTATTTTCTTGATGATAAAAATACTTAATAGGGGCTGGCTCCATGGCATAGTGGTTAAGATCATGCACTCCACTTCAGCGGGCTGGGGTTCACTGGTTCAGATCTCAGGCATGGACCTACACACCACTCATTAAGCCACGCTATGACAGCATCCCACATACAAAATAGAGGAAGACTGGCACAGATGTTAGCTCAAGGCCAATCTTCCTCACCAAAAGAAAAAAAAATTCACTTAATATAAGATCTATCCTCTTAGAAAATTTTTAAGTATAAAATAAAGTATCATTAACTATGGACACTATGCTGTACAGTAGATATCTAGGACTTATTCATCTTATATAACTGAAACTTTGTACCTTTTGACTAATAACTCCCCATTTTCCTCTCCCTCTGGCACCTGGCAACCACCATTCTACTCTTTGCTTTTGTGAGTTTGACTGCTTTAGATTTCTAATATAAGTGGTATCATGTAGTATTTGTCCTTCTGTGCTTGGCTTATTTCACTTAGCATGATGTACTCCAGGTTCATCCATACCGTCACAAATGGCAGAATTTCCTTCTTTTTTAAGGCTGAATAATATTCCACTGTTTGTGTATACTGCATTTTTCTCTATCCACTCTTCCCTCAGTGGACATTTAGGTTGCTTCTATGTCTTGGCTATTGTGAATAATGCTGAAATGAACATTGGGAATGCAGATATCTCTTCAGGATCCTGATTTCAATTCCTTTGGATATATACCCAGAAGTGAGATTGCTGGATCATATGGTATTCCATTTTTAAGTTTTTAAAGAACTTCCACACTTTTTGCCATAGTGGCCACATCAATTTACATTCCCACAAACAGTGTACAAGGGTTCCCTTTTCTCCACATCACCACCAATACCTGCTATCTTTTGTTTTTTGATTATAGGCATCCTAAGAGATGTGAGGTGATATCTCATCATGGTTTGGATTTGTGTTGTCTGCATGATTACTAATGTTGAACATTTTTTCATATACTTGTTGGCTATTCATGTGTCTTCTTTGGAGAAATGTCTATTCAGGTCCTTTGCCCATTTTTTACTTGGGTTGTTTTTTAGCTCTTGAGTTTGGGTTCCTTATATATTTTACCTTTATTACATTATTATATTACCTTACATTATATTACATTAATTTAAATCTTACATTTAAATATTTAATGCATTTTGAGTTGATTTTTGTGTATGGTGTAAGATAAGGATCTGATTCTATTCTTTTGAATGTAGATAACCAGTTTTTACAACACCATTTATTGAAGAGACTATCTTATCCCCAATAGTATTTCTGGCATCCTTGTAGAAAATCAGTTGACCTTATCTGTGCGGGTTATTTCTGAACTATTTATTCTCTTCCATTGGTATATAGGTTTGCTTTTATGCCATTACCATATGTTATGATTACTGTAGCTTTGTAATATATTTTGAAATCAGGAGTGTGATGTCTCCAGCTTTATTCTCCTTGTTCAAAATTGTTCTGGTTATTCAGGATCTTTTACGGGTCCATATGCATTTTAGGAGTTTTTTCTTCTGTTTAAAATGTCATTGGGATTTTGATAGGGAATGCACTGAACCTATAAATCACTTTTGGGTACTATAAACATTTTAACAATATTAATTTTTCCAATCCATGAACATGGGATGTCCTTCCATTTATTTGTGCCTGCTTTAATTTCTTTCATCAGTGTTTTATAGTTTTCAGTGTACAAGTTTTTCACCTTCTTGGTTACATTTATTATTAAGTATTTTGTTCTTTTTGATGCTATTGTAAATGGGATTGTTTTCTTAATTTCATTTTTGGATGGTTCATTGTAAGTGTATAGAAACACAATTTATTTTTGTTTATTGATTTTTTTATCTTGCAACTTTACTGAATGTGTGTATTAGTTCAAACAGTTTTTTGTGTGTGTTGGAGTCTTTAAGAGTTTTCTACATATCAGATCATATCATCTACAAACAGAAATAATTTTATTTCTTCTTTTCCAATTTGGATGACTTTTATTTCCTTTTCTTGCCAAATTTCTCTAGCTAGAACTTCCAGTTCAATAGGAGTGGTGAAAGTGAACATCCTTGCCTCATTCCTGATATTAAAGGAAAAGCTTTCAACTTTTCACCATTGAGTATGATGTTAGCTGTGGGCTTGTCATATATGGCCTTTATTATGTTTAAAGTACATTCCTTCTATACCCAATTTGTTGAGAGTTTTTATCATGAAAAGATGTTTAATTTCTCATTTTGTTCATGTATTGTTTTCCTGATTTCACTTGCTTTTATATCTCTGTTCTCTTTTTGCTCACTGAGCTTCTTTAAGATGATTATTTTGAATTCTTTGTCAGGCAGTTCATAGATCTCCACTTCTTTAGGGTTGGTTACTGGAGTTTTATTTTGTTCCTTTGATGGTGTCATGTTTCCCTGATTTTTCATGATCCTAGTAGCCATGCATTATCATCTGCACATTTGAAGATGCAGTCACCTCTAGTAGACTTTATAGACTGGTTTTAGCACCAGTCAGTCTCGCCAGAGATTCTGGGTAGGCCAATTGGCAGCGTCCACGGGCAGGATGGCTGGTGGGGTCTGTGGGCAGGCCAGCTGGTGGGGTCCACGGACAACTGGGCCCACTGTTGGGGTCTGCTGACAGGTAGGCCTGATGCTAAAGTCCATGTCTTTCTAACAGCTACAATAAAATTAGAACATATGTGGGGAAAATGCTTCGAGGGGAAAAATAATAGATCAAAGCCATAGAAATTGAAAAGACAAATGATAAAATTCATCAATCATTTCTACCCATAAAAAAACTGCTAGAAAAACAAGAAAACTACCTGAATTTTATTAAACTATTCACCATAAACACCAAATCTCATTTCAAATTGTGAAATGTTAAAGCCATTCCCATCAAAATCAGGAACAAACTAAGGATACTATCACCGCTATTACTTATTATTTCAGAAGTTCTAGCAAATGTAATAAGACAATATAATAAAATAATTGATATAAATACTGAAAAATAGATATAATTCTTTCTGATAATATGATTGTATACCTAGAAAATTCTCCTCCCTCAAAAAGAACAAAACATTTGGATAAGGACTACATAACAAATATGCCAAAAAAAAAAAAAATTCATAGCTTGTATCTATCCTGGCACTACCAGCTAATATAGGCAGAAATGAGAGAACATACACCATTCAAAATTGCAACAAAAACCATGAGAATATATTTTTAATTTTACTAGTTTTAAAAGTTTATACTAGTACATGTTACAAAATTTAAAAGATACAAAAAAGTACACGGTAGAAAGACTTTACCTATGTTCCTCAGCCACTGACTTCCCCTCCAGGGAACAAAGATGCTGTACAATCAAGTAAATGTGATGTGTGTATCTACATATCCTTCCTCCAAACACACACAAATAATAGCATACTATAGTGTAATGCCACTTGATTTACTCATTAAGCAATATGTTATAAAGAGCCTTCCGTTCCAGTAAATAAAGAGCTGATTACTCTTCTTAATGGATCCATTAATTTAATCAGTTATGTGTTGATGGACAGGTTGCCTCAAATCTTTTGTTATTATAAGCACTTAATAATGAATATCCTTATCTATGCATCATTAATTTGTACCAATATAACTGTAGCATATTTTTCTAGAAGTAGAATTGTTAGTTCAACAGTAAGTGTATTTATTTAACAGCTTTATTGAGGTATAATTGACACACAATAAACTGCACATAATTAAAGTGTATAGTTTGATATGTTTTGACATATGTATACAATGTGGTACCATGACAAAAATCAAGATAATTAACATATCAATCACTCCCAAAAGTTTCCTCATGACCTTTTGTAATTTCTCCCTCCCATCATTCCATCCTTCCTCCCCTATGTCCCCAGGCAATCAACGATCTACTTTTTGTCACTCTACATTAGTTTACACTTCCTAGAATTTTACATAAATGGAATAATACAGTATGTAGTCCTTTGGTCTGGATTCTCTCAGCATAATTATTTTGAAATTCATCCATATAATACTGTGTATCATTCTTTTTCATTTCTGGGTGGTGGTCCATTGTGTGTGTGTGTGTGGTCTGTGTGTGTCTGTGTACATCACAGTTTATTCCTTTGTTGAGTGGAAATCTGAGTTGTTTCTACATTTTGGCTAATACAAATACAGCTTCCCTTAAACAAGTCTATATGTGGACATGTGCTTCCGTTTCTTTATTGACCTAGGAGGGGAAAGCCTAGATCATATGGCTGGTGGATATACAATTTAAGAAATTATCAAACTCTTTCTAAAATGATTATACCATTTTATATTCCCACAAATGATGCTGGCGAGTTCCAGTTGCTCTCATCCTCACCAGCACTTGGTATGATCAGACTTTTTAACTATTCTAATAGGTGTGTAACGGTATCATATTGTGGTTTTAATTTACATTTCCCTGATGATTATGTGGAACATATTTTCATGTGCTTATTTGCTATCCACATATCTTTTTAGGTGAAGAATCTATTCAGATATTTTGTCTATTTTTTTAATTGCGTTGTTTGTTTACTTATTGATTTTGAAGAGTTCTTTATATACTCTAAATAAAAGTCTTTTATAAAATATTCTATTTGCAAAATTTTTCTCTCCATATGCGGCTTTTTATTCTCTTAACATTGTATTTTGAAGAGTAAAAGTTTTAGGTTGATTCAGTCCAGTTTATTAATATATTTTTATACGGATTCTGCTTTTGCTCTGCTATCCAAGAAATCTTTGCCTAACCCTCAGTCATAAAGCTTTTTGTCCCGTGTTTTATTCTGGAAGTTTTATAGTTTTAAGTTTTACATTTAGGTGTATGATCCACTTCAAGTTGTTTTTGTATTTGGTGTGAGATATGAGTCAAAGTTAATTTTTTTTCATATGGATAGCCAGTTGTTTCAGCACAGTTTTTGAAAAGATTGCTTTCCCTCACTGAAACTTTGTTAAAAATTAGTTGTCCGTATGTGTAGGTCTAATTCTCAATTCTATTCTGATTGCTAAACATGCATGAGTTTAGTTGTAATCTAGAAACATATGACTACAATTTTTGAAAGTGCTAAATGATAGAAATGACAGTCATCAGGCATGTTGGATAAGGAAAAGATTACTTTTGAGGTAATTTTCTTTTCTCAAAGAAAGTATGTGTTATGGACTGAATTGTGTTCCTCCAAAATCCATATATTGAAGCTCTTACCCCCAATGTGATGGTATTTGGAGATAAGGTCTTTAGGGAGGTAACTGAGGATAAAATGAAGTCATAAGGGTGGAGCCCTAATCTAATAGGATTGGTATCCTTATAAGAAGAGGAAGAGACACCAGGGAAGTCTCTCTGAGTGTACACATTGGAAAGGCCAAGTGAGGAGACAGCAAGAAGGCTGCCTCTGCAAGCCAGGAAGAGAATTCTTACCAGAAACAACCCTGAGAGTACCTTGATCTTGGATTTCTAGCCTCGAGAAATGTAAGAAAATAAATTTCTGTCATTTAATCCACCCAGTCTGTGGTATTTTGTTATGGCAGCCTGTGTAGATGAATACAATGGGATTTCAGAAACCTGAAGTTGGAAAACTTGAATCCCATTGTACATGCTTATGGATCCTTACTTCCACTAAAGTGAAACACTGTAATAAACAGGAAAAAGGTCTTACACTAGTTGCTTTTAATGATAATAGTTTAGTTGTTTCATATATCTGACAGCATTTAAAAGATCAGCCCTTCAGGAATAAAAGGGGGAGGTGCTGCTTTCTAGAAAACCTTGTGGCTGATTAATACAAATGCATTATTACTACTAGAAGAAATGTGCATTGCTTAATGAGAGCAGGTTAGCTCATCTCTCTACAGAATCAAAATAATTTTTGAGACTGTAGCATCAAAAGGTGGTGACAGATTGACATGTTCGTGATATATCAGGGACAATGAAAAATTACCAGTTGCTTTAAAAATGAATATCTAAGGTTGCTGAGAGCTTATAATGTAAAAGAACAGACAGTATACAACAAATTTCAAGTTAAAGTAGACTACTGTAAATAATATAAGAATGAATTGCTGATGAGAATAATCAACTTCTGTTGGGTGCTATGGAAAGGATTCTTAAAAAGAATGTATGGAATTTGACCTTGTCTTGAAGGGTAGTGCTTGAGAAAGCAGATCTGGCAGGGGAAGCATCAGAGGCAAAGGAGAGAGCTAGGGCTAAGAAAAGGCAGAAAGCAAGTGCTCAGCCTAAAGAGACTGTGGTGGCTAGAGAAACGAGATGTTGGAGAACAAGAGGGGTGGTCAAGAGAAAACACTACAGTGTCTTTAAGAGCTACAGACAAACTTCATATTAAGAATACACCTTCTGAAGCATGGAACCATAACAACACTTTTCTCTCAAATTAGGAGGCACACTTTCCACAAAGCTTTACATTTACCTTTAAGATGTCCTTTCTATGTATTTAAGTATGGAGTGCCTAGCGCCTACTACCCACCTGGGTTGGAAAAACCCCAGCACTCCAGGAGCTCTGCTTTAACAAGGGGAAGTAGATGAATAAAGAGACAATTACAATTCAGTGTATGATTTATTAACAGCAAAAACTACCTTTATGTGACACTAGTCAAACAGGAAGTCAGCTGTTAATCTATTTGTGCCCAAATCAAACATTAAACTAAAAGAATACCAACCCAAATACAAGTACAGAATCACAAGTTAAGAGCACAGGCTCTGGACAGGGCCATCCTCTTGGACAGAGGCTCAGACGTCGGGCTGGCTTAAATGTTCTTTCATCACAGTCTTGAAATTCTTAACAATTTTATGTGTGAATCTGAGTTTTGTAAGTGACGTCCAGTGTGACAATGAAACATGTCAAGGGCTTAGTCTCACATCATGTGTGGTCCTGCCTCCCATATCCTCCCAGTTGGGCTCCCTGGTTTCCCACTTTCCTGTCTCTGCCCAGCAACTGCTGCCATCTCGTTCTAGCACATGCACCCCTCCCAGAGTCCCAGCGCAGGGGTCCCAGGCACCTGACAGGGTCTGCACTAAACCCATCAGTATCCTTGTGCTTGAGGGAGCACCACATTAAATACCAAATGAAAAATATATGACAGGTCAAGAGGCACCATGGAAGCAAAGAAGAAACTTTGTCCTACTTTTTGAATGGGCGGGGTCTTGCATTTTCGTTTTGCAGTGGGCACCTCAGATTATGTAACCAGCAGTGGAGTCCTGTAGCAATGGTCGGCCTCAGCTGGGCAACTCTGGGCAAGACACTTGGCTCCTAGGAATTCAGTTTCCACATCTATAAAATAAGAATAATAGTTCCTATCTCATTGGATTTCTGTGATTATTTTGTAGATAATTCATGCAAAGCGTTTGCCCCAGCACTTCACCCATTTTAACGCTCAATACTACCAGGTGTTAACGATTAAGCAATATATTATCTAACTCAGACTCACTCCTTCAAGTGTCCTTTGCCTGCAGGTTAATACTTCTAAACAGCGCTTCCCACACGCAGCAGCAAACGAGCGTCCTGGTTCATTGCTAAATTTAAACCTTTTTACAGCGAGGAGAAAAATATGTCCACGCCTGCGCTATAATGAGAGCTGGAACAAAAAGCTATATCTAATAAGGCAGCCTTGTTAGAAGAGTAGGCATCTTTACAAACACTAGATAAAAATTCGGGTCAAAAATTAGTCACTCAAGTGACCCTTCTTAAAAACTCTTTCACCCAAATTGGAACACAAAAACCAAGGTCCTTACAAACGCAGGCCTCGTCTGCAAACGAACGTAATAAAACCAGTATCCTGAAACACCTCTAAACGCGGCAACAACTTCCAGACCGCCCTCCGGGCCACGCGCCAGTGTCCGGTTTCCATAGGAACGCACAATTCCGGCGCATAGCCCTCTGCTCCGGAAGTTGTTCTCCCTCAGTTCCATTCTTGCCCTCAAAGAGTCGGTGTCGAGCAGACGGCGAGTGAGTTTTGGATAGAAGAGCCTGCCGTAGAGGGGCGTGGCGGCGCAGCCGCGATCTGCATGACGCAGTTCACGTGCCGGCAGCTGCGGATCCTCCTTCTGGACCTACCATGGCTCAGCCCGGGACTCTGAACCTCAATAACGAGGTGAGCGCCGAGGTCTGGGAACCTGGGGGGCTGCCTTTTTAGGGTTCTCGGAACGGCTCCTCTGCGTCTTGGTGATGGGCGCGTGGGCTGGCCGGGGGTGAGGGTAGGGAGTGCGGCTGGAGGAGGATTTGGATGGGCCCCGACGGGTTTCCCGGAACTCCGAGCACGACGACGGTAACTCCCCTTCACGGTTCCTAGGTGACTCGAGCAAGGGACATGTCTCTGGCCCTCAGGCCTCATAAATTTTTATCTGTGGGACTTTGGGAATATCATTTAAACTCTGTATTCAGTGTCCTCGTTTGTAAAAGGAAGCTCACGGTAGTACTTTTCTCACAAGGTTGTTGTAAGAATTACATTAATTGGAATATATAAACTGCACAGTGCCGAACAGTTAATAAACTTTCATTGTGCCTTATTTGCCTTTTATTGAAGGGGAGGGATTGAGAACTGGAGCTTTTCCTAAGAAATTGCCCATCCTGAATGAGACCGTATCGTTTGTAAGGATATATTTTATTTCTTCCTCTAGCTACTGTCCCATTTCTCTCCTTCCATTTACAGCAAAACTTTAAGAAAGAACTGGATATACTTGCTGTCCCCAGTTCCCCTTCTCTCGTTCTCTCTTAATCCAGTTTTAAATCAGGTATTTGCCCTCATCACCTCCACCAGAATGTGTCAGTGTCACCAGGCTACCATGTCTGCCACTGTCTCCTGTCCAGTTTCTGCTTCTATTCAAGAAAGTCATAAGTCCTCTGAAGACTTCAAGTAAGCTGGAAAAGCAAGGATCAAATGAGGACCTCACAGCTACAGCAAAGGAAGTTCTTTATCCTCTTTATTCAGGGGATATATGTGTCTGCTATGAGCAAGTCACTGTTATGTTACACAATTGTGTAAGGCATACTTTTTATTTTCAAGCAACATATACTCAGGTAGGGCGGGGTAAGCAACACCCACTTAGGATGCAGAATAATGCCCAGAAAAACAAGTAGTGTGGAGAATGAAGTGAGTGATGTTTGTTCTTGGCCTTTAAGGATCTTACACAGGAATTGTAGTCAGTAATTCAGTGAAGGGGAAGAAAGCATTCTAGATAGAGGGACCAATATAAGCAGGGAGGAGATGGTAATAGGAAACCGCTTGGATGGTATGGGGATAGATAACTCTGCATTGATGAGAACTTGTGGGATGAAGTAGAAAATAAAACTGAAATATATTATCGTTTTGCTGCCTGGTTAATAAGTCTGGATTTCACTTGTCAGTGGAGTACAGGATATATTGAAGAGGGAAACTCTGAAGGCATTTAGTTTATATTCATAAACATACATTAAGCTTGTGCTAGTTCCAGAAAACATTTGGTGGACTTCTTTTCAATTAGCTTACCTCTGAGGCATGAAAGACCTTAGGGTGATGTACCTCGGAATTTGCTGGAAATACTAGTGAGCTTCCTGTTCAATTTTGAAATTACTTTGAGAATAGTAAATGACATTAGGGCGTCTTCAATTAAGGCTCTTTTTCCTCTTAGCTAATTTCCAGGCCTCCTCAAAACAGTTCAGATTTGACCTTTAGGAAGTCTTCACTGATTCACCTCAGTCTGGGCTAGGTGTGTATTCTTTGTCCAACCAGAGTGCTTCCTACTCTAGAAACAGTTGTTTACCTGTTTCTTTTTTGTGTGTATGTCTATCACCTACAACATATGTGCTGTATAAATGTTTGCTGGATGACTAAATGAACTTATCAAATTAGGAAGTATATACATTCCACACTAAAGTAGATATTATATTTAATATGAAAGTGGGGAAAATAAGATAGAAAAAAAGTGGAGGTGATGGAAGGTGTTATAATTTAAAATTAATGGGAGAAAAACTACAAGGGGAAAAACAAATATTGATTTGTTTACGTAGAAATGGGAAACCCCAAGAAAAATAGAGGACAACCAATTGGAAAAAAAATACAGCAAATATGACAGATAAATGGCTAATGCTATTGCTATAAAATAGCTCATGGAAATTAACAAAAACAATTTCATAGAAAATTGGTAAAAGAGATAAATTAACAACTTCAAGAAAAAATATATCTGAAAAAGTTCAAATTCACTATTATCTTTCAGATCTTTCCATTACTTTTCCATCATGACCCCTATCCTAGTCCAAGTTATATCTCCCACCAAAACTACTCTATTAGCCTCCCAACTACTCACCTTGACTACTCTCCCTCTAATCTGATCTCCATAGTGCAGCTGGCATGCACTCTTCAAAGCATAAATTTAATCATGTATCTAATCATGTATCTCCCTTGCGTGAAATCTATTTGGTGGCTCTCTGTTGATCTAGGTAAAGACTAGTCTAAACAAGGCCAATCTCACCACCTTCTGTTATGCCATAACCCCGCTCAGTCTGTGAGCACCGTTGACATCTCCTTTTTAGCAGTCGTAATAGTTGCTTAGTGTATATGTATGTGACTGTGAGAGAGATTTCTTATCCCATCCACCTGACTTTAAGTTTTTGCTCACCATCATATCCTCAGTACCTGTCTGTTGAATGAATAACTTGAGGCATCATTTTTATGATCCTTAATATCTTAAATTAGCTCTTCTTAACTGAGATTCAGGAATGTATTTCAGGGGTCCTATAACTGCCAGAAATTATATGTAAATTGGTGTTTGTATGTCTGTCTCTGGGAGGAAAAGAGTCCATAGGTTTCATCAGATTCACAAACGTTTATAAATCTCTAGTATTGTCTTTGGGATATTGGAATTCATATGTATGTTTTTTGGTTTTTTGGGTTTTTTTTGCTGAGGAAGATTGGCCCTGAGCTAACATCTTGCTCTATGTGCTCATCTTCCTCTATTTTTTATGCGAGATGCCTGCCACAGCATGGCTTGATAAGCAGTGCGCGGGTCCGCACCTGGGATCCGAACCTGTAGACCCTGGGCTTCCAAAGCAGAGCACGCGAACTTAACCACTATGCCACCGGGCCGACTCCTATGTGTAATTTTTAGTTATAGCTTTTTCTTTTAAAAAGTTATGTGGCCATCTAATTTATAGTATGTTTAATTTCCCAAAATGTCTTTTGTGAAAATAAAAGCCTGCCTGCAGAGGCACTTATTATGCTAACTTTCAGTGTCTTCTACCCTTAATAATTCTATTCTTTTCAAAAATTTTCCAAGGACAAGAGCTAACTTTTATAAAACACTTCCTGATTCTAGGTTCTTAAAATACATTTATTCCTCTGAAGTAATGTAAAATTTTACCTTTACTTTTTTTAAATTATCACTTTTTGCTTCATTTTATGATTATTTATTGCATATTTTATCTTCACCAGTACATTATGTGGACTTTGAAGTGACAATATTTAACTGACTTGTAGCAACTTCCCTAACCTCTAGCTTAGTACCTGTCTACAGGTAATAATAAGTAAATATTCGTTGGGCAGATGAAAGTGTGGATAGCTCAGCTTGAGTCACCTAATGTTCAAATGAGAGGGGCAAATCTCCTGAATGTAGACTTTTTTCCTCCATTTCTGGTAAAACCAGAGAAAGGATGCACAGTTGAAAACAACAGTGCCGGAGCATTTAGTGAGTAAAGAATTTGTAAAACTGGAGCTGGGTTTGCTCCAGTCAGCTGTTTCTTTGGGCAGTGGTGATAAGTAAAATCAGAATTAGGAGGTGAAACAATCTGATTGGGTTCTTTAATTTTATGTAAAACTGACGGTATTTTATTCTTGATAGCAAATTACCAAGAAGCCCGTTAGAAAATTGCTTTCTGTTTCCTATAAGATAGTAAAGGTAGAAACTGAAGTGCCAGAGAACAAAATAATTTGCCTCCACATATTGTAGAAGCTAAAAATTTCAAGAACTATATTTGAATGTGCTTTTGAAGTTGCAAAGTTCCTTTTTCATAACTGAATGTGTAGTACTTTTTATAATTTTTATTGGAATAGTAAATCAGAGTCCATCCATAAGAAGAGAACCATTTTCTGTTTGGTTGTCAAACTATACTGGGAAGTTTTGCTAGGTGGCAGCATATGCTCAATAATGAATGATTACGTTGTAGGTAATCGCCAAGCACTCTAGAATTTTTAAATTGTTAGTCATCAGAAATGAAAAAAGTATAATTTAACAATAACTTATCATCCAAATGGCCAAATTACAAGTCCTTTGTATAAAACTATATTTAATTTTGTTAACTATAAAATAGTTCAGACGTATGAAAAATGATATAACAAATATCCTTATAGTTTATTTCCTGTATTAGTAAATGTCAACATTTTGCCATATTGTAATGCATAACCCACCTTCTTTTCTATCTCAGAAGTAATGGTTACTCTTTCAGTGTGTTATTTTCTCATCCCTATTTTTCATAATTTTAATAACATATATACCCATATTTATACCCAGTGTATGGTATTGTATATACATATATTTTTTTTTGGTGAGGGAGATCGGCCCTGAGCTAACATCCATTGCCAATCCTCCTCTTTTTCCTGAGGAAGAATAGCCCTGAGCTAACATCTGTACCCATCTTCCTCCATTTTGAATATGGGACACTACCACAGCATGGCCTGATGAGCGGTGCATAGGTCCGTGCCCGGGATCCAAACCTGCGAACTCCGGGCCAGTGAAGTGGAGCGCGTGAACTTAACCACTACGCCACCAGACTGGTCCCATATTATATATTTTTAAACTTTGCGTGTATGGTATCTACTGTATAAATGCAGTATCATACCTCAGACGTCATTGTAAAAGTTACTTTTTTCACTAAATATTATTTTCAAGGTTTATCCATGATAATACATGCAGATTTCCTGCATTGATTTAAAATACCACATTGCTTATGCTTTTTTTGTATATCATATTTTATCTCTTATGCAGCGTTTTGTAAGAATGCTGCAATGAATAGTCTTGTCCACAGCCTTTTCCTATTGTTGGAGGTGTGTCTTCTGGATAGATTCCTAGAAGTAGGATTTTTGTTCAGTGTTGCCAAAGTTTCCTCCAGAAGGAGTATACCAATCTGCATTCCTTCCGGCAGTGTATGAGAGTGCCTGTTTCCTCACAGACTGGTGAACAGAACATGTTGTCATATTTTTTTGTGTTTGCCAATCTGATAGATGAGTAATGAATAGCCAAAAGTTTTAATGTAGTCTAAGAAACACAGATATACTCAGATTTTTCTTAGCACTGCAAGCTCCCCTACAACAATACTAGCTCTTGGAATAATTGTTTTCTAATAACGGTGGGGTTTTGTTACAGATTAATTCAAAAGCATGCCAAAGTCAGTTCATTACCAAAAAAGAATGGCTAGTTGACTGGCTAGTAGATAGCCAACTAAGAGTCAATTCAAAGTTGCATTTACTTTTGTCTGTGGACCACAGTTTGCTCTCAGCTTTGTAGATCACAAACTTGTTATCATCGTCACCCCGAATGTATAGCTTATTCTCTCAAAAGCAAATTCACACTAACCATAGCTTATAAGAGACTCTATAAATGAGAAAGCTAGTTTATTAAGAAATATATCTAATGTAGATTGTAATGCTCACGTTGTAAAACGTTCTTTTCCTGTCTACTAATCTACATCGGCTGCTGGGAATGTAGAACTACAGAAAGGGATTTTACTTGCATGATTCAGTGTTGGGCTATGATACATCTGTCCCCATAATTGAGTTATTCCAGTACAAATTGGATTTCTCAAGTCTCTGAGCTGGGGAACCCTTCTTGGGAATCTCCTTGAGTTGGACACTGCCAGCTTTTGCTCTTGGTGGTTCCCTTTCCTCTGTTTATGTTGACTCTTCCCCATATGTTCACATGGTCTTTTTCCAAGCTGGTACTGTATATTAGCTTTCCACTTAATTTATTTACAATCATATTTTTGTGTTGTCTACCCAAAAGGTGATCCAGGTTATATTACTCTATTCAGATTTTACCAGGTTAACTGAGGGTATCTGTATGCCTAGGTTCTAGATGATACCTCACTTTCAGCACATGTATTGCGTGTGGGGGGGTGTGTGTGTGTGTGTAAATCTTAACTCTTCTTCTGTTGCTTTCACAGATTATAGTAAATGCATTCTTTTGCTGTTTGGAAGCACTCGGCTTGCGCTTGTCAGTCTTGATGATAATGACACATATTTGTCCTTCAAATTCTGTCTTCAAAGTCTTTCCTTCCACTTCTCTTTCATTTTGTATTTTTTTGTCAACACATATTGTTTTCATTATTATGCCTGTATTTTCTCCTTGCTCACTTTATTGTTTTTCCTTCTTTTTCTCTCGAACAATATCATAGTCTTTTCACATTTCTAACAAAAATAGTTCTATTTGCTTTTGGTTGGAGAATTTACTGAAGTGTATTGCTATTAAGTAGTACATTGACCTTTTAACAATATTGGGTGTTTTAGGCCTATTTGTTGACATCTGGTTTATCTGTCAACCAACTTCATAATTCCTGGGTGACAAATGAATAGGCAACCTTTTAAATCCTAACTAAAAGAATATTATTAGTAGCTGTTCATCAGTTTTGGAAGAACAAATTTAAATGCTTAGAGAAAGCTAAGTGCTTGGGGTGGGCAATGGTGAGAAAAATAACATTATAATTTCACTTTTATATAAAGTGAGTATACTTATGTTTTTAATATACTAAACTTACCAAATTTTCCACTGCATGTACACAAATACTGAAAAAGTTAATAAGCTAGAAAAGCATTTTTTGGCATTGGCATGAAACTAAGTACACAAAGCATTCCCTTTGCTTTTAAAATTCCCTTATGCAGTAATGACAAACATAGTACTTCTTAAATTGGAATTTTAAAATTGGAGTCTCATTTTCCCATGATTGGAATGTAACTGAGGACTGACTTCTCAGTGCAGTTTATTAGTTAAGTTTGGTTAACAGCAGTTAGCAAATGCTATATAATCATCTCATGCTCCAGCAGGGTACAGCAATTAGAAACATTTGTTAATATATTTTAATGCATAATTTATCCTTTGCTATTAATTTATTTTTTGAATGACTTTTAAAAATGTATTATAAACCCTTATTAAGCTGCTTATGAAATGGCTTTTCATTTATGCAAGTGTGATTTTTTTCTAAATGGATCTAACTTTGAAACAAATTTCAAAGAGGTTAACATAATTAGTGGGAGAGAAACCTAATTACTCTGCCATCTGTTAATGTATTATATATTTGAAACCGAATGAACAAGTGAGTATTGCTACCTTTCTGGTCATTTATTTAACAAATATTTATTGAACAGTTACTGTATGCTATCCTCTATTTTAGGTTTTAAGATTCAATGTTGAGTAAAACTAGATAACGACCTTCATGGAATTTATAACCTACTGGGAGAAAGACACGTTAAACATAATCAGATTAAAAGTAAAGTATTAAACTTAAAATAGTGGTCGTGATAAGTTCTAGAAGCACTCTAAGTGCTTGTAAAGGAGAATTTTGACCCTCTCAGGGAGGTCAAGAAAGACTCTACTGAGAAATGACAATTGAGCCAAAATCAGAAGGATAAGAAGATGTTAACAAATTAATGTGGGGAGAAGGAGCATTCCTATCAGAGGAAACAGCAGGTGTAAAGACTTGGTGGTAGATATGAGCATGGTGAAGATTAAGGACTAAAAGAAGGCCCATGTGGCTATCCTAAGAGCAATTAGAAACCATTGAAGAGAGTTAAGATGTGACATCAAATCTGTGTGTTAAAAATGAATTCTAACTAAGATGTGTATAACTCATTGGAGAGGGGCAAGAAGGGATGTAGAGGGGCTGGCCCCATGGCATAGTGGTTGGGTTCAGCATGCTCCACTTCAGCGGCCTGGGTTCACAGGTTAGGATCCCAGGCGTGGACCTACACCACTCATCAGCCATGCTGTGGTGGCGACCCACGTACAAAATAAAGGAAGACTGGCACATGTGTTAGCTCAGGGCTAATCTTCCTCAAGCAAAAAAGAAAGAAGATTGGACACAGATGTTAGCTCAGGGTGACTCTTCCTCAGCAAAAAAAAAAAAAAGAATGGATGTAGAGAAACCAGTTACCAGTAACTCTGCCAAGAGAACTAGGAGGTCAAGATAGAAAAAAAGTGGTACAATTTGAAAGATAATTAGGAGGACTTGGTAATAGATTATTGTGAGGGATTTAGAAAAGAGAGCTACCTATATTGACTCTAGGTTTATAAGTGAAATGATTGTTCCCTTCCCTGAAATATGAAACACCAAAAAAGGGATCCAGTTGGATGTGAAGAATGTGAATTCAAGTGTGAGTAGGAGGTGATTTTAAGCATACTGAAAAGAAATGTCAAGTAGGCAGTTGCACACTTTGGTCTGGAGCTAAAGATCTCAGTTGAAGGTAGAAATTTTTTAGTCATCCTTGTTTAGGTGGCAAATTAAAATAATATACACACATAAGATCACTTAGAACTAAAAAGTATATTGTGAAAAAAAGAGCTGGCCTAGGACTGCCTCTTGAACTCTATAACGTTTCATGACTGATTAGAGACGGTTGAGCCTTCAAAGAAGACCAACATGGAGTGACTAGACAGGAAGGAGGAAAACCAAGAGAGTTTTCTCATGGAAGCCAAGGGAAAAGTGTTTCAAGAAGAAGTGGTCAACAGTGTCAGATGTTGCTGAGATTTCAAGTAAAATCAAGTCTGAAAAATTCCTGTTGGATTCAATTATTTAGAAATAATTGGTGTTCTTTGTGACAGCATTTAGTGGACTGATAGGAATGTAAATCAAACTGGGATTGTGTGACACACAGAAATGGAGATAGTGAGTAGGAACATTTCTAAAAGCTTGGCTCTGAGGCAGCTGGAGAGAGAGTGCTCCTAGTGAACTTTGTAGTAAGGATGTTTTGTTTGTCTTGTCAATGAAAATGACTCAAGCGTGATTAAAAACCAATAAGAAACATCCATTTAAAAGATTGACAATGCTAGGGTAAAAGAATAGTGTATAGAAAGGATTCTAAAAAGGCAGAAAATCATGGGATCCAAAACATAGTTGAAAGATTAACCTCAGATATGTGTAGGGGTATTTCTTATATTGTAACTTTATTAATAGAGGAAGATGGGTGATGTAAGTAAATTTGTATTCCTGGTAGTAAAAAGATGATGGTTCCCATCTGATTATTTTTGTTTTATTTTTTTATTTTCTCCATGAAATTGAAAAAGAGAAAGGAAGAGGAAGAGGAGGTCAGATGTTTTAGGAAAGCAGACAAAGGTTTAAAATAGTCATTGTACAGTGAATGGACCAAAAAAATATGGGTAGGATTGCTAGGAAGTGTAGGGACCCACTTGAGATTAGTTATGATGAATTTGTAGTAAATAGAATGTCTCAGGTATTTCCTGGCTATTGGGGTGCTGCGATAAAGAATGTTGTTTTCATCCAGGGTTAACTAGAGGGATTGCTAACCAGAACGTTAGGGGAGTTTAAGGTATTGAGACAAGTGTTGATCATGTACTAAAACTGAATAAGAGGAGGAAAATTAAAAGAAAAGTATAGGGGTCAGTGAACTGGTGGTCCCAGTGAAGTCAAAGATGATTGTAGTGGGTGGAGTTGAACAAGCAAGCTGATAGAAATTGTGATCTCAGTGTAGAGTATTTGAATTAATGGTTTTAGAAATGGAATCGTTGTGAGTGATGACAAGGACTATGGTGTGACCATGAAAGTGAGTGGCTGAGATGGAATAGATTAGGTCATTAGAAAAAAGGAAGTCAAGAAGTGAGGATATAGTATCAGATGTGTTATTTAGGCAGACATCTACGTCCCCCAGAATGATGGCAAACCTTAGGGTGGAAAGAAATTCTAAGTTGGTTGCCATATCTTCAGTGAATAAGGGAGTGAATGATATTAATGGAGGGTAGGAGAAGGTGTTACAGCCAAATGCAAGAGCCTTGAAGAAACAGGATGCTGATATTGTTATTTTGGCAAAAAGAATTTGAGGGATTGTGTGTGCCAGGCACTCATGGAAGGCACAGAAGACACTATGTAAATATTGCAAGGCCCCTGCCCTCTAGGAACTCACAGACTATAGAAAAAGACAGCTACATGAGCAATTAGAGACAGTACAGTGAGATAGATGCTACCTACAAAGCATAGTGGGAACCCTTAGGATGGAGTGTTATCTCTAACTGAAGAAGTCATTGAAAGTTTCATAGGAAAGATTATATCTGAACTGAATTGTATGTAGTTCCTAAAGTGGAGAAGGAGAACAAGGACATTACAGGAGGAATTATAAGATGTATGACTCCTAATAATGATAGGCAAAACATAAACTTAACCATGAGAGACATCATAATCATGGCAGCATGAGAAGAGTTCTTTGTCTCTCCCCTTCAATCTACAGCAAGTAAAACATCCATAACATGACAAAGACTACATTGCCCAACACACTAGGACTCTGGAGAGATCCACACAATGATACTTATGAAGGTGGGTAGATTGTAGCACACAGAAGAGACTAAACGGGAGAGGAGCAAAGGCAGTGCCCAGGACCCTGAACCTCAGGCTGCAGTGGCTGACCCAGCCGCCCCAGCCTCAGAGAACCCAGTGTGCAGCAGCTGACTTTGTGTGTGTGTGCAACTCCAGCCAGCCACCCAGCCGGAGCAGCACCTGCAGCCACAGGGAGCAGAGCAGCAGGGGAAGTGGGGCCCCATGGCCACAGCTCAGAGCCTGTTAGCAGCAGCAGAGACATGCACGGAACTCTTAACATTCCAACCACAGCAGCGCCTGTGACCACAGGGTAATGGGCAACAGCAGAGGCAGTGCCCTGTGACCCTGGCGCCCTCCCCACCCAGCTCCTTCCCGCCACCACAGCAGTGGAGCTTCTGACCCAGGTGATTCTGGACACTGGAGGCGTTAGCCATTCCTGTGGGCCCGGCGGCAAAGCCAGAAACTGCAGAGACTCTAACAACAGCAAAGCGTCAGTGATCCCCAGAGGCACAGGTGACAGTGATGAGACTTGATGGAAAGTAGAATGTGCAGACCCTCAAATATAGCCAGAGGCAGCTCAGGTAAGAGAAACCAAAAGCTAGCGCTATAGTGCCACCCACTGAAAAACAAAAGGCCTTTAATCTTCAAACTTCATAAAATTTATATGGAACAGCAAAGGACCTCGCATAGCCAAAGCAGTTCTGAGAAAAAAGAACAAAGCTGGAGGTATCACACTCCTTGATATCAAAGTATACTACAAAGCTATAGTAATCCAAACAGCACAGTACTGGCAGAAGAACAGACACACAGGTCAGTGAAACAGAACTGAGAGCCCAGAAATATACCCACACATTTATGGACAGCTAATTTCCAACAAAGGAACCAAGAAATTCAATGGAGAAAGGAAAGTCTCTTCAGTAAATGGTGTTGAGAAAACATGTTGAGAAACTTCAGCTACATGCTGAAGAATGAAAGTAGACCACTGTCTTCACCGTACTCAAAATTAACTCAAAATGGACTACAGACTTGAATGTAAGAATCAAACCATAAAACTGGATGAAAACATAGACAGTACACCCTTTCACATTGGTCTTAGCAGCATGTTTTTGGATATGTCTTCTTAGGCAAGAGAAACAGAAAAAATAAACAAATGAGACTACATCAAACAAAAGCTTTGGCACAGCCAAGGAAGTCATCAACAAAATGAAAAGACAACCTCCTGATTGGGAGGAAATATATGCAAATCATATATCTGATAAAAAGTTAATACCCAAATATGTGAAGAATTCATACAACTTAACAACAAAAAAACAAGCCTGTTAAATGGACAGAGGATCTGAACATTTTTCCCAAGAAGATAAACAGGTGGCCAACAGGCACATGAAAAGCTAATTAGTTCACTAATTATTAGGGAAATGCAAATCAAAACCGCAGTGAAATATCACCTCACGCCTGTCAGAATGGCTATCATTAAAAAGACAAGAAATAAGTGTTGGGGAGGATGTGGAGAAAAGGGAACCCTCATACACTGCTGGTAGGAATGTAAGTTGGTATAGCCACTGTGGAAAACGGTATGGAGATTCCTCAAAAAATTAAGACTAGAACTACCATACGATCCAGCTATTCCACTCCTGGATATTTATCCAAAGAACACGAAAGCACTAATTCGAAAAGATGGGTACCCCTCTGTTCATTGCAGCTTTGTTCACAATAGCCAAGACTTGGAAACAACCTAAGTGCCTACTGACAGATGAAGAGATAAAGATGTGGTGTATATATACAATGGAATACTGCTCAGCCATAAAAAAAGATGAAATCTTGCCATATGTGACAACATGGATAGATCTTGAGAGTATTATGCTAAGCAAAGCAAGTCAGACAGAGAAAGCCAGATACCATATGATTTCACTCATACGTGAAAGATAACAACAACAAAAAAAAACAAACATAGATACAGAGAACAGACTGGTGGTTACCCCAGGGCAAGGGAGGTAGGCGGCAGGTGAAAGGGGTAAAGGGAGTCATTTGTAAGGTGATGGATGGAAACTAGAGTCTTGGTGGTGAACACAATGTAGTCTAAATAGAAGCCAAAATATGATGTGCACCTGAAATTTATATAATGTTATAAACCAGTTACCTCAATAAAAAAAAAATAAAATGATAGCATCCCATTGTACTAAGTACTGTTATAACGTAGTTCTTCATCATTAGAATATTTCCATCTCCTGGCCAGTAGTTCTATTTTTTTGTTTTTAGAGTTCAGTATTGTTCTCCACTGGGTTGATTTAAAGCTTGTATCTGCGTGTGTGTGCGCGCGCCTGCATGTGTACACATAATGTGCCATTGTGTTTTTGGTGTTTCTTTTAAAATTATGCTTGAAATAATTTAATACTAAAAATAAATGCAAGGGGTCTTCTATAAATAATTAAAATATAATCACTTTCACACATTTGCTTTCGTTAATATAAACACTCGTTCGATAAATTAAATTCCTACCATTAGGGATGAGGCTTTGTTTTAAATTACAAGGATACAAAGATGAATATGATGGTCTCTGATCTCAGGGAACTCACGGTTTATTATGTTCCAAGCCCAACCAGATATAAGTGTAATATTAAAATACTAATCACTGGAAATGCTGTGACTTTTTAAAAAATCATAACTTGTTTCTCTTAAGTCCTCAGACACATTTTTAGAATGTTGATTTATTCCTTCACTGATATCGAAGAAGTTTGATTTCATCAAACTATGAATATAATTAAACAAAAATTTTATTAAAGTAGTAGACTTAGTCTATAGTTATTAAAACTCAAAATAAAGTATGTTTCTTCTTGAATTAAGAGCCTTTCTAATTTTGGCTTTATTCCTCAAAGGTGGTCAAGATGAGAAAAGAAGTGAAGAGAATCCGAGTTTTGGTTATCCGAAAACTTGTCAGGAGTGTTGGCAGACTGAAGTCAAAAAAGTTAGTCATTTAAAGTAATGGTCCTGTGACTAATAAAATGTCAAAAGTTGTTTTTGTTCAATATTTACAAAATTTGAGGGTGGGACCTAGAGGAATGATTAAATATCTTCCTCATACATGCAGTGCTTTGTTTTATATCCTCAGAGAGGATCTGAGTGAGATAAAATGTGCTGTGTCAGCCTGTCCTGTACAGTTTGGACCATATTCGCTTAAGATACATGATGAGTTCTTTTGCTGTTTTTTCGAAACTCTCCTTTTGGCCTTTTCAGAATGAAAGTTCTTGGGGGTTATTTATGCATTTTATGTTATTAGAAGTTATTTTATGATTTTGAAACTGGCATACCTCATCTTACTGTGTTTCGCTTTATTGTGCTTTGCAGATATTGCATTTTTATAAGACCCTCTACCAGCAAAAAGATTACGATTTTTACTCAGATGATGGTTAGCATTTTTTAACAATAAAGTATTTTTTACTTAAGTTATGTACGTGGTTTTTTTTGGACATAATGCTACCATACGCTTAATAGACTACAGTGTAGTGTAAACATTAACTTTTTTTTTCTTTAATAATTTTTCTTTATTTATTTATTTTCCCCCAAAGCCCCAGTAGATAGTTGTATGTCATAGCTGCACATCCTTCTAGTTGCTGTATGTGGGACGCGGCCTCAGCATGTCTGGAGAAGCGGTTCGTCGGTGCGCGCCCGGGATCCAACCCCGGGCCGCCAGCAGCGGGTTGCGCGCACTTAACCGCTAAGCCACGGGGCCGGCCCCAACATTAACTTTTATATGCACTGGGAAACCAAAAATTTCACGTGTCTTGCTTTATTTCGATATTCGCTTTATTGCGGTGATCTGGAACTGAATCCCCAATATCTCCGAGGTATGCCCTGTATAGTTTAACAAATCTACTAATACCTTGAATCGATTATGAAGATTTTATATCACTTTATTCCTTGAATTGCTAATTAATTTGAAATCATCAGTACCTTCTGGAAATGTTTATCCAAACATTGTGTTCCATCCCAATTTTTTTTAAAAAATAATATTTTGTATTTTCAGTGTGACTAGTATTACAAAAAAAGTATGTTATTTGTAGTTCTTATGCTTTAAGTATGAATGCTTACAGTCTTCAAATGTGTTTTGTTCCTGATTAATTTCTTGTTCTTTTTTTCATAAATGTTTCAGAAGATAGCCCTCCTCTGATATAATCTGATATTTAATATCTTTATATATTTCTTTAATTGCAGGGAATAAATTTTTATTTAGTAAAATTATATCCAACCTTTAATTGTAGCTTATAAAATTTCTTTTACATTAAATACAATGTGCTATTAACTCATTGATTAAAAAGTATTATTTGGCCTTCCAATTAAGCAAGTAGAAGGCAAACTGTCTATCAGTGGTAATAGTCATTAATATAATGCCAGGATTATGCTTATTTTTCCAAAAACTGGGGTTTGTTGATGGAATCTGGGTATGTGTTGGGTGGGGATGGGGAGGGCAACACATTGTTTGTTAGAGATTTATTATGCTTTTCCCAAAGAAATGAAGAGGCTTTTCATTATAATATGAGTCTAAAATAAATGCTTTTCCTGGTTACGTATGGTAATGTATTTTTTGCAGGGGCAATGAAGATGCACTGTTAAAAAACCAAAGACGAGCACAAAGATTGCTTGAAGAAATCCATGCCATGAAGGTAAAGACTTGTGTGCTTGTGTATATGTGTGTGTTTCTGTGTCTCCTGTCAACCTGCGTTTTGTGTGTGTGTGTGTGTGTGTGGTGTTACTTATTTGAATATTGCAAGTGACTAAAACTTATTTGTATGGGTCTATTTGATGAAGAATGTTGCACATTTAGAAAATTGTAATATGTTTAAGCTTGCATTTTTCCATGCTTTTTACTGAATTTGTTAAAGTACTAGACTAATTTGAGTCAAAACTATGCCAAACTTAACTCATCTGTGTTTAATAATGCCTTATGCCTAAGGTTTTTATTTTTACTGTAACTTTAGGCGTGAAGTCGAATTTAAGTTCAAGAATTAAAGTTCAAGAATTAAAGTGTTCATGCCATTTGGTAATGTGAATGGCAATATTGGGTGGCTGACATCATGCTTTGCCTATTGCCAACTCAATAAATTTTTGTATGGTGGTGTCAGCATTTTATTCAGTTCTGTAGTAACTTGAAATAAAATTAGTGTTGGACTAAAATAATCCATATTTTTGTTTCTTTCAACCAGACTCTTCACTAGCATAATTTTTAGGTCTTCTCACTGCTCTTACTTTGTGGAAACTTTCATTTACCAAATGACATACTATTAAATGTCTGGGAGACTGTTTTATTGCAGAACTTAAAAACAACATTTGGTACCAGCAATTATCTTAATTTCAGGGTCATTTTGCATGTGTGTTTGACTATTACATTTTGGTATAACTTCCAAGTTTTGAGATAGATAAAGGAGCAAGAGAATTCTCTAACAAATTTTAATTCAGTTAGATTATCAAAGTTTCTCACCATTTTTTCCTTTTGAAGGAATAGTAAAGTGTTTTATAGGACAAAGGTATCATAATTAATCTGAATAGAAACAGATGTAGGACATGATTCTTTTTTGGTGTGAGGTTTATTTTTTGTGGGGTATTTTTTCCATAGGATTGCAAAATTCATAGAATCTATATGATATATCTTTTCTTTCTCAAAGTTTTAATCATCTTTTTATCCAATCATTCAGTCAAAATACTCTGTATTTGGCTCCTGATTATCATTTGTGTCACTTTTGTTTACACATCATTTAGGCTTTTTCATACACCTTTTTTTTTTTCGTGAAGTTCCCATGAGAAATAAAATCTTTAAAGATTTTTGTTTTAAGAATAACACTTAGATAGGAAGTTATGGTTTATCTCTTTGTCTCTTTCACTTTCTTTTAACCAAGGTCCTTACTAAATTACATTCCTTACCTAAATTTTTCCCTGTAATTTCTTCTGAATAGTCATTTTTGTAGTCCTAAATTATTCAGAGGCTTTGAGCTACTGTATAGTTGCTGATTATTTTTTACCATGGAACGACTACGTTATATATAATAAGCCTATGTACAGCGTATGACGAGTTTAAGAACAAAAGATATTCACTAATCTTTAGAAGACATTTCTTCTGTAAATCTCAATAATGAATTTAATTTAGTTAATTAGAAAGAAAAATTGTCCTATTTGAACTATATGTGAAGCGCGTTTTCTGTTATTCTTAAACCTCATTAGCAATAAGAAATTAGACTCAGTGATAAAGTTCATAGGTTTACAGTATTACTGTGTCACAACCATAGTTTTATTTTCTATTTTTTCCTGTGATTATATAAGACCACTGTGGAATTGTTGCCTCACAGAAAGCTAAAATTCATAGCCTGTATAGTCCTTGAATCACAAAATTAATAGTATGTATAGTCCTTGAATTCGTGGCAGTGGTTAGGGTGGTCTGGATTGGATGCCCTGACTTTAGCTTCTTTTGTAATGCTTTTTAAAAACTGGATTAAATTTAAATATAAAGAACGGGAAAAAAGAGTAAGACTGTATGTTTGCTTTTCTTACTTGTCAAATTGCTTTCCTCATTCATGGTTCTTTTACAAAACTGGCCTACTTTTCTATAAGAAGCAAATAATATAGAGCATTTTTTTAAACTGAAAGGTCATTTATAATTTCTTAAGGAAGTATTTTTTATGTACATGGGAGTATCAAAGAAATAGTCACAAAACAGACAACTCACTTTAAATTAAATTAATTTAAATTTGGAGAAAAACTTCTACTTATTCATTTTTCCAGATGAATTTTTTTCCTGACTCATATACCACTACATTTTTATAGTCTTGTTCATGACATACTATTCTATACTTGCTTTCTATGATAACAGGGTATTTTGTTACAAGATGACTTCCTCAAGAAGAAAACCTGAGATATTTTTAGAAATGAGAGTTTGTTTTTTCTGGCCAAGAAAAAAACTGACCTGATTTATGATACTATAAAATCATACGTTCTAATTTTATAGAGTATAATATTTGAATACGAAGTCTTTGCTGCCTTTTTTAATAGTATTCATACTTTTAATTTTGATACTAGCGTAAATACTGGCTTCTGAAACAATTTCTTTTTTTTTTGGAAATTAAAGTAGCTTATCAACTTTTACTGATCCCTTAGTTATTTGGCTAGAGAAAGAGATGGTAAAATTAAGCCATACAATGAAGTTCATCAAAATATGCAAGAAATCCCTTTTTCAATAATAAGGGTAATAACTAGCTTTTATGGAATATTTACTTTGTACCAGGTTCTATAATGTGTGTTTTTAGTCACTATCTCATGAAGTAGGTATTATCTTTATTCCTGTCTTACAGAATAGGAAACTGAGGCTTAGGTAAGTTAAGCAACTTGCCCAAGATAAATAGTTGTTAGGTGTTGGACTTTATAACTGAATATATGGCTAATAGTGTTAGCCACTTTACTGCTTCAGTAAGATGAGAACTTCTGAAATATACTATACTATACTCTCCTAGAGTTTGGATGAAATAATATAATTAACATGATACTTACCCTCTACGACAAAAAGGCCCAAAGATGGGCAACATGTTTTCAGATTCTTTAATTCCTCACAGCTAAACATACTGTTACCTATATCTGCTTTTTTTTACTTCCTCCGTTCTGAGGCCATTACTTTTCCCTGTGCTGAATATTCCTATAAAATGAGAACTTATGTATTCTTCTGTGAGACCTTCTCTGCCTGCTACCCTTTACTTCTCTATTTTAAAACTCTTTCTCCTTTTGTTTCATTCTTCTATTTTTACATGTTCAAGTTTCTATTATTGAAAGCATCCTTTGAGCTTGCATCAGCTGTTAGGATCACCTTGTCTCATGCTCCTTCATGGCCTGTTTCTAAGTGGTTGTCATTAGTAGATCACAAATAGGAAAAATGATGTAGATTATGATCTGTAGAGGTATTATGTAAAACCAAGTAAAATAATACATCATCAAAATAATATAATAACTATATCATATCATTTGAACTTCACCACAACTCTATAAAGTGGGCAGAATCTTAGTTCAAAGGGCGTGTTTAGAAGTGTTCTAGGATGCACACACCCCTTGGATTACAGGTTTATCATCATATATATTCATATATTAATTAGAATTTTGTGACAGTTCTGGTGATATATGCTTTTTCAAAAATTCATTGAGATTTTTCTCTGTAATTTCACATACTGTAATTTTGGTAAGTTTTTTCCTATGAATGCTTAAAAAGAAATTCTCCGTAGGGAAATTCCCCATAGGGTAAAAGATGCCTCATTTATCCTGTAAGTATACTGTGTTAATTATTTGTGTCAAATTAACATTTAACTCAATCTACTAAAGTAATAATATTAATAGTATTATTAATCTAAGATTATAATTATTTTTGACAGTCTCATCTTTTATTTGTAAGCCAATACAAAGAATCATATTATCAAATCAGATTCACATATCAGAGATATTCCCTAGAATCCAGTTTTACTAATAGTTTCAAGGATACATGGAGTCAGAAGGCACAGGTAAAACAAGGAGTGATCTGGGACACTGCGTGATTCCACAGGTACTTCCTTTCTACATCAAACATGCACTGGCCCAGAGTAGATGAGTCTGTAAATGAGGAAGTCTAGTTATTACCTCATAGCAGAGAGCATTTAGATTTCGAAACTTCTCCACTCTGTACTGCACTGTTGTGTAGCTTACGTGATATTCTCCAGTGTGCCATGCCTCATAAATCCATAGGTCCTGGGTTCGTTTACTGTAAGCGTCCTTAACAAGGGACATCCTGCTAAGAGTATTCTTCAGATAAGGACTTTCCTCCTAAGAAAAATCATTAGCCTGTTTACTGGGAGGACCAGTTATCAGCCTATTAAGAAGTAGATTAAACTCCGTCATCTACTTTTCCCTGACTTGCCACCTGGTAGAGGTAGTAAATGGATCCCAGGCCAGCTGCTTTAATTCTTCCCTCTCTGATTTATAATGGTCTTCCTTTTGCCTTTTTTTCTTTTGTTTCGTGTTTTCCTTCAATTTTTTGGAAAATATTTCAAACCTATAGAAAAATTGTATTTTGTCTGTAATTACAAAAAATTGTAATTGTAAAGAGTATAATAAATAATACATTGTGCCACATCCCTGTTTGTCTCTTTACTGGTGATGCTGGGTTCCATCACTTGGTTTAGATGTTGTCCACCAAATTTCTCCATTTTAAAGGCACCTTTTTTTGTTTGCAATTCTTAAGTAATCTCTGAAATGATAACTTTGAGACTATGTGTATCCAGTGGTCTTTCACCCACTGACTGATGTTCTATCGCTGAATCAGTTAGCACTTTTTTATTGTTTCTATTTCTCTGCTGGGATTTTTTATTTCTGTGATAAGATTTTAATTCACTAAGAGGAAATTTATTTGTTTATTTTTTACATCATTGAGGCTAGTGAGAATAGCTGTTTCTGGCTGTGGAGGGGAAAAATGTTTATATTTCTTGGTTCATTCGTATGTATGCTGGGTAATTTGGGATTGTACCCTGGACATTATGAAGATTAGTAGAGATTCTGGGTTTGGTTGTTTTTCTTCAATGGGTGGTTGTTTTAGCAGTTAACGTTTTTGGTTAGGCTTTAACTTCAAACTATGTTTCTTGGGCAGTAGCTCCAGCCTCAGTTCAAATCTCTTGTCTTTTAGTGAGCTGCTTTGAATCTGTTCCTTGCATGAGTGATTTAGGTTTAGGGATCCCTTGGATGGTTCTTTCCCTTCTGGGTTACCCCTGCTTTCTCAGTGGTTAAGATAGCCTGCTTTCACTCTTCCACAGATTCCTCTTCCACTGCACCTGAACCATGCAGACTCTAGTTAGCTTAGGCTATGCTCTGAAGAGATGGGAACTTCTTTGTGTAGCTTCCCATCTTTACTCTTAGTAAGCTTAGAACTCCCCATCGGAGTCTGTCTTCTTTCACTCACTCTCCATTATCTTCAAGTAGGGCTTTTTGTAGTATGTCCAGCTTTTATGTTTTTGGCAGGGGAGTATGACTAATTATGTTATCTGTTAGTATCTTAGTCTGTCATACCCAGAAATGGAGGTAGCCGAAGTTGGAAGTAACTGTAAATAGCCAAGAAAAAGGCCTGAGCACCCAACAACACTGTAAATTTAGGTCTTAGAGAGATGGAATAAGTAAAAAAGACTGAGAAAGTATAGCCAATGAAGGAAAAAGAGAACCAAGAGAGCATGGTATCTAGGAAACCAAGTGAAAAGACTATTTCAAGAAGGGAGTGATGAACTAGGTGTTTTTGTTGATGTTCTTGTTTTCAAAATTAGCACTCTTATTTTCAAAGTGTAAACTCGTTCATTAGATCATAATTATTGATGAATTTTTCAAGTTATAGTTCGTCTGTAGTCTAGCCTACTTTGCAGAACTGTGCTGATAGAATCAAACTGGTTTTTGTTCTTGCTCATGTGATCCTAAGCATGCCTTCTCTCCTTCTCCCCTTTTCCCATCCTGTTTCTGACCTGTAAAAAGATGTTTAAATCTTGAAAGTCCGAAATTGTTTCCACAGTTGCATTTTCTTCCTTTAGGTATGAAACCTAGAAGCTGCAAACAGTGGTCCAGGTATGGAAGAGGCATAATAATGTTTCTCTTTCTCAGATACTTCCCATACTCCTTGAGCTTACCCACATTATGGTCTTTTATGGCTGCAAGATCTTCAACAGTCACTACTATGACCTATAAGTCCCTTTCATAACTCTATACTTTTTATTTAGATTATTTTTCTCTAATGCATTAAAGAAGTCAAGTAATAAATAATTTCTTGAAACTTTTAGGTAACTTTAAAGACCCCTAATAAAAACCTTCAATTTAGCCTAGTATTTTTACCAAGAGGCAGACAAGTAATGCACTTCTCCAGAATTTAGACAGTCCAGGTACCAATGAGAATGGTTCCATCTGCATGATTGTTTAGTTTTTTTTCCTTTATTTATGCTTGTCCCATCGTATTTTCTCTTACTTCTCTTTTCTTTCTTTCTTTCTTTGCTTTTCTCTTCAGTTAATGGTAATATCTCTTCTGGTGGGTACTTTAGTAAATAAGCAACTTACATAATAGGTAAATCATCAGTAGACTAAGTGGTGTAAAATTTAGTGGCTACTGTACAAAGATGAATCAGAAAAATATCTGTTGTTGGAGAGAATGTCACTACATGAACAGGCAGTCTTTTTCATTGTTGATGGGCATGAAAATTGGTATACCCTTTTGAGAGAGACGTTTGGCATCATGTGTTAAAATTATTGACTATTTCCACTTTTAAGAATATATTCTACAAAAATACTTCTGAATGCAGAAGGATAGATGAGAATATTCATAGAAACATTGTAATACTGAAACATTAAACATTGTGCTTACTGTAATCCTTTAAAAATTTTTTAGGCACCAGCCTCTTGTCATAGTGGTTAATTTTGCATGCTCCACTTCTGCAGACCGGAGTTTGCAGGTTCGGATCTCAAGCGCGGACCTACGCACCGCTTATCAAGCCACGCTGTGACAGGCATCCCACGTAAAAAGTAGAGAAAGATGGGCATGGATGTTAGCCCAGAGCTAATCTTCCTCACCAAAAAAGAAAAAAAAAATTTTAGAAATCACTGAATTATAGATTGTTAAATTAAATGTAGAGAGAATAAAATAAGGTAGGGGAATAGATATCTACCGTAGTGAGTTGTTCTCATTTATTTTACATATATATATTTAATATTTTTGCATACAAACGGAGATGTATCACTCTTATAAAGTAGATTTGTATTGAGGTAGAGATTAAAATCTCTTAATAATCTTAAAGCAATGTAGATTGGAAAACTTTGTTCCTAACATAATATTCATTATACAGCAAAAATGTTGTAGAAAGCAGAGATTTATTATATTGAAATCATAAGAGTGTGTCTGTGTGCGTGCGTGTGTGTGAGTAGTGTGTTTTTATATCCTAAGAGTTGAAAATCTTAATGTGTTGCTGTTTAATTTTTACAGTGATTTGTAATAATATTCAAGTTAATCTTTTTACCATACTTCTAAAGGATTAGAATGTAATTGAATGTGAAGATGAGAGAAAATTGTGTTTAGAAACTAGACACCAACTTGTGCTTTGTGAATATTGTAGAAGGAATGAAAGATATTGTTAATCCACAAAGATAATAATAGCTGCTAATAGTTTGAAAATTGAGTAAAACTGTTTCAGTTCTTGACAGTTTAAAACATTCAGCTGTGTGGCTATAATTATGAACTGAGTTAATTGTTTGCAACAGTCTTCAGAGCAGTTGGAATGGAGTAGTGTTTCTCTTTAGATGCTTCTGTCTACTTTTTCCGTAGAACAGATAAAATATTTCCATCTAACATCCCTGCCCATATGCCAGAAGAAAAGACACAAAAAAGTGGGATGAGTATGAATTAAAAGCTAAAAACTGGGTTCAAAGTCCTAGAGTTGAGGTGTAATTAAGGTTATGAACTTGGACCTTTGGAGGCTTCAGTTTCTTCATTCATAAAATGAAGGTGATTGAATAGATTATCTTTTAAAAAGCCATTTCTTGCTCCCATGTTCTGTTCTTTTATCTGAATTAGTTTGGAGTTTATTACCTTTACTACCTGACTCTTTAAATCATGAGCGAAAGAGTAGGCTTTTTAGCTTCATAGTGAAATAGTATTTACGTTTTAAAATAGTATAATAATTGGAATTTATCTTTTAATGACAAAGCAGTGGTTGACATGTTTTTTCCGTATCATTATGCTACTACTTATACCACTTAAATACCAAAGTTACTAAATCAGCAATTCCCTATTTATTTTATATCTTTGGTAGAGTAAGGACCTTGCTAGATATTTGCCTTTAAACATTTAACCTTTTACGATGATGATAAATTTTTTTTTAGATATAGTAATCTTCCTTGCCTTAATCAAGAAACAGGTACAGTTTGGTATGTAAAAAATTACATGTGGTAAAGCTCTCTGAAATTTATTGTAGGTCTTTGTTTCTTCACAAAGTAACCCCAGACTGATACTTAGTTCTTATTGGTCTCAGGGGAAAAGTTGCCTTTTTTCTTCTGTTCAGGGCCAGTCCCTCTTAATGTACTGTGTTTATTTCTTTTACCCCCTTTATTTATGCCTTTTTCACTTACAGCTTCAAACTCTGCCCCTATCTGGATGTTCCTCAGCCAATAAACTTGTATAGTTTGTGCCTTAACACCCATGATCATCCTTTAACTGCCCCCCAGTTTCTTTTTTTCCCCTTATTAGAATAGTATCTTTACTCCTAATAGTAGAGCCACTGTGATCCTGACCTCCTCACTTCCCATTACCTCAGCAGCCCACTCAGTTTAGCTTCTCCCTGCCTAGTTCATTAGTTTCCTTGAATGGGATTGACTCTGACCCTTACATGCTGGTGTTCCCCCTAGATTCTTGCCTTATCTTCTTACACTACATTCTCTAACATGGCTACTTGCAAGTTTAGCTACTGTCACTATTCTGGACACTTTTTAAATCTCTCTCTGATGCAAGTCTTTCCTGCAACATCTGCACTCTTGTATTCAGCTCCACTTAGGTGTTTTCAGATGCACCTGAAACTCAACATTTTACACGATTCACTGCGCTAAGTTAAAAAAGGCTTTTGTTAGGATTGTGGAGTTTCTTATGAAGCCTGAGGGCAAGAACTGCAGTTTAATCTCACCAAGGATTAGAATCAGGATCTAGAGAGCTCTCAGAAACCCAGGTAGTTCTGTTTGTACATTTCTTTCTTGCCGGTTTTCCCTCCATTTTGTGCTTGTCTCTGCTTTTCCTCATCTTCCCCTCACCCTGCCCACTCTCCTTCTCCCTCCTCTTCTCTCTGACTCTGCAGAAGGCCATCATTTCTCAGGTGTGCCTAGGGCCACCTTACAATGGCAACCTCAACTCCAAAATCCTCATGCCTTCTGTTCAAGGGAAGAACCCACACTGGCTCAAGTTCTTGGCTCATCTTGGGTTAGATGTCCGTCACCGGTCTAGGCAGCTGTGGCATTGGGGTAAGAAGGGACAGGGAAATGTACTGTGAGATAGAGAGGAAAAGATTGATGAACAGGTATTTCAAAAGATTGATCCAAAAGATCAATCTGAATATTGATCCTAACATTTAGTACCTCCCCACTCACTCTCTAATCACATGTTCTTCTCTTCTATTCCTGATTGTGTTTTGACATTATTATTCATCTAGTTTCCTAAGCCAGAAATCTGGGAATCATTTTGAATTCCCTTCTCCCTTAGCTACCTGCTACTCCCAAGTCTTGTCCTTTTCCAAATCTATTATTTCTGTCTCTTAAATATGTAACCACTTTTAGTTTAGTTCCTTATTATTTCTCACTTGGACTTCCTGCCTCTGCTCTCACGCCCTTCAAATCATGTTCTGTGCTGTAACTGGTGACCTTTCTAAAATGCAAATCTGATCAGGATTCTCCCCTGCATGGCATACAAGGCCCTTTGTCATCTATATTCTCCCTACCTTTCTTCTCCTCCTCTATCTTCTACCTCCCCCATACTTTTTGTGCCAGGTATACTGAACTCCAGACATATCAATCTATTTCATGCCACCTTGCTTTTGATTAGACTTTTTATACATCTCTCTCACCTGAATAAAGACTTACTGTTTACTTCAACACCTAATTCTTATGTTACCTTCTCTAGGAAACTTTCCCTGACACCATCACTCTGACCCCAGAAAAATTATTCACCACCTCCTCTATACAGCTCCTTTAACTTGTATATATTTCTGCTTTCATATCGTATAGCAGTCTACTTTCATGCCATTCCTACTACTTAGAAAGACCTTCTTAAGAAAATAGGTTGCTTTACTCAATTCTTTGTCCCAAAAACCAGTAACGTGTCAGGAACATAGTGGACTGGCTAGCCTGGCTAGCTGACTGACTCTTATTGCAAAATTTCTTACTTTTATTGGCATATTTAGAATGTTGAGGTTGCCCTGAGTCTCAGTAGATAAGGAGAATACTTCTGAACTGTTACTAAGAAGAGTCCGTAACCACAGAGTCATTTTTGTTATTTGTTGTTTTTAATGTTAAGTATCAGATACAGAAGAATGAATAGGCTCTTCATTTCGCAGTCACCTTAGCCAGTGCTCTAAGGCCATTTACCTTCTAATTTAATTTTTCAAAAGGCAGAACTTTTATTGTTTCTAAAGGCAGAGCAAGATGCCCAGATTTAATATCCTTCTGTGCTCAACTTGTGACGTTTGAAATGATAAACAGAAAGTCATAATGGTATTTTAAAAGATCAGTATATACTACTCTCTTCCCATTCATGAAACAGCATTTAGAAACAGATCATCACATTGGAATTCCAGTTTGCTTCCTGGCGTGTGGTTTGTACAGCTTTAAGCCAGTATTTTGAATGGGTCATAGTCCTGAAACCCTTAGCAGTGTCGCATTATTAATATGTAGGGGTCGTGATTTTCATTTTAAGCTCTGTTGATATAAAGGTATTATATCAAGTCTATGGTAGCCTTAAAATATTTTTATCTTTTGAAAAGGAGCCGTTATGGCAAATAAAAGTGTATCCATCCTCTGTTTTTGAACCTGCTGCCTTCTATTTGAAAACAAAGGAAAAGTTATAGTTCCTTGTTGGCAAAAGTGATGAAAATGCTATTCCCGTTTACTGAGTCATTATACACACCTAATTTTAAAATAAAAAGTGATTTTGGAATAGCTTCAGTCTGGATAAGCCTAGTTCAAAGGCTTCTGAGTATATAAGCAGAATTTAGGGGTAGGAAGTAAGAAAGGAGTATCACATGACCTTTTTTAAAAGTACATTTTTTATTTCTTTTTGTATTGTTTTGATTTTTTAAGTTTTGTAATTCTGGAAATTTGAACTTACAACCTTGGCAGAACATTTCTACTAACTGTGAAAGTATCCAAAGCCCTTTTCAACTATTAATTCAAAAAATTTGGACAACCAATACTACTATCATAATTCCAGTATGAAATAATGTGGTGATTGAGAAAAGAGGCCAATATTACTGTGTGTTTGTTGGAAACACACAATGGGAGACAAAGGGCCCTAGAGAAAAGCAGTGATAAGAACAGTAAATAACTCGTCTTGAAAATGGGGTTTTCTTTTTTACTCAACTGGAATGTCACCTGAATTTTAGGTTAAATGTAGATAAATTATTTTTAAACATTTATACTCATTAACTTGAACACATATCTTACATTGTTAGATTTCTGTTATAAGGGAAACCCGTATGCTTTTTGTTTTTTCCTATATGTTGGAATAACTAATATTAATGTTTTGGCTACTCAAAGAGTTAATTTTTTGTGTTAACAAGAGAAACTCAATAATGTTCTGAGTTTTTTTCTTGAATAAGGAGAATTTTATTCCGTTTTCTCAACCTGACACTAAATTGTGTGAGTTGTGTAGTCTTCTAAGAAATAAAAATAGTCCCAAGGGGAGTGATTGTTCCAATTAAAAAAGCTTCTTTAGAAATTTATAATGAAAATGTATAGTTCACTTTTATTTTCCCCTTTCTTCTATAAAAACTAACCAAACTCTTTACAAGGTATATCAATTTTATATGTAGATAAGACTGGGAGGGAAATCCTCACTTTTTTAATTCTTGATTTCTGTTGAAACTTAGTATATTAAAATAGAACTTGGGTTTGATTGTTGTTAATCAATAACAGTTATTCTTCTGTTCATCACAATCCTTTTGCAACTAGAAAAGAAAAACAAAAAGTACAATTAAAAAAAGATTAGGAATTTCCAGAACAGCTATATAAATTCCATATTATATGCTCAGGTTAGTTAAATACATGTTGATTTAGAACCTACTATGTATGTAGGTGAGTAGATTTCTGCTGTCAGAGAACATGCTGTTCTGTGGGAAACAAGCATTTGGGTCTGTCTATGATACACACTAGACATAATTAAAGAGTTGTAGGAACCTAGAGAAGGGATCGACTAATTTAGTTACTTATAGGACTTAGGGAAGACCTTACAAAATGGGGGACACTGAGTTGGAACTTGAAAAATAAATATGATTTGCTTTGGAAAAAGCAGTCTAGGTAAATAGAGCACACCAAGAACAAAGCATACAGGTCTGAAAATACCTGGTGTGATTTGGAAGGGCTGCTCAGTACTCTATTTCTATTATAGTATTTAGCACATTGAACAGTAATTATTTCTTTAAATGTCTCCTTTTTTGAGGATAGGATGTTGTCTTTCTGTCTCCCGTGCTTAGTGCACTAATTGGCATAAAGCAGACATTCAACAAGTATTTCTTCAGTGAATTAATGTCCTGGCTAGAATTTGGCATGAATGGAAGAATCAGTGGTTGAAGATGGTGGCTAAAATGTTAGATGAGATTACAATTTTAAAGCCTTTTAGGAAATATGGGTGATGAGTAATCGTGTGTTTTCTAGAAAGATAAATCTGAAGGAGAGTGAAGGATTGATTTGAGGGAAAAGAGATTGGAGGTGAATAACTAGATAGGAAGCAATGACTGACTTAATTTTTTCATGCATTAAGGAGATGTTTATTAAACCTATCTTTGTGGAAGCTAATATGCCATGTGATTCACTGTTCCTGCTCTGCAAAAATCTTACACTATCAGAGAAAGGCACCGGTATGCACGATTTTAAAACACAATAAGTTATGATAGGTACTTTGAAAGTTTTACAAGAGCAAGAGATTGCTTCTAGCTAGTAATCAGGGAAAATTTCCTAGAAAAAGTGATAGTTTAATAAAAAATATTAATGTTACTGATTTAACAACTTGATATGTTTCCTTGATATTCTTTAATTGAATCCCAATTAAATAGCAAGGATACTATTTTTTTATTTTTTATTTGTGTATTTTTTTTCTATCATTCACTTTTTTCACATATACCATATATAGGAAAATGCATGAATCACAAATGTGCAGCTGGATGAATTTTTGCAAAGGGAACACTAGTTTAATCAGTACGCAGATTAAGAAACAAAATATTATGAGCATCCAATCCTCTGGTGTCACCACCTGGTTATCACTCCCCATATTGTTAACAACTGTTCTGACTTCTAACAATATTGATTAGTTTTGCCTGTTTTAGAATTTCATTTAAATACATTATTATATAACAATAATAATATATTAAATATATTATGTATTCTTTTGTTTGTGGCTTTTTTTGGTCAACATTGTGTTTGTAAGATTCATCCATGTTGTTGTGCATAGCAGTAGTCTGTTGTCTTTCATTGTTATGTAGTGTATTTTATGAATGTACTACTGTTTATCCATTCTACTGTTTTTGGACATTTGGATTGTTTTTAGTTTTATTTTTGTTTTTGTTTTGAGGTCGTATTGGCTTATAACATTGTGTAAATTTCAGGTGTACATTATTATATTTCAACTTCTGTGTAGACTACGTCATGTTCACTACCAATAGTCTAGTTTTTATCTATCACTATACATATGTGCCCCTTCACCTCTTTCACCTTCCCCCCCACCCTCTTCCCCTCTGGTAACCACTAATCTGTTCTCCTTATCTATGTGTTTATTTATCTTCCACATATGAGTGAAATCATAGGGCGTTTATCTTTCTCTGTCTGATTTATTTCATTTAGCATAATACCCTCAAGGTCCACACATTTTGTCGCAAATGGCATAATTTTGCCTTTTTTTTATGGCTGAGTGGTATTTTATTGTATATATGTACCACATCTTTGTCCAGTCATCCGTTGATGGGCACTTCGGTTGCTTCCACCTCTTGGCTATTGTGAATAATGCTGCAATGAACAGAGGAATGCATAAATCTCTTTGAATTGTTGATTTCACCTTCTTTGTGTAAATACCAAGTAGTGGGATAGCTGGATCATAAGGTATTTCTATTTTTAATTTTTTGAGAAATGTCCATACTGTTTTCCATAGTGGCTGCACCAGTTTGCATTCCTACCGATAGGGTAGGAGGGTTCCCTTTTCTCCACATCGTCACTAACATTTGTTATTTCTTGTGTTAAGTATAGCCATTCTCATGGATGTGAGGTGATATCTCATTGTATTTTTAATTTGCATTTCCCTAATAATTAGTGATGTTGAACATCTTTTCATGTGCCTGTTGGCCACCTGTATATCTTCTTTGGAAAAATGTCTGTTCATATCTTCTGTCCATTTTTTGATCGGGTTGTTCATTTTTTTGTTGTCTATTTGTATAAGTTCTTTATATATTTTGGAAATTAACCCCTTATTGTATATATGATTTGCAAATATTTTCTCCCAGTTGGTGGATTGTCTTTCGTTTCGTTGATGGTTTCCTTTGCCTTGCAGAAGCTTTTTAGTCTAATGTAGTCCTATTTGTTTATTTTTTATTTTGTTTCCCTTGCCTGAGTAGACATGGTGTTTGAAAAGATGCTGCTGCTGATATCAAAGAGTGTATTGCCTATATTTTCTTCTAGGAGTTTTATGGTTTCAGGTCTTACATTCAAGTCTTTAATCCATTTTAAGTTAATTTTTGTGAATGGTGTAGGATAATGATCTATTTTCATTCTTTTGCATGTGACTGTCCAGTTTTCCAGCACCATTTACTGAAGAGACTTGCCTTTCTCCATTGTATATTCTTGGCTCCTTTGTTGAAGATTAGCTGTCCATGGATGTGTGGTTTTATTTCTGGGCTTTCAATTCTGTTCCATTGATCTGCATGTCTGTTTTTGTACCAGTACCATGCTGTTTTGATTACCATAGCTTTGTAGTATATTTTGAAGTCGGGGAGTGTGATACCTCCAGCTTTGTTCTTTGTTCTCAGGCTTGCTTTGGCTATTTGGGGTCTTTTGTTGTTTGATATAAATTTAGGATTCTTTGTTCTAATTCTGTGAAGAATGTCATTGGATTCTGATTGGGATTGCGTCAAATCTGTAAATTGCTCTTGGTAATATGGGCATGGTAACTATGTTTATTGTTCCAATTCATGAGCATGGAATATCTTTCCATTTCTTTATGTCTTCTTTGATTTCTTTCAATAATGTCTTATAGTTTTCACTGTATAGGTCTTTCACCTCCTTGGTTGTATTTATTCCTGGATATTTTATTCTTTTTGTTGCACTTGTAAATGGGATTGTATTCTTGACTTCTCTTTCTGCTAGTTATTAGCGTGTAGAAATGCAACTGAAGAGCTGGCCCTGTGGCTTAGCGGTTAAGTGCGCGCACTCCGCTACTGGTGGCCCGGGTTCGGATCCCAGGCGCGCACCAATGCACTGCTTGTCCGGCCATGCTGAGGCCGCATCCCACATACAGCAACTAGAAGGATGTGCAACTATGATGTACAACTATCTACTGGGGCTTTGGGGAAAAAAAAGGAGGAGGATTGACAATAGATGTTAGCTCTGGGCTGATCTTCCTCACCAAAAAAAATTAAAAAAAAGAAATGCAACTGATTTTTGTATGTTGATTTTGTACCCTGCGACTTTGCTGTAGTTGTTAATTACTTCTGATAGTTTTCTAGTGGATTCTTTAGGGTTTTCTATAGATAGAATCATGTCATCCGCAAACAGTGAGAGTTTTACTTCTTCCTTTCCAATTTGGATTCCTTTTATTTGTTTTTCTTGCCTAATTGCTCTGTTCAAAACTTCCAGTACTATGTTGAATAAGAGTGGTGAGAGTGGGCACCCTTGTTTGTTCCTGTTCTCAGATGGATGGCTTTCAGTTTTTCACCATTAAGTATGACATTGGCTATTGGTTTGTCATATATGGCCTTTATTATGTTGAGGTACTTTCCTTCTATATTCATTTTGTTGAGAATTTTTAGCATAAATGGATGTTTGATCTTGTCACATGCTTTCTCTACATCTACTGAGATGATCATGTGATTTTTATTCTTCATTTTGTTAATGTGGTGTATCACGGTTGATTTGCAAATCCCGGCATCCCTGTAATAAATCCCACTTGATCATAGTACATGATCCTTTTCATGTATTGTTATATTCAATTTGCTCGTATTTTGTTGAGGATTTTTGCATCTAGGTTCATCAGCAATGTTGCCCTGTAATTTTCTTTTTTTGTGTTGTCCTTGTCTGGTTTTGGTATCAGGGTAATGTTGGCCTCATAAAATGAGTTAGGAAGCATCCTGTCTTCTTCAATTTTTCAGAATAAGTTGAGTAGGATAGAAATTAAATCTTTGGATATCTGGTAGAATTCACTAGAGAAGCCATCTGGTCCTGGATTTTTGTTTTTTTGGGAGGCTTTTGATTACTGTTTCAATCTCTTTGGTTGTGATTGTCTATTCAGATTCTCTATTTCTTCTTGATTCTGTTTTGAGAGGTTGTATGATTCTAAGAATTTATCTATTTCTTCTAGGTTATCAAGTTTGTTCACATATAGCTTTTCATAGTATTCTCTTATAATCCTTTGTATTTCTGTGGTGTCCATTGTAATTTCTCCTCTTTCATCTCTGGTACTGTTTATTCGAGTCTTCTCTCTTTTTTTTCTTAGTGAGTCTGGCTAAGGGTTTGTCAATTTTGTTTATCTCCTCAAAGAACCAGCTCTTAGTTTCATTGATCCTTTCTCTTGTTTTCTTAGTCTCTGTTTCATTTATTTCTGCTGTGATTTTTATTATTGCCTTCCTTCTACTGACTTTGGGGTTTGTTTATTCTTCTTTTTCTAGTTATTTTAGGTATAGGGTAAGCTTGTTTATTTGAGATTTTTCTTGTTTCTTGAGGTAGGCCTGTATTGCTATAAATCTCCCTCTTAGTACCGTTTTTGCTATATCCCATTAATTATGGTATGTTGTGTTTTCGTTGTCATTTGTCTTCAGGTGTTTTTTGATTTATCTTTTGATTTCTTCATTGAACCATTAGTTGTTCAGTAGCATGTTGTTTAGTCTCCACATATTTGTCACTTTTCTAGCTTTGTTCTTGTAGTTGATTTCTAGTTTCATCACATAGTGTTTGGAAAAAATGCTTGATACGATTTCAATCTTCTTAAATTTATTGAGGCTTGCCTTGTTTCTCAACATACAGTCTGTCTTTGAGAATGTTGCACGTGCACTTGAGGAGAATGTGTAATCTGCTGGTTTGGGATGGAATGTTGTGTATATATCTATTAAGTCCTTCTGGTCTAGTGTTTCATGTAAGGTCACTGTTTCCTTGTTGGCTTTCTGTCTAGATTATCTATCCATTGATGTAAGTAGAGCATTAAGGTCCCCTACTATTTTTGTATTGCTGTCAGTGTCACCCTTTAGTTCTGTTAATAGTTGCTTTATATACTTTGATGCTCCTGTGTTAGGTGCGTATATATTAATAAGTGTTATGTGTTCTTGATGGAATATCCTTTTTATCTTTACGTAATGCCCATCTTTGTTCCTTATTATCTTTTTGATCTCAAAGTTTGCTTTGGCTGATATAAGTATGGCTACACCCACTTTATTTTGCTTGCCATTTGCTTCCATCCCTGCACTCTGAGCCTATGTTTGTCTTTAGAGCTGAGATGTGTTTCCTAGAGGCAGCATGTTGTTGGGTCTTGTTTTTGAATCCATCCAGCCACTCTGTGTCTTTTGATTGATGAATTCAATCTGTTTACATTTACAGTGATTATTGATATATGAGAGCTTAATACTGCCATTTTATCCTTTGTTTTCCAGTTGTTCTGTTTTTCCATTGCTTTTTTTCCCCTTGTATTTCTGTCTGCTATTTCATTTTGGTGGTTTTCTGTGTTGGTTTTCTCAGTTTTCTCTTTATTTGTAACTCTGCTCCAATTTTTTATTTAGTGGTTACTATGAGGTTTGTATAAAAGATCTCATAGATGAGATAGTCCTTTTTCTGATAACCTCTGGTCTCCATTAACCTATGCAGATTACATCCCTTTCCTTTTCCCTTTCTATGTTTTTGTTGTCACGAATTATTCTTTTTTATGTTGTGAGTTTGTGGCCAAATTGAAGTGTTTATAGTTATTTTTGATGCTTTCTTTCCATTTATCCTTTATGATGGAAATAAATGTTTGCTAACCTATTCTGATATAGAGCTGCAGTTTTCTGATTTTGTCTGTCTTTTTATCTTCTTGCTCAAAGCTTTGTAAACCTTTGCCTTTTTGTTCCCGCTAGGAGGGTTCCCCTCATCATTTCTTGTAGGGCAGGTCTAGTGGCTATGAACTCCTTCAGCTTTTGTTTGTCTGGGAAAGCTTTTATTTCTCCATCATATCTGAAGGATACTTTTGCTGGATAGAGTATTCTTGGCTGATAGTTGTCGGTTTTCAGTATTTTGAATATATCACTTTGCTCTCTCCTAGCCTGTAAAGTTTCTGCTGGGAAATCCACTGAAAGCCTAATGAGTGTACCTTTATATTTTCTTTTCTCTTGCTGCCCTTAGTATTTTTTCTTTGTGATTGACTTGTGACAGTTTTAATATTATATGCCTTGGAGAAAGTCTTTTTGCATTGCTGTAATTAGGAGTTCTATTAGTTTCATGTCTTTGTATGTCCATTTCTTTCCCCAGGTTTGGGAAGTTCTCAGCTATTATTTCTTTGAATAAGCTCTCTGCTCCTTTCTCCCTCCCTTTTCTCTCTGGGATACCTATAACCCTATGTTACTTCTCGTAATTGAGTCAGATATTTCTTGAAGAATTTCTTCATTTTTTTTTTTAAATCTTAGTTCTCTCTTCTCTTCCACCTGAATCATTTCTGTCTTGCTGTGTTTGAGATCACCAGTTCTCTTCTCTATAAGATCTACTCTATTTTTAATGCTTTCTACATTATTTTTTTTATCTCATTAATTGTGTTCTTCATATCCAGAATTTCTGTTTGGCTTTTTTTTTAATGCTTCAATCTCTTTGGTGAAGTATTCCTTCTGTTCACTAATTGTATTCCTGAGCTCATGGAACTGTCTTTCTGAGTTTTCTTGTAACTCTTTGAGTTTCTTTATGACAGCTATTTTGAATTCTCTGTCAGTTAGATTGTAGTCTTCTGTGACTTCAGGTTGGGTTTCTTGAGAGTTGTCATTTTCCTTCTGTTCTACCATGTTACTGTAGCTCTTCATAGTGTTTGTTGCACTGATCCTCTGCCAGTGCATTTGTGGTAGTAATCACCTTTTCTTACTTGGGTATGGCTTTGGTTACTTTGGTTCTGGTTGCCTGTGTCTTGTGTTCCTCCACTGGCTGTCCGTGGGCTCAGATGCTGTTGTCCCATACGCCACTTGCAGTGCTGTTCTCCACTTGTCTGGTGGTGCTGGTTGCACCGCTGCCAGGGGTGCTGGGTTCACGGTTGTCGCTGTCACTGGCAGGAGCCTGGGGACCTGGGGACTGTATTCAGCCCCTTCTGCTTGTGGAGGTGGTGTCAGGGATGCCATTACTGGGGGCTCGGTACTCCCACCCCATCTGCTCACAGTTGTGCGGATCAGGCTGCCACTGCTCCACCAAGCATTGCAGGTGGGGCCACTGCCACTGCTCTGCGGGCGTTTTCATGCATGCACAGGGCTGCTGCTGGCCGTCACCACTGCCCCGCCAGCATTCGCACACATGGGACTGGGCCACACTTGCCTGCACGCAGTGGTACAGGGCGCTGTGTGAGGATCTGCGCCCTGGATCACTGCTGCAGGGGGAGGGAAAGGGTACTGCTCCCCTAGTTCCACTGCTTCCTGGGGTTCCATTCCACCCACCGTCAGATGTATAGCTGCCTGGATCTCTTTGGCATCCTGTTCGGGCCTGTAGGAATCCTCTCTTGGTCAATGAACGTCTGTTTGTAATTTAGAGGGAAGCAACAAAGGGAACCACTCACTCCGCCATGATGCTGACGTCACTCTCAGCAAGAATACTGTTTTATGCAACAACTTCACATCCCATGCTTAATATTACAGTCATCTGTCAGTTAACAATAGGGATGCTTTCTGAGGAATGCATCGTTAGGAGATTTCATCATTAGGCAAACAGCAGAGTATAATTACACAAACCTAGATGGTATAGACTACTATACACTTAGCCTATACGGTACTAATCTTATGGGACCACCATCATATATGCAGTCTGTCATTGACGAAACCTCGTTATGTGACACATGACTATATTTATAGTACTAGGAAACTCAACTTCAGATGTAAGAACACTGCTGCTTATAAACAACTTAATAATAATTTTAATTATTAATTATTGAGTGCCAACTCTGTGCCAGGCTCTTTGCTACAGCCTACATATATTATCTCTAATCTTCATGGTAGCTCTTCAAGGTTCTTATTTAGCCCCATTTTACTGATGTGGAAACCGAGGGTTTAAGGGTTAATTGTTTTGCCCAAAGTCACACTACTAGAGCTTGGCAAAGCCAGGATTCAATCCATATCTAAATAATCAATAGCCCATCTTCTTAACACTCTACTAACTCCATCAATTTAAGTGCACAGTTTTATCCAGAATAATTGGGTATTATAGAGAAATGTGCTTTAGCTTTATAATTTTAATGATCAGTATTAAATGAAAAGTGAAAATAGTAGTGAAATAATATATCCATCATTGCCTCTTGGGGAAAAAAACGGACTTTTTTATAATTTGGCATAATTAGAATAGTTGGGCCTTTGTAAAGGTACAGAGTGCCTTGTTATCCATAAATGAATTTGTGTGTGCATTTAACATTAGGAAATAACATCTGGAAGCTAAATACCAAAATAATCAATTTTCTCAGGACACTGAATTAGTAGCAGTGATTAGGTTTCAAAAAATGTTCATTCCTTGCCAAATTTGGCACTATATTAAACAAATTTGAATGTAAAATGATTTTAGTATTAATTGATTTAAGCACTTTAAACTGTTAACACATGGAAATATAATTAAGAAACAAATATGAATTTTATTATCATATGTGCCCTTGAAAAAGATTACAAAACATGAAGGTTCTAGAGAAAATATTTTGAAGGAATTAGACCTTATGATAACAAGTAGTTTGCCTTCTTTGAGACTTTGAAAGATTATCCCTTATTCTTTCAGTTAAAGACCACTCTCTTGACAAAGTCCTATATCCCTTTTAGCACATCCCTCTGTCTTAGTCATAATTCCAAAATTGTAGGGAAAGACTGCCTCAGTCACCTAATATAATTTCCCTAAGGTCTTTTGATGAATTTCCTAGGTGATTCACTGTGGGGGAAAAAATGTGCCGTGGTCTTATGTAATTGTTTAATAACTTTGAGGTTTTGTTTGTTTCCTTTGTTTTTTTTTTTTAACTCTTTGGGATTGGGCAAGGAAAACTAGCAAATGTATATAGATAAAAGATTTTAGGACTAAAAAAGCAAATATAATATAGTCTTATCAAGCTGTAATTTTGTTCTCTTTTTATTTGGTATACTGAATAATAATAATATCTATATGTCTTACTTCCACTAATTATTTTTATTTTTAACGTGTTATCCTAAGAAGACATAAAAAGTGGTTTAAGTATTTCATTTACCCCTTATATAAATTTACCAAAAAATTATGCACTTTTAAAGAAATGTTTGGATTCCAGTTCAAAAATAGTAAACTTCTCTCCACAAGGCCAGCTATTTTGTTAGAAGAGAATCTCTAGAATGAAAAAGACTGTCTACTCTGACTTATTCCTTAGAGTGCAGAAGTGCACTGTGTGGAATCTTCGGGTTGATGTAATTGCTGGACCTCATATTCTCTGCCTGCCTCTTTGAACATGATAGAGATGGGTGATTTTATGTGCCAAGAACAGTTTAGATTTTTTTTTTTGGCATAGAAAATGTGATCATGTTTAATCACATGGTTAGACAACCTATTTTGTCATATTTTCTAAAAGGTATTTCTGCTGTGAGAGATAGAACTGTATAATGACAGTGTTTTGGAGCTTCATTTAACTAAATTATTTGATAATGTTTTTGCCTAGTTAATGTCTTCTTTTAAGTGAAATGCAAATCTTTGGACCATGGAATTATACAAGTTGTTTTTAGCTTTTGCTTACTGAAATTATAATTATTTTCATATCAGTAATTATTATATCTTCATGAAAATAATTTATAGTTGAAATATGCATTCAGTTTAGTTTTTAAAATAAGAAAATTCAATTTTAAACATGAAAGTCAACTTGGAACTAAAGTGGGACAGTACTATTTGTAGACATTTAGTAATTCTTTAACTGGCTGCCAGCAAAAACCTGACACTAGTAAAATTCCCAAGTAGTAAACCTACTTTGTTTTGTTATATCACTCTCCGGTGCAAGAACCTAAATCATCTTCCTATTGTCTGTCAGATCAGGTCTGATTCCTTGTGGGTATTAAAAGCTTTTTTCATCAGTTAGCCCTTCTCATCCTGACCGACTTTATCTCTCATCCACCTTTCTGTCTACATACCACAGTCAACATTATAATCCCCTGCACATACTTTGTGCATTCCTGTTTTTAAGTTTCTCAAGCTTCAACTGATAACAAGGCAGCATTCACCACCACCTCACACATACTCTTACAAAACCAGAGTGAATCATTGTCACAGCCTTCACCAACCTCTGAAACAGTGGTTTTGTTGGGGGAGGCAGGGGATAAATGAATAAAGATTCATGCCTGGGGACATTTATCATAATGGATGGGAAGTTTGTGCAATTGGAGAAAGGTCCTGTGGTAATTTGGGTATCTTTTTATTATTCCTACCATTGAGAACTACAGCACCAAACAAGAAATTGCCTTGCTTACTTCATCTTCATACATATAGTACTTAGGTAATCAGTTTTAACAGTTTATTGCATTGCATCTACCTTTGTGTTATTTATTACCTCAGATCATTTGCATGTTATTTCAAAAATTAAACTGCACTTTTTGGTTATTTGTCTTTTTATACAATGCCTAGTGTTCTGCACAATGGGAGGCTCTCAGTAATGTTTCAAATATTAATATGCACATCTGTTAAAAATAGATTTTTAAAGAGCTTATAGCAAAGTGTCATTAAGTTTTTCTAATCAAAATGAAGATAAATCTCTATCAAAGTTGTTTGTGAATTTTTAGGGTTTTTTTCTTATCTTTCATCTAATAATAATGCTTGAGACTTTGTTCATTTTTCATTTTGGGTTTAAGAATGTGAATTTCAAAAAGTGAGTTTTTTGAAGTAAAATCAGCAGTGTGTTGATAGCTTTTAACATGTAGAAAGGTATAATTATAAAAGCAAAGAACAGTAAAACCACTTGTGTTGTTTTCTGAAATTTTTAACAAGTTGGGTTGATAGTGTTTTTGATCAACTAATTATGTGTCCTTGAGTCTGTTTCTTCATCTTAAAACTGGGAATAATTCTTGTTTGACTTCTTTGCTGTGGAGATTAAGTAAAATATGCAATATCCATGTTGCTAGCATAGTACTTTTTTAATGTATTTTTTAAGATTTTGAATCTCTGTAGTCTTTTACTCCATATAAATGGCATAGATGGAATATTATTTAAGGTGGCCATTGCCTTCAATGCCAAAAGTTGTGCCAAAACTGTTCAATGACAGAGAGATCCTGAACAGAGATCATTTGAAGATCTGCTATATGACACAATCCATCATTGTCCACGTTACATTGTGACTTTAGACTAGAAGCTGAAATCATTCTTATTATTTTAGTTAGTACTGTAGGATTCAAAAAACAAAAGTTTTACCTGATGTTATGTAGTCCAGTATTTTGCCAGAAAAATTCACACACTTTTATAATGTCGTCTCAGAGCCATCATGACCGAATCACTTTATTTCAGCTCAATAAAAATATATTAGGTCTGTACTTTGTATGCCAAATACTCTGCTAGTTTATAGAAATATAGAAATTAATATGATGTTTGCCCTTGAGAAGCTTATAGTCTAATGAGAGAGATGGACATGTGAACAGAGTTTCACTACAGTGTATAAAACACTGATAGATGTATTGGAGAAGGGCCACTTAGTACTGCTTTGAGGATTCAGGGAAGCCTTCCTGTAGCAAGAAGCTGAGTCTTAAAAGGTAACTGATTGTAACTTCACAAGTTGTAAAATGGAGACTTAAATTTATATTGCTTTATTGTTTTTGTTTTGAAAAAGTTGTAAAAGAAGTACCTGTAGAATCAAGAAATACAAACTTTTTATTTTACTAGTTTTCCTACATGAATTTCTGTGTTATGTGTGATAGTGATTTAGATTCAATCTAAATTGTCCATCTCAACGTGGACATGAGTAAAGATTAACTGGTGTGGTTTTTTTGTTTTTAATTTAGAAAATTAAAAAATAATAAACTTGAATAAAAGACATAGTTATTAAACATACTCTTTGCCACAGTTCCTGAACAGGGGCAGTGTTTGTTAGCAGCTCTGGTTGATGCTATACCCAACTGAGGTAACTGAGATACTCAAATTAACAATTTATAATACCTAACAAGTAAAAATAACTTCATTATCCATTCTTTCAACAAGTATTTTTGAGCATTTACCAAATGCCATGTACTTTACTAGGCACTTATGATACACCTGAGGAAAAAAATAGACAAAGTTCCTTGATCTTTTATAATTTATTTTTGGGGGTTGTTGGGAAAGACAATGTAATAAATAAGTTAATTATTTATCATGTTAGATGATATGCTGTGGAAAAATCCGAGTAGAGTAGGAAGGATTAGGAGAGATGATGTGAAGTAGTCAGTTTGATATGTGAGTCTGGAGTGCAGAAGAGAGACTTGGGCTAGACAGAGACTTTTGGAAGTTGTTGCCATGTACATGATATTTAAAGTCATGAGACTGGATGAAATCACTAAATAGTGGATAATAGTGAAGAGAAGAGCACCAAGGACAGAATCCTGATCCACTCTTAAGGTAGAGAGAAGAAGAAGAACTAGCAAAGGAGGCTAAGAAAGAATAACCAAGGGTATGGGTCCTGCAAGTCAAATGAAGAAATACATCAAGGAGAAAGGAGGAATTAACTTGTTAAAAGTTGACGATAGGCCAAGGAAGGGAAGAGTCAGATGGTGCTGATATGTCGAGTAAGAGGAATACTGAGACCTGTTTATTAGATTTAGTGACATGGAGATCGTTGGTGACTTTTATAAGAATGGGATTGGTGGAGTAATTGGGACAAAAGCCAGCTTGAAGTGAATGTAGGAGAAAATAAAGAGCATTTGGAGATAACAGGAATTGGCAAGTGTTATAATTTGGGTGACCATATGACCAGATTTCCCTGGGATTCTCCCGGTAATCACCACTTGTCCCAGTGTAATTTTTAACAGAGCCTAATTTCACTCTCAGATGGGTCCTGGTTTGAACAACAAATTATATGGTCAGTGTGGTGAGGATTCATTGCTGTCATTATTCTTTTTGACACCCAAATTTGACCGGTAGTGTCCCTTCTAAGCTAGTTTATGTGACTTTTTGAGAGAACCCAGTTAGTTCTTCCTTTTCTGGCATAACAAAATGTTGCAGGGATTATACTTTTCCTACCGAGGTCTGTAGTCAACCATTTCTTTAAGAAGCCCTGCTTCATTTTAGTGGTATTTAGAAACCAAGAGTTCAAACGTGGATAGATTTTGATTAGTGAGAAAAGGTGGTGGAGCAGTTAGAGAAAAGCATTCCACAAATAAAAATTTAAAAAGCAGACAGTTTCCCAAAGATACTGAGGTGGGAGAATAGAAAATTTATTCAGGAGATTCTATGTAAAACTGAATGAAATGGCATATGAGATTCCTAAAAGAAGTATATTATAATATTAGAGCAGAAAGATACATTGAGACCAATAATGAAAGGATTTAAACGTCAGACTGAGGGTCTTTGACTTCATTCTGTATTCAGGACAGTGACATAATGGGTCTTGGAGTTACTGGTCCTAGAGGTGGGAAACCCAGTTAGGCTATTATAATCTACACAATCTGTAATAAAGTCCTGAATCTATGGGTAGGATCATGATAATCCAGAGGAAGGAACCAAATTCAGCAGACACTACAGCAGAGAAAGCAAAAAGGGGGATGGGAGCATAACAGAAGCATGACTAAGAGGCCCACAGTGTCAGATGACTCTGAGCTGTCTAACCTAAGCAGCGGAGGCTGGAGATGCCATTAATTGCCATAGAGAACACAAGAATAGGTGAAAGAGGAAGACAGATATTTTATTTGGAAAAATCCCTTGGCAATATAGTGATAGAGTAGTATAACCTTATTGAAGTTCCATCTGGTAGAACTGTATTTAGGGAACAGTGGAACAATATTTAGGAAATAAGGTTTTTGTTGTCACTAAAAGGTAACCATAATGAGATTCCCATCTGTGGAAAAGCATAAAGATTTGGATATCAATGACTCTCTCACGAGTTATTTCAGATTCTTTATTTCAGAGAAATGCACTTCTTGCCTCATTTCCAAATAGACCAGAAAAAATCTCCAAGAATCCAAACTGCGTAATTTCTTGTGTCGGTGATTAACCCCTCATAATCTAAACATCATTTCAAATTTTAATCACATTTTGGAAAATACAAACATGTTTTCTATTTTGCTATGTTAAAAATGTCAGCATGGTTATAGCCTCCATGTTACTTTTTGTCTTGACCCAGTCTTCCTCCCCACAGCCTGATACAGAATAATTTGGTTGCAAGCGTATTTTCCCCACCTAACCAGAGACAGCACTACACTGGTTATCTAGTTATGAGTCAGTATATTTGATTTTTCAAGCAAAAACCTTCGGAGAGAAGAAAGACGAGGAGAAAGCCATATAACCAAAATTGGGATTACTTAATTCTAATTAAGTTTGCTATTTTGAATATAAGCAAAGCGATAGCATCTGGCAGAGTGTGGAATAAAGGAACTGAAGTATTCTGATGGATCTGGTTATTAGTGGATGACTACCTTTAATGTAGGAAACTTGAGCAACATTAGCTTAATGTGATTAGGAAGGAATTAAAATAATTTCTGATTTATCATCACTAACAACAGGATATGGCAAAAAGCAAAATGTGGGGATTCTAGTCCTAGCCCTATTGTAATACCTTGAATGGATCTCTTAAACTTTCTTGGGTTATCATTTCCTCTTCTATGAAATTGAGTGGGTTAGGAGTCCCCCAAGACCACCCTGAGGCTCAATGATTCACTAGAAGAATTTGCAGGGCTCAAAAAAAGCTTTTATACTCACAGTAACAGTTTATTACTGTTAAGGATACAGATTAAAATCAGTGAAAGGAAAAGACACTTGCAGGAAGTCCAGAAGAAATGAGGCATAAGCTTGCAGGTGTCCTCTCCCAGTATAGTCACATGGACACACTCCCAGCAATGATGTGTGACAACCAGGGAAGCTCCCTTGAGCCTTGGTGCCTAGAGTTTTTATTGGGAGCCTGTCACATAGGCAGGAATTACCTGGATAATCCGGGGTAATATCCACACCTTAAAATCATTTCATTATGGATCATTCCAAGTCACTTTAGCTAGGTACATAACAAGCCGTTTTGTTAAGGTTTTTGTTTGGTTGTTTTTTTGCAGAAATTTTTTTGGCATTATAGTTTTGTTTTTTTCCTACTGTTTGGTTTTTCTTCTTCAGAGACCCCAGTTATACATGTGTGGGATCATCCTTTGCCACTTTCTTTCTGTCCCTTTTTCTTCATTCCATTTTCGTTTTCTTGACTTTCTTTAGTATCGCTTATTGAATTTTTCTTTGAATCTGTTCTCCGTTTCTGAGATGATTTTTCTTTTCCTTCAATGTATTTCTAAGCTTTATCAACTGTTGATGCATTTCTGTGTTTTACCTATTTCTGTTCTTAAGAAGTGTTTTAATTTCTGACTTTGCATATTTTTTATATAACCCCAAATGCTTGTTTGAGGCTTCCTAATGGAATTTAGAGTGTTATGTTACAATTGTCTGTTGTTTCATGATTAATTTTTTAGTAGGGAATCTATCAGATAAAATGTTTTGGTTTACATTTTCTGTTTTCTTCTTCCATTAATTTTATAGAAATTTGATTTTTTTTCTTTTCTTAATCCTAGCCATTTTGTAGACAGGGTACACCATATGTCAGTATGGCAAAGTGAAGTTTTTTTAATGGATGATGATTTCTGGTCTTTTGTCTCTGTAGAGTCCTTAATTTCTCTCTCTTTCTTTCCTCACCTTCATCTTTATATCTGAAAGGAGGAGCACAACCCCTATTTATCTGATTCTTCTCAGAGCAGTGCTTCTTGAGGCCTCTGCCTTCAGAACCACTCATTTTCAAGCCCTTCTCTATGGTCAGTGCTATGAATTACCAAGTCTCAGGCTTGTGTTCAGCATTTTGACTCTTTGTAGTAGTTTTTGCTTTCTGGTAGTGCTTTTTGTCTGTCACATGCATGCCCTTCACTCCCACTCTCCTCTTTTTCTACCAGTATCTTAATCTTCCATTCTCTGGCTCTCCATAGTCACAAGCTTATAGCAGCAGTGAGAGGTCTATTAAATTTGGTATTAGTTTCTCTACTTACAGATATTTTGAAGTTTATGGTATCCTCTATCTCCTGATAATGCCCAAAGCATGATTCATGTTTGGTTTTATTTGTACTTCTTGTTGAATTTATTGTTTTGGAGGGAATATGTGGATGAGTTGCAATTCAGGAAACATTATTATCTTCTGCACTTATTTAAGTTCATGTTAGGAATAAAATTTCATCAATTCATTCTTTAGAATGATTTTTTTTTTTCTTACAGGGTAGAAAAAGGTGCTTGTAGCCAGGCATTGACAAAGGCAGGGCAAGTCTTAAAAAAGGCAGGGCAAGTCTTTGGATTTGTTAACTATAATTTAAATAGTTTTATTAACTTGAAACTGCCTCAGGGACGCCATCTCCCAAATTAGTTCATCAGTTACCAAAGACATTTTCAGGCAAAAATATGTCACATAACGAATTTTATATACATATATATCATATATAACATATATATGATATATATGTAATATGTATGCACATAAAATTTAAAAATGAATCTATCGTTTATGTATTGTTTATGTAGATTTGTTTTACATACACATTTTTTGCAGTTGTGTTAGTGTATACAAAATGAACTTGAGTCTTTAGTTTCAGAAACAGTGCTTTCTGATCTTTTTGACATTGGATCATCATTATCAGTATTTTATTTTTTCCATTCTGCTCTCTTTCCAAAAGCGCAGTATAGCTTTTTAATACAGAATGTAGTAATTTTCCAAAAGAAGTTACACAAACTAATATACACAAGGATAGTCATCACATTCGTATTTATAAAAAGATCAAAATCCGAAAATACGTTAATATCCACTAGTAAGAGATTGGTTAAACAAGGGCAGCAATGTAAAAGAATTAAAAAATGATTATACATTTGCCTTGTCATTAAATGATAAAGCTAGTTTACAAAATGCTGTGGTCCTGTTTTTGTATATAATTTAAGTGCCATTTTCACGTAATTTGTGCACAGTTTTTGTCATATCACATATCTACCTTCCTGTCAATGTTGTTTAAAAATCAACTGTATGATTTTTTTATTTAGCTTTCTTCTAAACAATATTATGAAAAAAACCACATGAATGTTAATTGTATTTTTTCATGTACCTTAGAATAACTTGTTAACTACTAGTATAGAAAAATTTCATTTTTGTATGATCTCAAGTTATTCTTCATTCCCTTAGTGGAATGCATATCAAACTTAAATGCTCTGAAAGAAACGTGTAGAAGGGTATATAATAAAATTACAACCATGTAAACATTGCCAGTAATTTTACTTATTTTTCTCTCTGCTTTTCAGTTTTTTTTAATTTTCTAAAATAAATCTGGAATAATTTCTTGCATAATGGAAAAGTATTTTGTGGCTTAGAATTCATTAATTAAGAATTAAAATTAAGTATTTTTCTATAAATTTCTACATTTCTCTATAAATTGATGAAATTGCCAATGTCCTGAAGTGTGATTAAAATAAGTAATAATTTCTTTAAACTTAAGAAGTCTTAAGTTAACATTTTAAATTATTTTAATCTTATTTCAGTTAAAGAAATGTTTTCATTATTCTGGAGATTTTGTGGCACATTGAATTTTCTGGCTTCCATGGAATCTGAATGTTGTTGTCTTAGGAGGATTAGCATTTTGATTCATTTTGCTGTGGCTTTTTTCATAGCATGATAATTTCTTATTGTGATAGTAGTTATTCTCTTCTAAAAATTAAGAAGTTTTTTAATATCACATCTTAAAAGCAAAACATGGGAAGGAATTTAAAATTAGACTCATAACTAAAATTGTTTTGTTTTATTCTTTTACAGGAATTGAAACCTGATATAGTAACTAAATCTGCTCTTAGTGATGATATCAGCTTTGAAAAAATCTGCAAAAAGGTATATCTGCAATGGATTATATTTCTTTTAAGAAAAGTTCGTTATTTACATTGTTGACTTACCTTTTTCTTGTCACTTTTTTCCTTGAAGAGAAAACTAATCAAGAAGTCAGTTACTATTAGTATATAATGATTTTTCTGCACTTGAGCTCCAATATTGCCACCAAAAAAATATTTTTATGGTAATTTATGAATTTTGCTTTGCTGTGATGTCACACCTTCAAGGTCCTTAAAGGTATGTTGAACTTAATGTGGCATTTGTATGTTAGATAACAGTTAGTCTGTTAATCTTACTAGTTAGAACAAAGAATCTTTATTTTTATTTTCAAATAATTTTCATGAATATTTTATTTAATCCCTGAATTCACCCTGTGAAACATTATTTTTACAAACAAGGAAACTGAAGCTCGGAAAGAATGAAGTGAGCTGATTAAGGCTGTACCACTGTTAGGTGGCACGGTTAGGACTTTTACCTAGATCTTCTGCTCTTTGGATTTGCCACTCCTGCTTCTTCCTTCCTATTTCCGCTTTTCATTTCCACCCACTTTGCTAATGCCTGCATGAGACAGTTCCACATCAAAACAGATTTTGGATTGATTGATTTTCCTCTCTTGCTTTTCTATTTTCCCCTTCATAGACATTTGCTCTAATAATGTGTATTATTTCTTCTTGCATTTGTGTTTACTTTGCTCTTTTTCTAGTTTCTTAATGTGGAAGCTTAAATTACTGATTTTAGACCTTTTTTCTTTTCTAATGTAAGCATTTAGTGCTATAAATTTCTCTCTAAGCACTACTTTAGCTCCATCGCATAAATTTGATATGTTGTATTTTCATTTTCTTTGAGTTCAGAATGTTTTAAATTTCCCTTGAAACTTCATATTTGACCCATGGTTTAATTAGAAGTATGTTGTTTAATTTCTGGACAGTTAGAGGGTTTTCCAGGTATCTTTTTGTTACTGTTTCCTTTATGATTCCTGAGCATACTTTTTATGATTTTTGTTCTTTTAACTTTGTTATTTGGGTTATGGTCCAGAATATGGGTCATCTTGGTGAATATTTCATGTGCACTTGAAAACAATATGTATTCTATTAGGATCAGTGTCATGCAAATGTCAGTTTAGTCAAACTGGTTGATAGTGTTGTTCAGGTGATTTATATCTTTACTGATTTTCTGACTACTTGTTTTATCAATTACTAAGAGAGGTACGTTGGAATCTCCAACTATAAATGTCAGTTTGCCTATTCCAGCCTTAAGGAAAAAAATATTCTGATTCTACATTTATGTAGACTAGCACTTACTTCTCTACAATTAATTGATATTAGACATGTTAAATTTTAAAGCATTTTATTTAAGAAAGCCAGAATGTGAAAGATTTTTGTTTGTTTGAGGGAAGGGAAGATTTGTTGTCGTTGTCATCGTCCTCGTCAGAAAAGCAAGACCAAAGTCATGAGCCTGATTTTACAATAGCCTCTTTATTTTATGCTAGCATGATTCTACAGTAAATATTCTTATTTCATAGGATTCATTCACAAAGAGTGGAAAGAAGTTTAGCCCTATTATAGTTTTAAACTTGTGGTGTGGTCAGTATCTCAGACAAAATAATGACATGTTAAATAGAATAGTGGTAATTGTATAAAAATATGGCAGAATATATTTTTGTTTTCTCTTGAGAGTTTAAAAAAATAATAATGTAAGATTTTTACCAGAATAAATTTTTTGAACTTTCTCATTGCTAAATTCTAAAAGTAATTCATTAATGTTTAATTTGTGGTGAGAGTAAAAAGCAGTTTATTTTTAATTCCCTAATAATACTATGTTTCCATTTAAACTCTGAGTAAAACTCGGCAATATTTATTACTTCACTTGAAATTATCCAAAATAAAATACCCCGTGTCTGTTTTTTTTTAGCCTTTCAGCCAGATTATTTTCACTTTAGAGGGTTAATATTAGTTACTGTATGTGTATTGTATGTGGAGTCAGTTTTTTAGGGTATCTTCTTCTATTTACAACCCTCTGTTCTATCTCCCAGTGTGTGAAATGTCATTTATCCTAAAAATAGGGAAACAAGCATCTATATTAGCTTATCGTTATTTTGTAATAGTAAATTCATTTGTATATGACTGGATTTGTAGTCATGAGATTTATAATATTAATTCAGATAGAAAGTTGAGGATCTGACTGAAATATTGTCAAGTGAAAACTGATCACATTTCTGCCCTTTTTGTACCTTCCTCCAAACAAAGGGAAGGAAAGGAAGGTGGAGAGGGAGGAAGGCAAAACAGTTCTGCTTCATCAAATTTCTTGATGGAACCCTTGAGGGATTTAAAGCCAAGAGAAATTGCCCCGCTTAAGAATCATTTCAGATTCCTCCCATGCTATTTGATTTAAGCTGTTTTGTTACTATTTTATTTGACTTGTGATATTCTTCAATTGGATTCAGGTTCTTCTGTGTCAAAATCTGTTAATAAATTAAACCTGTAAAACAAAAATAAGGCAGGCAGCAGAGTGTCTTGGAAGGAGGACTGATGATTCTTTAGTTTGTCATAGGAAGGGAGCTCGGTGGATGATGACCAAATAGGAAATAAGTCTGTTATGTAGAGCTCTGCATATTTGAGGCTGTCTGACCATCAGAATAGAGCAGAACAAACTAATTTGTCTGACATGTTATAGCTTGCACAATTCTTCCATATACATTCTTAACTCAATGGATCCTACGACAATGATCTCATGTAGAAAGCATTCATGTGCGCAAAAGACAGTTATTTTAAACAACTACGGGATAAGAGGAAGCAAATTAATATTTGTCAACATCTACCAGTTGCCTGACTCACTAGGTGCTTGATGTGTTAGCTTTTTCAGGAAAGATGATGATAACCCCATTTAACAGATGAAGCAACCAGCCCAGAAAGGTCAAAAATATACCTATATTCAGTCAGTAGGAAATGGCAGGTCCAAGGTCTAAACCCAGGTCTCTGCCTACAAAATGAAAGTTCAGGACAAGAAGATGGAATAAGTCCCAATATGTAAGTCTACATTTTAGAATCATGACATCATAGGGATTATAAGAGTTCAACGAATGCAGAAAGGTCTCATGTTCCCTTAAATGTGGATTCAAAGCCTTAGTGTGCCACAATTCTTCTGATCCAGCTGAATGGACTGTTTCTTATCCCTCTAAATGGTTTTAACAAATATACATGTTAATGTGCTTATATCTTTATGTAAAAGCTGGAATTGAAATTAAGTCCAATTAATATTAAAAATATTGGTACTAACATTCTGAGTCTTACCAGTTCTGGCATTTAGAGTCAGTCAGTTTGTTTTAGGCAACATTTCAAAGGAATGAACATTGCATGTAAGAGAGCTTTTTCATTTTTAGACTGTTGTTTATATTCACATGTACATTCTTAAAATTCTTTTCAAAATTGAGCACCAAATACTTTGTGTTCACAATAAACACCCATATGCCAAAATAAATGAGGTGTTTTCCTTTTTTTATTATTAATTTATTTGAAATGGAAGAAACTAGAGGTGTGTGAAAACCACAGTTTCCTCAGAATTTTCCACAGCAAACACTGTGTCACCTTTAAATAAGGAAAGCTATGGTTTCCTTCATACCCCCCAATGTGAAGACTTTTTCATGCAGGTGTAAAACTATTTGTTTACAGAGACTACCTTAGCCTTTTACGCTTCAGAATAAATTTCTTTAAATTTAAGATGTATGACTGCAGTTGAGCCCTATTAACCTCCATAACATTTTCTCTCTCTCCTATGAAGTTTATCAGATTCTGCCTTAAATTAGTTATTTGTGCATTTGTCTTAGCCTTTTAAATTAGAACAAGATTGTGAGCCTCAGAAAGATGGTGTTTGTGTCCTCATGTATAAGACCATGCCTTCATAAATAAGCCATGTTTGTGTAAGAATAAATATTAAATCTCAGTGAATATAAAGAGGGAGAAAGTACGTGGAGAAGGAAGATGGATAGGAGAGAAATAAGGAGAGATAAAGGATTTGAAGTCTCAAGGCAGGGGCTGCCCTACTTATTAAATACTTTTGAGTTCTTACACTTAGCCCAGTGCCTTAAGCAAAATGTAGACATCTCAAATTGCAGCGGAGACCCAAAACACTGCCAAAGGTATGAACCTGAGGCCACTTGCTTCACAAACCTCTTTTTTTACATTTCTATTTAATTTCTTTACAAAAAGGTTTGAGGGGGGTTTGGAGTTGGGTCACAGAATAAGAGAGAGTTTCCTCCAATAGCTTAGAAGAAAACTTGTTGAGAATACTAGACTGAATTCAGAAACCTGACTACTTTGAGTTCTGGCTTGTTCCTGACTGGCTAGGTAATCTTGATATCAAGACTGTTAATCTAATTATTAGATAAAATCTTTTGTCTATTTTCTCTTTACTTCTTGTTAAGATCTGAATTTAAAAAATTAAAGAGTTCCAATTACTTTCTTAAGAGTAAAATTAAAGAAAGGTTTTAAGTGTTAAATTTGACATTTTTTTACTTAAGAGAAATAAAAAAGTTTATTTAAATCATTGCTATAGTTTATAAATTTGATTTTTTTTTTTTTTTTTGCTTGAGGAAGATTCGCCCTGAACTAACATCTGTGCCAGTTTTCCTTTATTTTGTATGTAGGTTGCCACCACAACATGGCCACCAAAGAGTGGTGTAGGTTTGTGCCGAGGAACCGAACCTGGGCCACCAAAGCAGAGCGCACCAGAACTTAACCACTAGGCCACGGGGCCGGCCCCATAGATTTGATATTTTTAACTAAGACTTTCTTTAAATCAAACATTTTAAGAACTACATGTATAACATTTTTTATTGGTCTTTTAGAATGAAAAATTAAATCCTTAGTATTTATAAAGCATAGAATTAATGTGTATGTCAGTAACAGTTTTTCCATTTGCACAGTTTTTTCCCATTAGAATATTTTTTCTACTCCCCAAATTATAAGCTACTCAGATTTGCAAATCAGTAACAGACCATCAAGAACAGATATGAATTAATTAAAAACAGTTAGTAAATAAATATAAGGAATTTTGAAGGACCAAATGTACGCTAAGGAGATACATATAATTTCTCTACAATGCATTCTATTTGCAAAGATGCCTGTTTAGCAAAGGGAAGAAGCTTAAATTTCTAGGCGTTTCTGCATTCTAACTACTGTTGCCTTGCCACTAGCTGCATGACTTCAGGCAGGTCACTTACCATCTCTGGCTCTTGTTTTCCTCATTTCTCTAATAAGGAACTCTTCCAGGTCAAACATTCCAGTAATGCATTTTAGTCTCCTTTTGAAGTCATTGTATCAGAGGTAAAAATGACAGAGCTTATCCTCTCATTGTTGAATTTTGTTTTGCCAAAAAAATTAAATGTTTTGTGTACCCTCACACACTCAACAAGATTTTTATGGTATTTCAGCACTGTATTATTTTTTGATATTTTGTTAAGTATTCTTAAACAACTCTGACATTTTTCATATTTCAGTATAACAAGAATAGTTTATTCCCTAAGATGTTTGGCAATGTTGTTGGGTAACCAGCTTTATCAGAATCTCTAGTTTATAAAAATTAGAAGCAGTAAGGACATGTCCAAATGTTCGTACACAAATACCATTGTGGTACAAAGTAGGTATGGCAAATACTTACAAGACAATGTTTTTGTTAAATAGAATTCCAGCTAAATAAATGAGAACTTGGGAAGCCATTTCTGTTTTTTTTCTTTTTGCTTAAAGATGCCTATATATTAACTTTGAATGTTTCGGTAAAAATTTTTGTGTGTTTTTTGTTTCTAGGTTTATTGAGATATAATTGACATATAACATTGTATAAATTTAAGGTGTGCAGTGTGGTTTGATATATGCATTTGTTGTGAAATAATTACCATAATAAGGTTAGTTAACGTGTCCCTCGTCTTACATAATTATAATTTTTGTGTGTGTGCTGAGAATATTTAAGATTTACTCTCTTAGCAACTTGGAAGTATTTAATAAAGTATCATCTGTAGTCACCATGATGTATTAGGTTCCCAGAACTTAGTCATCTTATAACTCAAAGTTTATAGTCTTTGACCAACATCCCCCCATTTCCTCCACCCCGCAGTCCCTGGCAACCAACTTTCTGCTATCTATGTCTGTGAGTTTGGCTTTTTTTTTAGATTCCACATATAAGTGATACCATGCAGTATTTGTCTTTCTTTCTCTGACTTATTTCACTTATCATAACGCCTTCCAGGTTCATCCATGTTGTTGCAAATGGAAGGATTTCCTTCTTTCCCATGACTATATAATATTCTACTATATGTGTAAATATATACTACATTTTCTTTATCCATTCATTCCTCAACAGACACTTAGGTTGTTTACATGTCTTGGCTATTGTGAATAATGCTGCAATGAACATGATATCTCCTTGAGACAATGATTTCATTTCCTTCAGATATATTACCCAGAAGTGGGATTACTGGATCATATGGTAGTTCTATTTTTAATTTTTGGAAGAATCTCCATACTGTTTTCCGTAGTACATGTACCAGTGTACTTTCTCACCAGCAGTGCACCATGGTTCTCTTTTCTCTACATCCTCACCAACAATTGTTAGCTCTTGTCTTTTTGATGATAGTCATTCTAACAGGTGTGAGGTGATATCTTGTTGTTTTGATTTGCATTTCACTGATTATTAGTGATATTGAGCTGCTTTTCATCTACCGGTTGGCCATTTGTATGTCTTCTTTGGAAAAATATCTGTTCAAGTCCTCTTCCTGTTTTTTAATTGAATTATTTGTGGTTTTTTGCTATTGAGTTGTATGAGTTCCTTAAATATTTTGAATGTTAACCCCTTATCTGATAAATAGTTTGCAAATATTTTCTCCCATTCCTAGGTTGCCTTTTTATTCTGTTGATTTTTTCTTTGCTTTGCAGAAGCTTTTTAGTTTTATGTATTTCCATATATTTATTTTGCTTTTGTTGCTTTTACTATTGGTGTCATATCCAAAAAATCATTGCCAAGACCAGTGTCAAGTAGTTTTTACCCCTACGTTTTCTTCTAGTAGTTTTACAGTTTCAGGTCTCATGTTTAAGTGTTTTTAGTCCGTTTCAGGTTAATTTTTGTGCGTGATGTAAGATAAGGATCCAATTTTATTCTTTTCCATGTGAATATCCAGTTTTCCCAATACCATTTATTGAAAAGACTGTCTTTTCACCATTGAGTTTTCTTGACTCCCTTGTCAAATTGGTGATGGTATATGCATTTGTTTATTTCTGGGGCTCAATTCTGTTTCATTGGCCTTTGTGTCTGCTTTTATGCCAGTATCATACTGTTTTGGTTACTATAGCTTTGTAGTATAGTTTGAAATCTGGAAGTGTGATGCCTTCAGCTTCGTTCTTCTCTCTCAAGATTGCTTTGTTTATTCAGGGTTTTTGTAGTTCCCTACGAATTTTAGGATTTTTTTTCTTTTTCCTTCATTTTTTTTTATTGTGAAATTTTTGTTGTACATTTTTGTTTATCAGTCACCATATAAGAGCATCCCTCCACCCCTTGTGCCCACCCCCCACCCCCCTAACCCCTGGTAACCACCAAACAGTTCTGTCTGTCCATGTGTTGGTTTATGTTCCACATATGAGTGCAATCATGCACTGTTTGTCTTTCTCTTTCTGGCTTATTTCACTTAACATAATACCCTCCAGGTCCATCCATGTTGTTGCAAATGGGACAATTTTGTCTTCTTTATGGCTGAGTAGTATTCCATGGTATATATATGCCAAATCTTCTTTATCCATTCGTCAGTCGAGGGACACTTGGGTTGCTTCCATGTTTTGGCTATAGTGAATAATGCTGCAGTGAACACAGGGGTGCATAAGCCTCTTTGGATTGTTGATTTCAGGTTCGTTGGGTAGATACCCAGTAGTGGGATAGCTGGATCATAAGTTATTTCTATTTTTAATTTTTTGAGGAATCTCCATACTGTTTTCCATAGAGGCTGCACTAGTTTGCATTCCCACCAGCAGTGGATTAGGGTTCCCATTTCTCTACAGCCTCTCCAGCATTTGTTGCTTCTTGTCTTGGTGATTATAGCCATTCTAACGGGTGTAAGGTGATATCTTAGTGTGGTTTTGATTTGCATTTCCCTGATGACTGGTGATGTTGAACATCTTTTCATGTGCCTATTGGCCATCTGTATATCTTTTTTGTAGAAGTGTCTGTTCATTTCCTCTGCCCATTTTTTGATTGGATTGTTTGGTTTTTTGTTATTAAGTTATGTGAGTTCTTTATATATTATGGAGATTAATCCTTTGTCAGATATATGGTTTGCAAATATTTTTTCCCAGCTGGTGGGTTCCCTATTCATTTTGATCCTGGTTTCATTTGCCTTGCAGAAGCTCTTTAATCTGATGAAGTCCCACTTGTTTATTTTTTCTTTTGTTTCCTTTGTCTGAGTAGACATAGAATTCAAGAAGATCCTTTTATGGCTGATGGCGAGTAGTGTACTACCTTTATTTTCCTCCAGGAGTTTTATAGTTTCAGGTCTCACCTTCAGATCTTTGATCCATTTTGAGTTAATTTTTGTGTGAAAGAAGGTGGTCTACTTTCATTCTTTTGCAAGTGGCTGTCCAGTTTTCTCAGCACCGTTTATTGAAGAGACTTTCCTTTCTCCACTGTATGTCCTTAGCTCCTTTGTCAAAGATTAGCTGCCCATAGATATGAGGTTTTATTTCTGGACTTTCAGTTCTGTTCCATTGATCTGTGTGTCTGTTTTTGTACCAGTACCATACTGTTTTAATTACGATCGCTTTGTAGTATGTTTTGAAGTCAGGGATTGTGATGCCTCCAGCCTTGTTCTTCTTTTTCAGGATTGCTTTAGCTATACAGGGTCTTTTGTTGCCCCATATGAATGCTAGTATTCTTTGTTGTATTTCTGTGAAGAATGTCCTTGGGATTCTGATTGGGATTGCATTGAATCTGTAGATTGCTTTAGGTAGTATGGACATTTTAACTGTGTTTATTCTTCCAATCCAAGTGCATGGAATATTTTTCCATTTCTTTATGTCATCATTGATTTCACTCAATAACGTCATAGTTTTCATTGTATAGGTCTTTCACTTCCTTGGTTAAATTTACTCCTAGATATTTTATTCTTTTCGTAGAAATTGTAAATGAGATTGTCTTCTTGAGTTCTCTTTCTGTTAGTTCGTCATTGGTATATAGAAATGCAACTGATTTCTGTAAGTTGATTTTGTACCCTGCCCCTTGGCTGTAGTTGTTGATTATTTCTAATAGTTTTCCAGTGGATTCTTTAGGGTTTTCTATATATAAGATCATGTCATCTGCAACCAGTGAGAGTTTCACTTCTTCACTGCCTATTTGGATTCCTTTTATTCCTTTTTCTTGCCTAATTGCTCTGGCCAGAACCTCCAGTACTGTGTTGAATAAGAGTGGTGAGAGTGGGCACCCTTGTCTTGTTCCTGTTCTCGGAGGGATGGCTTTCAGTTTTTCCCCATTGAGTATGATGTTGGCTGTGGGTTTGTCATATATGGCCCTTATTATGTTAAGGTACTTTCCTTCTGTACCCATTTTGTTGAGAGTTTTTATCATAAATGGATGTTGGATCTTGTCAAAAGCCTTCTCTGCATCTATTGAGATGATCATATGGTTTTTATTCCTCATTTTGTTAATGTGGTGTATCACATTGATTGATTTGCGGATGTTGAACCATCCCTGTGTCCCTGGTATAAATCCCATTTGATCATGGTGTATGATCTTTTTAATGTATTGCTGTATTTGGTTTGCCAATATTTTGTTGAGGATTTTTGCATCTGTCTTCATCAGGGGTATTGGTCTGTACTTTTCCTTCTTAGTGTTGTCTTTGCCTGGCTTTGGTATCAGGGTGATGTTGGCCTCGTACAATGTGTTGGGAAGTGTTCCATCTTCCTCTGTTTTTTGGAATAGTTTGAGAAGGATAGGTATTAAGTCTTCTTTGAATGTTTGGTAAAATTCTCCAGAGAAGCCATCTGGTCCTGGACTTTTATTTCTTGGGAGGTTTTTGATTACTGTTTCAATCTCTTTACTTCTGATTGGTCTATTCAGGTTCTCTATTTCTTCTTGATTCAGTTTTGGGAGGTTGTATGACTCTAGGAATTTATCCATTTCTTCTAGATTGTCCAATTTGTTGGCATATAGTTTTTCATAGTATTCTCTTATAATCTTTTGTATTTCTGTGGTATCTGTTGTAATTTCTCCTTTTTCATTTCTAATTTTATTTATTTGAGCCTTCTCTCTTTTTTTCTTGGTGAGTCTGGCTAAGCGTTTGTCAATTTTGTTTATCTTCTCAAAGAACCAGCTCTTAGTTTCATTGATCCTTTCTACTGTTTTTTTTAATTTCAATTTCATTTATTTCTGCTCTGATTTTTATTATTTCCCTCCTTCTGATGACTTCAAGTTTTGTTTGTTCATCTTTTTCTAATTCTGTTAGGTGTAGTTTGAGGTTGCTTATTTGGGCTTTTTCTTATTTGTTAACGTGGGCCTGTATTGCTATGAATTTCCCTCTCAGGACCGCTTTTGCTGCATCCCATATGAGTTGGTATGGTGTATTTTCATTTTCATTTGTCTCCAGATGTGCTTTGATTTCTCCTTTACTATCATCAATGATCCATTGGTGGTTTAGTAGCATGTTGTTGAGTCTCCACAGCTTTGTCACTTTCCTGGTTTTTTCCTTGTAGTTCATTTCTAACTTCATGGCATTATGGTCTCAAAAGATGCTTGTTATGATTTCAATCTTAAATTTATATAAGCATGCCTTGTTTCCCAACATATGGTCTATTCTTGAGAATGTTCCGTGCGTGCTTGAGAAGAATGTGTAATCTGCTGTGTTTGGTTGGAGTGCTCTGTATATGTCTGTTAAGTCCATCTCGTCTAGTTTTTCATTTAGGTCCATTATTTCCTTATTTATTTTCTGTCTGGATGATCTGTCCATTGATGAGAGTGGAATGTTAAGATCCCCTACTATTATTGTGTTGTTGTTAATATCTCCTTTTAGGTTTGTTAATGGTTGCTCTGTGTACCTTGGTGCTCCTGTATTGAGTGCATATATATTTAAAAGTGATATGTCTTCTTGGTGGAGTGTCCCTTTTATCATTATATATTGCCCCTCTTTGTCTCTCATTACCTGTTTTATCTTGAAGTCAACTTTGTCTGATATAAGTATGGCACCACCTGCTTTCTTTTGTTTGCCATTAGCTTGGAGTGTTGTCTTCCATCCTTTCACTCTGAGCCTGTGTTTGTCTTTAGAGCTGAGATCTGTTTCCTGGAGGCAGCATATTGTTGGGTCTTGTTTTTTAATCCGTCCTACCACTCTTGTGTCTTTTGATTGGAGAGTTCAGTCCATTTACATTTAGGGTAATTATTGATATATGAGGGCTTGTTGTTGTTATTTTATTGCCCTTTTTCTGGTTCTTTTACATTTCATTTGGTTCTTGTCCCATATGTTTCATACTACCAGTGCAGTTTGTTAGTTCTGTATGGGGGTTCCCTTAGTTTTCTCGTTCTTTATTGTGTGTGATTCTGTTCTGATTATTTGGTTAGTGGTTACCATGAGGTTTCTATAAAACATCTCATGGAAGCGAGAGTCCATTTTTTGGTGACCTCTTATTCCTTGAGACTAAGTCGATTCAATCTCTTTCCTCTTCCCCTTCTATGTTATTGTTGTCACATCTTATTCCTTCTTGTGTTGTGAGTTCGTGTTTAACATGATGAGGTTATATTTGTGCTTGGTGTTTACCTTCCCTTGATCTTTGGTTTTATAATTAAGTATTCGCTAATCTATTTTGATGGAGGACTGCAATTTTTCTGGTTTCGTCAACCTATTTTCCTCCTCATTCAAAACTTTGAATCCTCTTTCTCTTTTTTTCCTCAGGGATGAGGGCCTTCTTGAGCACTTCTTGTAGTGGAGGTCTTGTGGCAATGAACTCCCTCAGCTTTTGTTTATCTGGAATAGTTATTATTTCTCTCTCATATCTGAAGGATATTTTTGCTGGATAGAGTATTCTTGGCTGAAAGTTTTTGTCCTTCAGAATTTTGAATATATCGTTCCACTCTCTTCTAGCCCGTAAAGTTTCTGTCGAGAAATCGGCTGAGAGCCTGATAGGAAATCCTTTGTATGTTATTTTTTTTTTTGTCTAGCTGCCCTTAATATTTTTTCTTTGTCATTGACTTTTGCCAGCTTTACTACTATATGCCTTGGAGAGGGTCTTTTCATGTTGATATATTTAGGAGATCTGTTGATCTCATTCACTGGTATTTCCAGCTCCTTCCCCAGGTTTGGGAAGTTCTCAGATATTATTTCTTTGAAACAAGTTCTCTGCTCCTTTTTCCCTCTCTTCTCCCTCTGGAATACCTGTAATCCTTATGTTGGATTTCCTGATTGAGTCGGATAGTTCTCAGAGAGTTTCTTCATTTCTTTTTAGTCTTAGTTCTCTTTCCTCCTCCATCTGGAGGACTTCTGCATTGCTGTCCTCAATATTGCTAATTCTTTCCTCCATATTGTCGGCTCTGGTGCTTAAGGCTTCCAGATTTGTCTTTATCTCCTCTATTGTGTTTTTCATCTCTAAGATTTTTGATTGGTTTTCTTTTTTTTTTTTTGTAGTTTCAGTCTCTTATGTGAAGAAACTCCTGATTTCACTGAATTGTCTGTGTTTTCTTGTATTTCATTAAGCTTTTTTATGATGGCTATTTTGAATTCTCTGTTGTTAAGGTTATACATTTCTGTGCTTTCCGGGTTGACTTCTGGGTGCTTGTCATTTTCCTTTTGGTCTGAAGATTTAATACATTTTTACATGGTGCCTGTCGGTGTTGGCTTACCTTTCCTCATAGTGAAAATATATGGTCGCAGTTTCCTCTTGCTGCCGCTGGGTGGGGGTCAAGGGCTGTGTATTCTGGCCCACCTCAATGTGTGCACTGTTGTCGGCCCTTGGCTGATCTGCGGTGTGGCGGAGTGGAGGCTGCTGGCAGGGAAGCATGGAAACAGCTGGGGCTGGAGCACAGCTAGGCCGAAGCAGCTGGGGCTCGGGTGCAGGTGGGTTGAAGCAGCTGCAGCTGAAGTGCCGCTGGGCCAAAGAAGCTGGAACTGGAGCGCACCAGGCCAAAGAAGCTGGAACGGAGTGCGCTGAGCCAAAGAAGGAGGAGCTGGAGTGCTGCTGGGCCAAAGAAGCTGGAACTGGAGTACACTGGGCCAAAGAAGCTGGAACTGGAGTGCGCTGGGCTGAAGAAGTTGGAACTGGAGCGCTGCTGAGCCAAAGAAGCTGGAACTGGAGTGCGGTGGGCCGAAGTCGCTGGCACCAAGTCAGCTGGAGCCTGCGCACAGGCCAAGCTGACGCAGCTGGAGCCGGAGGGGAGGGGGGCAAGGGGTCAGTCAAGCCGAAGGAGGTGGGGCCATGGCACGGTGCAGCTGGGGAAGCCGGGGCTGTGGCGTGGTGTGAACTAAGCTGCCTCTGCCTCTGGTGTGGGGGGCAGGCTCACACCATTGCTGGTCGGGCCTGGGCGCCTGGGGGCCACTGCCTCTGGGGATGGGGCTGAGCTGAAGCACCACAGTGCTGAAGCACCAGTCCAGCGGGCCGGATGGGGGAGTGGCACTTACTTTCGCCTCCCCAATCTCAGAGGTTTCTCGCCTCACTGTCGCTCTCTGCTCTCCTGAGGGGCTAGCTTGTTGAAACTACCCTCGCAACAGTTCTGCTCCCTCCATAGGGGGATCCCCTCGGGCTGTGAGGGGTCTTGCAGAGCGCCATTTTTCACACGGCGAGCCGCCCCTCCCCCTCCTCCGAGAGCCGCACTGTCTCAGTCTCTGGGTGGCAGTCCTTGGGAAAGGAATGGGCCTGCTCTTACCTCCTTCCAGTTACTCTGGAGATTCCAGCACCTCAGTCCTCAGGTGTATGGCTGCCTGGGTGCCTCAGACGTCCCCTGTGTTGTGTGAATAGCTTCTGTTGGAATATGAATGTCCTTTTTGTTGTGTCTTAGAAGGGGAGAGTTCAATGCAGTAAGCTCACTCTGCCATGATGCTGACAACACTCCAGGATTTTTTTTATTTCTGTGGAAAATGCCATTGGAATTTGGATAGGAATTGCATTGAATCTATAGATGGCTTTGGGTGGTATAGACATTTTAATAATATTAGTTCTTCTGATCCATAAGCATAGGGTATCTTTCTATTTATTTGTGTCTCCCTCAATTTCTTTCATCAAAGTCTTATAGTTTTCAGTGTACAGATCTTTCACCTCCTTGGTTAGATTTATTCCTAAGTATTTTATTGTTTTTGATTGTATTATAAATAGGATTGTTTTCTTTATTTCTCTTTCAGATATTGTTGTTATTGTATAGAAATACAACTGATTTTTGAATGTTGATTTTCTGTCCAGTAACTTTACTGAATTTTTTATTAGTTCTAACAGATTTTTGGTGGGGTTTTTAGGGTTTTCTATATATAAGATCATGTCATTGTAAGCAGGGACCATTTTACTTCTTCCTTTCCAACTTGATGCCTTTTATTTATTTTTACTTGCCTAATTGCTCTGGCTGGGACTTCCAGTACCTTGTTGAATAAAAGTGGTAAGAGTGGGTACCCCCATCTTGTTTTTGACTTTTGCGTATGATGTTAGCTGTGGCTTTGTCATATATGACCTTTGTTATGTTGAGGTATGTTCCTTTTATACCCAGTTTGTTGAGAGCTTTTATCATGAAATGGTGTTGAATTTTGTCTTTTTCTACATCTATTGAGAGGATCATGGATTTCATCCTTCATTCTATTAATGTGGTGCATCATGTTTATTGATTTTGCATGTGTTGAAATGCAAAATGTATGTGGATGTTTCTTGTATCCCAGGGATAAATCCCACTTGATCGTGGTGTATGATCTTTTTAATGCGCTGTTGAATTCAATTTGCTAGAATTTTAGCATCTTTATTTATCAGGGATATTGGCCTATAGTGTTCTTTTCTTGTAATGTCCTTATCTGGCTTGGTATCAGGGTAATGCTAATCTCATGAAATTCATTTAGGAATGTTTCTTCTTCAGTTCTTTGGAAGAGTTTGAAAAGGATTGGCATTAATTTGAGAAGCCATTTATTTTCAACCCATTGTTCTTATTATATTCTTTTAAACAGAATTGTATTCCTATCTATGGAATAGTGTTTATCTTAGCCACTGTTGAGGACGTGGACACTGCCTCGTAGTATAAACTGGATTTTCTATCAATAGCTATTCAATACTTGCCCTGAGTGTAAAATATGTTCTCTGTTGTGGAGTGCTTACAGGAAGTTAAATGCCTACACCTCTTACATTTCCTAAATAAGCCTCATTGTCATCACATATTGGCTGCCAAACTAGGAAGCATAAAGGATAAGAATGTAGTTTATATCTTACATAAAAGTAACTAGTCCTATCAACAAAGTACTTTCAACAGAATACTATAATTTTTATTTGCTGATAGCATTAACTGTTGTTTTTCTTTAAAAACATAAGTTGCATATAATTACAGAAACTAAAGCTGTAGTATACATAATTCTACGTATTAAATTGTTAAGTAATCATACCTGACTAGTAACTGCTTGATTTTATATACCTGTATACCTTGTAGACTCAAGCCTGTCTGTTCTTCTTTGAACTCACTGCTGTTACATATGGATGCATAAGCTGTATACTGCACAGCTCCAGTTGTGACAGCTACAATGTGAGTGGCAGCCCTGGGATCATGCAATGCAATGGTCCTTTTTGAATCAGTCTCATTTCTTATTAATCTGGTGTTCTTCCTAAATAAGTCCTTCACGAAGATTACAACATAAAAACACAATTTTAGAGGAAGACATAACAAATAAGAATACCTTCAATCTTATTTTAGACCCTTTTTTTTTTTTTAATAGAATTTACTAAAATCGGATCACTAAATCATGGTTACTCTGAGATATCTTCCAGGGCAGAGAAAGAGCATTGCTAAATAAACTCAGTGATAAAATGATTCTTAACAAAACAGTGTTTACCTAGAGTCAACACTCGATATGCAAGTATTACCACCACTCTTCTAAAACTTTTTATAACTAAGATGGAAAGATGTAGCTAGCTCTGTAAAGACAAATACCCAGTTTATTAAAGCTTTTAGCAGGTTGTCAAAGCTGAGATTTGGGAAAATAGTAGTAGGTATAATTTCGAACAATTATACATGAATACATTTAGTCAAAATCTATTTAGGATTCCTAGAATTTCTTATCTAAAACATATGAAATTAACTCGTGTGATGAGAACAGTTACTTTCTAATTTATCTGTTTTACAAATGCAGATGTTCATATATTAGGGATTATCTTGGAAGTGAATGTTTAGTAGCTACAAGGGGGAAATATACCGGAAGAAGCATTAGAGATAAACAGCTGCTGCTGCAGTGTCTTTTTTTCCCTTGTAACCTGAAGGAAGGGCAAGGTCTTGGGGTGTGTATAACATTTATCAGGACTAGTTGTTTTTGTTGTCCTTGTTGTTTTTACATATAAATGTTCTGGAATTAGTCCTAAGGATTAAACATATTGCCTCTACACTGAATACCAAATTGTTTCTATTAAGCCAGAATCTCTTAGTATGTCACCATTCAAGAAGCACATTTAGTACATTTAACGCTGTAACCTGTTGCCTTGATTTCACAACAGAAGTCTGTCGTGTTTTTGTTTCAAATTAAACTTTTAAACATCATTAGCCTGCTAAAAAATTTTTTTCTTTTTTCCTAATTTTTTAGTTTACCCCACCAAGGATTCTACTAGCTTGTAATTTAGAGCATGTGTTACTCTTTTTCTGTAAAAGACAAGATAATAAATATTTTAGGCTTTGCAGGCCTTACAGTCTCTGTCACAACTACTTTGCCATTGTGACATAGTGCATCCATAGATAGTATGTAAATGAGTGAATTTGGCTATGTTCCCATAAAACTTTATTTAAAAAAAACAGACAGCAGATGAGAACTGGCCCGTGGGCCAGTTTGCCAACCACTGGTTTTGAGAATCAAATACTTCTACAAGATTCTTTTTGTGAGGGGCTGGCCCAGTGGCGTAGTGGTTAAGTTCACACGCTCTGCTTCGATAGCTCAGGGTTCATGGATTCCAGGCACGGACTACACACCACTCATCAAGCTATGCTGTGGCAGCATCCCACATACAAAATAGAGGAGGATTGGCACACATATTAGCTCAGGGACAATCTTCCTCAAGCAAAAGGATGTTAGGCAACAGATGTTAGGTTAAGGCCCAATCCTCACCAAAAAAAACGAGAGATTCTTTTTGTGAAAATGACAGTTCTCTATTAGTCCTTCCCCACTTTCAACTTCAGTTTATTCCTGTGGAATTTACTCCCACATCAGTATGTTTATATTAGTACATTTTAAGTGTTAGCTATTGACTTCCTACTGTGGTCTGTTAGGATTTAGATCTCTTTCCTCCTCTAGCCCCTGTGTCATAGATGTACCTTCCTTATCACTTTCATACTCCTAATATACTTGAGTCAAATTTAGATTAGATGATCATTTAGTAGTTATGTTATTTTGACTATGAGTCATGTAGTGAGTGATTATTACTTTTCTTTTCTGCGTAATATTTCTATTTTCTATAGTTTGTAGTTGTTTGTTTATTTTGTTAGTTTTCTATCTTCTCTCTAGTATAATACCAAACTCCTCATCAGTCATTGAAATCTCCTCTCAAGATATTTAATGCATCAGGTATTCTAAATCTAAGTCTAAATCTCCTGTCACCATCCTGGGTATTCCTTTTGCCTGGATCTCCTGTTTCTCATATCCCATGCCTTCCTCATTTGTATCCTTCATCATTTTAGTGGAGCCAGTAGATGCTAGGGAGAAAGGTTCAAGGGATATAAACTTTTATATACCTTGCATGTCTAAAAGTATTTTTATTCTTCTCTAGTTTGGAAATCATTTTCCTTCAGAATTTTAGAAGCATTACTCTATTGTCTTTTGACCTCTAATTCTGATTCCTGAATTTTTTTTCTTTTTTTGGTGATTTGGGTTTTTTTTTCTCTGAAAGCTGTAGACCCTGATAGTCTGATGTGACTCTCCATTTTCATATGTTGTGTTGAGCCTTTTCAGTCTGAAAAATCACGTCCTTCATTGCAGATTCTGTGTTACAGCTTTTGATTTGCTTTCTGTCAAACTCAAATAAGCAATTTTGACTCATACCGTCAGCAGCCCAGCATGTGGCTGAGTGACTCAGGATACTAGCAATAGACTTCCTTCCCAGATTCTCTCGTATCTCTCTAAAGTAAATAAAATGAGTATAAAGTCCTGAATTGCATCAGTAAACCCTGCAAGGGGTTGAAGAAGCAGAGAATTGACTTAACAGTGTACTTAATGAATGGCCTCCAAATGGATTACATTTCTTGGAGAAAGTTGAACAGAGGCAAAGTCTAAGAGTCAGAAGCAAGGTGTATTAGTTTCCGTAAGACTGCCGTAACAAAGTACTGTAAATTGGGTGGTATAAAGTAACAGAAATTTATTCCCCCATGTTTCAGGAGGCTAGAAATCTGAAATCAAGGTGTCGGTAGGGCTATGCTTCCTCAGAAGGTTCTAGGGAAGAGCGCTTTCTTACTTATTCCAACTTCTGGTGACCCTAGGCCTTCCTTGGCTTGTGGCAGAATCACTCCAAATTTCTGCCTCAGGCTTCTTCCCTTACTGTCTCTCTACCTCTGTATCTAAATGTCCTCCTTATAAAGACACCAATCATATTAGATTTAGGGCCCACCATAATCCAAGTGATCTCCTTCTAATTAATTATATCTGCAAACACTCTATTTCCAAATAAAGTCACATTCTGAGTTTCTAGTTGGACATGAATTTGGGGGCGATACTCTTCAACGCAGTACACAAGGTAATTAGACAGCAGGTGGTCCTGGCACATGATTTGCCAGATATAATTTAAAGGAGTTATTCTGTAAGTGACATTACGTAATAAGTCCTCCAAACAGAATAGATTTCAAACTGCTGTCATTTTGCTTTTACTTAGGTATTCATATGTTTGTATTACTGAGAGGGAAAAAAGCCTTATTTGGGGCTATTAACAATGAAGGGTAAATTTAAAATAAAGACATTTGAAGCTGGTAGATCTACCTTCACATACTAGTGAAATTTATTCACTTGCTTTATGGAATGTTTATTGAATGCCAGCTATTTTACCAGTTACTGTTCTAGGCACTGGGTCTTCAGCAGTGTGGAAGACAAAGTCCCTGCCTCACAGATATGAAAATATCCGCACTGGCATGCAGTGTTAAGTGATGTGAAGTAAATAAAGAGTGATGGAAAGTATTATGTTAGTTCAGATAACATTTGAGCAGAGACCTGAATACAATGAGATGAAGAGCCATGAGCCATGTATATATTTGGGAGTAGAGAAGAGCTTGCAATGGAATAGCCTAAGCATCAGAAGACAGTAAAGCTTAAAGAAGAACAGGTAGAAGAACAGCATGATCTGGTTACATTTCAAAAGCTCACCGTGACTGCTATATGGAAAATTGGCTGTTGGGGAGCATGATGCAAAGGAGAGTGATGAGTTTCTTATAGGTATGAGCTTATCACATTGGTCCAGGTGAGAGGTGTTGGTGATTTGGTCAAAGATAGAGTAGAAATGGTGAGAATTGACTGGTTCTGGATGTATTTTGCAGATAGAACCACAAGATTTGCTGAAGAATTTATTGTGAGATGTGAAGGAAGGAGAAATGTAATGGAAGAATCCTTAGAGTTTTAGGCCTGAACAACCAGAAAAATTAAAATTACATACAATAAGATGGGAAAGGCCATAGTAGAAGTAGGTATGAGAAGAAAATCAAAGAATTCTCTTTTAAAATGTCAAGTAGGTGGTTGGATATATGAATCTGGAGTTCACGTTAGAGCTGGAGTTAAAAATTTGGACATTGTCAGTCTGCAGATGATATGTAAAGCAATTTGCCTGAATTTTTAGTTTTCTAAATTCATAAATACATTAAATATTAGATGTAATCTGTTCCCATTCATTCATCGTTAAATATTTATAAAGTATTGGCTATAAGCCAGGCACTGTGGAGGAAGATTCTGAGAATACAGTAGTGATACTAGACATTCAAAATAAAAATATATAGCATTAGATAATTTCTAGGTCTCTATTAAATGGAACTTCAAACATTACAGTAGTCATAAATTGTATTACCCAGCTTAGTACTAATATGTTACTTGATTCTTTCATATTAAGTTAGCCTTCATAACTAGATCTTTTAAGCTCTTTGGAAGGAGGAGCTATGTTACACTTTTTCTTAATATCACACATGATGCCTACCACAATTCTGGAAAGATATTAAGTACCCAAAGAATATTTATTAACTGACTATATAATAATTTTAATTGTTCAAGGGCAGTTCTATTTTTGTCAGCATGATTTTGACTTATCTTTAGCAGGGATTATACAAGTGACTTATATAGTGAGAATGTTAACAAATTTCTATTCCCTAATTCTAATTTTTTAAAATTATGATGGATTTTATTTTATTCACTTCTTAATAGTGCCATGTAGTTTTTATTCCCACGTGTTTATTGTTTCAATTTGCAGCCTGATTCTACTGCAACTGAAAGAGCAATAGCCAGACTGGCAATGCACCCTCTTCTGAAGAAAAAAATAGATGTGCTGAAAGGTATGAATTAAATGACTTTTAAGCCATGTGCTTAAATGCATTTGTGTATATGATTTTGAATAAATGGATATTCATTTGTTTATTTTTATGGTTCTTTTTCCTTTTGAGGATCTTTTATATTATAAATGTCTCTTTCAAATATTTCCAAATGTAGGAACGTGCCTAAAAATATGGAAGATATCTGATGTCTGAAGAAAAACTAAATTTGTATTTTTTCCTAAATTCTAATTTGTGAATATATATATATATAAAATATATATGCATATACATTATATTTATGGTAATATTGAATACAATTTATTTTCTAAATGTTGATGTAATTCATATTATTACTTATGATGTTGCCACTTAATCACATAATTATGTGTATGTAATTATGTGTATGTATTATAAAATGTATTGGAAGAATTAAATGCTTTTGTAACAGATTAGAAGATATTTATTTTTGTGTCTGAAAACACAATTTATAATATCCTACAATTGTATCAATACATTATGCCGATAGAAATTAAAGTTGCCATTTTATTTATTTGTATTCAGTGAAGTTTTTAATGTTCTTTATAATGCCAAGATGTGAAAGGATGATTTTCTTTTAATTTTAGAGATTTAAAATGGATACCTCTGAGCAGTTCTTAGAAGTTTGGTTTGTAAAAAGTCAATAGATTGCTTTGTGAATTCATAGTCATTGTACATATTTAATATAAATTCCAATTGTCCTCTTAAATATTTTCAAATAATTTAAGAAATACTGTACTGAAACAATGGTGTTTTTATATTATTTGTTTTAATGCTAAAACAAGTCATGTGCTATTTCTCTTGCAGCTGCTGTCAAAGCCTTTAAAGATGCAAGACAAAATATTGCTGAAGTTAAGTCATCAAAGAATGCTTCAGAAGAAAATCATTCCAAGGACACTTTGTGTTCAAATGATGATGCCAGTGAGTTACAGCATGAAGGAACTATTATCAGTGAGCAAAAAGAGAAAGAAGCCAAAATATTGGCAAAGAAACCAATAAATAATTCAAAAGAAAAAATAGTCAAGAAGAAACATGGACCCAAAGCAGTGGACATTCCAAATTCTCCATCAGAGTCTTCTGAAAAGGATTCTTTAGTTCTCTCTGAAGCCCAGAAGATACCTGCTAACCCCAAAATGAAAACATTAAGTCAAACGAAGAAAAAGAAAGAGTTTGATAGCTCACCTAGTAGTAACAGTGATGGAGAAGAAATACATGAAGAAGAGAAGGAGTATTTTGATGATAGCACAGAAGAAAGGTTTTACAAGCAGTCTTCCATGTCTGAGGATAGTGATAGTGGCGATGACTTCTTCATTGGGAAAGTCAGACGGATGCGAAAGAAGGAAAGTAGTTGTCATTCTTCAGTTAAGGAACAAAAGGTAACCCCAAAATTGTTTCCTGTAGAAGATATACTTGAAACCCATCAGGATATAAAAAATGACAAAAACAAGCCAAGTACAGAGGCAAGGAAGCTTGAATCAGTGTTTTTCCATTCTTTATCTGGATCTAAAAGCTCTAGAAGGTAAGAGTATTTTTCTATTCTGAAGTAGTTATTAGTTCTTTTTCTAAAGATATGAAATATCTACACATCCTTACAATGACATACTATCTCCTATACGTATTCTAGTTTATACAGTACATCCTATGTTTAGACTTGGCCCTCTTCAACTTTATATTGAGATAATATATACAAATACTCATATGGTAATGCCACATTTATCCAACGTCAGAAAATGAGATGTTATAGCCAAGTAATTTGTCTAGCTAATTTAACTTTATCCCTTCAATTATCAAAGTTTTGAAACTTTGAGTTAGCTTTTGGTTAAAAGCTTTTGGAAATGTCTCACATATCTCACTCTTTAAACAGAACTTTCTGAAAAGAATATGGTGGATTTTATTCTTGATGACCCAGGGCCATTGCTGTAAACATCAATCGTTTTATTATGTATTCTTGTTTCAGTATGTAAGACTGCTTGCCCTAACACTGAGTTTCGCCAGACTGCTTTGTATTTGGTGATGCTGCTGTCTCTATCCTTGCTGTTAAACACCACTTTTCACAGCTGTTCTGTTATAAATCAATAAATCTAATTTCACTTGTAATTCTAATCTGGTAGGGGATATCTTCATATTTTAGGGTAAAGATCATGGTTAGCTAATTTCTTCAGTAATAGCTATTTTCTTCAGTTAACTAATTTTCTATAATTTATAGCTCAGGGATAATTTTTAATAGATTTGAGAAATGTTGAAATTTTTCGAAATCAGAGTATGGAAAAGATACAACCATCTTTCAAGCATTGAAAATAATTAAATTATTACTTACATCTCCCAAACCTGCTTCAACGGCTACATTTTTTTCTCTCTTGAAAATAACACACCACTATCCCTTCCCTCTCCCACAAAATATAAATCTTAATTTTTGTTAGATGTGACTCATTACCCCTGTGAGAAGACTTTTGAAATTCTTTCTACATAGTTCTCGAGAGTAGGTACAAGTAATCAAGATAGGATATTTTATGACCAGAAATCCCTATAAGGATGGTGAGAGAAAAATTCCCACATGCTTCTGTAGCAGTATTGGGGTCTAACAAACCTTTGATGTAGCTAAAACCTGGGGTTTTCATAATTTTTTTATTGATTGCTGGTGGGATGAGGGAGTTTATGATAATCCTTTGAATGAGTTTTATCACCAATTTGATTATGTTATCTTCTTAAGATTAGAAGGTTTATTTATCTTTTAAAAGTCCTAATGGTGTTTTTCTTCTTTTAGGAATTATAGAGAACAGCCTCCGAAAATCAAAACCCCAGGTATGTGTTAATGGCTGCTTGACCTTCATATGCAAGAGCAATGCTTTGCCAAAATGGAAGGATGAAAAATTCTGGTTGCTTAATAGCCTGAATGAGTTATGTACTGACAGATATGGAAACAGCGCATCTTATAATTATCAGTATAATTTTTTATTTAAATTGTTTTTTTTTTCCTCTATGTCTTGCCAATGGGAAAGATATAGACAAAAGTTATCAGGGTATATTGGGTCTATTTAATGTATCTTGAACAGTCAAGACATTCTTTAAGTAAATCATTATGTAAGTTTTTCTTAGTCAACACCATGCCCTTAAACATTTAGTAACAAGTATGTTACTTTCTGGGTTAATAGTAAAATCAAAGTATTTGCAGATTAATTTGTAACAAATTAAGTTTAATATATTTGGGTAGGCTGACTTCTGTATATAATCCCACACTCTTACTGACTTAAAATAATAAAAATTTATTTCTCACATCACAGTCCACTGTGAATCGGCAGAGGGGCTGTGTTTCATCTAGTCATTCAAGAATCAGGCTCCTTCCATCTTTTGGCTCCTTCCTCCTCCAGTTCCCAAATATTCTCCATTTGACCGACAGAAGGGAATAGAGTACATGGGGAATTTTGCAGGAGGTTTTCATTCTTGCCTGAAAGTAGCAGGAATCAGCTCTACTCATATTTCGTTAGCCAGAATTCAATTATATGATGCCACTAAAGAGCTAAGAAAGCAGTCTAACTATGTGACTAGAAGAAAAAGAAAGTGGAACTTCTTGAACACATAACCATCTGCCACTGACCATCCTTTCAATCACCAGATGCCTATTTCACTTTTCGTCCCACACTTAGAGTACACTTACCTCCTTCCCAAGGAAGCCAACCCGAAGTCCCATCCACTCACTGCATCCAGCTCAAAGACCAGGATCGCTGATGCGGTGCTTTCCATCAGATCTGATGGATGTGACTACTCAAAGTTTGGACCTGTGCACTAAAAAGACAGACTGCCTGCCCCCAACTCATACGAAGTATTTAGTGGGAGAGCGGGGGACAAGGTAACCACAATAAAAACTCTCAGTTAAGGGAAAGATGGGGGGCACACAACATGTCTACTACCTGAGCAGAAATTGTGAAGGATTTGAAAGGAACTGCCTTATCCATTGTTCTTCTCCATGGTCCCTGACTGTGTTCTTGGGAGGGTCTTTGTTCCTTGACCACATCTGAAGTGGACATTTAGTATGATCTCCTTGGGGGTTGCCCCAAGTGACTGATAAAAATATATGGTCCTAAGGATGGTTTAAAGTCTTAGCAGTCAGAAGTTTTTTCCAGCCCAGGTTTGTGATTTCGTTCACAATGTAATTCCCTCAAAAGTTTAGTGAATTTCTGACCTCTTTGTTTTCAGTCAGTTCATCCATGAGCTTGTTACCATACCAAAAATTCTTTCCTTGAGCTAGTTCTCAAACTTTTCTTATTTATGTTTATTTTATGTAAAAAGCCCTTATGTGGGTTTTTTTCCCACCCCCACTATCTTTCAGTGTCTGCTGCATTGAAACTCGCAGGTTTGGTTGGGAAGGCCATACCTTACCTCTTAACCTCTGCTCCAGGGCTGAATTCTATGCGCCTTTACTGCTTAAAATCTTTCTCAGTCTCATCTGTTACTGTTTGGAGTCCAAAAGCTTTTCTAAACCTTAAGTTTCCAAATATCTGGACTCTCTCTTCCCTTTAGTTTCTGCCTGTGGGCTGGTCGATTTTTTCCTGAACTCTTCTCTTTTTTGTAGTACATTGCCAAAGAGCCATCAGTACACTAATCTCTTTATTCTTTCCAACCACTTAACCTGATGCTGCAAACTCCAGAGGTATGTAGCCTGCTTCCCAAGTTTTCACTGGCAAGTTTTACCTGTTTCTGCAGCACATAGGATTGCTCACTTTTTGGCCTCAGATATTCATTTCCTACCACTTACTGCTGAACTGCTAAGCCAATGCCAAATTTAATGGCGGTACCCTCCATCAGAATACCACTTTCAGTATTATTCATAGTAGACTACCTGCTGTAACAAATAACTACCAAAATTAAGTGATTTATTTCTCATTCATCACAGTATGTCTGCTCTTTGCAGTCTCCTTCCATCTTGTGCCTCTAGGCATTCTAGTTCTCTTTGCTCACTGGGGAAAGAAAGAGATACTAGAGGATTGAATGTGAGGTTTTTATGATCAGGCCTTTTTTTTCACATTCCATTTGCTGTAACTCAGTTACATGGCCACATCTAACTGTAGCAAGATGGAAAATAAATTCTGATTGTGCACCTAGCAGGATAAGAAAACTAGGTTTGGCAAACACATGACAATCTGCCTTATTTACCTTATATTTACAAACATAGGATAACTGTAAATTTAAGACACTCCCACATTTTCCCAGTGAGGACACTCAAGTAAAAAGGTTTTTGTTTAGCTTATATATTTATAATATTTAATTTATCAATTTATTTACGATACAAATTTACTTTGCATAATTATATAAAATATATATTAGTTTAGAAATACTGCCTTTTTTAAATCTCAGTTTTCAGGGCAGGCCCAGTGGCACAAGCGGTTAAGTGCGTACGCTCAGCTACGGCGGCCCAGGGTTCACCGGTTCGGATCCCGGGCGCTCACCGGCGCACTGCTTGGCAAGCCACGCTGTGGCGGTGTCCCATATAAAGTGGAGAAAGATGGACACGGATGTTAGCCCAGGGCCAGTCTTCCTCAGCAAAAAAAGAGGAGGATTGGCAGGTGTTAGCACAGGGCTGATCTCCTCACAAAAACAATAAAATAAAAAAATAAATCTCAGTTTTCATGAAACAGTTTCATTTAAACTCTTTATCCTTCATTACTAAAGCTACTCTGAGTATTATAACATAGATTTGTAGGGCACATATGATTGGTACAAAATACAGGACATTTTGAATCTGTGTACAGTGATGTTTTGGAAATGTTATCCCAAACTGTGTGCACTTGTTTGTTTAACGTTAATGACGTTTGCTTTTTAAGTAGATCTTCAAAAGGCTTTTGATAATGATGTCTAGCTTGCAATAGAGAAAGTATTCACCCCTCGGACTGATTAATAATTCTATATTAAATTTTTTGCCTCCCTTTTTCTTTCTAATTCTTAAATGTACATTGATTCATGTCTTTTCAGACTAGTATGTCTCCCCCAAACAGTACTTTGTTGTTCAAAATAATGTAGTTCAACTTCCTCATACTATAAGAGGCTGTAAGGACTAAAATGCAAGTTGCCACCCTCATATCTGGTAGATAACTTTATGACTAAAAAATAACTTTGTCTTATATTTGAGTAGATTTAGTAATTTAGCTTGTAATCACAACTTTTTGTTCTGTAACAAAAAGGAATGGAATCAAGTAATAGCTCTTTAAAAATAAATCTGTCCTATCAGCACTGTCAGATCCAGTATCTTAGTTAAAACATGAATTTTCTGGCTACATCTGCTCCACACATAGATATCAAGCTTATGATGTTCCTTTGAAAATACCTTTTTTTTTTTTTTAGCCTTCCATGTTGTCTGGACTATGTTTCCTTTCTTAATGTCCATGTAAATAGGACAGCATAGCATATATTAGGAGACATGCAATAAACATCTATTTACAAGGATTAGAAAGCACATATCCCATAATTGACTGCTCATGTGTATATTTCAACTTCAAACTGTTCCCATTAGACTTAAATTTTAAATTGTGAGGTATTCTATATAAGTGAAACTAAATTTCTTTCTTAAATACTGATTTTAGAAGATGAAATGTATTTCCCTTGTATGTTATTTAGGTGTGTAGTTAGTTTTCATGTTTTGGTTTTTTTTTTTCCCTTTCTCCTCCCAGGTTTTCAGCAAAAGGAGCCTCAAATCAAGAGTCAGTTTAATAAGAGTGCACAGAGAGGACTTGAAAATACAAAACAGCGATCACAGCTGCCTCTTCATCCTTCGTGGGAAGCAAGCAGGAGGCGAAAAGAACAGCAAGCTAAAATTGCTGTGTTTCAGGGGAAAAAAATTACATTTGATGATTGATTAGTACCGTTTTTGTGAACTTTTCCATCTAAAAATTCTTTTTCTTTCCTTTTTTTTTTAACCAGCCCGCTATTTAAACTTGTATTTGAATAAGTCTCTTTGGAAGGGTTATAGAAATAAGTTTGTGTTTGTCTTTATTTTGCTTTCTTAAGTGTGTTCAAGTTATGTTTATATAAGCCTTCCATAAATCAAGTACATTCTTAAATTGATTTTTAATAATATTTCCAGACTGTTCTCTTTGTGTCTAAAAGAATTTTGAGATTACAGCTATCTCAGATTTTCTCATTTATGCTTATCATGAAGTGTATTTCATTGGTTTAACTCTATGTTTCTTTGCCTTGAAATAAATGTCGAGGTATATTTAAAATAATAATGGAAAAATATGAGGCAATTGTAGCTATTTAAAATAGAACACATTTGCTAAAAGTTTTTCCTGTTATCAAAACAAAGATAGTAACTTTTATTATGAGTATACAGGTAGTAAATTATACAAATAAATATTTTTATTATAGTTTTAATTATTTGTGATCTTATACTTTTTGACTGTTTTAAAATAGTTTCCCAGGAGAGTTTTGGATTTCTGAATTATATTTCAGTTATTTAGACAACATATATGTTTAGATGTAGCAACACAACCAAAAATTGGTTCTATATTTCACTGCATATGAATATTTCTGTTAAATCAAGAATGTGTAACATCTGTTTACTTGGCCACGTGTTCCTATAGAAACATTTTTTGAGGAATCATAGTTGGAATTTATAAGAACAAATTCTGAAGGAGGTATGATTGAAAGAGCAATTCCACTGATAGCTGAGCAGACAAGTTATGAGATGAGTCACTGAGGAAGGGACTACTTTATACTTCATAGTACTGTTATTTAAAAGGAAAACACGGGCCGGCCTGGTGGCATAGCGGTTAAGTTCGCACGCTGCACTTCGGCGGGCCAGAGTTCACAGGTTTGGACCCCAGGCGTGGACTGACGCACTGCTTGTCAAGCCATGCTGTGGTGGTGTCCCATATAATAAAGTAGAGGAAGATGGGTGTGGATGTTAGCTCAGGACTAATCTTCCTCACATGAAAAAAAGGGAAAACAGGATTTTAAAAACCCTTTCAAATGTTTCACTTTTTGCTATTCTGGGAGAAATTTAGTTCTTGGTTAACTAAATCGTACTAATTTAGTTCCATGTTTTCTATGCATTGATGCCGTTAATGGCAGGGAAAGCCTCTGGTTAGCAGGAATTCACAAGCTCTGGAGGATCATTTCTATCTTTTTCAGGAGCATAAGTATTTAGATAACTGGAGCAATGGAATTCAAGAGATTATGCAGAAAAAATTATTTTTTCTGTGTTGAATGCAAATTTGTTTTTTTAACTTCTTTTTTCTTTTAAATTTTTATTAACAATTTCAATTATGTCAAATTGAAATTAATTTCTACTGAAATTTTAATTATGAAAAATTATTAAAAGAAAAGGGAAGACTTCTGACAGTAACTGCAGGTTTGGACAAGGCGGGTGGGGAGGGAGGGTTCCTCGATACCCTCAGGTTCAAAAATTTGCTAGAAAAGCTCCCAGAACTCACTGAAACCTATTATATTCACAGTTACAGTTTATTACGGGGAAGGGGTACAAATTTTAACCAGCCAAAGAAGGAAATGCATAAGGCAAAGTCTGTGAGCGTTCTAAACACAAAGCTTCTGTTGTCCTCAAGATGTATTACCATCCTGGCACTGGTATGCACAGAGTATTGCCAATCTGAGAAGCTCACTCAAGCTTCAATGTCCAGAATTTTTATTGTGGCTTCAATATGTAGGTATGATCGATTGATTTCCCAGATGATTGTTCCAGATGGATTGATACCACATGACCCAAACCTCCCATTTTAAATCGCATGGTTGGTCTTTTTTAGTGTAGCCAGCTCCTACCTTAAACAAAGACACTCCTGTCAGGTATGACATAGATTGCCTCCAAGAAGCCCAAGGTAAAGGCAGTTCCTCCCTTTGGACAAGGTCAAGATCTTTACCACACGATGTCCTTCACCCCAACTCCCCAAATATTAACATTTTACTCCATTTGCTTTATCCTTTGCTTTCATCCTCCCTCTCCTCCTTCTCTCCCTCCTCCTCTTTTTCCTTTTCTTCTCTTTCTTGCTCTCTCTCTCCCCGTCTTTCTCCCTCTCTGTTTACTCTCTTCCTCTCGCCCTTTTCGCTCTCCATTTCTTTTGTCTTATTGCTCCTCTCCCCTCTTTATATTATTCTCTCTTTAAAAACAGTCATTCTCTGTTCTCTTGTATTACCACAATCCAGTTATCAAATATTCAGATTTTGCCACTTGTCCTAATGTCTTTTTATAGCACCAGAATATTCAGTATCATTCAGTTGTCACCTTACATTCAATTGTCATGTCTCTTTAGTTGGAAACAGTTCCTGAGTCTGTCTGAGTATTTCGTGACATTGATATTTTTCAAAAGTACAGACAGTTTATTTTGCATTGTCCCTTTGTCTGGGTTTGTTGAATGTTTCCATTATTAAATTCAAGTTACGCACTTTTGGCAGGAATGTCACAGAAGGGATGTTGTATTCGTCCCAGTACATCCTATTAGGAGGTAGATGATAATGTTGATAAGGCCCATTACTGGTAATGTTAACTTTGCTTACTTGTTTCAAGTGGTATCTATGAAGTTTCTCCACTGGAAAGTTACTGCTTTTCTCTTTGTAATTAATAATCATCTTGTGGAGAGATACTTTGAGATTATGTAAATATCCTGTTCTGAAATTTTCATGCACTAGTTTTAACATTCATTCATGATTACCTGAAACAATTACTGCGATAGTAGTTGTAATTGATGATTTTTTTTAAAAATTTCATCTTGTTTCTACATTTATTAGCTGGCTTTTTATAATGAGAAAGAGCTTTCTTGTCTCTCCTATTTATTCAGTTTTTAAATTTATTTCAGTATGATCTCATGGGTTCGTTTATTATCTTGTATTTATTTTTTATTAAATATTTTTTGTTACTTCATTTTATCTGTTATTGGCTTCTAAGGTTTATAATATACATATTTAATTTATCACAGTCTAACCTCAGGTAGTATTATACCACTTTACATATGGTCTAAGTACCTGACTACAGTACACTTCAATTTCGTTCCTCCCATCCTTTCTGTTATTGTGTGTTTACATACATTTTGCTTCTACATATAACCCTACAATGCATTGTTATTGTTTTTGCTGTAATATTCTATTTGTCTATCACGTTCATGTTTTTCTCTACTTCCTTGAACATGTGGAACATTAATAGCTGTTTTATTGATCTGGTCTGCAGTGGTTTTCAAGTTGGAGCAGTTTTTACCCCCAGGAGACATTTGGCAATGTCTGGAGATATTTTGGATGTCACAGCTGGGGAGAAGGGTCCTACATCTAGTGTATATAGACCAGGGATGCTGCTAAACATTCTACAGTATATACAACAAAGAATTATCAAGCCTTAAATGTCAACAATGCTAAGGTTGAGAAACCTTGGTCTGGGGCCCATTTGGCCCGACTACTGAGGCATTACCATTCTAAGAACTCTACCTAATGCTTCGTCTATTAGGAAATTTTTCTGTTGTGTCTGGTGAAAACACTAACTATACCTGGGCCTGTGTAAGCTCCTGGGATTGTTCTATTAACTCCTTTCTAGTGATTTTTTTTCTCCTGGCCTTGGTAAATTCTTCATATACATTGCACAGATCTGTCTCATACCATAGACTTGAGGGGACCCTTCTCTAGATCTCCAGAGCACATTCTCTCCTTGTGCATCTCCGTCCTCTCCAGTATTTTATTTCACAAATTCTAGTCACATTAACCTATCTAAATTCTGAAGCCTGTCTCTTCAGTAAGGCCACTGGGCTACTTTGGGGTTCCTTCCCTCTGCACTATAGTTTGGAAACTCCTCAGACAGTCAATTGGTGCACTTGTAGCACTCAACTCCTTTGTTTTTTTCTCACAGATATTACTACCCTGTACTGCTTTTTGTCCATTGTCTGAAAACGTTTGTTTCATGTGTTTTATCCAGTTTTCAAGTTGATTAACGTAGAAGAGCAAATCTAGTCCCTATTTTTCCATAGTGGTCATAAATAGAAGTCCATTATTTATTTTGATACTCAAATTGTCCTTAATTTGGCTAGTGGAAGCCTCCTCAAGCTGTCTTCTCTGACCTTTTGACATGTAAGTCCTTTCTCTAAGAATGAGAAAGATGGTTCCCATTACTCAGAATATAGTTACTTACTTTCTCAACCCTAGAATACACAGAAGTTAGTTTCAGAATTGCTTGCTAGTGCCTCTGCAAAACAGAACCAAAGTTAGATATATGCTTAGAGTTCTTTTTTCTTTATCCTGAGGGCATTGTCTCAAAAGTAAGTTTGGAAGTTACCTGGGATAATGTCAGCAAAAAAGGTGGAGGAAGGACATCCAGAAAGTCTTCTCTCCATAAAAAGCAATGAGGAAACTCCATATCATCAGAAACAACTTTTTCAGAACTAGGGAATTAACCAAAGGCTTACAGCAATCCAGGGAGTAGTATTCAAGAAAAAAGGGTGAATCTTGATAAGAACAGTTAGCTTTATGACATTTTAACTTGCCCTATTCTCATCCCCGACTCCCCAGATCCATGGTAGTCTTGAAAACCAACAGCCCACAATCACAGTGAAAACCAGCAGCTTGGCAGCCGCTGGAGGATACAGAACAGGGTTGGAGCTTCTTCAAAGACACATTCCCTGAGAGTTGTCATTATTTGACCAGTTTGGTAGTTCACTGGAGCACCCCACTTGCAACTCTGTCTGTATTTGACTTAACTAAGAGGTGGCCTAGTGGGAAAAGCCATTTTCCTGAGATCACTTTTTGAGAACAATTAGAGGCAATTGTTTAACATCATGGCTGCCTGAGGCAGTGAGTAACAGTTGGGACAAACAAGAAGTTAATCAAAAAGCTTAAAAGGAAATCTGGAGAATTCAATATCCTTAGGGACTTTGACAAGTTCTGACGCATTTCTTAGAATTGAGGAAGTTACACACATGCATAGGGGCACATGTTCAGGAAAGAGCTGAGAAGACCCTAAACCCTCAACTATAGCTGACCTTGAAACTCTGCACAAGCAGGAAGTGAAGGCTAATGTGGAATTGTCAACTTCCTGGCTAAGTGTTCAAGGTGTACCCTAACACACAGAGACCCTCTCAGCAAAATCAGAAAAGTATTTGTTTCAGGCATTTAAGGAGATTTCTGTCCAGTTATTAATGCACCACTAAGCTAATAAAGCAGATTTTAACGGCAATACACAACAAAGAGTAAAGACTTCACAAAAATAGTTTGAAAAAGTCACTAAACAATAAAAAAAATAGCAACAACAACAAGCCCTGTGGAAAGGGGAATATCTGATTTCCAGAGTTGCAGCATTATATTATTTAAAATGTCCAGTTTTCAACAAAACATAAGACATACACAGAAACAAAGTATGACCCATATACAGAAGGAAAAAAGCAATTAATAGAAACTGTCCCAAGGAGGCCCAGACTTTGGATTTATTTGACAAAGACATTAAATCAACTATTTTAAATATGTTCAAAGAACCAAGGGAAACCATGTCTAAAGAACCAAAAGTCCAGGAACAATGTCTCACCAAATAGACAATATCAATAATGAGATAGAAATTATAAAGAGGAAACCAAAAGAAATTTAGGAGTTGAAAAGTATGATAACTGAAACGAAAAATTCAACAGAAGGGCTCAACAGCAGATTTGAGCAGGCAGAAAAAAGATTTGATGAACCTAAAGTTAGGTCAATTGAGATTACCCTGTCTGAGGCAAAGGAAAAAAAGAACAGATCTTCAAAGACTTGTGGAATACCATCAAGTTACCAACATGGGCATAATGGGAATCTCATATGACCTCATATTTCCCATCATATCTGTATCCCCAAAGAGAATTGAAAACGTTTAAACAAAACCTGAACACGAGTGTTCATAGTAGCATTATTCGTAATAGCTAAAAAGAGGAAACAACCCAAATGTCAACTGTTGACTATCCGATCAACAGAAGTGGTATATATATGCAATAGAATATTATTCAGCCATAAAAAGAAATGAAGTATTGATACATACTGTGACAGATGAACTTTCAAAAACATCATGCTAAGAAAGAAGCCAAACACAAAATATGGTTCCACTTATGAAATATCCAGAATAGGTAAATCTGTAGAGACCAAAAGTATATTAGTAATTGCTAGGGGCTGGGAGAGGGAGAAATAGTGAGTGACTGCTAATGGGTATTTCTTTTTGGATTGATGAATGTGTTCTGGAATTGGATGATGGTGTTGGTTGCACAACCGAATATACAAAAATCCACTGAATTGTGTACTTTAAAAGGGTGAGTATTATTGTATGTGAATTGTATCTCAATTTTAGAAATAATAAAAAGTTACCTGAGTTAGTGCTTTTTTCCCTCTCCTTCCTTCCATGTAGTACTTCATTTCAAATGCAGTTTAGTTCATATGTTTCTGATGGTACTTTATTTTAAGGATTTTTTCCTGCATCCTTGGTAATTGTATTTATTTATTCTTCTCTATTTATGTGAAACATTAACATTGTTCCATAAGTCAGAGCTGCATGAAATGGTACATTCAGAGAAGTGGCAACTCCTCCCTTCCAATGTTTCTTTTTTTCACCCCATTCCCACCCATCCCCAATAGGTAGTCTCACTAGTCCCTGTGTTTGTATTTGCACAGATGAACAAATATATGCATATTTTCTTATTTCATTTTCTTCCTTACATAAAAGTTAGCATTCCCTAGATGCTTTTGTGAACATTACTTTTTTCGTTTAAAAATATACCCTGGAAATCACTGAAAATTTGTCCATAGAGATCTTCCTCATTTAAAACAAAACGAAACAAAAAAAAAAAAACTTTTATAGTATCCCATTGGGTAGATCTATCAATTTATTCAACCATTTATCTCTATATGGGCGTATAGGTTATTTTCCAGTTACAAACAGTGTTGTAAAGAAAATATGAACCAACAATATGTGTTTTTATATTGTTGGAGGTATATCTTTGGGGTAAATTCCTAGAGGTAGTAATGTTATCTCAGAAAGTAAATGCATACATAGTGTTGTTAAAAATTGCCAAATTTTGGCCGGCCCCGTGGCTTAGCGGTTAAGTGCACGCGCTCTGATGCTGGCGGCCTGGGTTCGGATCCCGGGCGCGCACGGACGCACCGCGCTTCTCCGGCCATGCTGAGGCCGAGTCCCACGTGCAGCAGCTGGAGGGGTGTGCAGCTATGGCGTACAACTGTCTACTGGGGCTTTGGGGGGATAAATAAATAAATAAACTTTAAAAAAAAAAAAAAATTGCCAAATTTTCCTTCATGAAGGTTGTAACAATTTGTATTTCCACCAACAGTGTATGAGAGAGGCCTGTTTCCCCACAACCTCTCCAATAGAATATGGTGTTTTACATTTTGATTTTTGCCGATTGGATAGGTGAGAAATGTTACCTCAATGTAGTTTTGCTATGCATTTCTCTTACTATGGGTATAGTTGAGTACTCTTTTTAACTTTTAAGGATTATATTTATCTCAATTTTTGTGAATTTTTTTCATGTCTTGTCCATTTTTCCATTGATGATGTGGTATTTTTTGTATTTGTCATTTTCCCCTAATTTTTAAGATTTATTTATGTATTAGGGATACTATCCCTTTATCTGTTACATGTATTGCAAATATTTTTCCCAATTTGTCAGTTGTCTTTCGATTTTATTTATGTTGTTTATTTTTTTATCATGTTGTTTTTCTGCCCCTTATTGTGGCAGATGTATCAGTCAGATGTATCAGTTTCTCTTTTTATTTCCTTTTATTTTCTTTTGCATTTGGATTTAGAATCATAGAAAACCTTTCCCTACTATTGTTTGCTTTCTTCTTTATCTGATATCAGTGTTGCTGTCTCTGCTTTCTTAGTGTTTCCATTTGCCTGGAATACCTTTCACTATCTCTTTGGTCTTAGCCTTTCTGAATCATTCTGTTTTAGGTGTTTCTCTTGAATATAGCATGTTGTTGGGTTTTTATGAGCCAAGTTGAAAATCTTTCCATTTAATAGGCAAATTAAATCCTTCAACATTTCTTGATAAGATATGTTTGCTTTCAATTCTGTCAGATTATCTTGTGCTGTAATTATTATATTTGTTATATTTTCTCTGTTTCTCTTCATAATGTGTTGGCTGTGCTAAAAAAAGATGTTACTAAATTTGATATTTAGGAAGGTTAATATTTTTGTTCTTGTGGTTATCTTTGTGCTTATACCTTTTTTTTTTTTTTTTGGTGAGGAAGATCGGCCCTGATCTAACATCTATTGCCAGTCTTCCTCTTTTTGGTGAGGAACATTAGCCCTGAGCTAACATCTGTGCCCATGTTTCTCTATTTTGTATATGGGACGCCACCACAGCATGGCCCAATGGGCAGTGCATAGATCTGCACTCAGAATCTGAAACTGCAAACCCCGGGCCACTGAAGCAGAGCGCATGAACTTAACGACTACACCACTGGGCTGGCCCCTGCTTATACCTTTTTTAATGCCCTTAGTCCCTTATTTTTTATTCACATCTGTATTGTCCATTTTTAATGACATCCTTTAACTTTTACTTGTTGTCTAAATCACAGTTAATGAGTTTATTCTACTTTCCTCATTCCATCTCCATTCTCCTCCCATTTTTAGTTGCATTATTTTTACTTCATTGGAACATACAACACATAACATAGAGCATTATTATATAACATTATGCCTCTACCCTTGTCTCCACATTAATTTTGATCTTAGATTTGCCATTAAGTATATTAACGCTAAATAGTTCAAGTTATCCCAGTCATCTTTTGTTTGGATGAAGTTCATTTTCTAGTAGATTCCTCAAAAAAGAACTCGTGGAAAGAATTCTTTGAGCTCTTGATGTTTAAAATTTTTTCTGTGGTTTTCATACTTAAAGAACTGTGGCTGTATCTTGGGATTGTGGCTTTCTCAGTGACCCTGCCCTTCTTCCTTGTGGCAGCTAAACTTTTCATTGTACTCTTGGTGAATTTTGTTTAGAAGAGTTTCCTATCCTTCCTTAAGTTAGGAGATCTATCTAATAGTCTGGGCACAAGATAACTTCCTGACCCTTCCCAGGGATGCAGAGTTTTCTTCCTTTTACCCTTCCTCAAGCCACAGTGAGTTTTCACCTATACTTTAGTTGACAGTGTTTAATGACCCAACAGTGGCTTAAGGCTTTTTTCTCAGTAAAGAAAGATCCTGATGGGTATTTGTGTCTTTCCTGCAGCAGTAGTCTCTCCTCTTTCAGGCCTGCACCGTCAAGGAAAATTTTCTCTTGTCTCTGCTCTGTCCCCCATCTTTCTCCTGAGTGCCATATGTAGGCCCATGGAACTCCCATACCCTGTAGAGTTCTTGGCATCCCTAAATAATTCTACTATATTTTCCTCTAGTATCTTTATAGGTTTAGGTTTACCTTTCACCTTTAATCTATCTGGAACTTACCCCTGTGTATTCCAGCAGAGACTGGCAAACTGCTTAATCAAACCAATTAGTACACAACTCATCTACATTTCTCAGCCTCTCTTGAAGTTAGGTTGGGGTCATGTGACGTAAGAATTACTTAGTGGAATATGGGCAAAAATTATGTAAATCACTTCCAGGTCTGGCCCATAAAATTCTCTTCTATCCTCCACTCTTCTTTTGTCCCTCAGCTGAATGTCAATTCCCAGGGAGACATTAGAATACTCTCCCTTTTTTTTGCTGAGGAAGATTTGCCCTGAGCTAATGTCTGTGCAAAACTTCCTCTATTTTTTAGTATGTGGGCTGCCGGCACAGATGGCTGCTAACAGAGTGGTGTAGGTCCACCCACGGAACCAAACCCAGGCCACCAAAGCGGAACGCACTGAACTGAACCACTAGGCCCCCAGGGCTGGCCCGAATATCCCCTTTTTAAGATGAAGGAACGATCATTAGCCTGGGAACCTTAGAATCATAGTCATCCACCCTTTTCTCCACTTAAACCAATTGGATTAAGTTATCAACAAACAAACATCTATTGTGTTAAACCAATGAGAATTTGAGATTTTTTTTTTGGTCGAATAGGTGTCATTATCTCAACGCAGAAATTGGTGCTAGAAGAAAGATGCTACTGTAACAAAAATCCAAAATACTTGGCATTGGTGCAACAATCAGTCAAGATGAAAACTAATATCCAGGGCTAGAAAACTGCACTTATGCCATGCAGTGACAAAACAATTTCTTAAACGGTCATTCGCAATTACTTAGACGGTGGACCACAGGCTTACTGATCACATAGCTCTAGGGAAAGAGGTTGGAAAATGGAATGTTGGTAGTGAATGTTGATTGTTACTATCTGCATTTATCAAGGTGATAGAAAAAAAGAGATGAGATATATAATTTCTTAGTTTGCAAGCAGAAAAAAAAAAAAGGGAAAGGATGGAAAAGCCATGGCTTCTAGTCCCAAACGATAAGAGATTATGCACAAAGATCCATTAAGATTCTGGCTCTAGCACAGACATGAGTAAAGACGTGGCATTTCCTCCTAAATGTAATAACTTTAAGGCATGGGGGCAAAGGAGGGAAAAATAAAGCAGGCTTCAGAATTATATTTAGGAAAGAATTTTGGGAGATGCTACTAGCATATGTAACTGAATAAATACCTTTCCCTCAAAAACAAAGATCTTCTGCTTATTGTAATCCCAAAGAAATTGCAAGCCTGAACTTCAGCAGTCTTGAAATCTTTTATCGTTAAAATTATTTTGGGGCTCCCAAACTTGCTCAGAGATGGCTTACAAAAACTGTAAAGGACTCCAGGGAGGGCACAATCCCTATCATTTATTTCAAATGTGATAATGGACAAAAGAGAACCTCCAAAAGGGTGGATCCAGAGCTATGAAGAACATCAAATAAGAAGTTCCTTCCAGATAGCAAAACTGAAATCAAGGAAATGTTCCCACTGCCAGATCAGAGGGACCTCAAAATGCCTGCCAGAAGGATATCATAACTACTAGAGACAAGTGCCTTCTGTGTGTCTCCTGTGTTCCCTTTACCGGATGGTAATTTTTATTATAAATCTCCTGTCCTTGCTTCATCATAGTATGCTGGGTCTGGTGACAGTAGAGAGATTTCCATAATTTGTGTTGTTAGTGCAAGTGTCACTGAACCTCTAGGAACCATTTTGAAACTGATGGAAAGAACCATGCATCATTCAGAGCTTGGAGTTTGAGCTGGTTGCAATAACTGGATGGAATTTTGGATGGTCTCACCTGGGGAAGGAGGGAGTGTGCTCTGGTGTGGTAGGATATTTGGTAACCAGATGGACATACTGTGTTAGAAACTGGCTAACTGTTCACTGCATCTATTTCTTCTTTTCTTTAGGTATCTGGCTAAATTACATTCCCCAGCTTCCTGAAGTTGGCAAATGCTGGCGAATGGAATATGGGTAAAAACGATTGCATGATTTTCACATGCCCCACAAAACTTTACAGGCAATCTTCCACATTTTTTCCCTTGTTTTCCAGCTAGATGTTGACACCCTGGGCAACACTGCAAGATAGATGTTGAAGATGGTGAAGTTTCTATCAGCCAGGGTATCTGCATGATTGCATGAAGCAGATCCCCCAACCCTATCCAGCCACTTATTGAACTTTGCATGAGCAAGAAATGAATATTTGATTAAGTCACTGAGATTTAGGGGGTTTATCTGTAATTGCAGATAGGGTTATTCTAATACATTTGTGATATGTGGTTAGGATCTAATTATTCTAATTTTTCCAAAATGAATATTGTTCTAATGCTATTTTTGAGTACTTGGGTCATCCTTTTTGTACTGATTTGAAATGTCACCATATAATCACAAGAATGTTCCCAGACTTTCTTTTCTGCTTATCAATTTCTCTGATCCAATATTACATTTTAAGTAATTATAGCTTTGTATTTTATTTAGATACTCAGTAGGCTGGTTTATTCATAAGTCTTTATTTTTCCTTAAAATTTACTTGGCTATTCTTATGTCCTTTCTTTACAAACAAATTTTTTAATTCAGCGTGTAAATCTTTTTTTTTTTTTAATTTTTTGTTTATTGCAGTAACATTGGTTTATAACATTGTAAAAGTTTCAGGTGTACATCATTGTACTTCTATTTCTGCGTGTAAATCTTATTTTAAAAAATTATGGTGGGATATTAATTTTGATGACTACAGAAATTATTTGTAACCTGCGAGATATTTGTATTTCAAATATGTTCTCTTTGTTGTTTTCTAGTTGCATGAAATGACCAGTCTGCTTCCATGAATAACCTAAATTATAGAAATGTAGAAGAAATTGTATGTACAGGAGCAGATTCAGTAGCCTAAATATGACATAATCGTGCAGAAATTAAGTAGCCTCAACTCAGATACTGGAATGTTGTTTGTACTTTGAACATGTGTTTCTCTTCAAGGGAAAACTTGTTTTGAAAGAAAATCATTCTCCATGTTGTTTTCAGGATAAAATTAAAAGGATGTTTTTCAGTAAAGTCAGCCAAAACTTAGAGGGTCAGTGAAGGGAAGAGGGTTATTTGTGTTTATTTTCAAACTAAACATGGCATAAATATTCAGTGTTTAGATTAGCTTCCTCTATCATGGCCAGAAGTTCATAGTCTTCACATATACCAGCAACAACCAATTTAGCTCATGTTTGAAATAGGTGTGAACTAGTTCTGAATTATTTTCTATCATAGGCACCACCTGTGATAAAGGAGAGTTTTTTTTTTTTCAGGCCCTCTCAAATCTTTAAAGATTTGTAAGCTCTATAACTGCAATGTTAATGCCTAGAGTTTACTTTCTCTAATGCTTGAATTTATGTGCTCCACTTTGATATCTGCAAGACTGCCTCCCTCAGTTTTGCAAATCTCTACTCAAATGTCATCTTAATGGGGAGAGCTTCTCTGACCTCCCTTAGAAAACATCAACTGGTTACTCCTCCTTCTTTGCTTGATTTTTCTTCTATGATATTCATCACCTGACGTATATGTTTATATGGTTGTCAGTCTCCCCAACTGGAATATAAGGTTTGTGAGTGCAAAGACTTTGTGTTCTTCTCTGCCGTGTCCCAAACTTTAACAGCGCTTAGTACCCAGGAGGTCCTCAAATATTTGCTTTTTGAATACATATTCTATAAATATTTGAATAAATCTTATTATTTTGAATAAATAATCATATCAATGACTCATGTAGTTGAATAGCTGCAGCTACCAGTTAGGAGGCTATTAGAAGAATCCAGATGAGAGATAGGATGGCTTAGACTTGGGTGGTAGCAGTGGAGAATGAGAATGGGACAGAAGGTAATGTTTGATGATAGAGGAAAAGGTATGAATTAATCCTCTGGGAAAAGTTTGAGAGTAATTGGGATAAGAAACAGTGTGATTACTGGGCAACATTAGGAGCCCATTTGAAGTTTACTGTCATTAATTTAAAGTGAGAGCAATCAGTAGAGCCATTTGTATTTTCATTTCTATGACCTGTTTTTTGACCATATTTATTTGAGGCTCTTACTCTTTTTGTTGTTGGTTTGTAGGAACTCTTCATATGTTAGAGAAATAAGCTCTTTGCCTACCATAATTTGCAAAGGTTTTCCATTGTATCATTTGTCTTTTGACTTTGATTTTTTTTCCAAACTGAATATTTGATTTTGTTCATGTTATAAATGATGTCTGATCTTTAACTTTCTAACTGCCTATTGTTGGTGTATGCGAAGTCTATGAACTTCTACTGACAATTTTCTCAGCCACCTTACAAAATTCTTACTGCTCTTAATAGTTAATCCATTGTTTCTCTTGCATTTTTCCAGGTTCAAAATTATATCCTCTTAAGATAATGATCATTTTACTTGCTCCCAAGTTTTGTAATTCTATTTCTCTTACCTAATTGGAATGGCTAGTACCTCCAGTACAACATAAAATAATAGTACTGAAAATGAACCTCCTTGTCTGTTCCTGACATTAATGGGAATGCTTCTAGTGCTTCCCCTTAAGCATGAAGGTGACTTTTAGATTTAGATAGATACCTTTTATGATGTTAAGATCTCTTCCTCTTACTGAGGCATGTTTTTTTTAAAAATCAAGAATGGATGTTGAGTTTTGTCAAATGCCTTTTAAGTATTTATGAAAATGACTATGTGATATTTCTCTTTTGTTCTTTAAAGATTTAGTGGAATAACTGAAAAAAACATTTCTGCCTGGTGCATTTTGGCAACTTTCTCTATTTTTTCTATATTAAATTATCTGTTTAGATTTTCACCTGAACTTAATTTATATTTTTTCTTAAAAAGTAACCATTTCATCCATGATATGTGTTTTATTTGCAGAGCTAAACAGTATAATCTCTTGTTTTTAAAATTACCTCTGCAGTGGGCCGGCCCGGTGGCACAAGCAGTTAAGTGCGCGCGCCAGCTCTTCTTCGGTGGCCCAGGGTTCGCAAGTTCAGATCTCAGGCGCACACAGACGCACCACTTGTCACGCCATGCTGTGGCGGCATCCCATACAAAGTAGAGGAAGATGGGCACAGATGTTAGCTCAGGGCCAATCTTCCTCAGCAAAAAAAAGAGCAGGATCTGCGTCGGATGTTAGCTCAGGGCTGATCTCCCTCACAAAAAAATAAAATAAAATAAAATTACCTCTGCAGGTTTAGGTTAGTTCACTCTTTTGCGTATTTGTGTTTCATACTTTTTTTCTGGGTTAGTTAATGGTTTGTCCAAGTAATATATACAGTTTTTTCTTTGTGTGCACTTTTAGCCATATCCCATAGATTCTGATACATTGTGATTTCTAGACTACTGGTTTTCTTTTCCTACCTTTTTTCAATTGCATTTCAAATGTTGTTTCCCATTTTCCTTTTCTGCTATTTTGGAATTTCTTTTGGTAATTACCCTTTAAACTTTAAAGTGAGTATTCTCTTAAAATCTAAATTAATCTCAGTAACTCTACCAGCCTACCAAACACTACATAGGCATTCTAACTCTTTGATCACTTTTTTATCTTACATGCATTTTTGTCAAATATTTTAGTTTGGCCTTTTAATTTTACCTCCAAATTATGCACTATCATTACTGCTTTATACAGTCAATGTTTACATAGATTTACTCACATTTAACAGTTTTTTTGTTCATCAATTTTTCTTTGTCTTCAACCTTCTTTCTGGTATCATTTTCCTACTTTCTTAAGTACATATTTTTCAACATTATATAGGGAAGATCTGTTAGTGGTAAGCCCTCTTAGTTTTTATCTGTCGGAATGTCTTTATTTTAGTCTCCTTCTCAAATGACAGTCTAGTAGAGTAACTGATCTTGGCTAATAATTATTTTCTTCCATTACTATGAAAATATCTCATTGTGTTCTGACTTTGTTTCTACTGAGAAGTCGACTGTCACTCACATTGTCATTCTTTTCTGGCAACTTTTGTGTATGTCAGCTATTCTTTTATTATATGAAATATTCGTATTTTTTAATAGAGCCTATCTTTATAATTGTAATTGTGTGTTTGTGTGAGAAAGATCGGCCCTGAGCTAACATCTGCCAATCCTCCTCTTTTTGCTGAGGAAGACTGGCCCTGGGCTAACGTCCCTGCCCATCTTCCTCCACTTATTATGGGACACTGCCACAGCATGGCTTGACAAGCAGTGCGTTGGTGCGCGCCTGGGATCCGAACCGGCCAACCCCGGGCCGCCGCCGCAGAGAGCACACACTTAACTGCTTGCGCCACCGGGCCGGCCCCCTATAATTGTAATTTTATACACTATACTTAGTACTCTATTTCTTTAGAACAGAGATCAGCAGACATTTTCTGTAACAGGCAAGACAGTATATATTCTAGGCTTTGTGACCGATAAGGTACAACACCAGGCAACTACTTAACTCTGGTGTTGTAGCACAAAAGCTGCCATAGATAATATGTAAACAAATGGGCATGGCTCTATTTCTATAAACTTTATCTACATAAACAGGTGGTGTGCCTGATTTAGCCAATGTCCATATTTGTCAATCTCCGCTTTAGACAGTATATTCTGGGTAATGATTAAATTGATATTTTTCTTCTTCCTCTTAGCATCCTTTATTTTACTACTGAATATTAGTTTGTAGTATTATCTTTCTTAGGGTTTATCTTTATATTAATAAATGTAAGAATAGGCAGATGGATATATTTATGTGCTTTAAATTAGATATTTTGACCCCACTTATAAAAGCATGAAGTAGAAAACTTACCTTTTCTTTTCCTCTTCTTCTCAATGTTTGTTAGTTATGCCATTTCTACCTTATGAACATTTGTAGAATTTACATCCTGTTCTATCACCCTAATCTTCGTTGGTCAAGTGACTTGTTGAAGGTCACATAGCTGGTAAGCCGTAAAGCTGGGATGTGAATTTTAGATGGCTTGTATCGTTAACAACTATGTCACGCTGCCATATTTTTCTGAAGTTTGGATAGTCTTTATACTAAACCTAATAATGATTGTGGGGGATGGGAGGAGCCAAATCGTTTATAAATGTGTATGTGAAAATGTCAATACTGCAAATTAAATTCTCTATATTTTTTAAAGTTGTCCAGTATTACCGTGGTTAATTAAATTTTAGGAACTTAAGTTGATTAAATACATCACTCCAGTAAAACCAATAAAAACTATTTTTCCATCCCATAAAAAAACAAGAGATTCATTTATCTATCTATTTCTCAGCAAAGCACTTAAAAATATAGGAATAGAAGGATAATTTCTCAACATGAAAATGGGTATCTTAGACTAATAGCCAATATTGCATTTAATGGAGAAATGTTGGAAGTTGGAAACATAACAAGGTTGGCTATTATTCTGTTATTACAATTTCGCTTAACATCATTCTGAAAGTTGAAGCCAGTGCAGTTAGAAATAAAGGAAATACGCTAGGTATAGCTAATGGAAAGGAAGAAATAATATTAACATTGGTTCTACCTCTGCCTCATTTATGGAGGAGTTTCCCATTGATTTTATTCAGTTCCAAGGTGATTGTGGTTACAGTAAGGGTTTTTTTTTTTATGCCCTCGTCTTCACATAAGGTATCCAAGTTCCCTTACCCCCTTCCTAGGAGGACCCACAAGTGTCCTGGACTGTTGAATGGCAGGTTATCCATAGGTGAAAAATCAGAAAACCTTTCACTCTGCTCCCTGAACCTCTGAAAGTTCTTGTCTTCCCCCTGTGTGACCATCTCCCTCTCCAGTTTGACTTCCTACTCTGCCCTCTCTCTTTCTTTTTTGCAGTTCCAATTTTATTTGTTCTTTTGAAGGCAGAGAAAACAGCCCTACAAGGCTGCCTCTAAGCACTCATCTGGCACTTTAGGGCTAAGGTTTTTTTGAGTCTTTGTTCCTGATTGAATATGAATTGGGAGTAGAGAAATGACTAATTGAGTATAAGTGAGAAAGAAGAGAGGGTGAGAAATACTCTGAAAACAACAAAATAAATACTAAGACCTAGCCCTGTCGTGTTTGCAAACAGGATTCTGTACACAGTAATAGGGTTCTTTGACAAGCACTCAGTAAATATTAGCTATTAATTCTTGAGAAACTCATCTGGCTGCCAATTAATCACTTCTAACCATTGTAAATCTTTTAGTCACTTTGCTTTACAATTAAAATTTTAGAGAGAAAAGTGTCTTTTAAACCATCTAGCTTAGGACCTGGAGCTATATACTGCTTGGTGTAGGACACCATGATTAACAATGCCATGTGGGAGAGGTGTTTCCTCAAAAGGAAATTAGGCTGCTAATTTCTTTTAAAAAGTAGGAAGACAAGGTGTTAGCCAAGAAACAGTAGCTGTCCACTACAAACCTAATAAAAGAGTGTGCATATATGTGAATCTATGAAAAAGAAACCAACACCTTAAGAGATAGAGCGGTAGAGTCCTTGTGTGTTCAAAGGGCAAGTACTTTACCCCTGGGGAGACAAGAGGTCTAAGGGTAATAGTCAGTTGTCTGGTTTGGCTGGAAGAGAGAATACACAAAAATGGCAGGATATGAAACAAATGAAATGGGGGGATTGAGGCCAGATAAAGGAAGGCCTTGAATGTCAGTTAGGGTTCTTGAAATTTAGTTTACAGGAAATTGAGAAACCAAATTTAAAATTGAAAGATTTAAGGAGGAAGAAAGCTATGTACTTGTGTAGAGATTTAAAGCACGTAATATAACCACCTTGCCAAGTGTCTTTAGCTTTCTTGTGTGTCCAGTGACTAATCTCTTTGAAAATGTTCTAGGTCAAAGTTTTCCCATGATATTTCAAATCAACAGATCATTTGTATAAGGTTAAAGTTACACTTGACAATAATGGGAGAAAAATACACACACACATGACAAAAACAGCTCCAAAAACAACGTTTTGGCTTTTCTTGTGAAAGAGCACAGCACCTTGAATGTCTTTCATAAGGTTCCAAAACTATCTCAAATTACTAAAAGGAAAAAAAGTCAACTTTCATGTTAAATGTTATTTAATTTAATAGAGTACATTTATGAAAGAAACAAATAGTTCAGTTCAAATGAAAAAGCATATATTCCATTATGGAATACTCTCAGTTCTTTAAAAATATCACTGATTTTGATAATTTGATAATGGATCTACCAGTAATCGTTAATAGCTACTAAAATGAGTAGGTGAAAATCTGATGGAGAATTTTATAGAAGATGGATCAGATTGACAACACTGAACCCACTGATCATTCTTAACGTCACAGAAAGATAGACAGCTAGAGACATCTTGGGCTTCCTCAAATGATGCGGTTATGAAGGACACACCACCACCTATCAAGCCTTCTTTCTCCCCCAAATCAAACCTAACCTATATCTGATCAAGCCTCTAGATCTGACTTTTTATAAGAAATACAAGCAACAGGGGAATGTATCCACCAGGATACAGTCTGCAAAATCTAAATGTGGAAAATTCTAATGAGACAATAGGTAATCTATAAAAGTACCTATTTTTTCACACACATTAATAGCAAGACAAAGAAAAAATGATAAAAGGGAAATATATATTTTAAAGAGACTTAAAACGCACAATAATCAAATGCAGTGTGTTGTCCTTGTTTGATCCTAATTCAAACATACCAACTTAAAAAAAAGAGAGAAAAAATTATGAGACAGTTGGTGAAATTTGAATACTAACTAGATGATCTTAAGGAACTGTTACCTTAGCGGTTATCTCGGTGACATGAGTATTATTTATTGATGACAACCAACTTAAAATGATTGCAATGGAACCAAGATAGGAGTATTGATTTTGAGTAAAGATCTAAAATATTCTGAGAGGGCAAAGTCCAACTCTTAGATTTTCTTCTAGTGGATTCAAATAAGACCAGTGTTTGAGGTTAAAGCACTCACATTGGCCTCTTGTTGATCGTTGAGAGAGAAAAAATCCCAGAGGACCCCCTGTAGCTAAATTGTGAAATACTTACATGAGGAGAGAGAAAAGGAGAATATGTCATTTTTTTCCACATCTCTAATACTCAGAAGTATTCCCCTGAGAAAACTGGGGAGGAGTGGGCAGGGAGTAAGGCTATGTGTGCTTAGCTCCTGATAAGCCTTCTCAAACTCTGAAAGAATAACATTATAACTCCCTGTGGACTAAAAGGCATCTCTGGTCAGCCTGGTCCTTGGAGAAAATCTTGGCTTGGGAGGTCATTTTCCAGAGAACAGGTTGACTAAATTAGTGAAGTTGCACCACGTGTGTGTTTTCCACCCCGTTCCTGTGACCTCATCTCTTTAGATCTCTGCTCTGCAAAGCAAATTTAACTCAGTTACTGATGCTTTTGGATTCAGGTTCAGAAACCTCTGGGATGAGTTGCACCGCTCCCACCTCACCCCAGCATCAACCACATGTAAATTTTTGTATACCCTGAATTAAAAACAATGGTGAGAACAGTAAGAGAGAATATTGGGAGAGGGACAGGTATAGCTGCCTACTTATTACTGTCACCCAAGCATCTCTTTCCCACTGTAGTTATTCTAGAACACTGGTATTTTGCTGTGCTTCTGAGGTTTTCCCTCCCCCTTTTCCCTACCATTGAACTGTATATACTCTATGGGACTGTAAATGTGTTAATAGCAGAATGTAACTAGTAGAAATAAAGAGTACAATGCTCCCTTCCTAAGATACCCTTTCCAGAGGGAGCCTCTCATTGTGGTCAAAGACAAACAGCAGAGTAGAGGGATGGTAGAGGGGACAGTGGGAATGGGTAGCAATTGGAGGAGTAAAACCTTAAAAGAAAGGCTCTTTCTCTTATTCTTTTCCCTTTTTCTCTTTGGATTGACCTTCCTTTTTGCAACTCCAATGTGACTGGTTGAATAAGAAGGAACTAGGATCTTCTCTCACTTGTAAGGATGAGCTTCCTTCCTGAAATGCCCTACTAAGACTTCATGAAACACAGCAGGTGGGGTTAGAGTGAGCAGGCTGTTTAGACCTGCCAATGGAGGAGAGGAATAGTGGTAAAAGGGAAAGCAAGCTGGCATTACTTCTTTCTGGGGGAAAAGTCAGCCCTTAGATACTGAGAATATGGGGAGCTCTTAGCAGAAATCAGGTGAGTGAGCAGCTTGGAAGGAAAAGTTATGAATTGGATTGCATAGATGTTGATTTTATTAATCATTTTACTGGACATAAATAGGGTGGCTTGCTGGCTCCTGGTAATCTTCCATTGACAATATCCATAATTACTCACCCCCTTCTTCTAGAGTAATCATTTTCCTTTTCCTCACCTTCCCCTCACACCCACACATAAAGCCAAAATGCAGTCATGTGACTTGGATGGGAGCAGCCATTCTCTTACTTGACCTTGTCTCCTTGACTTTGGTGATTGAATAAGGAAGAGCACTTGACTCAATCTGGACCTGTCTTAGTATCCACAATGACTGGGTCTGGGATTGGCATGTGATCCAGACTGAGCATATGAAATGCCTTCCCCTAGATTTTTCAAACTTGAGCTGCAGGTTAAAGCCATTTTCTTTCTGATCAACAAGCTGTGTAAATGTGTACCCACATTTACAGGCAACAAGGTTTCCATCCTCATGGAGAAACTAAGCCAAGAGAATGAAGTTGACACACAAACATAGAAAAGGCATTCAAGAATTTGGGCTTGATGATATTTGATTTTCTGGTTCCATGTGCTCCTGAGGCAAACCCTATCTTTGCTCTTCCTCCCTTTGGTTACATGAGCCTATAAATTCCTCTTTGAACTAAGCAAGTTTAAGATATATTCCTGTTACCAGAAACCAAAGAGCCCTAAAACAAAAGTGAAGTGATCGCAACTACCAGATTATTTACATATCCATGAATCTTAGCCCAGCAGCAGCTCAACTACAGATTGTTATAAAAATTTTTTTCTCTAGTATCATCCCTCTAAAATAATAATGTCATCATAATAATTGAAAATGATTGTCTCTAATGTTTGCTGTATGACAATGGTATAATTCATTAGTTTGCAAATGATTGGTTGGTAATATTGGATGCAAACTTTTCAGGCTCCAACTTTATGCATTAGTTCAGTAAAGACATGTGCAATGAAGATCCAATATTATTTGATTCATTAAAAAAAAAAAAAAAAGTCATCTCTTACCAGGCTCTATCATTACATTTGTCCTTAGTTCCTGTTGTATACAGTTGTGTCATGAACTCTAGTTTGACTTAATATGTAAAGAAATTGGGAACTGGCCATATTATATTTCTAACAGTGGCATAGGCATATTCTTGGTCATTGTATTGATGGTTGATCTTTTGGTTTGTGGCTTTATTTTCTCTCTCTGAAGTTGGTGCCCATTACCCATAGTTAAGCAGCAAATTATTGGCAGCAAATTGTAAATACATGCATATATCTTTTCAAGTCATTCATTTCCAATGCTGTTTTTCTCTGCCCACTGTGAAAAGTACTAAGATTTACTTGAAATTTACTTAAATTATGCTGTTATGTATAACATAAAATAATTTCAATTATGCAAAATGAATGAACCATGAAGAAAATGATTGGTTCACCCTAAATGTTATAAACAACTAATATCTGAGAGAGGAGAGATTTTAATAAAGGGTACATAAGACATTCAAGTTATCTGACAAATAGGAAAGATCTATATTTCCTTCTAAAATAGAACATGGTTTAGAGACTGAAATGATCATTTCCAGTGAAAGGATCCCATTTAACCATACAGTTTTTAGGAAGCAAGGCATGCAGTAAATTGGTGGGTTTCAGTAGCCTGTGCCCTACAGCTCAGATACTGCCACTATCATATATCTATTTTAAGTAATTTGTAAATGATCTCATGTTTATGAACTGATAATTACTTAATATATCATATCCCAGAGTTTTCCAAGAAAAAACAATTTGACAGGATAAGTGCTATTAAGAAGACGACTTTTTTGGAGAAACAAATTTGAGAAACACTGCATAACAAAGATAAAGTAGTTTCTTTACTACTGGGCTTCCCTGAATCTTTAATGTGGTAATATGTATTGTAAATCTCCACTGTAGAGATAATATTTCCCATACTTATTTTACTATTGGGTTCTTTTTGAGTAGAGGATCTTGTGAAGCTAGAATTCCTCAGTACATGCTTTAAGTGATTTATTCAACCTGTGTTAATCCTCTACTAATATCTGTGGCAAGGATTGAAAACACTAATAAATGAGTAACATAAGGGAATCAAGTTTTCTGACAAAAGGAAAGATTTGCCCTCCCCTATCTTTGGTTAATGGGCTAATAATAAACAGTGCTTGAAACACTGAACACTGATGAGACAAAAGAAATCATCTTTTGCATTAATAACGAAAGCATATTCAGATACTTTGCGTTGAGCAGGCGAGGGAAGCAGGAAATTGGTGGTTTCAGGCTCCACTGATATTTTACAACTCGTATCTGCAAACTGCTAGCCACAAGCCTACATCTGTTTTATCTGTAAGAGCTCCTTAGAGATGAATTGTTTTTGTGGGTTAATTTTGCGAATTGTCCCCCAAAACACTTGCCCACAGTTTGGGGCCTGTTTGTCCTCTCAGGTTACCAGCTTCCAGGCTAATCTGGTACACATTTAAATAAGGATTACTATGATAGTAATATTTCTCTTTATATAAATAATTTGTAACTTGAGTTGGATGTGTCCCCTAACTGAGTATATATATGATCATGTATATTTTTTTCAAATCCTAATCAAAACAGAGTGTGGTTGTTCTCACAATGCCTGCTCTGCATCCTTAGAAGTGGTTGGTAATGGTGACAAAAGTTAAGATCCATTCATGTATGATAGTTTCTTTTTAAAACATCAGCTAGATTTTTATCCATCATAGACACATTTCAAGTCATGTGGGCTTATTAAACAATTTGGTAATACAAAAGACAATTAGGCAAAACCACCAATGATACACATGGCTTTACGATTTTAACCTAAAACAAAATTCGTATCATTTATTTATATGTAACAACAAATGACCACAATAGACACTTGAAATCATTTATTCAAGGCATTTTTACGTAATCTTGCAATCATAGTATAGGCATATAATAAAAGAATGTGAGAGTGTAAAGAAGAGTATAAAGCCAGTGTCTGGGCATTTAAAATAAGAGCTCTTCAAAAAAGTTACAAATGTTTTACAAATAGGAAAAATTTGGAAGAAACTAAAACTTCATTAAAAACATTACAATACCAAATCACACATCACTTAGTTCGTAGCAAGCAGTTATATAGTAATTAAATGTTTATATCCTGTGAGCTAAGACTTAATACATTTTACATTCAAGTTGAAATAATTCAGCACCATTTTGGCTTGAAGGATAAACGAAATGCTTAAAGTGTTCAAAAGTGGCTCAGGACTTTCGGTAGCTGGGAATGAAATATAGTGTTGATTGAATATGTTGATTGTTCTGAATATGAATTCTAAACATAAAAATATAGTAAAAGGGTAATTTTTACTTATCAGTTACTATACTGTTAGTGTCAAAACAGGTTATTTTTAAAACAAAATATCTTCTGACCAGAAATTCAATATTTTCACACAATTTGCTGAAGATGAGTTCTTAGCCACAATTTTAGTGAACTGCATTTCCTCTAGAATCTGAATATTGGGACTACTTATGAGTGTGATTATACTATGAGGTTTCAAGGAGAAAAAGAATTGTTGTTCATTATTATAAATAATGCTTAGTGAATAATTAGATAGAAATTGTGAATAAAATTATTATGTAAAAATTTAAAGATTTCCTGGAAATAGGCAAATTGTGGATTCATATGTTATGGTACTGTTGGGACACTGAATCCTAGCCTTAAGGTCAAGACATCTTTACTCCAGACTGTGGTCTGAATAATTATGAGGCCACTAATATGGCATGTGGAAGACTCACTAAATTGTTTTCCTGTTTAGCCCATTTTTTCACAGTCTTTATTAAGCCAATAAAAAGCCAATCTCTTTTCAGTACTCAACATTCTTTGTATCATTTCTAATTCCTATTTTAAAATTTTTTTATTTGGAGTTTGATAAGACTGGATTATGCTTTTTATTTTATTAATGGATAACTTTTACCAGCTAATCATCATCTGTGAGTTTTGGTGGTTATTCAGAGATCCCTTGAAGTTCAAAAATATTGAGTGTTAAATCAATGCTTGTGAGTTATTTGGGAGTGTTTAGGTTGTGATGGGGGGGAATGCTTACATAATGGATAAGTAAGCATCTTTAGCCTCCTAATTGAAAATTTTTTTTTCAAAATCAACCAAATAGTATGTGTTATATTTAAAAGGCAGACATTTCAGGTATTGGAAACATACTTTTAATTATTAGTAACACATACATGTATACAACTATTCATTTTCAACTTACTTTTTAAAATAAAATACAGTCCTGAAAAACAATAGTGCTTAAAATAGAAATTTTTTAGACGTTACTTATAGTTGTTAAAAATGAAATAAAGTGAACCTAATGGGTAAGAATGTCATTTTTAATACCTATTGAGGTTAGGGACAGTCTTGTTTATATCCCAATGCCTAGCATGTGAGTGCCTGGCGTATATTACGTCTTCAAATGATGATGAATGGACAGATGGAAGGCCCAATGAATGATAGTAAATGTCTTCTCATACATATCCAAAGGCCATGGTATTGGCTAGTTTTTAATACAGGGGTAAGAATCTTAATGAAATGATAGATCTTCAATCTGTAGATGCCAGTCTGGCTCAGTATTAATACTGACAGTAGTTTTGTTTTTTAAAAAAGCAAGTATATTAAAATATCTCTTTTAGAAAAGATTACAATTTGAAAGGATCATTCTACAATCTTAAAACTAAAAAGCGATTTAAGGCAAAGAGGTACATCAAAGAAGCTATTCCATAGCTCAGATTAGCTCAATGAAAAGTTCTGTGTCTCTATCAAGCTGTCTGTATTCTCTATTGGTAAGTGTGTGCCCTGGCGGATGAGGCTCATGTGGCCTGCTCTGTCTGCCCCTTGATGACTGTCCCTCTCTAGCCTCTCTTGCCATGCTAGGCACTAGTGAGTGCAGAACGAATATTAGTAGTTGGTGTTGACTTTACAACTCCATGACACATAATACAGGGATGCCAACTCACTTTTAAATTCTACCTAACATGTCCTGGCACTGGAAATACCTTGCTTGAGATTTAGTACTGGTTAATGTAGGAAAACTTCTGCTTAAGCACCACTAACTTAAAAGTGTAATTTGATTTCTTTCTGCACCTTTTGAATCTAGGAAAAAGAAATTCTCCAAATTCTGTCGTGGCACGTGGTTTCACAGTTTAAAATAAAATCGCAGCTGTCTCATTATGCAGCACAGTCCTTGGTTTTGCAGAAAGTATTTTTTTCCCTCATTCACCAACCCCTCAAGTATATAATGCAATGTGCTTTGCTAATTTGGATTATATTTCAGAAAAACCGTGTATGATTGATTCCTGGATGACCTAGGATAATGTTCCTGTATCCACACATATTATGTCATCTATTCCGGTTAATTTAAAATTTTTTAGCATTCCTCTTTTTAAAGCTGAACATTTAAAAATGTGAAAAGTTGAAAATCTCAAGATGTTTTTCATTAATTTTTTTAAGTATTTGAGAGACAGTTGTGGTTTGGGGGACAGTTATGAGTTGTATGATTTTTATGTCAGCAAGGAAATTTTTTTGGCTAATAGTTCAATATACTTAAATGTATATTATCTCTGGATGTATCACATCTATCATCAGGATGACTTCCCATTGACATAGTTGTCCTATGTATACCAGTCCCCAGAATGGTAATTTTAAGAACGCCACTTAAAAGGTCTCTGCCCATAGGAAAATTAAAGAGTAGAGAGGAGCATCAACAAATGTCAGACAGGAGTTGGGCAGCTCAATTACTTAATTTGTTCCAAAACAAAAGGTGACTTAAGTCAGAATGAAATTGTACACTTGACAGAAAGAAAGGAGTTTATCTACTAATTTGAAAATGTAAACATAAGTTTTATATAGGGATGTAACTATCTGAATACATATATTGCCATTTCTCTGCTATATAGTAATATTTCTTGACACCAATGGTAATGTGTTTGTTCCTTCCTCAGCACCAAATGTGTCCATATCTATTTAAACAGTAGGAGCCTCATTTCTAAATTAATCTATGTTAGTACATATATAAACCAGTTATTATTATGGTTCACTGAAGTTTCAACACTTTAGAAAATTCTCAGTTCAAAGTAATTTTGGCTCATTCATTGAAATGTTATTTTCCCTTTTGCATTATAATTTCAAAAGAAGCATAAGAAATTTAGATTTCTTTGAAAGAGCCAAGTGTACAACTACAGAATTGAAACATTGTGTTAATTCACAAAGTGATGTGAATAATAATATTAAAAATTCCCAAATAATGCCGATTTAAATGTTCAAAATCCAGTTATGTGCTTTGTTATAAAACAGTCCAAACAAAAATTCCTTTGTTGTTTTCTGTTCTCTCTTTCAAAATACATAAATCCTACTGAAGTTAATCTATTTTTTCCCACTTCAGAACACCAGGCACTGATTTATCCATTGGGAGTTTTGGCTTGCTTTCTAATACCTAGATTAAGAAAACAAAATAAGACAAGTTATCAACCTGATAATATTATGAATAAGTACAGTAGACAAGTTTAAAGTCAAACTTTTATAAAATGTATGTAGCAATTTCCCTCCAACTAAGCAATAGTCACCTTGTGAAATTATCCATTAATACATTATTTTAATATTGATTTTGAGCAAAGTGACTATGTCACTAGCAGAAAGCATATGCCTGATGCCTACAGACTTGACGTTTAGAGTTAAAAGAAACACTCTGAAACAATCAAGAGTTAAGCAGGACTTATAGGACCAGCAGCCCTGCCCTGGTGAGTTCACTCCATGGAGCAAGCATGCCATGTCCACCAAGACGCAGGTTCATGGCCTCTGCACCATCCTGATTAGTTCTTTTCCAGCATGGTTTTGGATGTAGAATGATACATTAATAGGCAGACTGGGTCAAAGCCAATAAATCAAATATTGTATTTACATTGTGATCATAGGTCCCCATCTAAAGGAAATAAGCATCACTTAATCCAAATCATAAACCATCAATTTCCAAATAGTAATTTCTGAGAGAAGAGAACTTCATCACAGTATCTTAGAACTGAACTGGGCCACAGAGTCACCTGGTCCATACGTTTTATTTACAATGAGGAAAATGGGGGAGACATGATACATCAAAGGTACACACTTTCTTACTGGGTGGTTTTTATACACCAATGGAATGCTCTCAAATATCTGATTAGCATGGAAAGCAATCAGTGAACTGAGAGAGATGTCTTTAAGAGTTAAAAAAGTACAATAACATTACCAAGGCAATCACACACACTGCACTTACAGAGCCACCAGACTGACCACACGGCTTTAGGCAAGTTCATTCCCTGCTTAGGAATCTTCAAAGACCCCCATGGCCTCCAGAATGAAGTTCAAACTTTTTAGCTTTCTCTTCAATGCTCTCTTTTATCTGTTCCCAACTTACTTTTCCATCCCTTTTGCCCAATTCTTGACTCCATGAAACTTATGCCTTAGCCAAACTAGAAGACTTGCTTTTCCAAACATCCCCTGCCATTTCTTCCTGCCATGCAGTTGCCGGGGATGTTGACTCCTCCTGGCGTGCCCTTCCTTAACTCTCCCCAGTGCAGTCCTCCTCACCCTTCAAGGCCCAATTCAAATGTGGTCCTAAGGCCATTCCTGCATCTCAGCCAGAGGAAATCTCTCCTTCCTCTGAACTCTGATCACAGCAAGTGAAGCCGGAAGTGAAAGACAAAATATGACTTAAGCATCATTCTTCCAAAGGTGAGGATTTCTTTCTCAAGTCAAGGTTTCTGCACTTCTCCCATTATTTTCCACTCATAGATAAGTATGACTTTGTTATTTTATTACAAATCACTAACTATGGGTCATTTCACTTTTTCATATTTTCACTTTTTCATATTTTCATCTAACCAATATTGCTTATTAAAATTTTACCTCAGACATTCTTGCAATTTAGTTACAGTCAGTGACAAGTAGTTAAAAAAAAGAACAACTCTATGCTGGAGCAATATAACAATTTTTATTTGTTTTAAATATCTGGCAATATCCAAGTCAGTGGATTCTACTGATGAAAAGCAAGACACATTCTATGCAACAACAGAGTCACCTCTCCAGACCTGTTCCTAGTGGGAGGTCAGCAGTTGACCCCGGGAGTCACCTAGCTTATTATAGCAGAGGTCCTTCTGTTTCCACTGCATTTTATTTTACCCTTCATGGAATTTTCGTATTGTATCTCTATTACAGTTATGAGTTTATTTCTCTCACCCTCCAAATTCTAAATACCTTGAAAAAGAGGGTCATTTATCTATTAAGTGTTGAATGAGAGGCTACATGGTGGCAGACCTGTACCTGACAATGGGTATACAGTGGTGGACCAGAGGCTAGGTCCCAGCCATGATGACGTGGAGCAGGATATGAACATTAAAGCGATTCCCTACAAGGGAGCAGTAAAGGGTCAGGAATCATATTTATCTTTGCATTACTTTCTAATATCTAGTTTAGGACCTCAAAAGATACATAGTGCAAAAGTGAGAGTGACAATGAATAAATAGAGAATGAGTGAAAAAATTAAGGAGTTATAAAAAATTAAGAGAAATTAATCTATGTATTTTAAATTATTTTAGTTTATTTTAGCTTAAATTACACTGATGTTCTGGGGATTTTCAGTTATACTATGATCAACTCCACACAATATGGGCCATAAACCCAGCCAGGTTTTCTGTATTTGGGGGCATGTTCAGAAGAATATATTTGATTAGCTTTTCTCAGTGTTGTCTCTTTGCTATCACAGGCTACATCTATCTCTAATGCTGTAATGACACTTGTAAAGCACAGGCTTTGCTCCTTTATGGGAATAAGGATAACGCTCCCCTCCAGGTGAGTGCAGCCCAAGCCACAGTACATGGCTCTGTAAATGGAGCATGCGCTGCTTTAAGCCCCATCTTCCCCTGGCCAGGTATAGGGAAAAACCAGGTTTAGGTGGACTTGGGAAAGCCCACAAACTATAGGTTCATGTGCAGCCAACCATTGTCCTGGTTTGTGTATCAGGGAGAAAATTTTATTAATCATGAGTTTCTAGTGTAGGTGTGTTACACCTTTCTGCGTGACCCAAAGAGACTGGTACCTTTCCCATGTCAAAGCGAAGCTAATGTATGCTCAGTGTCACTCTAATGATGTTCTCGTTGTTGGGAAGGTATCACTCACAGGTGGCATATGTAGTTAGGATCTATAACCCAGCAACACTAGAGTAGGCAGTGGTTACGGGGTTGGGGTGGCACAGAGAGACAAGCAAGCAAAACTACTCAACTTTCCTTAATTACTTTCATCAAAGCACCTCTCCTGTTAATATTTATGTGCTGAAATTCTGATTTCATTCAAAGAAGGGTTTCAGGACTAGGAAAATTATAAAGGAACCTCTAAACACCTCTCCTTTTGCAAGGTAATTCCCTAGTACTTGTGGTTCTAGAACTCAAATATGAGAAATCTTGATTTCTAAAGAATAGACAGTTTGACTCTTCAAGTGCATACTTTAAGGCAGTGATTTTCAAAATGTACTTTGAAGAACTCCAGGAATTTCTTCAGAGCTCCTTCGTGGACAATGGGGAAGAGGCAGGAAACCCACCTGTGTGGGCTCCCACAAGGTCACCCACACTGCATATTACATATTGTACATATTCAGTTGCCACAGAGGCTTTGTGGGTAAACAATGTGTTCTGTGTGTATGTCTTGTCTTGGAAACTAAGCTTTAGGATGATGAAAACCTGAGTACATCCCCCCTTCTCTAGCATTATCAAAAAAAAAGACCAGCTCTAACTATGTGATGACACAGCCTGTCTACCATTTTCTACCTTTAGTCTATTTTACAAGGAAGCTGTAGTTGGAGTAGAAACAGACATGTGTATAATGCCTGTGGATGAACAAAAATGCTTTGTGAGGAGAACTGCTTAACTAGGCAAACAGAACTCACGGTGAAATTGTGCAGCCCGAGGCATATGCGTGATGTCCCGTGTAGCGAATGTCACAGCGCACAACATTGTTGGTATAATCCGATTCGGGCACCAGGTAGCTGGGATTCACACTGACCTAGGCAACATAAACATCATCTGTGTTTCAGATTTCATCAGCAGTGTTTACGGGTTAATTTCTTCCTATTTCCACGGGGCTAGAACAAGGGATGTGCTTCAACTAAATCAAGCAGGGAGGGGGTTTAAGTGAGGAAAGTTGTTAAACTCTGGAGAAGTTATAGAAGAAGGCTGTGTATTTTTCCCTGAAGTTCTTTAAAGTAAGAATTTTTCTCACATAACTAAGTTGGTTTAGAAATGCTTCTAGAAGATGTATAATTGCTCACAGGACCATAATTATTTAACATTGGAATCTAGAGGAGGAGGCCCATTGAGCTGCATTAGAAATAAATTACAGGTACATATTTTCAAAGGTCTCTACCTTTAGAATGTAGTTTCCAGGTTTTACATCTGTAATATCAATCCATTGGCAGTCTATGTCTGCATTATAGGTATCATAGCAGCCAGGACTCAACCCCTAAAACAAATAAAATAAAAAAATTTTAAAGATGATATATGGTTAGAGTATGCTAAAGAATATGCATATTATTTGCAAATTAAATTTTAAGTTAGTACTTACAAGAGTTTGACATAAAACTATACTTATATTGCATCTCCTTTGAGAAGTATATATTACTCAGCCTTATAGCACCTCCAGCTAAAAAAAATACAGGACTAATATAAGTAGTAGTATATCTAGCTTCTTAAAAGTGTCATAAATCACCAGTGATAAATACAATCTTAACTGACAAAATAGGCCTCCACCAAAATTCTAGAATAGCACCAAGTTCAGGAATAAAGGCCATGTAATAATCAACGGAGCTCAAATGTCCTCTTCTCAGCGAAACCTCCCCAATTTCTCTTCTTGGAAATCACCTTCCTATACTCTGAATGCCCATGATTCTTTTTCTGTGTGTATAGATTTTATAGTGTTTATCCTTTTCTACTCTGTATTATAATCATACTGTATAAGAATATATCTAACTAGAGACTGTAAACTCTGTAAGAGTGGAGTCTATGTTGCATTTTGCAATCACTTATGAAGTATGTATTATATGCCAGGAACAATTTTAAACACGTTACATATATAAATTCAATTCTCACAACTACATGAGGCAGGTGCTATTATTATCCCCATTTTACACATGAGGAAACTGAGGCATTATAAGGTCAAGTAACTCACCCAAGGATATATAGCTAGTAAGAGTGGCTGAGCTGGTTTTGAGTTTAGGCATTCAGGGTCCAAGGTCCCTGTTCTTAACCACCACACCATACTCTCTCTCACATTGTCACTGAAATATTGTGTTGAATTAAAGGCATGAATGTATGCCTCAATAAATGAATGCCACATCACTCCACTTGCTAAGATACTCACTTCAATAAGTAAATGAGTGCCTTCTACAGGCAGGGAGGAGAAAAATACCAAGAAGAGATGGTTGTTGCCCTCCAGAAGTAACAGTCTGGAGAAATTTGCTCAAATTGGAGTCCATAGGTATATTCTTGATTCCATTAGTTCTTCATGAGAAGTTTTAACTGTTGTATTTTCTTTCTAATACTAATCTAGAGTAAATTAAAAAGCATATGCTAGAATCACTTTCACTCTATGCTGCCATTTAATTTCAGCACCCAAAATTGCTTTGGTGCTGAAGATTGCCTTGGTCACCAAAGAGATGGCAAAATCTATAAGCAAGTTCTACTAGTGCTAGTTTGGCTATAGCTTGATTTGGGAAGAATGGGGGAGAATTGTGCTCTCATACAGCACACAACAGCACAGACAGGCCACACTCAAAAGTTCCTGGGCCACAGCGGTGACAACCATATTCCCATCTTGGTCCATACCAACTTGCAACTGTTCATTAATGGTATGTTGAGTGATAAATATATAATGAAGAATTTTTGGCTTCTGATTCCAGCACATAATTCTGGTTCTGGCATATAATAGATACTCAGTGAGTGTCAGCTATCATTGTTGCTACCGCTGCGACTGCTACATCCAACTACTACTACTACTAACTACTACTACCACCTTCATGGCATTGTAAGGGATTCATTGGATTAGATACTTATTTAAGACTGGTTTAAATAATGCTACAATGCTCATCTTACCTTCAAGTGAATAAAAGAGCTTTAAAGAACGCTGAAATTGGCATTCTAGGATTACTCAGCTGGCGGAATTTAAGTTAAGTATAAGATTTGATAATTTGAACTAGCAAACAAAAAACAGGAGTTTTTAAGGCCATGAAGCAAACAGGCATTTCATGTATTCAAAGTCAAACTTTAAAAACAGATTAAATGTAGAATCTTAACCAAGGCTGTCTAAATTAGCTATTTGGTGTCAGCAAAACACAACTGTTTTTTACATTAAATTAATGAGGTTACTGTGATGGGTTTTAGTTTCATATATATTTAATATGTAAATTTGTTATCTAGGACAAGAGGTATACGAAAGTATAAATATAAGGAAGTTATATCTAGTTTATGTTTGGATGCATTTAAACAACATTATAATACAACTCATCTAAGTCACCATTGGAGTTTTGTGAGAATTTTTTTCCTTTAAATCAAGTCCATGTTCAAAAAACACCAGTCTAGTGAAAAACACAAATACATAAATCACTTGTAATGCAAGACCTGGTGAATAATGGTTAAATAGGACATAAACAGAGGGTAATAAACAAGAAAGCTACTGTATAAAATGAAGTGGGGTCACCCCAAGGAATTGGGAGACCAGAAGTGCTATAAATACCTATAGTCCTAGATTCAAATATTTTGGCAGTGAGCTGTCCAGAGTGCCTCATTTTCTAAATGAAGAGAATAAACTCCAGGTCCCCTGCACAGGCAGGTGCTGTGGGACTTGAAGATCACTGAGTGAAAAGGGAATCACTGCATACACATCTGTGTAATGTGTAGGTAGGTTACATCTTTTTTTTGCTTAAAGAATAAGTGCTGTCCCAGGGCACATGGAATTGAACCTTTTCCCCCTCCAATCGCTGTGCTGGTCTAAGCTTAGAGAAAGAAGCAATGGGCAATGGTAACATTTAGGTCGCCAAAAGCTTCCTGCCACAGCCCTGGAGTTTGCTTCCCAAGACGCCAGCTGCTGATCCCTTTGTGCCCTGAGTTATGTACATTTCACTACTCCTAGCCAAGATTTCGGCCGGAGGGAAATTATAATGTCCTTTTACAAATTAGTGTTTCTTATGGAAATACTGGCACGGCTTTTAACTGACACACATTTTCCCATTATAAGACATACAAACTGCTAAGTTCAGCACTATTTTTAAAAATCCATCCAAAGGACATCTGACATCAATTATACTGTAGGTTTAAATATATATGCGTGGAGAAAGAAATTGTGTCCTTCTGCTTGTATCTGCATGATTAAAAGAGACAGTTTTTTAAAGTGCTTTTGAAGAAACATTATCTCTCCCTTTGCTAACCCCAATCACCATTCTATTTTTAGCTTAATAGGTGGAGGGAGCAATGGTTTTGCAGGTGAGAAAACAGAGGTATCTTTTCTACAGTTACTTACCAAGCCAGTTAAAGAGTACAGAATGAGTGCAGATATTGGAAACCATTCAGATTTTTTCAGAGGGTAAACTGCTGCTTTTCATTGTGGAGCATAAAGAATATGCACATTGACCTTCTGTGATGATGAAATACTTTAAAAGTAATTTGGATCATCAAGCCATCATTTTCCTTTTCCCAATTATTTTCCATCTTGACTAGATGACCCCCTAAATGAAACAGTTTATAAAAGACAGGCAGGAGGGAAGATAGAAGACCATTTTGTCTTCTCTCTGAAGCCTGCGGGTTCCTGATTTCAGAGTGCCAACCTACCTGCGTGTGTGCAGTACACGCAAATCGCCTATGGTAGCCATAGTCACAGGATGTGTCCTCAAGACAGAAACTTGCTTTGTGGCCTTCAGCCACTCTCCTTTGGGTGCCAGCATCAAGCAGGTCATAGTGGCTGAATTCATCCATGCTGTGGTAATGTCTAATGTCCCACACAACACAGAGACAGAGGTCAGTAACATACAGAGAAAGCAATGAGGATTTGCGACGACATCCCCGCCGCCTCACACATTTGTTGTCACATTAAAATTGAGATCAATTTATCTTCTTAAAGCCAGATTCATGCTAGATTTTTTTCCAGGGACAGAAATCTATCAGAATTGTAAGCTTTTAACTTTGCTACTAGGAAAAAAAGACTTATTTTGAGTATTTTGCTTTTCTATTACACTCTGTTTTATCTTTGAATATTAAATAGAAATAGACAATAAACTATCTGTGTTTAAGCAAAACTTGCCATATGTTCTCTAGTATATTTCTTTTGGCTGCCACTACTGATGTGTCATTCCAAAAAAGAAGAGCACATGATTCTTGGGAGGTTTCTGTGAGCTTTTAAAAAACTGAGTTCTCACAGATTTCAAATCATTACTAAAACGCAAAGGAGAAAAATGCTATGTTTTATCCACTATTATTATTTAACTAGTATAAACTTTTATTTAGAAATAAAATAATTCTATTTTATCAGCAAATTAGGTGCTCATATCTATTACTCTCATTCATTAAAGAGCAGGTGCTGAGCTGTTCATCTTCTCACATAAGGAAAGAACAAGAATAAGTGGCTGAAATTGCAGAACGTTTAAGGGCACACATCAGGATTTCCTGGCAATAAACACCTGGGCAAGTTACCAAGGCAAATTATAGAATTACCTTATTTGCAAATCTTTAAATTTAAGACGAACAGGCAACTACTCTGGTTTTTTTTTTTTTTTAATAATTTTATTTATTTATTTATTTTCCCCCAAAGCCCCAGTAGATAGTTGTATGTCATTGCTGCCCATCCTTGCAGTTGCTGTATGTGGGACGCGGCCTCAGCATGGCCGGAGAAGCTGTGCGTCAGTGCGCGCCCGGGGTTCTGAACCCGGGCCGCCAGCAGCGGAGCGCACGCACTTAACCACTAAGCCACGGGGCTGGCCCTACCCTGGGTTTGATACAGGTCTTTTAAAAGATGAAGGCAGGTCTTTCTTAGTTCATGGAGTATATCATCTACATCTTTCTTTGAGAATGGTATCTGAATCTTTTTGATAACAACTTGTGGTCTTTATTAAATGCTATTAATTTATTAAACGCTAACTGTAGATGATCTTGGCTGTTACAGGCTTTTTTAGAAATCCTACCTGAGGTATATCGGAATAAAATTCTAGTGAGGCCAACTGCTATATCCTATCAACAGTTTTAATAAGCTAGACTTAGAATTTCTATTTTAAAAGATAACAGGATCTAGCAGTTGACGTATTTTCTTAAAGATAGACTCCCTTGATTGTGTCAAATTACATAGAGAAAAATTCTAAATGCAAATAACAGCAATTTTCTCCCTTTGTTTAAGGATTGAGACTTGCATTTGTCATATCAAGAATCACCTGAAAGGTGAAAAAGCAACTCAAAAGTACTCAGGAGGCCCATCCACTTACTGGTGACAACTGTGCCATTCCCAGGAATATCTTGGTCGGCTTGGTAAGAAATCTGATGTCCCTTGGTTTTTCACTCTTTGGGGAAATCTTAGCAGCACCCTGTGGTCATAATCTCTTACATCTGCCCTGTATGCTGAGCTGTGATTTTTGAGAAAAGAAACATTATTATTTTCACAGAATATTATCTCAAGATAAAACTACCTGCAAAACCTTTCCATTTTATAATGGTGACTACCCCTCTCCCCCAACTAGACTATCAGTTCCAAGAGACCAGGGCATTTTGCTTATTTTGTTTATTGCTGAATCCCCAGATCCTAGAACAGTGCCTGGCAAGTAGTCAGAGCTCAGCGAATATTTGCTGAATGGATGAATGAATGACAATTATGGGAATCCACAGTCTAAAAGTGAAAAAACATAATAAAATCAGCATTCAAAATTGACATGTGATAAGTAAACTTTGTATTTATAATCAGTTCAAGTCTAACCATATGAAAGAGTGAAACAGGTGGAAATTATCCCAAAACAAAAAAATCTTCCATATTTACTTATTAAGAACTTTGAATTTAAAAATACATTTCTTCTTAAATAGTTAACTAAAGTGGGGAAATAACTCTAAAAGGGTACACCCAGATTAGATCAATAATTTTGTAACTTCACTATCTTCAAAACAACAGCATTCCTGTAATAATAGCATAGGGGGTGCAATGGTGTGAATGATGAAATGACTCAAGAATGAAAATGATGAACTTGGTTTTCTTCTCTTCCGTCAGCCTGGCAGTTATAAAGGGTCAAAGTGGAAGAAATATACAAATAAACAAATAAACATTACTCTGTTCCTCCTAATATATTTTGTATGAATATATATTCAAATACTATTGATGACCTTATTTTACACTTTAACAAATTTTATGAAACCTGTCAAAACACGGCTTGCTCCCTCTGCTGGTTTCCCAGCAGCAAACTCAGAGAATTCCATTCCCAAAATTGCTGTGATTTTATTTTAGGGCTGATGCAAAAACAAAGCTCTTGCTCATGCTCTTATTCTGGCTGAAGTAATACCAAAACAGCTATGTTAATTGTGGCTTCAAACAAAGGAAGAAAACAAACTTTGCCAATGAAAGGTGCCACACTGGCAAATTAGCCCCCAGTCTTTTAAGGGGGTATTACCAAGCTCTTCCATTACAATTTTTTTCATTATTGTACAGTTGTTTAATCGAAAGTTATTGAAAACGGTTCCAAAGTCTAAGGATCTTGGAAAAAAAGAATATGAGACCCTCACTCTCCAGGATAACGGTTTGCTTCATTCCCCTGATTTGTGCCACAGTTTGAAAGACAGAACCCACAGAAGTCTTCAAAATTTTAACTCTCCGTCCAGGTCAGCATGCCCAGCAGATCAGGTCTCACTTCCCAGCTCTTGTCCCACTTCCCAACTATTGTCTGCACAGAACAAGAGCAGTGAGAACCAGGCACTGGAGCAGCCCTGGGACCCAAGAAGAGGGAACCGGGCCGCGAAGATCCCAGCCGGTACCTGGCCAAGCAGTTTTCCTCCGCAGCGCATCTCAGGTTGTACATGGGCATCTTTTGCACGTACGTGGACGCCTGGATGTAGTAAGGATCGGCCACCAGGTCCGGAAGACCTAAACATCAGCAAGCGATGGGCGTAGCAGTAAGACAAGCCAGCACCTCCCACCCCGGCTCCGGGTCCCTCCATGTCCCTTACTCCTCACTCTTCGCCCAAGGGGACTACGGTGTCGGGCTGCGGGTAGCAGGAGAACGGGGCTGCAAAGCAAAGTGGAAAGGAAGGAGGGGCCAGGCGCGCGGTTTGCACCAGATTCCAGGGCTGCCTCTGCAGGCGCAGGGGGAGGGATCGGATCTGCGCGGACTAAGGCCTGCCGCGCCCAAACAGCCACGTCGGGGAACCACAGAGTTGGGGAAGGGGTTCGCGGGTGCTTCTGGCGGGACTTGGGGTTGCTTACCGTACTGGAAGTAGCCAGTGCCATATCCAGGCCGGTACCTGCTCCCAGGCCGGGGCCTTTCGTACGTGTCGTAGTAGTTGTAATAGGGGTTGTCGTCCGAGTACTTGTAGGGGTTGTACGGGTCGTCGCCCACCATGCCGTCCACGCGGCTGGGCGGCCGCAGGTTACTGAGCTCCGGGCGCTCTTCCGGCGCCGTCCGGTTACCGGCGCGCGAAGCCTCAGCGTCGCGGGCTCCGGACGGCGAGTAGCCAGCTTGGAACCAGTGGCGGGCGGCGGGTCTGGGGCGGCCGGTGGCTGCTCCGGACGAGCCGGCAGTCCGCGGCCGCGCCGCCGTCGTGTGGTTTCTGCGGAGCACCAGGATCGGCGTGCGCGGCTGCGAGGCGGCGGCGTTGGCAGCGCCCGGGGCGGTTGCGCCCGGGTCCCGTCGGCGCTGCGGCTGGTACTGCGAGCCCAGGCTCAGCAGGCTGAACACCTGCCCGTTGTTCTCCCATTGGATCCTCTGGCGCCAGGCGCCCGGAGCCGCCGGCGACTCGCGAGGGGGCTCCTGCTGGCCGGCGGCTGGCGGGGCGCAGCGCAGGAGCGCGCAGAGCTGCAGGGGCCCGAGCAGGAGCGCGGTCCAGGCGAAGCGCATCGCTCCCTTTGCCAGTGTGTCCTCACTCCGGGAGGACGTGGCTCAGAGAAAAGAAAAACGCGTCTCAAATCACGTGAGGGAGGGAGAAATCTTCAACCAGGGAGGTGGGCAGAACGCAGGTATCTCAGGCCCCACCAAGCAGGGCCAAGGGTGGGCTGCAGACCCTTCTCCAGTAAGGGCGGCTGTTGGGACGTGGCACCCGCCTCTCTCCTCTTTCTCAGTCCTTCTGGAAGGCGACGGGGAGCGGCGCGTCGGCCCCGGCGAGCGCGCAGTGTCTGGAGCGAAGGAAGGAGGAGAGATTTTAAACTTTCTGGCACGTTTGCAAAGTTACACAAGCCGTTCTGGCCCGGCCGCCCCTCCGCTATTTGTTCACGTAATGCGATTGGAAACGTGCAAGGCGGACAGCTCCTCGCCTCTGCCCCTCCCTCCCCCACCCCTCCCCGTCCTGTCCTCCTCCCCCCAGACACGTTGCACAGGGAGCGTTAAGGGGAAAGAACAAAACGGAACACACATCCTGAGACACACTCGGTTTAATCTGGGGCGAACATGCAGGAATTTCAAAAGACTCAGACAGGCAAAGGCAGCCAGGCCATGGGGCGACGCCAAAATATGCACGAAGAAAAATGCTATTAGGTCACCAGCCCTGGAGAGGCGGGAAGTCGGGAGGTGGGGAGGGTGCTGGGGGCGAGAGCCGGGGAGGGGGGGCGGAGGGACGATTGTGACTAACGTTTATCCATAAGGATTTAACCAGACATATTTCCCAATGCACACTCACTCGCTTTTATGGGAAGCGCCCTCAGCAAATAAACCCCAGGATATCAAATTTTGTTTTTCTGTGTGTAGGTAATGTGAGAAATGGGTTACAAATTTGTTTCCTACAGTGAATATTTTAATAACCAAAAGTGAAATTTTACAAGGAACAAAGCCAGTTAACGCTGAAGCGATGAATAAACCTGCCTCTTTTTCAAAATGCAGGCCTGATTTGTACTTTTGAGTGGAAGTGAAGAACCATCTTTCATCTAGACAGTGTCTACCAGGAAGTTTCAGTAAAGGGAGTTAGAGCAAGTCTGCCTAAGCCAGCCCTCAAAAGGCAGCTTCACATAAGCATTTTATCTGACCTTTTTTTCTCTTTCTACATCTAAGGAGGTTTGACTTTGGATTTTAAAAAACTTAAATCACCATTTGTTAAATGTTGAAAAGTCAGTAAAGCATCCTGTGGTGTTTGATTGATTTTCCAATGTAAACACAGGGGTTGCTAAAGAAACAACCTTGGGGTTCAGATTTTGTTAAACGGAAGGGAGTAGGGATGGCCAGAGGAGAATGGGTAGTAGGAGACAGGTAGGAGGTGGATAATGCTGATTGGAAAGAGATGCTTAATGGACCAGTTATTCACATACCACTCAGGGTTTGGGCAGTGCTGGAAGCATTTCAAAGAAAAATTTTTTGAATGGCCCGATTTAAAACCACAGCTCAAAACCAGATTTTAATAACATTTTATTGGTCTCATCATTGGGCTGTTGGCTTGATATACTTCAATATTCACCTGTCACTGTTGGTCTCTGTCTCTCCAAGTTTAATCACCACATTTTGGAGGCATGGTGAACATCTGCTTGTTTAACTGCCTAGTATCCATTTCCCTTTTTTTTCCTGGTAAGAACAACTGTATTTTCCTTTGGGAAACTTCCCCTACCCAGTTGCATAGTGGGACTGACTGAGCATTCATAAGACTTTCCCCACTGCAAGCAGTGGTCATGAGATCCAGGCTTGGCTAATCAAACCATCTCCCTAGAATTTGAATCTTGAGCAAAAGGACACAAGGATCAAAAATGTTAGAGCCCACTCTTCTCACTACTGAAGACAGTTTCTATGAGTTCTTGCTACCTAGATTCCCCCTGAGCTGTTTTAGGCCAGTACTTTCCAAGCTCTGATTCTTCAGCTTTTCCTTCCATTTCTCCAAGTCATTCCTTTGTGGCTTAATGTGGTCAGTCAGTTTCTGTTGTTTGCCACTTTAGAACTCTGACTGACAACTGAGGGGTTATGGCTAGTTCTCTCAGCTTGGTTCTTTTTGAGTCAAGTTAGATTTGCTCTGCCCATGACCACACAGCGCCCTTGGTCAAAAGGGATATGGAAGCTTGCCCATGGGTTGGCAAATCTATTGCTTACGTGACGAAAATTAAAATTCAAGTGCAAATCCCACTGAAGGCAGATCAACAGCACCGCCTCTCTGAATGAAGGTCAAAGACATCTCTTGCTGTCATTTTATAGACTTGCTGCAAAACTTAAAATTAAATGACTCAATTTCTCCAAACCCACTGAGAGAAGATGGAGTAAAAAGAAGAAGCAGGTGTGTATAATTTGGATGGACAGGCCAAATTACAGGAGAAGCAGGAAGGGAGAGAGTGTAATTATCTCTCATCTGAAAAAGGCTCTCCAAGAAAAGAGAAAGCCCACAACTGCTAGTGCTTTCCACAGTTTGCTGAGGGAAGACCTCTGCTGTGGAGCTCAGACTGTCAGAGTGGCAGACCAGAGCAAACCCTAATGGGAGGGTAGAAAGTTTATGCTAGATCTTAGATAAAATATCCTTGTTTCCAATCCTGGGGCTTGCATAAAAAAGCTGGGTATCTTTGGATAGCTGATTTACATTCCTTGGCTCTTAGTTATCTGTAGGATTCAAGGATTAACCCAAATCCTTTCTAAAATATTTTTCCTAGTTTTAAAACCTCTGATTTTTGTGAAATCCAAGAAATTCCAGCTACTTTCAATTCATTCTCTATAATGTTTCATTATGACTATTAATGTTTAGTTGAATAACTCCTTTAGTTGGACTTTAAAACATTGGATGTATTCTATGTGTGAATTAGAGTCTGCAGACTGCCATTTTGCCTTTTTACATATTTCTCATCAGTGAAGTTCGATATACATTTATTTGTTTTATGAATATTTCTTGAACACATTCATGCTCTGAAGTGTAGTGTACAATAATGGAGATTTGCACACATGAGCTCTCAATGAATGTCAACTGATTCACTCATTTTTAAAATTTATAGATGAACGAATCTCATCATTTTTTTCAAATTTGCTCCAACAGACTTAAAAATGTCTTGTCAGAGTATAAATAACTAAGAACAGTAATGGTGTGCAACATCTATTTTCTCTTAAACACACAAACACTACTTTAGGTGGGAAAACACATCACCCTTTGTCACACATCCTGATGAGGTGCTTAGTTGGTTTTCTCTCTCTTCCACTTTCTCTAAACTCCCTCTGGCTTAAGACTCAGCCAGCAGAAAACGAACATGTGGCTACCACATTGGGGACAATTGAAAGCATTTTCAAGCCCTATGGGAGACAATCTAGCCACACATTGTGCTCTCTGTTCAATGACAAAACTATTATTCACAAAATTGGAGAAACTACAGTCCCTTCTCCTCAACACTGAAATAATAATAATAATAACTGCAGTTACATCAAGATACCTTTAGCTTTTTAGCTGTGGTAAGATCCATAGCTGATTCCACTTTGACATTGAGACTTTCTTTTTGTGGACAGTTCTGCAGTGTGTACCATAAGAGAAAGAGAGATGGAATAATGCTAATTCTTTTTTTAGGTTCTAGGCTATTGATGTCAAGAATTTAAACTGCAACAATGTCTGGCCCATTGACCAAGAAGTGAAAGTTATCATAAGGCTATGTTCCTGATATTCGGTAACTGTGTTTATATTTGTGGGGTACTTCATATAAATGGAAAGTAGAGTTTTGCAGAAAGCCCAGACCATATAGCAGTGCCACTGAATGACCAAAGCCAGAACCCTAATGCCGTAGTCAAAGGACTTCTGATTGAGCAGAAATTCTTTCATTTGGGGCTCAGGAAGCTCATACAAATGTTATTGTCTGGTAAAGCCTTATGCTCATGTGCACTTTGGTGCCATGTAGTTTGAAAACATCACAGAGAATAAAATCAACAAAGTGGGAAGTTGGAGATGGGTAATGGGCAAATGACTGAGAAAAGAAGTAGGTATGACATCCAACACAGGGGGATAAATTGAGAGGTGAATGAGGACACTGAGCACAATTTTTTAAAGTAATTCAGAAAGGGTAACAGAGTGAAATAAATAGCCAGAGACCTTTTTACTTGGGGTAAAATGGAGGAGAGGAGTAAGTTAGTCTTAAAGTTAGCAGTGTGCTTGTGTTCCCTTCTCCTCATTCTTGTCTTCTGCCACATACTGCTTCCAGGTCCTCACCCAAATATAAAAAGTAGACAGTGGGTACACACTTGTCTGTGTGTTAAGACAGAACTGAAAAAAAATCTGTAAACAGACTGGGTAGAAGAATTCCAGAAATAATGAATTTTAAATATATCTTGTTTGGTTACCCATCCCCTTGGGCTACCTAGGGAATGGAAAAGTGAAACTTAACCCTAGGGAATGAATATTATTTCATTCTAGTGTCTTTAGTGCATATTCATATGTAATTAAGTAAGTAATGTTAGCCACTGTAACAAAATGTAAAAATGATACGAGGTGAAGTTATGATAGGAGAATGGGTCTTTGAAATTCTGTGAATGAGAGTTCAAAGTAATTTGGTTATATTGACCGCAAAAATAAGGGGTCAGCCAGTTGGCAAACTGCCTACAAGTGAAGTCAAAGTGATTTGATTGGGCCTGATGGACTGTCCAATCACAAAGGGCAACTGTTCTACATGCTGTGGGCTGTACTAGGGTCATTTCTGTTTTTAATTGATAGAATAAAGTGTGCTCCTCCATCTACATCCTGCCTTATTCGCTGCTTCTCAGCTCTTGCTGCATTCATCTCCATTGTCCCAGAATACTAAAAGTCATTTAATTTAATATAACCTGGGCGTGATCCTCTGAGATGGTGGGATAGAGGTCAGGAGGACATTTATGCTTAAGTAAGGCATCTCCTTCATCTACTTGTTGACCATCAGTCATCCCTCTACTTTAACTTAACTCAAGGTGCACTGCCTTCATTTGGTGCCCAGGAGGAGCAAGACAACAAATTACTAACAACCTGATGCAAATTATATGGAGTTTTTTTTTTTCTCTCTCTCTCCTATAGGATGATGGATCTCAGAACATTTGAGGGTGTTATGTATGTTTGGAGTAGAGAAGGAAGATTTTGGTGGGGCTGTGAAGGTGAAAATCTATTTCCTAATCATGCTTGAGATCAGCTTTGAGAATCATTGTTCTTTCTCTTTCTGTTATTATTAGAATACTACTCAGTTTACCATCTTACTTCCTCTTGATTACATAGCACCTTAGGCAAAGAATCAAAGATTTTTATATAATGGCTCTTAAAGCTATGAGAGCCTTTTAAAGCAGGCCCAGTTAGTTATAGTTAGTACATTGTTATAAACATGGGTTTCTTTGGCTTCTATTTCTTTTCTTTTCTTATATTTCAACTATTTCGTAGTTCACAGTCATCTCTTCCAGAAGGTGACAGATAGAAAGAGAAAAACTAAAGCTCATAAAGTCTGTGGGAACTGTATCTCCTACAGGTCACATAATGGCACTGGACAGTTTGACCACTATTCTGGGCTGCTTATAGGAACAAGACATGCTTTTCTACCAGTGACATAGCTTTTTTTTTTTTTTTGTGAGGAAGATCAGCCCTGAGCTAACATCCATGCCAATCCTCCTCTTTTTGCTGAGGAAGACTGGCCCTGAGCTAACATCCGTGCCCATCCTCCTCCACTTTATGTAGGACACCGCCACAGCATGGCCCAACGAGTGGTGCGTCGGTTGCGCGCCCGGGATCCAAACCTGGGCCACCAGCAGCGGAGCGTGCGTACTTAACCACTACGCCACGGGGCCAGACTCTGACATAGCTTTTATACTTTATTCTCAATGGTATATATGTTTTTGAAAATAATTAATACAGGGGCCTATAACACAATGGCATATTGGAAAATATTAAATGAAAATATTAAATGAATATTGTGAAAATCTTAAATGAATGTATACAACCTAAAATGACCTGTGGCTAAGGAATCTCCAGTGCCCGAATAATTGAGTTGAATACACAGGCTTTTTCAAGCTTGCTAAATGGATCCCTAGTAGAGGAAGGAAATAATAAGGAAATATGCAAAAGTAATAAAAATAAGCAATTTCATCACTCTCCCCAGCAGGACAATACCTGTCTCCTCATTAATAACAAGCATTTCTCTTTCTTGTCATTTGCTATGTTCCTGGCACAATGCAAAGTGCTTAAATGTATTACTTCATTTTATCCTCACAACAACCCTGCGAGATGGTTATTAATACTTTCATTTTATGGATAAGAAATGGCAGCTTAGAGAGATTAAGCAATATGCTCAGTTAGAAATTGGCAGAGCTAGATCTTGAACCCCGGGTCTATCCTGTTATAAACACCATATTAAACTCTTGCCATGTGAAGTAGAAAGAAGGCAAGTATTTGTTTCTTTGATTTTTTTTCTTTGTTTTAAGTATTGGAAAAATTAGACTGAGTGACTCATTAAAGGTTACATGACAGGGAGATTGTGGCCAGGCCAATTAAATGAGTAGACTAGCAATGACTATTTACCTAGTGCCTATGGGTAAACAGCTTTGGGATAAGTGTGATATACAAGTTAACTGGAAGGTGACAAGTAGTAGAAAGAACACAGTGATGGAGACAGACAATCCTTCGATAACTGTTACCTCTACTATTTACTGACAGGGAGTTCTTAGATGAACTACTTAACCATTCTGAGACTCAGGTTTCTCAACTGAAAATAGAGATAATGAGACCTGTCTTGCAGGGTTGTTGTGAGGATGAGATGTTTGTAAGTGTATGGCAGATAATCTAGCTTATATTAGGCACGAAGTAGATGGTAACTGTTGTTACTGCTTGGTACGTGGACATTAGAATTTAAAAGTCAACAAAGACTGTTTGTATACAGACCATCATGCAGAAAGGCATTTTCTATAAACATGGAAAAAGAGACATTCTTTACTTTTTAAAGTGCCTGTTTTGTTACTTTGAAGCAGAAGATTCCTTGAAAAATAAATCAACTTTACTGAGATAAAATTTACATAAAATAAGATGCACAACTTTTAAGTCTATGGTTTGATGAATTTTAACAAAGGTACATATGCCTTTCTAACCATCACCATAATCAAGATATAGAATATTTCCATCATCCCATGAAGTCCCCATGAGCCCACTCCACCCCTGCTCCAGGAAATCGCAGTTCAGAATTTTTTTCACCCAGATTAGTGTTATCTGCCCTAGAACTTCATATAAGGGGGAATTATTCAGCAGATACTCTTTTGTGGTCTGTTCTTTTGCTCAACATGTCTGTGAGATTCATCCATGTTGTTGCTCAATCAGCGGTTTGTTTTTCTTAATGAGTAGTATTTCACACTATGACCATACCATAATTTGGTCATTTGTTTGCTTCTTTTCCAGATTGGGGCTATTATGAATAAAGATGCTGTGAGCATTTATCTACAAATTATTCTATGGATGTATTTTTCGTTTCTTTTTGGTAAATACAGTTCTTAGGGGTAGAATTGCTGCATCTTTAGAGTTGGTCCATGTTTAATTTTATAAGAAACCGTCAAATCTTTTAATAAGTAGTTCCATTATCTTACATTTACATTGACCACATATAGAGTTCCTGTTGTTCCACATCTTTGCCATCCCTTGATATTTCAGTCGTTTTCCATTTTAGCAATTGGATGTCAAGTGATATTTCTCTGTTGTTTTAATTTACATTTCCTTAATGACTAATGATTTTGAATGTCTTCATTTGCTATTTTTTGAGTGCTATGTATTTGTGAAATATATGTTCCAACCTTTTTCCCAATTTTTAATTTTTGTTTTTTATATTCTTATTGAGATGTAAGAGTTTTTTATACATTTTGGATACAAGACTTATGTGAGATATATATTTTCTCTGTCTGTGGACTTTCTTTTTCATTGTCTTAGTGATGCCTTTTGAAGAACAGGAGTTTGTAATTTTGATAAAATCCAGTTTATCAATTTGTTTTCTTTTATAGTTAGTGCTTTTTGTATCCTGTCTAAGAAATCTTTTTCTTGCCCAAGTCCACACAATTTTTTTCCATGTTTTCTTCTAGAAGCTTTATAATTTTAGCTTTGTGTTTAGGTCTATGATCCATTTAAAAATACTTTTGGGTATAGTATGAGGTAGGACTTGAGATTTATTTGTTTCCACGTGGATATCTAGTTGATCCAGCACTATTTGTTGAAAAGACTATTCTTTCTCCAAGATACCCCTTAGCATCTCGGTCAAAAATCAATTTACCTTGTATGTGCGGGTCTATTTCTGGACTTACTATTCTTTTTCACTGATCTATTTACTTATTTTATGCCAATACCACACTGTCTTGATTATTGTATCTTTATAGTAAGTCTTGAAATCAGGTAGTGAAAGTACTCCAATTATATTTTTTCCAAAAATATTCTGAGTGTTTTAGGTTCTTTGCATTTCCGTGTATATTTTAGAAACAGCCTGTCAATTTCTGCCTTAAAAAACTGCTGCAATTCTGATTGAGGCTGCGTTGAATCTATAGATCAATTTGAGAACAATTTACATTTTAGCAATATGAATCTTCCAATCCATGAACATGGTATGTTGCTCCACTTATGCAGGTCTTCTTTAATTTCTTTCAGCAATGTTTTGTAACGTTCAGTGTAGAAACTTTGCATCTCTTTTGTTAAATTTAGCCCTAAGTATTTTATGAAGTTATTGTAAATGAAAATATTTAAAGATAATTTTCTTGTTGTTTGTTACTAGTTTATAGAAATATAATTGATTTTATGTATTGACTTTATATTCTTTTAAAAACTTTTCTTCATTAAGATTTAAGGAAGAGAATAAGAGACTGCAAAGGTGACCTGGTATATGTAAATAAGAGAAGAAAAAGATCAAGAGACACAAGGAATGATTCTATATGAACAATTTTAGAAAGTAGGTAATAAAAAACAGTACCATATCGCTTCACTATTGCTATATAATAATCCATCCCAAAACTTTGAGCCTTAAAAGAATACACATATTATTATTTCACAATCCTTTGGGTTAGCTGAGTGGTTCTTCTGCTATTTTTACTTGTATTTCACACATATAGATACATATAGATACATTCAGCTGTATCTTTGTCTCAGAAACATATATGATATATACTTTATTCCATCTTTGAATGAATCAATTTATTGGGGAAAATAATTTTGACCATAAAAAAAATCTATTGAAAAGAACATGAATAACTCATTTCACATACTTACAATATTGGAATAACCAGATACTTCCAAAAATATTCACTTTCTATTTAATCTAAAATATTAATACTTCTCAACTAATTATGGTGATTCATAAAAAAATTAAAAGATAAAAAGAAAGGACAAAGTATTTTATTTACTTTTTAGATCATTTCAACCCAACACAGAATCAATGAAAGAACTGCATAAGAGGAGGCAGGAGCAGTATTTGTACACATAAAAGTGTTCTTTGCTTAATCACGGATTAAAAGGAGATAATTTTTAAATGAAAGGTTAATAATACATTAATACATCTATATCTATTCCAACACTGTTAATATATAATAAAACGTGTCCAAAACTGGTTATTTTTCTGCACTAAAATTTTTCCTTTATTGTTCTTTATCTTGGTAACCATAACCCCAGCTGGCTAGTCCAGAAACCTGGCAGCCATCCCTCAGTTCACCCTATCCTTTACAACATCCAAATATGGATGTTTCCAAATATGGTCCGTTCGACCTCCTTTATATTTCTTGGACATTTCTACTTCTCCTCATCTCTATTTCAAACACCCCTGTCCAAGTCACCAATTATCTCTCTCTTAGGCAATAACCTTCAAACCAATTTCCCCACATTCACCTATGCCCACCACTCACATATTCCATACTGTGGCCAGGGTGATTTTTTTTATAAACACAAATCTGACCATGCCATTCCCGTCATCAAAACAATTTAGGAGAATGTCACTGCCCCTAGGGTAAGGTAGAAAATCTATACATAGCCTAATGGACCCCACTCTTGCCTACTTCTGCAGGTTCAATGCCACCACCACCTCCGTTTCCCTACAGCCCCACCTCCTTTACCCTGCTGCTATTTATTGCAGTTTCCAGACCCAACTCGCATGCTCTCTCCCATCAGGGCTTTTTTTTGCATAAACCACTCTTTACTCTTTTGTTAGCCAACTTTGTCTCATTCTCCAAGTCTCGCTTCAAATGTCATTTCTTTCTGGAGACTTTCCCTTAACCCCAAGACAAAGTCAACTCCTTCTCTTTTGCACGTACATACTATACTGCACTTCTTTGTAAAGCTGGCCTCACCTGTAATTACGTGTTTGATGTTTGTCTTCCCAACTGAATTATAATCTCCATAGGGATATAAATACTATATTCAGTACTATATTCATCCAAGCTGTTTATTTCCATATGTAGGCATGATGACTTCTTTTATGTATTGTGTGTGGACCAAATACAATATCTGTTCTCAACACATGTTAATAAGTTGTAATCAAAAAAATGCTTTGTCCCAACCCAGCATGGTTTCAACAAACATGTATTACACTCCCAGAATCAGTGTGCCAAATGAAAAGTCGCTTCAGCTGTCTCAGCATGGGAACTTAAGTATTTACTCACTTGGGAGAGGAATGGGTGTAATTTAACCAGAATAGCAGAGTGTCTGCTCCAGAGAGGTCTTGGGCTGAAGCAACTGGAACCTTAATCTCACTAAAATGACATGGTCTTGGCGGAGGTGAATGGGGAATATTGCCCAATACTTGACCACACCAAACTGGCTTCAGTCAGGGCCTCACATTTACATGTACCAAAATCTACGTGTTTCTTAATTTAAAAAGGGTAAGGGTAACTTAATTGTAAACAAAGCAGTTTTATGGTAGACTAAATCATTTTAGAGTTATCCCATTTAAATTTTTCATTAGTAAATTGAGTAATTCATTTAACTGAGCATTTGTTCATATCTTCTTAGGACTCTGGTTATTTTATGAGCTGCCCTTTGTTGAGAATGGTTTTTAGGCATCTCAACAATGACTGCCCAGTGAATTGTGAATAAGATGAGGAGAAGAAATACTTTAAGATGATCTAACTAAATTGCAAGGTTTATGTGGCAGAATGCATGCATGAGCATTGAGATAGGGCTCTTAAAAATACTGTAACTTATTCTGGGAAATACCAGGTCCCCAGCTTAGAGAAGCTCCAGCTGCAATCCAAATGGTGATATTTTCATACGTGAAGTGCTAAATGATCATTTAGTGATCTTTCAAGCAAACCACAGAGGAAATCCACAAATTACTACAGCAGACTTTGTTTGTGTTGACACTTATGTACACAATCAATTAGGCTTTTCTCTAAGTGTCTCCATTAAAGCCTTGCTTTCAAAAAAGAAAAATATCCCCTACAACTAGCTATAGGAACAAAAAATAAATATAAACAGAAGTTACTGTTTTATTTATCAATACTTTCTTACCATGCTATAACCCTGTACTAGTAATCAGCTATATAAACAAGTGATTAGTGATAACAAATTGATGCAATTTACTCATTTCCTTATAAGTAAATGGATATTATCAAGTTGGTTATTTCTAGAAGTAAATAATACATATTCCTGATGATACTAAGGGACCACTAAATAAAGTGCTGCTACAATATACTACATTATAGTTAATCATCTTTAACAAAAAGAAATGTCTTTCACAATAGTATTCCAGCTTAATTTCTGAAAGGCTGTGCCATAGCACTTTGTAAGAGAATGGAGATCTGTGTTAAATATTCAATGTTTATTTCACATTGGCTAGAGATTGAGACTAAGTGTGATGTCTAAACAGTTTTTTAAATAAAACTATGTCTTAAGTACATGCTCTCTATTTTGGCATTTTCCTTGGAGACTGAGTAAAATTTCTAATTGCTTAATTATTATTAGAATGATTGACTATTGTTTATTGAACTGACATTCTGCTGAGTTGGTGTGGAGGCCAAGTTCTATTTGAGTTATGTGTTAGGGACTACTTTTTGGGATTTTGAGCCTAGTGTATAATAATCAGCAGAACTAAACACTTACCTCATGACTGCCAAACTACTAACAGAATAGTTATAAAGGAGGAAATAGTCCTAGAGCAAGTGCCAATGGTTTTAAGAATAATACTAAAAGCCAATGAAATGTTGTGGAGATGTGTTGAAGCAAAATGTTAACTTTGGGGAGAGAATGTTCTAAATGCAGGACTAGATTTATGCAGCATTGTAGTGAGGGTATCTATGAGCTTGGTTTATAATCCATTCTCAACAGATTCTCGATTTATTGTCATAATTCCTAAAAGAAAAAAAAAGATTATAGTAGACATGCTCTTATTAGTTTAATGTCTCTACTCTTTCAAAAACCTCGTGTCCTAAAAACATGGCTTCCACTGGGAGATTTGAAGTCAAACAGTTTCTAGATTTACTTATACAGGCTACTTGCTACTAGGAATTTGAGAAATTTGTGGAAAGTGTCTCACCAGGAACCCAAAAAATGTAATTTTAGGTGTGGTTAGTGAATGACTTAAAACTGCTTTAGTAGACCTCCTTGGGGACAGAAGAATGTTCTAGTGGGCTAGTTCTATAGGTCTAGTGGGCCCAAAGCCACACAATACTTTCCTTTCCAAAGTGGACTTCCTCGCTGCTCTAGAATGAGTCTATGGCAGGACTGATAGTTGCAGGAATTCATATGTCAAGTTCATAACTGCGTGGGTAAAAACTCTGCTTTTGCATTTCTATGGAAAACCACTAGAATGAGTCATCCTCTAGGGGGCAATAGAGTATGATACAGGCTCAGAATTGCCTAGATCAAGTTCCTGAGGGAAAGATTGATCACGAAGATTTATTAAATAGTCTTAGACTTGAAAAAACATTACAGCAAGCTTCAACTTTACTATAGTCCCCCAGAATCCCCTTGGATTTTTGCAGCTAGTGAAGCTAAACAGGGCTGAGGTGGATCAATTGATGAATGTAGTTGCCCTGCTGGAGCACTACAGATGAATGAGTCTAAACCCCAGATCTACAGAAGACATGAGGTGGAAGGGATGAGGTAAGACCTACTCAGTGTCTTAAAGTGGAATGCTCTAAGCTGAGGTCTCTGACCCTGAGGAGCCCTGTCTTGTCAAGGGCTTGCCAGGTTGGGGAGTGCCGCCCTTATTTAACTCCAATAGGATTTTTCAGCTACTCAATTCCCTATATTTTATAGTACCCAGGATGGGAGGAAAATTTTTCTGGGCCACTTCTGATTCCCCAAAACTTGACTTGACTTGGTCCCATACTGTCTCAGTTGTATTAGTGCAGGTCACCTAGTGGTCAACTGTCTGTGTAATAGAGAGAATTCTGTGAAATTACCTTCATCCTCATGTTATGAAAACAAGGCATTCAAATCCTAATGCTGATGCATTTCCTTTCCAATTTTCTAGAAGAAACTTAGATAGACATAGACATGGCACACGTTCCAGAGTGCCTGATGGGAAGCCTGTCTGACCCAAGTGAAGAAGGAGAAAAGCAAGTCAGAGTGTGATGAGTGGTGGTGCTGGGTTGTGCAAACACATACGGCGTTCTTCTCTTTGTTGTGGTACATAAAGATCTATGGGGGAAAGGATAACAGAGAAAATAGCCTCACTCATCCCTTTGTTTTCTTGCAAGGAGAAAAAATTCTTACTGGTTGGGTCTCATTTTCCATGCAGAATTTGAGTGATGGGATAAATCTTATGAGAAAAGCAATCAAAGCACAGGGCGAGAATAAACATGCCAGAGGGCTTCAGGCAGGGAAAGTCTCTGTAGGTAACTAGAGCTGTTGGTAAGGGACTGCTGGGAGGGTCCTTCCTCTGGAAAGAGGAAGATGAGACAGAAAGGGTGGCAGCGGCAGGACCACGTTAAGGGACTGAGTTGAATATTGTAAAGAGATGAGGAGCAAGAAAACTATTCAAAAAAAAAAAAAAAAGAATGTTGTCATGTGGCTTGTATTAAGAATACTTTATTCATTTTTAGGCATTTTCCCCCACTGAGAGACTTAGTAAAGATTTTATTTACTATTTGAGAATAGGTCATTTGGGGACAGGGACTCAATTATATTTAGGATACAATTAAATAGTATATTGATTTGGAATACTATTATGTGTTTATTAGCCTAAATTACCTTTTTTAGCTCTTTCTTCACTTTATGTTTTGATAATACACTTTCCTAAGTAGCAATAAATCTGAAAAATATTTTAGAAATGCATTTTTAAATCAACAAAAAAGTAAAGTTCTAGCCGGGTATTACCAGGCTTCCTGCCAAGTACAGTAATTGTTACTTGTGGAATTTTCTTAGAATGGCCAAGGCATTTGACTCAATAACTATAAGTCTGGAGTGAGTAGCTGGGTGGAGGCATTAGTCTGTTGGATAGTTGGCAGGTTAGTTCAAGTCCATATGCTGGAAGAAGAGATTTATCGATGGATTCACTCAGCAGATCCAAGAAACACAGGGTGTATGTTTTCTTCAAATTGAGCACTGAATTTCATTAACCTCTGCTGTTGGTTTCCCTTTTCTCTTAACTGATTGTTTGCCTCTTTTTTCTTACTTTTCTTGCTTTTTTTGTTCTTTATACCATAGTAACAAATCATCTATTAAATTACAATCTTTTTGGATATATAAGTACAAAGACCACACTTTGGTCATGTTAAGAAGGGGGGGGGTCAGTTATTTAAGAACACACATGGACTTTCAGAAACAACTGCAAAGCCATGGGAAATTGAAGCAAGATAAGGAGCAGGGGCCACAAGATTGCTGCTCAACCAAGCAACACACAGAACGCATGGCTCTCAGCCACAGTGTCCAGATCTAGACTTTGGCATTCTTCTCTCACTGAATTTGAGTTGAAACCGAATTTCCTTGTTCTTCTTTCCCAGTTGCCAATGTGTGGAACAAATCTGTAGAAATTCAGAATATAAATGTAAGCAAATAAATTACAAATAGTATACCCTAAGTGCAAAAGTTAATTTTAAAAAACTCACTTTTTTAATAGGCTGATTTGTCTCCAAAGTGTTAGTTGGCATGTGCCCAATGCAGAAAACAGTTAAAGAACAATTTTAAGTAGTTTTTCACGGCAGCACATTTATTAGGTTCTGAAAGTGATTAGAATACCTTTAGTTTCCTCTCCCTTTTTATTTCAATCCACTGAACATATTTATGCACAATTCATTTTTGCTTTTAAAACTCAAATCCTTAACACAAACAATTAAAAATTATAAAGTTTCTCTCCTGGTTGATTAGTCCTTATGTTAAAAACACTAAACCGTGAGATGTGATTGTGCAGCTCTCATCTGAGAATTGGCAGATGTGTGGCTCCATTTGCACGGGCCTGCTGCTGTATAGGGACTTCCGTGAGCACAGGGCTATCATTCACTCTGTTTTTCCCTGGCACGTACATCACTTTAATATTCATTATTTGGGAAAATTACTATACCTAATCAGAATATAATTTGCCTCCTTTTCAGCTAATGTAAATAAAAAGACCGGTACATTTTCTAAAAAACAGACAAAAAAACTACTCAAGCAGATAATATTCCTCTGTAACACCTATAATATCTGAAATATTTCCTTACCCCTTCCACCGAGACATATGAAACTCTACCCCAAAACTTCTAAATAAATTTAAACATTGTTTAAGGGATATTTATAGAAGCTTTCATTTCACAAATCCCTAGACCTTGATTTGCTTTGCTTAGAATTTAGCGCTTGACCACACAGAGAAGGCAGCTCAGCAAGTAGTACAGACCCAACTCATTGGAAGTTAGCTGGGAAAAACGTTGTGGTTAAGCTAATTTTAGACTCAGAATGGAGCTTATTAACATTATTAATTATTAACATTATTAACATTTTGTAAATCTGAAACAACCAAGAACCACATTTATTACAAATCCACAAATAAGTGAAGTCCTTTGTTTGAAGCTTGTTAGAGTTTTGCTTGAGAATTTTATGCGGGATCTGCCCCCCTCGTGTGACTTCCTGAACTGCAGAGGTAGAAAAGCTAATATCTATAGCTCTCAGAGTTTGCTGAAGCTGGGTGCAAGAATTAAGTTCTGCAATCAGAGGGGATTCACAAAATTTGAAACTGACATAAGGCGGAGGTTCCCCTCTTCAGTTTCTGCTGATTTTTCTGGCATGCATGACTGTGCAGGAATTAGGATTCCTGCTGCAGGAAAGGTCCCTGGGTCTGTTCAGCAGCTGTGCAGGGCTAGGGTATAGTACAGAGCCTAGTAGGTGCAGGATGGCTCTGGGGCTAACAGCTGCACCTTCCAGATCCTTAGATTATAGCTGAGGTAAGTGTTCCCAGAGCAATAGTCCCAGGGACAGCTTCCAGATTCCCAACTTCCCTAAATGTGGTCAAGGAAGTGGCTCCCTTGATAGGCCAGTGTTACAGAATTGTTCTGAAATTATTTCTGGAGGCCAGGCTACAGTCTAATTCTCCATCTCTTTCAATTATTTTATAAGGACCTAATTCCTGATTTAAATTACTTTCTGCTTAAAATAGAGTGCTTTCTGTTATCTGTGACTGAATTGACAATAGTGTTTGAGGCAGTAAGTTAGGTGTTTAACCTACTTGGATTTGAAGGAAGTGAGGATTGACTTACCGTTAGATGATGGAATAATAATCATCTATGGCAGCTGCCAGTGAAATAGTTACTTAAGGTATTACTGTATTCACCTGGCCTGAAGAGCCTATAGAAAACATAGCTTTCATAATTGAGTGATAGGCCATGGCACAGGATGAGAACATGTCAAATAGGGGTTAACTGGCTGCTGAAAACTGCACTGGAGAGATTAAAAAGAGAAATGAGAAATTCAGGCCTTTAAATTATCCACTCAATGCGGTTAGAGAACCAGGGAGTTTTTAGCCTTACAAGAATCTTCTTTCTGTTGGCTATTGGTAGCCAGAAATCAATCACAGGGTCTGATCCTATGGCTTGTTAAATTAAGACATAGGTTGAATGCAAAGACTTGCCACATTTTTTATGTGAAAATGCATTGCTTGGGAAAGAATAAGATTCTGAGATTTGGAGAGGTGATCCTTGGGAGGATTTGGAAAATTCTGTTTACCCCAAACCTAAACTCACTGACCTTTCCATGACAGCAGATGTAGCCCCTTCTACACTGTGTTCTAGTCTTTCCTTACTTCAAAAACCTGTAGTGTCCTTTGGGGATACTAATTTGCCTTGTATTCCGTCCTACTTACACCATTTCTTCCAGACCCATAAGTAGAATCTGATCCCAGATGCCATGAGGACCCAATTACAGAGTCACACCTGAGAGGAAAATACTTTGCACTTCAAAACATTGGAATATTTTACTAAAAGAAGTAAAAAAATGTGCCGATTCTCACAAGATTTGTAAATCTTACCATGTACCTCATTGCACAGAGCAGCTGTCCATGTAGAAGAATGAAATAGCTTATTGAAGACAGCACTTACGATGTTAGCTGGAAGTCAACTCCTTCTAAGTTGGGATCCACATAGAAGATGAAATCTGTTCTCAATCAGTGACAGTGGATATGTGGGCCTGGGCAGGAGGAGGTGCAATTGGGAATAGCACTGTTCATGGTATGTTGACGACAGTCTTGCAAAACTGTTGCTTTCTATCTTACTATGACCACATGGTATGTTGACGACAGTCTTGCAAAACTGTTGCTTTCTATCTTACTATGACCACATGGTATGTTGACGAGTCTTGCAAAACTATTGCTTTCTATCTTACTATGACCAGGGGATGCAAACTCTGATTGGCCACATCTAAGTTTCATGTCAACCCCCAGTACCAAGCATTAAGTCCACTCAAAACAAATGGTTTGAGAATTGGGAAGACGGTAATTCTCCAAAGGAGTGTCGGAATGTGATTGCCAGAAGAAGGGAAAGGAGTGCTGGGAAGCAAAACAATAACTCTCATGTCCTCTGGGAAGCCATTGCCCCATGTGTCCCACAATCACTATCATGCCTGAAAATCTGCCACAAGCAAACCACTACTGTGGTTTAAGATTTGCCCTTGTTAAAATGGCAAACACTTTCTGCTTAGGGTATTATCCTTGTAAAGATGAGAAGTTAAGTAATCAGTCTAGAGTGGTAGAAATGGGACTTGAGACAGAGCTGTTTGACCTCAAAGCCCCTGCTCTTAAAAGAAAAGGAAGTAAGTAAATCATGTACAGGCTATAAAATTCAAAAGGTACAGTTAAGAGATATATAGTGAAAAATAAGTTTCTCTTTTACCCCTGCCCTTCAGATACCAGTTTACCTGGGGTGCTGTTACCAATTTCTTGTGTTTCTCCTTTGTGTATTTGTACCTACATGTACAAACATATGTAAATATTTATCCTAAAAAGACAAAAAGAGGGCCGGCCCCGTGGCTTAGCGGTTAAGTGCACGCGCTCTGCTGCTGGCGGCCCGGGTTCGGATCCCGGGCGCACACTGACGCACCGCTTCTCTTGCCATGCTGAGGCCGCGTCCCACATACAGCAACTAGAAGGATGTCCAGCTATGACATACAACTATCTACTGGGGCTTCGGGGGAAAAAATTAAAAAAAAAAAAAAGACAAAAAGATAGTATCATAACATTATTTTATGCTTTTTTTATATACCTATCTACTTGTCTTGGCAACCATTACATATTAGTACAAGTAGAGTGACCTTGTTGGGTTTGCTAATATCTGTGCAGTGTTTGTTATCTCTATAGAACTTTATTTGTAAAACTAGCCATACTTTTATATCCTTAGTTCTTTTCAATATTTTGCTATTATAAAAAGCACTGCAATGAATATCCTTGTTCATATAGCTTTTAGCTCGTTTTCTAGCATGTATACAGGGTATGTTCCTAGAAATAGAATTTTTGAATAAAAGTGTATGTGTGTTTTCGATTTGTTAGTCACTGCCAGTTGCCTTCCAAAAGGATTATTACAGTTTGCACTCCCATCAACTGTATAAAAGCACCAGTTTTCCTGTATCCTCCTCAACTCAGGGTGTTGTCAAATATTTTGATCTTTATCAACCTGATAAATAGAAAGGGTTACTTTCCTATAGTTTTAATATGCATTTCTTTTATTATGGGTGATTTTGAGCATCTTTTCTTAAGTATGAAAGTAGTTTGTATTTCCAGTCCTGTTAAGTGTTCATATCCTTTGTCTTGTGGGTTGTTAATCTTTTCAATTTGATTTATGGTAGTTAATTGTATATTAAGGGAATAAGCTTTTAAAAATTTTGTTGTGTTGGAAATATTATTCTCATTTGTTTACTGTACTGATATTCTAGGCAGAATTTTATTTTCAGTTTGTTTATGTTTTTTATTGTTGTATTTAAAAATATGATACTCTTTTTGGAGTAAAGGGTGAGACTAGGATCCCATTTTATTTTCCTTTCCAGATAATAAAATCCCCCATTTCAACAACTATGCAATGTTGCCTTCTGGAGAAGATTCTCAAAGATAACATCTTGGCAGTTTTATCTGCCATGTGTCCCTCAGGGTCCAGTAATTTATCAGTGCCTTTCAAGCTGCTTCCTTAAAGTCAAGCCTCATTTGTTTTTTATTTATTTGTTTGTTTATATTGAGATATAATTGACATGCAACATTGCATAAGTTTGTGTATAGCATATTAATTTGATACATGTCGTACACCTTAAACTTACATAACATTACATGTTAATTTATATATTGCATAAAATGTGAAACTCAGCCTCAGAGAGGTGAAGTGATTTCCAGCGTCACACAGGCAGTAGTGGGGAAGCAGGGGCTGGAACAGCTCTACCATGCTGACTGACAGCAAGGGTGAAGGCTGGATGCAGTGGTTGGGGTCTCAGAGGTCAGAGGCCTCAGAAGTGAGCAGGCTGGGAGGGAAGGAGGATGAAAGGACAAGGGGAACCCTGCTGCTCAGATGACTTGGAGCCTGGGCTGAGTCCTTCTAGGATGCATCTTTCCATAGCCAGCTATATCTCTTGCTCTCACCCCATGGGCAACCCCAGTGTAGAGGACAGAGCTGGGGTGGGTACGGCGGGATTGAATGTGGTAGAGTACCTCTCTTAGGGCATTGGGGTGGCTCATTTGAAGGGAACAAGTGGACTGACAGTTCAGAGGGAATGCAAAAGCCCATCATTCCCACCAGCTAATCAGCCTTTGAGCCAGCTCCTGCCTGGAAGACCAGGACTTCATCCAGGTCCACAAGGAGGTGGGGAGATATAGAGGGGAAGCCTAGCCCCTGCATCTGCTTGGACACACTGGCACTCTGACCTGCACAGCAGCCCCCTACATGGACTCCTTCAGACACCTGGATCAGGCTGGGGTCTCACTGCTACAACCCACAGGCGAGGGACGGAACCAGAGGTGGGGGCTTGTCTGAGATGGCTTGGAGCCCCCAGCATTCTATCTCTTCATCTTCTGGGTATTTTCCCCAAGGCTCAGCTGGTCTTGAGCACTCCCTCCAAGGAATGGCTCAGGCAGCCAGTGATCACATGGAAATCTTTGCCTGTTGTTTTGACACTGATGGCTCTCAGGAAGATGGCAACTATTCAAAAGGATTGTATGCACTTCTGAGATTTTATGTGCCTCATCTTTTAAAAATAAGCCCTCGATTTTCTAAAACGTGTTATGTCACCTAGTTTGAACTTGATAAAGTACACAAAAGTGATTTAAAAATTGTGTAGGCCTCTGAGTGTAAGCACATGGATAGATTTTTGAGACAATCTACTTAAATCCTAAAATTCGTATTTTATCACAGATAACTGAATATTGTTGTTTCGAGAATTTGATTATTAGATCAAGTGTTGTGTCTAACAATAAGATTTTTACCTAGGTTTAAAATGAAATAAATAATAGGCAAAATGCCTTAGTATTAATAAAAAGATCTTTCAGAAAGTGTATGTAATGTGGTTTACTCAGCCTGGTAATCCAAGTGTACTTTTTATAGAAAGAATTCGTAGTACTTTCTGGATTCTTGTCAGGTGCAATAAAAAAATTAATGTGCTTTGTAACCCCTTTCTGCCCCGAATTAAAAAATAGAAAATCAGGAAAATATTACTGTTGCTATTAACAGAAAATGACATTTGTGTTTCAATTTGGTAAAATAATTATGCAATTAAGAAGCGAGGCATAGTTGAGACAGCAAGGGTTAGGAGTCAGACAGAGCTGGTACCAATTCAGCTTCTGCTACCAATTGCTCTGGACTTAGGGATAATTATTGAACATCTCTGAGACCCCTCAGTCTTTTCTTCTGTAAAATGAGGATAATAAAAACTATCTTGGAAGATAGTTGAGAGGATAATGGCACATAGTAGTCACTCAATAATGGTATAGTTTATTATTATTGATGACATCGAAAGTGAATTGTCAGCCAAGAGCAAAATGTACTTCCTTTGAACGGGAAATAATTAGGTCCCTGAACTAAAGCTGGTTCAAGTTACTATAATGTAAATTAAACCATACTCTCTTTGGATTATAGAGATTTCTTCATATCTAGTAGGATAGAAACAGGTTGGAATTTGTAGGTGACTTTACAGTATAAAATCAATGCCGCGTGGGTGAAAATATTACCCCCACAGTTGGAAACACTGGGTGTCCTGAGCAGGTCTGTCAGCCACACTCTGTCACAGTGTTATTACTTCTAAAATACTGCAGATGAGGAGCCACTTTCAGGCTAAAATTAAAAGACATACTGGTTTTATTTTGGAAAAATCAATTCATCAATATGTTTTTTTCCATGGCTATAAAAAGTATTTGAAAATAAAGTAGTAAAAAATCTTGGTATGTATTTTTTCCTTGAATAATGAGGTGCTCATTCAAATCCTCTTGGAAAAGATCATTTTGTGCTCTGGTCAAGGTGGCCTACTTGTTTTTGTGTTGAAGGGATTTGAAATTAGAAGTTATTTGTATTTTCCCAGGGAGTGTCCACTTTAGGAAGAAAGAAAATTATATGCCTGAAGAATATGGTTGGCCAATTTATTGTTGTTTATGTCTGTGCTAGACTTAAAAGGAAATACATAGATTCAAGTTTCTTTTTTTTTCTGGGAAATATAGTGTCCCATTTTGTTTTATGGTAGGATAATATTCTTTCCTCTGTATTAGTGTGTTCAAAGGTGAATTCTTTGAGCGTGAATTCTTTTATCCTGATTTATTTGAGCTCACCATCTGAACCAAACCACATATGTGTGTAAGAAATGGAGGAAAGAAAAAGAATCAGGAGTCTTTCCTTACAAGAAGGTTTCAGTAAATACTTGAGTTTTCCTCCTCAAGGAAAGGAATTGTTTGAGAACATTTTAATTCTTCTAAAGTGTTCATTATGGGAAATTGTCTACAAAAATAAATTCTTCCTTCTGAAATTATTTCGTATTCATATGGACTGGTTCCTGTGTCCTGTATGGGAAAACAAGTATCTCGGCCACCTGGGATATTATATAGTTGGGGACTGTCATCAAGAATAACGTGTAATCACAATTACCCTTAGATGAAAAGGAGTTTGCAATGGACATTATTGATTTGTAAAGTGCAGATAGTAGAGTGACAGAGGAATCTTTAAAACCTGGTCTTGGCAGAATTATTTCATTCATTTGTGCTAGGTGCCCTCTCCTGGTCACTGTGAGTAATGTTCAGGAGCTTATTCCTTCTAGATTCCACTTTGCTATGAAACATGACATGTGCAACTACACATGTACTCCATGCTGGACTTCCTTTTTGAGGAAAGAAATTTGAAGATAAGTGACTTTTAACTTTACAAGAGTTGAAGTATTATTTCCCTCCCTCACTCTAGCACTTCTGATCATCAAGCAGTATTTGATGAGCTGGTATGATGGGGTAATACTTTCATTTGTTACCTGCTGTGCTCTTCTCTCTTTCTCATGACTTAAACATCAATCCAAGGGTATCCTGCATATGGCCTGTTGGAACATGACAGGAGTGATGTATGGAACAGGAAGCCAGCCTAGAACCTGAGCAGATGAGGAAGTGAACATCTTCCTCCTCTCCCATGCTCACTCACACCACTGCAGCATTTGTGTAAGCCCCAGGAGCATCAAACCCCAGGGAAAGGGGAGTAGCCCAATGTGATTGAGTGTTAAACCTAAATAGCTGTGAAATCACTGAATTTTACTTTAAGTTTTTTGGCATCAGGTAGAATGAGGGGTCTCAGAACCAGAAATTATGTGAAATTTATTACTGAAAAATTACGTCTTCTATACCTGTTTAAAAACTGTGATTGAATTAGGGACTCTTGTGCCTAATGACTTCAACAGGAAAATATGATTTTCAATCACAGAGCTTAGCATATTAGAGTTGGGAGTGACTGCAGATGTACCCTAGCCCAGTTTCTAGTCTGGGATATACTTGAACTTTCAATCTCTTCTGAGAGATGAGGTAGGTGTATTTTCCCAGACAAAGAACAGGCTTGTTTACTGTTTGTTAAAAAATCAGTGGATTCCCCAAGTGCAGTGTTCTTTAGCTGTGATACAAACCCACTGTGTGCATTGATTGAATCCCTCTGAGCATATTGGGTCGTGCAGGTGGGACTTGGGGATGGGGCACCAATGTAAACGTGCTGACGCTCATGCTGCCTCCTGTGCCACGAGTAATAGAGTTCTGCGTTTCTGATCCAGGAGTCTCGTCTTCAGCCAGCACCCATGAAACAGTAACAGGCTAATTTATTAGTTTGTAAGTAGGATAAAATCAAATCCCAGACCTGACAATAGGCTCCCACCAAGTTGTAAATATTTTTTCACTGTACCATTCTACAATTAATATTTTTACCTTCTTTGTATGTTAGAAACTAAGCCAATTCCAAAAAGTAATTCATTTATCTTATTGCTCTATCCCACTTTGATAATAAGCTATATATATCTTATAAATTTAAAAATAATCAGAATATGATAATGTTAATTTTATAAATAGTATATTTCTTATCAGAAAGCAAAACTTTAGCAAAATTTTAATGAGGCATGCTGTTCACTTTTCTCTTCCAAACAGGAAAATAGCTAAAATCCAGCACAGATTTGATAATTGTCTTTTTCCTACACTAAGATTTTGAAATATTTACCACAGATAAACTTAGTGTCTACCACACTGTTCCTGCTACATAGGAGATGCTCAATTAATATTTGTTAATGAATTAATGAACAGAAATATTCTGAATACTGTTAACTCTGTCATGATGAGCCCAAGATAATTTTTCCAGTTCCTATAAAACCGACTGCCATGAATGAATTACTAATGACTGGAATGGTTATGGGAAAGGGCTTATTATTTTAAGATTGGTTTTATTTTAATTGGATACATACTGTCTCAACGATCTTTTCTTTTCCATTTGAAAAAAATGAATTAGAAACATAAGTATAATCATGCCTAAATTAAAAAAACAGAAAGTGAAAGAGAAAAAAAGCTTTCTATTATGGAAAATTTCAAACGTAGATAAAAGTAGAGAGAATGACATAATGAGCCCCCAGATACCCACCACCCAGCTTCAGCAATTATCAAACATGGGCAATCTCATTCATCTGTAGCCCCCACTCCTCCACTCCTCCACTGGATTCTTTTGAAATCAACCCATGAGACCATATCAATTTATCTATAAATACTTGAGAAGAAACTTATTTTTTAATGAAAAAAATAAAATTTTCCAGAAAGGATAGATGACTGTCATGAACTTAATATTTCTAGTCAAAGCGAAAAATGGCCAAAAGTGGTATTTCACACTTAAAATGTACTTTTACATTTTTGGTATGGTCAGCTCTTACCTCCACTCAAACAAAGAGATATTTTAAAAAGTTCTCCTTGCTTTTTATTGCTTTTAATTTGTATCACCGAATTTAGAATGTATTGATGATTTAACTAGATCCAGGTTATTAATGGAAACATAAATAAAACCACTTCAACTTCAAATAAAGTTTTCCATCAGAAGTAAGAATATTTTCCAGTTACCACCACTTTCAAGATGGAATTGTTAATACTTGACTTCTGTGATGAGAAGTCTAAAAATAATTATTTTTCTCTATTAAAATAGCTGTATTGGGTTTTTTTTTTTACAACTCCTGATGTCATAATTTGGCAATGGAAACAATTTTTGAGAGTTATGTTAGCATGCGTATGTATTGCAGTCTTTGTGTATACACATAGTACAATGCCTTAGAATTGTGAGAAAATTCTGTAGTGTATTGGCTTGTATTCAGTCAGCACACACAGGTTTAGCTGTACTTGCTAAAATATTAAGATACTTGTAGCTCAATAGCTGCTGTTCTAAGCCTCCTGACTGTGTCTGGCTGCATAGGCCACCTGGATCTCCCCATGATCCAGCAACTAAAAGATTATAATTTAGCACAGCAGAGAGCCTGGATGACCTGGTTCTAGCATTAGGCAGCCCCCAATCTGATTGATAGGTGCCTCTGCCTTACTGATTGTTAAACATTTTGAAAAACTGCTAAAGTTTAGAAGATCTGATAGATCTGACTGGATCTAACTGATCTAGGGAGTAAATAAAAGGAGGGACAAACAGTGGCAGGAAAATAAGAATAGTCCAAGAAAAGCAGGACAGAGATGACTAGAAAACATGGCTAGGAGCTCCCTATGTGCATAAAAGAAACAGAACTTACCCATTATTTCAAAGCGAGAAGACCAAATGGGAAATATGTTGTAAAGACAGTAATGAAAAGATGACAATAGGATTTTATAAGGAGTGCCTGTACTGAACACTACAAAGCAAGTACGTGAGAACCAAGTTGATTTTGTTATAAAGGATGTTGTTGGTGGGCACTGTAAAAAAATTGTTTGTGTCATGCAATACGAATTTGCTAGGAATGGTTTTGTAAGAAACTCTATCAACATATGACTGCTTCATCAACATGCCATAGTAACCAGTATTTTTCATTCCTCTCCGTAAACACACTGATTGGTGCCCACAGCTTGCTGAATGTTCATTGTCATCAGGCTTTTCTCCAGTCAGCAGAGCTCCCACCAGTGGAGGTATATGTTTACCCATATCATAGTCAGTTGAGTTTGTTCCCAAATCTGTTCATGCCAGTTTCACTTATAACTTTAAATACATAAATTATTACATAAATTAATGAAATATGAGAGAAAAAAGGAAAAATTGTTGTTGTTTCGATGAAAATTAAGTTCAAAGCTTTTAAAAACTTGATAGAGATGAATCACTAGAAATTGCTATTGAATTACACGTGGACAATTAGTGTAAAAATTGGGAGAGGTGAGAATCATTTAACTCTAGAAGGATTTTACACTCAGATTGCTTTACAAGTTTCTTCAAAATCTCAATCCACTTTAAAGAAATAAAAATTAGGAATTATAGATAATGAATGATGACAGGGTTTATTTTTTAAAAAGCCAGCATGTATTCAATCACTTGACCTATTGGCTGTACATCAAAAGATTGTGAATAAACATGCATTCATTTGCATAATAGTGAATAAACGTGTATTTGAAATAAAAAGGTAAAGTAATTATAATTTTTTATGGATAAGTGCTTTAACTGATGTTTTTATTAATGACCAACTATTGATCCAGATTACATTAGGATTTCTACCGTATGTGACAATTAAAACCAGGTAGAAGTTAAAAGTTAAGTAAGAATTCTGTTATTTTCATAAATATTCTATAGAACTACTTATAAAACTAAAAGAATAGGAGACTTGTATAAACATTCCTGCGTCTCTATCTCATGTACACTATTCATGTTTGAAAAAGAGTCAGAACAAGAGTCTAATTGTCTTATCCTCCCCTATGTGAGAGAAAGTGCAAGAAGGTGAACTGATCCAACAAACCATGATCGTCTGTGTGTTTACTTGTTCCAGAAGATTCTTGTTGTGCACAAGGCAGAAGCATCAGCTGCTCAGAGAGGGGAGTAGCCCTGGTGCTCTGGGCTCTGACTCTGGAAAATTGGAGGTGTTGGCATCTCCCTGAGGGACCAGGCCCTCCCTGGAGAATTCTCCCTGAGGGATGACTGCTAACACTTAGGAATGTGTAGTGCAGTGAGGGGAGGGGTTGAAAAGTATACAGCAAGGTTCAAAAATGCAACAAAATGTAGTTTCTTCGTTTTTTAAAATTGATCTCAACTTGCCTTGGAAACCCTGTTTCTGCTGATGGCAGAAAAATAACTATGCTTGCCAATAAAAGGCAAGCTATTCTCTTAAAAGTCAAATTTCTTATCAGAGTTAATTTTCACTTTGAAAAATTTTACTACCTTTCTTTCTACCCAAACTGACATCTGGATACAAGGGGAAGCTAGCAGCCTTACACTATTGGGGGAGGGCAGTTTCTTTCTCACCAGCCCTTGCTGAGATGCCCTCATCTTGCTTTGTTCCGAGAGCTGTGCTGATGTCTGCTGAGTCATGGCTGGTCTTGTCTGGACAGGTGCTGTGGTGTTGTCCTGGCATTCACAGGTCAATGGTCATGGATTTTAGCCAATGCCTTTATGTACAGGGACCCTGTGGCACAGTCCTTCTTGGTCTACTGGTCCTGTACATGAGTACGCCACCAGGAAGCTCTGGAATCTTTGCCTGCTTTCTCCACACCTCACCACAGAGTGCAGGATTCTGTGAGACAGCACAAGGCCCCTCCCTCAGCCATTGCTATTCTGCTCATATAAGCTGGGTTGTTCCAAAACCAAACTGGATATCAGGCATTGCTAAAGGATGTATTCTCCTGACTGGTTTTGTGGACATAGACCACCAGCTCCAGTGTTCTTGAATCATCCCTTAACCTGTTTGATATCTGTCCTCTTGTCATCCCAGGACATTGACCCTAAGAGAGGAGCTAGAATACTTGTATATGACCACTTGCCCGACTCTCACCCTTCTTGGCTCTGCTCCCCAGCAATTGGAAGCATCTCTCCTTATTTCTATTAGATGGAATCTTCCCTTACACCATATCTTCATTCTTTTCTTTACTATGGCTTATAATAAATATGCTCAGACCCTCGTGTTTTGTTCTTGATATATAAAGGGACGTTTACAATTTGTTTTTAAAAACTTTCTGTTTTGGGGGCCAGCCCTGTGGCCTAGTGGTTAAATTCAGCACACTCCACTTTGGTGGTGCGGGTTCTGTTCCTGGGCACAGACCTACATCACTGGTTGGTGGCCATGCTGTGGTTGCAACCCACATACAAGGTAGAGGAAGATTGGCATAGATGTTAGCTCAGAGCAAATCTTCCTCAAGCAAAAAGAGGAAGATTGGCAACAGATGTTAGCTCAGGGCAAATCTTCCTCAGCAAAAACAACAACAAAAAAACCACAACTTTCTGTTTCAACAGGGCCTAGATTTCAATGCTATTATTTCACAGAGGATTCAAAAGAGTGTGCTTTTAGACTCAAATCTGAGCAATGGCATTTTCAATCTAGGGAATATCTAACTATTACTTATTCTCTGGGACAATAAAACTCTGGATCTAGCCTTAATTGCTGAAGGGTAATAGTGGAAGGGGAAAAACTAGATTACTGTGAGAGAAAACACTTTAAGTAGTATTTCTTAAATTCCTATTAGATATATTCTTCCAAGATGAAATATCATCCTTTGCCTTCTTCAAGCCCCATTGTTTCTATGTGGATACACACCTACCCAAAGTCATTCCTTGTTCTGATCCAAGGAGTAGCAATAAAAGTTCCCTGGAAACTGGGTTCCTGGATGAACTAAAAGGGAACTGAGAAAGTGCGTAATAAAGACGCCAAAACGTGGGATCTATCCAATACCTGACATAGCTGGCGAATTCTGAAAGAGATACCACTGACATAAGCCCTCCAGTTCTAAGACTGGGAAAACAGGAGAACATGGCCTTTGATTCTCAACACGCTGTCCTCTACCCCCCAGCTGACCCCATGCATCTCTCACAAGTGTCAAACACAAAGTAGCTTTAATAACCTCCTCTTGGTCTCCTTTGTCAATTAAAGTACAGAAAGAAAGAAAACTGCCACAGACGGGTGTTTCCTCATATAATATGACAGCAATTGCCTCAGATCCTTTCCAAAGAGAAATTGACAGAAGCACTGGTGAGCCAGCATTCTCTCAACTATAGACACTGTGAACCCAACAAAACGATGAGGAACTTTCATTTACTTATTGTCTAGCACTGAGAGAATTGCTAATAAAAAAAAGTAAAGAGACTGGGATTTTCTTAGAATAATAGCTTAGGTGACTATATACTTTATTTTCAAACTGGGAGATTTTTAAGAGTGAAAAGGAATATGTTAATTAGCTCAAAACAATGGGCACTAACCAGAATGTCCCAGTCAAACTAGGACAAATGGTTACCCTAATAATAACACAGAAGTTATGTTCTCAGAGGTGGTCAATACCAGCAAGAAAAAGGTTTCTTCATCTTATAGATGTTCTACTCTGAAGATTAAAAAACCCTTGCTGCCTCTTCTTGGGATGCCTAATAACGACTTGTCACAGCTCCTCTAAGATGGAGCCAGAAGAAGTACAGATTAGATAGTACAGAAAAAAAGAGTAATGAACTTGAAGACACAGCCATAAAAACAATACAAAATAAATACAAAGAGAAAACGAAATTTAAAAATATATAAAGTGAGCACAAAAGAGCTGTAAAAAAACTTCAAGCAGCCCTAATATACACACAACTGGAGTCACTGAAGGAAGAGGGAGGACAGAGAAAATATTTGAAGAAATAATGCCTGAAAATTTCCAGATTTGGTGAGAATTATAAATCGACAGATCCAAGAAACTCAACTAACCAAACCACAAAAATTGTGATGAAAAGCATATAATCATAATCATAACTTAATTGTACAAAACCTATGATCAAAAAAAAATTTTTTAAGAGGCAGAGTCAAAAAGAAACCTTACCTACATAGGAAAAAAAAATAATTACATCAGATTTCTTAATGAAGCAATGCAAGTGAGAAGACAGTGGAACATCTTTGAAATACTGAAAGAAAAATATTGTCAATATAAAATTCTACACCCAGTCAAAATAGTTTTCAAAAAATGAAGGCAAAATAAAGATTTCCTAAGACATACAAAAACTGAAAGAATTGCTCACTAAAAGACCTGCATTATATGAATTTTAAAGGAGGTCCCTCAGACAAAAAGAAAATAATAGCAGTGGAAATATGGATGTACACAAAAGAAGAACAAAAGAAAAGGTGCAAATATATGTGAGCAAATATATGTTTTGATTATTATTTAAATCTCTTTAAAAGATAATGAGTATTTAAACACCAATATATGTGTAAGAAAAATGTGTGACTGCAACAGTATAAAGGCCACAGGGGAGAAATGAAGTATTTTATTTTATTATAAGGTTATTGAACTATACACAAAGTGGTATAATATCACTTGACAGTAGAATGTGATAAATAAAAAGTGTATACTATGAACCTGAAAGAAAAAACTCAAATAATAAAACAAAAAGTCATAGGTAATAAGCAAAAAAAGGAGATTAAAGCTGAAATCTGAAAAATATTTAATTCTAAAGAAGGCATAGAAATACTAAAACGACAAAAAATATATGACTACAAAGCAAACAAATAACACATGATCAACTCAATAGATACAGAAAAAGCATTTGCAAAATCCAATATCCCTTCCTGAATAAAAACAAAACAAAACAGAGAAACCCAAAACTCTCAGCAGACCAGGTATAGAAGGAAAACTTCAACCTGAGAAAGAGGATCTACAAAAAAAAAAAAAATATATATATATATATATATATATATATATATATATATATACCTACGTTTTACTTAATGGTGAAGTACTGAATGTTTCCCCAAAGATCAGGAATAAGACAAGGATGTCTACTCTCACCACATCCATTCACCATTATACCAGAGAATCTAGCCAGTTCAACGAGGCAAGAGAAATAAAGGCATCCAGCATGGAAAGGAAGAAACTGTATTCACAGATGATATGATTGCCTTTGTGGCAAATCTGTTGGAATCCACAAAGAAGCTGATAAAACTAGTAAGTGAGTTTAACAAGGTTATAGGATACTGAATCGATATACAGAAACCAATTGTATTTCTATATACTAGCAACAATCAATCAGCAATTGAAAGTAAAAAACAATGTCGTTTCCAATATCCTTAGATAATGTGAAACACTTAGGGATAAATATGACAAGAGATATGCAAGTCTTGTACACTGGAAACTATAAAACTGTGTTGAGAGACATTAAAGAAGACCTGAATTAATGGAAAGATCTTGCTTGTTCATAGGTCAGAAGATGTTAAGATATTGTTAAGATGTTAATTCTCCCCAATTGATCTATAGGTTCCACTCAATCCAAAAAAAAAGAAGAAAATCTCACTAGGCTATTTTGTAGACACTGACAAGCTGATTCTAAAATTCATATGGAAATGAAAAAAGACAAAATAGCCTCAACCATTTTGAAAAAGAAGAACAAAGTCAGGAGACCAACACTACCTGATTTGAAGATTAATAAAGCTGTAGATAACAAGGCAATATGAAATTGGTTTAAAGATAGACAAATTGATCAATGGAACATAGTAGAGCGTCCAGAAATAGACCCACACATATATGGTCAATTGATTTTCAATAAGATGCAAAGGCAATTCAGTGAAGAAAGGATGTTCTTTTCAATAGATGGTACTGGAAAAAATGGCTATCCATACGCAAACAAGTAAGTTTCAATCCATATCTCACACCACATCCAAAAATTAACTCAAATGTAAAATCTAGAGCTATGAAATTTCCAGGAGAAAAATTTTTGACCTTGGTTTAGGCAAATATATCTTAGATGCAACACCAAAAGCAGGACCCATGCACAAAAAAATCTGATAAATTGGACTCCATCAAAATTAAAAACTTCTGCTCTTCAAAAGATCCTTTTAAGAGAATTAAGACAAGTCAGAAACTAGGGAAAATATTTGTAAATCATATATTTGATAAAGGGCTTATATTAAAAAAATGTAGGGAACTTTCAAAATTAAAAAATGGATAAACAATCAAAAATTTTAAATGGGAAAAATATTTTAGCAGACTCTTCAACAGAAAGATCTATGAATAGCAAATGAGCACCTGAACAGATCTTAAAAATCATTAACCATTGGGGAAATGCCAGCAAAACCACAGTGAGATACAACTTTACATGCTTATTGGAGTGGCTAGAGTTAAAAGACTAATAATATCATACGTTGGTAAAGATATGGAGGAAATTTAACTCTCATATATTGCTGTTGGCCGCAGAAAATGATACAACTACTTTGGAAAGCAATTTGAGTGTCTCTTAAGAAGTTAAATATATACCTATCATGTGATCCAGCCTTTCCATTCCTAGGCATGTATTCAAGAGAAAAGAAAGTATATGTCCGTACAAAGACGTGTAGACAAATGTTCATAGCAGCTTTATTTGTAATAGTCAAAAACTGGAAACAACCCAAATATCTATCAACAGGTGAATGGATTAGCAAAATTTGGCATATCCATGCAATGGAATACTACTCAGGAGTAAAAAGAACTGAACTATTGATGAACACACCAACATGCGTGAATCTCAAAATCACTATGTTGAGTGAAAGAAGCCAAACAAAAGAGAGTACATATTGTATGGTTCCATTTATATAAAATTCTAGAAAATGCCAACTAGTCTATAGTGTCAGAAGGTTATCAGTGAGTGTCTGGGTGTGGTAGATTCAGGTAGGGGGTGCAGGAAGCAGGGATACCAAGGGGCAAAAGGAAACTTTTAGAGATGATGAACATGTTTGCTATCTTGATTATGTATTGGTTTCACATGTATTTACACGTTTGATGCTTCATTATAACAAAGCCTGCTTGTTGACTCTGGTTTTCTAAAACCCCCCAAGCTGCCCATCCTTAAGAATGAGGGGAGGGGCTGGCCTGTTGGCGTAGTGGTTAGGTGCGTGCTTCACTTTGGCAGCCTGAGGTTTGCAGGTTCGGATCCCGGGCATGCACCAACGCACCACTTGTCAAGCCATGCTGTGGCAGCGTCCCATATAAAGTAGAGGAAGATGGGCACGGATGTTAGCCCAGGGCCAATCTTCCTCGGCAAAAAGAGGAGGATTGGCAACCGATGTTAACTCAAGGCTATCTTCCTCACACACACACACACGAAAAAACGGATGAGGGGAAAGAAAGATCCCCTCTTACTATACAGGTATTAAACACATTTTATTTATGCATTTTCTCTTAATCTGCTTTTTGATAAGGCTGAGAACAACTAATTCCTTCTTTCAACTGCTAGACAGGCTGAATAATTCTAATCCTCCAGACTTGTCTTCCAAGTCTGGAAGCCTATTCAAGCATAGGTTGTGTTCACTTCTCTCTAGGTTCTAGATCTTCCAAGTAAGTGGTCTTTTGAAGAAGAGGTTGTTTGATAACATCAAATCTGAAAACCACTGACTTACTAAACATTAAACATACTTTAGCTGATGTATCCAATATATGAGCCACCTCAAAAAATTTAGTGAATTGTTAAATGTTTCTGTGAGCCGTACGTTGTAATTTTAAGTTTTAAAACTATATACAAAGTGCCACTTATGGGGAAAACCCACATACCATATGTCTATGACCATTACAACATCGCTATTATACAGTAGTTAGCCTCCAAACGATGGATGTTAAGAAGCAGAGAAGAGGATCTGGTTTTTAGCTTCATTAGTGATAAAACTAGGCAATATGCATTCAAGCATTTCATTGATTCAATAGGCTTCCTTCGGCTAATACACAGGACGATTACTCTGGAACACCTGATGCATGAATTCTCTGTTCTGCCTTCCCTCTTTACACACCCACCAACCCCCCAATTTTAATAAAAATAAAATTAATTTCTTTTCCTCTCGTACTACCAGATGCTAGACAAATGTCGTCTTGCTCCCAAAATGATTTTATCAGGGGCTAGAAATTTATGCTTATTTCTAAATTGCAATTTAAAAATTCAATTTTCAAACCCACAATATTAAGGCCCATTAGGTATAATTTATCATACTAAGTATTATTAGGCAAACAAATAAATATAAAAAGCCATCTTTGCCGTCAGAGAGTATGAAATGTAGCTAGAGGTAAGGAGCAAAAGTTTTAAATGAGAGAAATTAAATAGAATAAAAATTTTAAATAACTATTCATTACAAATGGAAGAGGTACCTCTCACAAGGCAGTACATGGTTAAGTGTCTAGTGAACATTCCAGACAGTGGTTGCCATGGGAAATCCGAGGTTGATCAGAATCTGGGCTAGTTGGAGAAGCTTCTCTTCAAAGAAGTAGGACTGAAGTTTGGTCTTGCAGGGTTGTATAACATGCACCAAATGTTTGGCTAGACCTAGGAAACACACAATTGCTTTTAATAAATCGTTGGGCTGATGTTCTCTGTTCGGAAAGTCAATATGTTCAGGGAATGCACTTTGCCAGTAAAAAGTCAGGCCCTTTATGATGATGCTGACAACCCCGCCAGTGGGTTGCCCTTCTCCCAGGCCAAACACACAGTATGACTGAAGTCTGAAGGGGTCAGTCAGAAATAGCCCACTTGCCAGAACTGGGATATGTTTGTGGAACTGTGTGTTGAAGCACCTGTGCCACCCATGTGTGGACGTAGTTGTTAGTCCTTCATTTGCCCATGTGGTAAACTTGTTCACAGATGTTACTGGAGGGAAAGAAAATGTTCAGTGTTTATGAGGCAAATCTGCTCTGAAGAAACCATTATGCTCAACTGAGGAAATGCCATAGTTATTTTGGTATTCCTTTAATTTTGGAAGTCTGTATTATTTGCAGGGCTGACCAACAGCCTTCTTAAAAAATCCACAAATAAACATCAAATTCCTGTTTAATATGGTGGATGTTATTGGTTTTCGAATACAAAAGAACAGTCAGTCACTCTTGCACCTACCCAAGAAGCCAGAGGACTTTCTGGTATTGACAACCCAGAAATCTCATGACGTAAACCTTATCTTATTTCTGAGTTGGAACATCTACCTCAAAAAGTAGGTTCTGCAGGAAGGCCCTTTCTGTTCTTAATGTTTCTGAAACTGGTAGCAAAGAGTAGACAGAGATAAAATAAAGCTAAGAGGAAGTTTCCAGTCAATCTCTTATCAGCAATCAAGAAATTTCCACCTTAAAAAAATTATCTCTAGCTCTTTTTAACTTAAGATTTTTCTGAACTGGATAAATAGAGGAGAATGCATTGAGTTCTTTATCCTTCTTAATGCCTAAAAAAGTGTTTTTTGTCTCTCATGAAATAAATACGAAAAATGGGAATTTATAATTTTTTTCACAGACATGGAATCTGTGTCAGTTGGCTAATTGAAGTAGTTCTAGAATCAGTTGGGTTCGCCTGGCCTTTGATTAGTTTAAAGAAAAGTTGATAGAAACCCCTCTCTGGGAATTCTTACTTGGAAGTATGTTGGAGTAATGCGTGGGTGGGGGGGGCTGTCTTTTTTTTCCTGGTTACCTCTGATCTTAAATTCCTACTTCTATTGAATTTCCAATCTCCACCCTTCATCCCACCTACCGTGTGACACTGACTCATACTCCCCAATACCATTGACCCAAGGCTATGTGTGGAGAAGAACTTCCTGAGGATTTGGAACAAAGGGTTTGGGTGGGATGGAGTGGAACACTTCACACTGACTATTAGCTATTTGTGTTTGTAAAAATACTCCAGGCATTTCTATAACCAGCAGGCCCTCTTTTCTAATAAGGACCTAGCCTCCCCCCACACTACAGCATTCGCCCCCACCCTACAGATTTCCTTGTCCCTTCTTTAGAGTTTTACTGGCCCCCAAATTCAAGATTCCTGTAGATTAGTTCCTCTCTCAAACACACCCCAGACCAGTGCTGTCCAATAGAACTTTCTGTTATGATGGAAATGTTCTATAATCTGCACTATACAATACGCGAGCCACATGTGGCTATTGAGCACTTCAATTAAATGTCACATTTAATTTTAATTAATTTATATTTATATTCAATAGCTACATGTGGCTAGTGGTTATTAAATTGGCTAGCACAGCTCAGACCATCCAACTTTGACCAAGAGGCCACTTTTTCCGAACTAGACAGACTTATTAAAGGATATTTCTCAACACAGATATGAAAAAACAGGAACAGTTAAAAAACAAGAATATAAAAAACAGAAATAGTTTTTTTGTCTTTCCACTTGCTAAATATCTAATACAGTCTATGTCCATGTGCATGAAACTTAGCCATAAAAATATTGAAAAAGGAGGGGGAAAAACAACCCTCAGTTTAGCCTTTAGTATCCTATTGCCCCAGAATACATCTCTCAAGTACATCGTTTTAAACATATGCTTATACCTTCATTTAATGCTAGTGTCTAAATATAAATTAGCAAATCATGATTCTGTGTTAAAGTATAACTTCTTAGAGTAACATAACTTCTTAGAGTAGCCACACAATTTAATATATCTAAGTCATGGTTTTAAAATATCTAATTTGTGTCTCTAATTTTTAGGATATTCTCCAGTTATGTATTTTTTCTCTTGTCATTGACCTCTAAGAAAGTTTGGCATTCTATGCAATGGGATCATGTGCTTGATTTTCAGCTTAATATTCTTCCCTATCAAAAAACTGAATGTGCTTCTGCCAACGTGGTGTTGAGCATCTAATTGTTATTTCTTTGGGTATAAAGAATAAGCTCTGGAGCACTGTGATTCTTTTGAAGGAAGTACTGCTTATCCCAAGAGTGTCGATTTTGTTTTACAATATATATCTGCCTTCTACATTCCTTCTTTTAAAATGTTTATTACAAATGTTAATCTTAAACAGATGGGTTTTGTTTTTGTGATTGAGTGTGCATTCAATAGATGCTGTGAACACTCTCTTCACAGAAAGACCGTTTACTTTGAGCCAAGAGCTGACATATTTCCTAGCTGAAACACTCCCTTGTTTAGCTATTTGCTTGTTCTAACTTAACATTTCTTCTGCGTTTGGCACCCAGTCATTCAGGTGTTTCACGTAGAAATTTCGCATTTCTATGTGTAAAGGTCAGAGAAGAATGATATATGCGGGAGCATTTCCTGTTGTGATTAGCATTGCAACCCTCCAGGTGTGCCTTCCTCCCTGCTGGGGAAGCAGTGCAGCTGTTTTCATTCTGTTGGGCAAGAAAAGCTCTACAAAAGAAACACTTGTTATTGGACTAGCAATTTATTTCCTGTTAATTCATCGCACTAAGTAAAATCTCTACCTTTATCTAGTCAATAGTAGTTTCCAGTCTTAGCATCTTATCTTTTAAACTTTCAATCATAATGGTTAGTCAAACTCTTATTTTTTTTGTCACCCATAATGTATAATAATTGGCTTTTAAAGTCACAGATATCTTTATTACATACTTTAGTTATAAAAGTAAATCATGTGAATTAAAATATGGGCTAAAGAAAAAAATAACTCACAATCCACCAGTCTAATGCAATCACTTTTTTATTTCTTTTCATATGCATGTTTTCACATAGTTGTAATAATGATGTCCATACACTTTAGTATCCTACTTTGTAATCAATTAACATTTTATTATAAGGTTTTTCCATGTTATGGCAGTCTCCTCAACCTGCTTCTTTTATAACCATTGTTTCCATGGCTACACATTACTCCCTTCAGGTGTCACACTATAATTTATTTAAATAATCTCCTATTGGTGAACATTGGGAATTCATCTGACATTTGTTTGATAAACAAGACTCTTAGGAGCATCTTTGTGCTTATAGCTTTTTACATCTTTTGTTTAACCTAATAATGGGATTATTTATCTATTTATAGATAATCTATTAATCTGACTAGAGCTATATTTAATAGAGTATATCTGTCTGTATCTATTTATTATTGATTTACTGCAATAGGTAAATTTTGAAACCCTAAAATCAGGCAAGAGTACAATCAATTACTATATTGGGAAGAGACGATTTTCTACAATGTTAATTAATTTACTCAAAATATCCTTTTTGAGCACCAACTATGTCAAGTACTCTTCCTGATATACTACGAAGGCAACAATGACCAAGGGAGGCACCATCCCTGTCTTAATGAAGCTTTCCTTGTTATAGGTGGTGCGATCAGTTTACAGAGTGACCAATCTTTGAATGGGGAAATAGAAGTTTTATGGAAACACATAGATGAGGCTCAGCCTCCTAATCCCGGAGCCTTGCAGGGCTTCCTAGAGGGAGTAACTTTAAGTAAAGCCTAAAGAATAAGGAACTAGTCAGCAAAAACATAGGGTGGGCTAGGGAAGGAGGATAAGCGCACTTCAGGCAGAGCTAACGGCATGTGAAAGACCATGAAGCAAGCAAGCACATGTGGTGAACAAAAAGCTAAAAGAAAGTAGCATGCCTGGAGAGGAGATGGTATGTAGGAATATTTAAACATTTCTTTTGCATTTTGCTTAACATTCATCAACCACCATATTTAATCCTTGATTTATATATCCAGTTGACAATCCAAGCTTCCTTTCCAACAAAAGTCATCCTATTCTAATAGAAGGCAATGTATTAGAGGGCCAGTTAAACGGCATCCTTGCCAGCATCAGATGGTATCATTTAAGTTACTTTAATAACAGGAGAGTAAAAAAGATATTATTTATGTTTATAACTATCATTTCAGGGTCTATGGAGTGATTTGAGAGAAATCTGCAAAGGAAGCTCTGTTCAAAAAGATCTCCTATATTCTTTTTCCGAAGACTGAAACTCTCATTGTTTCTCTCTCCTTTGGCTTAAGGTATTGAAAGCCTTTGATAATTTGTAAATTTATTATTGAAAAGATTACATATTTTATTCCCTTCAGACACGAACACTTTATAATAATTTTTTCATATTGGTTAGCAAAGAGCTATGTCCTTAAAGAATGGATCACAGCAGAGTTAAATTTTCATTGCGAATTTTGAGATAGAAACAGTCCCTAAAAAGGGTTTCTCCTTGGAAATTGAAAACTTAGGTGTGAGTATTAGAGTTGTGGAAGACTTGGAAAGCAGGGATGGAGAGTGGAAAGAAGGTAGTACCCCTCCCCCCAAAAGATGAGGAAACGGCTCCAAATCACACCCTATTCACAAATTTTTCCTGGCCCCAGCCCTGTCCACAGTAGTCATCCTAGAGGAAAGTGGAAAATACTTTTGAAATATAACTTCTTTTAAACATAAATATGAGACCTTTTTTGTTGCACAGCCAATTTTTCAAGGTAAAATAGACCAACAGAATTATGGTTTCCTTTATACTCTGGCTATTAGGCCATGCATTAGTGGGCAAACCACATACCTTAGGTAGTCGTGAAGAATTGCACTAGGTCAGGAGGGCAGTGATTAATGCAGTTGTCACTAAAATTAGATGGAGTAATTTAATTTCAATTTGGTTATTGCAATCATCATAACTAATATTTCCAAGCCCATCTGGCATTTGCAATTCACTGTTTAAGTACTATGGCAGTCATTTGGCTATTATAAACATTCTGATTCTCCTCTTTCTGAGCACAGGATAGCTATTTTCATTCCCTACCTTCCTTAAAGTTGTGACTTACTTTGGCCAATGGGATGGGCATTAAAGTGATATGTGTCTCTTTCAGATGAAAGCATTAGCCAGTGGAAGATGGGATCAAATGGCTTGCTTTAAACCATACCTATTCAATAGCCATTGGGAAATGTGGAATTGTGAGGACTATCGAATGAAGAAAAATTCTCGTAATCACAGCAAAAAGGAAAATGGACAATTATAAATCAGTATTTCTTTGGCTACACACCCCCCTGCTTTGTGGAAAAGCCAGGAACCCTCAAATTCTTCCAAAGTATTCCCAAAAGTTCCCAGGAAACTCTTGCTGTGCTCTGCAGCCAAATCTTTTGGCTGTAGTGTGCCATCTGTGATCTTCTCTTCTGCTCCAAATAACCATGGCAATGGCAATGAACAAAGTAGCCGCTCTTTCAACAATGCACACCAGAGGTGTTCCTGCCACAATACTGCAATTGCTGAGCCAAAATGGCAGTGCCATATGCTAAGGGCCATGACACCTAAACCAAAGCTCTGACTGTTGCAGTTAATACAAATGCCCCACCACATTGTCATGGACGCTCCTAGCATCAACATAGCAATGCCGTGTACTCTCAAAAATCTTGTTTATGTTAGCTTTTATTCATTTTTTCATTACACTCCTCTTTGTCTCTGAGCTCAAATATGAGATCATGGCAGCTAGACCAGTGACAGGCAGAAATGGGGCTATGCTCAGAATCATCCCTACCCTCTGTCTTGGCATTCAGTACTCCAAATAAAACAATGCATCTGAAAGATTCCTTCTTCTCTTCAGATAATTTCTCTGCCTGGAGTCTCCTCAGGCCCTTTTACATACAGAGACTCAATGCACCCAGCTAATCTGCTCTCCAGACTGGTCTTAGAGTGATCATTGGTTAGACCTAAGCTGAGTACTCACCTACAAATACTTTTCAAGCTTGCTGAGTTTCTTTGATAGTATTGACAACAATGCTGTGGATCAGTCTAAGAAGATACTGGACTAAATAGAGTTGAACTAGAGTGAAATGAAGGAAAAGAAAATAATTACAATGTGGAGACACTGTAGAATCTCTTTATAAAGTAAATTCTATTGGGAAAAGAACATCACTAGAAAGGGGAGCAAATTATATCACAATGGAAACTAAACATCAGCATTTGTTTCTAAAGGACAATAATTGCGGCTTTTTAAAAAAAATCACTATTAGGCAAGGATAGCCACAACCCCACCGAGCCAGCTGACTAATGAGCGTGTCAGAGACTGCGTGGCCCCCAAATGCATTCTTCACATCTTTATTTAGTAATAAAACTTGAGTTTTACCTGGGCACACAGTCCTTAAAGACCTACACGGCTCTTAACGGGAGGCACATCCCTTCCATTTCTTCTTTCCCCTTCTGACTTGTTAGAACAGAGAGATAATTCTCAGGTGGGAACTTGTGCAGCCACCTGAGACCATGAGATAGAAGCCACATGATGGTAGACAACAAAGTATAAGAAGCTTGAGTCCCTGACACAATGAAACTGCCTATCTGTCTTGGACTATTTTCACTCAGATTGTTAAATGAGACATACATAAGTTTCTATCTAATTTAAGATACCATTATTGTGTTTTTTTATAGCAGATAAGATTATAATCTAACTAATACAATGAGAAAGTTGAGACAGTAAAAAGAAAGCTGCAGAAAATTTGGACAGAACTGGAAAGATCAGAGTTCTTTTAGGGTAAAAGCGCATAGAGTAAAGCAAAGAAATTCGAAATGCTTTGTTGACAAAGTTATGCCCACCAGTGTTTGTTCACTATAAGGAGAAGCAAGTGTGAGGTTTTTCCAAAATAATACACATTAGTTAATTTACTGTAATTCTGCAACCCATATCCCCAGTATTGAACATCAAAAGATGGCTTTAAATGCCAATAAGTTTCAACAGCTAACTTCACTTTATGAGCTCAACCATGAGAAACCACTTACTCTCTCATTCCTCAGAATAGTTTCATTAGAAAAATAAGACAATAGAAGAAATACTTCAGCATCTTTTGCCTCTCTCCATTCTCCTATGCCCACTTCTGTGCCAGGGGTTAAAAACCAAATTGTTACAATTCTAAGGATAAATTTCTTTTACAGCAGCACATGAGTGAATGTTCTCTACTCCTAGAAGACTTGCAACCAGAGAATTCCATCTGCCAAGCCCAGTGACTCTCTGTACGCCACTGGCTATGAGAGATGGGAATCTACCTGTGGACTAATTGATTATAAGCCCAGTCCTGAATAGATCAGCTTAGTTCATGTAACAGATAAGAACTGTTTGGTTGCCCATAACAGAAAACATGACAAACGGTGACTTAAATCATAATAATATTTGTTCTCCCATTAAAATAAGAAGTCTAGAGGTAGGAGGCACCAAGATTCATTAACTTTGCTGACATCGTCAAATACCTAGACATTTTCCATTCTTCTGCTTTGCCATTCTCAGCACATTAGCTTCTATCTCTTTTGGATACAAGATGACTGACACAGCCCCACGCTCACATCATTCTTCAATCCTATTCAAAAACAGGAAGCTGGAGGAAAGGAACGGAAGCAGCTTTCTCCTTGCACAGGTGTATCCAAGTCAAGGAGGAAAAGTATTGCAAAAGCCCTCTAATACCTTGCTCCTCAAATGGTGGTCCTCAGACCACAGCATGATCCATCACCTGGGAACTTAATAAAATTCAACAACCCAAGCCCCATCCTGATTACTGATCCAGATTCTGCATTTTAACAAGATTCCCAGGTTATTTGTGTACACAGTAAAGTTGTGAAGCACTAGTCTAATAAACTTTTTCTTATATCTTTTTAGCCAGAACTTGATGACACAGTTATCCTCCTGTGAAAGACAGAATGGGAAAGTAATCTTCCCTTTTTAGCCTCTTCAGTGAGAAACAGGAAAGGGCAAGTGAGGTAGGGGATGGCTGTTTGTGGGACAACTCCCAGGATCTGCCACGGTATTTCTCTGGGGACAGAGCGGTGCAGAACGCCATGCTCCCTGCAGTTCAGTGTTACTCACTGTGGCTCTCTGAGTTCATGTAGCCTATGAAACCTGCCCAGGGAATGAAGCACTGGCCTCATCAGTAGTATTTTTAACAGCAGTTTGAGACTTTACCCGTGTGATTTTGGAAAGGTTTCTTATTTTTATAATCTTGAGGTTTAAGAGTGCTGTCTAACCCAGGGGAATTCAAAGGAAAAACATTAAAGCTAGCATAATTGAAGGGAAGGTGAAAATCGTGAAATAGCAGATTTCTTTTCAGTTCTGGTTGGTATGAAACATTTTTTCACTAGAGCAGTTAATAAAATCTATATTCGTGTACATCTTTTTCTCTGCTATGCATTAGTTTTCTGACCTTATTGAAAATTTATTAAGAAGATTGTATATAAATATGAAATAACTGGTTTAGAGGATGTTAGTCTAATTTTTAAAATGAGAATTGTTCTGTTTCAAGGTTGAGCCATTAATAAGCTAAGCCTTCTTAAGTGTTTCATAAAGTAAAATTCTGATGAGTTTTTTAATCATACAAAGTAATAAAACACAACGATAAATTGGCATATAGAAAAAATAATAAAATAAAGAAAAAATGTGGAGGACTTCTCAATCTTGGGGTAAGGACTTTGTAAACTCCAATTTAAGCCAATTTAGTTTGACTTCCTGGCGGTTATGTGTTGATTTCCATATGGTACTGTGGAAATAATAGATCTCGCTTTTTGTCTCAAAATAACTCTGCACATTTATTTGAAGCCTCCTAAATCAGTGATCTTTCCCACTGCTTACTTAAAGGGCATTTTGAGAATGGGTTTTGGACTACATTCCCATCTCTTCCGAACTAAATCTTTATTTTGTATGAAAATATGGAATTCCATGGAAAATGTATGTTCCCAATGAACCTGTCTCACTGTTGCCTTACCTATTTGGTGTGATAGAATAAATTGGGGGTAACTCCAGAGAAACAGAAATCTTTGCAGGGAAAAGGCAGAGGAGTCTTCAATATAGAGATGGCTGTTTGACTTCAGAGATGCTGTGGACACACTCAAGAATGTGTCCTTAAATCAAAATTGCAAATGAGTCAGTGGTCGTGTGCAGGCGAGCAAAGAGTTGGAGGACAGGTCACTCCTTACAACACTTGGCATGTTTTAGGTGCACATAGTTCTCATTGAATTGGCTGGGAGGCTCCTACAGAGATCTGCTGGCAGACTGTGGTGCCCACTAAAACAACTGTGACTTGCAATAAAAATTCATGCCATGGATGCCAAAGCAAACTTGTGAAAATTGTCCACTTTCAAGCAACCCGGACAAAAACCCTAGGAGGGCTGAAGTCACTATTTAAAAGGGTCTCTATAAGAGCCAAGGGAAATGTATCCCTGATTTATTCGAATACAGGTTCTTGTAAATGGCAAAGCCACAGTAAGCCAAATTTGCATTTCATACCTGGAGCCTGGATTTGGCTCAACCTAATCTGGCCAGTGAAATCAATGAGGCTCCTTGGTCCTTGTTCTCTGAGATGCTAAGTGGAGATTTCAGGAATGTGGTGAAACTGGATCTTAAATTTAAAGATTTGGTGATTAATTGGGAGTTTGGGGGAAGTCCTGTTTTTATTTTTTACATAGACCATGTTCATTGAACTAAAAGGAGAATAATATTTTCAACAAAGCAAAAAAGCAAGTTCAATTACGAAACTGGAAGCCTTAAGAAAATATATTTTTTTTCTTTTTGGTATTTGAATTTCAGATTCTTGTCAAATGTGAGTTGTATCCAGCCTGCTTAACAGTAAATCAGAATGTCACCACTTGACCTTGGCAAAGTTACCTGGTAATGAGGATGAAAGGTGTATGGAACAATTTGTGTCTATCTGAGTCACCAAGTTTTCCTTAAACAGCACGAATGTGTCATCTGTTTTGTCATGGCTCTTCTTGAGCAATAGAAGCTGCTGTGGCCATAGAGAGAAATGGGAAGGGCACTGCCTGCAGGTCAGGAGGCAATATTCACACATAGGTATTCATCTGTAAATGCATAGACTCTCTGGAAGGATGCTCAAGAAACCAGTAACAGACGTTGCTACTGGGGTAGGTCCTGGAGTGGGAACCTGGTGGGTCAGAGGAGGAAAAAGAATTTATTTTTTGTGTGTTAGAGCCTTTTTTCATTTTTCCATTTTGTACTGCATGTATACGTATATATTGCCCAATCAAGAAAATGAATATAATATCAAAAGACAGAGTGAGAAAGACCATATTTTTCTTGGCTCTACATTAAACTGGATAGATAATTTTCTCCCTCTGGACCATAGATGCCTCTTTTCTAAAATAAAGTGGGATAGAGTTTAGACTATGGAAATAGCTAATCCTTGTTAAAGCAAGGACTCTACAATTATAGAAAATGAGGTTTTCCATTCTGAGTCTGAAGTGAGAGAGATAATATATTGTTAATAATAACAATATGAACCAAAAGCAGTACCTTTTAGCCAAAAAGTTCAAACTTCAATGGTTGTGTATTGAGCAGCTGCTCTGAGAAGGAGCATTAGGGAAGTGAGAGGGGAAAGAAGTTCTTGGGGCAGAAGCTGTGGAGAACAGGTGAGCAGGGTGGTTAAGGGCCCAGAGGACATAACAAACACAGCACATTCAAGGTCAGAACTTGGTTAAGACCATGTTTGCCTGCCTGAGATCATCACCTCACAAGAGTGTCTGCCAGTCCTTGCTTTATCTAGGAGTGGACTTTGGTGTGGCTGCCCTTGACCAGCCCAGTTGACCTTGTCTTAGTATTTTCCTGTAACTGGGCTCTGGCCTCATACCTTAGAGTGTGTACTTGCTCCCACTTCAGACAGACACTAGCTTTATTCCCACCCACTCTAATTCCATTACAGCTTTCATGGGGGATGACTAGGCTGAGTGCTCTGTTCTTGCACCTTCTCTAGCTGGCTTTTGCATGGCAGAAGTGATTTCACCCTTAGTCCCTACGACTGAATGTCTGCCACTTAGCTGCTTGGAGCAGATGCTGTGGAAAACAGTATAGGCTTTGAAGTCAGGCAGGCAGGCCCTGCATTCGCTTTTCAAAGGTGTCCTCACTTGTTGGCTGCAGGAATATGACTAAGCTACTTAGACTCTGTGTGCCTGCTGCTTCATTTGTTATGTAATCCCTTAGTTATGCAGCAGGAGTCTGGAAAAAGCCTATTCTAGAAAGAAAGCTTTCTCATTTGAACACGTGGAGGGTACAGAGCCCAAAGCTCAACCTTGGCACTATTGACATTTCAAACCAGATAATTCTTTTCTGTGGAGGGTTGTGTTGTGCATTGTAGGATGTTTAGTAGCATCACTGGCCTCTACACACTAGATGCCAGTAGCACTTCCCCAACTCCATATGTGACAACCAAAAATGACTGTGGACCTTGCCAAATGTCCCTGGGAGTGAAGCGGGGTATCATCACCGGTTAAGAACTACTGATTCAGAGGATGATTTTCCTATCAAGTTTCATTTTGGTTTATACATGGTCAGACTAGAGTTGGCGTCTGGACGATATTGTCTTTTTCTGGCGTCCCTTACCATGTGCCCACAATCCAGCTTAAAGGCAGCTCACTAGGGTGATGGGGACATTGTCTCCATAAGATTCAGCTTAAGGCTTTCAAAGCTCAGGGAGAGCATCTACAAGGCAAACAAACTTGGTCTTGCTGATGTTGACCAACTCTTTGTAAAGCTTTCATGAGTTATTACTTTAACCAAGTTTCTATCTCAGCAAAGATCTGCAGGAAATCAGGGAGTGAGGAGAGACAGAAAACTCCATTCTATCACAGCAAAGGGAGGACTCAGTAGCAAACTGCCTGGACAAGACCTGGCACACAACAAAAGTAAGCTCTCTTCTTTCTTTCTAGGTCACAGAATACAGTGCTCCCTACTTACCAGCTGCCATCTCTCTCTTCACTCATTCAGGGTGGTAACCAACAGCCTCTGCACCAGGAGCTGTGGGCTGTAACTTAGGTTTTGGACTCTTCATTTCTTGGATGGATTATATTTATATTCATTGGGTCTTGAAGTCAGTCTGAGGAATTTGTACTCATTTTTTTTAATCAATGGGGTGGTTAAGAAAGGAGAGAACTTCTAACAGGTGGAAGGGTGACAGTGTTAAATACATCAAAGTCATTGTGGGTAATGGAAACTGGAAAAAACTCTTAGATGGGTTGATTCGGATGCCACTGATGATGTTCTAAGAAGATGCTTCAGTGAAAGAAGGGATAGAAACCAGATCATAGGGTAGAGAGAGGGTAAAAAATGAAGGAAGATATAAGGAGAATGGAGGCAGTGCCTTAGACCACTCTTTTTCAAGAAGAGGGCGGATGCACAGAGCAAATGCAGATTATTTTTTTTGAGACAGAGGACACCTGAGACTGTCTGAAGGGTGAGGGGAAGAAGCCAGCAGAATAGGAGAAATTAAAGGTGCTAGAGAGCAGGGACTAATGGGGAAGCAAATTACCAGAGAAGAAACATCCCTTCCTCTCAGACTTGTGGAAAGAATTAGAAGAGGGAATTCCCTTATAACTTACTGTTTTCAATTAAGAGGTTGAAATGCCCTTCATAAAATGCACATGAGAAGGTAAAAATATTAAACTGTTATCGGCCATGAACACTCTAATTTAAACCAGCTTTAGAAATCTGTGGGTAATAAACTAGTGATTAAGTATTTATTAAACATTTATCATTCACTTGCCATAAGGCATTGGACTTCTGCCAATTCTCCAAAAAGAGAGGCAAAATTATTTCAAAATGTTTAGATTATATCAAGTAGAACACTTTAAGTACTTTTTTTGTGTGTGTGTGTGAGGAGGATCGGCCCTGAGCTAACATCTGCCAATCCTCCTCTTTTTGCTGAGGAAGACTGGCCCTGGGCTAACATCCGTGACCATCTTCCTCCACTTTACATGGGACGCCGCCACAGCATGGCTTGCCAAGCGGTGCGTCGATGTGCGCCCTGGATCCGAACTGGCGAATCCTGGGCGGCCGCAGAGGATAGCGCGCACTTAACCGCTTGCTCCACGGGGCCAGCCCCACAACACTTTAAGTATTAATGTGGCCTTTAACATCTTATAACTTTTAGTCATCTTCAACCAAGCCAGTCACTATTATCTCTTTTAACAAAAAAGTTGTGTGCCCAGCTTAGTGGGCAAACATTTACCGAGTGCCTACTATGTACAAGTCCCGCGTTCGGTCTGGTTTAGTGGGTGTTGGAAAAGAAGTGGAGGAGCAGAGTGGAGAGCTGTGCCAGGACAGTTTGGAGAGCCAGACTTGTGATGAGTTGTCCAGACTCACAGCAAGTATTTAAAACCTAGAAACTCAGGCCCTTGAAACAGGAGTATGTAAACAACACAGTATATACAAAATATTTTATCATCAGTGGAGCACTAGATATATACTAAAGAAAAATCCCCGGTCCATAGGAAGGGAGATCAAAAGAAAGAAATTCTTCTATCTGCCCTGGCAATGTTTCTATTATGCCAAAGATAAAGCAAGAGAGTCTTTTGACAATTTTTTTTATTAGAGTCTCAGTTTAAATCTGTGGCACATAAACAAATAACTTAATGTCCTCTGCTTAAATGCCTCGTCAATTTAAAAAAAAAAAAGTTAGACCAATAATATATTTTTGCCTGAAGACAGCTGGCTGGACTAGAGGCTATTTTAAAGTCCACTTCAGCTGCAAGAGTTTTATTTCTATGATAAAACCATTCAAATGCATAGAAAGTATAATATACTTATTGCCCTTTTCAAACAAATCCATTTTGCTCTTGAATACAGTAAAGGAACAATTTGCTGTGCTTTTTTGTTTTGGTAATTTAGGAAGGGTTTCCATGTTTCTGTGGCCTCTTGGTCACTTTTTCTGTGTATCAGTTTGACTATAAGATTATCTAAGACCAACATTGTGAGCTCTCCAGATGTATGTCCCTGGGGCACACATTCCCATGTATAAAGTGGCTTTTGGTGGTAACATAATTTTAGAAAATACATTGGTGTGTGGCCCACCAAAGGGCTGTAATACTTGAACAGATACAAGATATATCTGTAGTATTAAAATTTCTTGATTGGGGGGGATAAGAAGAAATATACACAAAAAGACTCTGAGTGGAAGCAATCACGAAAAAATGGTTGGTAAACACTGCCCTGGAGCAAGGAGTCCTTGGGGATTTAAGATGTTTTGGGTGAGATTCTGAGGCATCAAATACAATTTTTTGTTGTTGTTGTTTTAAAAGTCTGTATTTAAAGTGTATCCTCCCCCCTTTTTTTCTAATCCACCACAGGACACTTTTTGCAGTATTTTAAATTTAGACATTTTCAAATTCAACGCAGTATATAAAACTCAATTAGGCAAAGGCTTTTCTTGTGACAAAAGGAATATCTAGAAAATCGACTCTCTCTTTTGAGGTCAGACTGTTCTGTGTGGCAGCCTGGCAGCGAGGTCTTGCGGCAGGCAGTGGAAAGAGTCGTTGGGCACCAGAAAGACGTGCATTTCAATCCCAGATTGGCTGTGGATTAGCCTTGCAATTAGGCAAGTCGCTTAAAGCCCCTGAACTCCAGTTTCCTCATTTGCACAATAAGGATACTAACTCCTCCTCCTGTAGGGTTGTTAGAGGATTTGAGATAACTGATGTCAGCTGGCTGGCAGTCCCTGTTTTTGAGTTAGGTGGTAAGGAGAAGTAAACAATAACTGGGTAGAAGAGAACAAGATGCCCAGTGGACCTATTTTGCCAAACTTCACAAACATCCTGTTTGAGTTCCTGCTGCTGCTGCTTAAAAAAAATTCTTGCACGCAGAATGTAGCCCCTGACCAGTTTAAATAAACTCGAAAGGATTATCGGTAGCTTTTAGAGTTAAGATTTGGGCTTTGTATCAACGAAGAGACATCAGGACTATCAGAGACACCGGCAAGGAGCAGCATTTCTCCTGCTCCGTAAAATCACCATGATTTATTCTTTTAATGAAAAAGTCAGGGGCTTGTGAAGGCACAACAGCTGTGGTTTTATGAAGGGAAAATAAGCTAGAATTCCTTGTGGTGGGGCTGTTGCCACAAGGGATCATTGGTGGAGGCTGGCATCATCCTGCAGTGACACAAACATGATTGGACATCAAATAGCATGAAATAACTCGCGATTGTTTTAGGTGAGAAAAGCTCAAGCAATACCAAACCAGACTAGCTCTGTTTAAGTAAGGGCTTCAGTGTCTTTGATCTGAGGTTGAGCTGAGTGTCTGGAGTGGGAACAGAAGAAGGAACACAGTTATCTTGAAGCTGGCTCTGGTTGCTGGTTGCCCACTCAGCAGATGTGAGCAGTTTAGCTGTCACCATGAATCAAGGGCTTTTTCTCCCAATGTTATAAATAGGGATGGGTAAATATTTTGGATTCATCAGCCTCTAAGTATTCTTCAGATGTTTGGGGTTCAACCAAACAGAATACATCGTGCTGAGTACATTCTCCCTTGATTTTTTAAGGACCGTGTGTGATTTATGGGAAATGGAATCCATATGTTTCTGCTTCATTTACTCTTCAGTCATCAAAAGGTTGTGTTGTAAGAGCTATTTGATGTCCAAGATGCTTTTTGAGTTTGATTTTTTAAAAAATATAAGCCACTTAAAAGTTTTGGTCCCTTTAAAAGACAGAGAATGCGAGAAAGCCACCTAGGAAGGCCTGTTTTGCCAAGATGAAATAAATTTGAAGATCAGGAAGTTCAATTTAAGCTGAAATTATAAATCTATGAATTTCAAATGGGTCTAGAATTTGAGAGAAAACAAAAGCTCCTCTCCAGCCAGTTTCAGAGGTAGCTCTGATGGTTGCAGAAAAGCAGCTGGCAACTTGGCAACCCCACCAGGGAAGAGAGGGCTGTGGTCCCACCATTAGCTCCCCAGCTAACACATATGCCCACTGCTGGAGGAGCTGTCGTTCTTGGGCCTCCAGAGAGCAGTTGCTCCAGTCCAGATAAAGAACTCTTCACCCTATTTTAGCATGGAAATATCTGCTCTCTCGGTGTTTTCCCGGGGTTGTCCTGTCCCAGGCCAGCATTTCCTGTCTGTTCTTCTGCCATCTGGCCCAAACAGCTGGCCACTGGACTGAATATTGTGTGTGCATTTGGGATGTTGTTTATTTGTTGGGCAATTTCTTGAGAAAAATATCTCATTTAGCTCACAATAGTGCTGAGACAGCGTGCAGTTTGTGTAGAGTAGGAAATACGTTAACTAGAGACCCACAAGATAGTAAAAAGCCAAATGTAAAACTAAGCTTTCTTGCCTCCGTCTCAATATTTAGTCACTCATAGCGGCTCTTAAGTCATTTTAGGCATGCTTGCTCATCTATATATGGCATCTTAGGAAAGATTTCAGAAGAAAAGCATACAAATTAGAACTATCTTATATGATAGTATACTTAAGGTATCTTTAAATATCTGGAGAGGATATATCTATTCATCTTTAGAGCATTATAGAGTGTTAGGATGTGGAACTTCATTATCCAGTGGGGTCTTTAGACTGTGTGGTCTGAATTAACATTCCTGTGAATTACCTATATATACCAATTCAATTATCTAGGGGTGAGGGACAGGGTTTTAGAATCTTAGAGGTTAAGGTTTTTTTTTTCCCCCAACTCCTAACTCTAAGGAACATCGAATAAAATATTTCCTAATCTCTTCATCCAGCTATTACTACCGTTAACATTTTGATGTATGTTCTTTGAGTTAAGCACATGCATGTGTACAAAAACACACACATACACAGAGTTTAATAAGATCATACTGTTTATTCTGTTTTGTAGCACCTCTTTTTAGAAATACATTGTGGACTTTTTCCTATGTTAATAAACTATCTTACCTTCATGAGCTTTAATGCTTGCAAAGTATTTTGTTGTAGGATTGTACCATAATTAGCTTAATGTCAGAGTATTTTTAAATACTAAAAAACATAATTATTATGTCTAAAAAACATAATTATTTCAGATACATTTTAAAATGTTGACCTTAGTTTTAAAAATGTTTGCTATATCTTAGGATACACTAGAAAATAAACTAACCATAGCTTCTACATCTTGTATTTCCTTATATTTTAGACCAAAGCATCCACCTTTGAGAGCCGTGGGGACTATCCATCTCCCTCTTTCAGAAGAGACTAAGCTCTCCTACATAGATGGTGCTTTTTAAAGACCCTAGAAAAGATTAATAAGATAGTCAGTACATTTTATTTCTTTTTCTTCCTTAGAAAAAGAGTTGTCTCCACCTCATTCCCACACAAAGAAGAGGCTTATGACTTAAATTCATCTGCCTCTCTTTGATGAATCTGCTGGTAAAGCTCCTGGAGTCAGCTTCAAAGGAAGCTGAGATCTGTACCTATTCTGTCAGTTTCTGAGTTTCTTCACCCCTTGTTTTGGATTTTTCCAATGGGTTACTAGAGAACTCAGTCCTGTCCCTTTTGTTGACAGGTTGCTAGGATACATCCAGGAGACAAAGGCTGGGGTTCCTGTTCCCGGCAGCCTCACATACCATATGAACTCCTGCAAGAGGGCATGTGAATCGTGGAGCTTCCGGCTATTTTGCTCCTGTTTCCACCAGCCCCCTCCCTGAGGGGCTCAACAGGCTCTGATAAAAGCCAAAGTAGGAAGGTAAAGAACAAATGTCACAAGGTGAGGCTCTCAGAAGGTATGCTCTTTCTCTGTTGTCTGACAGCTAATCGATTTCAAATCTTACTTTTCCACTAATAATGGCTGCTTATTTCAAATAATCTTGATCTCTTCTGCTTCCTTCTCACCAGTTTGTAGTAAATATTTCCTTGCTATAGAAAAGGAATTCAAAGAAAAATAGTCTTAAGTTCTTAAATTCAAGTTCCTAAAATCAATGAGTTTGATAAATATGTGCAACCATGTAACCCATCACCTTAATCAAGACATAGGACATTTCCATCACCCAGAAAGTTTATTCACATCTCTTCCAGTCCATCTTCCCTCCATAGGCAACCGCTGCTCTGATTTCTATCACTAGAAAATAATTTGGCTGTTCATGGACTTTATATGAATAGAATCATGCAGTATATATTCTTGTAACTGACTTTTTTGGCTTAGCAGAATGTCTTTGAGATTCTTCCATGTTGCTGTAGTATATTACTAGTTCAATTCTTTTTATAAGTGAGTATTATTGCATTATAGGATTATTCCACATTTGTTTATCTGTTCTCCTATTTACTGGTATTTGGTTTGTTTCCAGTTTGGGTCTCCTACAACTAAAGCTGCTATAAACATTCTTGCATAAAGACATATGTTTTCATTTATCTTGGGTTCAGACCTAGGATTGAAATTGGTGAATGATATGGTAGATGTATGTTTAACTTTATAGTGGGTATGAAATGATATGTCACTGTGGTTATAATTTGCATTTTCCTGATGTCTGATGAAGTCGAGCATTTTTACATGAGCTTGGAGATCTGTATCTCTCTTTTGTTAAGCATCTGTTTGTATTTTTTGCCCATTTTAGATGTTTTTTTTCTTTTTTATATGATCTTTACTGATGTATAATTTACATACAATAAAATGCACCCATTTTAAGTACACAGTTTGATGAGTTTTGACAATTGCATCCATGTAATGACCAATGATATCAATATAAGAACATGTCCATTAACCTTTGTAGTTCATTCTCCACTCACCCATCTACCCACCAAGCCAATCACTGATCTACTTTCTATCACCTACAGATTAGCTTTGCCTGTTCTAGAGTTTCATATATAGAATAATTCAGTATATACTCTTTTGTATCTGATTTCTCTTATTCAGTATAATATTTTTGAGAGGGATCCTTGTCATTGTGTGTATCAGTAGTGTGTTCATTTTTATTATGGAATAATATTCTATTGTATGAATATGCCATAATTTGTTTATTCATTTACTGTTGATATATATTGTCAGTTTCCAGTTTTTCACTATTAAGAGTAAAAGCTGCTATAAACATTTGTATACGCCTTTTTGTGGACATATATTTTCACTTCTCGTGGGTAATTACTTAGGGATAGAATGCCCATGTCATCAGGTAGGTGTACGTTTAACTTTGTGAGAAACTGTCAAACAGTTCTCCAGAATGGTTGTAATATTTCCCACTCCCACCAGGTATTTATGGGAGTTCTGGTTTTTCCACATCCTCACTAACACTTGGTATTAGCAATATTTTTAATTTTAGCCATTCTAGTGTGTGTATAGTGGTATCTCTGTGGTTTTAATTGGCATTTTGCTAATGACTAACAACTAATAATATTGAATTTTATTTCATGAGCTTATTGACTATACACTTTTTGTTGTGAATAGTCTATTCAAAGCTTTGCTCATTTTTAAAAATTGAGTTGCTTAATATGACTTAATATATATATTTATATATAATATAAATCTTTTTCAAATATATGTCTTGCAAATTTTTTTTCAATCTAGGGCTTGGCTTTTAATTTTCTTAATGGTGTTTTTTAAAGAGCCATAGTTTTGAATTTATATGAAAGAAATTTTTTAATTCTTTTTCTTTTAAGTTCAGTGCTTTTTGTGTTTTGTCTAAGAGATCTTTGCAAATATTGAGGTCATAAAGATATTTTAAGTTTTCTTCTAGAAGCTCTATAGTTTTTATATTTATATATTTTCGTATAGGTTTTATATTTAGTTGTATGATCTACCTTGAATTAATTTTTGTGTGTGGTTAAAGTGGAGAGTGGGTACTAATTTTTCCCCTACATGTATCCAATTGTTCTACCATCATTTGTTTCAAAGATTTTCCTCTCTCCATTGAATTGTCTTGGCATCTTTGTCAAAAATGAATTGACCACCTATGTGAATCAACCATATATTTCTGGACTCTATTCTGTTGCATGAATCTATTTATCTTTATTTGTTGGCATCATTAGTTTTTAATAAGCCAGCTCATCTTGACTTGTAAATAGTGAAGCAAGTATTAAAAACAAATATACAAGCTGAGTCCTTTCACGTTTGGTTGCCAGTGGAACCATGCACAAGAGTCTGCATCAGGTTGGGCATTCTTTCTTGCATGCTGTCCAAATTTTTCCCTAGGCAGTAATCTCATTTTAAGTGATTCTATAATAAGCAAAAGCCAAATATATGCAGTTATAAATATTCAAGAATGATAATCCCAGTAAAAGAGATGTATTTTTCAAATCCATTTATACAGAATGTGCTTGAACTTAATTTTTATTCTTTCATTCAATAATTTATCAAATACTTACTGTATTCCAGACACTGTGCTAAATAAGAAAAGAGGGAAGGAGAAAATTTCTTGGTTCATTTCCTGCAAGGAAATTATTTGTAATCTCTACTCTATTGCCTACTTAACAATGTATTTTTCACAATTACAGAGAAAAAAAATCTATACTTGGTAGAATAAGCATCAGATTAAATGTCTTCATGCATTCCTACAAATTGACAGAAAATTATCAACACTCAAATGTTTACTAAGGAAAAACGTTTCCTCAGGCTTTCCAAGTTCGCTATCACTCTCATAAAATATCTCATAAAATATCCGTTTCTTTTGAGCCTGAGAATGTAAACTATCATTTCTGTCGGTTGCATCTTCCAGCTTATTTTAGAATTTGAATCTTGTATATTATTTCCAAGAGAAATTTGTTTGAAAACTGGATCTTAATATGGTTGTTTCCTCTCTGTGTCTATATAATTTCAATATTATAAGCAATACTATTTTAAATAATTTTCCCAAATTCTGTGGTGACTGAAACATTTTCAAGAATATATGTAATTCTAAAAATAAATTATAAATGGTAAAGAATGTGAACAATTCCAGAACACCCTTCCTGAGGGAGCTGTGTTGATTCCTGTGGAGTCTTAAAAACAGAAATATTTTCAAAATATCACAGCATACAAGTATGGCAATAGGCATGCACCATATTGGGGGCAGCAGGGAGGGAGAATGTAAAGGAGGCAAGTTGTTAATAGGTTCAAAGTGATGATAAGCTGCAAATAGAATGTCCAGGGTGCGATGCAGGTGAGTATTTTTTTGAGAGAAGACTCTAAGAGGAGCCTGATGGAGTTCTATGTGAGCAAAACTTGGTAGACTTCTGGTTGCATTGAGTGCTATTTTGGATGCTTTACTGTTAAAATAAAATGGAGTCTCATTGGTATGCTCTACTTCAGAGGTTGTGAAACTTTTCCTACAAATGCCCAACTAGTAAATAATTTAGGCCTTGTAGGCCATATGTTCTGCAGTTATAGGGCAAAACCTGTCCAAGACAAATACATCAATGAATAAGCACGACTCTGTTCCAATAAAACCTTATTTACAAAAACATGTGGCTGGCTGGTCAGATTTGACCAGTGAGCCATAGTTTGTTGACCCTCATTGTAATCCTTGCGGAATTCTAATGAAATATCTTCCAAAATCGTACTTCGACATTTTAAGGCCTGTGGCCTCGAAACTGTTCTTCCTCTGGGTGCCCGGTACTTTGGGGCTTTCTTCAGAAGAGATATGACTTCCAAGGAGAATTGAACTTTGAAAGTCATCTGCAGTCAGGATGCATGTGGTCAAGAAATACAATACATGAAAAAGGCCAGCTCAGGAAAGCCAAACTCGTGGATTCTCCTTCAGGTTTCTACCTAGTCATACACACCAGTACATGTGTCTAGCTAGTCATACAGCCACCTCTGGGGTGCTGTCTAGCTCCATTCTCAGGGGATGCTCCATGGCATTGATGCTGGTTGCTCATTACTCAATAAACAAGCTTTACCAGGAGGTACAGGGCTTGGTCCAGTAGATAGTCATTGGCTGGATTCTCACTTCTCTTGGATTCAGTAGAGTTACACTTCTAAAGCTAGAATACTAATTCCTTCAGTTAGTATTGTGAGGAGGATTGAAAAAGGGTTAAATGCTTAGGTATCCCTGAGACTTGAGAAAATACCACAACACTGGCTGTTAACCCTTCCTTTCCAAAAGTCCTTTTACATTTTTGTTCTTATATTTAAATAATGAGCTTGATTTCTAGTTAAAAATTTAATATAAAATCAAGTTAATCTCATTCAGCTCATTCAACATTCAATATATTTTGTTAGCAACTATGATGTGCCTGGTATTGGGCAAGGTGCTGGGGATATAATCATGTAGAGAGAAAACAAGTCCCTAATGTCTTGGAGTTTACATCCAAGTGAAGGAAACAAATACTATACATGTAAACAAACAAGACAAAAACATATTCAACAAGTGCTGGGAAGAAAATTAAGAGCGATGTCATTAACTGTGAGGTGGTGGTGGCAGTGGTACATGTGTGCGTGTGTGTGTACATGCATGTGTGCATGTGTGCATGTGTTCACATGTGTCTCTGTGTGTAGGCATGTGTCTGCATGCACATGTGTGTCAGTGTGTGCATAAGTTTGAAAGAGAGAGAGAAATTACTTGAGAAAGAATAGTCAAGAAAGGTCTCTTTGAGTTGATGATATTTAAATAGATACCTGAAGGACAAAATGAGAAAGCTATGCAAAGAACTGGGGGAAGATCCTAGGCTAGTTGCAAGAGCATGTGCAAAGCCACTTTCCAGTCCCTCCCCTAACCTACACCAGAGTGAAAATGATTTTAGCTTGTTTAGGGAACTAAAAGGTGAACATAGATGAAGCACAGTGCAGACAGGGTAGAGTAAAGGAGAACCAAGGCAGAGACTTAAGGAGGCACCAGGTTACAGAGGGCCCTCATGGTCAAGAGTTTGGATTTTATTTTGAGAGCAGTGGGACAACCGTGGAAAGTTTAGTCCAGGGAGATTTAGGATCTGTTTTGTAAGGAAGGAGTTGAATATGACTGCTCTGAAAAAGAAGGTTTAGAGGGGGCAAGAGTGGGAGTGGTTATTCACCCACTATGACTGAAACAGCGTAAGGATGGCAAGGCATGTCCATTCACCTGCCTGGCAGTCAATTTAGGAGGGCAGGCAAAACATCCAAAGGAACAACTGGCCACATCAACAATAGATGTAGAAATGTTTCTACGTAAATTAACAAAACATTCTAAGTGGTTATCCAATATCAAAGGGGTAGAAAGGAGTGGAAGAGTATGGAAGAAGAATTGCATTAAGATGCAAAAAGCAGAAAGAGCAGGAGATGAGAAAGCAAGCAGAAGGAGAGTTTAAGAAGACAACTAGAGTAGGATAAGAAGTTTACTTTTCTGCCAAATCATTAATAGGCAATCATACAGAGAATGAAAAGATTCTCTTGCTCTCTTCCCCTCAACCCTACATCTCCCATGCAAGCCCACAACAAGATCAAGAACCTAGTTGGAGAGAAGGAAAACATCTTCATGGTGATCTCAGCCTGGCCTCACCACCAATGTGACTCCTCCCAAGTCAAAAGTCATGGTCAAAAGTTATTGTAGTAAAATTCCTGTGAAATGAAGAAAGAACAAAATTAGGAGTAGTGAAGATTGGAGATAGAAGAAATAAGCAATTGGAGAAAGACTCAGAATTCAATTTTCAGCCAACAATTGTCCTTATTAGTACCATCTGACCTGGTTACACTCCAGCATAGAATTTCCAAATAAGTATTAGATGGACAGGATCCTGGAACGGATTCATTGCTAAATGAAGATTGTGACAATGATTATCAATACATCTCTTGACCTAGAAGGAATAGACAGAGGAATGTGTAGAAGTGTGTGTGTGTGTATTTGTTCTTGTGTGTGAGCAATTGGACACAGAGTGCTCAGTGAAGTGAAAATAAATATAACTAATAAAATTCCAACCTCTTTCTAAGCAGTATATATATTCATTGAAAGGATGGAAATATATATATTTAATTTTTGCAAAACTATTTACATTATGGTTCATTTTAAAATCAGAAATCTGTAATAAGAAATTAGTATTTACATTATTTTTGAATCAGTTCCTGGCATTTCCTCTCAAAAATACCAAGTGATTGTGCAACATTAAAATAAGACAAATCTTGGATTGCTTTATCAAATAAGTTCCAAGTGAACCATCTTATATATGAAACACATGACATTTCAATCAACAAAAATTAAAACCACATTTTCCTCTTCAGTTAGCCTATTTCCTGTGTTAAATACCATGTCAAGTGGAGTTTAATTGCTTTAGCTATTGGGGTATTTATGGGTGGGAAGAAGTTTCCAAATAAAGTTTTCAACAGAGACTCCTAGGAGAAGCTTATTTATAAGTAGCATAGGAATACTGTGCTAGCTAAAGTGACTGAAATATACACTATCCATTGCTTGCCTAAATAGAGCCGGTTCTGTTGTGATTCACCAACAATTTAATAACCTTTAATGTAACTGAATCTATTTCAATGTTACTTTTGTAACTGTAATTTTTTAACTAACCAAAAAAGATCAAGATTTGTAGCCTAAAATTGTATCATTCTTCAGTGTGATATTTACAGGACAGATCCTAAATTTACATGTTTTCAAATATTGATTCCATAATGTCTTGTGATAGTTCAGCCTATTCTACGTACTTTTTGCACATAATCTTGGTATTATAAGATCTTGGCATTTGAAAAATTAGAAAACTAGTAACACAAGGGTATGAACAAATAAATGAAAACCAGCTTACAACACTTAAACAGAAGTTTAAGAAGACAATTGGGAGGAAAGAACAGCGAACAAAAAAAACATACAGCCCTGAGAAATTGCCAAAGCTCACTGAAAGCAAATAGGGACTTGACTAAGTACGTCTTGTTGCACTTTCCCACCCTGGGCTCCAGGGTGACAAAATAGTTCTCAAGCTAGAAAAGAAGGAAAAATCTTTTTAGGCAGCTTAGGAGCCACGTGACAAATTTTCCTTGTTTGTCTTTTAGTGGAGTAGCCTTTGTAGATGGGACTTCTGGGCCTGCAAGAACAGGAAAGGTAGAGGAAGAGAATGAAAGGAAGAGGATGCTCCTGATGCTTATTGTTGGTGTCCCATGGACCTAGGCTGATGGAATTCTCTGAAAATTTCACCTGGGAGCTGGGCTAACCACAAACTGTTACAGAAAACCAAGACAGGAAAAGAGCTCTACTAGACCCTAGGATTGGTCCGTCTGTTCCCTATGAAGACAGTAAAATGACATAATTTAAATAATGCCATAGTAGTAGTACAGTAATTGCATCTATGAGGGAAAGGCCAAGACCATCATTGAAGCATTGGTATTGTTGATCTGACTACCTCTGGACTTCTTACTTTGGTAAAGAAATATGCTTCTACTTCTGTAAGCGGTGGGAGTAGGGTTTTCTTTATTTGTAGTGACACACCATCCTAACAGATACATAATTGAGGTAAACATATTGTAATAATTAGCCTGTTAACTCATGGGTGTAAGAGTTGGGTTATTTGGAAATATGTCTAATGAGTAATGTGGTGGTAGTGATGGGAACTCAAAAATTGTCACAAAATATCTGTCCTGGGCTCCAGTGCCAGAGGCAGCATTCCAGGCAGAGTGAATTATTAAATAAATTAGTTCTAGGCAGGCCTTCTTACCAGACTCAAGTATCCTCAGACAGTGGGGCATTTATTGTAAGGGTATATGTGCATAAAAACACAGGGGAATCTAACAACTGAGCCTCAGGAAGCATAAAGACTACCTGCTCCAGGGAGATTCCCAGCCAAGTAGTTGAGGAGACTTTGTTTTCTGGTCTAGACACCAAAAAAATTAATGGGTAATTTTTCATAAAAGTTTCAGAATTCTAGAGGAAAGTCAAAGGAGCTTCTCAACCACATTCTTTTTATTTCTGCTGAGTAGAGTATTAATAATCAGGTATTATCCCCATTGGCTTTTCAGCCCTACGCTCACCAGGTCTCTTTCTGGAATGTTTCAAAAGTCTGAGCAGAACTAGAGACCCCCACCCACCCATCCTGCTTCCCTTTTCAGGAGAAGTGGAGAAAGAGGCCTGTCAGCAGTCAAGCTCTGTGAACCCAACCTGGTCACTGCTTTTCCACCTGTGAGGTCACCTGCTTCCTCTTCTATACCTGACATAATTGACAGTGATAACATCCAAATATAATTTCTCATTTCCTATTTGGGACATTGTGACAAAGTCTTCTTCTATTCTCTCTCTTTTTTTTTTCTTTTTTTGTGAGGAAGATCAGCCCTGAGCTAACATCCGTGCTAATCCTCCTCTTTTTGCTGAGGAAGACCGGCTCTGAGCTAACATCTATTGCCAATCCTCCTCCTTTTTTTCCCCCAAAGCCCCAGTAGATAGTTGTATGTCATAGTTGCATATCCTTCTAGTTGCTGTATGTGGGACGCAGTCTCAGCATGGCCGGAGAAGCGGCACGTCAGTGTGCGCCCGGGACTGAACCGGGGCCGCCAGTAGCGGAGCGCGCGCACTTAACCTCTAAGCCACGGGCCGGCCCTCTTCTATTCTCGAATAGGAATATCACAACATTCCAGGAGCACAGATGTTCTCTAGACACAGAGTAAGATATAAAGACTAAAGAACATCACATCTGTACCCAAGCTGCAGTGGCAGCCCCTCATGGACTTTCACCTGAGCATCCCAGCATTAGCCTGCTCCTACGCTCTACCCTATTTCACTACAGTCACTCCCTCTCCCTCTATTCTATCTTCTTCATGTGCATAATTTATTTGCCATGATATTTCATGCTTCATGTTCCACTTCATAACTCTTTCTCAGTGTCCTCTCTGCTTTCGCAACAATTACTATTATCCTTCTCAAGAGAGGAATGCGATTGGGCTAGTTCATCTTTTCATGTCAGGCCATGTCAGAGACTACTGGTGAGCCTTTTGTCCAGTGCCCAGCTTCATTCCAATCAGCTCAGATTGGGGATGGGGAGTTGAGTTATGTATTTCATACTGATTAGATTTGATAATTTTAGAAAATGTACTCATATTTCTCGTAACTTTTCAGTATTTCTTTCTCTTTCAGGACTGCAGCTTGGAATGTCTTTTAATAAAATGTGATTTGAGTTAGCTAAAGAATGAAAACTTTGGAATTCCTCAGAATATTTTGGCAAAAGGAAGAATAATTTTAAAAATCTCTAGTTAATCTCCTAATTATATTTTTCAGCCTGCTGGATTGTTTATAAAAATATGGAGATGACAGATATTAAAATCATGTAATAACAATTGTGATATCATATTTACCACCTACTATACATTGTGCTAGGCATTTTATCTTATTTTTAATCCTCACAATAACCCTGCATGGTAAGCATTATCATCCCACTAAACATGAAAGGAAACTGAGGCACAGGGAAGTTACGTATCCCAAGATTCCACAATGAAAAGGCATTTTTGAGCTAGTGTCTGAACTAGGACTGAGTTTACAGGAGAGGTATGCAAAATGTACTTTGAAGTGGAGACTGACTATTACTTGATTCTTTGCTATAAGCTGCTCTTTCTGCTTTTACTTAGCAAACTAGACCTTACCAGTGTATTTCACAGTTTGCTTGAACTTGGACTTTTTTCCCAGACATGATAGTACCAAAATTAAGATCTGAATGACCTGATCCCATGCCACACAGAAAAGGGAATGGGAATTGGTTTAGCATCCAAAGGGAAGTTGCTGTTGGAAATAAATTCTTTCATTCTTTAAGCTCTGTCTAAATGCAGCAAAATTCTAGACCAGAAGTTTGCTTTCCGGTCCAGAAGTATTTGTCAAGATTTTTAACAAAAATATTTAGACATATGTCAGCTATTAGTAACATAAGATGGGACATGGAGGCAACTGTTTGAACCAATATTAAACAGAATTTCAGAACTGGAAGGAAGAAATAGAAGTCTGGCTTTCTGTAGTACACATAGTCTCAAGAAGCTAGGTGATCTATTTTCCTAGTAAATTTGCTTTTAGAGGAAAATGCAATGGGTCCTTTTAGGAAACTAAAGAACTTCTTTTGTGCAGTCCTTAAGTGTTAAATGTTGATGTTCTCCAGATTTCATTACTCAAGATATTTTCTCAACTGTATGTTATTGGTGTTATAAGAAAATCTATACAGGTTCTTCATTTTCTATAGGGCAATCAAAATTCCTGAGATTAGCTATAGTACTTTTTATAATTTGTTTCCAATTTACCTTCCCAGTTACTTATATCAATTATTCACCATTCTTTTCCCTCTCTCATTTCACCCACATCTTACTACCCATCTACACACACACTGACACACACCACTTACACCCATCTACAAACTCATACATACACATCCATTTACACACTCCACACCCAAACACTCACATTGCTAAAAACACTCACCCGCATCCACTCACACGTGTCTACACACACCTCGATCATTCACACTCATCTGTACACAAACATCCACTCACATCCATACACACGCCACATTTAATAATTCACACCCATCCACACATTCACATCCATCTATACACTCACGTTATACCCATCCACTCACGTTTATCCATACACATACATCTATCCACTCATACTTATGTACACGCCCACACCCATCCACTCATATCCATCTACACACTGACATACGCATACACTCACTCTCAACTACACACACATACACATACCCATAATCCCATCCATCTACTCACACCCATTCTCACACACCGACCAACTAACATCCATCTATACACTTGTACTCACGCACACTCATCCACTCGCATCCATCTGCTCATACTTAACTACATACTCACACTCATCCCCTCACATACATAGCCATCTGCTCATAATCATACACACACTCAAACCCCTCCCCAAATCACACACACTCACCATACATACACATATCGTCCCTGACAAAAACAGTCTCACGATTTTTCAAGCATATCATGCTCTTTTAGGTTCCCATATCTTTGTATATGCTGCTCTATCAGTTGGAAATGTCTTTCCCTCTTCTCTGCCTATCTAACTGCTATTCATCTTTCAAGAACCAGTTCAAATGACGTTGTTACTTGGCACACAAATGTTCATAGTAACTTTATTTGTAATAGCCAAACTATAATCAGCCCAAATGTCCTTGAACAGGTAAAACAAATTACAGTACATACTTACCATAGAATGCTACTCAGCAATTAAAAGCAGCTAATTATCGATACATGAAACAACTTGGATGAATCTCCAGGGAATTCTGCTGAGAGAAAAAAGCCAATCCCAAAAGGTTACATAAAGTATAATTCCATTTATATAACATTTTGAAATAAAAAACTTTAGAAATGGAGAACAGATCAGTGATTTCTAGCAGTAAGAGATGGGGACTTGGAGAGGGTGGCAGGAGGGAGGGAGGGGGTTATAAAATGGCACAAGCTGGATCCTTGTGGTGTTGGATCTGTTCAGTATCTAGACTGTAGTAGTGGATATGGACACAGGTGGGAAAATTGTATAGAGCTTAATATATATACACACACATGAGTAGAGGTAAAGGTGGACTGTATCAATTTCAGTATTCTGGTTGAGATATTATACTAGAGTTTTGCAAAACGTTACCACTGGGAGAAACTAGGCAAGAGTACAAGGGATCTCTGTATTATTTCTTTGAACTGCATATGAATCTACAATTATCTCAATAAAAACTGTAATTAAAAATACAATCATAATGTCATCATCAGACCTAAAATATTAACATTAGTTCTTAATATCTGGGCAGCAAGATACATTTTATGGGATCATGATATGATGAAACCAAACAAGATGAAATGCACCTAGGAAAATGTAAACTTCTACAATTAGATCCAAACAGCCAATTGCATCAGTGCAGACTGAGGGAGACCTGGCTCAGCAGCAGATCACATGAGCACATCTGAGGTCTGGGGACAGGATGTTAAGGCATTATGCCACCCACTCACCAAGGCTTTAAGCAACACACACTGAGGCTGAATTGCTGAGTACGTCTTTCTTTGTGAAGGAGCACACAGGCAGGAAACAGCAAGGGATGTCCCATATCTGGGGTGACTACCTCACACTAATGCAATAATTTTCCCTGTGTGACCCTCTTCTACCTATACAGAAGTTCCAAATATGACTCAATTGTGGACCAAATACTCAGTCTCACCTCTGCATTAAAATGAAATCTACTTCTCCTTTCTGAGCACTATAGGCAGCATCTCTAATGTTCTCATGCTATTTGTACAGAACATTCGAAATTTCATTTTGGCTTTGCTCATGTGTGTGTAGTACATACACTTTGGGTATGAGATGGCTAAACAGTAATGACCAGGAACTATTGATGCCATTTAATGAGGTTACACAAAGTGTCATGGCACAACATGCCAGGGGATCCATTTTATACTAGGACTCTGTAGAGGAGGAAAAAATTTCTTTATCCTCTTTGGTTCCGTGGGAGGGCCTGTGAAATAAACTGGCAAAAGACAGATTAACAAGAGAAAAACAGAGTTTATTAACACGTGCCTTGTGCATACACATGAGAGGACTCAGTGATAAGTAACTCAGAGGGTAGTCAGAATTTGAGGTTTATATAGCATCTTCACAAAGAACCATAAATGTGTGGAGAAGTGACAAGACAAAGGAAAAGGGAATTAGTTTTTGAGGAGCAACAAACTGTCCAAGTAAGTATATGGGGGAAGGTAATAGAAGATAAAGGCTGTTTAGCAATGTTGTTATATAGCTTCTTCTTGGTGCTTGTCTCCGGGCTGATAAGTGTCTACAGGTGAGTTGAGAACTCCAGGTGAGTTCTGCCCTTCCTGGGATGGAAAAGGGAGACAGCTTTACAGATTTATGTCCTGCTCTCAGGCAAATAGAGGGAGGGCAGAGAGCTTCTCCTATATCTGCTTTTTCTCAATTGCCTTCAGTTCAAAATAATCCTTATGCCAAAGTGGTATACTCTGATACCCTACAATTCCAAATAGGAAATGACTCTACAAAATGGAAATGTGTTTTCAATTCAGAATCCCAACTGGAAGTGACCCTTTCCATCTAGGAAGGGTTTAAACATCCACCTCCAATTGTTAGAGAAGACTGATCCGCGGTCCTGAGAACACAGCTGAAAGGAGGGAAGGAAAACATTGTTATGCACACGACACTCTCATTGAAAGAAATGTAGTCAGTTAGCCAGGAGCAGTGTGTATTTAAGTCAAGTTTCTGAAGAAAACAGTCAATAAAGACTCTACCTGATTTAAAGATGCAGATGCCAGGACAGAAAATACAGTCAAAGAGGAAAGGTGAGAAGTGTGGGCAGGAAAGCTGTGTAGACCACACTGGGGAGCATGCAAAATCTGAAAGGATTATTTCCTCAGTCACTGGTTGAGAGTTCTTACCAGAGCCAGAGGGAAATACTGGACCCCACTGAATAATGTTATGTGAATATTTATGCTTTGTTACTACGGAGTGAATTGTATTATAATTCTCATTCTAGAGGGCTGACTAGGGTATCTCAGCAAGAATCCTGGGATGCAGTTCCCCCTGGTGGTGTTTCCAATGGAGAATAGAGCTGGTTGACGGTGAGCTGACTATTAAGATTCTGGGGCACAGTGTGGGCAAAACTAGCTGAGCACTATTTTTCCAGAAAGCTGCATTCACAATGCTGATCTCTTTCTGTTGTATTTAGTTTTCTATTATTGCTGCAGCAAAATACCATAAAGTTAGCAGGTTAAAACAACCAAATTCATTATCTTATAGTTCTATAAGTCAGAAGTCCAACATGGATCTCCTGAGGCTAAAATCAAGGTGTCAGCAGGACTGTGCCCCTTTTTGGAGGCCTATTTTGGAGGCTTTGTGTTTCCTTGTTCTTTCAGCTTCTAGAGGCCACTCACATTCCTTGGCACATAGCCCCCTTCCTCCTTCTTTGAAGTCAGGAATGGTTCGTTGGGTCCCTTTCTTCCTCAGTTGTCCCATCTTTCACCAAATCAGGGAAAAGCTCTCCATTTTTGAGGACTTGTGTGATTAAGTTGGGCCCATCACTTCTAATCCTGCTTTCTCTAGAATATAATGGAGTTAAAATATAAGCCACACTTTTCTAGTGGTGAGCTAGTTAGCGTTGCCTTAGAGCAAATTAGCAGTGGAGTCAACCACGGGATGCTACGTTCTCCACTCCCTTCCTAATGGCACCTTGTCCTTATTGTGTTGGGCTGTCCTTTTAGACTTCAAGTAGAGATAGACAGACAATAGGAACAAGGAAACAAAGTGAAAGAGCACAGAAGTTGGGAAAAGTGCCTATTGAAAACACAAGAAAGAGGAAAAATCAGCATCCACAGAGTTGATTTTAAATTGAGTTCTAATCAAATATCCCAATCTTTCCAAACCTAAGTATGACTTAAAACACATATGGATCTTCTTTTTGTTTACTAAAAAAAAAAAAACAGAACACAGCAGTTGATACTCTCACTGACTTTCTGGCTATTTGATAGTTATTGGGCATTGAGTGGAAGGAGGCGTTCAGTAAATTTTAAACCACAAATAAATTAAAGTAAAAGCTAAAGACATTTGCAAATAAAGAGCTGTCACCACATTTCATATTTGCTTCAGCTCTGGGGACATAGAGAATGAACAAGTTCCTCCTAAACACCGGGAGACTCCGTTTAGTGGTTTTCTCCAGAAAGGGATAGCCCACGTAAGATTCCTGAGCAATGAAAGCGTGTAGTTTGGAGGATTTCGAACCATCAATGAGCCCAAATCATCTGGCCTGTGAAAGGGTGCATTGTTCACGAGACATAGAGATGTCATATGGAGTGACAATAGCTTTTTGATGACTTATTTACACAGGACGGTTAGAGATGTGGGAAAACAGCAACAAAAAGCCCACGTTCAAAAACAGCCTTCAGCTTGTGGTCACACATAAACTCCCAAGTCTCCGGGGTCACCACCAGGCAAGTCACACTAAGCATATCAGAAAATAGAGGCGCATTCATTACACACACAGCAGAAACCAAGCCTGCCTCATGGGCTCAGCACTGTTTTTGACTTTCTTCCCAGGAACTTGACTCAGAAACAGCTTTGGATGGGGAGAGCATTTTTAACAAAGGGTGTTGATGTCTGTAATGAATGGTAATGACGATCAATTTAAGTGTTAGCCAGGTTCTGGGAGGCACCGACCTCCTGGAGATGGATGGCATGCTAAGGCACAATTTTGAGGGTGTTGTAGGATAAATGGATGATGTGGTTAAAAAAAGGTTCCTCCGGGATACAGTGAGGCCCATCTCTTGCATGCCAATCTATCCTGGCCAAGAAGCTCCCTTCAGGGCGGCTGTATTCTTCACTGTGTTTGTTTCCCCCTGGATGCACTACCCCAGTGACTACACTTCTGATACTGCCACTCTGTGGCTTGGAAGTCTGTACCAGAGATATTGCAGTGAGTTAGAACTCTGAAACAATAAATCATGAGTGTGAAGACAGTGGGAACTCTGTGCAAGCATATCACATGATGGGAGCTAGTAAACACACGCATCTATTTGCAGTTTTATTACATTTAATACTAAAGGGTGTCTGTAGTTTTCCCCCACTATTTTTTATCATAATACATCAATTTTAGACACTTGATGGATATTTGATATCCCATTCTAAGTTGAGAAGGAATTATTGTGCTATTCTTATACATTTTCAGTTCAAACTTATTTATAGGTGTTATTTGAAAAAATAGTCAGCTTGGCAGAAAGAAAAAGTGCAACAAATTCTGTAATTCCTACAAGGAAGCATAATTCTCTTATGAAGCATTTCCAGCCCAAATCTTGGAAATCCAACAGCATTTTGCTAATAGCTTGTTTATGGTTCTTTTTATTGACTGATTCTTTCTTTAGACTAATAACTTAAGATATCCAACATTCTTCATCTGGGGAATCATTTGATGGTAAATCAAGGACTGCTGGCTTAAGCAGAAGAGTAGCTCTTATTATATCAATGGATAACTACATAATTATGGGAATGCCTCCAAAAAGTTCAGATTGTCTCCAAAACACATTTTTTGCCTGCTTGTGTTTTTCTTTTTTTTTTTTGTTTCCTTCTATCATCTCTCCTGTGGCTGATCTAAACGCTGGATGCTTGATTTTTTTTCTCTCTGAAATTGGGTGCATCATTTCTTATGACCTTCCAATAACATATGAAAATTCCTTCTCAGGTCACTGGTTCTTTCTTTTCCCCTTGGATATTTCCCTCCCTCCTAGAACCAAGTATTTCAACCTCACTCCACTTTCATTAGGAAGTTTGCAGTCTGAGTTTTTACCCACAAATATATCATGCTTTTAGTAATTATCTCCTATAGAAAAGACACCTACTAGACTCCCCGTTTCCTGAGGACGAGTGCTCCTTGAAGTGATTTTCAAATATTTAATTGAGGAGAAAAGTAGGGGGAAAGGGACATTTTAAAGTAAGGATCACAAATGATTGCAAATTCAAATACCTTTGAGAATCAAGCATGAGCTACAAATTAATGAAGCAAAGGGCTGACGAGAAGCTTTGGAAGAGTGAAGACTGGATATCTGACCTACCTGCACGGCCCTTACTCAGTATCAGCTTATGTTGGATGTGGCCACATTGGAGTGTGGGCTTTATGGCCAGATCTTTCACTTTTTCAAAAGAAACCCCAAATCCTGATTTTGTGTGATGTCTCCCAATTTTAAAATAATGGCAGCTGATTCAAACATTTTTAACTCTATGCTGGCCAGAAAGAACATATCTATGGGCCAGATTTGGCATAGAAACCACTGCTTAAAATTCTTGAGAAAGAGCTATTTGCAAGAGAGCTATTTTATTGGAATAGAACTATCCCAAATGTCAGAAACTATAGTATGTAGACTTGTTTTTTATTCAATGGCCTGACTCTTTCACTTTTTTTTTTTTGTCTGTCCTTTGAATTTCTATACATTATAGGCCTCTAATGTGATTGTACTGATGGTTTCCATAACCAGTTCTCCACCACTCCAAATACCAATATTATAATTACGTGGTCATACCTGTGTGGCATTCGTGACTCTTGAGTACTCTGTGATTTGGATACTCAATATAGAGTGAAAATTACAGGCTCAATCTAACAACAGCTTTCATGGGGTGATATTATAAGACTTAACAACATAAAATGTCTTTGCAGAAGGCTCTACTTAGAAGCATAAAGAGTGCATTTCTCCCATTTTCTGTTTTCATCACTTTCCTAACACCATAGACTATTATGTCTACACCTGACAATTAGATTGAACGAAAGTGAAGAAACTTATTTCTTGGTTTAAAACTCTTCATGGTGAAGGAGAGACAAGGAAGGGGAAATTTTTCGTTAGCGGTTCAAAATCACCCTGGAAATGCCAAAATGGACAGTCATATTCCCTTGAAGCCATATGTCTCAGGCTAAATGGCTTTTCTGAAAGTGTTTCCATTTTTTAACTTTCAGATACTGCTCTTGTCTTTCACAAACCATACCACCATTAGTCCCTGGTTGTTCTCACTGGCCTGTCTACCATTCATCAATTACTGAGGACTGCAAATGCCACTGGTCCAGGTGCTACTCAGAAGGGGTGCGGAGAACCACCCAGAGTGAGCTGGGCCAGCTCGCCTCAACTCTTCTTGGTCATCCTTGATCTATGAATGGGAGCACTTTTCTTTGACTCCCTCTCTGGCAGTGGTGGCCTGATGGCTGGGCAGTCAGCAGCAGAAGAGTGTCATATAAAATTAAGGGAAATATGAATATGCCTAAAATGGCAGGTTTCCCTTATGATTTAACTGTAAGTCACAAATGGAAGACCAACGTTTTCTAGCTCTTGAAGCATGGTAATGGTGTAAAAATTATAAAAGTGTGTGTTCAGTGGTCTGAACTAGTTGAGGGTTGAATGTTAAGATAAGCAGCATATTATTTTCTAAGACGCTATGAAAGAATTCACTTGAGTTTATATTTATTGCAATGGTAAGGTAACACGCAGATTTGAATCTTAAATATTACAGATTTTTATTACTTATATTCTGATGGTGGTTATATCAGTCAGACAGAAACCATACCAGTCATACTTAAATGGAGAGAATTTAATATAAAGAGATGTTAACCAGGAATGAAGTTGTTACCTAGGTAACTAGCAGGGTAAAAAGAGAACACTACTATACAGAGGAGGTGGCAGCTGCCATTCCTAGGGCTGAAGGATCAAAGGGAAGAGGTTTGAATTGTTAAAACTTAGAAACTTAGAAGAAGCGCCCTATGGAGCTGAAAATCAGATCTCCAGAGGAGGCACAGACTGGCCGGTGATGTCGTCTGGTGGGGCAGGGGACGTGACTCTGGTTTGCAAGTGTTAGAAAAACCGTACACTGGTTTCAGCAGCTGCTGCAGGAAAGAACTGCTTCTGCCGGGCTGAAGAAATGCTGCTGGGGTGATGCTCACAGGAGCCACAAGCAGACAGGAAGCCTTTAAACAGGAGAAAGCCCTCTCTTCCTCCTCCAACTTTGCATTCTCCTTCCAGTACCGCTATTGGCAGAGCGTTAACGCAGAGCCAGCTGGCAAAGCAGAAATGGGGTGGGCAGAGTCCCAGTGCCAGCGTCGCAAAGCTGAATATAGAAAAAAGCATTTGGAATATAGAGACAAAAAGTTAATAAATGGCATAACAAGGATGCCTCCTAGCTCTTTCAAAAGCTTATGGGAAAAATAGATTTTTATTTTCCTGAAGCAAAATATGTCATTCAAATTTGTTCAAAAAGATAATTCTAGGGAAGGAAGGATTGGTAATCAATTTCTTAAGAAGCACTGGTTCAATATTTACAGTTTCAAGTTTTTTATTTCTGATTTTCAGGAAAATAAGTTTACTTAACAAGCCAATTTTGCCCCCAAACATAAACTCTCTCAAAAAAAAAATTCTTTCACCAATAAAAAAGATCCTGAAATTTGAAATAGCATCATTAGAATTCAATGACAACTATGTCAATGACAACTATTAAAATAGAACTGTATCTCAATTAGTATTAAGTTTTCATGTGAGTAAAGGACTCTTAAAAAGTGGCTAAAGTATGAATAGATATTTATTTCTCTTATGTAAATAAAGCCCAAGAGAGGCACTCCAGAGCTTATATGGTGGCTTCAACATTATCAGGGACTCAAGTCCATCCAGGTCTCTCCTCTGCCACATCAAGGGTTACATGAATGTAATCTGGTCCACGATGGCTGCTAGAGCTCCATTCATCGCATCCATGTGCTAAGCATCAGTATGAAGGAAGAGAAGAGGAGCAGATTGTGCCTCCACTTTTCAAGAAGAGTTCTTATAAGTCCCACACAATACTTCACTAGCTGCAAAGGAGCCCACAGACTTTTAGCTGGGAAATCATGTGCCCAGCTAAAAATTGGGGCTCTGTTAATTTGCAGGAGTTGGGCAGAATAACTATTGGTAAGTAACTAGTTGTCTCTGCCAGACTCTGGGAGGGATATTACTTCATCAGTCATAAGCCTTGGTATGAATGAGTCTATCAGCTCCTTTTAGAAAGTGAGATTTCATAGGTAAGGAAGACTGCAGAGTATATGAGGGCATGAGCAGGGGAGAGTAGAGGCTGCTGAGGGGGGTGGATACAGGATATTAAAGACAAATCTCTTCTATTTTACAATTTTGCTTGGAGCCAGCATCAGCCCCATCTTTCTTTTTTATTCATTTGTCGATTTAAAGAGTTTGGATTCTATATTAACAAGGAACAGATCATGTATCACATGCTTATTTAGTTTCAAAAGACTAAATTATTTTTTAAAAAACGTAATCATTTTGGTTGTGTTCTTTCCCCTCTTTTATAGAGAAACGCCTTCTAATGGCAAGATGGGTTTTAGGTTTCCACGGTTATTACACTCGTCTTTGTAAGTTTGTCTCTCCCTTCCCATGAACCCCAAAGGGCGTGGAAAAATGGCATCATATTGATAAAACATGGTGCCTTCCAAGACATTCTTTAAATATCCTTTGTGCAAATATGGTCAAAATGAATAATTCAGGCCAGTTGGAGTGAACATTTCTCTACGGATGCCTGGGGTGAAACTGGCTGGCTTTGCAAAATGGTTCTCTTTATAAACTAGCAACATTGCTTTATGACGTGTCTGGGTGACGGGCCAATTTCTTAAGTGATTTAAGTTTATGTATTTAGTATTTTCCAGCGCTTTTGCTTTTAGAACCAACTTATAGGGTAGAGCAGCTGACCACGCTGTGCCTTGTCACATTGCCTTAGCAGAATCACTGGCGGAAACATCATAAATTTCTCCATTAGACACTTCAGTTCCCAAAAATTTTACTCGCTTCTAACTACCTCATCTTTCATACTTGGACATCTTTAATCACAATAAGACAAATTTCAAGAGGACATTGGAGGAAGAAAGAGATGATAGAAAAAGAAAAGATGTGAAGATTCAGTGGAAATTTTATGATGCTTCGTCACGCACGCTAGGGAGAAAATACTAGTAGAACACAAACCCTGTGTGCATAAAGATCCATCCATCTCCTAATGAAAATAGTAAAGTGGCTGCAAACTGAACACCATCCACCCTATTTGGTCAGCCTTAACTTTCACCCTGCACCCATTATAACACCCCAATTTCCCCTCACCCATCCCCACCCCTGGCTAGTAACATAGATTTTTTCTTAAGGACGTTGGTGAATCAGGAAAAGGATCTGTATTGCACGTTGCGTAGGGAAAAACTTCATCTAGAAAACCACTTACAGCAAAATAAAATGATCCTTTTCACTTAAGAAAAAACGTTGTCTTCAGTGGCCCCAATCTCTCTCTCCTGCTTTTTCCAGCTCAGAGGTTTCTCTTCTTCTGCACCCTCGTCCCCTCCTCCTTTTTGCCTCTTCCTTCTCCTCAAGGGGAGCCTAAAGGCTGGAGCTTAGTTACCTTCCCGGGGGGCATATGAATTGTATATTAAAACAGGAATAAAAACTAAAGAGAAGAAGCTCTGCCCGTGGAATTTTAGGCAGAATGAATAATGGAAAGAGCTGCGTATTGGAGCCAAAGAGAGCTGGAATTGATCCCCAGTTCTGTCATTTAGAAACTGACTGTCTTGGACAAGTTACTTGTCTTTTCTGAGTCACAGTTTCTTCATTTATAAAATTGAAATAATAATACCTGCTTCATAATCGTTTGAGAATTAAAAGAAATTATGTATATAAAAATTAGTATAGTACCTGACGCATAGTTAGCATTCAATAAATATTAGTTCTCTTACCTTGTCATAAGGGGGATGGAGGAGTTGTTGAGGCAAGTCACGGTCTTTCTCAGTATTCTAACCTGCTGGGAGTAGTGTGTGTGTGTGTGTGTGTGTGTGTGTTTGTGAGAGAGAGAGAGAGAGAGGGAGATTGAGAGCAAGTTTAGGGGAAGTAAGGTTATTTGACTGCATTGATTTTTCCAAACTGTCTTAAGAAGAAGTACTTTTGGTGTCTGCAACTTCCTGGTACCAAGGAAAATGAGAAACTAAAACAGCAGATCCTTGGTGAACAAAAAATCAGAACCAATGAAGCAGAGTGGTATGGGGGGTTATTTTACGCATGTGCTGATAAAAACCTAGTGAAATGATTTTACTGCAGTCCTTGTATTCTCTAGGTCCACTTTCTGTTTTGGACGGTGCTGACCAAGTGATAAATTTTTTTTCTCTAAGTTTCATTTTCTGTGCAGGCCACTCTGTTTGGGGCCAACACATTCTTCTGTCACATGTGTTAATATCACTGTCTTAGGATCTGTCGAAATGAAGAATAACTTCCTTTTCTGTGCCAGACCTTGTTTGATAGTCTTCATGGCAAAGATTCAGACCTTCCTCGGCACCAAAATACAGGAACTGGGCACAGATCTCAGAATTCTTTTTGTCCCTTATCAAACGTAGTGCCCAAACAGTGTTTTGATATGACCAGCACGGCTGTCCTGGCTCTGCCTGAACTCAAGTGTCTGCCGCGGTCGGCAGAGTCCAGCCTCAGATCAGGTGCTGCTCCCTCTTTGACTGGGAGTGGATGCTACAGAGCCTCTAATCCAGATCCACGTCATTCTTCAGGAAATGAAGACGGTCCTAAGAATTCTGCAAATAATCTTCCTTGGGGCTAGATTGTAGACCGGGGGTGAAACTGACCCACACATTTATTTCCCCAAGGTAAAAACTCCTTAGGCTTCTGCCTATAATGAGATCTTATCAGCCCTTTCTTCTGGTTGGTTTGAGAAAACCATTGGCCATGTTTTTATAAAAAATATTTGGAAGATAGATGATAGATAGATAATATCTATATATAGATACACATCTATATAAAACAAGAAAGTAAGCATGATAGCTATAAAAAGAGTATCAAGCAAAGTCTGAGCATCTTCATCCCAGGGAAGCTCTGCAGATATCCCACCAGGAAGGGCATAGGCCTGAGTTTCATTCTTGGCTTGACAGTTATGGCCACAATTTATTAATACTCCATTCCTATAATAAAGAAAATTGCATACCTGGTAGCTTATGAGAATTGTATCCGCTTCTGAGGGTTTTCTTGATAATCCTCATAATATTCACTATTGAATTACTTCTTCTGCAGGAGTTCTTAACCTGAGGCCCATGGACTCTCAAGAAATCTGGCTTATTACTATATCTCAAGTGAAATATATATCACAACCAAAAATATTTTATAAATTATTTCAATAAAATTAGTTTTACTTTTAATAGTAAGAATTTTATTTTTTGCCTTTAAAATCATTATTCTGAGAAGAGATCCATAGGCTTCAAAGAACTGTCGAAGGGATCCATGGTACTAAAAGTTAAGAATCCCTAAGGTAGTGGAAGAAGGTCTTTTTACATGATCTGCGGTTTTATTAATCTAATTTTCACAGTTCTTGGTTCCCTCTTCCATGATCTCACCACCATGCCTCTGTTGGTTTGTGCCATATGTCTCTATGATATGCTGTAATTGTCGATCTTTCTTTGAGCAGAACACTACTTTCAATATGGTCACGGTGCAATTCATAATGGAAATTTTCTTCATAGTTATTTTAAATTTACTGAACAAATCCTATATGCTAGTTACTATGCTAGCTAAAGAGGATACTAGGTCAAAAAAAAAAATCACTGATCTTTATCAATTTACAATCTAAAAGGTATGTGTGTGTGTGTGTGTGTGTGTGTGTGTGTGTGTGTTTAATAACTTCTTGATTTATGTTTCCTCCGCAGATCTTGGAGGCATCTGAGGTTTAATGGAGACTTTCCAGCATTCCAGACTGCTGCCCTGCAATGAAGCTCTGAGTCACGATCTTTGGGTCTAAGGTACTGGCAACAATGTGGAACCCCAGGACAGCCAACCTGACTAACCTTCCCTCTAAGCAGAAGCCCAAAATGAGTCTGGCCTGAAATCACAGCAAGCACTAGAGAAGGACTTCTTTGTTAATGGAAAGAGGAAAGAAGAAAAAGATTTCCAGCAAATTGCAACAGACTTTCCACCATTCTAAAGAACCCACCTTCCTTATCAATCAAGCCGTCCTATCTAGTAACTCCCATTCTAGCCTTTTGCCAGGAACAGGGCATGTCAATCCTGGTGAAAATATCAAGACAAACCCTCAGAAAAATAGACCTGGAACTGTGACACTCTCAAAACGGTCCAGTAGGAGAACAATGTCAGAAAGCCTGTCCAGCCCCCCTGTGATCCCGTCCCGCAGGCCTGGATTCCGGGTATGCTATATCTGTGGCCGAGAATTTGGGTCCCAATCCCTTGCCATTCATGAGCCCCAGTGCTTGGAGAAGTGGCATATTGAAAACAGCAAGTTGCCCAAGCACCTGAGGAGGCCTGAACCCTCCAAACCACAGCCTCTCCGTGGCAGCGGGTCCTACAATCTTCAAGCAGCGAATGAGGCAGCGTTTCAGAGTTCCCAGTCTCAGCTGCTGCCCTGCGAATCCTGTGGCCGCACATTCTTGCCAGATCGTCTTCTTGTTCACCAGAGAAGCTGCAAGCCAAAGGGTGAGGGGCCCAGAGCACCAAGCCCCAACAGATCTGATGATCTTCCTGGTTTCAAGAAAGCTTCCAGCATCCCAGCCCGACCAAGGACTCTCATCTGCTACATTTGTGGTAGGGAATTTGGCACCCTGTCCCTTCCTATTCATGAGCCCAAATGCCTGGAAAAGTGGAAAATAGAAAATGACCAGCTCCCCAGGGAGCTCCGCCGGCCATTCCCACAGAAGCCTCAGCCTCTTCCAACTGGACAGTCCAGTCAAGAGGGGCCAAGTCAAGCTCAGCTTGTGCCCTGCCCAAACTGTAGCCGGACCTTTGCCCCTGACCGCCTTCTGGTACACCAGAGAAGTTGTAAAGCTCAACCCAGTGGGTCAACAGTTCAGAATTTGACCTTAGGAAGTAAAGGTGGCCTAAAAGAGTCCGCTAATTCTAAGCAGCAAAGGCACATGGCAGCACCCGCTGTGACTGAAAAGGTAATTCACGCCACTTGAGATGCACTGGGTAGACCTGGGGGTACATTCTGCCTCCAGGGGAATGAGAGAAAACTGTCTGCAGAATCAGCTGCCTCAGCCCCTAGGATGGTTTCTTTCAATACATTATTTCTGCCTCAATGCGTCCCATCCGCGTTGACCCCCTGTCGGACTCCAGGGGCTATATCTCTGTTGACAAAGTAAATATAAGAACATCCTTGCCTGGTGGGTTCATAGTCCTCTTCCATTCTGCTGCCTAAAAGTAAGAGAGATGGACTTCTTTCTTCCCTGATCCCTCATACCAATAATCCTTGGGAGAGACTGTTATTTGAAAATGAGTCATTAATGCTGTGTCTACATTACAGAGATATAATTCCTATTCCAACAGCCAATATTTATTACCAGTTTATTTTAGTCATCTACCTTAGGAATTCATTTTTGGCAATGCTGGGTTATGCTGAGTTTATCTTACTAAAATAGAATCTGTGTCAAAAACCCCAAATGACTTTAGCAATAATTAAACACTGGAGCACTTACAGAAATAGACATGCTCTGCAAATATGGCATGTTTTCTTTCAACAATTACATGATTGTAGTATGTGGGGAATTAACCCCCGTGTAGACTCTGAAGCAACTAAGTGTGTGTTCATGGTTCTGAGAAGCGCTCAATTCCTGCTCCGTGTTTGGGTTAGACACCGGGCCCTGACCCCTGACTTGGGCAACTGTAGATAAGCATGACCCCAGGGGTCCCCAACCTGTATGGTGAAGTGTTGTTGGGCCTTTACCTGAAGTTTCACCATCAGCCAGGATTGGGGAAGGATGCTTATGGAGATGGCTACCTGCAAGAGAGGCATGATCTATGCTCTTGGTGCTGCCATTAAGCCAGGGGAGTGGATGTGCTGTCTTGTACAGAATGTCAAACCGTGAGAAATAGGAAGTGCTCACAGTCTTTTCTCTATGGCTTACTACTTAAGATGCTCCACCTGCAGGGATTCTTTAAATGAACTGTTTTCGAGAAACTAAGGTTACTGAAGCTATGGTAAGAGATTAGACCAGAGGGATGGACTGTGGGAAGGCATCCTTTATTTTTAATCCAATTTTTTTCTTTTTTATTGCATTATTTTGGCAAATGTCTATTACTTTTTCCTAACTTCCATGTTTAAAATGAAATACTTATGGACTTACTGGTTTGGAAGATTCCAAGACAATGATCCTAAAGCTGAAGAATCAGACTAACAGCTGCTGGGCAAGTTTTCCAATGAACATTGAAGAAAGAACGGCTAGTTTCTTTGCCGAAGGAAAACCCAAACTCTTAAGTGTGGCATGGGCTGCAGGCTGGTCTCATAAACATGATCTGTTTTTCCCATCTTCTGGCTGTTGCTTTTCTTCCAAAACGTGTGGGGTCTGGATTCAGAGAGGAAAAGAATCCGTGTCTCAGGGCCACAAATGAGAAACTCTGTGAGTGTTCTGACTTACAGGCCTGTTTCCTGATTGTATGCATTTACTTCAAATGTTCTCATTGCAGATCTCCAGATAGGGAGGAGTGTGGTCAGGATTCTTGTGCTTGTTGTTGTAACACATACTTTGTGCTCCCCAGAGTGGAGCCAACAGGCTGAGCACAGCGTGTTCTCACTCAGTCACGACCGCTAAAAGAGGCTGGCCTGGGCCCACGGCTTCACAAGAAGACACCTCCTGATCCACCCAGTCATCTGGAGGGGAGAATGTCAGAAGGAGAGGCCAGAGATGGCCCTCAATGACTCGAGCATTTCGATCAGAGTAGGGGGAGTCCATCAGAACCAGGGCATCTAGAGGACATGGCTATGTCAGGGTACAGCCAACCCTGCTCCAGACCTGAGAAGGCATGTGTCAGTGAGAAACTGGCGCTCACTGCTGTCAGATGTGTGCTGGCCCGTTTGGGGACCACACAGGCTTCAGTGGAGGGCATAGGAGGGTCATCCAACATAGGGTCCCTTTAGCTGCCAGATTTAAAGCAAGCTTGGGTTAATTAAAATGGAGGAAACTCCTAGGCTTCAGAGAGGCATAAGAGCTCTTGAAGCAATGGACTTTATTCCTCCTCTAGAAAAGGCATTTGCCAGTCCATAGTGCTTTCAGCAGAAACCCTCTCCTGGTAGCGCAATTTTCTCTTTAGGTAGTGGTTTGATCTTGTCTGTTGCTCTTTTTTCTTTCTTTGTGTCATTTAAAATTTAGATAGTACAGTGAATCATCCATTTTCCATAAAGAGCACTGCCCTATGTATTATTAGCTCTCAGAGTTTCGTCTGCCTGTGGTGGCCGACTCTTGGCTGACTACAATGCACACTCATTCTTTTTACAATTCAGATGTTTGCTTCATGTCTTCTCTTGTCAATTAGAACAATTTCCCTCTAGAATCCTCATTCTGACTTCAGATTAGAATCAGTGATCTTGCCTAATGTTCTCAGGAGGCTCAATCTTGTCATGTATTCAGGTGAGAAAAATATTTTCAGAACCATGATCATAGTGCTTGGAAAACAATTCACTCCGGTTGGGCGACAATGACTGTTTTGCTGGCAGAACGAATAACCCTCCTCTCGGAATGTTCCTCCAACATAGATTGGCGCAGGTCCCTTATGACACAGATGCTCCTGTTGCCCTTCAATCAAATCTAAACACAAACAGACGCCTTTAAGACAAGTTCTCCTCCAAGACCCTGTGGGGGGTGGGGGGGGGAAGGTGGGGGGGGAGGGCGGGGGGCTGGAAGCTTTTTACTTTAGCTCTGCTTTGCCTTCTAACCACTGGATGGGCTTGAACTGTCCTGTTGTTTCTCATTCAAAATATAGAGCTGAATTCACTCTTTCTGATCTCACAGGGAAGTTGTGAAGGATGCTAAGCAGTGTTTCAGAGGAATAAAACCATTGGTGTGGATTTTTATTTAAAAGGTGTGACTGCCCTGGAGTTATTGCTCTCCCACTATACGGCATCACGAGCAGCATCGCACTCCCTTTCTTTCCTCTAAAAGAAGGGAAGCCTGAAAAAGAAATATACAGTTTAGCAAGATTTTTAAAGTGGCGTCAATTTCAGATAAAATTTTTATGCATGATATGGAAAACCATATATTATCACTTTAAATTTTAATATTGCATTTATTTTATGAGATCCTTTGAGGTCTATTTTCGTAAGCAGTTTCCTAAGTGATGCTGAGAGGTACAATAATAGATGTCATTACTGCTCCTTATTTTAATATGAGTGAATAAATTTTAATATTTGCATTTAATATTTGGAAAAATATTACCCTTTCTAGAAGGTGAGAGTATTTCATTCTTTGACTTTAGGCCCTTTCTGGCTAATTGGAACACAGATTGACAGAGTTAATTAAATATAACTACAAACCAAAATGAAGCCTTTATCTAATTACCTTTTATTAGTTAGATAATGTTTGGGGTTATTTTCTTAGGATTTTGCTTTTAACATGTGAAACACTGTTCCTAAAAATCCTATACTATATTACAAAATAGACATTCTTTTTCTTTATGGAAACTATCTTTTCTATAAATGATTGCTTCTCTGAATGTAGTTTTAAGCTAACTCTGGTCTCCTAGATGCTAAGATTTAAGCTAAAAATCCCATCAGATGCATCTCTAGCATCTGGTGCTGCCATCTGGTGTTTTCTTTTAAAGTAATATCTTCTACACTACAAAAATGTTCTTGCCTTTCTCTTTGTGTTACCTCCAAATGTGTTTGAGAAGATGCCTTTAAAATACCAACTCTAGTTATTTAGGTCTACAATTATATATTTGGTTTAATATTATAAATGCTGTTCCATGGCTAATTATTTCATTCTCTAAAGGCGAAACTCTCAGTGGCAAGGTCACAATCAGAAAGATCCAGAAAGGCAGGAGGGATGTTCTCATATTGTCAAATGTTGCGTGTGTGCCTGTGTATCTATTGGGTAAGAATTATTTGGAGTTTATTAGGAGGCACGGAAGAAAGAGAACTAACTTTCATTGAGAGCCCTTATGATTTCAGCCCTTTATACACATGATCTCATTTTATTCTTCATAGTATTACTGTAAAACAGATATTATTTTCCCCACTTTCCAGGTGGGGAAACTGAAGTTAAGCAACTTGCCCAAAGTCACATAGTGGGTTTGGTAGTGAGTGTCAGAGCCAGATATACCTATTTCCAAAGACCCATCTTTTCATGTCACTAAGAGAGAGGCATATGTGTGATACAAAAAGGGTATGGCTGCCCTGCTGGGCTGTGAGTGTTAAGTAGGACAAAGACAACAGAATTTAGTTCATTCAACAAATATTTATTGTTAGGCGTTGGACTAAGTACTAAATATAGAGTCATAAAATAGATAGACACTGTTCTTGATTTCATGGGTTTTTAATTTATAAAGGAAATTATATGAAATATGAAATTTCAAATTGTAATATGACAGTGTCTAATGGCGGGAGTGGACATTCAGGATCTTGGTTAGCAAAAACCTCTGGGAGGAAGTAACATTTCAGCTGAGAGATGAAAGATGTGAAAGCATTAGCCGAGAGTAAAGATGTAGGGGAAGGAAATGGCAGGAAGAGGAGACCTTTTGGCCAAAGGTAGCATGTGTGAAGGCTGTGAGGTAAGAAAGATCTTAAAATGGGACTAAAAAGTCCACAGAAAAGTGGCCAGAGCCTAATGAAGGAGGGGACAGGCACACAAGATGAGACTGTAGAAACAGCATAGTTCCCTTGAGCTGCCCAGTGGATGTGGGGACACCAGTTGTTTGGCTCTTGCAGAATGCAGGCTAGAGCTGATGATGGCTTGGCCTAGGGTGTTGGTGGCAGAGATGGAGATAAGGTATAATGGGCAGAAATTGGTGATAGTTGGGATGTGGAGGGGTGAAGAAGGGGGTCAGAACAACTCCCAGATTTCTAGCTTGAACAATTGTACTAGTTGTGCCATTTTCTAAGATGGGGAAGACTTGAGAAAGGGTAGGCTCTTAGGGGTCAAGATCAATAGTTCCATTTTAGACATATCAAATTCAAAATGCTTGTGAGATATCTTAGTGAGTAGGTCAGGCTTAATATACAAGTCTGAATCTCAAAAGAGAAGATTAATGTGGGATATACATTTGTACATTAGTAATATATATTTAAAGTCATCAGAATGAGTATAGGGTTAGGAAATTAGAGCCAGGGCTGAGCCCTGAGGCATTACAATATTTAGGGGTTAGAGGAGAAGGAGCTGGGGGATGGGTGCCTGGAGACATTGGAGAAATTACTAGAGAGTATGGTGCCATGGAAGCTGCAATCAGAGAAAACGGCAAGAATGAGAGTGCGGAAAACAGTGTGGGATGCTGAGAGTCTGGGTAGAACAAGGGCCCAAAAAATATCTCTTTGATATGGCAATGTGGATTTAGTTTGATAGTCTTGGAAAGAACACATTCAGTATAGTGGTGGGGGTTGTAGAGTGTGTGGATGATAAAGATATGATGTGTTTTGAGAAGTTTGGCTTTGAAAACTAGGAGAAAAATAATGGATAGGCTGGAAATAGAGATATTTGGTTAAGAGAGATTTCTTTAAAAGATGGGAGCTTCTAGACTATATTTGAATGTTTAGGATCGTGATCCAGTGGAGAGAGGGAGATTGAAGAAGCTGGAGAGGAGATAAGGGCAAGTGGAGGAGAAATGGGCACCAGAGGGTGGGATCCCAGCTTGTTCAGAGGAAGGAATTTGATAGGAAGGGACATTTCTCCATTTCAGGAGGACGTTGAATGCAAGTAAAGGCAAGTTTGTAGTTTGCAAGTGGGAAGATGAAAGAGCTACAATCTGTTAGCTTATCTCTTATGTTTTCTCAATGAAATACCAAGCAAGCTTATCTGATGAGAAAGAGAGAGGTATAAAAAGAGAGAAAAAGGTTACTTTTAAGAGTCTACTTAGTCCTTCGTCTCTTTATGCCTTCAGTTAAGCTGTGTTCCTGAAATCAAGACTAAGGATTCTAGAATCATTTGCCTCTATGATTCCCAAGCACAAGAATGATTTGGAACCCTTTGGAAGTGGTAGATAAAACATTCAGTGGGATCCTTCTGAGGGTTCTTACCCTTATAATCCTCTTCAGTGGTCCTACTTTACCTCTTCAGCTGAGCTCATGTCATGAAAACCAGCCTTGACCTCACAAACAGTCCCCTGATGATGCTGATAGCTGCACTACTCATGTTCAACTCCCTGTGCCATTTCTTCACCTTTCCTTGGTGCCAACCATGCCTGCACATCAGGGCAGCATTCTAAGATCCCACGGCTCTCAGATGTAAAAAGCACAACTTTAAGGTAACAGGACCAGTTCTCTTCTGCACTGTGGCTCTAGAAGCCAACCCAAAGGCATCTGTGTGTGTGTACTGCATGTGTGGATTACGTGTGTGTTGAGGGTGGGGGGACTTATGAATTTTAGAGCAACAGCATTACCACTGAAGTCGATGGATAGCTTCCTAATATAAACACTTGAAGGAAAATACTCATTTGTACAAATTACAGTCTAACGTAATTATCTTTAAAAATCAGCCTCAAATTATAATTTTATATCACATATCCCCAGTGAGAGAGACCATAATAGATACAGCCACCTCTCCCAGAGCCCAAAGACCAAAGTAAAAATAGGTGGTCAGGGACCAGCCCAGTGGCGTAGTGGTTAAGTTCACGCATTCCGCTTTGGCAGCCCAGGGTTCGCCAGTTCGGATCCTGGGCGCGGACCTACTCACCACTCCTCAAGCCATGCTGAAGCAGCATCCCACATAAAAGAACTAGAAGGACATACAACTAGGATATACAACTGTGTACTGGGGCTTTGCAGGGACAAAAGAAAAAGAGCAAGATTGGCAACAGATGTTAGCTCAGGGCCAATCTTCCTCAAAAAAAAAATAAATAGGTGGTCATTGCATTGGTGCTCCAATATGGGGCTTTCTGCTTCTCTAGAAAGAGAAATACTGATTATAACCTCTGTGAGAGGAGACGATCACATATTATAAATTCAAATATTATTCAGACCTAAAATGACAAAACTACAACACACCATACTCTCAAAGAATTAGTCTAGCTTAAATGATTTCATATGTCTTCATAAGCCCGTTTTTCCATCACCCTCATCTCCCTGCTTCCAGCCCCAAACACACAGACATCCATATTTTCTAATGATAGATGCTTAGAAATCTTTGTGTGATCATTGAATGGGTATACATAGTTCTTAGAAATCTGAATTCCAAGGTCAACAGCTAACATCTCTCCCAAAATTCTTAGAACTTCACCAAAGGCAGTGCAACACAACTTTGAAGGAGTTCTTATTGAAACAGAGTCTCCCTGCTGAATATGAGACACAAGTTCAGCTTTATGAATATGTGGAGCATTGAGAGAGTTTGACTTAGGACTCCATCTCTCGTTTTCACTTTATATTGTATAATTCACCTCCTTCTTACATCCATTGTCTCTTTCAAATTTTCACCTCTATGAGGCTGTTTTACATGTAAAGAAATGTCCTGCAAATTGAAGAAGGGCCTAATAAATCCAGGTACTCAATAATTTTTCAATATTCCTGCTCCAAGCACCATCCCTGAGGCCATGATCCTGTCATTTAAAGTCCTCAAGCAACTCTCACATCCCAGGCTACCTTTGTTTAAGCAGAGAAGGTGAAATCATAATGGTATCACTGGTCCCAACCTAAAGGTTCAGGAAATCAAGGCAGAGGGAGAGAGAGAGGATAGGGAGGAACCGGGATCAACAACTCTGATAAGGAAAGGGAAAAAAAAAATTGTCTCCCAAGGTTCGAATTCTTTCTGGCCTATCCAAGGGGATACCTTTCTTTTCATTGGAAAACTTCTTTCTTTGGCCTTCACGCTGAGCTGGGGGCCCTTTAGCATAAATTGTAGACGAATCAGGCATACGTGTCTGCATTCGTCGAATCAGGAAATAACCCAACTTCCAAGTTCCAGGTCAGGTAGCATCTACACTTTTCTTTATTTCTCTCTAACTGTAGAAGCTGGAAAAACTGAGTGGCTGTCTCAGTTTATGGGTTTTTCCTGTCTTGGCCCCATTCCTCCCTTGCTGCTTCATTTTATCCTATGACCTGGAAGCCATCTGACTACAAGGGTGGTCAAACTGAAGAGCACAAAAACCAGATACAGGGGACATCCTCCATCCATTTTCTTCAAGGAAAGTCATTCTTGACAAGAATTTAGCAAGAGATTTAATCAAACACTTCACCTTCCAACCAATATCCTTCTAAGGGATCAGGGAAAAAAGCAGTTTTATCTCAAATGTGAAAAAAAAAGAAAAAAACTTCAGCTAAGAAACTGTATTTGTTTCAGGAACAGACTGTAACTTGGAATTCATTCTTTGACTTACATTTTTCAGCCTTGTATCTCAGGGTAAGCAATTAAATAACTAAAATGCCAAATTACCAACTAAAAAATAGGTACCTGAAGATACTTGAATATTAACAACATTTCCAAATGAGTAGCCAAGTCTTTCTTATTGTTAAAAGGAGCGAAACAAAACTCCAAATCATAAGTAACAGACTCTCTCTAATAGTTGGCCAATAGACAGGCTGGATTGGAAAATTCCTTACGTGGCATCCAGTGATTTCCAAAAACAATTTAATTTCAAACAACGATCCTTCCAGATGTGACATTTGGGTAGAATTGTTTGAAAACACCACAAGTAAATGTGACATACCAGTGGTTTCTAGACAATCAAACTCTGCAATTGTTGAAGTTTAAGACTGAACTATGCAGTTACTCCTATATATTAAAATGCTATTTATACTGTATCTGCATGTGTAGAACATGCCTGGGGGATGGAAACTTAATTATATACATTCAGTCTCAGTCAAGTGTGTTAAAATTGTGTTTTAAATGGCCACAGGCAAAATTCTGACTTTGGGAAATGAGTCTTTGGTGACCTGGCCTCACATTCTGATCTTTTCCTTTCAGCACCTTCTGCACCCTCCCTGCCCTTACCAACCCCCATTTCTTGATATTGTCGGAAAGGGTTTGGGAGAATCTGATAAAATCCTTCATAGAAAAATCTCCCTCATAGGACTATTTGCATTTTGAAAGAAGATAGTGGAGAGGGCAGTTTTAACCGAAGGAATGAACTCTTGAGGTAGTCAAGAGAACAGAAGTAGGAATTTTGCTGGTTTCTCTCCAATCCCACCCAATGGCTGACTCTCTGGACATATAAGACAGAGTATGATACTCTGCTGACCACTGGTGGCCTTATCCCTCATGTTTCTAGAAGCCATTGGAATCAGACAGACCTGGAATCAGATAATAGATGCACAATGAAATCACATATCTTTGAGCAAATTACATAACTTTCCCCAGCCTCAGTTCCCCCAATGTGAGAGGTTGAAATGAGAGAACACCTACAAAGGACCGGAGATGGCAGCTGAAAAATGGTCATTTGTCAGCTACTCCCTGCCCCCTTCACAGTGGCAGTGCCTGAAGACCCCCTGTCTGAGTGAAAACGAGCTTTACCACTTACTTATCACTCTGTGCCTTGGTTTCCTGCTTTGGAAAATGGGGGTACTGAGTCTTTCCCAGAGGATTATTATGAGAATTATTTGGATAAAGCATGTTAAGTGCTTAGTATGGTGTCTGGCACTTAGAAAGTGCTGGATAATTGTCAGCTGCTACTCAGTTGGACATTTTCAATATTGGAATATTCACAAGAATTTCTAAGAGAGGTTTTACTGATTTCCTCAAGTATGGGAGAAAAAAACTTCCCCTCTTATTCCCCCATCCAAACTTTCTGCATTCTATGGTATGCCCTGTGCACTTACCACAGACATCTCAATTATTTGGCCTAATGCAAGGGATCAGGAGAATGGAAAATCTAAAATAGTAGCTAAGGCTCAAATTCTTCATATTTAATTTTGTCTTTTGGGAAGAGGAAGACTCACTGACAGAATGACACCCATTCAAACAGCTGCACAGTCACATAACAAGACCCTCAGACCCTGGCAGGACAGGCCCTGTTTTTGACAGGCTGAGATTCAGCTGGGAGTGAGGGTAACAAAAAATCCTCCAGCAAGCAAATGACTTGAGAATTACGCATGGTTACTGTGCCTATGTGGTCTTGGAAGCCAGTCTCATCCCTCAAAGTAGGAGCTTCTTTTGCTTAAGGATAGGCTTCAAGCCTCCTGTCAAGTTCTGTTGTAATTGCCTAAGTGCTTAAATTCAAAGAGAACAGGGAATTTTCAGTGTGACAATCTCTAATGTATCACTGTACACTTTTTTTCTAAAATGCCTCCCCTACCACCTGGCAAGCTTTTTAAATCCCATAGTCAGAGACTCAGTCCTTTGACTCAAAGCACTGACTGTATAGAAGATCCCAGATAAAACGCAAAGATTCCCTAAATAGGTAACAAGCCTTTTTTAGCCACTGGCACGTTAATGCAAATTAACCATAAGTTTGGCTCATTTTTTGGAAATGAGATATAAGGCAAATACCTTTTGTTGGGGAGATATATGGGGAGAAGAGGTGGGAAAATAGGCTGCTCAGAGTCACAAACTCAGATGCTTTCAGGGGTTGAGCAGGCTGCGTATAGGACAACAAGGACTGGTGGAGTCTGTGGTATTGTGGAGAGTAAGTCCCTTCTAAAGATATTCACATTTAAAGCTTTCAAGAACATTGTGCTGGTCAAGTAACACATACCTGTCTGTTGGCTGAAGTGGCCTTTGGTCCATCAGTTTACAATCTGAGATCCAGAGTAGGAAGCAGAGGGGAGATAGTTCTAGGGGGTAGCCTGGGTGACAGGCTGTCAAGAGGACAGCCTGGGTCAGAGGGACTCATGAAGGGACCCACATAGTTGTGTGATAGTTGTGTGCAGGAACCACTGGCATGCACACTTCATGTCTGAGCATAGAGGAACTCACCCCAGCTGCCAACCACCATTTGGGAGTCTCCAGAACAAGGAGGGCATTCTTGTGGGTCAGACCTCTGGGAGCCAAACCTTCTAAGAATTTTACAGGGCCACAAAAAGTCCAGGATCCTAGAGAGCTTCCACATCTGGAGAGTAGTTTTCAGAACTAATCAGTCCGAATTCAAACATATCAGTGGGCAGAGAAGTCAAGAAAATGCTTCCCCCACGCAACAGGGCCCTTTCTCACTCTGCCCCTGTTTCTTGAGTAATTTCAGGTGGAATAGGCTCTGTGCACGCCAAAGAGGGATCTGCCAACCCGACTTATTGCCTTCGAGAAAGAGTTTAGGAAAAAGTAAAAAATATTTCCCAAATAAATGTGGTGAGTTAAGTGTGGTCATTCCCACCGTTAGGGCCGGTTCCTGGTTCTGTACCTAGCACAGTGTCTGGCACACTGCCCGGAACCAGAAAATTCTTCCTGAGCAACGGTATCTGGGGTACAATTGAATCACCTCCTGAGAGACAGCCCTTTCCTCCAGATGCGTTTCCATTTAGTGCAGCTCTCATCTCCCGAAGCAGTCTCAGCTGTATCCTCAGCAGATGTCTCTGGTTTCTTTCTACTCACAAGGCAGCTTGAGCATCAATATTTAGAATCTCATTGCTTTATTGGCTTTTGTGAAGTTGAAAAATATCTGATTAAACCCAGATATTTTCAGACTGGCCATACTGAGCTCGTTACCAGTCACGCTCCATTTAAGAAACAAAGTACATCAACATATAGGGCCGGTTCTGGGCCAGGGCCTGAGACAGGATAAGAATTGTCATGTGTATCTCTCCCATGGCACCATTTTTTAATTTTGCATCTTGTGACTTGGATCATTACAGATTAATGATCACAACCAGATGGTTTGAAAGTGTCTTAAGGGGGGACACCTTTTTTTAATTTACTCAAAGTTGTGGTTCGGGCCAACGGGAACCATTCCCTTTCAGGATGCTCTCTTACCTCTGGGTTCCTTGATTTCTCTTTGACTCTTAGGTTACTGAATGTCCCCAAATGAACATAGGGCATATGGCTGTTTCGATGCAGGGATGTTATGATGCAAACCTAAAAAAAAAAAGGACTCAAATTTTCTACATTTTTTGCTGTTTGTATCCAAGTAATGTGCAAAGCATGTTACTTGAGGGAAAGAGCCAGGCATTTCATTTCATTTGCATACATATTTGGTAATAAAAAAGACATCTTTTACATTTTGATATGGTTGCTTTGGCACAGCCCCACTAAAATGGCCTCCTCAAAAAGAACAGGCCAACTGCTTCAATGACAGCAAATAAATCCAGCTACCTCCTGCCTTCCGCGGTGCGAACGTGGGGGGCTTCCTCTGTTCCCTGGTAGCAGATAGGTAATTGTGTTTGTGACCTTCTAGAGCGAAAGCTCTCAGCTTTCTCTTTCTTGCTTAGGGGAGTGAGCCTAAAGATGATGATTACAGGCTGGAGGGACGTCAAGGGCAAAGCCGAGGAAAACGTAAAGGAATGAATAGTTTGAGGCAAAGGGAGACTTTCAGTATCCCTGAAATCAACTGAGGAAAGCAATTGACTTTATATGTCTTTTGTGCACACGCTTACACACACACACACACACACACAAACACATTAAAGGATCTTGAAGTTTATTTTACTGGAAGATGAGAAACTGGTGTCTGTTATGTTTCAAACAGACCAGATGCCATGCACATAGCACAGAGGGAAAGCCCTGCTTTTAAGCTATCCATTTCTGCTGCAGGGCTCAGGCCCTGACACTCTAGAATTGGACTTTTCTGGTTGAAATTGTATGTGAATGGATTTGCTCTCTAGTGTACTTTCTCTGGCAAAATTTTTGATGTCCTGGAAAAAAAAATTTTCTAATTTTCTTTCTTCAGTTATCTCCTATAGTATTTTTTTCTTTTTTCAACTGGAGGATGTCTTGGGAGACAAATTAAAGGGTTTACGATCTAGATCACTTAAAAATATTCTCTAGGTCTTGGCAAAAGTCACTCTAAAATACATTATTTGATTCTGGAATTTCATCTGAAAATGTGTGTTGCTGACTTTGAACTTACCGCATTGCATGAGCCCAGTAATGTAAAAACACTCCACTAAACTAGGTCCACACGAGTGGTTTCTAATCAGCTTTATTGAGGAATAATATACAAACAATAAACTGCATTCATTAAACATGTGCAATTCAATGAGTTTTGACAGTTTTTTGTTTTTTTGTGAGGAAGATCAGCCCTGAGCTAACATCCGTGTTAATCCTCCTCTTTTTGCTGAGGAAGACCGGCTCTGAGCTAACATCTATTGCCAATCCTCCTCATTTTTTTTCCCCAAAGCCCACTAGATAGTTGTATGTCATAGTTGCACATCCTTCTAGTTGCTGTATGTGGGACGCGGCCTCAGCATGGCCGGAGAAGCCGTGCGTCGGTGCGCGCCCAGGATCCGAACTCGGGCCGCCAGTAGCGGAGCGCGAGCACTTAACCGCTAAGCCACGCGGCCGGCCCTTGACAGTTTTATGTACCTGTTATAACACCACCATAATCAAGATACAGAACATTTTCATCATCCCCAAAGATTCTTGATACCCTTTATTCCTCCTTTCACCTCCAGCTTCTGAGCAACCCCTGATTTGATTTTTAACCACTATGGCTCAGTTTGGATTTTCTATAAATGAAATTAGGCAGTAACGTACTGTTTTCTGTCTGGCTTCTTTCAGCACAATTCTGAGTTTCAACCATGTTGGTGCAAGTAGCAGTAGTTCTTTTGTCTTGCTGAGTAATAGTCCATTGAATGGCAGTATCATACTTTGTTTATCTATTCATGGACGTTTCCAGTTGCATTAGTGTCTTTATTATCACTTAAGAGTGCTGTCTACTTCAGCGCAGGCAGAACCAGTTTGTATTTCTTTAATATGGAAGAAGCAAGGTGTTTTAGTATATGAAAATTATAAATTGTCCCATCTGGCCCATTCCTTGAGCTGATTCTGTCTCAAAGAGATTAAGTCCTCATCCGTGCACTCGGGTCTCAACACGATCAAGACAGTTTTCATTACTGCCCTCTCTCTGCCTGGCTCCCACAACAACACAATGGCTGATGCAGCTCTCTTGGCATAGAAAGTGCTTGCTTCTAGTACTGTCTGTCGAATCCTTATCCAGCTACTGAAGCATGGCCAGCTTCTAACGATAGGAGAATGGAATCTGGGGTCAGGACCAAGTTGGGAAGATGGGGAGACACTTAGAAAAGGCACCAACCTTTGACTGCATTCTCACGGTTTCAGTCCTATATTGAACAGACTAATCCTTGCTTTCACACTTCCTTTCATCAGTCTTTTTGCTATGGGCTTTAAAGCTTTCATGTTAATTTACTTCAGTAATATTAAATAGTTGTTGAAAAGGTCATGTTGTCTGGCAGTTTGCTTGAGGGAGTTCTCCCCTCATCAGTACAGTTCTACCCATTCGACAAAACCAATTCAAATATCACTCACTTCTCTGGCTTCCTGTCAAAACTCTTCCCTTTCTTCCTACTTCAGGCTCCCATGGCTCTATGTCTTCCTATCGTGGCACTTATAAATTTTGCCTTCTAATTAGCAGTTTACATGCTTGTCTCCATTACTAACGAAAACTAAGGATTGGGGAGCCCCATAACCTCCAGCATGCTGAGAGTGTTATACTCAATTAAATTTTTGTTGCTGGAACGAGTAGATGAATAAAGTCACGGAGGCAGCAAAGTTGAGGACTGTGGCCTCTAGCTTGGGGAATGGTGTTGAGTTTGGTGTGGCTAGCAGACTTGTTTCACGGGGCTAAAGTTGGCCATGAATGAAGTCAGTATAAAATGTTTGGCCTTTATTCTGTAGCCATGGAGAACCACAGAAATTCCTGGTATCATGTCAAACAGGCTAAGTTTGCGTAAAACACAGTCAAGTGCAGGGGGCTGTGGGGCCAGTTAGGAGGCTGAAAATTATATGGTGATTTGTCAGTCCAGCCACAATGGGCAACACAGGACCCAAGGGATGGTTCAGTCCATCCATTCCCCAAGTTATCTTTTTGGCTGCCACTCAACATAAGATGGCTAACACCTTACAGCCCCATTTAGTTATTTGAGAATTCGTGTTTTGGCTAATGCATCCAAGCCAGGAAAACAAGCCTGAACAAAATTTAAATATATGAAAGAGCTATATTTAAATTGTCTTATGGTGGAAACAGACTCAAGCTGAATCCTGTTCTCAAATTATTTTTCCAGGCCTTTGTTACTGCTTTTTAAAGTAATGGGGCAGAATTCTAGGACTTCAATTAAGTTGCATCATACAAGCATTTAACTGAAATATAGTCAACTTTAAACAGTTGACAAAATAAAATAGTATTATTGCAATAATGTAATTTAAGATATTGTAAATATTTTCATTTTGTGTTGTACTTTTATTTTACACTATGCAAAGCTGTATTCATTCCTAATATTAATTCTAGTTCCAATTACTAATTTATTACAATACTAAACTGTATTATATACAAAGCCTTGAATATCATCTTTATTATTATTATTATTATTATTTTTTGTGTGAGGGAGATCAGCCCTGAGCTAACATCCGTGCTAATCCTCCTCTTTTTGCTGAGGAAGACCAGCTCTGAGCTAACATCTATTGCCAATCCTCCTCCTTTTATTCCCCAAAGCCCCAGTAGATGGTTGTATGTCATAGTTGCACATCCTTCTAGTTGCTGCATGTGGGACGCGGCCTCAGCATGGCTGGTGAAGCGGTGCGTTGGTGCGCGCCCGGGATCCGAACCCGGGCTGCCAGCAGCGGAGCGCACGCAGTTAACCGCTAAGCCACAGGGCTGGCCCTTGAATATCATCTTTTATCAATTATTAAAGGAGTTTTCAGAAAGTAATTTGGGCTCCACTTGATTTTTCCTTTTAGGACTGATTTTCTTTCCTAATCTCTGCTTAAGTTTTGACTGTGGAGTTGATATTCTTTTTTATTATTTTGTTATTCTTATGAAAATGACACAAGTTCACTACAAAAATTCAAACTATTAGGAAAATATAAAAATTACCCCAACCTCCCCTTAGTTTGACCTTAGCAAATATCACTCCAGACATCTGTCTATATACATAAACATATACAAATAAATAGACACGCAGATTGTTTCATTGAAGTGTGAATGACTTGGACCATCATATCCAAGTTATTGTTAATAGAGATATTATATTTAATTTTACTTGAATTTGATAAAAAGAAACCAAAGTGAAACTGATATTGCTGAACTATAGAAAAATATATCTTCACTAAAAGAATATTAGTTTCTAAAAGGACCTACTAACATTAAAAAACAAAGATAAATTATTAAAAGATTTAAAATTTTTTTTAACTCTATGTTTTAATATCACACTGACTTAATTGACTGTTTGCCATGAAAGGTGAGGAATTTAGTATCATTAACATCTTTCCCCTGCCGGTTTTTGATAATTAACTATTTTTATTTGTCAAAGTGCGTTCTTTTTATATTCTCTTCTCTAACCATAATTTCTCTAGTCATTTTGTCTTAGTTTTATGTTTAAATGAATTCATTCCCAGTCTTATAGTCACGGCTTCAATATTTCTGAGCTTTTTTGTTGTCGTTTCCTCCTTTGATTGCTTATATTTTGCTAATTAATGTTTTTCAAAGGGGATGGGAAGTAGAGTGACCATATAATTTGTTGACTAAACAGGGACACTTTAGAGAGTAAAGGAAGGAGCTATTAATACTCAGTCAAGACAATGGATATAACAGGGACTGCTCTAGGCAAAGCAGGATTTAAGATCACTGAAAAGCCAGAGGTGGTGTGTTTCATAAGTTCTTGCATGCTTCAACTCACTACTTTTTGACACATTTAAATGGTGCCAAATGGCTCCTTACACAAAGGAGCATCTATTTGAAGAAAAAGTTTGGCTCTGGCTAAAGGCCCAACAACTCACTTCCTGGGGCTAATGGATGGGTTTTAGGGAGTCCACCAATTTTTTGAAATCATACCCATAATTCTGTATACATGTGCGTTTTTCTGGAGCGATAACCATAGCAGTCATTAGATTTTCAAAGGGATCTATTGCCCCATAAATATTACTTGCTAATTTCTACTTCACAACAAATCTCCAAAAAGCTACATCCTTGGTTCATGATCTCCTAACTCTCTTGTAAATAATATCACACAACTATAATTTCACACTATTATTACTTAGTATTTATTGTGGGTTAATATAAGAAATGAACAAATAAAGAGTGTTTCTGAACTTTTATAAAACTTCTAGTAATGACTTCTGTTTTAATTTTTAATATTTCTTTCATTAAGATTCATGCAACAGTATTTAGTGCTAGGAATATTTTTTCCTTCTGGCTAATTGTTATGCTTCCTTCCATAAGCTCTATTAGCTATTGAGTTGTGTCATTCACCGTGGTTTCCTTTCAGCCTGAACTACCAGGGAGGTCATTGAGAGCTATTTGAAGCTATTTGAAATAGGTATCCTAGTCTAGATTTTCTAGAACTATGTCTATTCCTCTTCCATCAATATCTCTCTTGAGGTTCTCCACCAAACCACCCTTTTTTCTTGGTCTTAATCTTTTCTTTTCCCTTTCCTTTAATGGTGATATTACACCTACTCATTTTAAATTGTAAAAGTGAGTAGATGCATGAGAGGTCATCTACACTGATTAGGAGAAAATTGTTAAATGTCTACTTCCCTTTGCTTTGCACAGTCCTGGCCTATAAGATTGAACATGAGGTGTTCCTGACAGAGAAAAGACATTAACAAAAAGAAAAAAAAAAGCTGCCTGGAAAATAAAATAATAATTCCAATAGTGGCCAGCAAAACAATTGAAAACATATGAAAGTTAGTGGATTCAAGTTAAAAGAAAAACACACATATGAAAACTTTCCCTGAAGTGTTCAAGTGCTCTGTCTATATCCAACCTAAATACACTTTCCTGGGAAACTGAAAGAACAAAAGCAAAATTGTGATGAGCCTTAATAAACTTTTGTGCATAGGGGCATGTAGTTGACAGTTCATTTAGGAAGTTTAGGAAACAGTTTACGCCTGAAATAACACTTATGTAGATTCAGAGATTAATTTTTTAAGAAATCTTTTACCCTGATGTTAAAAAAGTAATGTCTCACCCCCAAAATACTATCTGAAATATTGACAGGAAAACTGTTGATCTAATCCTTTGCTCTGCGGAAACATTAGACTTAAGGGCTTCCTCTTTGCCTTCTTTTGATTATGCTTTCCTGGAGTTGGCTGGCCCTGTTAAGTCCCCATGTAGACGAGCCCCCTGGGCAGACATTCACTGCCCCTGCCTTGCTCTGTTATGCCATGTCACATTAGCACATTAGTGAAGAAGGGGCCTTCTGCCCTTTCTGCCAGGGCTATGGTCTCTTCTTCCTGTTCCTCCTCTCCATCCCCCACAAATCCACTTTCATCTGAAAACACTAGAGAAAGAGGCTGAAAAGTAACACCTTGGCAGTTGGGGTAGTGGCAGTAACCACAAGTTGGCGATTGTTCAGCTTTCTCTGGAAGTTTGAGACTGACAATTGTGAAATTAATGAAAAATAAAAGAGATTCTCTTATCTCTGTTCAGACCCTGGGGATGCATTTTTCTCTTCAGCTGTGTCTGGGTTGCTTGCACTTCCCTAGAGCATGGCTTAGGAGTAAGATGCTCAAAACCTAAGAATACGGAGCGTGTTGCAGGTTCATATGCAGTTCAACCACAAATACATAGCATGGAACGAGCTTTGGAAAATATAATATAGAACATCTTAGCCTTTTTATGGTATTAATTTTCTCCCACATCTCTTTAAGTTATTTTGTGTGTGTCTTCTGGCCTCTGTGTCTGCCTGTTTTCTTCTAATTTTTCCTTTCAAAGAAACCTGCTGACAATGTGACATGAAAGTCCTCATTTAGGACCCATGCCATTTATTTCGCTTATATGCTTGGTTACATACTGGATTTTGCTTATTCTTTCCATATGAAATTTTAATAAATTCATTATTATCAAAGTAAAAAAAATAACCTCTCCTTTTTAAACTAAAAACCTGCACTTAATTAATCTTTCAAGTAAATAAACATGTGAAAAATAGTAAGGAACTTTTGGATATTTTGAAAATTATTGCTTCTGCTTTACCCTTTCTCTTAGGTATTGAATTCCTCAAGTATTTTTGAAGTTACTTTTCAAGTGTTAAAGACCCTGTTCCATGGCTAATAACAAGGAAGGATAAACAACTATAGTTATTTTGATGAATGTAGTCTATTGGCATAATTTAGCATAGAATAATAGAATAAAAATATTCTACCTCAAATAATGTGCTTTTTTAAAAACTTGGATCATCCAGAGGGTAACTCTATTTTCCATTTTGCTTGGTCCGTATTCATTGCGGATTTACCCATCTAGAGTCTTTTTCGGCTTGAGTATGCAGAAATCATAAATATGTTTCCTTCCGACTTTGATCTTGCTCTGTGCCCTTCCCATTGCAGGTGTAAACCCCCAATAGTCTTAGCTAAAAGTAGGCAGATTCTAAAACCTTCACACATTCTGCCATATTTTATTTCCCCAAAGGTGACCACACCACCAGCTTAATTTTTTTCTGCTTTCATGCCATTCAGTGCTACTTAAGAACATGTTGAAAAAGGTCATTTAATTTCATTGAAATTTCTTGCAGTTCAACTTAACCAGGTCTTTTCCGTTATTCGATGAGTATTCTTCCATAACTGAATCATTATTACATTCCCTGCAGTGCCTAATTCCCATATTTTCGCTATTCTCTTGCCCAGAATTTGAATCTCTTCATTCTCTGAAGATCACTTTGCCCCCTCCTTAGAAGACTGAATTTATTTTATGTGAGCTCCACTTATGCCTCGCTTCTCCACACCAACCTTTCTCCAACTTCATCTGTTTCATCTTCACTTTCCTAAGAGGCGTTATAACATCTTCAGTCACACCCTTGATCCCATCTCCTCCTGCCTCCTCAGAGATGTTATTCTATTGATTATCCATTTTCCCTTCAGCCTGCAGTCTCTCTCTCTGCCCAAGACACTCCTATCCTGAAAACAACCACAAAACAAATCTGTCTTCAACTCTGCTTATCTCTCAAATTTCCTTTCTGCAAATTTTTTGAAAGTGTATTCCTTTTCTCTTCAACCTAATCTTTAACTCCTAACAATTTAGTTTTATCCTTATCACTCCATTGGAACTAAACTCGCATAAGTCACTGGTATATAATCTACTGGTAACCAAATCAAATGGCCTTCCTCAAGCACCTCAACCACTCTCTGTAGCATTTGACAGCGTTGATGACACTATCTTTCTGGAAACCAGAAGTGTTTCCAGAATCCTGATTGGAGTCTTTTGTCCCCATGCTGTTTCTTTGACTGAAAACTTGAACCTTTATTTCTTTGGCTGCAATTTCCCTTGCCCAATTTCCTTATTGTAGATATCCTCCCAGGAATTTTTCTCCATATACTCTCTATAAACTCCTTTTCTGAAATTTTTATGGTTATAAACATCTCTTTTGTGTGAATAGCTCTGAAACCCACTAATCCTGAATTACAAGCCTCTATTTCCTGTTTTGGCTGGACTTACTCAAATTTAAATTCTACTAGTATGTCAAAGACAACAGGTCCAGAACGGAATCCATTTATTTCTCCTTCTCCAACCTGTATTTTTCTATTTCCCCCCTTCAGTTAATGACATCACTATCTCTCCTGTTACCTAGAATAAAACATTGGTATTCCCTTGGACCCATGATTTCCTTACTCTCAGAGCCATGAATGCTCAAACCCTCATAGGTATGTGCCCTGCTAGCCCTTTTAGATACATTGCAGCCAGACTTACATTCCTTAAGTGTGATTATAAATTATTCCCCTGCCTAACAACTTCCTATCCCTTACAAAACAAAATCCAGACCTTAGCATGGCATTCATGGTTGTTCACAGCATAGCTGCAGCCTACCTGTCTGATTCTAGTTCTCAATGCTACACTGAACACAAGGCAGGCTGAGTTATTTGCTATTCTCTGTACTCACTTTCAGATTCCTGCCCTGAGGCTTTGCTCAAGCTGTTTCCCCAGTCTCCAATATCCTTCTTCACCCCCACCCCCCCAGTTCTTGGGCTCTAAATTCTACTCGTTCTTCAAATGCTACCTCCTTAAAGCTTTCTTTGATCTTCACAACTGGAAGAAACATTTCCAACCTCTGAATTTCAATTAAATTTTACTAATATAGCCAAACTAGCTTTCATTTGCTTAGTGTTTAGGTGAAATTTTTTTCCTGTCCTTTTACTTGTAATCTATCTGTGTCTTTATGTTCATAAAATGCATTTCATGTAAACAACATGTAATTGGGTCTTGTTTTTTTCTCTATTCTGTCAATCCATGCCTTTTAGTTGTGTTCTTTAGCCCGTTTATATTTACTGCAATTATTGATATGTTTAGATTTAAGTCTACCAGCTTGGTGTTTTAATTCTATCTCTATTATTTATTTTTTTGGTCCTCTATTCCTCCTTTCCTGTCTTTCTTTGGGGAGTGGTTAACTCATCAATTTTTTTTAATAGTCTATCTCCCCTAGTTATGCCTCTTTTCATGACTTTGTGCTTTAGTGGTTACTATAGTGATTGAAATATGCATCTTTATCACGTCACATTCTATGTTTAAAGAATTACTTCAAGAAAGATCTAAGTATTCTATGACAATCTATTTCCAATTTTTAGCCCTCACCGTTTGTGCTCTTGTTTACTATAACTTTACATTTATATGCTATAAACTCCATACTCTTTTGTTACTATTTTTCTTCAAAGAGCCCATAGTCTAAAGAGATTTTGTCATACATATGTACAAAAATTAGGAATATTTTTAAAAGATTGTTTTAATTTATTGAACTATTTGCATTTTATAATGTTTCCATTCCTTCTTACAGAACCAGATTTCTAGCTGATATTTTCCTTCAGCATTTAGAACTTCTTTTAGGATTTCTTGTAGAGTAAATCCACCAAGGATGAATTCTTTCACCTTTTGTCTAGTTAAAGATGTCTTTATTTCACCTTCACATTGAAGGATATTTTTACTGAATATGGAATTCTGAATTGACATGGTAGTGGGTATTTTTTTAATGGTAGTGTTTTTTTTTTCTTTAAACATTTTTAAAATGTCATTCCATTGTTTTCTGTCCTCCATTTTTTTCTGATGAGAAAACATCTGAAATTCTTATCATTGTTTTCTTATTCTCTTGTATATATTGCCTCTGTTTTTTTCTGACTGCTTTCAGCCCTGTCTTTGGTTTTTAGAAGTTTCACTATTATGTGTCTAGTTCTGTTTTTCTTATTTATCCTGCTTGGATTTCTCTGAGCTTCTTGGATATGTCATTTGTTGTCTCGATTTTAGAAAATTTCAGCCATAATCTCTTCATTTTTTTCTTTTGCTCCATTTTTTTCTCTTCCTTCTGGGATCCACTTACATATATGTTGGACCATTTGGTCTATTCTGGTTTGTTCTTCATTCTTTTTTCTCTCTGTGTTACAGTTTGCATAATCTCTTTTGACATGTCCTTAAGTTTACTGATTGTTTCTTCTGCTGTGTGGGCTTCTGCTGAAAGTCCATCAAATGAATATTTCATCTCTGATATCATGTTTTTTATTTTAGCACCTCCCATTGGTTTTCTTTAATAATTTTTATCTATCTGCTTTCATCTCTCTGCTTTAATTTCCCTGATATTCACACATGCTGTCACCTTTTCCTCTAGATCTTTTAATGTATTCATTACAATTATTTTAAATAATTATTCTTAAATATTAATTAAAATAAGTATTTTCAAAATAATTATTTTAAAACCCTGATAATCCCAATATCTAGGCCGTAACTTAGGTTATATTTAAGATTGTATCTGATGATGGTGCATCCTATTTTCTTTCTGTGTCTGCTTTACAATTTTGATTTAATGCTGGACATTCTGTGTAAGAGAATAGTAGATTCTGAGGTAAATTATACTTATACTCAGAAACGAGTATGCCTCCTCTTCTGTCAGGCTGTGAGTATAATTGGCTGTGTCAATGTAGTCTGTAATTTAGCAAGGTTTGGATCTTCTCTTTGCTTTAGTTATGTTCAATGCATTACAGGCTTTAAATTGCCCCAGTGGTAAATTGCCCCTGCCTTGTACTTAGTGAAAGGCCTAGAGCCAAAGGGCTCCTCCCAGTTCTCCTGCTATATTCTTAGACTCTTGTGGGCCCTACATGCCTGCAACAGAGAGGGAGTCCCTCTTAGTGCTCCCACCCCTCCTTCAGCAATAGACCGCTTTTATCTGGGACTCATTGCATGGCCTAATTCTCCAGCTTGACCCTCAGATTTATGCAGGTCCTGTGTTCCTGAACTGGTGAGAGTTTCTATCAAGGCTCCTGCCTCTCCCTAGTGTTGGACTGTTTTGGGTGGGAGAGTTTATATACACAGACGCTGTATGCCTGCATCTCAGAAGGGTTCACACTCAGCTGTCCTGCCCTTTTCTCTGTGGCAGACAACTGTTGTCTCCTATTCATGTAAAGTTGGAGGGTGGGAGGTTTTCTCTTGAGTCTGCTGATCCACCCTCAAACTTAGGCAGTTCTTTTAGTTCATTAACTTACCTTGCAACTTTGAGTCTCCAGTGGACAAAAAATATTATTCTGTTGGCTATTTGATTTGCTTTCATTGTTTAGGTGGGAGCAACGTTTCTTATAACTTTCTATATCCTAGACAGAAGCAGAAGCTCTCTATTGCATTTTATCCTTAACTCTTGCTTAGATTTGATTCTCTCAGAAACAAATGATAAAAGAAGGATTTGAGTTCAAGTAGTTTATTTGGGAGACGATCTCAGGAAACCCCAGTAAAACAGTGGGAGGGGAGACAGGGCAGAGAAGGAAGCCTACACAGTGTGTTAAGGAGTAACTGTGGAGCAATCCCAGTGGGGCCATCTGGAAGACTGCATGGAACCAGCCTTAAAGAGGAAGCTGGGTATTTAACCACTAACTCCCATCTGTAATTGATTAGTTGCCCTGCCTGTGGGTGAAGACTGTTCTAGGTCAAAAAAGACAGAGAACAAAGGTGCTTGCAGTAGAAAGTTGTTGACATGAGGGAATGTGGGTGGGCACAACAATATCTGTTAAACTCTCCAATGACACTTATTACTTTATTTCTCAGACATGCCAGTATACTAAAGCCTGATGTTATTGAGCAAATGATTCATAGCTGATTTAGCTTTGTAATCTCCCAGCATGGAGAACAGTCAGAAGATAATCAATCAATATTTATTAAAGTACCAATATGTAGAATTCTGGTTAGCTCTTCATTTCCTAAACTCCTCCCAAACCCACATCCTCACCCTCCCCCGCCCCTCAGATAACGTAATTTGCTCTCTTAATTTGTCAAAAAGGCTAAATTCATCTGACTGGTTGGAATTTTTACAAAATCATATTGATTTTCTAGCTAATTTGAATGTATTATGATTTGAAAATATAATTTCCAAATGTGAACTTTATCTAACAGATATTTTATACTACTTGCAGCCAATAATGATAAGACGTCCACCAACAATTGTTTGCTACATTTGTGGTCGTGAATATGGAACAAGATCAATTGCCATCCATGAGCCACAATGTCTGAAAAAATGGCATAATGAAAACAACTTGTTGCCTAAAGAGTTAAGGAGACCAGAACCTAAAAAACCAGAAGTCAGGACCATTACCGGTAAGTTTTTGGAAAAAAAGACTTGAGTGCATAAGGGGAGACTTTTCTCTCTAAACTTATAAGAGTAGAGATATTCTTTTCTTATTTGTTTAAACAACTGAAATCAGCAACATTTACTGTCTCGGCTACAGCCAAATATGAAAAACGGTTCTGGAATGCCTGCCCAAAATGTTGTCTTCAGATGCTGAGATATAAAGATACTACGTGCTAGAAAAATTGTGCAAGAAGAGGGGGCCACTGGAATTTGCTATATTTCCCAAAAATTACTTTCATCTATTATCAAACATAATACTTAAAAAATGTAAAGCTTAAAAAACTTTTGGGGATATCTGGAAACATGTTTTCAAATATAAATGTGTCTTAGTGTTCGTAGAGCAGGGGTACCAAACCCAAGTGCTTACAGAGTCCCCTAACCAGGTTATGAAATTGAATAAATTGGTCCAGGTATGAAAAAAGGGAAGTTGGGGACTATGGTGAGCTGAGAGCACCAGCTCTCTCTCCAGTTCCAGCTGGTGTTGTTCATTAAGACATTTAGCCTAGTGTGGTCATATATTTCAATAACACACAAAAAAACTGGAAATCTAGACATCTATATGAAATGTCCAGGTTTTTAAAATTTTGCAATTAATACTTTGTAAAGCACTGCACTAGCCAAATGAAACTGAAACTCCATAAACTGCCATGTGTGGTCTCTTTACAAGCTTCATGCTTACTCATTTAGGATATGAGAATAAAGTAGTTCAGAGAATATTTTTGCCATACAAGCTCAGACTTGCTGGTCACATTTCTACCATTGTCATTTTCTCACTTGAGCCCCTGATTCCTTTCAAAGGAAAATCTTTCTTGGTTTTAGGAGGAGTAGCTAATTGAATTCAATTCATTCATTCTTCTTATGTAGCTATAGATTTGCAGAGCCAGGAGGTCATTTAGTATCAATTAGTCCAAAGTACTCTTGTTAGAGATGTGACCCAAAGAGTTTTATAGCAACCCACAGAATGGAATCCGATTTGTCATGATAAAGTTCTAGATGCTGCTAACACTCAAACTATTCACAGTCTTTACTAAGAGGAGGACTCTGAATACAGATGGGTAAAGAGCTCAAGATGAAAACATCCGTCTATTGAAATTAGAGCATTTGCCCACAAAGAGATTGTTTACCTCATTAAAACTCTCTTCCCAGCAATTCTCATTTGGTGTCAAAAATGGGTTTCCTTTACTTCTGATCTTTATCGCTTTCTCTGCTTGAGCATAATTATCACACATCTAGAAGAGGTGAGAGAAACTACTAGTTTGAAAGCCCAGGTAGGTTCATTTTTCTGTTATTGCCTACAGATGGAACAGGTAGGTCCTATCACTGCACTTCCCTGCAATTTTCCTCTTGGCCTCATGCTATTTTTATTTCTGAAGGTGCTCTTTCTCACCAGGCCCAGAGAACTCCCATTACCATTTCCATCCCATGGACTTACTGTGGTTGCAGAGTTCAAATTACCCTTCCTGCAGATCCAAGGTCAAAGGCTTATGCAAAAACTTAGAAATGTGGTGCATCATCTACAAGTGAGAATCAATGAATACTCTGGAACTTCTGAGTCTGTATTAAAACTCATAAGAGTAAGGAGAAAGTCAGCGCCATTCCTTTTCAAGAGTTTTCAAAGCACTCAAACTACACATTTGTATCCTACATAGAAAGTCGTACTTGCTTTATCCAAAGGAGAAATTCTGGGTTTGCTGGTTTTTAATTTCCCATGGAGCAAATAAAAGAACATTAGGAATGGGCATGTTAAGGAATCTGAGGTTTGCTATGCTTGTGTGAACCATTAGACAGAAATCGTGTAATAGTCTGGGCTTTAATGAAAAAATATGTGCTGTGAAAATGATAAAAACTGTGTTATATATTTTTGAGTGCCTGGCTACATTTTGGGGGGCCTATTTGAGGTAATTCTAAGACATAGTTAGTTTAATGTACTAAAGTCATGCTATTTAAATAAGGTTTATTAAAGCTAAATCCCACACTGTTTCTCTAAAATAAAGCCATATGCTTTTTTTCCTATGCTCTGCCAATGAAGATTATACGTCTCTCAGCGATCTTTGCTGTTTTCTTAAGGACACTTCTCATCAGATTGACTAGTCTGTCTGTATTCTTCACTTTAATGATTTAAAGAATCTTCGCGTTTATGGCCATAAAGAGATGATAAATTTTTAGGATATAATTCATCTTAAATTCACTCTCAACTGTCAGTTTTGGCTTCTAAAAACATTCCACTGAAGGATTACAGAAGAGGAAAATACAAATACATGTTCTTTTCCTTTTGTAAGCTTATATTTAGAGGCAACTGAAAGAAGGCCAAAAGTTATATTTGCAAGATAATAATGTGCAAGCAAAGATGTTAATAATTAGTGAAGAATGCATATCATAACACATAAAACAATATCTTCCCCTTTTTAAAATCCAAGGAGTGAAAAATCTCTGGTTCATAGCTAACTTTACTCAACCTTTGGGTGAGCAGCACTGTTTTTTTGTTTTGTTTTGTTTTTCGGGGGGCAAAAGTAATAGGATTTGTTTAAAAGCCTCGGTCAACAGGTATTTCCTGATAATATTTTCCATAAAGTAGAGTATGGTTCTCCAGAATGAAAATTGATCCATTTTACCATTTTCTTTTCCTTTTCTTTCTTTTCTGTTCTTTTTCCTTTTTTTTTTTTTTTCTTTAACTTTCCAGCCAAAGGTTTCTACGATCTCGATGCCTTAAACGAAGCTGCTTGGACAAGTGCCCAGAGCCAGTTGGTTCCCTGTATTATTTGCGGGCGTACCTTCCTGCCAGACAGACTGATTGTTCACCAACGATCCTGTAAACCAAAAGTCACCAAGTAAAGCCCTTTCTCCCTGCTGAAGTGTTAGAGCAATTACATTCTTCTGAAAGAGATTGCGATATGGTGGGAAGGGAAAAAAGGAGCCAAGGAGAGGAAACAAAGAAAACTGGAATTGACCAAAGGCTGTCTAGCACAGGAAGCCCAGCCCAGTGCTCTGGTGGCACAAGTGTGACCACTGTGTGATGGGTAAATGTTCTGCTTTTAACAAGTGCTGCGTGCATGTGCATAGACACACTGCGGGGCATGCATATCACACTTTTGTCAGGCAGAATTATAAGTGGGCTGTGCCTCAGCAGAGCTGGCATTTTTGTCTCAAGGAAATTTCAGAGCCAATTGTTGTTATTTTATTTCCATTCTATTTTCCCAAACAAGATTTTCAACTCACAATTAGGACTATTATTCAATGAACAGAGGCTTTGGGTGGTCACTTCAGGCAAGTCCTTAGTCTCAAGAAAAATTGGATTCCTTCCAATCCCTGTGCTTTCTGAAATAACATGCCACTCCCTGCTTCCTCTGATCCAGGGAAATGTTTTTAATTGAGTTCTTAATTGGGAATCTTCTTTACTCTATAAAATTATGTAACAGGAGAGACGTTGAAAAAAGAGCTAAGGACTTAAAGTACTAAATCCATATGTAACTCTACTCCCTTACTAATAGTGAGAAATGTTACAGAGAGATTTCAGAATTTGTGCCAGCTTCCTATGTCAGAGATTGCTGCAATGCAATTCATAAAATGGGATGAGCCTTGCTCCTTCCTTCTACAGGAGAAGACCAGCAAGGGTTCTCTCTGCCCTCATAGGGGCTTATATGTGTTTTATTGTTGAGGGATAAAAGCTGCCAGGAAGTTCTGTGCCTCCCCACCCAAGGCCCATGCACAGTAAGTTGGTTGTGAGACTGCTCTGTATTTTAGAGTCCTTGAACGTGTATTCACAGAGGTGGGGCTCTCCTGGGAGGATGCCAGGCCCAGGGAGATGCTCTGCCCAGGAAACTCAGCTCCCCCAGGCAGCGCTACTTTGTCTGGACTCCCAGTGGTTTTGCTTGAGATCTTTGTTCATTTTATGGCTGAACTTCAGGGCAATTCTGGATCCTCTGGGTTCCTGCAAGCCTTGCATTCATGACCTTACACAGCACAGTTTGCTCCAAATTATATAAGCAAATTTATTTGACCTAATATTTTGGTCATACATCTATGTATTATAAAAGTTTAGGTTAGGATAATTATGCCAATCATTCAGTTTTTCCTGCCTGTTCTAAAGGAAGCAAGAGATGAGCTTTTAAAAAAGTCTTTAGATACCCTCAAATAAGATTATCATCTTGTGAAAGACTAGCAGTTAATGACTCATAGTTGATGGATGGTTCAGTTCTTTTATTTTGTTAACAAAAATGACAACAACATCTAATAACTCACACATCTGTGAGTGTGCTGTGGGTCAGGCACTGTGCTTAGTGCTTCCTATACGTCAGTCTACATAAATCTCACATCACCCCTACAAGTAGATATCATTATCCTTATTTTACATGTGAGGAAACTGATACATAGATTAAATAACTAACTCAATGTCACACTGAACTTGAGGTAAGAGATGGAGTAGGGAAGCAAACTCAGGACTGTTGGTCTTCCAAACCCATAACCTTTCCATTGCCGTTTGTATGCTAGACATCATCATTAATAAGATTAACTATACTAAGGCCAACGATCTGACAAATGTGAAAAGTTTTGTACAACATTTAGTAACTAAGGCAAATGGGAGTCTTAGCATGCTTGCAGTTCAGCTGCTCGTCTGGGTTTACCTTTTTTTTTTTTTTTAATTTTCTGTTTATTGCAGTAACATTGGTTTATAACATTGTATAAATTTCAGGTGTACAACATTATACTTCTATTTCTGCATGGATTACATCATGTTCACCACCCAAATACTAATTACAACCCATCACCACACACTTGTGCCGAATTATCCCTTTCTCCCTCCTCCCTCCCCTCTTCCCCTCTGGTAACCACCAATCCAATCTCTGTCTTTATGTGTTTGTTTGTTGTTGTTATTATCTACTACTTAATGAGGGAAATCATACGGTATTTGACCTTCTCCCTCTGACTAATTTCACTTTGCATAACACCCTCAACATCCATCCATGTTGCCACAAATGGCTGGATTTCATCGTTTCTTATGGCTGAGTAGTATTCCATTGTGTATATATACCACATCTTCTTTATCCATTCGTCCCTTGATGGGCACTTAGGTTGCTTCCAAGTCTTGGCTATTGTGAATAACGTTTCAATGAACACAGGGGTGCATGTATCTTTATGCATTGGTGTTTTCAAATTCTTTGGATAAATACCCAGCAGTGGAATAGCTGGATCATATGGTAGTTCTATCCTTAATTTTTTGAGGAATCTCCATACTGTTTTCCATAGTGGCTGCACCAGTTTGCACTCCCACCAGCAGTGTACGAGAGTTCCCTTCTCTCCACATCCTCTCCAACACATGTTGTTTCCTGTTTTGTTAATTATAGCCATTCTGATGGGCATGAGGTGATATCTTATTGTAGTTTTGATTTGCATTTCCCTGATAGTTAATGATGTTGAACATCTTTTCATGTGTCTGTTGGCCATCTGTATATCTTCTTTGGAGAAATGTCTGTTCAGGTCTTTTGCCCATTTTTTAATTGGGTTGTTAGTTTCTTTGTTGTTGAGATGCATGCGTTCTTTATATATTTTAGAGATTAACCCCTTATCAGATGTATGGTTTGCAAACATCTTCTCCCAATTGTTAGGTTGTCTTTTCGTTTTGTTGATGGTTTCCTTTGCTGTACAGAAGCTTTTTAGTTTGATGTAGTCCCATTTGCTCATTTTTTCTATTGTTTCTCTTGCCTGGTCAGGCATGGTGCTTGAAAATATGTTGCTAAGACCAATGTCAAAGAGTGTACTTCCTATGTTTTCTTCCAGCAGTTTCATAGTTTCAGGTCTTACATTCAAGTCTTTAATCCATTTGGAGTTAATTTTGTGTATGGTGTAAGATAAGGGCCTACTTTCGTTTTTTTGCATGTGGCTGTCCAGTTTTCCCAACACCGTTTGTTGAAGAGACTTTCTTTTCTCCATTGTATGTTCTTGGCTCCTTTGTCAAAGATTAGCTGTCCATAGATGTGTGGGTTTATTTCTATGCTTTTGATTCTATTCCATTGATCTGTGTGTCTGTTTTTGTGCCAGTACCATGCTGTTTTGGTTACTATAGCTTTGTAGTATATTTTGAAATCAGGGAGTGTGATACCTCCAGCTTTGTTCTTTTTTCTCAGAATTCCTTTACCTGTTCGGGGTCTTTGATTGTTCCATATAAATTTTAGGATTTTTTGTTCTATTTCTGTGAAAAATGTTGTTGGAACTTTGATAGGGATTGCATTGAATCTATAGATGGCTTTAGGAAGTATGGACATCTTAACTATGTTAGTTCTTCCAATCCAAGAGCACGGAATATCTTTCCATTTCTTTGTGTCTTCTTCATTTTCTTTCAGCAATGTTTTATAGTTTTCAGTATACAGATCTTTCACCTCTTTGGTTAAGTTTATTCCTAGTTTATTTTGTTGCAATTGTAAATGGGATTGTATTCTTAATTTCTCGTTCTTCTACTTCGTTGTTAGTGTATAGAAATGCAACTGATTTTTGTATGTGGATTTTGTATCCTGCAACTTTACCATATTCGTTTATTACTTCTAAAAGTTTTTTGGTGGATTCTTTAGGGTTTTCTATATATAAAATCACGTCATCTGCAAATAGTGACAGTTTCACTTCTTCCTTTCCAATTTGGATCTCTTTTATTTCTTTTTCTTGCCTGATTGCTCTGGCTAGGATTTCTAGTGCTATGTTAAATAGGAGTGGTGACAGTGGGCATCCTTGTCTGGTTCCTGTTCTTAGAGGGCTAGCTTTCAGTCTTTCACCATTGAGGATGATATTAGCTGTGGGTTTGTCACATATGGCCTTTATTATGTTGAGGTACTTTCCTTCTATACGCATTTTATTCAGAGTTTTTATCACAAATGGATGCTGTATCTTGTCAAATGCTTTCTCTGCATCTGTTGAGAGGATCATGTGATTTTTATTCTTCATTTTATTAATGTGGTGTATTACGTTGATTGATTTGCGAATGTTGGACCATCCATCCCTGCATACCTGGAATAAATCCCACTTGATCATGGTGTATAATCTTTTTAACATATTGTTGTATGCAATTTGCTAGTATTTTGTTGAGGATTTTTGCATCAATGTTCATCAGTGAAACTGGCCTGTAATTTTCTTTTTTTTGTGTTGTCCTTGTCTGGTTTTGGTATCAGGGTAATGTCAGCTTTGTAGAATGAGTTAGGGAGCTTCCCTCCCTCCTCAATTTTTTGGAAGAGTTTGAGAAGGAGAGGTATTAAGTCTTCTTTGAACGTTTGGTAGAATTCACCAGGGAAGCCGTCTGGTCCTGGACTTTTATTTTTGGGGGGGTTTCTGATTACTGTTTCCATCTCCTTACTGGTGATTGGTCTATTCAAATTCTCTATTTCTTCTTGATCCAGTTTTGGAAGGTTGTATGATTCTAAGAATTTATCCATTTCTTCCAGATTGTTGAATTGGTTGGCATATAGCTTTTCATAGTATTCTCTTATAATCTTTTGTATTTCTGAGGTGTCTGTTGTAATTTCTCCTCTTTCATTTCTGATTTTACTTATTTGTGCCTTCTCTCTTTTTTCTTGGTGAGTCTAGCTAAAGGTTTGTCAATTTTGTTTATCTTTTCAAAGAACCAGCTGTTGGTTTTGTTAATTTTTTCTATTGTTATTTTAGTCTCTATTTCATTTATTTCTGCTCGATTTTTATTATTTCCCTTCTTATATTGATTTTGGGCTTTGTTTGTTCTTCTTTTTTCCAGTTCCTTTAGGTGCATTGTTAGGTTGTTTATTTGAGATTTTTCTTGTTTGTTGAGCTAGGCCTGTATTGCTATAAACTTCCCTCTTAGAACCGCTTTTGCTGTATCCCATAAATTCTGGCATATCGTATTTTCATATTCATTTGTCTCCAGGTATTTTTTTATTTCTCCTTTGATTTCTTCATTGACCCAATAGTTGTTCATTAGCATTTTGTTTAATCTCCACGTATTTGTGGCTTCTCTGATTTTCTTCCTATAGTTGATTTCTAGTTTCATACCATTGTGGTCAGAAAAGATGCTTGGTATTATTTCAATCTTCTTAAATTTATCGAGACTTGTTTTGTGGCCTAATATGTGATCAATCCTGGAGAATGTTCCATGTGCATTTGAAAAGAACGTGTATTCTTCAGTTTTTGGATGGAATGCTCTGTATATATCTACTAGGTCCATCTGTTCTAGTGTGTCATTTAAGGCCAATGTTTCCTTATTGATCTTCTGTTTGGATGATCTATCCATTGGTGTAAGTGGAGTTTTAAAGTCCCCTACTATTACAGTGTTACTGTCTATTTCAATTTTTATGTCTGTTAATAATTGCTTTATATATTTAGGTGCACCTACATTGGGTGTGTAGATATTGACAAGTGTTATATCCTCTTGTTGGATTGTTCCCTTGATCATTATGTAATGCCCTTCTTTGTCTCTTTTTACAGGTTTTATTTTAAAGTCTATTTTGTCTGATATGAGTATTGCTACCCCAGCTTTCTTTTCATTACCATTCGCATGGAGTATCTTTTTCCATCCCTTCAGTTTCAGTTTGTGAGTGTCTTTAGGTCTGGAGTGTGTCTCTTGTACGCAGCATATATATGGGTCTTGTTGTTTTATCCATTCAGCCACCCTATGCATTTTAATTGGAGCATTTAGTCCATTGACGTTTAAAGTAGCTGTTGATAAGCATGTACTTATTGCCATTTTTTAACTTTTTTCCCCTCAGTATTTTAGTGGTCCTTCTCTGTTCCTTTCTTCTTCTATACAGAATTGATGGTCTCTTTAGTTTGACCTCTGTCTGAAAGCTCTGCTCTTTAACTCCCCTCCTCCCTCATTTTATGTTTTTGATATCATATCTAACCTCTTTTTTGTGCATTTGTATCTATTACCCTCTTATCATGGAAATAGATAATTTTTCCTATTTGCTGTCTTCTTTTTTCCCCTTAAATCAGTCCCTTTAACATTTCTTGTAGCACTGGTTTCTTGTTGAAAAATACCTTTAATTTTTGCTTGTCAGGGAAATTTTTGATCTCTCCTTCCATTTTGAATGATAACCTTGCAGGGTAGAGTATTCTTGGCTGTAAGTTTTTTCCTTTTAGCACTTTAAATATATCATGCCCCTCTCTTCTAGCCTGTAAGGTTTCTGCTGAGAAGTCAGCTGATAGCCTTATGGGGTTTCCTTTGTATGTATCTTGTCTTTCTCTTGCAGCTTTTAGGATTCTCTCTTTATCTTTAATTCTGGACATTTTGATTATGATGTGTCTTGGTGTGGGCCTCTTTGGGTTTACCTTGTTTGGGGCTCTCTGTGCTTCCTGTACCTGGATGTCTGTTTCCTTCCTTAGGTTAGGGAAGTTTTCATCTATTATTTCTTGAAATAGATTCTCTGCCCCTTTGTGTCGCTCTTCTCCTTCCAGGACACCTATAACATGGATGTTAGTGCACTTGATGTTGTCCCAGAGGTCCTTTAGACTGTCCTCACTCTTTTTAATTCTTTTCTCTTTTACCTGTTCAGCTTGGGTAATTTCTTCTAGTCTTTCGTCCAGCTCGCAGATCCGTTCTTCTGTATCCTCTACTCTGCTTTTGAGTCCCTCTAGTTAATTTTTCATTTCCAGTATTGTATTCTTCATTTCTGATTGGTTCTTTTTTATATCTTCCATTTCTTTGTTGACATTCTCACTGAGTTCATCTATTCTTCTCCCCAGATCAGTGAGCATCCTTAACACTCTTAGTTTGAACTCTCTGTCAGGTAGGTTGCTCGTTTCTATTTCACTTAGTTCCTTTTCTGGGGTTTTGTCCTGTTCCCTTACTTGGAATGTATTCCTTTACCTCCTCATTTTGCCTCTTTCCCTGTGCTTGTGTCTGTGTATTAGGTAGGTCAGCTACATCTCCTGCTCTTGGATAGATGACCTTATATAAGTGATGCCTTAGGAGGTCTGCCGTGTGCTTTCCTCAGTTCTCAATGTTCCAGGGGTGACCCCTATGTGGGTCCTTCTGTTGTGGCCTGTTTGCTCTCCCTCTAGGCACCCAGGGAGGCCGAGTTATGCTCCTAGCCAACTGTTGTAATGCTCAGCTGCTTGTAGTTGTTGTGGGCCCTGCAGTCTCTTTATCAGGTCTGGGGAGCCCCAGCACAGTTGGCTGCAAGTTCTAATACAATGTTTGTGTTGCAATATTTCTTTTAAGTGAGTAGGCCCCCAGCGTGGCAGGTTGTTAGGCTCAGGGGCTTACAAATGCTATAAGCCTCCAGACTTTAGGTCTCTTTTCAGCTCTCTGAGGATTGCAGCTGGGTGGGGCTGGCCTCAGGCATGGGAGCACCCAATTGTTTCAGGCTTTGGAAGGTGGGGCAAACCCCCTATGTGGGTCTTTGAGAAGCGCAAGTCTTCTACAGCTAACAAGCCCCGCCACCCACAGTTCCACACACACAGTCAACACAGTCCTGCCCTGTGTGCGTGCCCCGACCTGCTGAAGTAGACCCAGTCTCTCCACACTCTCCACCAGCTCCTTGTGCACGCCCTGCCCCACTGAAGTCAGCTCAGTTGCCAGGCTGCAGAGAATCCATTCACCAATCTATGCAGGCCCACAAGTTGCCTGAGGGCTTGTTGTTGGGTGGGGCCAGTCTCTAGGGTGGGCTGCCTGTCTCGGCTGAGCTGGATTAAATCGGTGCTCTAGTGAGTGGGGCAGATCTGGGCTAGCAGGCCCCAGGGAGTACTCCAATGGCGTCTGTGTCAGCACGCCCACACCAGGCCACAGCAATGGCCGCTGCCAATGTCCCAGTCCCTGGAGAGGTCTCACCTCTCACTGCAATGCACTCAGAGCCTATCAGGTGAGTCTCTTTTCACCAAAGCACTGTGCATCTTTCTTTCTGGTGATTTTCAGTTGCTTTCTGAAATGGGTGAGTTTGCACATGGGCCCTTTAAGAGCCAGTTTTAATTTCTTCGTGAACCAGCTTTTCTGGGGGTACTCCCCAATGTTTTAGTAGCAGGCAAAGTCAGATATGCCACTCGTCTCGATTGTGCTAGATTCAGAAATTGCCTACAGTAGGGGCGTTCCCCGGCTTAGGGCCCTGCTCCTCCAGGGAGGGCTATGGACCTTTGGGCTGCTCCCGGCCGTGAGGCGCTGTGGCTTGTGAAGGCAGCATTTGTTCTCTCCAGAAGGGAGTTTCTGCCTCTTTCACCTCAATTAGGATTGTTCTTTGTTTCAGGAGTTCCTCTTATCCAGCTTTCAGTTCTGTCTCAGGGGTAATTTTTCCATGAGTAGTTGTAAATTGTCTGTGTCCGCGGGAGGAGGTGAGTTCCGAGTCTGCCTACGCCGCCATCTTGACTTCCCTCCTTGGGTTTATCTTAAACTGAGGTTAAAACAAAAGTCTGAACTGTATTGTGTTTCAAAAGACACTTCCGCATTCTGCTAATGTTCAGAAGTCAAACAGCAGGGGAAATAATGCGAAAGTTCTGGCCTCAACATTGAAATGAATTGCCATTTTGGGTCATAAAGAGAGATTCTTGGGCACTTTGCTTTCAAAGCATGACAAAAAACAAAACAAAATGAAACTACTTTATCTGTAGGAATTATTAAGTCTGTGAGTTCTTGAGAGCTTGAAAAAGATGAGCTCTTGTAGGAATCATCACTTCCACAGGGGACAGTTTGAGGTACATCAAGGTGCTGACTGTGGGGATTCTACATCCAGTTCCGCCTCAGGCGACCAGCAAATGTTCCACGGGATTAAATTGGGAACAGGCTCAGTTGTAATGACATCAATTCAAGAGTTCCTGTCCGTTATCAAGGCAGGTCATCAAAGTCTCACCATTAAAAGGAAAGAGCTCACCTGCTGTCTACCAACTGCCCTTCTTCCAATTCGTTCACACCTGTGCAGATATTTGTACTCTCAGAAGAAAATTTCTTTAACAATGATTGGCACCTCCATGAACTATGTATTTGAACCTTGAAATGGTTCCCATAGACACTCTCCTAGATGAGGAAGAGCAGATACCAGATGAAGGTACTTGGCACTCTTACACTTGCCCAAGCAGTCATTGGTCTGGGACATAATGTTATTACAGTGTGGGGAGAGAGGGAGAATCCCCCTCTGCCCTTTCCCTTAAGGTTCTTATGGCTGGCCAAATAATCAACAAGACAGGTTAGCAGGAGAAAATAATACCAAGTTTAATAACATGTATACATGGGAGAAACTCAGAAATGAGCAACTCGTCCCTCTGTCTAAGCTGCTTGCTTAAGTATTGTAGCTAAAGGTGAGGAAGGTGTTAGGGGTGGGTAGTGGTCTGGGACTTCAGAGGGCAAGAAGACAATTCTTTTCAGGGTCATCTATAGATAATGTGGTCAGGGAGAGATAGAGTTTTTTTTGATAAAAGGGGCTTGGTGCCCCTCCCATTGTAATATCTATTTTACATTATCATTATAGCCATCATGATAGAAGATCTGTTCCAGGAAGGAGCCACCATGTCAAATTCTTTAGGCAGTTAGTGGGGGAGGTCAAATGTCCCTCAGAGAAAACAATCAAGGTAAAGAGATATATTTCAGGGTGGCCAAATCTTGATCTCCCACCATAGGCACCAACAATAATGTGATTCCTGCACTGCTCTGTTAACTGGTGCTGCATAAACTTTAATTGAATTCCCCTCTAGTTGAGGTTATGGGAAGAATTCCAGGATTTCTTGATGCTCATTTGCACACTGAATTCACATCCAAGTTGCAGGGCATGTCCTATCAGATGGGAACACTGGGGACAGAAGAAGCATGTCCTAGTAAGAGGGGAAGAGACGGACAGTCTCCTACTGTGAGTAAGCATGGGAATCTGTTAGAGCTCTGTTACGGGAGCCCTTCAGGCAGCTCTTCATCAGGCAGCCTCGGAAGTATTTCCAGGTGGGTCTCGGCATTTCCAAGGATGGCTCTCAGATGACACTGCTTCAGCCTGGGGAATACTGGTCTGAGTCTCTTCATGGAAAAAGAAACTGCTACTGACAAGCAGACACATTTGTGAGCAGTGAAGAGATAAAGGGCAGATACCCAAAGTCCTCTACCCCCTGAAAACAGCCCTTGGTCTTTCTGTACTTGTCTGCTTCTGACATTAGCAGTATTTCTTCTTTACACCCCTGTCTAAACTAACTCATATGGCTTTAATCCCATATCAGGTCAGGGCAGGAAGTTCAGCCCTTTCCTTCCCCAACCTGAGGGGTCCTTTCCTCCTCTGGGGATGGTCCACCTTCCTTTATCATTTATTACTTTCCTGCTGACTCACTGCCTGGCCCACACGAACAGCTGTGCCTGTTCCTGCTGGCCCTGCCCACTCTCTGTGAGCACTATGGGCAGAGATAAAAATGAGGCTTTCCTGCACTTGGAAAAAACAGCACAAATGAGAAGCAGTCAGTTTTCAGTAGGGGCCAAATTGGGTGGTGTAGAGAGAATGTACACCAGGAAAAACGCTGCTAAATTATCATAGGATGGTATACCTTTATGCTTAGTTTTTTAAAAATTTTGTTATAAAAATATTCAAATAGATACCCTTATTGGGAAAAGTATAATGAAGTCTTATGTTCTCTACACCAAGGCAAACTTAGATCTTCACATCCCACTAAGGTTGAATTTGAATGGTTTAAATTTCAAGTACTACTCTTATGGATATAAGAGGGAGATGGAAGTGGCAGGGAGAGGTGCTGGGAGCACGAGATTCCAGAGTATCTCTGATAATGCCTTTTAATTCTACTTCTAGAAAGATGAGATTAAGCCAGCATGGATACAAACCAACTGCAAATCTGATAAAAAAGTGAACCTGGCCGGGCATCGCGGGGGCTGGGTCCTATCATTGATTGGCACTGATTACCCTACAGGCCAAGCTTGTTCAGATAATTCTTAGTTGAGTTAGGAAAAATAATGGCCACCTAAAGATGTTGATGCCCTAGTCCCCCAAACTTATGAATATGTTACCTTACATGGTAAACGAGATTTTGCAGATGTGGTTAAGGTTATGGACTTTGTAATGGGGAGAGTATCTCAGATTATCTGGGTCCAATCAAATTTCATGATTCCTTACAAGTGGAATAGGAAGGAAAAAGGGTGGGTGAGACACATGGCAGCATAAGAAGGATTCAATACCCCGTTGCTGGTTCTGAGATGTAGGGAACTATGTCAAGGACCAGAGATAAGCCTCTAAGAGTTAAGGGGGGCCCCAGGAGACAGCCAGCATAGAAAATAAAACCTCAGTCCTATAACCACAAGAAACTAGATCTTGTCAATGATCTGAATGAGCAAAGAAACAGATTCTCCCCCAGAGCATCCAGAAAGGAATGCAGACTTGCCAACAACTTGTTTTTGTCTGTGAATCCAGAGTTGAACTTCTGATCTACAGAACTGTAAGAAAATAAATGTGTGTTGTTTAAGCCACTAAGTTTGTAGTAATTTGTTTTGGTAGCACAGACAACTAATAGAAAAAACATATGTGGCTTAGGGTAGGACCAAGAAATCTTCCTATTGATCAGAGAGGTAGAGCCCTCAAATCCATGAGGGATGCTGGCCGCCTCCAATGCTTGATTAGTGAGAGGGCACCACAGCCAATACGCAGTAGGGCAGAGAGCCCGAGGAAAACTGGTTTCACGTTTTGCCACCCCTGAAAACACAGCTATTTTGCAACATGTACAAATTCTGGATGAAGATTTTTAATATTCAGTTTAATTAATGTTAATTTTAATGTTCTGTTAATATTTTAACCGTAAAACTGATTCTGTCATATGTACACACTTGTTTTTTAAAAAATAATAATAAATGGACAAATGCAGTTGAATTATTTGGCAATGGACTTCTGGCCCCAATGACATCGTGGCCTTGCCCTGCTTACCTGTCTGTCTTTTCCATGAGCTGCAGAAAGAAAATAACTGCCTAATCTGAAATGGTAGATGGTTATTATTATAGGAATCTCTCAGTAAACTACTGACTGAAAAATAGTCAAAACATCCAAACTCTGAAAGTACAGGTATTGTTTGAATAAATCCCAAAATTCTGTTATGATTTTCACCAGGGGCTTCCTGAGGGGTCATGTGCAGATCTAAAAAGTAGGCTGGACATCTTAATAACTGGCTTAAAGTATAGGAAAGGGCAGACAAAAAACCCCTGATTTGAGGACTGGCCTTCAGCTGAATTATCAAGCAAGAAATTTGCCTTTAGTGCCTTCATCATCTCTCTGCACCTTCTGCTCTCTATGTCCTCCCATCAAGGTTTCTCCAAGATCCTACTGTCCTACCTTCCACCCACTACTGCCTAGACTTCTGTTTCTGTTGGAGCAAAAACTCAAGTGCTCCAGGCCCTCGATACCCTCCATCTCTCCCTATTTCCCCCTCAACATTTCACTTCTGTGTCCCTTTCTCAGCTTTTCACTAGGTATTTCATTAGAAAGAAATTTGAGAAATTCACCTATGCTCAGCGGTTCATGAAAGATAATGATTTAATGTGCTACCCTTTTCAGGAAACAGTTATTTTAAAAGAAGTTTCCTAGAAGTATTACGTCTTTATCCAAAGTAATGAAATCCACGTGGTGGAGTTTTAGACAAAACGTCGGAATGAAAGTCAAGAAAGCATGGGAAGTGGGCCTCACCTTGACCATTAGTGTCTCTTATCACACCACACAGACCTCTGCTAACTCCACATCTAAGTAGGGGCATCTCTGTAGGGTATCCATTTACAGCTTGTATTAAGGTAGGCAGGCTAGTTGCCATAACAAATAGACCCAAAACATTATAATGGCTTAAATAAGACAGAAGTTTATTTCTTGCTTTAGAAAGAGTCCTGGGCAAGCGAACAGTTTAGAGAGGTGTCCTGCCATTGTGAAATCATTCAGGGCCCCAGGCTGATGAGGTCTCTGCCGTTTTCAACACATGACACTCAAAAGTTGTCCTGGGAGGACCTCTCCTTTCAGCCCAGCCACAAGGACAAAACAGCATGGAGTTACCCACCAGCGCGTTTGTATAACCAGACCTAGAAGAAATGCTCATCATTCCACTAGCATTCGTTGGGTAAATCTCAGCCACGTGGCTGTACCTAAGTGCAAGGGAGGCTGGGTGTTGTGTTCTTGCTGCATCAGCAGGAGGAAGAGGTGAACAGGATTTGGGGGAGCAATTAGTAGACTCTGCCAGGCAGCTCAAACATAAGGGTATTCCTGGCTTCTTGTCAGGGGACCACTTTCCCTCTAGCGGAAAATTGACACTTGGGCACAGTTGGGCACATAGTTGATATTTGGGTACAGACCCATGCGGATAAGACATTGTTCTCGCCATCAAGGCAGACAAGGTTGGTAAATTAGGACCAAAAGAAGAGACTCTTTAAAACTGCAGTTATTTTCACGTATCAGGAATAGCAAAATCATTCACAATTGGAAGGAAAGATTCTTTTTCTTTATTTATTGTTTGAGGAAACACTTCAAGGGACATTTTTGATATGCAAAGTTTAGTCCTGGGTTTAGGCTCGTAAGAGTAGTTGTGTCTGAGAAGAAAAACAATTTTGCAAAAGAATGTGAATGGCCACCTTTTCAGTGGGCAGAGCTCCAACTTTGGGGAATTATTGTTAAGTAAACTGGTTTTTCAATCTCTGGTTAGAGCTTGACAGGAAAGAAGTTGGAGTTTTGGACTCAGAACTAGGTCAAGGGGAACTCCCACCTACATGAGTAGGGACTGAAACCATAGCAACATGTCAGCAAGGCAGACTGAGGTAAGGGAAGAAAGATAGGGTAGGGTTCTTGGGAGTAGTGATCACTGTTACAGAGTTTTAAATATTCCTTTCCTGCATTCTAATTCTAATTCTGTGTATTATCTTTAAGCCTTCACTCTACCTTATTGAAGCTGTGCTGGGGTGTGGGGTGGACTTGTGAAATAAGAGGGGAGCCTATGTCTACACATGGACAAATAGACCAAGAAAGCACTTGAAACTGCACGGAGCATGCCAAGCAGCAGTTTGGAGCAAAAGATGACAAGCAACAGCCAAGGCAGGTGAGTACTTGCCGGTAATCCTCAGAATCTTCTGAGGAGAAGACTGGGATTCCTGACACCATCTAACCGTGACAGATCTTGGCTATTTGGCTAGCAAAGGAGTATGCAACCCTGGAAGGCCAGAAAACGTAGGTATATGATTAAACACGCTCCAATAAAGCATCAATGAACAACATAAGACTGCACGTAACTGTGCCAAATGGTGGTGTACAGGCTCCAATTCCTGTAGCCAAAGCAGATGGGAGACTGACATGGTTAGAAAGACCTCACAGCAGAGGGAGGTTGGAGCTGGCCTTGAAAGGAGGAACAGGTAGAAGCAGCAGGGACACTAAAAGACACCCCCGGGAAGAAACCCGCAAAAACTATGGTCTACTCCAAGAATTGCAGAGTTGGATATGTTTCATTTCCCCTCCAATTGGGTTGTTTTTCTTTGTTACTCTCTGGGGTTTGTCCACAGGATTTCCTGATAACTTGATAAGGCATGTTATTTGCCTTAATCTGGTGCATTTCTAGACCACAGCTTCCTAACCAGTGTGCCCAATATTGATGTGCTAACACATTAATCCCTTTGGCCCTCCAGGCTGCCTGCCAGGGCCTGTGGTGGTCACTTCTGGCTGTAACCAGCCTCAGTAGTTAACACCAGTGTGCAGTACCGATATCAGCATTTCCCAGTTGTGCTGTAAAGTGAAACATGGCGGGAAGCTCTGTAGCCTATATGTTAGTAAGTGGCATTGATCATGGTGAAGACAAGTACAGAGTCTTTAGACTGGGATCAACTGATAAAAGAAGTTATCAAAGTTCACATTTTAGTTACTTGCTTTAGCTAGGGTTGCTATTTCTCTTCCTCTCTTTTTTACATGCTTCCTTCCCAACTTCTATCACCAATGTGGAATTTTCCAGAAAGATGAAGAACCCAGATCCAGAAAGTGGTGAAGCAATTCCACATACCTTTTAGCAATGAGGCTTAGAAGTAAAACCCCTGGGGCATTCAGGGAAGGCTCCCAGGGGGGTTCAAGAGCAGGCATTGTGTGTGTGGACGTTTCCAGGAGAGCAACATAGACATCAAGTCAGAGGAACAGCTGGAGCAAGGATGAAGGGTGCATGCAGTATTGGCGTGCAAAGAAGGTGAGGGATGATGACAATGAAGCCAGTTATGACTTCATTCTTCCGAGCTCTTAGCTTGCAGTAGGTGCTAAAGCAAATCAGATGAGTTGTATGGCTTGTCTGGTTTTGTTCAGGAGGACACTGGACAAGACGACGTCTAAACGAAAAATAGAGGTGACTAAACAGACAGGTTAGGAGGGTTATAAATCTACCTTTCCCACTTTCTTCCCACATTTGTCTTTTCCTACTTATTCTCTCACAATATCATTGTCTCCATTCCCCTATTCCATTTTTCTTCATAAGCAGGCTCATTTCGCACAGCTCTAGCAATAAGCACTCTAGCCAGAAGAGGGCAGTATTTGGAAGCAATGAACACAGAAATCCTCACCGTGCTGGCCCAGGCATCACCAGGCAGAGACTGGGTTGTCATTTTTTGTTTTCCCCAGTAGCAAACTATAAAAGGGATGTGAATTTCCTCCTGAAGTCACAACAAGTGACTCCCTCCTCTCCTCCCCTTCCCAACTTTTTAAGGAAAAATCATAAGTATTTTAGGGTATAGATATCAACTTGGCTTCTTAACAGGTTGTGTTTGGGCCAGTTTTCTGACAAAATTTGGCAGAGTATAGAATGCAAATATCTAGATATTGTGAGGATTCAAGCAAAACAGGCACTTTGCTTAAAGTATCCTGCTCTTATTATGCAGTTGGCAAGTCAAATTTGTACTCTACCCAGTTTTTTTCAAAATGATTGTACAAGTCACTCATTAACTTTCTCAACACGTGTTTCTTGAACACCTGTTAGGCGTCATGTACTGGCTGGACAATGGGGAGGTACGCAGATGACTGAAACAAGGAGGGATATTGGGTGGTATAGATGGATGGCATGAACTTGAAAGAAACTGGAGTTTTGAAGAAGCAAGAGAAAGTTCTAAAAGAGAAAGCCATGGGGAATAGAGATGACACCTCCCCCATCCCCAGGCACTGTGGGATGTGGGAATCTGACAGTGTCCTCAAGGGACAGCTAAGATTTAGTCAGAGTAAGAAAGAATTCTTTTGAACATTTAGAGAAGAAATTGAGGATACAGGAGATTTTGCTGATAACAGATCATGAGGCAATAAAGAAAGGCTTTGGGGTAGCGAACACAGGCGGCCTCATGATTGTAAAATCTGTGTAGACACTCAGAACCCCACACTGAGAAGGGCCCCAGGACTGTTACCATCAAGAAATTCTTACTGATTTTTGAACAAGACGACCCCCATTTTCATTTTATATTAGGCTCTGTAAATTATATAGCTGGAGGTCAGGGATATGTGGACATTTGGGTAAAGTAAGACTAGAGAATTTATAGATCTGTCTGTGGATAAGAGTCTTCATGATGCCCTGGGAAGCTTGAATTTCTGGTGGTGGTTAAAGCAAACAAAGATGTAATTTCCAACAAGATTAGCACTGATGGTCTTTTAGGGCACAATGGTTCCCAGTACTAATTAAGGAGGGATGCCTGGAGACAGGCAGTGTTTTGGGAACACATTGTTCTGTGGGTCTAACTGGAGCGTGTGGGGCCTCACTTAGGTTTAGGGGTACTTGGTTCTTAGTTGTTTCCTTTCTAGACTGTAGTGTAAAGCGTGGGGGGATTAAAGGGAGTTTTGTTGGCCTCCCTTAAATCCCGCTGTAGGCAATGCTGTGTCCAGAAGAGAGGTGTCGTATCAGGAGCCATATAGCCAAGTAAACATCTGAATGCGCTAAAATATGTTAGACTTTTCCTTTGTGCTTTCTGAGTGTGATGTCTAGCTTAAAGAGCCTTCCCCCTTGCCGAGACTATACAGTCTCTTAAATTTCTTCTAACAATTTTTAGTTTTTATATGTAGCCTTTAATTCAGCCAAAATGTTATTAGTATATGGTACATAATACGGATCTAACATTTTTCTTCAATGAAGTTTTCCAGTATTATTCATTAATTAGTTTATCCTATATATAAATGAGTTCATTTTTAATGTTCCATCCTGTTCTATTGATGTATTTTCCCATCTCTGCAACATTATCACACCATTTACATACTATACCTTTAGAGTATATTTTGATATTGTATGCAAAGGCCAGCTTCTTTTTCAAAAAAAATTTGGGCTCTTATTATTTATTTCTTCTAGATGAATTCTAGAACCAAATGTGTCAAATAACCTAAATAATTCTGCTAGCATATTGATTTGTATTAAAACAAATTGATAAATTCTTGGAGGAAGAATCAGCATTTTTTACAGTATGGACTCTTTTCATTCAGGAACATGGTATGCCATTTTTGTTTAAAAGCATAAATCTTCAATTCTGCATTCCATTCACCCACCCATGCTAATTTGCTGGTTTTGCCAGTAACAATCTTTTTGCATGTTTTTGACTGTTTTTTGTGAAACCCTTGGCATCTCCCTTTTCACAGCGACATGTTTTCAGGTAACTCTGAGGGGCAGTGAATACAAATGGAATTGAGAGTTTGAGGACAGTAAAAACTTCACACAGAAATTTTCTAACTACTAGGAGCTTTTGTTCATTTCTTAAATCTATGTTATTAAATTGAATTGTTTATTCTCTTAAGTGCTCCAGAAAAGATGGAAAGTTTTGCCTTAGACGCTAAAGATGTTCACATGGATAGTTTCTCTATAATCAGTTAAAATACAAAGCCATATGAAATTAAATGCCAAACATCATTGCAAATCAATATATAGTTGGAAAAGCACTCCACATAGCTCACTATATTTTTCAGGAAACCAAAACCTTCAGCAATACTCATCTTGTAAAATGAGAATATTCATAAAGAGGAAAATCATTTTTATTCAGCCAATTCACTTATTCCACTGTCCAAGGCTAATCAAGGCATGTGATTAATAACATTCCCTTAAAATTGCATCCTGGGAAGTGTTTTCACTTAGATTTAATGAAAAACACTTGGAAGCAATTGAGTGCTGTGGAGAAGTGGTTAGTTATTATCCTTGTTTATGAATTAACATGAGTTTAAAGAGTAGTTGATGCTGAAGGCTAAAGTTTTTATTTCTTTTTCGTAAAAATATTCCATCCAAACTGAAACAGAAAGATTGACAAATGTCAGAGGGCATTTAGCCTGCAAAAGAAGCCAGAAACCAGAGATTTGAAATCGGAAGTGGTGGACGGGATGGTCTGATAAACACGTGGAGCCCAGCAGGTGGCAATAGAGGCTCCTCTCTCCCCTCCATGTGCAGACATTTCAAGTCATCCAGCTTCTTAACCCATCATTAAGGCAAACCTAATTTCAATTATCTATAGTCTTGTTGCTCTCATGGAAACAAGAATAGGAGGATTCAGCGTAGAATAGGAGGAATGAAAACTCATATATAAATCTGAGCCCTTGAGAAGGTCTTTGCTTTCCCAAGTCACTGAAAACTCCTAGTCATAAAGAACATGTATGTCTCAGTGGCCGCTGTGCTTGTTACCACCGTAAGGATTTTTCTTTTTTTCTAGTTGGAGAGGGACAATAAAATTTTGATCATCACTAGTTTTCAGCTTTATAGTGTCTCTTAGCAGACTGGTAAGTCTTATTAGTTCAAAGGGAGCTCATTGAAAGGCTTGAACTACTAATGACTGTTATAAGCAAAAATTTAAAAATCCCAAGTGTTTTCATGCAGAGCACTGAGAGAACTGAGATGTTACTCTCAAGAAGGATTTGAAAGAGGGAAACCTCTGTATTAGGTTGGATTAGTACTTCCAGGTCACACCAAAGAAAAAGAGATTATTCTATAGGATGTTTCCTAAACATCTCTCCTGAAAGGGGACATGCCTCTCTTGGGGTCTTTATTTTATTTTTAAAGTATAGTTCGTGGAAACAGCATAGACTTTGGAGTTTACAGCTTGAATTCAATCCCATCTCCACCAATGACTACCCCTGGGATTTTGAGTCAATAACTCATCCTTTTTGTGCCTCAATTTCTTTATCTGTAAAATGGAATTAATATTAGTATTTACCTCATAGAGTTGTGAATAATCAGTGTAAAGCACTGTGATATGGTGATTTATAATAAGAAATAAATATTTGACTTTAGTTCCCATTTCTGGCACAGAGCTCCTAAAACCCTTGGAATTTCTTAAGTGATGAGAACACACAAAAATGTCCTTTGTTATATTAATAAGGTGACTTGTGCAAACACCTAAGGATGGAGGCTGGTTGTGCTGAGAACCACCCACGTGATTAGAGGGTTGGAACTTTCAGTCCCAACCTAGACCTCTGGGGAGGGGAGAGGGGCTGGAGGTTGAATTATTCACTAATGGCCAATGATTTAATCAATTATCCCTATGTAATGAAGCCTCCATAAAACCCAAAAGGACAGGGTTCGGAGAAGAGCTTCCTGGTTGGTGAACACATGGGAAAGCAGGGAGAGTGGCTCGCCTAGAAAGGGCCTAGAAGCCCCGCAGCCTTTCTCTATACCTTGCCCTGTACCTCTCTTCCATCTGGCTGTTCCTGAGTTACATCCTTTTATAATAAACCAGTAAGCCAGTAAGTAAAATGTTTCTCTGAGTTCTGTGAGCTACTCTAGCAAATCTAAACACAAAGAAGGGGTCCTTGGAACCTTCAATCTATAGCCGATCAGTCAGAAGCACAAGTGACAACCTGGACTTGTGATTGGTGTCTGAATTGGAGGAGGTGGAGGCAGCCTTGTAGGACTGAGCCTTTAATCTGTGGGGTTGAGCTGAATTATAGGACACCTAGCTGGTATCTAAGAATTGTTGTTGGTGTGGAGCCCCCCCTCCCCCTGGGGAATTGGGTGCAGAAACTTTAAGCACTTAGAATAGTATTGTCACACAGAAGTACTCAACACACACTGGCTATTGTGGCAGAGACAATTAGCGCTCAGTGCTTATTTATTTGTTCCAGGACATTTCCCTTGCGGTTAGTCTAAGGCCATGTGCCTAATTATAGCCAATGAACTGGAGCAGAAGAACTGAGGCAGGTAAGAGCCAATGTGCCTTTAAGATATTTCTTTATCTGATGAAGAGAAATTAGAGGCCATGTGTTCCAAGTAATATAGCTCCAGACTGGAGGAGAGCCACCAATCCACATCAGGGTATGATGAGGGTGACAAATAAACTGTGTTATGTCACTGAGATTTCAAGGTTAATTACACCACAACATAGTTTCACTATGTAGGGAAGACATAAGATTTGACTATTAGAATTTCTTTATAAGTGTTGTTGATTCTAGATAATGACTAATAAAATGTTAAAATAAAATAAGTAGCAGACTGACTTCCAGTTCTTAGTAAGCAGAATGTAATCTACTTGAGAATAGGGCCTTTATCTATTTTATTTAGCATTGAGACCCCAGTACCTAGAACAGTGCTGGGCACATAAGTGTTAAATACCTATTTTTTGTGAAGGTACTGTGCATTTTCAACAGGCACAACACTCTTCATACATTGTGTAGTGCACAAGAAATTAAAACCATGGTCTTTGCCCTCAAAGAATATATAATCTAAATGAGGAGACAAATACGCCTTCACTTCCCTTGCCTGCTCCCACCTCCCAGGAACACAAACATTGCTTCTTTAACTAAAAGACTAATTTATGCTAGTTTTGCTAATTTGTGCCACAGACTGAGGGTGTCTAGATAAGAGTGCTCAGTGAGAACAAGAGTGGCAAACAACTGGCACATGAGGAAGAGATAATATCTCACTAGGTTAGAGAGAGAGACAGACTCAGATTAGAGAAATAGAGCAGTTAGTGAAATAAGTGGAGGAAAGACCCAGGATTCTGGATATGAGACCACAAATGTTAATGAGACAGGGCCAGCCTGGAAGAAAAACATGTGTAGGAGAGGAGAAAGAAAAAAATTGGATAGTGGATGTCCTGGTATGCCATCCAGATCCCTGCTTTGAGACTTAAGCACTTATTCCCCCAGCTGCTGGGACTGTTAACTGCTGAAGTCCTTCAGCTGAGATCCTTCCAGAAATTGCCCTCCGCTGAAGAGAGCCATCTAGGCCAAGGTCTCATCCTCTTTCCAGAGGCAACCCATACCTAATTATAGCTTGATGCTAAGATATAAAGGCTGGGCCTCTTGCCTCAATGAAGGGACAGTTCTGCAGAGCCAATCCAGCTCCAAGCTTCCTGTAGGATTGTCAGAGGACTGTGTGGTGACCGTGTCACAGCCTGATGTCTCTTTCTGCCCAATCCTTCTTCCCTCACTTCCCCACAGGTATCAATTCTCAAAGTAGGCCCAATACTTCCTGCATGAAAATCTCTACCTCAAAATCTGCTCTGTGACAGATAGTAAGGGTGAGACAAACTTATGGAGAGTCACACAAGCCAGGAGGAGCTTAGTCTTGTTAGAATAGGAAAAAAGAGTCACTAATGATTTCTGATGAAAAGAATGAGAGTCTAGGAAGGATTTGGTCTGGTATGGGATGGAGGGTAGGTGGAGGCAAAGATTCTACATTTGGAAAGGCAAAAATCACTTGAAAGAATTCTGCTAAAAAGTCTTTGGAGCCGTTCAGTGCAGTTCCACTGTCTAGACCCCAGGATATTTGCCTAGAATGTGTCTAGTATTTCAAAGCCCACTTAGGACTCTGAGCTACAAGTCTAATGGATAAAAGGGAGTGAAATTCCTTTCTTGGCTCCACTTCAAGTAGGATCATTTGGGTAGAGATGAATTTGAGGAGTAGCCAGAGTTAAAGGTGAACTCTGGGTTTCTTGAAAAAAATCTCAGCATTTTGTGACCTTTCACAGTATGGAATTGGGATTGTGAGGGAATGAGCCACTGAAAGAAAGATTGCATCTTTATATGGAGAGCTGACCACGTTCTTACCAGTCAGGTCCTATTGTTCAGTGGTAGCATTGACCACAGAATTAAAAACCAGCTGATAGGAATATTCTGTCAGGAGAGAGAGAGAGACAGAGAGGAGCCAGGGCAGATAGCAAAGAGTAGCTAAGTAGACATAAGAAGCAATGGAAAATATTGATCAATGAATATTGTTGATTGTTTGACGTGTTAATGTTTTCAGACGCAACTTACATAACACTTAGGATCTTTTCTCTACACTAATAAGACAATTTCTCTCTTCCCAGCTTTCTTTTATTTCTTATCTATTGTTTTAAAGATGGTTTTAACGACACTGGGAGTACCAGAACATGATGTCTTAGATGCTGATCACTATTAGAGTGATGCCCATTTGATGGAAACTGCGTGCAAATCTAATAAATGTTATCAATGGAATCTTGGAAAACTATTATTTTGACAGAGCAGTTCTAGAAGTTTAAATATTGATTGAATATTTAAATAATAACTTGGGAAAAAAGGTTAGCCTTCTAAATGTTTTTTCTAATGGGGCCATTAGCTCAATGAGCTTGGCATGCTATAGTGGTGATCCCAGACTGATGGAGCAGATGTTATAAGGTGTAAATGTGGGAATTTATGTATTCAAAGAAAAGAACAAAGATGGGACATCTTAAGGCAGGATGTGTACATTGAATGGTTTTGAGGCTAATGAGCCCACTAGGATGGAAATTATCTAAGCTCATTCAACAAACATTTCTTGAGCCTCTACCTTGTGCCAAGCACTGCATGGGAGCATATTTAGCAAATTTATGAAGAATTAGAACTGGTAGGGCTTTCTGAATTCAGAAAGGTGAGGGAAAAGGTAAAAGAGACAAAGCATTTGGGAAAAGAGTAAAACTTGTAATTAGGCAAATTAGGAGAGCTGAGTCTGGACTGAGTGGCCATTGTGAGAAAAGGTTGCTGGGTGAAATTCCCCTGTAAGTCCCAGGAGTCACCAGCTGAATCAGGCGATCCTGTGACTTCTGGGAGCAGAGGCATATGGGGCATTGTGGAGTGTACAGAAGAGTCTGTCCTGCAGTCAGGCCGCCTGAGTTTACATCACAGATCTATCACCACAACTATGGGACTTTGGCTAGATCCTTAATCTCTCCATGCCTCAGCTCTGCTTCTGTACAATGAGGTTATAACATTACCTCATGGGATCATTGCTAGAAATTAATAAAATAATTCATGTAGAGTGCTTCTCTCAATGCCTTAAATAGATTTGCATGGGCTGTATGACAGTGGACATAACTGTGTATGGGGAGGGATATCCCTCGAGAAATGAAAGGGACACCTGTCCTTGGCATGTAGTCCTTTCAAATGCCCTCCCTAAGTTCCCTAGGGTATGAGAATGGAAAAATCACCCAGCCCAGCAGAATGAGGAACAAAGCTGGGATACATTCTCTTTGGAGTCATTCATCTCACTGCAGACATCCATACAGACATGCAATTTCTTTTCAGTTTATAGCTTATAGGGTGTCTTAGCTTCTGATAGACTGCAGGTACCTTCTGGTGAGATTTAAGCAATTTTCCCAATTGTTGCTTAATAAGAATAATTCACTGTAAGTGCCAAGTCTGCATAAATAGTTTCTGACAGATGAAACAGTTTATAAATCCTCAAGAGCTTTTTATTGTCCTTGAAAAAACCTTTACACTTACTATCTGTGTGCCCTGAGGGCCTGTTGTATGGGATGGGTCTCACTCTAAAGAACAAAGGCAGGCAGTGGTTTTTTTTAAAACAGATTTAACTGTCCTGCATGACTGAGGCTCCGTCTGACTCCAAACCTTCAAAATCCTGTTCCCTTGTAGTGTAAACTCATTAGCAAGAGCAGGAATAAGCCAGATTCACAAGATTTCCATGTCAGCACTGCTGGGTCCTTGCCCGACAGGTGACTAATGGCTTCTCTTCTCCTTTCACCCTTGCAACCCCTGACGGAGCTGAACTCTTGCTCCTGCATCTTCTCTGGCCTTTGGGGATAACAAAGCAGCTGCATGCTAAGTAGAGGTAAAGAGCCTTTGAAACGATTACTTAGGCTTTCACAAGCTCTAAATAAGAATAAAGTGAAAAGAGGTGATTTAACTTGCCCCAAATGACAATATATCCTGACAGGAGAGAACAAGAGCATATTTGGGGTTTTTCTGGTCCCTGTTTTCTGCATCAATCTGTAATTCCTATCTGACACACCAAAGTCAGTTGATAGAAGAGGTATTCACGTCCTGCCCTCTCTTCTTAGCTAGACACTTGGCTTTCTAGCTCTTCACTCATCTTGTCCCATCCTCCTGATGTTAGCATGTGTGTGAGCCACGCAGAATACTGGAGGATGTCTTTGTGTATATCTTTGTATATCAGTTAACGTAATAAAGGCCCCCTGGGAAAAAAACCTTCCAGAAACATAGTGCTGGGAGACAATTCTCCACGAGTCTCATGTTTCTGCACATCTTACAAAAGAGATACTCACTGTCTTTTCTTCTGGGCCATATTTCTAAGGATGTTTATATAGTGAACAGCCTTGGAACGGATAGTATCTCCCTCTAGAGCAAAGTGCAGGCATGCTCACTGTCCATTATAAAAGATTCAGGTTCCCTGAGCCCAGGGTTCCTCTCCTGTGGCATAACCCACCACATGTACAGATTTCTTATGGCTCTCCTCACAGTGCCTTGTGGGAACTGGGGCTCAGTGACTCTCATAGAAATGTTACTGCTGGGCTGGCCCCGTGGCTTAGCGGTTAAGTGCGCGCACTCTGCTACTGGCAGCCCGGGGTTCGGATCCCGGGCGCGCACCGACGCACCACTTCTCCGGCCATGCTGAGGCCGCGTCCCACATACAGCAACTAGAAGGATGTGCAACTATGACATACAACTATCTACTGGGGCTTTGGGGAAAAAAAAAGGAGGAGGATTGGCAATAGATGTTAGCTCAGAGCCGGTCTTCCTCAGCAAAAAGAGGAGGATTAGCCTGGATATTAGCTCAGAGCTGATCTTCCTCACAAAAAAAAAAAAAAAACTTTATTAAAAAAAGAAACGTTACTGCTGTTGCTGCACATAATAAACTGTTCTTTGTCTCTGGTCCAGAAGTCTTGTGTCTTCTGCCAGCCTCCATGAACTCTATAGAAAGCTAACTGGTTGTATGTAAGTTAAAATCTCAGACCTTTCCTAGTTCCTGCCATAAAGTTCCAAATTAAAAATGATCCCAAGAGATTTATTAATGTACAAAATCCCTGACAGCATTCTTAATGTGTTGACGACTGTGATGCTATACCAAATTGCTCAGCATGACCCACTGATTTCTCAAATTCTCAGAAACTATCCTATGTGTGTGTAACAATAGTTGCATTCTATCACCACTCTCCTTAGATGATTATTTCTGGAAGCTTCTTAAAAGTTGACAAAAAAGCATTCAACTTTCAGACCACTTTCTAAATATTATCAGATCTTTTGATCTATGCACTAAGGATTAAGCGCCTGTAAATGGTGAGGACAATTTGTGTTTAGCAAGAACACAAAAGCTGTCTCTGTTCCCACTGTATAGATTGGCCCAGTCATTCTGACCTAACCATTTATTCAAATCAATTTATGCTTTAACTTAAAAATATATTTCACAGAGGAGGAGGAGAAGATAGGCACACTCCTGCCTTCATGGAACTTGTAGGTTAATGGGAAATAAAATATTAAAAATAATTACATAAAAATTACTTAATAGGTCATAAATACTGCAAATGAAATAAATACTGTGAAGTACTATGAAGCATGATAGAGAATGTAATGGGGGATTTTTTTTATTCTCTCAAATTTCAAAAGTAGTATAGATTAGCAAATAACTGGTACAAAACTACAAAACTTTTTGAATAATTGATCTTTTTTCCTTCTTTCCTTTTTTTTGCCTTGGATCTGGTAGGTATACAGAAAATAAGAACTAAAAAATATATATGTTCTTCACAATTTTACCCAAATAAAGTAACACTTCCCCGGGTAAAGTGTATTTTTGAAGGTTTCATGAAGATCTCTCTAGAGAAAGAAGACATTGCTCCATTGAAAATTTTTGAGAAGTTGAAGTTTGTTAGCCATTATGTAGGAATTGGGAGCTGGAGGGAGTGTGAGAAAAGAAGAGGCACATTTCACTTCTCCAAACAGTAAGGTTGGGGGCCGGCCCCTGGCGTAGCGGTTCAGAGCATGTGCTCTGCTGTTGGCGGCCGGGGTTCGGGTCCCAGGTACGCACCGATGCACTGCTTGTCAGGCCATGCTGTGGCAGTGTCCCATATAAAGTGGAGGATGATCGGCACGGATGTTATCTCAGGGCCAGTCTTCCTCAGCAAAAAGAGGAGGATTGGCATGGATGTTAGCTCAGGGCTGGTCTTCCTCACAAAACAAACAAACAATAAGGTAGACTTAAGACCTTAAAGAATGTTCTTACCTTTCCCAGCAAGGTTTTACAACTACATGTGGGTGATTACAATCTGTGATGATAAGCCCCTAATCTGTTAAGTATTCAAATAAATCAATTGAAATAGTGAGGAGGAGGGGAACACGTATAAAACAATGGTTAGTTACAAACATTATAAATTAAAATTTCAGAAAAGCAGAAACTTGTGAAATTTTCTAGGCAGCTCTCAGCTTCATTCAATTCACAGGTTGATTTGAGCAGAAAAATTGCAAAACAGCAGGATCAGCTAGTATTCTACAGCTGTAGGAAATAGTCTGTGTATTGCATCTGTCTGTCTCTGTCTCTCTCCCTGTACGCATGTGATGTATATTTCTCTCCTCAGTTTTCTGAATGATTCAAACAGTTGTGTTTATTTTGTAAATTATGCAGACAATTTACTAAAATCTGTACTCTTGCCTTGGGTAGGCAAGGTTTAGTCATAAAATCCAAGAAATAAAAGTTATTTTTAAGTGCAAATGAAGAAAGTATGGGATAGAGTGGGATTTGACTGAGGGATGGTTAAAAAACAAGAAGGTATTATTATGTTCATCTAGATTAAAGAAACTTAATCCGATTGAAATTCTTCTTTTAAGGTGGTGCCAGAAAGGAATTTATTTTTCTTTATAGTAATACTTGGACTTGAAATAACTTACCTAGCAATTAGTTACTTCATGGGAAAGAAAAATCTCGCTTGTGTTTGCGTTACTAAAAATGAAAGCAAAGCAGCAAGGATGTGGTAGACCAATTCTCTTCATCCGTCAGCAATGGTGGATGTTTCTCTCGGTTTGTCCCTGAATGCGTATCTGGATAAGGCTGAGACTTGCTGCCAAAGCCTGCAGAACTGACCCTTGCTTTCCAGCAAACCACACTCCTCCCAGCTATTGCTTCTGGCTTTGTGACCCTCACTACACCGCACAGCTCCTTTTGGATTGAGACTGTTCAATATGATTGTCCCTCGCTCCTATAGCAAATACGTTACAAATTGGTGTAAGATTCTGGGTTCCTTTGAGAGCATTGTTAGGTGAGTGTGTTGCTCTAACTCTATTGGCAGCACAAAAGCCCTCTCCTTCAACATTTTAATTTTATGAGACCTTCAACCCTGCCGTCAAAGTCAAATAAAAGTTCAAAAAGCTGCAACCTTTTCTTTCAGCTCTTTATCCCTGTGAGGGAGGGAATCCTGGGGCGAGGTATAGATGGGGGTAAAAGGCTTTTTTTGTGTAAGAAGCAAGACTTCATTACATTGCCTGTGTTTGGAAATATCCACATGCTGTTCAATTTCTTTCTTCACAGCCAACACTGGCAGTTTCTGGCACCTAATAATAAAATTCTGGTGTTTCCTCTAGGATTCTTGGTAGCTGCTACTACTTTATCTGAGTTACAGCTTATAAAATAATGTAAGCAACTAACTCAGAGTGCATTCATAAAGGAGATTCTCCTGCTGGATCCACTTCAGTCTCACAATGCCTAAACAGAAAACAATTATACTGGGTTTATAATGGCATTCTTAGTCCTATCTATTTCTACAAGAGTGGATCTAAATGATACTGCCTTGAGAATTTTGTATGGAGTAAGCCATTTTCATTTAATGACAATTGAAACTAAAGCAAATTTTTTTTCTCTAGGAAGTTATCCTACAAAATTTCCGTTGACAACTTAAGTGTTGTGATTCAATAAGGGATTATAGAAGCTATACCTTTAGATGTGTTTTGAGTAGGGTAGAGTAGGGGCTCTGTATAGCCCCCTATATCTCCTAGGGTTGTAAGTACAGAGACGTTTACCTCGAGTACTGTTTTTTGGACTAGCTCCACCAGAATCAGTTGGGGAACTTTAAAAATAATACAGATCTGAAGACACCAGTCCCAGGGATTCTTATTCAGTCGGTCCAAGACAAAGCTTTGGAATCAGTGTTATTTATAAGTCTCTTGTTCGATTTTAAGCTATGCCATGTTTGGGAAATAGTTTTTAAATCCATTAGATACTTTAGTTACTTTTTCCTATAATGGTTTTTCATGAAAACATGAAGAAATAAAACAATGACTTCTGATCATGCCAAAATAAATGTCTCATTGCTTTTTTTGTTATTTTTATTTTTTTCAAAGAAAATGTGGTGGCAAACACTCGGAAAGAGCCAGCTCAGGCAAACTTGTGTAATTTGTCAAATATGTTTTAGATACTCTCAAGCTTTCTCTTTGTCTATGGTTGCCCAGGTGTCTGTACTAGTCAGGATAAATTAGGTTATACTGTGGAAATAAACAGCCCCAAAATCTCAGTGGCTTAATACAGCACAGTTTATTTACTGCACATGCTACAGATCCATATGATCGACTATGACTTTGCTCCACAGCATTTTCTCTGGGGATCAAGCTGACAGAACAGCCTCTGTCTAGAGCATTGCTCGTTATTGTGGCAAAGTGGCAAAGAAGACAGGGGTGAACCATGTGTAGGCACTTAAAGCTTCTGTCCAGGGAGAGTCACACCGCCATGCCTGAATTCCATGGGAAAGGGTGTATAATCCCCCAACAGGAAGGGATAGCAAATATTTGAGAATCAGAGCACACCACATAATTCTTTTTAGAAAATAAATAGTGCTGGTCTTAAACCAACAGAAAACAAGTATTTATTGAGTACATACCGTGTTCCAGGCACTGGGAATACAAAAGTAAATGGAAAACACAAAATCCCTGAACTCTTGGGGCTTACACTGAAGAGGTGAAAAGGGGAATAAAAATATTTTTCTTTGAAGAAAAACAAAGCAAGAGAGGAGAGTAAGAGTGATGAGAGTGTTGGGAGTTCTATTTAGACAGAGTGCTCAGGGAAGTGTCTTGTGAGATATTTGAGCATAAAATTTAGAGAAGGGAATGCAGTCCATTCCAAGACCTGGAGGAGGAGACTTTGAGACAGAGAAGGCAGCAATTGCAAAGTCCCTAAGGCAGGAACATGTGTGGCCTGACAGGAACTATGAGAAGGCCAGAGTGGACAGACACTTCCATTCCAAAAGGGAGAAGTAGGAAAGAAAAAAGCACTAACAGGTTCCAATTAAGCCCCAACTACAAGGCAAATTCCATGAGATCTTAAGTCGCAAATATAATTCTCTTTGACTTGATGCTCTGTCCTCCAGGTCCAGGTAGCGTGGAGGTCCCATGTTCCAGATACACTGGGGTGAAGTCCCACCTTGTGGACCCATGAGGGTGGCAACCTTGCCCCCAAAGCCCTGCCAGGCCGAAGTGGGACCCACAAAGTTCTGAGCAGTACCACCCACATGGCTTTGGGCAGAGGCCATCTGGCCTGTTGAAAGTGAGGTGATGGTCTCCCCTTATGAAACCATGAAGGCAACCCCAATGATCTCTGAATTGCCTTCAGGGTCATTCTCCCCTTGTCTTGAAGAATAGTGCACATTCACAGTCAAATAGCTTTAGGGTTCCATTTTGTATAATCCCAGAAGTCCAACAGTTTTCCTTCATCCTTCTCATCTCCTTCTTCTTCAGTTCAAATGCAGTTTTCTTGCTGAGGTGGCTGATTAAATCCATGGTACACATGTATACTAATCTCTTCATCAAAGGGATGCTCGGCCACACCATTAGCGTTCTCTCCCGAGCATGCTTTCTCATTTTTTGCAATATAGGCTGAGAATTTTTCAAATCTTTAAGTTCTGCTTCCTTTTTGCTTAACGGTTCCATTTTTATGTCATTTCTTTCTTCTCACATTTTACTATAAGCGGTCAGAAGGAGCCAAGCCACATCTTCAACACTTTGCTTAGAAATTACTTTAGCTAAATATTTAATTTAATTCCTCACAAGTTCTACCTTCCACAAAACACCAGAGCAGGAACACACTTCAGTCAAGTTCTTTGACACTCTATAACAAAGATTTCCTTTTCTCCAATTTTCAATAAGATGTTCCTCATTTCCACCTGAGACCTCATCAGAAAGGCCTTTATAGTCCATATTTCTACCAACAATCTGTTCAGGATTACTTAGGTATTCTTGAAGAAGATTGAGGCTTTCTCTATAGCTCCCCTCCTCTCCTTCTGAGCTCTTACCAGAATTGCCCTTAATGGTCTGTTCATAGCAATGTAGGCTTTTTCTAGCGTGCACTTCAAACCTCTTCTAGCCTCTGCTCATTACCCAGTTCCAAAGATGCTTCCACATTTTTAGGTATTTGTTATAGCAGCACTCCACTCTCGATACCAATTTCTGTCTTAGGCTGTTCCAGTTAAGACAGAATATCATAGACTGAGTGGCTTATAAGCAACACAAATAAGAAATTTATTTCTTGCAGTTCTGGAGGCTAAGTCCAAGATCAAGACACAGGCAGATTCTCTGTCTGGTGAGGGCCCACTTCCTAATTCATAGACAGCTGTCTTCTTGCTGTATCCTCATGTGGTAGGAGGGGTGAGGGAGCTCTCTGAGGTCTCTTTTATAAGAGCACTAATCCCATGCATGACCTAATCACCTCACAAAGCCCCCACCTCCTAATACCACCACTTTAGGAGACGGGAATTCAACACATGAATTTTGGAGGGACAGAAACATTCAGTCTATAGCAAGGTCATTGGTCATTTTAGCAAGAGAGGTTTACGTGAAGTGATAAGGATTAAAAAGCTTGACTAAGCAGTAATAGAACCTGAGAATTTGGAGAGCAAACACAGACTCTTTTAAGAGCTTTTCCTATAAATGGGAACAGGTAGATAGGGCTCACTGCTTAGTAGTTGTCTTTTCCATTGCAGTTGTACCATTTTACATACTTGCCAGCAGTATTTTAAGAGTTCTAGTTTCTCCACACTCTTACCAACCCTTGGTATACTCAGTTTTTGTTAATTTTAGCCATTCTAATGAGTATATAATTGTAACTCACTGTGGTTTTAATTTGCATTTCCCTGATGACTAATGATCTTGACCATCATTTCATATGCTTATTAGCTATTTGTATAGCTTCTTTTGTAAAGTATCTCTTCAAATTTTCCATTTTCTTATTGGATTTTTAGGCTTCATAATTGAGTTATAAGAGTGCTTTATGGATTCTGGATACAAGTCTTTTGTTTGACATCTGGTTTGCTAATAGTTTCTCATCATCCGTGGCTTGCCTTTCTGTTTTCTTAATGGTGTCTTTCAATAAGAAAAGGTTTTCAATTTTGAAGAGATCTAACTTATAAATTTTTCTTTCACGCTTCACGCTTTCAGTAGCTACCTAGGTAATATCTCCCTACCCCAAGGCTGCAAAGATTTTCACTTATGCTTTCTTCTTGAAGTTTTCTCATTTTGTGTATTATATTTGGGTCTATGATCCTTTTTGAGTTAAATGTTGGCTATCATGTAATGTGAGGGTTGATGCTAATTTTTTCCTAATGGATATCCATCTATTTTTTCCTAATGGATATCCAATAGTATTTCCTGTAACTATATAGTAATAGATGTTAACTAGACTTATTGTGGTGATCATTTCACAATATATACAAATATCAAACCATTATATTGTACATCTGAAACTAATATAATGTTGTATGTCAATTATACCTCAATAAAAAAAGTGCTAATATTTTATTTAGGGTTTTTGCCTCTATCGTTATAAGAGAAGGTCTATTGTGTTCTCTTCTTTTAATATTCTGGTCTGATTTTGTAGAATCCACCCATAAAATCTTCTGGTCCTGGCTTTTGACTATATTTTTCATTTTGTCTATGCTGCTGGTCTTTTTTGTTTTTAACTCCTTGATGTAACCTTATTAATTTATATTTTTCTAGGAAAGTCAATCATTTCCATTTTAAAAATTACTTTCTGTAAAAATGTTCTGTTATTTTTTTTTAATTCCCGTATTTATAGTTTTGATCTCTTTATCATTCTGATGTTTTTTATTCTTGATCAGGTTAGCAAAATTTTATTTTATTGGCATTTTCAAAGAGGCAACATTTGATGTTACATACATTTTCTACTCTGCTTTTATTTCCTAATTAATTAATTTCTATTTCTATCTTTTGAATCCTCTTCTACTTTCTTTGGGTGTGTTTTTCATTCTTTCTCTAGCTTATGTTGAATATTTGGTTCATTTATATTTAATTTTTATTTTATTAAATACTTTTAAGCCTAGATTTTTTCATTATTATTATCATTTTGTGTGTTTTTAAATTTCAAAGTGAATAGATTTTCCTGTCTTGGTTTCTCTTTTTTCTATCCTTTAGAGTTTTTTGTTTATTTGTTTTGTTTTATTGCATTATTTTATCTACTTCATACATATTTTTTGTCTACTTGTTGTATTTCTGAGAAAGGTTTGTTGAAGTCTTCCAAATTAGGATACTTTTTTGTTGCTGGACTAGTCCCAGAGCATACATCCCCAAATATCTATGGATTGCACTTTTCTCTGGCTTTCCATAACCTCTGGAAACTGCTCAGAGTTCCAGAGGGAGAGAGCTGGGAAGACAATACCCAAAGGCCCTTAGTGCAATGCCTGTTGCATCGTCTCTTTACTTCCCCAGCTAGAGCCAAATCAGCAGTACGCTTGGCAAGCCAGACTCTCTCTCTAGAGGTAACTGGATGTAATTAATGTGCAAAGCAGTCTCTCTATATATGACATTATTTATAAGATTTCCTTGATTTGATGAAAGATATTGGAAATTCCCTGGGGAAAGTCTTAGTATACACTCTGAGCACTCATTTGCTTCCACGAGATACAAATGTCTAAACTGTTAAACAACGAAACAACTTTCATAATAGTACCTCCTTCCAAAAGAAGAAAATTTGACTTGTAAAGAGGCTGAAAATGTGATGGCTTCAAAGGAATTTTTTCAAAATAAATAAAATTAAAGTATATTATAGTTCATCGAGTATTTTTATATGCACTAGATAATTTTATAATAGCAACTATTTTATGACAAAAGTAGAAAAAGACATGATTATCATCACCATTCTGATAGATACCATTGAGTACTAGTGATCAGCAGTGACTCATTCAAAGTTATACAACTAGCACGTGATGAAGTCAGTATTGGAATACACATCTTATGACAGCAAATGTCAAGTTACGTTCACTTTATCATAGCAATCTCCTACAGCCTAGAGATTCAATTTCCATGGGAAAATTCTCCCTGGATTCCAATTCATGTAGATGGTGAAATTTTGGAGATGAGGAATTCCTCAAATGTAGCTGTTGAATAAACATTGGTTGATTTTAATAAAAATGTGCTAGATCTCTTCCAGTTCCCCCTTCACCCTTTCTGCCACACTGCACACCAGGAGGCTGACTTACACTCAGCATCATGGGCTCCCTTGTCCTCTGAGATTTGATAGAGTTGAACAATGGGAGCACCAGTAGGAGACCCGAGGGAAGAGGAGAGTGAGGTTCAGGCATTTATTTCCATTTCCTCCTCGCAGGTTGATTTAGGCTGGCCATGTAACTTAACTGAAGAGTCCCAGCTCTCATGAGAGGTCTTATTCACCCAGTTCTTTTTTTCCCTTTTCCAATTGCAATTTCCTCCCCTTGCCTTCTCAGGCCTAGGGTGGGAGTGGTTCCCTAGTGTTCCTTACGCCAAGTACTGTACCATCCCTTCCGGTTTCTCTATACCCAGCTCACACCTTTTTAAAGGTCTCTTTTTAAGTAATCCTCAAATTATCCAATTTGTATGTGCCAGCTGTTTCTTGCAAGGACCCTGACTGATAAAGAAAACAAATTACTCTTAAAGTTTATAGCTTAAGTAAAAAAAACATGGGGCGAAGGGACAAGTTTCCTAACCAAGCCAAAAGCTATTCATATACTAACATCTGATTGCTACAGTTTTGGAAAGGAGTTGGCTCTTTTAATATATTCTTCATTGGGGATTGTACGTTTTCTGGACCAAAATCATAATCAGATCCAAAAGATTTCTAATGCTTTATATATTGTTAATAAAATTTAACAGTAACAGGAAAAAAATAAAAGAGAAAAAAGGAAACAACCCTTTCAGTTTGCAAAGCAGAGAGAAAAAACACTGCATTGTTCCTAAATCACCTGTTGCCATGCAAACTTCTTTGCCATACCACCCTGAGAACTCCCTTAGAAGAGTTAGATTCTCCTGATCCTGATTCTTTGACTAATTAAAGCAGACATGGAGCACTGCAAGGGCTTGCTCTCCAAAATTCAATGTAAGAAGAGAGTGGGAGTGTTGATTACATCTGAACAGAGGGATTGAAACAATCCATTTCCAACAGGCTTCTATGTACACATGAGGATTCACACGTGTGTGCACACACACACACCCATACACACACACACAAACATACACACACACGCACACACACAGCCAGAAAGGCAAACCTGCAGAGAAAATGGTATGATTCACAGAATCCATTCTGCTGCTTGGGGACTGGATGAGAATGGAGGCCATTACTTTCCTCCTGAGCCAGAGCAGGGTGACATGCTGACATGTTTGGTATTTTCTGCCAGTTGGCCACAATTTGAGGGAGTGGGAAAACATACTTCATTCCTATTCTCCTCCCTTATTCCCTTTCCCTGGGTTAATTTTTAATACAATGCCACAAGGGATATTATAAGTCAAAAAATAAGAAAGGAATCAAGCTACATAATTTCTTAATCAATATGGGATAGGTTTCCACCGTCAAAGTGGAGTGGAGCATTATTCTCCGGTGCATTTGTTTTCCTGTTGTTTGTTCAGGACTAAGACTGACTACGTTTCCCTCGTTTGCATTTTAATGAGAAGGGGGGCTGAAAACTAAAGTATAATTGCTGCAGTCACTGAAGTGTGTCAAGTAGAGCAAAACAAGCATAGGTCGTCTGTACTAACAATTGTCAGTTCTGAAACGGTCTCCCTGTTGTCATTCAAGGTAATGAGATAAAGTGGTCTTCTACAAATTTGTTTTCAAATTTGTATCCTTAAACAATTACTGTGGGTTGCTAGTTCCTTGGTTCCATTTTTAGCAGTGTAATAGATATTTCCTCCAACCACAAACTTAGTGGTACAAGCATGGCACAAATTAACAATTAAATAATTTGTGCACCAACCCTTCTAGGTTTGGAACAAGGGAGATGAGAGTAAGCACTTAGAAACTAAAATTATGAGTGTCAAAATTAACATTTATTTCCAAATTTCTCAAAGTGAGGAGAAAAGGTATACTTTATATGAAAATTGATATATTGAGAACCACAGGTTTAAACATGTTATTTAATACTATAATTGCAATTGTTATTTGAACTTAAAATAGTTTGTAGTTTTTCAAATGTCAAAGGAGAAGATGTCAAAGAAAGGAGATGAAAAACATTAAAAGCAGAAACGAATATTAGTATGACAAAAAATCTAATATATTGGCTTGATGATAAAAGTAAACAGCATAATGATCTACTAAATAAAACAGCGGCAACAAAGCTTATACTAATATCAGGCAGAGGTGAATTCAAGTCAAAAGTCTTATGTCACTTAATGATGCAGGTTAAAATCTACAGAGAAGTTATAATTTTCCTTATTCCTTATTAGCAAAAATATAAATAAAATATAAAATTACAGAAGATAAGGGATATATTTACAAAAATACGATAATAGTGGAAGACAATACCTCACTTTCAATTCTTTATGGCTAAAAAATATAAAATTTAAATACAGAGGATTTGAATAGTAATACGTGTAGTAGTAATTAATAGATATGCATATATCAAATATCAAATCCTAGAAACAAAGAAATGTGTCTTTTTTTTGAAGATGCATAGATGTTCACGGATATTTATCCTATTTTTTTGAAATAAAAGAACTAAGTTCCCAAAAGTAGAAATACTATGGCTAACATTCTTTAACCAAAATGCAATCAATACTAGAAACAAATAAGGAAATTGGAAACAAAACAAAAACTTTTTTATTAAATAATTCCCAGGTTAAAGAAATAATAAAATCACTATTATAGAATGTCTGAAAAATAGCAGTGAGAGAAAAATTTAAAACCATATACATTTATACTACTAAAAAAGAAAGACTAGAAAGAAGTAAATAAGGTGCCACTTGTAAGCTAGAAAAATAAATACCAAAATAAACTTTAGAAAAACAGAAAGAAGGAATTTTTAAAAATAGGAAGCAAAAATTCATAAAGAGAAAAACGATAAAAATTATAAATGAATTCAAGAGTTGGTTCGGGGGAGAGGAATCAAACACAATTAAATAAATAAATCATTTACCAATTCTAAATATGAGAGAGAAAAAACACTAATTCATAAAATAAGCAATGAAAAGGGAAAATGACTACAGATAATGAAAAAATATCATAAGAAAATACTTTGCATAGCTTTATACTAGTAAATTTCAAAACTTGGATTTTTTTTTCAAGAAGAAATAAATAGACTACAAATTATGGAAGAAATTGTAAATGTCAGAATTTTCCAAAAAGTTTCTGACGTACAACATGTCTTTGGTAATTTTTTTCATTCTTCCACAAAACAGATTACTCCAATATGATTTAAATTTGTTCCAGAGCAACACAAAATAAAGAATTCTCTTCAGATTCTTTTATGACAACAGCATATGTGTGATAGTAACATCAAACAGATTCCACCCACCTCTCTCTCTCTCCCCCTGTGTCCCTCCTCTCTCTTCCTCACAAAAATTCTGAATGATAAATTAGCAGAGAGAGTTTAGCAGTAGGTTAAAAGAGTAATACAACATAACCAAGTGGCATTAACTCCAAGAATGTATCCAATTCAATATTGGGAAATATATTGATTTCTTTCAATCAGTAAAATCACAGCAGATGCTAAAAGATATTTGATAAATTCAGGACCTATTCCTGACTTAAAAAAAATTTTTTAAGTCTCCCCCAAATTACAAACATGAAGATATTCTTATTATGATAATAATCCAAATTAAGCAAAAAAGATAATGTAAGAAAAGTTGTATTCAAAATACTAGTAAAAATATAAAATAAAATATATATGAATAAACTAAGAAATTTTCTGCAAGTATACAAAAGAAAACTAAGAAATTCTACTAAAGGACATTAAATATAATTTAATAAATGAAAATACATGTCACGTTTTTGGCTATGAAAACTCAGTATTTTAAGGCTGTTCATCTATTCACTTTCTTCAAAATAATCTATAATATCTACTTATTTTTGTTCAATATTGAAACAACATTTCTTGAGGAACTTGTAAATTATTCTAAAATTAATTTTTAAAATAGATAAAAAACCCAAGAAAATTTGGAAGGATTAAAAACAAAAGACCTATAAGAATCCTTACTTACTAGATGTTAACATTTATAAACTACAATATCTAAAACAGAATTGCTATGGGAGGCACACACACAGTCTGAATTAAACATAACAAAGTAGCCAGAAATAGACCCAAGGATATGTAGTAGCTAAGTATATGATAAAGATGGCATTTCAAACTGGTGAGAAGATGAATAGAATTTCTAATAAATAACATTAGGATTACTGGCTAGACATTGGGAGAAAAGAAGCCTGAATCTTTTCAGCTGAATCTAAAAGTAACTTCTAGATGGATCAAAAACTTTAATGTATATTTTTTTAAAAGATAAGGAAAAAAACTTAAAATTCTAGAAGAAAATATGGTTGGATAATTTTATAATCTTAGAATGGGAAAATCTTTCTAAGCTATATAAGTAATTCAGGATGTATAATTAAATTTTGATAAGTTTAGTTACATAAGAATATAAAATTTCTGTACCATGAAATAAGCTTTTAAAGTAAATCCAAAAACAAAATACAAGCTTGGAAATATATGAGAAAAAGTTAATACATTTAATATATAAAGAGTTTTAGCATATCAATAAAACAGTCAACCAGTCCAACAGAAATATGGGTTAAAAAAACAGGTGATTCACAAAAGAAGAAATGTAAGGACTGACAAACATGTGGAAAATCAACACTCACTAATAGAGAAATGGAAAAGAAATTATATATATTATTTTTCACTCATGAAAGTAGCAGATGTTTATGTGACTGTAGGGAACACTGAGGTGTCCAAGTCTTATTGGTGGGAATGTACTTCTATAGATTTCTGGAAGGCAGTGTGGGAGTATGAATAATATCTTAAATTAGATACCTTTGGCCTAACAACTCCACTTCTAGAAATTTATCCCAAGGAGATTACTGTATAGGTTAAATTAATTTATACATATGTGGATTTTTTAAATGTATTTAAACAATCTATCAATGTCCCTCAGTATGAAACTGATTCAATAAATTATGGTACAAATTATAGAACATCATATATCTAATAAAATAACAATACATATTTTGCCCAGAAAGATGCTCGTGATATATTTTTTTGTTGAGAAAAGCAGGGTAAAAATAATAGATAAAGAATAAATTGAGTATGAAATTATATATAATAAGCTCCATTTATGTAGATGTACACATGTAAATATAAACTTTAATAATTATATATCAGTTATATGTCCCTTGAATATAAGTGACAGAAACTCAGTCCAAACTGATTTAAGCAAAAAGGGAATTTTTGGGATCAGACAGCTGAAAAGTGTAGAGTTTTGATTTGCTTTCAGGCACATCTCTTTCAGGGCTTCAAACAAGGTCATCAGGAAGAGACAGTTTTTCTCTCTCTTTCCAAGTTTCTGCCCTGTTTTCTCTGTGACGCTTTATTTTCAGAACAGTATCTCCCCTCATGGTGACAAGATGGCTGCCACAGTTTTTGCCTCTCCTCCTCTCCATTTCAGCACTAGCATGAAAGAGAGAGTCTTTTCCTGATTACTCAATTGGAAGCTCTGGGTTCATTGGGCCTGGTTAGCTTAACTTGGCACATGTGCCCATACCCAAATTAACACTGTGATCTAGAGAATGTAAATTTCTGATTGCCTTAGGCCTGTGTGCTGGGTTCCATGTTCCACCATATATCCACCATTTCCATGGGTAATATAGGATAATACCTATAGCGGGCCTGAGAGTTGGTTAGGGCAGGTGGAGAAAGGAGGAGTCTCCCTAAAGGAAAACCGATAGTTCTCTGGAGAAAGGTAAGTGGATGCTGGGCCACTAAAAGAACAAAAGAAGTTTATCCCTTCATGATGATGTTTCTGGACATACTTTTTTCTTCCTACTTTTGTGTATTATCTAAGAATATACCATTTTTTAATTAGCAAAAACTATTAGCATGCCTCATTTGTATATTTAGATAGATAATAAATCTATTTTCAATATAAATAAAATAAAATGTATAGATGTTTGTCTCTCTGGTTCATGCTATTTTTGCTCTTTTTATTTCTGCCTTGTCTTTCACTTATTTATTTTTCTTCCTTATAAACCTTTCAGTATTACTTCCTTCTGTTATCTTACCATAGCCATTATTCAAGCTTCCAAAGTCACAGGCAAAAGAATCTGTGCAAAAAGTGAAGGTGTTTACCCTAGGAAGTATTTCATAGAAAGAAGTGTAGAAGCAAAGAAATAAGTGGTGGTTCCAGAATGTGTGAAGGAGTATTAGGGGACTCATTTTGAAGTTATATTTGCATAGTAAACATAATTTTTACTTTGCTTGCAAGTTTATATGCTAGTGCTGGAGGGAAGGGTGGCTTTCCAGAGCCTACTTGATACTGCCTTCGGTGAATGGTTAATCTGGATCAGTGCCTCAGAAACTTTCATGGACACAGGATTCACCTAGGGATTTGTTAAAATGCAGATTCTGATCCAGTATGGCCACGTTGGGCCCAAGATTCTTCACTTCTCACAAGCTCCCAGGTGATGTTAATGCTAGAAGTCTGCAGGCCATCCTCTGAAAAGGAAGGATTTGGATAACATTTTCCTATCTGTTAAGTAAAAATTAAGCCAGCCATATTCTGCAGACTTTTTATTAAAATCAGACATATATTAAAATATACTTTGAACTATTCCAGGTTTGTTTGTATAGGCTACTATTTTTCTATTTAGGGCTACATTTTTAAAAATCAATAAAATTCAATTCCATGTTACCTCCTCTTAAAAAAAGGTAAATACTTTGATTCCCCCACTCTCTAATATAAAATTCAAAATCTGTTTTTACATTAATTCCATAAGGAAAAAAATGCTTTGTTGCCATCTTAAATGCTATTTCTCTTGCTCTGGAACCAAAGAATACTCTGTTTAAATTTGAATTACACTGGGATTGTGGAAAACCCTTTATTGTTTGAGATTTCAACAGTGCGCTCTGTCAAGAGCAAACTTAAAAGCCATAGGTTTTTACTCTATTGCTGCCAACCAGTAGGATTTGTAAGACAGAAGGGGCAAGGCGCAAAGAACTTCTCTTAGAGAAAAAGTATTAGATTCTCCCTTGTGCCAAATGGTGGCTCCTCCTCCTCTCTGTGGATCCATGTGAACTTGGGCAGCAGACACAGCCGGGTCCTGGTTTTCAACACCAATAATGACTGAAGGCCCAAGCCATTTATCCTGTCAGAGGCCAATTTTTGTGGCTGCATGTGAATTCACGTTGGGTTACAAACATTTTTAAAGATTTTTAATGATGTTTATATTTTTAAACTTTACATACCTTCTCCAACTCCCAGCCCTTTGCCAGTCCCCCTTGGCTCTGCTGAGATGGACGCAACCTGAGAATCAAGATCAAGGGTGGGAGTCAGCTTTGTTCAAGATGAGTGTGTGTGTGTTTGTGTGTGTGTGTGTGTGTGTCTGTAAAACAGAAACATTCCTTTCCATGCCTCCACTGGTTTGTGTGCTTTTTTCCAGCTTGTTCCAGAAGCCAAACTTGCTTTTGGAGACTCTAGCAGGCAATTCCAACGTGGTAGCTCGGCTATAATTTTTCCTCATGTATAAGCATCCCACTTGCCCTTGAGTTTCTGCCTGTTTTTGAATATGGCCTCCCTGCTGGGTGGGCCATGGTGCTCTCTCTCTTGGCCCTTGCTGCTATCCTGACTGCATACATAGGTTGCCTTATCTTTTGGGAGCTTAAATGGACTTTCAGACTATACTGAGCACCTACAACTACCTGTGGGCTCCCTGGGCTCCTATTGAGGCCCACTGGCGAGGTATTTTTCAGGGCCTTACTCCTTTGGCTATGCCTCGGTGAAAGTTATTGGCACTTGCTAAGAACAAAGAATGATATAGTAATATAAGCATTTATAACAACAAAGCTTCTTGATGAAGAAAAATATTGCCACAACCTATGTTTATTTTTCCCAGAGACATACAACTTTGGTAACCAAAAATCTTTTTAAAGGCATCGACATAGTAAATGACTTCTTTTTACTATAAAATCATGACACTTGTTTGATAATGGATGTTGGGTTGACCATTGGCGCAGGCAGCCAAAATCTTAACATGCAGGTTTAGCCTTTAGCCTTGCCATCATGATGATAGGAACAGAGACCCCCACAGTGCTGTCCTGTGGCTTGGCACTTCCCCTCACACTTCCTTCTCTAGACCTCAGACAACTTGCTGACTGGAGACCCTACTGGAGTTGTGGAGTTTGATGCCTCTAGCATTGTATATAGACAGAAAAAAGAGTCTTGCATATACATGTGACTAATATTTAAATGTATAATGAGAAAATTATGTTTTAAGTTCATTGATCTTTGGGTACAAAACTCAAGCTATGGAAGAAAACAAATAAGATTCAAATGTGTTTTGCATAGTCATTTATTCTAGAGAATCTGGCCAACGTAAACTGGAAGAACCTCCATGTTAACAATGGCCGCTTTCCAAATAACAGTAAGGGACATATATTTAAAAAACAACAACAAAAACGCACAAACCGCAATCATCCGCTACAGAAGTAATGACGGCAGGAATTACAAGGCAGAGTGATAATAAGTGGAAGGTTATGCCTTTAAGTCCTGCCAGTGAAATCCAATTTAATGAAATGAGGGTTTAATTATAAAAACAAAGATGAGTTTCACTTCTATTTTTAATTTTATGGATGAAAAGTAAGCCCCAGAAATATGAAAGAACCAAATAAAGTCATCAAATAAGAATAACTTAAACTTTTCTTACCCTGGTTTGTGGGGGGTTGGGGAGTTTTTGAGCAGAGGATCATTTGGCAGGCAATAGATAAATATAAGCAAACTGCAAGTCCTTGACTTTGCCTTAAGTGGCAAAATGCATGATGAAGACAAGACTGAAAGAGTTTGAGTTGATAAACATGGACAATTATTGTTCTTATTTGTTGGCTTCTAAAGCACATCTCGCTTCATACAAGGTGCTGTGCTGGAAAGCAGAAAGACCATTAAACCCCCCAACTAGAGACATTCTGCGAGTTGAAGTCCTGCAGAGAGTCTTTCCAATTACTTCAGAAAAGAAAATATCATATATAGAGCCATGTGTATAAAAGAGTTTCACTAAATAAGGATTATAATTTCAAAATGAATGCTGTATCATGTGCCCGCATGGCAATAATATGTTAAACATAAATAAAGAATTTGGGCTAAAGCATAAAACAAATTAAGATATTTACCATCAGATTTATTATTATTCTTATATTAAAACTTTTATTCTGTGTGAGGGATGGGGTTGGTGGGGAAGAGACAGGAAAAGAATTATAGAGAGAGAAGTGCCACAATGGTTAACCAAAAATTGGTTAAGCTAATTCAGAGCAACTCAGTGGGTGGTCTGTATCATATTTTTCACATTTTGTAATAAACCCAAAATTGTATAGGTCTTCTTTTTTCCTAAACTGGCAACTTCATGTGGCTATGTTCATCTATACCCAGTCTGAGTGGGTATACACACAAACCAAAAAGTTAAAAAAAATGTTTGCCCGTCTCCAGAACATTTTAAAACTAATTTATTTTGCCTTACTTCATCATTAAGGAAGATTATTTAAACAGAGGCATAGTCTACTTTTTGAATATCCTACCCTGGGACTAAAACTAGCAACGAAACCCCTGAATTTAAACCATTCCAAGTTTTGGATCCAATTGTATTAACCTCTCTACCAGTTTTCCTGCTTAGTTTAATCTGATAGCCCCGAGAGATGGGTTCTGAGGGAGTGGCTGACCTATTGGGGAAGGAAGTGGTTAGAAGGAAGAAGTACATTCCTTGGCAGTGTCTGAGCATTCAGGGACCTTACTCAGGGCTGGAGTAGATAGTGCCTAAACATCACTACATCTAAAAGTGTGATTTAGAGGTGTCAAAAGGCTTACTATCTTGAAAATACCTGATAGCCCATCCTAAGGTCACTCAACAAGGATACACTTGTCAATTAAACATTTTAGGGAGAGAGGGTACCTATCATGTGCAGAATTTTGTGTTTGGCATTCATATATGGTTAGGGGGGGGAATGAGAAATGGTCTTTGATTTCAAGAAGAGACCCACTTCACATTTTCCAAGCCCTGTCAAGAGCACAGATGGAAGAGTACCTGTTGACCATTTGTATATCTTCTTTTGAGAAATACCTATTCAGGTCCTTTGCCCATTTTCTTCATCAGGTTATTTGTTTTTTTGCTACTGAGCTGTGTGGGTTCCTTATATATTTTAGATATTAACCCTTTATCAGATATATGGTTTGCAAATATTTTCTTCCATTTCATAGGATGCCTTTTCATTTCGTTGATTGTTTCCTTGGCTGTGCAAAAGCTTCTTAGTTTCTTGCAACCTCTTTTGTCTTTTTTTGCTTTTGTTGCCCATGCTTTTGGTATCAGGATCAGAAAAATTGTTGCCAAGACCAACATCGAGAAACTTTTTCCCTGTTTTCTTTTAGTTGCTTTACTGTTTTAGATCTTACATTTAAGTCTTTAATCCATTTTGAGTTGATTCTTGTATATGGCATGAGATAAGGATCCAATTTCATTCTTCTACATGTGGACATCCAGTTTTCCCAAGACCATTTATTGAAGAGATTATCCTTTCTTCATAGTGTGTTCTTAGCACCCTCTCAAAGATCAATTGACTGTAAACATATGGATTTACTTCCGGGCCCTCTATTCTCTTCCATAGTCTATATGACTGTTTTTATGCCAGTACCATGCTGTTTTGATTACTGTAGTTTTCTAATGTATTTTGACATCAGAGAATGTGATGCCTACAGCTTTGTTCTTGCTCAAGATTTCTTTGGCTGTTTGGAGACTTTTGCAGTTTCATAAGAATTTTAGGATTTTTTTTTCTATTTCTGTAAAGAGTGTCATATCAAATCTGTAGATTCCTTTCGGTAGCATGGATATTTTAACAATATTAATTCTTCTAGTCTACAAACACATGATGTCTTTCCATTTATATATGTTTTCTTTAATTTCTTTCATCAATGTTTTTAACTTTTTAGTGTACTAGTCTATCATTTCTTTGGTTAAGTTTATTCCTAAGTGTTTTGTTCTTTTTGTTGCTGTTGTAAATGGGATTGTTCTCTTAATTTCCTTTTCCAATAGTTTGTTGTTAGTGTATAGAAATGTCACTGATTTTTATATGTTGATTTTGTATCCTGCATATTTACTAAATCTGTTTATTAGTTCTAACAATCTTTCTACTGAGTCTTTAGGGTTTTCTTTATATATGATCGCATCATCTGCAAATAGAGATAATTTTACTTTTTCCTGTCTAATTTGGATAGCCTTTATTTCCTTTTCTTGTCTAATAGCTCTGGCTAGGACTTCCAGTTCTGTGTTGAATAGAAGTGGTGAGAGTGGGCTTCCTTGCCTTGTACCAAGTCTCAGAGGAAAACCTTTCAGTGTTTCCTCATTGATTGTGATGTTAGCTGTGGGCTTTTCATATATGGCCTTTATGGTGGTGAAGTAAGTTCCTTCTATACCTATTTTATTGAGACTTTTTGTCATGAATGGATATTGAATGTTTGTCAAATGCTTTTTATGTATCTATTAATTGATCATGTGGTTTTTATTTTTCACTCTGTTGATGTGGTGTATCACATTGATTAATTTGTGTATATTGAACTCTCCTTGCATCCCAGAGGTAAATCCCACTTGCTTATGGTATACAATCTTTTTAATGTGCTGTTGAATTCAGTTTGCTGGTATTCTATTGAAGATATTTGCATCTATGTTCATTAGGGATATTGGCCTGTAGTTTTCTTTTCTTATGGTGTCTTGTCTGACTTTGGTATCAAGGTAATCAGCACCAAAAAAATGAGTTTGTAAGTGTTCCCTTTTTTTCTATTTTTTGGAGGAGATTAAGAGGGATTCATATAAATTAACTTTTAAAATCAAGATTCTTTAAGTAAAGCCAAAAATGTTTAAATTTTGAAAACAATGAACTGTCACTAAATATTTTAATAAAAATAAAACCATTTACGTTTCTAGCATTACGTATCTCTTTCATTACCAATGTAAAGAATTAGTAACATATTCCATGCATGTTATATCTAGACCCATATATATAAATTATCTAATATTTCAACCACCATAGACAACCCTTGTGAATACCATACCTCCAGATCCAGAAATCATAACACAAAGAGAAGCAAGAAAAGAGACTCTTGGCACTACAAAGAAATGATTGGTATGCAAAAATCTCTTGCATTCATACTATATAAAACAGAGAATTTGACAGCTAGTCACTGTCTTTTCTCTTCCCTAAGCACAACTGTGCTCATCAAATCTTACCCTTACTTCAGAGGAGCATTTGCTTCTGACATGGGCAGTGGCACAGACAAGCAACCTTCACAACAGCCAAGTGCAATCACCTTTATTTTGAGGACATAGGACAAGAAACGTGATCAAGATGTTCCCTGACCCTGAACAATTTAGTCACAAGAGCTGATGTTTTGGGGTGACAGGCTACATTGTACCAATCATCAGGGTTGAATCTCAAGTGACTAAGCACCCATAATTTAGCATTTTAGTGTCTGTGATATATGACACTTGCTAAAGCATAGCCAAGGATGGTCCGGCCATAGAGCCTATAATTTAGACAGAGAAATAGACATATAAATCATGACATGTAGTAGGAGACTAAATGAAGAAGTGATGTGATAGAGGAATAACAATAATACCCAGCTTTTACTGGCTCCCTTGGTGCCACTCTTACAAGTGCTTTATACACATTGTTTCATCTGAACCTCACAAAACAATAAGTGAAGACTGCAAAATACAGAATACAGGAACAGAAATATTAGGTAGATTGCTCAAGTATGTGAGTCAGTCAGAGACCACATTTTTAAGTAGAAGTTTGCTGGATGTAGTGGTTTGCCAAATTTTATTTCAGATTTTTTAATATGTGCTCATGAAAGACATTGTTTTTGCTTTATCATTATGCTCTTGTCGGGTTTTGCATTTTCAATAAAAAATTCAGCTGTGTGTGTGTGTGTGTGTGTGTGTGTAAATAAAGGAGCTAAGTCTAAAATGTATATGGAAATGCCAAAGGCCGAAAATAGCCATGACAAGCTTGTAAAAGAACAAAGTTGGAAGATTTACACTAGTGAATATCAAGACATATCATAAATCTACAGTTATTAAAACAATATGGCATTCGGAAAAAGAGAACCAAATCAAGGGAACATTGTAGAAAATTCAGAAAAAGGCTCACACCCAAAGGACATTTGATTTATGACAAAAATGGTCCTACCCAGAGGTGGGGAGGGCACTCTTTTCAATAAATGATAATGGGTCAATTGGATATCTATATATGGAAATAAATGAAATTTGATTTTTGCCTCACGTCATACCCAAACATCAATTCCACATGGATTGCAGATCTAAATGTGAAAGGTAAAGCATCAATGCTCCTAGAAGATAGCATGGGAACATATCTTTCTGACCTTGAGAGATGAAAAGATATTTTTAAAATAGAACATAGAAGCACTAACCATAATGAAAAATATTTACAAATTGGACTACATCAAAATTAAGAATTTCTGCTTATCCAAAGGCATCATTAACAGAATGAAAAATTAAGCCAGAATGTAGCAGAAGACATTTTCAATATGTATATCTTGCAAGGATTCATATCCAGAATATATAGAGAGCGCCCACAAATCAGTAAAAAAATGACAGATTACACAATAGAAAAATGGGCAAGAAATTTGAGCAGGCACTTCATAAAAGAGAATATCCAAATGTCCAACAAACATGAACATGTGCTAAATCTTATTAGTCATTGTGGAAATGCAAGTCAAGACCTCAATGAGATATAACAACACATTCACCAAAATGGCTAATTTTTTTAAATGATTATCAATATCAAGTGTTGGTATAGATGTGGACCTCTCGTACTTTGGTGCTGCAAATGTAAATTGGTACAACCATTTTGGAAAACTTATTTGCAGTGTATATTAAACGTGAAAAATTCTTATTCAATGACTCAGTAATTTAACTCGTGGTATATATCCAGCAGAAGGGACAAAAATGTTTATAGCAGTATTAGTTTAATAGTCCCAAATTGTCCCTCAGTGGTAACATGATAAATATATAGTGGATAGTTATACAATGAAATGATGGTCAGCCGTGAAAGTGAATGAACTACAACCATATGCAACAGCATGCATGAATCTCATAAATATTACATTGCAGGAAAGAAGTGAGATAAAAAAGCACATTCTACTTCACAAAGTTAAAAAACACACAGACTAATCTATGGTGCAGATGTTAGGATTGTGGCTACCCTTGGGGTGGAAGAGGAAGATTGACCCAAAGGGGGCATGAGGTAGGTCTCTTGGATGCTGGCAATATTCTACTTCTGGATCTAAGGAGGTCACTGTATAGAAAGCTATCAAGCTGTACAGTTATGATGTATGTACTTTTCAGTAAATATTAAATACTTTGAATACAAATGTTTAAATGCTGTGAAGGAAATAAACAGTGATGGAATAGAGAACAGCTAGAGGAAGGAGGTCAGGGAAAGGCTTTCTGAGGAGGTGACACATGAGGTGAGTCCTAGAAGATAAGAAAGAGACACACAGCTGGGGAAAACCGTATGTGTGTGGCGATGGGTTGTAATTAGTATTTGGGTGATGAACATGATGTAATCCATGCAGAAATAGAAGTATAATGATGTACACCTGAAATTTATACAATGTTATAAACCAATGTTACTGCAATAAGCAAAAAATTAAAAAACAAAACAAAACAAAAAAAGTATGCTCTCTGCAAAGGTAAGTGCATTACCTCACTTTCACAAGGACAGCGGGTAGTTTTATGCTTAATTCATTACTGCTCTTGTCATCGATCAACGAGCAAGGCCCCATGACACAAAATAGATGCATTTTGATGGACTACAGGACTATGGAAGGTTCAGCAGTAGGAGTTGCTGCCCAGAGGATGTACATGTGTAGGGAGGACATAGCCAAGAAGAGAGAGCCCTGAGGCATAGCACGAGGGTTCTGATTAAGCGAGAGGAGGGAAAGATAGGAGAGATGACAAAGAAACAAAGGAGAATATTGAACCCAATCTCAGCCTCCTTCATGACTTCACCTATTTTGATGTCAGACGTCAAGTGGTAGAATCAGGGCCAAAACTGTCAAGAAAAAAATGACCAGAAAAGAAGAAAACAACTAAAATTAGTTGCAAAATACTTAGTATGTGTATGTAGACAACATACGTGTGTAGACTTGTTTATGAGTTCACATGAGCAACCCAAATGAGGGAACTGAGTAGACAGAACATATATAAGTAGAGGGTTTAGAAAGGAGAGATGAAGAGGAGGGGCTGCGTTAATAAAGCAATGTGAAATTTGGATACATAAGTTTGATATCAGCTGGAAAAAAATTAACTGTTTTATAGACATTTCTCACCTTTTAACAAAATTATCACATGCACAAAACTTAAGAAATGATGGGCCAAAAGGAGAATGCAAAAAAAAAAAAAGCCTGCTGAATGCCTTCCTATGTAGCATAATTGATATTATGAAGGAATGAATTAGAATCACATTCAGAAACCATGACAATACCAAACAACGAAAAATTCATACTATGCTGACCTTCAGTAACATTTTTGCATTATTTAGAAAGCACTTGATATGTTACTTCTCTGTATAAATAGGTTTTACATACAAATCTTGAGTATAGGTGAGTTCATGCTCTTAAGCTAAAAACTTTATACAGTAAAGAGAGTGGAGATTTGTGAAGATCCAAATTTGTGAGCACCACAATAACACAAAGACTTACATATTCACGCACCGCTAACTCTGGCTAGTATCTGAGAGAACGCCACAGTGTAATTAATCAATTCTCCTCTGCAACTTTTACTTCAGTATTTGCTGTGCACAAAAAGGCTCAAAACAGTCAAATTAATTTTAGTAGTACAAATAGTCTGAAATAAGAAAATATAAAATCCAAAGACTATTCATGTTAGCGTTCTAAAATTATAATAGATCTAAACTATAAAATTTACTTTCCCAGGTGTGAACCAGATGCTATAGGATCATTTTAAGGTACTTGCTCTTCTGCAAATACTTTCAACATATTCTCAAGGATTACATATCGATGATTCACACTTGTGTTGAACACATTCCAAATTGGCTATGCAGGAGTTACTTCTAACAAAAAGCATACAAAGGCTTCTGCAGATTTATTTAACTGATGTTTTATTGGGAGTCATTTATTTTCTAGCATTTCAGGAGAACAATCTGAAAACAAGTTAAAATATAGTAGAATATTACAGTTATTAAAAAGTAATCAGTGATATTAGCTTAGAGTTTGTAAAGCATTAAAAAAAAGAAAGACTAATAAGGTATATTTTTATTTATAGAATCCTTATTACATGAGGTAATCTTCAGCTTATTACAATACAAGACTTTGTCTTGGGGTAAACAGATATAAAATAGTTGCGAAAAGAAATTTGATATCATAAAATATACAAATGACAAACTCCATTGTCTTTGGTAGACTTATCCATAGCCCAAACACAACAAAGAAATTAATAAATGCATAATGTACATTTTACAGTCAGGTTGAACAGAAATAAATTCAATTTTATTACACTATAGGTAAAACTAAGAAAATATTTGAACTTCTTTCCCAAAATTTCCCTCTAGGCCTATGTCCTAAAAATAAATATTAGAAAAATGCAGTACATTTATCATTTATCACATAGAAAACATGAAGTTGTGAGTAAGGCAGTGACAGATATCTTCATGTCACAAGAGAGGGATGGTGTAAATCCTCAACAAGGGAAAGCCCTTGATGTGCATTAAGACATCGTGTAGTGACTGAAACTCCAATATAGGAAGAGTAATGGGGAAAACAATTTATAGTGGCTGAGGCATTTTTCTCGACTAATTGGGATGTTTCAATCCCATAGCAGAATCCTCCCTCTGACTGTGCTTACTGGTTTCCAATGACTGCAGCAGAGAAATTGTACCTCGTGGCTTTCCCTGCTCTAGGAAAACAACGTATCTCGGGAGAACAGCCCTGGCTCTCCACTAATTTCATCCATGCCAGTGATGCATTTTCGAGACACATGCTGGGGAGAAGCTTCTGTAGGCTGTCCACCACTTGATTCTCATGACCTCATTGGACAAAATCGCCAGGACCACACCCATGAAGATCCTCCCAAAATAAACACACTCCCACCTGCCTCTCCCTTTACCATTTCCCACCTCTGCTTCTTCTTCATCTGGGGCTCTCCGTCAGATCCTCATTTCTGGTCTCTCACTCTCTATTTCTCTTTTCTCAGCTCTCCTTCTCCTCCTCATCTCGTTTTCTTCCTTCTTGTCTCCATTTCTTCCTCCATCTTCTCCATTCCCTCTCCCTCAACGCTCTTTTTATCCTACCTTCTCTTCTATTTGAGGAGATGAATTCTTTTGCGATGGATGTCTCTCTGAGCATATTCTCCACAGAGCCTATTTCAACAGCTGTCCTCGGTGTCACATCCTTTGCCCCACCACACACCTCACCCTTGACCCAAGCTGACCCTTTGTAATGCAAACACATCATTCCCTTTGGGAAGGTAGAGTGGTTGGAGAGGTAAACCCCTTATAGGAAATCAAAATCCTACTGATTTCTTGCCATCAGCAACACATTTAGGCCAGATTTAGGCCGTCTTCAGAACCTCCTGTTTTTAAGGCTTCTGTTTCACTTATGCTTAAAACCAGTGAATTGTTTTCTGCAAAATAACAGGCAAAAAGTCAATTTTATCTCATTAAAATGGAGGCTCTTCCTTTAAGATCTGGCCAGAAAGGTTGGTGAAACTGCTCTATTCATCAAGGCTCAAAAGACCAAAAGAATGGATATATTTAGGGGAAAAAAAAATGACAGCGCTATGGCTACAATCTAGAGGTTTAGATAGAAGATGTCAGAGCCAGCAACTGATCTCATTGTGATGGGTTACCAGGGCTTACATATTGGAAATGAAACGGTTAAGGTAAATTAAGCCTAAAGTACACAAATGCATCATCTCCCCACTACTGTTTTATTATATGTAGGAAATAGTTCACAGTCACACTCCAGGAAAGAAGGCCCCTTGGAGCTCTGTTGGTGGGTACTGTGCTCATGGAGTGAATGCAGACATGGGCCCATGTATCCACACTCCTGGAATGTAGATTCCCCCCGACACACAATAATATTAACAACTGTCTGATAATGAAAACTGACCTATTGGAATATGTCCCCACTTTTCCCTCTTCCAAAATGCTAGCTGTTTGATTGTTACACTGTGAATACTCTTAGGACAAAAGTAGGAGTTAAAAATAGTGCTTGTCTGTGTTGTTCTTGACAGAATTTCAAATGAAGCCAAATTCTCTCATCCTGCTCAAACCAGACAAGAAGTTATCGCCTTCATGTTTCCTTACTGAATCCTATTAGCTGTTTCACGAGTCACAATTTAGTATGTGATCATGGCATTCTTGTCTGTGATTAACCCAAATTAAAGTTTACATTGTCGGCTTTTTTTCAGATTTTCTTACTGGATGAAAGAAACATACTTAGCGTTTAGTGGGAATTATGATAATGAAAACTACCCTAGCCAGCCATCCTGGCACTAAAAATATGTGGTTTGCTAACTACAGAAGGAAAAATAAAGCCATTATATCAGATTAAAATCTTCATCTCTTAGTGGGCAGCAAGCTCAGAGTTTCTTTGTCTAAGGATGTCTTCAAATCAATCGTTCACTTTGTATCAGAGTCCAAGGAATCTGCTTTTGTTACTTGAAAAAATCAATAGAAATTTATAGCAATATAAGAAATATTTCTAAATGAGTAAAGTCACTATCTGAAAATGAAAAGGTTGCTAGTTAACTGCTTAAAGTGTGTAAGTATTCAGTTTCAAGTTAAAATATATATACATAAACAAGATCTTATGACATTTAAATTTTTCCAAATGATCATAGAATGTTCACATTGAAGAGGACTTTCAAGATCATCCAGTGGTCCTCAAATTCAACTCCCATCAGAAATACCTGGAGGGCTTGTTATACGACAGATGGTGGGCTCACCCCCAGAGTTTACGATTCAGCAGAATTTGCATTTGCAACAAGCACAGGTGATGCTGATGCTGCTGGTCCAGGGACCACACTGTGAGAACCTCGGACTCAGGCCCACCCTCTTGATTTATAGACTAGAAACCTGCAGGTTCAATGTATTGCCCAATGCTAAACAGCTTGTGAGTGGATGAGGTTAAGAAAAGAACCTGGTTCCTCTTGCTCCTAATTCATTCTTGGTCTTCTACACCAGTGCTTCTCAAACTCTGATGTGCATACAAATGACCTGGGGAACTTGTTAAAACTGACTGTGATTCAGTAGGTCCGGGGTGACACCTGGGCTTCCACATGCCTAACAAGCTCCCAGGTGCTGTGCTTGCATCTTATCCACAGACATTCTTTGAGTAGCAAGACCCTACGCTGTGATATGCAATGGTGTTGTCTTCTTTATGTCAGTTACTTACACTCAAAAAATGTAGAACAGATATTCTTTTTTTCCTAACAAACTTTATTTTAGAGCAGTTTTAGCTTCACAGCAAAATTCAGCAGAAAGTACAAAGAGTTCCCATATACTCCTCCCTTCCCTCCTCCGCACCCCCACCCTGTGCATGACCTTGCCCACTATAAGATCCCCCACCAGAGTGGTACATTTGTTATAATCAATGAACGTACATTGATGCGTCTTTATCACCCAAAGTCCATAGTTTACATTAGGGTTCATGATTGTTGTTGTAAGTTCCATGGGTTTTGACAAATGTATAATGGCATGTATCCACTATTATAATATCATACACAATAGTTTCACTGCCCTAAAAATCCTCGGTGCTCTGCCTGTTCATCCTCTCTTCCACCTAACCCCTGGCAACCACTGATCTTTTTACTGTCTCCATAGTGTTGTCTTTTCCAGAATGTCATATAGTTGGAATCTATACAGTATGTAGACTTTTCAGATTGACTTCTTTCACTTTGGTTCCTCCATGTCTTTTCATGGCTTAATAGCTCATTTCTTTATAGCCCTGAATAACATTTTATTGTCTGAATATATCACAGTTTATTTATCCATTCAAGAAGTGAAGGAAATCTTGGTTGCTTCCAAGTTTTGGCAATTATGAATAAAGCTGCTATAAACACCTATGTGGAGACATAAGTTTTCAGCTTCTTTGAGTAAATACCAAGGAGTGCGATGGCTGGATCATACGGCAAAAGTATGTTTAGATGTGTAAGAAACTATCAAACTGTCTTCCAAAGTGCCTATAGCATCTTGCATTTCCACCAGCAATGGATAAGAGTTCCTACTGTTCCACATCCTTGCTAGTGTTTAGTGTTGTCAGTATTCTACTAGATTTTGACCATTCTAAATAGGTGTGTAGTGGTATCTCATTATTATTTTAATTTGCAGTTCTCTAATGATATATTATGTTGAACATCTTTTCATATGCTTATTTGCCATCTGTACATCTTCTTTGGTGAGGTGTTTGCTAAGGTCTTTTGCCCATTTTTTAGTCGGTTGGGTTTTTTTTCATCATTTTTGAGTTTTAAGAGTTCTTTCTACATTTTTGGATAACAGTGCTTTATATAAGTCTTTTGTAAATATTTTCTCCCAGTCTGTGACTTGTCTTCTCATTCTCTTGTAGATATTAATTTTTTTAAGGCAATCGGGGCCAGCCCAGTGGTGCAAGCGATTAAGTGCACGCGCTCTGCTGTGGCGGCCTGGGGTTCGCCCGTTCAGATCCCGGGCGCGAGCTGAAGCACTGCGTGGCAAGCCATGCTGCGGCAGCATCCCATATAAAGTGGAGGAAGATGGGCATGGATGTTAGCCCAGGGCCAGTCTTCCTCAGCAAAAAAAAAAAAGGAGGAGGATTGGCAGATGTTAGCACAGGGCTGATCTCCTCACAAAAAAAAAAAAAAAAAAATTTAAGGCAAAAGGCATCATTTCTCGCTTAAGGTTTTATTCTTTCATAAAGTTAAGCTTTATTGATTAGCACTGATTCTATGTCAAGGAAATGAATTATTCAAAATATCTTTTAAACTACCTTTTTATTACTTCAGAAGAAGTCTACTCTGAATATGCTGAGTATTTTTGTGGATGTGTTAAAACTATTTGAATAAATAATTATTAAATAGCCATTGCTAGCTTCTATATGTATTCATTCATTGAACAGCATTTATTACCAAGCACTTTCCCTGTGCTAGGAAGTTGGAACAGGAGAGTCATAAGACTCAATCTCTGCCATCAAGTCTAGTTAGGAAGGCAAGTGTGAAATGCAGTACACAGTGCACTGTGGTAGGTGTTAGCACAAGCAATATATACAGGAACGGAAAGAGCCCTGGAGGGAAAGAGTAGTTAGGGATGACTTTCCAGAGGAGGTGACTTCTGAGTTGGATTTAAAAGTAAACATGAGAGTTCGACACATATTTTTTTGGGTGGAGGTGGGGAGACAGACATTCCAGACTGAGATGTCATAGAACTTAAAACTAGAAGAGGAAAGGCCTGAGGACAAAGCACTGATGAAGGTTTACATTTAGGGAGACAAAGGAGAAAGAGAAAGCAAAATAGAGATAGGGCTTCTTCAGAGACTTGGGAGAAACTAATGTCCAGAGCTAACTTTAAAAATGAAATAGAATTACCTATTGATTGTTCTTGCAGACGTAAACAATGAGCACATAGCTTCTTTTTCCTTTTTTTTTTTTTTTTTTTTGAGGACGTTTGGCCCTGCGCTAACATCTATTGCCAATCTTCCTCTTTTTCTTTTTTCTCCACAAAGCCCCAGTGCATAGTTGTGTATCATAGTTGTAGAGTTGTAGCTCTTCTATGTGGGACACCACCTCAGCATGGCTTGATGATCAGTGAGTAGGTCCACACCCAGAATCTAAACTGGCCAACCCCAGGCCGCCAAAGTGGAATGCGCGAACTTAACTGCTACACCACTGGGCCGGCCCAGTACGTAGCTTCTTATCAGTTTTGTAGTGTATAGAAAACCCAACACACTGTGGCTCAATAGGACTAATTGTTATGGCAGACACACTGGCTAAACTTCAGAGATTCACATAAATTTAAAAGTTGTAATTTTAAAAACACTTTGTCTCTTAAGCAATTAAAATGTAAATTAATATATGAACATCTATTTTAGGTGTGATATACTTTAAAGTAATCCAATAAAACAGAATCAATTGATTAGATTGCAAGCTTTAGGAGGGCAGGGACTGGGAGTTAAATTCATAAGCTCCTAAAGATTAATTAACTAGTATTTTTGCTTCTAATCTTGCCCTTCACTTCTTTCAAAACTTATAAGTGTTTTTTAAAGAAAGTTCTTCTTTCCTCTCTACATTTATTCTCTACTTAGCTCAGTTGCAAACCTCTGCTCTTTTTGGCAGCTCACTTCTCTTCAGGGAGCGATCTTTCTCTGACTCAGACATTTCGGCCTTCTCTCCTCTCTCATGTAAGAACTCTACCTAAATTTTCCAGCTATATTTCAGCTAAAATATCCCTTCTTTCCTGTGTGGGTAATTCATTTCTCTCCAGTTTATTTTCTACTCTGCAGTTTCCCTGTCCTTCCTTGGAAGAAAGACCTTTCATAGAAACTTCTTAGCTCTCAACATATCTGTGCTCAGTGATTTAGAGTTATGTTGCAAATTTTCCTCAAATTTAGACTGAGAGAGACTTTTTAGATTGAGAGAGAATATTTGTAAATACCCAGAATCTCTTCAAATGAAAACTTAAGTAGGACTTGAACTTATTACTTGCCAATTAACTGATTTTCCTGTTTTCTACCTAAACTTTTTGTCACCATGAACAGTTAAATACTAAATATTATTAGCAATTTAAGGATTATTCAGTGTTTAACACAGTTAAAATCATATTTATAGACTGGCTATCATGTCAATTTAGAAATCACTAGCTTTTAATATGAAAAATATAAACACAGAAAAATAAACTTTTGACACCACCAGGCAGAAGGAAGAAAATAATAAAGATAAGAGCATTAATCAGTGAAATTGAAAACAGGAAAACAATAGAGAAAATCAATGGAACAAAAAGCTGGTTCTTCAAAAAAAATCAATAAAATAGATAAACCTCTAACAAGACTGACAAAGATAAAAAGAGAGAGAAGACACAAACCAACAATATCAGGAATAAAACAGGGGCTATCAATACAGATCCTGCAGACATCAAAAAGATAAAGGAATACTACAAACAACTTTATGCTCATAAATTTGACAACTTAGAAGAAATGGACTTGAAAATCACAAGCTACTAAAACTCAGCCAAGATGAAATAGGCAACCTGAATAGTCCTACAAACACTAAATTGAGTTAGTAATTAAAAAGCTCCTGAAAAAGAAATCTCTAAGCACAGATGATTTCACTGGAGAAGTCTACCAAACATCTAAGTAATTAACACTAATTTCACACAATGTCTCAGAAAATAGAAGAGGAGGGAACATTTCCCAGCTGATTTTATGAGGCTAATACTACCCTGATATCAAAATCAAACAAAGACAATACCGAAAAAGAAAACTACAGGCCGATATCTCTCAAGAACTTCGATGCAAAAATCCTCAACAAAATATTAGTATATCAAACCCAACAATGCATAAAAATAATTATATACCATGACAAAGTGGGATTTATTCCAGGCATGCAAGGCTGGTTCAACATTTGAAAATCAATGAATGTAATCCACCATACCAACAGGCTAAAGAAGAAAGGTAGTATGATCACACAATTGACACAGAAAGAGCATTTGACAAAATCCAATACACAATCATAATAAAAACCCTCAGCAAAGTAGGAATAGAGGAGGAACTTCAACTTGATAAAATGCATCTACAAAGCACCTATAGCTAATATCATAATGAAAAAGACTCAAGGCAAGGATATCCACTTTCACCATTCTTATTCAACATAGTACTGGAAGTTCTAGCCACTGGAATAAGACAAAGGAAGGAAGGAAAGAAGGAAGAAAGGAAGGAAGAGAGGAAGGAAAGAAGGAAGGAAGGAAAAGAAATTAAGCACATATATGTTGGAATGGAATAAATAAAACTGTTCTTATTTGCAGATGACATGATTGTCAACACAGAATATCTTAATGAATCCACAAAACATGCTCCTCAAATTATGGGTTTAAGCAGTGTTCTTCTGTCCTCCTCTGCTCAGGTTTATTAATGAGTTTTATTCTGTGATGATGGCATATTTATTAACTTTAAGATAGTTAATGTGGTTTGTTTGCTAATTGGAGTGATTCTATAATGCGAAGTAAAAATCTCATCATTTCCATGCAAAGAGAAATAATTGTAAAAGTACAACCTAGAAATTGATGCCTAGGATTGGACACTGAGGACATAGGACCTTCTTTACTCTTCGCCCTGTTGTGTATGGACCTGGACACCATAGATAACATGCCATTCGTATATTCTGTTTATCCATTAATTTATTTAATTTTGTATTCATTTATTCAACTAACATTTACTGAGGACATAATATGCACATAAAATTTTGCTGGGCATTGATGTAAAGCAGAGAGGTAAATAATGCTCTGTTCTCAAGTAGATTTCAAAGTAACACACATACAGAAATATCAACAGTATAAAACAGAAAGTCTTAAAAACACTAAGATACAGTCCAGATAAACCAAGGACAGCCAGCGTTCAGAGGAAGTGAGTCTTTTTAATCCAGGGAAACTGGCAGAGGCTTTATGGAGAGAATGGTGTCTAGTGGAATTTTTAAGGAAGCTAGGATTAAACAGATTGAGATAGAGCAGGTTTAGAACAGAGTGGGAGCAGAGGCCATCTGGATTTGCCAGGGAAGTCTGAGGCCATCTAGGCTGCTAATGGGACAGCCTTTATTCCGTCTCTGACACTGCTCACAGTCAGGCTCACTTGGATTCCCTGGGGCAGGTCAGTGGCTACTTTGTAAACAAGTTTCTTCAGCCATTCAGTAAATTTCTTATTGGTGTCTATTTCCTTATTTATAAAATAAACTTTATAGAAATTAAGGAACCACAAATATCTAAAGTACCTAAATAAATATGTATTTTTATTGACAGTGAACATAGAATAAGAAAGTTGACACAAAAGATAGCAGTCAGATAGGAAATCATTTACAAGCATGAATTCTGGGAGTGTGTGTGGGGAGTGGGATTAGGGTTTAAGGATGGAAGCATTTAAGTACTAGAGAAGTTTCGGATTTCCTGGTGGTGTCTAAAAAATCAGAGAAATTAATAGTCATCATCCTAGAGAGTAGGTCTTTACCCAAATCAGTGACAGGATATATCAGATGTAAATTTCTTTCAATTTGTGGCTGTTTGTGCCTGGTGAAGCTCAGGCTGGTAAATAATTTAAGTGCATATGTTATCTACCATTAATTCTCTAAAGAGTTTAAGAGAGATGCTGTGATTTTTTTCATTGGCATATTAATTAATTTGGGGCAGACTTTCTGATGCTCATCCATACACTTTCATATTAGACTCTTAGTAGAGTCTTAATATCAGGCAAAGTGTCTGCTCACAAATTTAAACTCTCTCTTTCCCTGTTCCTCCAGAATCTAGACACCCCCGGTGTGTGTCTGTGTGTGTCTGTGTGTCTATGTGTGTTGGAATCAGGAGAGGAGGAGTAAATAAAGGAAGGTGATCATGTTACATATGAACTATTGGAAAACTGATCTTAAATTTCTTTGAAATTTTAAGAACCACTTCCAATAGCTAGAAAGTGATTTTCATCTTAGTAAAAAGTAGCTAAACCAAATTTAATGAGCCCTACAATTATAAAGCAATGTTCAGTTTGACTGTGAGTGTTGATCAAGTCCCAAACACAATTGAGTTATCAATTTCTGCAGATGATTTTTAAAACCCAGGTTTTGATCTTGAAAAATTTTTAAACATTAAAGTGGTTGGCCTTTATTATGCCCCACTTCTCATTTGACTAATGGGTGACAATAAAAACGACATATATGTAAAGTCTTGAAATGTGAACACAAAGACCCTTTACAGCCCTCCTGCTCCTCCTGCTTTCTAATTCTGTAGAGATGTTGTGACTTCATATAACAGACCTGTTGCAATCAGCACATTTCAAAAAAAGAAACAGATTCAGGTCAACAAAGAGTGTTTTCAATTTAGCCTGATGAGCTGTATTTCAAACAGCCATGTAGATAGGAGGCTTAAGAGTCATTTGCTTACACACACACACACACGCACACACACAAACCTACTCTTTTGGTGATCATAAAGCAAACTCTTGTAATCACAAGATTGCAGGACTGAACTTCTTGGGACACATGCCATCTGAGAACCTACAACTTCACAGGGAAGTTTAATTACTACATTGCCCCACGGAGCTTACCCTCAACTCTGATGAGCAGATTTCATGTTAACCTTATAAACAAAATGTCTAAACTCCTACTGCTCAAAATAAAAAATGGCTGTACATTTTTTTATAATCAGTCCTGAGATGAAGAATCCTCAAAGAAAACAATAGTTTTATAAGCTGATGCGGTAATGTCAAACACCAGATACCATGCAAAAATATCCAGCATGAGTTTTCTTCTTCATGTTAAGGTCTAGTTCACTCACCTGAATAAACTGGCCTCTGATATACATTACGTCATGAATATTAGACCAGAATTTTCTTCCATAGATAATACTCAATGTAGAAACACATGAAGCCTGTGCTTCTTTGAAGCTGTAGTTACAATAATTTTAAAGAATGCATAGCTGTTTGAGTATTATTGGGTGCAAAGTTTTAAAACGTTGGTTCCAAATTATGAAACGTTCCACCTCAGAAAAATCACTCCACACCAAGATGGCTGACAATTGCTCTCGGGGACCAGATTGGTAACTCTTTATCCTGACACTTAGGTTTTCTCTTAAAATCTGTGATTACCTTGGTGTCCAAGTAGGAATTGAAAGGTAATTAAAAACAATAGTAAAGGTAACACCGGAAACTAAAGAATCCAAGAAAACTGATTGTTCTGTATCTTTATCTTTGACAAGTGTTAACAGATTGGAACTGTGGGTTTGTAGTTTTTGGCAAGCATATTTATTTTGATGAAAATATTTGGCTTTGCAAAATGTGTTTTTGTCAGGTAGGCTCATAACCCAGGCCGTCCATCACTGAGGTAATGTCAGGACTAGGGTAGTTTGGAAGGTCAAGCAGAATATGAATGCCCTGTTATGTGTAGCAAAGAACAGTCTCTGAATGAGCATGTATCTGCGGTGGTACCACACAACCCATTATATCCTTCCCCATCTGAGGCATATATCTGCAAATCGCAGAGTGACTTTCACTGTGTACAGGATCACAATCACCTTGAAAAGTGGCAAGAGGTCCACTGAGGGTCTGGGCTGGTCTTGAACATTTAGGTATGCCCAGAGTGGGTAATTCTTACCTCTGCTGTGCTGAGCAGTCCCTGAGGTCTCACGAGACTTGTGGGGCATGCCCCAAGCCTAGAGTATCTCCCACAATGGTCACATCGCACCATCCTCACTCCCCTAAGAGGAGTGGTCTCTCAGTGGCTATTCTTTTCTGATATGTAGGAAAATGCAGTGCAATAGGTCTGGCCATGTGGTGATTGTGACTGGGGCCTGAGAGTAGACAACAATATGTCTCTACTTCTGTCATGAATAACTGCAAATTTTTTTCTGTGGGTTGTACTCATTGAAAGTGGCAAAGTCGGGGCCGGCCCCATGGCGTATTAGTTAAGTGCGCGTGCTCCGCTGTTGGCAGCCCTGGTTCGGATCCCAGGCGTGCACTGATGCACCACTTGTTCAGGCCATGCTGTGGCGCTGTCCCATATAAAGTGGAGGAAGATGGGCACAGATGTTAGCCCAGGGCCAGTCTTTCTCGGCAAAAAGAGGAAGATTGGCATGGATGCTAGCTCAGGGCTGATCTTCCTCACAAAAAAAAAAAAAAAGAAAGAAAGAAAGTGGCAAAGTCCCCAAGCTGTTCTTTGAGTCTACCTACCCTAACTCACATAGATTAAGACTCTGGCTACATACATATGCAAAAGTCCTCCCTTGGAGAGGGTAGCCAGGCCAAATGTAGCATTTTAGGAAGCTCAAGGACAATTGGTTGTCACATGATGCTGCAATGTTACTACTACTGGGCAAGAGCAAACGGGATGAAAATGCGCTCCTTATTGGAACTGTACCTGGAGCACCTGACCCCAAGTTCTCTGTCCCTGCGCTGCCTTCCATTCAAACTACAGCATTGAAGGCTGGCAACCAGCTGATACATCAGTGCTGTCACAGACAATATTAATAGTTAGCATCAAATGTGACCATGTCTTCCCATTTTCTTGGACTTGCAAGCTTTCCTTATGCTTAAAGCAGGCTTGGTCTTTGATTTATATCCTGGTACTTTTGGGGACAAGCTCCTGAAGTAATTATCCAGGTATTTTGGCTTGAGGTAAAATCCTTTCATCAGATGTTTGCCTGTTTCAAAGGCATTTTTTTTGTTGGTGTCATAGTAGTATATAACATTGTGAAATTTCAGTTGTACTTTATTATTTGTCAGTCACCATATATATGTGCCCCTTTACCCCTTATGCTCACCCCCCAACCCCCTACCCCTCTGGTAACCACTAATCTGTTCCTTTGTCCATCATGTATTTATTTATCTTTCACCTATGAGTGAAATAATACCATGTTTGTCTTTCTCTGACTGGCTTATCCCACTTAACATAATACTCTCAAGTTCCATCCATATTGTTGCGAATGGGACGATTTTGTCTTTTTTATGGCATTCCATTGTGTATATATATCACATCTTCTTTATCCATTCATCAGTCGATGGGCACTTGGATTGCTTCCATGTCTTGGCTATTGTGAATAATGCTGCAATGAGCATAGAGATGCATATATCTTTTCAAATTAGTATTTTCAAGTTCTTTGGATAAATATCCAGCAGTGGTATAGCTGGGTCATATGGCATTTCGATTTTTAGTTTTTTGAGAAATCTCCATACTGTTTTCCATAGTGGCTGCACCAGTTTGCATTCCCACCAAGAGTGTATGAGCGTTCGTTTTTCTCCACATCCTCTCCAACATTAGTTGTTTTTTGTCCTGGTAATTATAGCCATTCTAGTAGGTATAAGGTGATATCTCATTGTAGTTTTGATTTGCATTTCCCTAATGATCAGTGATGTTGAACATCTTTTCATGTGCCTGTTGGCAAAGGCATTTGTTTTTGAGCTGCCTAGTTTCTTACCCAATATGGCAGATTTGGATTTTCACAGTTTGTGGATTTATCCTTCTTCATGGTGATCTATTCACGTCCTGGCACCTAGTCATTAAAGCACAAAAGAATAAGGATTCTCCCCTATTCCTTTGAGAGTGTGTGTTTTAGCGCTGGGAGTCAGAGGGGGGTGTTCCTATTAATATATGAAAGATGATTTTAACAGAAAGACTATTTAAAGATAAGCTCTCGCGGCATACACATAAAGCTGGCACTTCAGTTTCCAGTTTGGGAGTGTCTGGGGTGAGGAGGCATGCTGGCACCCCAGCTGCTTCTCGTTTGGCTCACATGAGAAACGTCCCCCTCTGAACTGCCTGCTTTGTAGGTGTCACATGGTCCTTGCAGCTGAACCAGCCTTTCTCTAACTTGGCTGTTTTATATGCAAAATATTTGAAGTCAGATACACATTCGCTTAGAGGACCTTAATTTCAATCTTTTAAGCTAAAATAAAAAAGACTTGTTCTCTTTTACTCAAATAGGGAGGGGCTCCCCACAGGGCAAAGGGGGTCAAAATGTTTCATTTTAGCTTGACATCAAGTTCATCACGTTTATTGTTCAATGATTTTTCTTTCTGATTTTCTTATGGTTTCTGGATTTGGGCATTTTTATATGTATGAAACAAAAAACTAAACTCTTTTTTGAAAAATTATGCTGGAAAGAAAGAAAAAAGCGCTTGCCTTTATAAAACCTAAACCCAAATATCTTAAACTGATTTTTTCACCTAATTTCTCAATCTTTTCCCAAGAGTGTAAATATTTAACTAAAATTCCTTATACACATATTTGAATTAACTCTGTACAGTGTTCAGTTCTTGTACTTGTGTTCTTGGGTAGGAGAACGAACTCTTTAGCTTTTGAAACATGCTGAGATGAATGAAAGGGAAGAACTTAAGGAAAATGAGATTCATTAGTGACTCTTCCTGGACAGCCTCTTCATTTCCCTCCCAATACTCACACAGGCTGAGTCTCTTCCTTCTACATCAGGCTCAGGCTCCCTGAGGATCACAGATGTGATCCATTTTGACAGGGAATGCAGGAGGATGTGTATTTGTGGATGCACATTTTAAATGTCTGCCCTAGGGTTATCCCCAAGTTTCCAGCCTTCTGAAGCGACCATTTTCTTTAATATCCAAATAAACGGGATCACTACCCCAATCTCAGTGCCCCTCCCCATATTTCACAGATTTCCCAGGAGGATTTGTTTTCCGGTTTATCTCTTTCTCTTAATTCCTGTGCCTATGTGGCAGCCTACCCTCTTCCACATTCCCTCACCCCACTCTGGACAGCACTGAGGGCTCCATTTCTGCACAAAGCTAGGGTGTTCACTCACTTTGTAGCCTGTGTGAATGAAGTCTTCTGGAGCGCATCTAGGAGTAAATGGTGTCCCTGGCGCTGGGCAACATAGCAGCTGCAAAAAATATTCTTTTTTTTTCACTTGCAAAAGTACTATCAACTCAAGATAGAAGACTATTGAAGGTGTTGTGGCTAATAGAGAGTAATTACATCACAGGGTGGGGAACCCTTTTAGGCTTCCCTAAAGGGGGGGAGGGGGGAGGGGCTCAACTTTCATAGCCAAACAGGCCCAGGCCATTAGGGTACTTTCTTTTAAAAAAAATCTTGAAAAGAATTCCACCTTCTTCCTAAGCCTTTGCCTCAAAATGCTAAAATGACAGGTATTTTTATTGCCTTTACAGATGGTTTGAGGAGAAAGGAGGGAAGAATGAATTGAGACCATAGGGATGATTTAGGACTATGGCAAAGCCCCAAACTGAAAGCCTGAAATCCCTGGATTCATCCCCTACTCACCACTTCACATCATAGATTCAGTCTTTCCCAGACTGAGGTCAAAGGGGAAATACAGCTTTCAGATAGTTATATAGAAACAAGTTTCTCTTATCTATCCAATGTCAGCCAGTTGTTTACTCTATTGATTTGAAAATCTCCCTCCTACCTTAGGTCTTTCTTACATTGCCAATTAGCTTGTTCCCAATGTCCTGTCACCAACATTAAGATCCACTGATTAAGGATTTATAACTGCAATCTCATTTTTATTATATTTCTTGAGATGTGAGGTATTCCCCTAATTGTGTAATTCTTCTCTCTTGAACATGAACATATTTAATTAAGTGAGTGAAAAGTAAATAAATTTTTCTTTTATTATTGATTTATGAGAGCTTAATGCAATCTAAATCAAAGTCTTCAATTATTCTTTATCCTTCAAATAGCCACTTCATTGAATATAAAATTAACCAATGTTGTGCCTATAAATTTTCTTTATGTTGTGCTAAAGCTGAGTAAATTGAACAAAGGTCTTCACCGATGGAAAAATTAGAAAGTACTGTGTTTAGCTACAACTATGTCCAAAATAGTTTAAGCAGGCAGGAAAATCTACTCCTGGTAATAGAATATTAGTCAGCTATTCCAAACTACCTTATAAAAGGATACAATAGAACTAGCAGGATTGACCAGAGAATAATCAATTGAATTTAGGGAAATATTTAGAGGAAACATGGCAGTCTATGAAATGAATTCTTACTTATATTTAAGAAATATAGAGAAATAGATCACCATCTTTATGAGAACCTTAGATTAACTTCTCTTCCCTATGATCTTAGTCAAAAATCACTTATATCACATACTACATTTTCAGTTGCTGCTTGGAAAATAAGATTGAAATACTACATAGAATCTATACCGTTTAAAGAAAAAACAATCATATTATGAAACAGGGAATTTGAAGGTATCAGAGAGGATAGAACTGACTTGAAAAGACAAGAGACAAAAGTAATAATTGAATGTTTCGTTCAGTTGGAACAATACTGTCTTCATCCCAATTTGACCCAATATCTGTTTCTTTTGAGCTCCCTTGTTGAATATAACATGGTAAGCCTTTAAACGAGGTTCTGTAAGAGCAGTTAGCACACCTAGTCACCCGTGTGCCCTCTAGAAGACAAGGCAGGTTAGCCATCAAAGAGGTGAGACATAAGTGTGAGAAAAGTCATCAGTAAAATCCACACATTTCAAACAACAGGATCTTTTCACCACCTGTCTTGTGGAGTGTCGAGAGGCTGCCTCGTGCTGGAGAATGTTCCCTGGCAAAGCTCTCTTCTCCTGCTGTGGGGAGGAGACCTAAGGACGCTAAGTTATAGTTGCAGCTCTGTTAGGATATTCCATGGAGTTTCCTGTCAAAACGGCAGAAGGCAGAAGGCCAGGCTAAGTTGGTGTGGTAGGAAGCTGCCTCGTAATGTGCTTGGAGGAGTTAGCACTCTGTCACTGCACACCTCCCATAAGAAAGTGCCTTAAAGCCCCACCATAATATTCACTCCTTTTGCCTAGAGGGAATTCTAATCAGATTCAGGAGAAGCCTCTTAACTGCACATGTTACCCAAGAGATGTAGCCACTAGTGACCTTCACTTGTATAGGTTTATCAGCCTCACTCCAGATGCTATGAGGATCCAGAGGGAGTGGGACACAAGACAAGTATATTTTGGTGGCAAGAGTTGGGTGGAGACAGAAAAGTCTGCGATGTGATACACAGCCCAGATCTAAGAATAAGCTGTGGTCCCGGGCAGCACAGCCCAGGGCGAGGATAGTGGATTTCTAGAGGCAAAAGAAGTTGGGGCCTATTTTGAGAGATAGAGGGCAATTGAAAAGTGAAGTGAGGTGGTTGGTACCCAACATAAATTTTGCCTACCCCACAATTTTGCAGTCAAGTACTGGCCTTGCATAAGGAAGGGACCCTGCTTTGATGGCAGCCATTTATGACTCATTGATGACAGTCAAACAAAGAAAACAAAAGAAGCTCCAGAAGTCTGGTTGATTTGGGCTTCAGAGGCTCTCCTGCATTTCAATGTTGAACAGGAATCTACGATCAGGAGCTTATCTTCCTTATCAGCAAAGAGAGAGGGCTTGCTGTTTGAATTGGCCAGTGTGTTTTGGCCAAATATTCTGCTACAATTGGAGATTTCATTACAAAATTGTCTCACATTGTTTTCTTACTTTCAATAGAACTGAAGAAAACAATAAAACCGAAGTGAAAGTGGGCCCTGCTGCCACTCTGGGGTCACAGGCAAGGCACCTGCACGTCCTGTACCACTCAGGTTATCTGAGAACAAGTGCTGTATATCAGTCAGCACATTTTATCTCCCCGCTTTCAGAAATAAAAATGCTAGTGTAAAGAAAATTAAGCCACGTGATAAACCACTACAAGAAGGAATCTTTTTTTTTTTTTTTTAAGTTTTCTTGCCTGGAGCAGGTAGAGGAAAATATTGCAGGTAATTGAGTCAGGCTTCAGTAACCTGAAGTGTCATAAATCACACCCACCCCAGTACCCCCGAAAAGGGCTGATACTCTCTTCAGGTTTAATAATGATACAAAAGCAAAAAGAAAGGACTGGACTATTTTTAAAACTCTAGAAGTTTCCTTGGAAAAGAATTCAAAGCAGAAGGGAAAATAAATGAATCCTGTCCACTGGGCTGATTAAAGAGGAGCATTGTATTGTCAATCCTGCCAGGACTCCAGCACCCCCACATAATTCAGAATTAGGAGTGCTTGTAAGCCTCTTAATCTAGACAAATGCACAACAGACATCTGCCTGAAGGTGAAGAACTGTTTTACTAACAGTCTTGTGCAGTAATTGACGGAAGCTGACAATGACAATGGCGGAGAGGTAGGTTAAGAGGTCAGTCATCTGCCAAGGCCTGTAGGCCTGGAACATGATTTGAGTGTTATACATGAACACAAGGGAAGGCAACCCTGCATGTGTAATGTGGGTGTAGGCCTCACCCATCCCAGGCCAGATAATTTATCTTGATGTTTCTTCTCAAGTCACACTTCAAATCACGCCTCACTGCTGCCTATTATTTCATCACACCCAGTGTGTGTGTGTACATAAGGAGGTGTGCAAGATGAAGATTTAACTGGCCCTTGTCCTGATCGTTAGTTCATAGTTTGTAATTGGGAAATTCTTGCAACAATAACTGAAGTAACCCTAATTTTAAAAAGAAGGGAGATTGGATTGTTGGTTACCAGAGGGGAAGGGGGGAGGGAGGAGGGTGAAAGGGATAATTCGGCACAAATGTGTGGTGATGGGTTGCAGTTAGTATTTGGGTGGTGAACATGATGTAATCTATGCAGAAATAGAAGTATAATGATGTACACCTGAAACTTATACAATGTTATAAACCAATGTTACTGCAATAAAGAAAAAATAAAAAAAAATAAAATAAAAAAGAAGGGGAGTATAAAAATATATTGAAGGTTGTTTGTTATATCCTTGGATCTAATAGCAAAGCAAAGGAAAACAAAACACTATTGGGCCGACCCAATGGCTTGGCGGTTACGTGCACGCGCTCTGCTTCTGGCGGGCCAGGTTCAGATCCTGGGGGCGCACAGATACACCTTGAGGCCGCGTCCCACATACAGCAACTAGAAGGATGTGCAGCTATGGCATACAACTATCTACTGGGGCTTTGGGGATGAAAAAAAAAAAGGAGGAGGATTGGCAATAGACGTTAGCTCAGAGCCGATCTTCCTCAGCAAAAAGAGGAGGATTAGCACGGATGTTAGCTCAGGACTGATCTCCCTCACAAAAACAAAAACAAAGACAAAAAAAACACTATAGACAGACTAAATGTCCAGCAATACATTAAAATATCAGTCAGCCACTAAATAAAATGAGATGGACCTATGTGTTTTTGGGTGAAAAGATGTCCATAAAATGCTTTTAATTGTAAAAAAACAAAAAAGAAGAATTATGTTGGGAATAAGATGTATGCTTTGATTCCATTTTTTGTTAAAAGAAAAAGAAATATTTTTGATAAATGCAAGGAAAAGGATCCGGAAGAGTACACTCAAGGACACACGAAGAATGGGTTTGAAAAGTAAGGTTTGGATTTTTATTTTTTAATGAATTGTCTTCTTTATTACTTATATTTTTAAAAAATGTTATACATTAGTTCATTAATTTTTTTAAATAATTATTTTTTTATTTATAAAAGAGGCAAATGGTAAAATAGAAAAAACTATATGGAAAGAGCTGGGAGGTATGATTCAAAAATTTCTTCTTTTGTATGCAGACTACCTCCTATGCCAGGAACAGTTAATTTTATTGCAATTTTTTAGTTTGTATTCAATTCTAGTGGCTAAGTTAAGATTGGTATCCTCTTTAGAATTTCCATGTATGTATTTATGTATATGTGTATGTGTGTAATTTCTGCTAACACATTGAGAGAAAGGAAGAGAAATTATCTAATTATTTCCAGTTTTCTTTTTCTTTTCCCCATTTTGGGAGGCCCTTATTATTTTCTTTTTTCCTTCGTTTCTCTTTTATTAACAGTTTTTATTTGCACTCAAACACAGTGTATTAGTTATGAATCTTTTGATTACAAGAGACAGAACCTCAGCTCAAACTAGCTTATGCTGAAAAGGGAAGCTGAGTGGGAATTTTGTGATCATGTAAGTAAGAAATCCAGGGGCTTAAATTTTTTTATTAAGATTTCCTTTTTTTTCTTCACCTCTCAGTACTACTTTACTCTATATCAGCTTCATTTGCAATCCGGCTGTCCCCTCAGGGTAACAAAGATGGCAGCCACAGCTGCCCTAGGCCTACATCACTCTCAGAGCTGACAACCATAAGAGAACAAGAAAGATGACTCTTTTTCAATAGCTCCAACCATTCTCTCCATCCCTGTGCAATCACTATGGCCAAGAGGATCGGAGACTCTGACTGGCTAGTCTTGGTCATGTGCCCATCCCTATGGTGAGGGAGGCAGGTCAAGTGATAAACAAATCTATAGACTGAGGAAGAGGAAGTTCCCAGAAGAAAAGATAATAGCTGTTAGAAAAAGGGAGAAGGTCTGCTAAGTAGGCAAAAACAACAGATACATACTAAACATGGGATTTTAAATGTGTCACCTTCCATATGAAGAGTCTCCCTCATCTTCTTGATCTTCCTAAATTCTTGAATGTTTTCCCTAGTTTTCTATAAATTCTTTTAAAAATCTCTCACTGGATTGGAAGGCATGATGGCATGTGTTTTTCTTCCCTTGTGTATCCTGTTATGAGCAAAAGACTCTTTCTATGGTTTGCCCAACTGTCCTGTCACTTGCCCTTCAATGATTTATCTCAAAAGGAAACTCTAGTAAAATAAAAAATTCTGATTTTTAAAATACCTTATTTGATTAGCAGGGAAGAAAATACACTGTTTCAGATAGAGTTTTTTAAAGTCTTGAGCTGACGAGTTATTGCATAAAAATAACTTATGTTCTTTTCCCTGAGCCAGCAGTCTTTTAAAAAAAGCAGGTGTTCCGGATACTAGAGATGACAAACAGCTTTATAACTAACACAAGGAAGAGCAGAGGACAGTGAACTCCTCTGCCAAGTGTTAAAGCCAAGGGCAAAATATTCCAAAATGGACTTTTCTGAAACTGTTTCAAAACAGGGGAAGCCAGAGGATTAGTAAAACAGTAAGTCTACAGTCTGGTCACTTTGAAGCCTGACATATTAGCTACTTTGCTAAGGGCGTACATTTACGCGGATCTTTTCAAGGGAAAAGATTTTTTCCTTCAGCCAAGTATAAAGATACGGTAGTTTTTTTCTCTGTCCTCAGCTCGTGCTAAGCATCATCCACATCTGTTGCATGTCTACATGAAGCGGGGCTATTGTCATGAAGTCTGGGGAATACACACTGGATGCCTTAGCTTACTGATTGTAAAGGCTTATTTTCTGCTTGTTTAGTAGTTGTTTGTTGAGGGAGGGAGAGGGAGTTGGGTATAGATTTGGAGAATCATGCATGCTCTTCCGTTTAAAAAAGCACAAGCAATGTAAAAGACAATGTGTTCTGCAGTCCCTCTGCCACTGGGCACAAGGAAAAAGTTGTGTACTGTTTTGTTTCTTAGGCTCCCAGTTTCCTTCTTTGGGAACATCTAGAACACATCAGTCATTTCCTTCCAACACTTATCAATGAATTTTTTGCAAAGCGTTAATTTTTCCAATACTATGTAACTGTCACATCCATCTGTTACCTTCCACCTAAACCTGTAGCTGGTTAGCCACCTGTTTTTCCCTCTGACAACACTGCCATCCATTTTGACAGAACAGTTTAGGATAGATGTTTAGGGAGCAGGTGTGATGAGGGTGATTTTTCATGTTCCCTAGAACAGAGCTGTCCAATAGAAATATAATGTGAATGAAATATGGGATTTCAAGTTTTGAAGTAGCTGGATAAAAAAATTACAGGTGAAATTGATTTTCAATATTTTACTTAATCCAATATGTCCAAACACTATACAATTATTAACAAGATATTTTACGTTCTTTTTTCTATTGAAATCCAGAGTATATATTGCACTTATGGCACATCTCAATTTGGACTATTTCAAGTTCTCAGTAACTACCTCTGGCTAATGGCTACTGTATTGAACAGTGCAGCCCTAGACAGATCCTGTAGGCTAGACTTAAAGTATTTGTTATGATTTGTGCTTTTATATAATATTACATAGTTCTGAGTAGCTCAGGATGCTGTGGACAATAGAATTGTTTTTTCAAAAATCCCCGTTTCCTCAAACTTGTACCAAGAGTCCAAGTTCTTTTCCCCTAGTCAATCTAGCTACTAAAAGCCATTGCCAAGGCCATGAAAGATTTTAGAAAATATGGAAAGTTAGAGCTGAGAAGCGCTCCAAATTTCTAGGTCACAATTCTAAAGTTAAATTACATATTAAATAATAAAATTTTTAAAGATTTTTTAATCTTTAAAATCTTTAAATAATCTACCTGGTAATTTATGATTTTCGTAGACTTTTTCATCCCTTTCATAATTTCCTGCTGTCTGACTTGCTCTTAGATGTATTTTGTGTTGTAGTCTGAATTCTCCAAGGTTTTAGAACAATTAATCTCCTTTCCACCTTGGCTACACATTTCTAATAGCCCTGCTTGATCCTCACACCAGGGAGGATGCTGTAGGAGTTTCTACTTTCTCTCAAGATTCGCTGTCCAGGGAGGAGCAACATGCCGTGATGTTCTCACAGATGTTTTGCAAGCACTTTAAGGTGTCAGCATTTCCACTTGTGTTTCTCAAATGTGTGGTTAATGGTATTATTGGCAATCGTTTTTGTTTTTATATGTGTGTGGTGCCAGTCCAAGAGGTAGATGGCGTTTGGCCCTCCTTAAATCATTTAGCTATTTGAGAACTACTCTGAACAGTCTTTTAGTTTCTGAGTGATTGGTGGATGGATATTTAGCAGTCCAAGCTGGTTCCTCTGCCTGGAACTCTTCTCTTCTCCCTGTTCACATGGTTGGCTTCTCATTCTTCAAACCTCAGAGGCCTTCTGTGACCATCCAGTGTTATACAAGATCCTCTCTTTGTTTTTTCCACAGCAATCTATTTTTTGCCTTCAGAGCTCTTAGCAACACTGGAATATACTTGTATATTGACACTGGAATATAGTTGTATATTGGCATAAAGGTAGTCTGGTGTATCTGTTCTGTCTACCCCAATATATCTTAAACCACTAGCACAGTGCCCAGTGTGCAGCAGGTGTGCAAAAATATTCACTGAATAAATGCATAACAAAATACTTTGTATTTTTCCATTTATATCACATTAATGGTAAATTATATTGACAGCCCTAGAGTTAAAATGCTAATGATACACCTCTCACTAGAGATGTTTCATTTTTTAAAGTACTTCTTCTTCATCTACTCCTGAATTGTTGGTCAATTCACCACCATTGGAGGTCTGGGTAGAATGTTAAATGTGGTTTACAAACCAAAGTTAAATATCAAATTAGAGGATCTAAATTTTTAAAAATCTGAAATTGCCAGAGAACCAATGGCAATACCAAAACATGAACTCAAAGGTTTTCCAAATAACATGTCACATAATCTAAGTGATTATAATAAAAGTAGGGTTGTGGACAAGTATGCACGTACCACATAGGAATCCAAGACATACTATTATTGTAGTTTAAGGAGCAAAGAATTCTAGCACTACTTAATGCCATGATACAAGTAGAGAAATAGAGATATTTACAGCCAGCTAGCCAGCACTCAGCTCCAGAGTCCATATTTCCAGTGAATTCACCCAGGTACTATTGGCTTTCTTGAGTTCATTTACTTGACAAATATTTATTAATATTCTTAATGTATTCAATTTTAAATTCTCATAGAATATTAGCTTATTTAATTCTTATAACAATCCTTTGAAGTAGGCATTATTAACATCCTACTTTGTAGTTGAGGAAACTAGGGCCTGGACACATGAAATAATTTTGAAGAAGATAAGAAGTAAAGCTGAGATTTGAACCCAGGGATTGTGACTCCCAGATCACTGTGCTTAAGCGCTACACTATTGGGCTACCTTGAACTTTGAATTTAAAAGCATTTAGTCTATCAACAATTACATCTTTCTCTATTCTCCCCGCAAACCACCTTTAAAACATTTCCCATGATTTACAAGGGACGTTTTTCATCAGCCATCAGCTTTTCTCATCCAGTTCAATATGTATTTAGTTTTTCTCTCCTTGTTTTCTTATAAAGAGGACCATATGTCCCCAGGCCGAGGAATTGGAAACTGGAAGCTATACATTTGGGGAAGAAAGTAAAACTCACAAGACAGTCATATCTAAGAAGTCTGAAAACCTTACTTCATTTTCAGAACTAGTATTTCCTCCCAAAAGCCGTTTGGAAATAGGATTTATTCTGGTTTGGAACAGTAGAGATTATAATTACTTATGCATTCCTTTCATTGATAGCTTTCTTCTGCTACTTAGAGGTAACCAATTCTAATGTCTTTACGTGGTTTATCCAAGGGGAAAAAGTTTCTGTTCTATTAATCCACTAAATGCTGCTTAAAGATAAACCCAGAGAACAGTCCATTATAGTTTTAATCTCACAGGATCTAAATCCCTTTATTCCTTTTCATAGCCCTGTGCATCATCTGTAGATGATCTAGTCATCTCCAAATGCATGCCTTTGGTCTCAAGGTAGAATAAGAGAGAAAAAAACGTGAATTACTTGTAAAGATAACAGAAATTCTGAATCTAAGTAAAGTGGGTATATATCATTATACTCTTCAGAGCACAGATTATATGCTATAGTAAGATCATTATCAGAACGAAGGCGGGAGACTTCACAGTTGCCTATAGGACCAGATGCAAGTAAATACACAGCACGGTTACATTTGATAAGTAATCAATGGAATGTGTTTTCATAGGTCTCATATTCTCCAACTGTGGCAGGTCTATGTGAATGTGGCATGGTGTTCGGAAGTTGACCTGCGTTCCTCTTCAAATCATTTAACCACACTCAGCTGACCTGCATTCCTTTTAAAAACAATCTAATCAAATTCATTTCAAATACCAAAACCTTCAGTTAGAGATTTAATCTGTTTATGCACACGTGTGAAATCCCTAGTGTCTAAATGTGCCCTTTGCCTACGAATTTCACAAGACCTCCAAGCCCTAGTTTTTCAGACTTAAATTTTCTCAGTTTTTTTTTCTTATAAATGGAAAGAAGCAGGATAATTTCCAGTCAAGGTCAGACTTCCCCAGTTAATGTTTGGTTTTATGCACCTTGGCCTGTATTAGGGAATCGTTCTCAGAGAGAGACTACAAGTGCCCCTCCCTGAGAGTCAGTCTCTCTCTCTCTCTCCCTCTCTCTCTCTCCTTCCCTCACTTAAGAGGTCTTTAATCTGTGGGATATAACAGTTGTTGAAAGCACCCATCCTGGGCTTGTATCTTAGAAATTATTTATCTGTCCTATTGGCCCAAGTTGGAAAGTAGTGTAACCCAGCAGGCAAATTACTAATTTGGAAGCTCTGGAAAATATATTAATCCCATGGTATAGCATAGAGAATCTGGCAGAGTATTTAGTAACTAAGAGATTATTATGTACATGTGATGCTATGAAAGCAAGTATGCTGACCATTTGACAGTTGTATAGCATTTTCATTTATCCCTAACCAAATTGAATACTCTGACATAGGAGGGCTATTTATTTCACCAATAGAAAAAACAAACCTAGGAAAAAGTTGAATAATAAGGCTGTACAATTTGAAAGGTTTTAAACACTCCTCAGTTATTATTGTAGAGTGTTAGGTATTTCCCTTACAGACAAAAATGTAGGTGTAAAAGTTTGCTTAGAAATAACCATTTTATGATTAAATAACAAATTCATGACATCAGTTCACATCAGTGAGTAAGGTAGCTAATAATGAAGATGGAAAAAAGAGACTAGAATCCAAAGGGGAAAAGGATGATATCAAAGACAAAAACCAGACAAATAAGATTGATTTTATTCAGGCTCTGCAATACAAAGAGCACCCTAAATCTGATTGTCAGAGTGTTTCTCTAGGGTGGTTGCGCATTAGACTTTTCTAGGGAGAAACAGACAAGTTACAGGAGGGGGGGCTTACAGTTGGGACTGTTTTGCAATCAGGGGAAGTCTAGGTCAGTTAGCTGAACAGGAAATGTTTTTCTCTGTGTCTAGCAAGTTTCAGAGGGACAAACAGTTCTAATCTCAGCTATTCATTCATGAGACAAAGAATGGGAAGTTGGAGGGTCTGTGTCTGGTCTTGTCAGCACATTCAGGCAGAAAGGGAAAATCTGTGTTTGGCCTTGTCATAGGTAAACAAGGGAGTCATCTGCAAACCTTATGGAGTCGTGAGAAAGAGTGAACCGTAAGTTTTATCAACGTCAGATGGAGAGGTGGCTCTTTGTGGTAAGCCTTTTCCTGGAACACAAAAAGATGGGGGCATTTCTCAACCATTACTGATTTCTGGGAACACAGGGCTCACGCAGATTTCACCATTGTCAATGGCAAGCTGATTCAGATTGGAGGCATCAGTGGATAGACAGCGAGATGTGAAATGACCCAAGAGGAGTCAATTCAAATAGATCTGAAGGCAACAATCCACTCAAAGAAGAAAACAAGCTTTCCATAAAAAGCATCCAGGAAAAAGTGACCTATTAAAGACAATGTGGGTGGAATCCCTGGAAAAATAGACCCATCCACTGGACTCAGGTTGCTGCAGAAATAACACTTTTAAATCAAAACGGAAGGTTTGTGGATGAAGCTTAACAAGACTGGGCAGAGAGTCTCTCAGGGCCAAGGTGAAGAGCGAGCTCAAGTCAACCTCAGGTAGAATAAAATGCTAACTTGCAAAAATCCGGCTATTGGGTTAAAGTCAGTGTAGTTAACTCCAGTCATGAAACATACATCGCCTGCCTGAGCAGAGTTTGGATCCAGAGTTCCTCTAGGTATTCCGTCAGCTTTACAGATTGACTGTGTTCTCTGCTGGTAACTCATTATGGAGAGGTGCACAGGGGAAAGATCATTTCTCAGCCGATTTACCAAAAAACCCTTAGTCCCTCATGCATAGTCTTTATATTTTTTCCCCAGGCTGCCTCAGAACACATGGCAAGACATTCAATGATCTCAATACTGATCGTATTCTTGCATGTGGTCTAATCATTTCCATTTAAAAAACTAACAACAAAACTTCCAGTAAACTGTAAGAATAGGTAAAGCACAGTAATAGGATCAATTGGAATCTCAGGATAATCTCAATGAATCAGATTAACGATCCATAAATTGTCTTCTATACCAAATCTTTTATTAAAGCTGCTATATTATAAACAGCTAAGCTGCCGGACTTAAATTTCATCTCCCTCCCCAATTCTAACTTTATTAGAAGTGCTAAGATGAAGCAAAAGGATAACACTTGCCCCAAGAAGAGAGAAAAGAAAAAATATTGAAGGAAAAAAACAATCATTGAAAAGTGAAGAAATGACCATAGAAAACACAGGTTAGGCAAGGGATGCTACATTCCTAGTCACCCTCAGCTCAGGCACACAAAGACACAGGGGTGCACAAAGAGGAGCACTGTCTAAAGAAGAAGTCCAAGATAAGGGAGGTGTGTGCAGGAAAAGAAGGCGGGGAGAACATGTGAGTGTGTCCCATCACCAGGCGGAAAACTTGGCAAAACCACCTGCTTCTATAACCATTCCTTTCTCTGTGAAACTTCAAAATGTTCAAAAACTGGGTTCCTAATCATTCCTTGTCGGTCATATTCCTTCCTCTTGTTTTTTTAGTTATGTCAGAAAGTAGAACTGCTATGGAATTTATACTTCTGTTCAGCATCTATTTCCATACTTAAGTTCTGTGGCTTTTATGCAAAATACACGGAGAATTTTCTCCTGTTTTATAAGATCTACAGTGAAGTGTAATATGTTCATGCTTCCTCATCATATTATTTACCAAATATTCTAAGTATATTATAGCATGCACTTCCTTATCCTCTTGTGGTTGGTGGAGCCACAGGACTAGTTCTGGCCAATGAAGTTGTGAGCAGAAGTGACATGCCTAACTTCTGAGCTGGAGCATTTAATTCCTGATATTAGGCTGGAGTCTTAAGTGAAAAGACCTGACACAGAGCTGCAGCTGACCCGGAATTGTCATATAGTGAGAACAGGAAATACATTTTTATTAATCTATGGAAGTTTTGGGTTGTTGTTGTTGTGATTGTTTGTTACCACAACATAACCTAACTTATCCTGACTGATACAATCACATTTACATAAGAAGTGTGATCTGATTCTTGATATAAATACTTTATAATTACTTATATACATTTGTACAAGCAAATAAAACAAGCTTGACTCCAGAATAAAAGAATAGTCTGGCCCAACTGAATTATAGTTCCCAACAAGAAATCAGAAAAGACGTCAAGCAGATTTTTCTTCAATGACCCAGACTCTGCAATGAGAATAAAAAATCTGAGCCATTAATACAGAGTCGGATGTTTTATTTAGCAAAATCTACACTTAACGAACAGGAAAAAAAGAGAATAGTTTTCTACTTGATCACTGGCAATGTTATAGCAGGTTTGTCCAATTTTTGTAGCACAATATATTTTGGAAACTGGGTAAAAGAATACAGGCAGATGTTTAATTGTAATAATTGAATGAACATTTACATGGCAGTTTATTGGCAGATGATTTACAGTGAAATACATTTCTGTACTAATTATTTTCAGTAGCTAACTCTTCAGTATAAAACTGTGCTCAGTGTTGAAGATCCAAACATAAGTAATATGAACTCCCTGGCATCGTGATGGTAACTGACAATTGAAGTTAGGGGATAAGAAATAAACATGAAGCAGAAATATGTTAAGTGCTCTAAGAGGTGCACACCCTGTGCTGTGGCAGGCATGGGTGGGGGTTATTCTAAAAATGGGTAAATGGTCCAGCGGCTGTGGCTGCTAAGCCATTCCATTGGTACTAGCCAGCCTACAGAGCCAGCTGCTTCATTAGAGAATGGAGTATCAGAGACTGGTTGGTAGTAAGAAGTGACTGAAGGACCATGCAGAGCAGTTCATTAGCTTGATAAAAAGTCAACATTATGTTGAAGAAGCTGGCTTTCTTGCCATCCCTTCTAAAATCTAGCAGCTCTGTTTCAACCCTAATACTTCACTACTTCCACACTTTGATATACCAATTTGAGGTTTAGGATTTGGCAAGAGCTTGCACAGGAGAAGCAAACCAACAAACAGCCCAAGCAAAAGCAAACTGCCAGTCTATGTAGGAAAGTGTATGTAAGCATAGGTTTAAATCACAGTGTAAAAATAATCACATGGAAACAATGGTAAATACGTAATCAAAAACACATTAGAAACAGAATGAACCATAACAAAAGAACTATAAAAAACGGGAAAATATCTGAAACGACATCTCGAAGATTGTTCTTTTACACTATGGCATGCTATTCCTCTGGCTGTGCAAAAACGGAGAGCTTTCTTTCCTGGAACAACCTCTTTTCTGTACATGCAACACGATCATGCCTCTTCTTGTTGAACCCTTTAAACTGAGTCAACGCCTGGCTCATTGTTAGAGGTGTGGATGTTTAGGGCAGTTGGAAGGAGACAGCCATTTACAATTCTTCAATAAATTACTCTTTCAATAAATTAAAATTTGATTTTTAAAAAGCAGGCTGTCAAAATATTTAAGAGGATGGCAAGGAAAGTATGTTGACTATAGATCATGTCAAGGGTGATACCAATTCCATCCATATTTACTGGATGGAAGCAAGATGTGCTTTTCTCGGAGTTTATACTGAGCAAAGAAAAAAAGCATTTTTATTTTAACCAGATGTGAACAAATTAAACCCAATATTTTCAAGTATTTTTAGGGCCATATGATGTCATCTGATTTTATATTTTTTACTGAGGGATAAATGTGTATTTTTTAAATTGTGAAGCCACTTTCCATGTATATACTCAGTCTTACATAGGATAAATTACAATAAACAAATTACAACACTGCAGAACATGCTCTTGGCTTTTTATGCCAAAAAGCAGAGAGAGAAATTTAGTTTTTCAATAGGAAATGGAATTAAAATCATGGGAAAGGTCTTCTTTTGGCCTTCAAGCTAGTGCTCATTGCAGCGACTATTGTACTTGTCCAAATAGGTCCAGGGTAAGGATTGCTCCCTCCGTGCCCTCCTACTAGTACAGTCGCCTCTTTCCTGCAATACCGACAGAGCAGCCCCTGGACTCCATAGGCGCTGTGTGCGGTATTACTAGTCATCAAGGGAACCCAAGTTTTTAAACAATCAGATCCTTCCTTTTTTATTGGTAACATATTTTCAATGACAGGCTCACACATGAGACTCATCCCCATTTCCAGTAACCCAGGTAGTGCTGAGTTTCCCAGGAACATGGCGCCACTCTTGGCCTCTGCAAGTGGCAAAGGAAGGAGGATGCCCCTAAACAGACGGACCAGAACTTGCTTTCTCACACTTTCTCTGGGGTAGCATCAGGCAAGCAGCCACACCCTGGAGCAAGAGTGTGGCCCTCGACGGCTTTGCTGAGTGAACTTCTCCGAGTCATCCCTCCTGGGAAAGAAATTTCTTAAAAACCATTTAAAGCTTTCCAAAGGGCAGAAGCGAGATGGTCGTGAGCCAATGTTACCATAAGTGCTTCCACTCTCCCTGATTTCGTTTCAGAAATAAGGAAGGAAAGAGGCAGTCATCCCTGCTGGCTTGCTGACGCCTCATCCAGCTCTCCCCCCCCTCCCCCATTAAGAAAGAGACGCCAAAAGTAAAGTTAACATTACTGTAGGGCCGTAGGGTATTAAACGTTGTTGAATTAAAAAGCCTTTATTTCAGACCAAAGTCTCCTCCATCCACCACCTACACTTGAGCACACAACATTCCGGGCTACTTGGCGAAGTCCCCGAGGGTGGGCGAGCCTGGGCGGTTGGAGGATTGGGGCTGAAGACTCCGTGCCAACGCAAAACGCTCTGTCAAAGGCTTCTGAAGCACAGCAGTTTCCCAGGACCGTGCCCACGTTCCGTTTCCCCCCTTTCCGAGTCTCTTTTCCCGGTTTAGGCTGGAACCCTGGAATGGTTTGGGGACCAATCAGGTGGCAGCGGTTGACGCATGGATCACTGTGAGGGGCGATTTCATTTCCAGGGGGAGAGGCCGCGCAGCGGGGGCATGGGGGCGGAGGAGAGAGAAGGAAGCGGGGGCAAAAAGTAGGAGAGGAGGAGACGAGAAGCCCAGTTGAGGAGAAGCAAAGGCAGCAGAGGTAAGAGACCGAAAGGTAAAGAAGAAGAAAGAGCAGGTTCGTGGACAGGAGCGGGTGGGCGGGCCGGGGGGTCTGGGGGAGGGAAGCGGCGAGGCAGGGGCGTGGACCGGGCTGGGGGCGCCGCGGGGAGGGCGGGGAGGGTCGCTGTCAGTCAGGCCGAGCGGGGCTCGCCGGCCGGGGGGCGGGCGCCGGGCGCACGGCAGCCGGAGGGCGCGGCGGCTCCGGCAGCCTCGGCAGTGGTGGCGCGCCCCCGTGCCCGGCGGTGCGCCCTTGCCGCGCTCCGCGTCCCTCCACGCCGGCTCCGGGCCCGGCCGCCCCGGGGCTGCCCCCGCCCGCGCGCGCCGGTTGGGGGGCCTGGGGAGCGGCGCCAGCGGCCCGGCCGCATTGTGACGTAGCGGGGCCGCGGCAGCGCCTCCGCTGCCCGCCCGTTCCTGCCGCGGCTGTTCCTGCTCCCGCCGCCGCCGCCGTCCATCCGCCCGTCCGTCAGTCGGTCTGTGCTCCGGAGCCGCCAGCGCGCCGGGCGCCCCCGGTGAGTCCAGGTCCAGGGCGGGCGCCGCAGGGAGGCGGGGGCCGGTGGCGCGGGCGCCTAAGCCTTCCCAAGTTTGCACGGGGCGACCCCGGCGGGTGTCGCCCCTGCTCCCTCCAAGCCCCGGGCCCCCTTTGTGCCGCGAGTCCGGGCTGCTGGGGCAGCGGCGGCACCTCTGCAGACAGGGTTTGGGGGGAGGTCTCTATAGTAACGGCGGCGGCTGCCAAGCGGCTGCTTTACTCCGGGGAAGGAGGAAACAGCCCCCGCCTCGGTTTCCAAAGGATTGTTCTTTTCATTTGCCCATTTCGTGTGGTTATTATTCATGCTGCCAGCTCGGGTCGTATGAGAGGCAGGGATGGGCAGTGCCGCAGCTCCTAAGAGCTAAGGAGGGGCGAAGTAATAGTACTAGCAACAGTACCAACAACAATAATAATAAACGCAAGAGAGGGCGCCTGGGGTTGCTGCCGCCCAAGGGGAGCTCCTCGCTCGCCAGCCCCGCGGCTCCCTGGCTGCCCCGTTCAGCCCGGGCTCCCACCGCCTCCCTCCGGCGCTGTCCTGCGTCCCGGGCTCATCGGCGTCAATTTTAGCCGGGAATGTTTCTCTCTTGGCCTTCTCTCGTGGTGATGACTTTCATCTGCAGGTGGTAAATGAGGTGAACTGGTATTTTGGCTATTGTCAAATGCCACGTTTTGTTTATTTCATTTTTACGAAAAGAGGGAAAATTATGAGCCATTACTGGCAGCCATACAGTTTCCACAGGAAATACTAGCATTCTTTGAGGAACACGCTACTGCTTGCAGCGAAGAAAGTCTTTAGGAAACAAAAAGGCAACAGCATTGTTGCTCATTTTCAATGGACCGCTAGGAGGGGGGAAACGTGTTGTTTTTTCCTGTGGGAACGTTGCTTTCCTTGGGAAAGTTAATTAAGGAAGCTTACTGTCGGTGTCCGTTTTTCACTTGCTGGTCGCTGGGCCCCACTCCTCTTGGCTGTTACTGACAAGTGCCCATCAAAGAGCCGGGAGGAAGGGAGCACCCTGCAGGACAGTCTCACCACACACCACGTGCTGTGGATCCCGGCCAGGGTGCAGTTTGCAAAATGAAATAAGGGCTGTCTGGGGAGGTTTATGAGGATTACATGTGTGCAAAGGATGTCAGTTCTCCAAGGTGTCACTCGAAACACGTAATTTTCAAGCACCACTTTCCTTGCTGAATCTGCACGAAGGCAAAAACCTACTTACTCTTATTATGGAGCAGACATCTCAGTTGGGAATGAGTTGAAATCTGTATTTCATTTGTACATATTGAAATTTTAAAAGGCAAAGAGAACAAGGTGTAGGAAGAGTCTGCTCATGTGTTCACATCTGGAGAGAATGTCTGTTGGGTATTTCTGATGCATCTCAATGTTCAGTTACATTCAGCATGGTTAGAATGTAGGGAGACATCTTTAAGGTGTCCTTAAAACTGTGAAATGCTGTGACATTTTGGTACCAATCACAGAAGTCTCTCTGGAAGGCAATATTAACTGAAGATTATTCATAACCAAATATGTAGGAGCTCCTAAGTCTAGAAACGGAAAGAAAAAAATGGTGCTTCTCTTAAGGATCTTTGGACATCTCAGTTAGAAGGAAAATATAAAAAATAAAGGATATAATTTTGAATATAACTTCATTTTCTCCATAGCAAGCATTTCATGAGCAAAGATTACAAGATAGTAGATTTGAAGTGCTGCTGCATTTCTTGATTTGACATTTAACATGTGTTGATGTCCAAAAGGAAGTGACTAAAGCAAGTGAATTTCTCTGTCTACTATGTCACAGCTTTGCTAATTCCAGGCAGTTGTTCTGGTGCAGGTGTACAGTGGAAATGTAGAACAGAGGCCAAGAAACTTTGTGTGCACTGTTGTTTTGGAGGGAACTGTAACAGTACTTTATTGCTCTTCAGAGGGGAAACCCACACAAACGTCTAATACAAACAAATGATCTTTGATATTATCAGAGAAAGCCTGGAGCTGTTTTTCTTGCCAGATTTAAGGCATTTCTTGTCAAAAGAGGAAATCTCCCAAGGAGCAGGTGCATCATTATGAGAAACACAAGGGAATTTCTCTTTTAAATGCAAAATCTAATTGAATAGCAACAAGAGAATCAGTGACACTCTTAGAATAGACGCCTTGTTTTTTGGCAGTCTGTCATATTAGGGTTGCAAGCTAGATAGGAGAAATATGTGTCTTGGGAGAAAAATAATATCCTGGTGAAAATCAAACCATTGCTTCTGTGAAACTTTTACGCTTACATACTTGTTTCCTTGTGTCCCTTTGATTGACGTGCAGAGTCACTTACAGGAAGTAATTTTCTGAAAATGAATCAATAAAGTGGTTACTAATAGGATATATACTATGCATGATTTTGCACTTTCTATAGGTTAGACGATGATTTTATATTTTATGGTTTGTATCGTTATCTCTTTTATTAAGCTTGTAAAATAAATGATCAATATATGTGTTGCAATGATATGCCTGGTGCCAATGTTAATTGATATGCCTGATGACTGGGCCCTGGGAGAAGACTAAAGTCATTGTGTATTCACTTTGTGCATATGGGGGATACAAAAATATAAAATGCACAGTCTCTTCACAAGGAACTTACAAGAGGGGAAATAGACACATGAAACATTATAATGGTACAAAATATGAAAGAAGGTAATTTATAATTGAGTGCCCAAGACACTAAATAGTAATTGTAAGGGAATTCTTGGGGGAAAGTGACCAAATCGGCTTAGATGTTTTATCAGTCATCTGTTGCTGCATAACGAATCACGCCCAAATGTAGTTGCTTAAAACAACTACTATAGCTCATGATTCTGTGGTCAGCAGTGCGGGCTGGGTTCAGCTGGGTGGGTCTTCTGCTGGTCTTGGTTGGGTTCCCTCAGGCATCTTCAGTCAGCTGGTGGCAGGATGATCTGAGATGGCCTCACGTATGTCTCGCAGTTATTGGGCTGTTGGCCAGGTTAACAGCTGACTGGGACATGTGCCTCCCATTCCCCAGCTGACTAGCCTGGGCTTCTTTACGTGGCAATCAAGCAGTGTTCCAAGAGCAACAAAAGAGCAAACCCCAATTCAAAATCATTTTTGCAGCCTCTGCTTGTGTTATATTTACTGCTTTCCCATTGGCCAAATCAAATCACAAGGTCACCCCAGATTCAAGGGGTGTCAAAAGACTCCACTTACGATGAGAGGGAGCTGCAAAAAATTGTAGCCAGTTTTTTTTCCAGTCTACTACATGTTTGAGAACACTTATTCTAGCAAATGTTTTCTGCTGAGGAATAGTGTACTCTAAGATAGGAGAGATAGGTGGAGCCTGCTTGTAGACAGCCCAGAATTGAGGTTAGGGAATTGCCTTGTAAATCATTGTCCTGTAATCTTTGTTCTGTAAATCATGGGTAGGAGTGACATAATGATCATAAAATTTTAGCCATGTCCTTCTGCCAGTGGAGTCAGGATGGTTTGGAGACAGTAGGCTTGTGGCAGAGTCAGCAGACCGTTGTTGGGAGGTGAGGAAGGCTCTGACAAGGGTGGAGGCTCAAAGAATGGAAATGAAAGGATCGATCTGGGAGATCCCGTATTTAGGATTAGGTGACTGATTATAGGGGGTTAGTGAAAGCTGAGAGTCAAAATCATTTTGAGATTTAAAAGAGCTTAAGTGACTGAAAGAATGATTGTGCTGTTGTGAGAAATAGAGAAATCAATACGTGATTTATCTTGGGGGAGGAGGAAAATTCAGTTCCAGAAAGGTTGATTAAAAGAGATAAATTGAGGGGCCGGCCCGGTGGCGCAAGCGGTTGGGTGCGCGCGCTCCGCTGCGGCGACCCGGGGTTCGCTGGTTCGGATCCCGGGCACGCACCGAAGTACTGCTTGGTAAGCCATGCTGTGGCGGCGTCCCATATAAAGTGGAGGAAGATAGGCACCGATGTTAGCCCAGGGCCGTCTTCCTCAGCAAAAAAAGAGGAGGATTGGCGGATGTTAGCTCAGGGCTGATCTCCTCACAAAAAAAAAAAAAAAAAAGAGATAAATTGAATGTGAAAGTACTTTATAAATTGCAGAGTATGCTATGAATGTTAGCTAGTGCTCAATGTTTAAATAGCAGCGGATTGTGTATAGTTAAGTTTCTTTAGTTGTAAAGCAACAGAAAACAACATCAATGAGGAGAATATCCTAAGCATCAAAGGGAAGTCAGAAAAGAACCACTCTCAGAGTGGAAACACAACTACTCTGGGAGGTTGGAAAGTAGGAACTGTTCTTTTTCCTGAGGCACAGCTGGATGTCTGCCCTTGGAGCGCTCTGCCCTTGGAGCGCTCTGCCCTTGGACTTAGCGTACCAGGAAAGAAAACACCTTTGGCCTAGTTTGAGTGGCATGCACAGTGCTGAGCCAGAAGCATTGATTGACAGCCCTACTAAGACAGCACACAGTGGGGAGTAGGTAGGTACTTCCTCAAAGGGTGTGGGAGCACTACTTTCAGAAGTGGGAATGGACAGAGGGTGGAAAAACCAACGGATGCCCACCAGAGATGGACACTTGAAGATTTATTTGAGCCTAGCCAGTGGGAAGCAGACAGGGCAGGAGGTGACCATTTACGTAAAGATGTGGGTACATAGATAGCAGTTAAACCCATGATAGTGGTAGGGTTTTCTCATGGAAAGAGAGTAAGAAAGAAAAGATGGCCCAGCACGATGCGTCATCCAGGCTCCTCCATAAATGTCAGTGGATGTTTTATTAGAGGGGAGAGGAATTCAAAACATGTTCTGTTCTGTCTTTACCTAAGGGCTCGGCTGAGGTGCTGCTTCCCCAGCTTTGTTTTATAGATGGCCAGTCTGAAATTCAGGTGGCGTCCTTACCACCCAGTGCAGCTGTTGGGCCCGAGAGAAACACCTGGCCTCTCTCACGTCACACAATTAGTCTGAACGGCGTACGCAGCTGCTCTTTATGGAGGGGCCTTGGATGGACCAGCTCAAGCCCAAGCATACACTTTTTTATAGTTTCTATTGCACAAGTTTAAGAACCCTGAAGATATTCAATAAATGTTAACTTAATGAGTGAATGTGCCGTTATCTGGTGCAGTAACATTTTCTAAAGCAGTCTGGTCTGGCTTTTCATTATTCACTGTAGAATTTGTTATAAAGTCCCTAAATGCCTTTTGTAGATTTAAATGTTTTAAGGTACCATTGTCACAGTAATGTAGGTTTTTATAATCCACCATTCACAAAAATGGACTTTTTTTTTTCTTTTTTGAAACACAATTGTCTTTACTTTTTATATTTGTCAGGACTCTTGGCACCACGTCACAGAAAGCCAGTTTATATTTGCTCAGGTAGGAAGGGGCATATCCTGGCTCCTGTATTGGAAAAGTTCAGGAAGGACCCAATTCTGATTTCCTCTCATCTTCGTGGTGGTAAAATGGTCAGGAGCAGCTTCAGGCTTGACTTCTGCAGGAAAAGAGAATAATTCAGAATTACCTCTAATGAGACCACTTTGATCACGTGCCCATGCCTGAACCAGTTCTTATGGCCAGAGATTTGGAACACGCCAGTTGGCTGGGCCTTGATGATGTGCCCAGCCTGGAGCCTTTAGGAATGTGATCTGTGAGAGGGGTGGGTGGGGGTGGAGGAGGTGCGTGGGAGGGTGGTCAGCAAAACCCTCCTAAATCAAATGATCTGAGAGCAGGGAAGGGGTGGTTTTTAAAAAGAAAATGTTGAAAAGAAGAGAAAGTGGATGCTGTTCAAGCAGAAACAGCAGAAACTATTCCATCTGTTTTCCCTGGAGCACCTATCATCCTCTTGCTAAGCCACCAAGCCGTAAACCTGGGAATGATCTTGATCTGATCTCCCGTTCCTCCTCCACCTAATCAATCACCAGGGCCTCCTGCTCCAGCTCTCGGTCTTGCTCTTTGCCTCTTTTGGTTTAGACCCTCCCTCTTCACAAGTCACCTCTCAGATGTCATTTCCAGTATCCCGGCTTCCAGGCCGTCTTCCTTGCACTGCCTCAGTGTTCTTCTACAGAGCAAAGAAATAAAATCGAATCTGAGTCCGCGGTCAAAAGGTACAAACTTCTGGTTGTAAAATAAATACATCCTGGGGCTGTAATGTACAGCATGGCGACTGTAGTTAGTAATACTATATTGCATATTTGAAGTTGCTAAGCAAGCAGATCTTAAGTGTTCTCAGTCACAAGAAAAAAAGTTGTAGCTATATGTGGTGATGGACGTTCACTAGACTTATTATGCTGATCATTTCACAATATATACAAATATCGAATCATTGTATTGTACACCAGAAACTGATATAATGTTATATGTCAGTTATATCTCGATTAAAAAATAACCATTCAAAACCTCATAGCCCTGGCAGAAAAGTCCAAGCTGTTGGCCATAAATTCTGAGGTTCCCCACGATGTGTGCCCTGCCTACTTCTGTGGACGAAGCGGATGGCTAGGAGGGAGGGTGTTCAGCAAAGGCTGCTTCTAGCCGCCCACCTTATCCTCATGCTGTGCTGGCCTGTATAACATTAAGGTCCCAAATGCTCCATTTTCTCTCTCATTTTCATGCTTTTGCATGTGCTGTTGTCTCTGTGGAATATTGTTTCTCCTTTCTTGACTTAGTGAACATCTCCTCCTCCTTCCAGACTCAACCCAAGTGTTGCTCTTTCAAGAAGCTCGGCTGAACACCCACTCCTGCCCAGCCCTTGCATCAGACTTTGCCCTGTGGTGCTGTGTTAGGTATACTTCTCTGTCTCTCTCGCTGCCCTGAGTGTCCCGAGAGCTGCATTGTGCTTTCTCATCTTGCATATCCCTGTGCTTAGTGCAGTGCCCCTCACACCTTATATACGCAACAGTTTTTAAACGAATGAATGAAAAATGAAATCATTAATCTTTAGGTTTTTAAGGTGATGTTTTTTAGGTTTATTCTATTTCCTTTAACTTGGTTCTCACATTTGCATCTCAGAACGTTGGAGGTGAAGACAGGTTGTCTTTGAAGTTGCTGCTCAGACACTTTTTCAAGGGTTTTCCCAACAGTTGGTGTTACTTGTTTCCTCCTTGGTCGCTAAGAGCTACTGAAGAAAGAGGCTGAAAAGTACCAGTGGCCCAAAATCAATCTCGAGGCTAGAATCTATGGCTCAGAGATCAGATGAGGAATAATTTTTCTTCCTACCATAAAGAGGATATTTAATAGTTAATATTTATGAGGCACTTATTCTGTGTTGGGTGCTTACCAGATGCCTTACAATTATTTCCTTATTTAATTCTCACAGCAGCCCCAGGAAGGAGGTATTATCATTATCATCCTTTTTCTCCATCATAGGAAACTAAGATTTATTTAAAGAGTTGAGGGGGCTTGCCTGCCAGTAAGCTCCCTCTTCCTGGAGATTGTGGAGCTGCCAGACACTCATCTGGGTTGTTGAGGAATAGAATCAGTCTTCAACTGGGCTCTTCCAGTTCATCCATTATGATTTTTTTGTTGTTGTTCTAAAATGAAGTGCCTACCTCCTAAGAATAAAACATTCCAGCTGCCTCCCTTGGCCATCAATTATGTCAAAAAGACTACGGAAAAAGATATATTTAAAGAGATAAGGACTCCAGGACTATAGTTGACATTAATATGAATTTCTACCTTAGAAATTCCAGTTATATTCCAAGTGATTCTGATGTTGCCAGATAATATAGGCCTCCTATGGAGGTTGTACTGTGGTATATAAAACGTAGGCCTCTTGGAAAGGCATAGAAAAGGCTTAGTTCTGAGGATCACTCAGAAAGTTATTGCGTAGGTGCATAAAATGAGCTAAACACTTTGGAAGCCACAGAAGCTCAATGCTTCTTAACCTGTTTTCAGTCTGAGAGCCTTTTGAGGTTCTGATGAAAGCTATGGATTTTTTCCTTAGAGAAAAAGATGTGCACACACACACAACCACTTTGTATTTGAGTTCAGGGGCTTCAAGGATACGTGGAAGCCCATCTGTGGATTTCCTGGGGCTCCATAGGTTCCAAGTTAAAAACCTTGTTTAAAAGCCATAATCCAGAAGAAAGATAATAGCCATTGTTCAGTGTTTACTAGGTATCACATGAAACCACATATTGAGTATTTACCATGAGCTAATGCTTTTTGAGAAGTACATTATAGCTAACCAGCCTTCTAAAACGTGCAGTGTGAGCCTTGTTTTAAGCTGTGGAGAATGAGGTTCAGAGAAGGAATTTACCCTGTCTCCCAGCTGCCAAGTGGTGAGAGTGGAATTAAATGCAGAACCCAGATCTGCATCACTGCTGCTTCACTTTGCCTCCATGCTCATTCATCTTAGAAGCTAAGCATGAGACCTGTGCCAGTGAAATTCCGAGCCTTTGTTAGTCCTGACTTCCCTCAGCCTTCAGCTTCCCTGTTGAAAGTCGGTCAAGTGGCTGCTTCTGTCACAAGAGCCTCCTGGAATGTTTCCAGCGCGGGAGCAGAGCGGGGCTGGGAGGGTCTCAGCTCACTGTCCTCCGTCACCTGTCATGACTCTTTCACACGCAGAGAGGATAACATCATTAGAGCCGTACAGCACTACTGCCTGACCATCTCTGTGTGAGTTCCTGGCTTGTTCCTGAGTGGTTTACGCACCTGGAAACTTGAACTCAGCAGATACTCAGCAACAAAAATGACTGCAGGTTCTCCATCTGGACCCATCCACAGACATTTATTTTGGGCCTGGGCTCCGTACAGATGTGGTTCCTGGGCTCATGGCACTTCCATCTAGCTTATTTCTAACCAGGAAGGAGGCTAATAAATAATTTAAATAAGTGAGAGAGGTTTTATGAAAAAGGAAGTATGAAGGATTCATTCTGCACACGTGTCCTTTCAAAACTCTGGTCACAAATGTGTCTACTTCCTTAGCCCTTTCCTCCCTCCCTCGGGGTGTTTAGAGCACTTCAAGCTTCCAGAGACATAGTTGCCAGAGTAAGGGGGACACACAGGCAGAGCAGTTCATCTCAGTCCCCGCTTTGCAGATGAGACGGTAGAGTGACCAAATGACTAGCCGCAGATGGGGTGGAGACCAGGCTGACTAGTTGGTCTGGTCCCCAGCAGAGCATGGCTCACTGCAAACCACAGGCTGCTTCTCATTTATTCGTGATGCAGTTATTTTTGTTATTTTGGCCTTTATGTTGTGGTCTCTCTGCTGCAAATGAATCCAGCAGGCAGGCGCTCTTCAGGAGGCAGACACGTCGCCAGCCTCTGCTCTCTCTTCATAGCCCCTCTTAGGCTCCCCTGTGTGTTGTCTCTCCTCCCCCCCTTCACAGTTACTTCTCCCCCTCGCCCACCTGCCCCCCAGGCAGCCTCCTTCCCAGGTTTTCTCCCCAAGTGTTGTCTTATGACCGCTCAGACCAGAACTGGCTGATAGAAATACTAGGATCCATGAATGCGAACAACATAGATAATTTCAAATTTTCTAGTAGGCACACTAAGGAAAATCAAAGGGAACAGGTGAAATTAATTTTAATAATATATTTTACTTAACCCAGTATATCCAGAATATTAGCATTTCCCCTTGTAATCAATGCAAAAAAAAAATCATTAACTAGATTCTTTGCATTCTTTTTTTTTAAGCTCTTTGGAAATTTGGGGTGTATTTTATTCTTAACTCAGAGTAGCCACACTTGCAGTGCTCAGTAGCCACATGTAGCTAGTGGCTCCCGTAGTGGACCGCACGTTTGGGCTGAGGAGGCCCTGGGAGTCCCAGGCCTCTGTCCCTCAGCACTTAGCTTGCTCCTCTGCTGTCGCCACTATCGGAGGTGTTGTCCATGGCTGTCTGCGCTCTTGAACCTGGGCTCTTGAGGGTAGGGAATGCGTCTGTCATCTTTCTGTCCCTGATGTAGAGTACAGTGATTAGTAGGCCCGCAGTTGGCATTCAGGACATTGGGAATGCATTAACGAATGAGGGAAGGTTATTGGTAACCCCAGGAGCTGAAGGGATTGGTGTGTGGGGTCGTGCCTCACCAGCCTCGACTCCCGCCTTTCAATCCCAGCTCTATCCAGTGCCACAGAGCTGCGTTTGAGTCAGACTGTATGGACAGGAGGCCTCTACAGTCAAAAAGGATATTCTAGTCTAGAATTGTACTGAGCCTCTACGTGCCTTCTAGCTTTAGGTTTCACGTCTCCTAATATTGAATACTAGAGGAACTTATCTGCAGTCTAGTGTGTTGAATTGTAATGATCTTATTTAACAGGGTGAAAAAAAACACAGGACAGACCAAACACCAAAGCAAAACTCATCCACTGAACAAGTTTCCTACTGAGATTACAAAAAAGGCCAAACTGACGTCTTGAGCATTAAATATACAAGGAAGAAATAGCCTGCATACTGGAGCTGTTAGAGTCATCACGATGCCCTTTCTCTATGTTCCCAGTGGTTTTAGAGTCATCACTACTCCCCCGAGAGAACAGGTTATTTATATCCTGAATAAATTTGTCTTTGCACGTATAGTATTTAAATTTTGCAAGTGCTTCTAACCAACTAATGTGCATGTGCTTGCCTGTCTACTTTACCCCTAGTGATAAATGTCACTTAAAATAATTCATGCAACCAAGTCTCAGAGATTGGTACTCCCATAAAACCATACTAACCACATATTCAAATAAATTCAAAGTTTTAAAATGGAAGAAAATATTTGTGTTTGATCTGTGAAGTCATATGAACCTTTTAAGAATGGATTCCTTTCTCAGAAAAGAGTATGGTTATGTCGGGCCCGCTTAAAGACTGCATTGAAATAAAAAGTGAAATTAGGCCTAACCTCCGTTTTGCCATTGATTACCAGTTCAACCTGGAAAGCTCATTGACCTGCTTGGGGCTTTTGTTTCTCAGAATGCATACGGGGAAAAGTAAATCTTGCTGTCACACACTATGTGAGGGAGGATGAATGAAGTCTAGGAAGTGTTTTGAACAATTCTTCAACAACACTATTTGGAATGGTTTGAGGGCTAGGTAGCTTGCCAATATTTTTGCAAAGTAAATTCTAAAAAGTTAGAAAAATCATAGCATCCGTCATATAGTAGGTAACTAAACACTAGCCATGTTTAAGTAATTTGAAGTTCTCTTCTTTAATAAGTCAAGGATGGTTCAAGACACACAAAGCTTCACATCTGTTGGCTCCAGTTTTGGGAATGCTGCTTTCATTTGAGTCTCTTAAAAAGAACTCGTGCCTCTCTGTAGCCGTAAAATACTTCTTCCAACATGACGGCTCTGGTTTGCTGTGTTGGTGTAATTGAAAACCTATAAAAAGGCTGAGAGCTACTTTTGAATTGGCTCGGTGAACTTGGACTGAATTTGTCAAAGTGGTGAAAGGTTTAAAGGAATTTTCGTAAATGAGGTCTCCAAGCTGTGTTTTAACCATAGAATTCCAATGAACTCTAGGGCCTGTGAACTCATAGAATAGTGCCTCAGAGAAGAACAGTCATATCAAGATGGAAATAAATGATTCATTTTCATTCCTGGAGTTCTGCAGACATAAGCACACTTAGCCAGTGATCATCATAATTTAGCAGTACTGTTGTGCACTAAAAATACAATTTAAAAGTCTAATCTTTAATTAAGTCGAGTACTCGTAGATTAACATGGTTACAAATCTTGGGCACTGGATATAGCATAATGTTTACTCATGTTGCTAGGAAATAGCAGAGCTCTTCGCAAGTTACAAATTGATTTGGTGAGAAGAGGGATGTGAACTCCCACTAATGGACTTGATTGTTTCTTCTCTGTTTCTGTTTCATAACATATGTAAATGCATTTCATGCAGCAGAAGGCCTGCACACTCAGAGATTTTGTTAGCAACAGAAAGCACAGGTGTATGCACCTGAGTAAACATTTGGAGGATGTTTGAAAGAGTGATTTTACCTAGAGCTCTTGGATGAAATAAGCATCATCAAGTATTTTAGTTTTTAATGAAATGAATTTTTCCATTTGTTAGAATTATCAAGAAAATAGATTGTTCTTTAAAATATAATTATCATGAAGCTAATTGATGGTTTTACATTCTTGCCTTTAGTGGGAAACTGTCAAATTAGTATAGAAATTTGATCTAGGTTGATGACTTTCCAGAATCATTAAAACTTGAATGTAGGAAATCAACTCTGCTATTCTTTTTTTTCCTTTCCCTCCCTTTGGCAAACCTCGCTGCATGACACATTGTACAATAGTTTTTAAAAATGCAAAGCTAATGCTTGCACAGCATGAAAGGGAGTAGCTGTGCCAACTCACTTGCCTTGTCCCTGAAAAAGACGAAAGATTTCTATGTGCTATTTCCGTCAGGATCAGGCATGAAAGAGTGGCCTCCCCAGGCTCAAAAGCAGAACTGAGAAAAAACCTACAGGGACAAATTCCTGTTTGATCTATTTGAGGCAGGCCCTTGTACACAGGGTTGGTATTTCATAGCAGATGCCTTTCCTAAGAGATGGAAAAATAGCAGAATACTTGATTGTCTTGAGGAACAACATCAGGGTTGGGATGCTTATGCTTGTTTTAGGTTTTTATCCTATATCCAAGCTTAGAACAACTGAGAAGAAGTAGGGGAAGGTGCTGCTGAGGGGCAGGATCATGACTACACTCCAGGATGTGTGCCCATGGTCTCTCTTGGTACTTAACACACTTTTAACTGGATAATTATGGACTCATTCCTGTAGAAAGCCAGTTGTTGATTTTCGTAAGATTTGTTTTCTCAATCTGTGCAAGTACCTAGCACAGTTTCAGGTATGTACTATATGATCAATATATGTTGGCTGAATAAATTAGTCCTTCAACATGTCTTGCAAGTAAATGTATTAATAATATAAGACCTAAGGCTTACTCCATTGCAGTAAATAGAGATTAAGGGCTTGTCTTCTCAAAAGATGTCATCATGTTATCTGTGTTATTTATACTCAGAACATCCCTCTGAGGCAGGATACTCTCAAACAAGTGGGCAAAAAGCCATGTGGTGGAAGGTTTCACTGCTCAGTTGGAATAGGTGGTAGAATTCTAAGAGGTCTAAGACCTGCTTTTATAGAATTTTGATGCTAGAAGGGAATTTGGAGATTTGGCAATAATGAGGTGGAAAGGTAAGATAACAAAACTGGCATGCAATTTCTTGGAGGTGGTAATTATTTCTTATTCTTACTGTCTCCCAAAACACCCACCAGCGTGCTTATAAAGGGTGTGGAATAAAGATGGTGAATAGGAGGTTATGAGCATAGACTTGAACCTCGGAGCAAAGCCTGGCTCAGCCTCTTACTATGTATGTGATTCAGGGCAGCTTACTGAATGTCTTGATATTTTGATGTTATTTCTTCTTTCACTAACAAATATTTATTGATTACCTCATTTATTCAAGGTAAGTTTTGGATGCTTGGGATAAAATGGGAATAATGGATATCAGATCCACTCTCTTCCTTTCTCCACCTGCTCTGTGTGCTGAGATGTTTGGAGGCTCCTGGTTCTCTGGCTTCTGGTTGGGTTTGGCCAATGGGAGGCATCAGCAGGAGATAAGCAAGCAGGTGGGAGGAGAGAGTTTGAGCTGTTTATTCCCTGGGTTCCCTCCTTACCAGGTCACCTCCTGCTACTGTAGGCAACAGCTCCTGGCAGGCAGTCATCTCTCTAAGGCTGCTTTCTGAATTCTGGTAACTTTGCCCTCCTCCAGACACTTCATGCTGGTAACTGATTCCCTTTAGTCTTACTAGCTCAGGGTACTGCTCCATCTCTTAATAGTTTCTACAAACACCCTCACACCTTTGCAAATGGTCTCTTTGTTAAACTGCCCTCAAATTGCGTTTAAGTGTGCCACCTGTTTCTTGTTGGGAATCTGACACAAGTCATTACCTGTCTCAGAGGTCGTTGTAAGAATGACATGATTTAGGTAGGATTTAATACAATGATTGTATAATAAGCCAATGATTGGCTGATAGTAAGTTTTCAATGTAAGTATTATCCTCATCATCAGGTTGTCTTTTTTTGTTTTTGTTTTTTTTACAAAGTATTGGGTTTGCCATATTAATTGTTGTTGCATTGTTTTAAAAATTTAAAAAGGTAAGAGGACAACTGTCATCTTGCAAATGTTAAAAATGGAAAAAGTAAAACAGAGGTCAAGGGCTGAGGTCACTCAGTGCTTGGGGCAGAACTAAACAGTGAATTTGAGATTTTTGACCTTGTTTCTTTGCACAGGGTACACAGTCACAACATGTCTGGAAAAGAAAGGTACAACTTCAAACTATTTAGTAAATTAAAACATAACCTGCTTGGGATAATTGGGTATGCCTAATGTAAATAAACCCTGTTCGTGACCACTAAATAATAATTCGTTTGTATCATGGATGACTCAGCATCTTCAACTTAATTACTATAGGGGCTGGGGCTAAGAACTTGCACATTTATACCCTCTTGGTAGCTTCAAGACAGATGATCCTTAGGACTCAATTTCTTGGAAGCTGTTGAGGGTAGATCTGTTTATTTATAATCAAGGCTGAATAGGAGCAGTATTATGATGCTTGCATAGTAGATTTTCTGCACATACACATTTTTCTGACTTCTGTTTTAGAGTTCTCATTCTTAACTCTGTGATATTTAGAACCATCTCATCTATAACTTATAGTACACTCATTAAACTGTTTGTCAGGAATGAAAACTCACCAGTTCCCTGAAGAGGTAGTGGTCAGTTTGAAAAACAAAACATCCTCAACTTCTTTCCATTTGATGCTAAATTTGTCATAGTTGTTGAAATCTCAGACCATATGGATGTATCTTTTAATCTCTTGGAAAAACTGTATAAGTATTCTCTAACAAACTAGAAAGAAAGTGAATTTCAGAAACATCTCTTTTTTACCATTAAGTAGAGTCAAGGGAGGAATAGCAATTTGAAAGGCCTTTTTATGTCAGTCCAAAGATGGATTTATAGATTGTCCCTTCTGTTCAAGGAGCTGAGTAGGCACAAATATCCTGTTCCCAGAAGAGTTGATACTTCTAGAAGGAATGATTGTCATTTGAACATTTGCATCTCTTTTATCTTTAGCATTTTCTTTAAAGTTAACCCCGGGTAGGGTTCCTGTCTTCTTTATTTATAAAGAATATGCCTTTCATGTATTGAGCACTTAAGAAATATAAACTTTCTCAACTACCTATTTACTCATTTATTGTCTTGAATTGTCCTTTCTGGAGGAGATATTACATCAAAGTGCCATTAATGATCTCCCGGTTGATCCTGGTGAAGCCTCCTATTGCTTCATTCAAAATACATTAGCATTTCCACTGAGAGGAACTAGTGTATTTATTGTAATTATTATTCTAAATGATTACGCTGTTTTCACCACATTAGTTGTGTCGATATGAGTACTAGTAATATAGGAATAAAATAAGATTCTTAGTAGATCATACCGAAAATATCGCATTATACCCAAGAACCTTCTGTGGCTGCTTGCCAAATGGAAGTAGTTGTGGGTTCTTTAAAGCAGAGTAATTGATGGTGTTGGCAGATGAAGGACACATTACTCTATGTATTCATTCTATAAACATGCTTGGATACCTTTTCCTATGTGGATGCTGCCTTTTCCTTCTATGAACTTTCTATCTAGTGGAGGAGAAAAAAATGTATATCAATAGTAGAGGCAGGGACCAAGTGTAGGAAAGAGGGAGCAATGAACTCCACCTGGAATTGGGAGGAAAGTGGTCAGATTATCAAGGGCTTCCCAGGAAAAGTGACATTTGATTTAGAGTTAAAGGCCATGTTCACCAGGCAGAAAATTTAGGGGAGGGTGTTGGGGTCTGACAGAGTTTGGAAATTGTAGGTATTTTGATGTGAATTCACAGTAAGATATATGATGTGGAGTGGCAGGAGATAATATTAAAAGGATGACTGGAGCCAAATCTTGATCCATTTTCCTCTGTGGAAAAAGGGAGCTTATATATCTTTTTCAATGAATGATACTAATAAATAATCCTACGTAGACTCTTGTGTCATCCATTCTCAAGTTTTATACTATCACCTGTGTTGGTGACTTCCAAGTTTTTATCTCTAGCCCTGGGCTAGAGATCCTCTTTGTCTACTGGTTATCTGCATTTTGATGTTTCATCAGCTCTCACAAAGTCTACACCCCCAAAGTAAATTCATCACGTTGCTCTCAAAATCTTGGCTCTATCTCAATTTCTTAGTTTAGTGAATGGCCACAATTTTAAGGAAATTATCCGTAACGCTCTCTTCTCTTGAACCTCCCAATATCTCCCAATACCCAAACACTAAACAAGTTCCCTTATTTATTCAGTTACTCTCAACATTATTGTCTCCTTCCCATCCCCGTTTCTAGTATCTTTATTCAGGTTGTCATTATTGTTCCCTTTGATTACTGTAGCAACCTCTTAACACAACTCTACCCCTTTCTGATCAGTTCCCACACAGTTACCAAGTTGATCTTTCTAAAATTGATGGCATCAATGACGGTGCGGGTAAATTTTTAGTAGGTTGTCATTGCCTATCTATAAAATCCAAAATTTTATAGATATTTAGCATGACGTACAAGCCGTTATGATTTTGGCCCTGCCCAGCTGTCCAGCCTCATGGGTCCCGTGACCAATCCCCGACCCTTCTTCAGACTTATATTAAATGACTTGAAGCTCCTTGTAATTTCTAGTCTGTTAATCTCCTGGGAATTTTCCTCTTCCTGTTCCCACCCTTCTTCCCGTGTCAACTCATTGCTTCTGACCGCTGCCTCCACCCACACCGGGATGAGGTGTTTCCACAATTGTATAGTGATAGGCTGTTTACTTTTCTCTGTCTCCACTAGACTTCAGGCTCCTCAGTGCCAGGCACCATGTCTCATTCACGTCTGCCATACTCCCAGTGCTTAGCTTCATGTCTGGCACATGGTTATAGCAAAAATAATAGTGTTTACAAAGCACTTATTACAGACCAGGCAAGGTATTAATTTATTTACAAACATCTCTTTTAAAGGGGAAAAACAAATTCAAACTAGGCTTTGGAAAGGGAATTTGGCAGAAAAATAAAGATTGAGAAAGAGATTTGTTATGAGTCCAATCAGGACAATATTTAGCAAAAAAAAAAAGAGAATTTAAAAGAATTTATACTAGGATAGAGGCAGTAGGATTCAAGTGGAGAAATTTGGTATGGTAATTCCTAGAAATATGGAATAGATGATGGATGGATGGATGGATGGATGGAAGAACAGAGGGCCCCGCCTGTGTTCCTTAAAACTTGCTGTGGAACTTATTTTATTTAACTGACAAATCTTAATAACTTTGGTGCAACAAGTTTATTAGACCTGGAGGAGCAACTATCCAGGGGCAGAAGCAGTCTATGTGGCAACAGCCTGAGAGGAAACAATGTTAAAAGCAGACATATCGTGAGTGAGTAATATGTGATGGCTTTTAAAAATAGATATTTAAAATTAAATGTACATATAAATATTAAATTAGGTCCAAAATTAATTGTTGTATGGAAGTATGTTGTATAATTTAGAATTCTTTCAATCAAAAATGAAGCTTCGTCGGCCGGCCCGGTGGTGTAGCAGTTAAGTTCGCGCCTTCTGCAGCCCAGGGTTCACAGGTTCGGATCCTGGGCGCAGACCTACTCAGCGCTCATCAAGCCATGCTGAGGTGGCGTCCCACATAGAGCAACTAGAAGGATGTACAACTATGACATATGACTATCTACTGGGGCTTTGGGGAGAGAAAAAAAAAAACAAGAAAAAAGGAGGAAGATTGGCAACAGATGTTAGCTCAGGGTCAATCTTCCTTGAAAAAAAAAAAAAAAAAATGAAGCTTCGGGCCAGCCCGGTGGCACAAGTGGTTAAGTGCGCTCCGCTGCGGTGGCCCGGGGTTCGCCGGTTCGGATCCCGGGCGTGCACCAACGCACTGCTTGTCAAGCGATGCTGTGGCAGCATCCCATATAAAGTAGAGGAAGATCAGCATGGATGTTAGCCCAGGGCCAGTCTTCCTGAGCAAAAGAAAAAAAAGAGGAGGATTGGCAGATGTTAGCTCAGGGCCAATCTTCCTCACAAAAAAAAAAAATGAAGCTTCAAGTGGAGTCATCATAAGCTCAGGGATTGTCGGTGGAGCGTAATGGTTAAAAGTGTGGACCCTGGAATCAGAGTGCCTGCTTTGAATTCTTGCTCAGCCATTTACTAGCTGTAGGATCTGGGGAAAATTACTTAACCTCTAAAATGGAGGTACCTTCTTTGCTGGGGTGTTTTAATGATTAAATGAAAAAAGAAAAACGTGTGCTACTGTAGCACAGTGGAGTGTAGCAAGCACTCAGTGAAGTCTGGGCTGACCTCCATGTCCGGCCTCATCCCTTAGCAATAGTGGGAAAGGGAACAGTTGTACTTCAGCTCGTTTTCAATGTCTTTCCTTATGTTTTATAGATGTGTTGTAATAGGGGAAATTTTGCCTTGTCTTATATTAAAAATGACAATTTTGTATACTAAAACCCACTTTAAGGAACTTTGTGTTTGTTAGGGTGCAGCCTAAGTGCATTTGGTTTTCCCACACAATTCCTAAAAAAAGTTAGTGGGGTGAACAAATGTTAGTGGTGAACAATCATTTAATGCACACAACATATTAAAATGTGGTAACTAGTTAATTCCTGTTTGTGAGAATTCTTGAGTTCATTGGTTTTGAGTGTTCATTAAGCAGTCCCTCGTTATTTTAGCTATTAGTCAAACATCTTAACAGGAAGAACCCTTAAAATATGCTGTTTTCCAAATGCTCAGAACATATAATTAGTCCCTATACGTTTCAAAGTAAAAGTGTTGTGTCCTTCAGGAGAATTGCTCAGAAATCAGAAAAATATATGATGATTTAATGACTGCCTAACGGATAATGAACAATAAATGAAAGATAAGCACAGTATGAACCTAGTGAGGCTCTTCTGACTGTCTGCTTTTTTAGCTTCTTTGCCTTCCCTGGTTTCTTTGATCGATGCAGACTCAAAACATTTGTGTCTCCACTCAATCCTCTGTCGTTCTCGGTACCTTTACCTTGTGTTATTTTTTCTGTTGTAGCACTTCCCCCAACGTAATGTATCCTATGTTTATTTGCTTATTTATTATCTGTCTACTCCACCTGAATGTGAGCTGATATGTGCGAGACTTTCCTTTGTTCACTGCCATATTCCCCAAACCTAGCAGAATGCCTGGCCCATAGCGGACATTCAGTAAATGTTTGTTGAATGAATAAATGTCACATACAAGTCTGTGCTTAGTAGACAGTCCTTAACAGGCTGTGCTGTCACATGAATGTGTTTTTGTAAACATTGTTTGCTGAATGTAAGGTAATGCTTGCTCACTGAAAACATAAAACAAAATGTGGAAAATACAAAGAAGTATCGATAGAGAAATGTGAAATCACTTTCCGACTCTGAGACAATGATTTAACATTTTGGTGTGTTATCCCGTTCATCTATTTGATGTCATAATTATGTGTCATCCTGGATATATTATTTTGTACCTGCACTTTTTCACTTTTATTGTATCATCAGCATCTTTCTGTATTATAACAAGAGTTTTTATAAAGATTTCTACTTAAAAATGAGAGAGTAAAAGTACATTTCTCCCACCTTCCAAAGAACAACAGAAGTGGTGAAAAACAGAGAAGAAAATCCATCTGTAATGAAACAAGTCATTAGCAACAACCCCAGAGCACAAACCTTGGAGTACACCTGCCAAGTCTGTAATGTGTGGATACAGATGAAGGAAGGCATAAGAACCTACACTTATCTCATCATCTTAGACTTTGAGCAAGACACAGATTTCTATCAAATTAAGTGCCCTGCCATAAAAGACGTCTCCAGTGTTCCCTGAATTATGCGACAAGACCTAGAGCTGTAGATAGACTGTGGGAGAAGTTGGGAGTGACTGTAAACTTCCAAGGGTCACCACTGAAAGGCAGACAAGATGGAACCAGAGGACAAACCATTCTGATGTGCTGTTTTAATTTTCTTCTCTCTAGCCTGCTGCTGAGGGAGCCTGGTGAACGTGAAGTTTGGAAAGGACGGAGAGCAGGCAGCCGGTCCCCCTGAGGGCTTTGTTGGGAGGCACGCTAGAGCAAGCGGTGGGAGGAGCAGGGGACAGAAAAGAAAGGCTTTCTGGAAGAGCCAGCCAAGGTTTTTAGGGAAATGCATTACTTATTTCAGACTCTGAGAACATACTAAGACATTGAATAGTATGGTGAACTGAAAGAGTGAATACTTTCTCCCAACCTATTGGGTAGAGAGACATGGCCACTTGGGAGAAAATTACCCATTAAGATTAGAAATAAGAATGAAATGTCTGAGCTTGTACAAACTTTGTATAGTTTACAGAAAGAGGTTAGCACAAAGATAGGAGCCATAAATCAAAGATTAAGCAACATGGCACAAAAGGGCATGTGTTTCTCTAATTGTAAAATGAGATTTGCAGCCAAAGGTGGAGCTAAGCTTTTCAAATTGCTGGAATGTCACTGTTTATTTATGAGTGAAGATAAAACTCATTTTGAGATAAATGACTAAATTGAAATACTATAATGTGTACCAGTCAAGCACTGTTATGGTTAAAAAATGTGACCATAAAAATGTCACATTATTACAGAATCTATTTGTTGGTTAGGTATTTTCCGAGTCCTATCTACTCAGTTTATTGACTCCCACTAGGTTTTACTACTGCTTGCCTTGCATAGCCAATACACAGTAGCTATTGTAAAAGCAAGATATAGTCCTTTCTACCTCACACAGCCCTGAAGAATCCCAGGAACTCTAAACCAGAGCTTATATTGTGGATGATGATATTAGATGAAGTAGAAATAAAGGCACTTTGTTGACACAGACCATACCTCATTTACCGAAAAGCAAGTGGGTTCTTCAAAATTCAAGTTCATACTTAATTTGAAACGTTACATTTTGAATTCTAGTTGTTCCACCATTTCCTTTGAGCACTCAAACCATTATGGTACCTCTCTGCCAAATTTAACCAAGGCAGAGCTTACTATATAACTCATTAAAAAAATGAGTGCAAGACTGCACAACAGTAGCAGTCCTGCATTTTGTGTGCCTTGCAAGTTATGAATTGAAATCTATCAATGTTAGTAAATTACATCTTGCATGTTATCATAGTTGGGCTGCAAATGGAATGTTTGGAGGCAGATGACAATAAGAAGTCAGAAATAATGGGGAAATGGAATGTATGCTATGGTAGATATGGAAGAGATGGGGGCTACGAGAAGGAGCAGATCAGTATGGAAGACTGAGCTTTGTGAAGAGGAGAGAAGTGAATTAAGATGGTGAGTCAGGTAACAATGTGAGAGGATGAGGGAGCAGGCTTGCAGTCTCCAAAGAGGTTATAAGAAGAGGAACTCAAGGAAAATGAAAATAGAAGGGCAAACTAGTGGTAGCAAACACATACATACCATGTGCAGACACTGTCCCGAATGCTTTACATATGTTAGCTAATTTAATCTTGACAATAACCAGTGATATAGGAATGGTTAACATCTCCACTATACAGATGAAAACAGTGAAACATAGAAAGTTTTAGAGTGACTTGTTCCAGTCACACAGCTAACAAGAGGCCCAGCTGGGATTTGAACCTGGGAACCTCAGATCCAAGTCCATACTCTTGGTCGTTATACTGTATTGTCTCTTTTGGACATAGGTGACAAATTAAGATGATTTGTAAGAGCTTAACTGTTTGTTGTATGAAAGAATGAGTTGGCAGTTAGGTTTTTGTTCAAGGTCAACACTGAGTAGTTCATACTCGAGGGAGCTCCAGCAGAGAGGTGATGAGTAAAACAGGGCACTCAAGTTCATGTCACTGGACATCAGGTAATAAAATTGAGGGAGGGAAAACATAGGGAGGATTAGAGAAAATATTTTAATAGCAAAGCCTCATCTGGGAGTTGTGAGTTCATATTACAAAAATTGTTTCTTTTAAAAATTCTATTCTGCAATTGAAAAATATCTTATTAGAAAATGTGCTAATATTGTGCAACTTTGCAGTAGTCCTAGATTAAGCAGCATATGAAATATTTCATTGTGACCACTGTGCAAATGAATAAACCACTGATTTTGGGTAAGTGTCCAGTAATTTGTGGATTATTCCTTCAATGTAGGCCCCTTGGGCCAAAGTGATATTGACCCTTTAGGTGTGAATTTAGTTACTGCGGTTTTCAGGAAATATTATTAAATTGCCAGAGATGTTATTAAATCGTGTATACTTGGCTGGAAGAGACTTTTAACTGCATTTGACAAAACACCTTCACTTTTAACAAATAACACAGTTGAAAGTGTGGGAGGAAGACTTTTAGTCAACTTAAATACATATTTTCAATCATTTTTCCCTTTTTCCTTTTTCTTGGACAACCAAGATACTCTATAATCTTATTTTAAATAAAAACAAAACTCAATGGTTAGTGGAATATAGTTGTTAGGGGGAAGAAACAGTTTTATGGGGAAGTTTTAGTTGAACAATTGCCAAGGACCCAAAAGATAGGCTTCTTCCCCTGCCGTGTCTGGGGTTTTGTCTGTACAATGCCAAAATAACTGCTTGGTTGGAGTAACTATTCGATTCTGTGATCAAATAAGCAAAACTAATCACTTGGCTAAATTAACCTATTTTTATTTTTTTCTCATCTTCCTCAATCAGAATGACCCATTTGTAGTTGTAGAGAAGGCAGATACACCAGCTCTTACGAAAAGTAAAAGGCGTTTCAGTTATCATGGTACAGGAAGCCTGACCTAAGTAACCTGGAAAGCACACCGAGTTTTGGCTGATGCTTTGTCTGGACTGTAGCTGTTGCACATCATGGTCCCTGTGGACTTCCCAGACTTGGTGCAGGAAGTTTATTAGAGAGTGCTCTTGGGATCCACACTTGTGAAAGGAGGGGAAGGAAGCAGGAATGGGCAGAAGTTGGGCTCTGGTGCAGTCCCCCCAAAGGCCTCAGCTGACCTGTGGAGAGCTCTGAATCTAGGAGGGCCCTGTAGCAGTGTACCGAGTTGGGCAAGGGGCCTGGCGGGTGTGACTCCATGGCAGCCAGTTGTTGGATACAGGCAGCCCCTGGAAGGTGGCTCTCTCTAGCCAGGGGCAATTCCCAGAGAAGGCTGACAGCTGAGGGCTGTCTAGAAACACCCTTCCCAGCTGGGAGAATAAGTCATTCGGTCTCGAAAGGGAATCTGGGTAACATACAACAGTGCCCTCTATAATAACTGACCTAAATATTTTCAAATTTTAAGAAAGAAATATTAAGAAACAATATTTACGTTTTATTGTTGACATTTAAGTTATATATAGCATTATCACAGAAGCCTCATTTTCCAAAGAAAATAAAGCTAAGAGAAATTTTGTTCTTTGAGTAAGTCTCTTTTTGCATAGAAACAGGGAAGAGGTCATATATTTAGTTACATACATGTGTGTGTACAAGAGTGTGTGTAATAGATAGAGCGAGCCACTTTTAGTCTTATGCGCTATATTAGGAGCTTAACATATCATTTAATCTGTGTAACTCCCCTGTGAGGAAAGTACTGTTGTCCTGATTCTACTGACAAATAAACAGACTCAGAGAGCGTGAGTGACTTGTCTAAGATCACACAGCTAGTTAGTGGTGTAGTCATGACTCTAAGCCAAATCTACCCAAATCAAAGCCCTTTTTTTCTTGATCCTCTGCTGTGTTGTTAGTTCTAATCCTTGAACCTTAGCCAGCGATTTTCTGCTTCAATAGATAACTTTCTACTCTAGATTTAATGATGTTTCCTTATCCAGGTTTTTTGTCCTCACAAACCCCAGAAATTTGGTATTTAAACTGAGTGTGTATCGCATTTGATCCTTGCCACAACTTCTGTAGGTAAAAGGCAAGTGTTTTTATTCCTGCTTTTATTCCCAGGACTGTAGTGTTGATGACAGTGGCCCAGTGTTCTATGAAAACTAGTACCTTCTGGGCTGGCTTCTGCCCTGTACTTCTGCCCCTGGTTAGTAGATGAGTTAGTTAGCAGGTAAAGGAAATTCACGATGCTAGAATGTGGTAGGAGTCAGAGCTGAAGCTGGGTGTACTGATTTGACGTCCCATGCTTGATTCTCCCTTCGGGGGGATTAACATGGGGAAAGAAAAACGTGTGTGTGTGTTTGTGTGTGTATAGTACGTACAGAAACAAACCAACCTTTAAATGACCCTATAACCATTTTTTTTATGATGAGGAGATTCTGGAACAAGTAGAAGGAAATCATTTGATTAGCCACTAGGAAAAATGTAAGTCTATACACTTGAAGTATGTGACTTTTGAAATGAATTTAAACCTCATTTAAATTAGAGTAACTTCTTATGGGCTTCTTGTTTGATTAAATTGCCTGAACTGTGTTCTCTTATGCTGTGTTCTGTATTCTGAGAGAATATGGTTGAATGATCCCCACAGTTGAATCAAGTTACAAGTGATACAACACTTCCATTGCTCTGTGACAGTCGGCTTCCTCTGGTTTGTTTTTGACAGCACCATTGAAATAGACAAGGTTCTCTTGTTCCTTTGCTTATTTTAATAGGGTACTGCTTGTCAGATAATCTAGGAGGACTTTAAGACGTTTGTCAGATTTTCATATAGTATTTCATCTGTAGTAAAAAAAAAAAAAAGGAAAAAGCAGAGTCATTGTAATATTTTCAGTCACATATATTCTTTGATATAATGAAATAAATGACAATCTCAATCTGAAGTATTTTATGTCTTTTCTCAAGCTACTATTACTTTATTCATATGTCTTTGGTTTCAGCTCAAATCTTAATTTAATGGAGGATTTCAGGAACAGTTGGATGGAACAGCGATTTCTGCATGATTGATGCAATGTCCCATATATTTTGTATAACTCTGCATTATAAATTATTTGGGACTTTAGTATTAAAAACAGATGACGATATGTTTGCTTTTTGAAATGCAGATAGAAGGGTATTGCTATATAAACATAGAAAGATTTGAATACATCATGAACACGTGTATGCATATATGTTCGTTAACAACCACAAGTCAGTCAGTTTAAAAATACACATTTACAATTTATCAGTATTAATCTCAATGTCTGTAAACTGGATTATCACTACTAGTGCTAGAGTCAAGACCAACTAAGAATTTATGATTATTTTTTATTGTTCTGGGTATTAAAATGGTCACTGAACTATAGTAATACTGTTTCATATCTACACGTACGTGTGTGAAGTTATACTGACACTGACAACTTATAAAGGTTTATGAATGAGAACCAAATTAAAGATGCCTTTGAATTCTCTTTTTTCCTCCTACAGTGAAGTCAGAAATCAAGTACTAATATAATATCTTGTGAATTCCTATGTAAGGTACAGTGATTTAATAAAGACATTCAGGTTTCAGTGTTATTTTAGATCCCCATAGTATTTGAATAAGGTTTTGTATGTCATTCAAGTCTCTTGGCTAAGTCTTCAAGGGAATGCTCATTTCCTAAAACCTCTTTATAGGCTAAACATAAGAGTTTATAGCAAGATTCACACGCGCTTCTGCTTCTGGGGCAGGGATCGTAGTCATATGCATATGGAGCAGGAAGGTACTTGGATACTAGGAGGGGGACTTGGGTACGATAAGGTGGGGAGTGGTGGAAATGCAAACTGAATGGTGTGGGCCTGGTCTGAAGGAGGCGGCTGCGTTTGTGATCATTTGGGAAGGTAGTGCCAATTTCTCCACATCTGATTTTCAAGAGAAGACCAAAATATGGATGTTTTTGTAAAATTCCTTATTTTTAGAACACCAATTGGGCCAAATCAATCCCTTATGTGGGCTGCATGTTCATATTCCCGTCTAAGTCATGGGAAACTGGAGGTCTGGGTAGTCTTCCATTTTACGTGCATGGGATGCCAATATGATTTGAGTAGGAAACTAATTATCTTAATAGAATTTTCTAAATAGAATCCAAACCGACTTTGGATAGTTTTAAATTTTCTTCTTCAAGTGTGAAAAATTTAATGACTGTCCAGTTTTTTAGTTTAAGCCATACATATGTATTTTTTAGCCAAAAAAACGGGAGGGGGGGCAGTTGGAATCCTGTATTATTTGGGATATTGTCTTTTATTATTGATTGATCCAAAATTGGATACCAAATTTCCTCTTTCCCATTTATATCTCAGAGATTTCCTGTCTTGATTCAAGCCTTTGTGGCCAGTTTTTATCTGATCATTTGTCTGTCTGATATCCTTGATATGTTTTTATAACATTTTTAACAGAAAAGGTAAGTGCTATTTATGGGAAGCAAGCCGGTCATCTGTGAAGAGTCTCTTGTGATTTCTCAAGTTGTTTTCACATTGGACTGATACTGGCTTCTAGAACAGAAGTCTGGGAACTAACAATGAATGTTATACCACTGAACATAGTTTTCTTTCCTTTCCAAGTCTGTCTTTAGGGGCAGAGAGAAGAGATGAATGAGAATGGAAAATAGATGCATGTAGCTAAGCAGGGGGTTAATTATATTAATTTCAGATTCAACCCAGCTTGAAGACAATATAATAATCTATAAAAAATGGAATGCTGACAAGAAGCCAAACTACTATTACCTTTTTCTTTTTAAGAGCACAATATGTTATAGTAATCAAGAGCTCATAAATTGCCCTTACAAGCAGTTTATAAAAAGACACTGTACAAAGCCTGCTTAGAATTGGAAACTGTGGGGAAAGTCTTTTCCCTGTTGCACCTGAGGTATTTTTTCCATGTGTTGAGTTTCCTTTTGGTTGCTCAGTAGAGAACATGGAAATTCTGCTGTGCTTCTCAAACATGTGATGGATGAGGAGGGGTCAAGATGCAATTGAGTAATTTTAAATACTGAGGAGCTGAATGTAAAGAATACTCTGTAGTACTGTTCTCTTATTGTATATGTGAATACAGAGAAGCATCTTGTTTTCCCCTCATTTATACTAAGATACCTGATAAGAATTAAGTGGGGCATTAGAATGGGAATAAGTAGAAGGCAGTGACGAAACATCCCAGTATCTTCCAACACAGACCTCTCCCTTCCCTCACCATGGAAGCTTCGGTTCCTCCCCTTCATCAGTAAATATTAATCACCAGGTAAAAAAACCAATGAGAACTATTGACACCTTGAAGCAAAGGAATGTTTTTCAAAATATTTACAGTAGCCATGAAAATAATTTAGGAATTTGATCTGTCCTTCAAGTATTCAACTTTGTCAGTTGTGCATAATATCCTTGATATTTACAATTACTTTGTCCTGTAGACATAAACAATCATTTCAGTGACCCCTGTTATTAAAATATGTGAACATATATTTCATTACTCAGAAGAAGCACATGATCCTACAATTCCATGGAAATTTTAAAGTAAATTTTACTACCTCGTCACCTGTGTCTGGACAAATTTATTAGGCACTTGCTGATGGTGAGTAATACCTGTTTATTAAGCTGATTTTCAGGCTGCTTACATGAGAGCTTTCATAAATTAGTTTTAGTACCTTAGGATTTAACCTTAAACAGAGATTAGGCCTTCATAAATTGAATCAAGCGATCATGGCCTAAGAGGGAAGAAAAGTGTTTTTTAATGCATTTTTGGCCTGCCACCCCTCCTTCTCTTTCAACTCCAGGAGCCTGCTTTACCATAAGGAAGGACATATTTAAAGTTAGAATCTCTAGTGCCAGAAATTTCTACTTTATGTCTTGGCTAACCAGTGAGGATAATCAGCACCTTGTCTCTCTCAAAACTGACAGGGTATATTTTTAAAGTGTTGAAAGAAAAGTATACAGAGCTTACAGGTTGAACAGTCTCAATTCCCTGGCCTTGATGAAGATTTTGAAACTTAAGTTGTTTTCGGTTGTCAGGGTAATGCACTGTGGTCAGTTAAATGAATTGGCTACTTTAGGCATCGATATTTTCTAGCTAATACATAAAAATCAGAAGTACACACTCTGAAATATAAAAATCAACAATATTCATACTAATGTTCTTTTTGTATAGTTTTATAGTACCTTTACTAAAAGGAACAATCTGTTTCCCAGTTTGGTAAGCCTGTCAGCTGTTTACTGTAGTACAAAGACCAAACCATTGAAAGACTCAGATTTAAGCTTTTTGGAAATTAACCCAATCCTAGATTTTAAGTGAATTCTGCCTAAATTCAGGCATGTGCAATCAACGAACCTCCAGTTTATTTTGCACTTTTATTTGGAAAACAGTAGGGTTGTCTATGCCTCTTGTCACTGTTTAAAACTGTGGTCCCTCCAGTACCTCCTCAGAAGAACAGTAAGAGCCTTCATCTCTTGGGGTTCTGTAGGAAACTCCATTGTTTTTGGGGCAGGCTCCACCATTTGAAATCCACCCCTAGTATCTTGGAAATGCTGAATAGGAGGAGATAGTTGGGGTGTGGTGGGAATAGCCAGCACTTAAACAATACCCCATCCTGAATTTCGCTGCTTCCAAACCCCTTTGTCTCTCATAAGTTCACTTCTTGATTGTGTTATAGAATCAAAAGTTAAAGGAGTATAAAATAAACTTTAAGACAGTTTCTCTAGAAAATTTAAATAAAATATGCTTTTGGTCTTGAAGCCACCTCTCTCTCTATGAGAGTGAAACTAACACTTCCGTGGGTGGAGACACATGAGATTTTAGCTGTGTTTGCCCATCAGCTACATGTTCACACACTGATCAGGCTATTGATTACCAGCTATCAATATTAATACACCCAAAGTTACAGTTTTTTAGTTTCTCCTTTCCTCCTCTTCTACTCTTCTCCTCAATGATTGATCTGCTGTTGTCTTGTTACCCAAGTACTTAGGTTAAAGGGTAGAGAAGACTGAGCTGGGCAGTGTGGGGAAGGGAAGAATGGAACCAACACTGCCCTGTTCCCTCCCAGTGGGAGTCACTGCTCCCAGTGCACAGGCCCTCAGGTCACATCTGAAGGAAGACAACTGCAGGCTTCCAGGGGCCTCTGGCAAGCAAAGATCTGGCATCTCTTTACCATGATTCAGATGGGTGGATATGGATTTGGATGCTAAAGAAAAGGCAGGATCATTTCAATCCACATGCAGTCCACTAATCACATCACTAATAGTTGTCAATCATTGTTGAATCATGGTGTGCCCAGTGAAGTGCAAATACTCTCAGACGTTATCTCATTTAATCCTCATGACATTCCTGGGGGGAACCTTGATGACCATTATCCCCATTTACAGATGAAGGAACTGGGACTCACAGAGAGGTTAAGGAAATTGCCCATGGTTATTCTTCAGGTAAGTGGTGGTAAAAGGACTCAACCCTGGCTCCAGAGCCTTTTACACAGCCTTGTGTCCTCCCAACTGTCTACTTCACTCACCAGTATGTATAATGCAATGTTAGCGTCTTCATTCTGTCACTTGTTTTCATGGTGACAGTGTGATAGCAGGCATTGCTCTTTTGGCAATGGCAGAATTTTTAAGATATATTGTTCTTAGAGATAGTATATAAGGGATTTTTGCAGTTGATATGTGAAACTCTATCTCCATATTTGCCTTAAGTAAGAAACAAAATAGAATGTCTTTTTCTTCCTTTCCTCTTAAACTTGTGATTACACTTGTATTGGTAGAAATATCGTGGCAGATGGCATCTTAAAATAGTTTTAGCAACATATGTTCATGAGTTAAAATTATGGAAGTCCTTCATACCAACCAGATTTTCTAATGACACAATTAAAACTGAGCATTTTAATGTTGAGACCTACTTAGGTGTTTAGCTCTCAAACTAAATCAACTAATGTTATTTTCTGTTTGCTTCTTAATAAGGAATAACTAAATATTTGCTTAGGGAGCTAAACTCTTGCTGATCAAGTAGTTTTTTCATGTTCTCCTTTCATCTCGCTATCCTCCTAACAATGATTGCTGTCTGAAATCTTTCATTCAAGTAGAAATGTCATTAGAGTAGGAACACATTAAAAAAATTCAATAATTTGAACTGGGGACTGTTGAAATTAGTGCAAATTTTAATTACAGGATATTTGAAAGAACAGCAGTATGGCTTTTATATGAAAGCAGTTATTTAAACTGAAGTAATGAAATATTAGTAATTATATCTTGCTTTAATGAATCATTGAGTGTTTTGTAAATAAGCTCTGCATAGATATTCTTAAAGATGATACGCTGTTGTTTGTTTTCTCTTGGGTAGGTGTTGAGGGTTTTGGAGAGACCAGGCATGCCTCATCCTCTATGGTGGGGTTTCTTTCTCAACCTCAGTCCTACTGACATTTCCGGCCAGATCATTTGTTGTTGTGGGGACTGTCCCTGTGCATTATAGGATATTTAGCAACATCTCTGGCCTCTGCCCACTGGATGAGAGTAGTAACCTCCTCCCAGTTGTGACAATCAGAAATGTCCAGACATTGCCCGATATCCCCTAGGAGCAAAATCACCCCAGATTGAGAACCATTGCTCTGTGGTTCTCCAGATAGGAAACCACAGTTAGAGAGGGATCAAAATATTGGCTCTGTTGATGGCCACGCTAGGGTGGAGTTTTTCTTTTCTTTTCTTTTCAGACACCTCTGCGCAGGTGTCATCTTACCTGGCCTTCCATAACCACTCTGTTCAAAAATAGCACAACCCTGTGACTGTCACCCTCACCCAGCTCTAGTTATCTTCCCAGCCCCCTTCTCAACCTGAAGTTTTATATTTAACTGTGTATTATCTTCTTCCCCCGTCAAAATGTAAGCTACATGAGATCAGGAAATTTGTGTTTTATTCAATACTGTAACCCTAGAGCATAGTTCAATGCCTGGCACATAATTTACAATCCATGAATAATTGTTAACTGAATTGATTATTTAGACATTTGCTGTAAAAAGGTAAAGAATGAGGATTAAAGAATGAGGATAGTAAGGATCACAAATATAGCTTAAAATAAATTGTTGAATGGAGAAGCACAGCTTCAAGTATGATAATTCTACCTAATGGTTTTATAATTAATTATTCCATAATTGAGATTTAGGTTTTTCTCTCATTTGATGTAATAAGTTTTACTAGAGTCTGTTTTTCATGTCAAGCAAACAATGGCTTCAGATAAGAGAAAGTTTTGAGCTGTAAGGAAATGAGGAGAGAAAGCCCAGAATGATACATGAAGTGAGAAAACAATAGGAGAATACCAACATTTTTTATACTAACAATCATTGAAAATGTGTCCAGAAGTGAAAGGCTATCATTAGGTGGTTTCTCTGGAAGGTATGGAAGGACGAGCACAATATTTCTTTGAATACTTTTTTTGTAGTTTCAGAACTAACAACTGAAGTTTGGAATTTAAGCAAATAACAGTTTATTGAGAGTTTAAAATTTTTATTTTATGTTTTCAAAACTTTTCTTGTTTTGTACTTATTTCTTCAGCTCCCTAAATTGAACAAATTGCAAATATTTTTAAGTACCATTACACTCAATCTTTTGAACTGAAGTAGTTGCCTTTAATAGGAAATCTGCATTTCACCGTAAAGATGGAACACAAAATCCTTGATTTAGTTAGAAGGCCCAGAACATGTGTACTGGCAGGTGAAGAATGCAGCCCCTTCAGGCTGAGTACTGAACACCCTGAAATTTTATATGACATGAATGACCAATCTAGCCATGGGCAGATGCCGGAATTCACTAGTACCATCAGCAAAAGGGCTGTGATAATTTATCTTTCAAAAAAATGTTAATATCAAATTCATTGTTGTTAGTTGGTTAGAGTGCCCTCATGTGTTCCTTAATTATAATGCCTACTTAGCTCTTTCAAAGAACCTAATATTTCTTGCTTTTAAACATAGGATCAATAGATCAATATAATTAATAAGAATACTGGATTTTTTTTTCCCTTTCCCCATACCTGCTTCCTGAGATATATGTAAAGTTCTAAAGAGTCCAGGGCAGCCCTAGGGATGTAGATTGGGCACCTGTTATTATTATAGATTAGTTGCAAAACTAGAAGAACCAAAGTGAATATTCTCTCTTATTCCTTTATTTGCTGTGGCTTGGAGAGGAGTTGACTCACCCAGTCTCACACAGGGCATTAGTGATAGATCCTCGCCTGAGACCTGCTCCATGATCTCTGTCCGTTGTTATTCGCATCCTCCATTTATGGTATTATATGACCCTATCTTATCCCTCGTGGATTATAACATTGCTCAACACCTGGAATAAGAATGTGTTACATCAATAGACATGTTAAGTTTCTGTTAGGTACAAAATATCATAAAAGGTGATGGGGGGATACAAAGATGAGTGTGATCTGACCCTGCCCTCCAGGAAAGTTATGCCCTCTACTGATTTTCTTCTTGAGATGGTCCGGTGCACCCCATAGCCACAGATCTTTCTGGAAGTGTTAGAGAGTCAAGAAAACCATGTGACTCTTGGACACTCGAAGAATGGCTTACACTGTATGGTTTGGCTTATAGCATTTTTGTAGTTCTTTAGAATTAGAATTTAGATTTTAGAATCCTCCAAGAGGCTTTTTTTAAACTCAAAAATGTATTTCCCTTTTCCCATGATTTGCTGTATGTGGCTTTATATTTTCTAAGTACATTAACATCAGTAAATGAGATTAAAAGTAGGATTCCAGTGTTAGAGATGAGGGAATAGAGCTTGTCTCAAATAGCTGATGATTTTTCCAAAGTCAAAATAAAACTCCCTCTTTTCTCTTCATTCAAGTAGAAGGCAATTTGACCAATAAATTCAACTATATCCTGTCTCCTGCAAAGCATAGATTGATGGACTAATAGACTTTTAGAGCTGTAAAATTATTAGAGATAATCTCCTAGACAGCTGAATCAGTAGACACTTAAATACACATCTTCCTTCTAGTCGTTGAATAATGAGACTTTCACATTCTTTTCTAATAATTTATTGGAATTTTGTTAAGTGAAAGAGGGTTGAAATGATTTATTTGATGTATTTTTACATGTCCAGTCCATAATAGTATAAAGCCGAGAAGTCAATTTTCAAACCTTTAGTAGCCACATCGAAAGTAATAATTTTATTGACTACTGAGATATTTGAACTGTGGGGTTGTAAGAGACACTAATGATATGCATATAATGAAAGCAGTTGTCAATGGATTGTATCAGGTTTTTTCAATCACATTAACTGTATTACCAAATAATTAGAACAGTGTTTGAGGCAAGCTTTTCAGGAATGATTCCCAGATGTGAGTGACCTAATTTTTATCATTAGGTTAGAGATAACTCAACGTTTTAATGCAGCTGGAGCAAAAAGCGTGTCCTTCAGTAGAACCTTTCAGAGGCCAGTGTTATTTAACTTTCTTCATTTTACCCACAAATTATTTGAAAAGATAGATATGAATTCTTTGTCATCTATAATATATTACAGCTTTCTGGAAGGTCTGTATGAGAAATGCTTTTCAAAGCTTGCTGGGATAAAGTGGTGATCATAGCATCTTTACCACAAGGAACATCTGTTTACCAGCTCTGCTCTCTTTGACCGGTTGTAGCAGTGCTTTAGGGAATGATTTCTTTTTTGTCTCTTGACAGGCTTATGTACTTGAGGCCAGACTGCAAAGACAACAATAGTGTGTATTTGTGTTTGTGTGTGTGTGTGTGTGTTTGCACATGTGCAAGCATGCTAAAATCATAAGCATAGCCACATAAGAATATGTTCTATTTCTCCAGATGATTTGAAAGTCCTTGATACTTTCACATATGTGTAGATATCTTCAATTTGAAAAAAAAATTTAATACTGATTTTCCTTTGTCTCCCTTCTGATTAAGTTCTCAATTTCTAGAAATGCTTTATATTTTTAACTAAAATAGTGCATTCAACGTGGCACCTTGAAATAATGAACATTGTATTCAAACAGTTCTATTTGTCTTATTTGTATAATATCGTGAAAAGAAGAAATATACTTTTTTGCCTAAAATAGACCTATGAAGTTCTTTGAGAGAGGGAAAAGTTGAATTTGGGAAACATTCCTCCTGATTTTTCCTCTGATGCCATTTTTTTTTTTTTTGTGAGGAGATCAGCCCTGAGCTAACATCCGCCAATCCTCCTCCTTTTTTGCTGAGGAAGACGGCCCTGGGCTAACATCGGTGCCTATCTTCCTCCACTTTATATGGGACGCCGCCACAGCATGGCTTACCAAGCAGTGCGTCGGTGCGCGCCCGGGATCCGAACCAGCGAACCCCGGGCCGCCGCAGCGGAGCGCGCGCACTTAACCGCTTGCGCCACCGGGCTGGCCCCACCTCTGATGCCATTTTTGATTTAAAAAAATAAAAATAGGGGGCTGGCCCGGTGGCATAGCGGTTAAGTTCACGTGCACTGCTTTGGTGGCCCAGGGTTCGCAGGTTCAAATCCCAGGCGCGGACCGACACACCGCTTGTCAAGCCATGCTGTGGCGGCATCCCATATAAAGTAGAGGAAGATGGGCATGGATGTTAGCCCAGGGCTAATCTTCCTCAGCAAAAAGAGGAGGATTGGCATCGGCTGTTAGCTCAGGGCTAATCTTCCTCACACACACACAAAACTAAATATATAAAAGTAAATGTATTTTCCTTCCTATTTGTTCTTTTTTCTCAGCCTTTGAATATTCAACATTACCAAGCATGTTATGGGAAAACCAGATGATAGATATTTTGTTTTTATCTTTTAACTTAAAAGTGATTTTCAATATGTAAAAAATGCTACAAATACTGATTATATTTACATTTTTCTCAAATTTCTGGGATCCCTCTCATTATTTCAGGTTCCGAGGGACATATATCTTTCATTCAAAATATTTTAACAATTGGGATACAACTTGGAACATTTTAAATTTTCAAGTATTTTATATGTTGCTTAAAGAAATGTGGAACATAGAAACAACTATTTATAAAGTTTATTCCTTCATATTTGTTAAGAAATCTTTTTTCATTAAAGGAAAAAAGATATAGAAACCTGGCTTTCACTTTCTGGAACATTATGGTCTAGGGAATTGCTGTTGTTCGTTATCTTGATGTTCTTGAATAAGTGGTGTGGTAACAGGAGCCCTCATCATCTGAGTCCTCACAGTTGAGTTACAAGGTGAACTGTCATAAGAGGAAAATATTCACTGATGAACGATAGTTATAAAAGTGGTCTTCTAAAACCTCATCAAGTTAGTGTTTCTATTAATCGGTTTTGGGCTGATTATAAGATGCTTACAACAATTTAATGCATAAAATACAGTGCTAAAAATATAGTACACATACAATCCATATAACAAAGCAAATTCATTGTAAGAATTCTTTAATTCAAAGAAATTGATGTTATAAAACTGCCTGAATCAGATATAAATTCATTGATAAATGAGGACCCAGCGGAGTTAGACCAATGAACAGTTTAAAATGAGAGAACAAAAATGGACGAGGATATAAGTAGATGTTTCATATGAGAATTATTTCAGAATCAAAGGATAAGAGAAACTCTTGGGAAGACAGATGACATTTTTGAGTATTTTTTGCAATAATAGCTCTAGTTTAGGCTGTATTGTTATATGATTTTGTCAGAAAAGAAAAATTACGTCCCCAGAAAAATAAACATTTGATTCAATCTTTACTCCAGTTCATAGCTGCCAATTTTAGCTTAAACTTTGTTCCTTATGATATAATTTTTAATGAACTTAAAATCATAACCCAGTATGATGTTTTTCACTATTTCTATGAAAAAGTGGATTGGCCTTTTCCTGTTTCCAGTTTTTCTCTGATAATGAAAACCTCCTAAATAAAAGCATCATTCTGAATTATCCATCACCAGTAATTATGTGCCTCAGTTGATCCTTCCATTTAAAACCTAAATTATTTGTGTCTTCTCAGAATATTAATTTAGCACAGTGATTCTCAACTCTGGTCACACTTTAAAAATACTTAGGAGTCTTTAAAAATACTGATGCCCAGGTTCCACTCCTAGAACAATTAAATCAGAATCTGGGGTAGAGCTTGAGATGAACTATTTTTTAAAGTACTCCTAACAGTTAGCTTTACAACCAAAGAAATGAATATAGATATGATTTTCCTCTTACACTGCTTTAATGTATTGAAAACTTCTAAGGTTTTCCCTTATATAAGTTAAATTTGAAAAAATAGTGATAGCATATTAGGTCTTTATTGACAAGAAAGAGAATATTCTTAAGCAAGACAATTCATGTCTGTATTTTGAACTAGGTATTTCTTCAGTTTTTTTTCCCCTACTGCTATTTCTTCTCTTTAGAGAAAACATCATAGTAATATTAGTGTTTCTGAGAGGTTGAGGCCCTGGCAGGCAGGACCTCTGCAGACTCATCCACCTCACTCTTTCTAATCTCTTCTGCTGTCCCATCCTATTATGCATCTGACTCTAGCCACATAAGTGCACCCCTTGCTTCCCAAACATGTGGTGCTTCATCAGGCTATAATGCTTCTGATGGAACGTTTCCCTACTTGTGGCTGCCCAGCTCATCGACCTATCACAGCCCCTCTCAGCAAGTCTTTAGACACCTCCCAACTTCCACAGCCCTTTGCTCCCCCATCAGCAGAATGTTCTTTAGAAAAAGCAACTGTATTGTGTTCTTCCCTACATGGGTATTATAATTTGCTCATATTAGGTAGACACTCAGTAAGTTCTTATTAAGTTAGGAAATCATAGAAAAAGACATAATGGTGGGGAAAGTCCGAAAGGTTTATTCAATTGTAATAAAAGTTTACCTTGTACAGATTTACTTCAAGAATTGCATTTTTTTGGTCATGTCACATTTCTATATTTGGAATAAGTAAAGTATGGCAATATATGAATTCAGGGGTCCATCGCAGCTGAAGACTTATAAATACATAAATGAGTTTGCTGATCTTTATGTTTTAGGGGAAAGAGATATCAGAGCTAATTGTTGAAGTTCCCTTCAAATATAGAAGATAATTTCTTCTTTCCTAGTTAAGTTTCCCAGAATTAGTTTCAACGAATGGAATTTTTTTTTAATTGGGATGACATAACTTTTTAATATTATTATTTTATTTCAGTATACACTAAGTAGCTATTATAGTTTAGATTTGTGCATTCCTTTTGTGCAAAAGAATAATACCTCACAAAGGATTTACGAGGATTAAAGAGTTTTGCTTGTATCGTAGTTGATTACTAGGAAAGTCTTATAAATCGCCTTTATTATTTTAGCTCAGACACCGACTCACAGCTCCTCACTGACCAACCTTAATTGCAAGAATTTTGGGGCAACAGCAGTGTTATTTTAGTTTTTTGTGCTTATGTGTGCAGGGAAGCCTGAAGGTCACATGATGTGTACGTTGGGATCATGTGACAGGTCTCCAAACCACGCTCAGGCTGCTTCGTGGCAAAGCCTGACAAAAAGGTGGGTCCCAAGTGGGAAGATGGAACAAAGAGAAGGTACAAGATGAGATCAGCGTATTCACAATGAAGTAGGGAGAATAGATTGGGGTGGTACTAAGGGATTTTTTAAGGCTTACAGAAGCCAGGACACCAAAGACCTTATAATAGCTAAGACATTCAGTCTTGCTTATAGTGTTGAGTTCTGTTGACTTTTTTTAATCCTAAAGAGCTTTGTTAGAAACATTAACTATGTGTCTAGCACATCAGTTACTGTAACCCAGATCTTACTTTACTGTCTCTCTGCTTTAGCTCCCTCGTTTTTCTATTGATTCAGCGTATTTATTTTGTGTTCTCTTGGATATAAAAGTGTTACCCTTTTTCATGCTTTTGTTACCCTGTCTAAATTCTGTTTTGTGATATCTTCTCTCCTCATTTTACATCTTCTTTCCTCCTTAACAGATGTGCTTTTTGATTCCAGAGGAAAGTTAAGAATGTGAGCTGATTAAAGACATATTTCTTCTGTAGTGGTTGTGTACTTACCAGAGGCAGTAAGCAGCTTTTTTTGTTTTGCATTTAATGTCGTTAGGACCCAGACAGGCCTGAACAAAGGGCACTTAATCAGCAGCATACAACATCTTCTGTCTGTGTTTGGACCCAGCTGTAACTGGGATGTTTGTACTGACCTCATCAGGGAAGGCTGACTGCTTAGCAAATTTGGCCAACCCTAGCCCGAACCAAAAGAGTTTGTATACAATATGTCGGCTGTATACCAGAAGACCAGATTATTGCCTTGCTCAGAAGGAAGAGTTTGTCAGCGACGATGACCTCTTGTTTCCCCAAAAGCGAGATACTGTGATCTCACCCACTGGTATCCTCTAGGAGGCAGGCCATGTCTGATTCATCTAATGGCTGTCTTGGAAGAAACAAAGGCTTATGAACGTTTGGCAAAGTGCAGTTTTCAAAATCTTGGATGCTCAGTGTTTGTTAATGATGTTTTCACGAATGTATTAAATTGATACATGTGGTGTTTTGGGTGACAGTCACTTATTATCTTTTGGTCTCTGCTCCTCTTAACAGATTTCACCCAAACCCTCCTGGAAAAATGAGTTCCTTGTATATCAGTTCTGCATTGTCATCACAGAAGATTACACCACTGCTTGCATAAAAATCTCAAATATCTTTATAAAGTTTCCAGTGATTTTTTAAAACTATATGTTTTTGTTAAGCCTTCTTTTAACAAATGTCCATACATTTAATAGTTTCTTTTCAGTTATTGAAATTTCTATTGGGATCTCATTAATAGGGTTAAAATCCACATTTTTGGCTAAGTTATCTTTTCTGATTACTGAGTTTTCTGCTTCTCTTGCTGAAGGACAAATTACAAATGTGGGATTCCAGTGATTTTTTGATTTGCAAGATTCTGTTGTATCATAAATATTAGAAACCTTTCTTCATGGTTCTATAAAGGGATGGGAAAATGGTTCCTCATTACAGAAAATGTTCTTGGAGGTTTTTTAAAAATGTTTTTTGACCTCTTTAAAGTTTCAGATAGCTTTTTAAAACATACGTATTGATTTGCTATTAATGCATTGCTTGGTAATAGAAACGACATATACTATTATTTTGAGATAAGATTTGACATCATGGACCTCCTACGTTCTAGTCTAATGAAGGACAAAACTTGGAAAGTAAATATCATTTGCCCTGGTTTATAATATCTGAGTCTGACAACAAGGTATGAAATTCGTTAAAAGCTTAGAAAAGTTTGCTCAATTTTGGTGGTCTTGTTTCCTTGGTTTACTAATTAATGCTTTCATATGTGAAATCAAAGATTATTCTTTACTGCCTGTTGATTTTCTTAGATGGCATAACATTTTTGTCTAAGAAGTACTTTAACCTTATTATATCTTTGATTATTTAAGGGGAAAAAAATGCAAAAGTTTCTCGCTTATGAAAGAGATAAGTTTCTTTTTAATTTTATCATTTCTGATTATTTTTTTAAATATTTTCTTGTTACTTTGATTAAATAAGGAACCAGATATTGTTTGAAAGTCACCCTGATCCTCTCTTAATGTCTACATTAAGTAGTATCTACATTTCCTCTGAAAACTTTTTGAGTTTTGCCTTCCCACATTCAGATCCTAAATACAGAAAAATTAAAATAAATTGCCAGGATATTTTTTATACTTAAAACAATATTTGAAATTTCACAGAGAGTCACTGGAAATATCACAAAGATTTGTGCTTTCATCTTATAAAAAGAAAAGTACTAGAAACAATTAGTTTTGTTTGAAATGTTACTATTATAAAGTTTGTGGGAAGAATTGTCTAATAAGAATATCTCTCAGCTTTCCCTATGCTATAACTTTATAGATAAATTGTTATTAATATAAATATTTCAGAAATTGTATGCTTTATGGGAAATCCATGGGTATTTGTCAATTCCCTCACTTTCCATAATATTTTAATAGATTTTCTATTTTAAAGCAGTTTTAGATTCACAGCAAAATTGATAGGAAGGTACGGAGATTTCCCAAATACTTCCTGCCCCCACAAACGCATAGCCTCCCCCATTATCAACATCCCCCACCAGAGTAGTACATTTGTTATAATTGCTGAGCCTACATTTGCGCATCATTATCATCCAAAGTCCATAGTTTACATTGCGGTTCACTCTTGATGTTGTATGGATTATGTGTTTTGACAAGTGTATAATGACATGTATCCACCATTACAGTATCATACAGAGTAGTTTCAGTGCCCTGTGAATCCTCTGTGTTCTGTCTGTTCCTTCTTCCCTCCAGATAGCTTTTTCTTGTGCAGTATGAACTTTGTGAAAAGATTCAGGCTTTTTAATCCTCACAGTTATAAGCCAAGAAAAAAAATTACTGTGGGCAAATGACAGAACATAAGAAGATAACTTTGGGTTCCTTGGAAAAGAGGGTATTAGTCCATTATCTTCATGCAAATGAGTTACAGGCTACTCGAAACACCTTGCTTTACAGATAAATATATGGCTAACTGTAGTTGATATGCCACGGCTCTAACTGAACAATTAATTTGAACTTAGACTCTTGCAAACTTTATCTAGAAGACTTCTGGAATCATCACCAGCTTCCAGTTACTCCTCACCAGTTGATACAGAACCCCATCTACATGGGAAATCCTTTAATACACATATAGACAAAGATGATATCTCCTAGACTTTATCTGCTTATGGTTCTGATTATTACTGTGATCAGTTATATTGCCCTCAGTGTTTTCAAAAGTATTTTTTCTTGTATATTGAGTTAGTAATTAGCATCAGTAGAATTTTAGAATTGAAAGGAATCAGCAGTTACAGCAGTGTGGATGGATGAGTCTTTCAAATAATATGTTGAGCAAAAGAAGCCAGGCACAAGAGTACATACTGTGTGATTTCATTTATATAAAGTTAACAAGGCCAACCAATCTGTTCTATTGGAATTCAGGATAGTGGTTAGCTTGGGTTGTTGTGGGGGATAGTGACTGAAATGGGGCAAGAGGGAGATGGCTTCAGTTTGTGAAAATTCATTAAGCTGTACAATTATGATTCGGGTACTTTTCAACCAAAAGCTTAAAATAATTATAACCGTTATGAGATAATTGGGGGAAAAGACAGCTGCTGTAGTTAAAGCAGGGATAATATGGAGGGCCCAAGATGGGGTAGGATGAGGGTGAGCCACTGGTGTAACCCAGCCACCACATTTTAGAGCTGAGGAAAGGAAGCCTCCCCAGAGACTGTGAGTTGACCAAATTACACAGCTACTTGATGACAACATATATTCACTCATTTAATACATATATGTTGAGCATGTAACATGTCCCAGACATGGAGCAGAATGCCGGGGTATAGTTGGGAACCAGACTGACCCAGCCAGACTAGCCTCACAGTTTAGAATTCAGGTTTTCCAGCTGCTTCATTTGCATGACCCGCCCCTCCCCAGTAGACATTTGAGTTTGCACTTCCTTGATTCACATTAATCTTCCTATGTCAGACAACTGGATATTTCATTTTGTTAAGGCGCTAACTAAAATTTCTTTCTCCCTTGTACTTGTTGCATGTTTCACTGTGTTCAAGGAAGAATGTTTTGAGAATTGAGTGTAGTTTCATATTCCTTACAAGTGACACTAGTCTTCCAGAAAGGCTGTGATGAGAGTAAAGAGAATTCTTGCTGCTGCATCCTCCTCTGGGCTTGCAGACTGGAGTCCCCATCATTTATGTTCGGGTAAAATCGTGCGCCTAACTTGGCTCCCAGGCTTGTCATTTGATCAGGTTCTCATCTGCATGTCAATGAGGCTTAAAGCCCGTGGAAGTAATTAAACTGGTCTGGATATTTATGCAACTTTTCAGCAAAGGCAATTGAAAAGAAAGTTGCCCTGACTGAGCTGATTGTCTTGGAGCAGATATATGGTGAAGTAATTATGTTAATATTATGTGACTGGGGTTATATGATATTTTCAATGATCAGCCTAGTAGGAGTTTAAACATGAGCAAAAACACAAACTAATCAAAAACAGTAAATGAAACATCCCTTTTAAAGCAGATCAACTGGGCTTCTATTTATTTTTATACTTTTTATTCAGATTAAAGCATAGGGCAAATTTAGATTTCCTTCAGAATTTATGAAGCATGTTTTCTATTGCATTTTTAAACCAACAATACTAATTTCCAGTTGTATTTCTTTTCCTTTAGGACTAATTAAAGAAAACATGTTTGTTTTTCTAGGCATCACTCCCAAGTCTGCAAGTGCCAGGATATAAATTCTGGTTTTATGTTCCAAAAGAATGTTTAGGTTTTGAGATCATATAATCTTTAAAAATTTTGTGTGTGGGGGGGTGCATACGCTCTTTGTTCAAGAGTTTAGCCTTATCCCATAGGCATTTCTAGAGAGCAAGCAAATTCTATGCAAAGACTGTCCTGTCACTTCTCCACAGGCTATATAAATAAACACAACAAATTCAACTTAGATTTATAACTATGTTTCAGAGGCCATAAATTTAATAGGTAAGACCTCTCAAAATTTGTATATTCTCTTTTGGTTGTCTTCATGTCCTTCATATATAGGATGGCTTCCCCTAAAAAAATCCTGAGAGAACATGATTTTCAAGTTCTTTCACACTGAAAGATAGTAATAGAAAATGCTTTGTGATTTTCCTTCCAAAGCAAACTAAAGTTGAAGTAACTCTGTGCCAATAATGGTATACAGTGAACCCCCATCCTATAAGGTGATTAGGTTATAAACTCAGTGCATGAGGCGAAAATTATGTCTAGTCAAAATGACCCTTGAATGCCCGTTAAATTGCCCATAAAATCCACCTCCCCGTGAGCCCAGTGCTGCCAGTTTTTCCTCCAGCACTGGAAACAGCACTTTGTCTGTGAGTATCAGATGAGGTAGGGCCACATTACAGGAAAAATAACAGTAGAGGGGCATTCGGCATGGTAAGATCCCCACATCGTGAAATCACTGGGAACCAAATCAACAGGTGGAACAGCTGATTTCTTCTTCTGAGTCCCATGTTCATTATCAGGCCCCAGACTCATTGAGGAGAATGCCGAGTGGAATTTCCCACACTATGTCAATTGTTCTCCTTTCGTCTTCCCTCTTTCTGGAGAAGTGAATTGAAATTATATGCATACGTGTAGTGACACCCTGTATCTATGATACCCCTATAGGGCTTTTCTGTGCATAACACACCAAGGGACACAACAGGGGAAATATGTTGTCAACTCCAGGGTTAAACACTTGAATACAACACATGTAAAGAGAGATTTAAGTGCTCTGTACCCCAACTCTCCTACTAGATAGCATTTGATTATGGTTTAGAATACTGGTTTTGAAGGTGGGTGGCATTTATGCATGTTTAAATAAATGTAGATTGTGTTTAATACTATGCCAAACTGTTTTTGGGCAGCAGTGGAATGTTGCAAGAGTTGGCTTCCTTTTTAAAAGATCATTACACAGTTTATATGCCTAAAGTTAAAGAAGTTCTTTTTGATTAGACTGAAATAATTGGGCACATTTTACTTAAAATTTTATACAAACACGCTCACACAGGCTTCCTAACATATCGATAAGGGCTTTTCTGGTTTAACTACTTCTAGGAATTTGAGCACCTTTTTTTCTCATGCTGTTCAAGCGTTCAAAGGTCATTCCCTCCCCAGAATCTGGTGATGTTGGAATAAGCTCTCCAAGTAACTTCGGAATCATCCTCCTCGATCTCTCCCTTTTCTTCCTCACTTACATATACATTCTCACCACGTGTCATCCATCACCAAGGCCTGCTGGCTCTACCTTCATAATATATTCTAAATCTGGCACTGGTATGGCCCTAGACAAGCCGCTGGAGCATCAGGCCTGACTGTGCCATTTCCTCCTAACTGACTGCTATTCCCACCCTTCCACTCTTGCAGTCTGGTCTCCAGCTAGCCACTTGTCTGATCTTATTAAACATAAATCAGCTTATGATACTCTCCCACTCAAAACCACTTACTGGCTTCCCTCCACATCAGAGTAAGTTCCAAACTCCTTTCCATGGGCCTTAAGGCTGTGGATGCTCACATCTCTCCCTACCTCTCTGACTTAGTCTCCTCCTACTCGCTCCTATTCTCCTCCACACTAGCCTTCTTGCTGTGTCTCTCTGCTAAGTCCACTCTCACCTCAGACCTTTTGCACTTGCTGTTCTCTCTACTTGGAATTCTCTTCTACATTTTATGTGGCTTGATGCCTTTTGTCTTGCAGAAAGAGGCCTTTCTTGACCCACCATAATTGAAAGAGCCCAGCCTTCCTCCCCCCCATCACCCTCATCCTGCTTTTTTTTTCTTTATTGCACTTATCCAAACCTGAAAAGATTTTGTATACCTACTTATTTATTTGTTATTGTCTGATTAATCCATTGGAACTGTGCTGTCCAATATGGTAGCCACTAGCCACATGCGGCTATTTAAATTTAAATGTAATAAATTAAAATGAAGTAACATTTAAAATTGAGTTCCTCGATTGCACTAGCCACCTTACAAGTGCTCAATAGCTACTTGTGGCTAGAGGCTACCATATGGGACAATGCAGATATAGAACATTCCCATCATCCTAGAAAGTTCCATTGGACAGTGCTGCATTAAAATATGAGTTTCCTGAGCCTGTCTTGCTTGTTCACTGCTGAATGCCCGATGGCTGTGTCTGACACATGGTGCTCAATAAATATGAGTGGAAGGAAGGAGGGAGCGAAAGGGGGAAGAGAAAGGAGGAAAGAAGGAAGGAAGAGCCTTATGATGTTCAGGAAGAGATATCTTCATCACTTTAATATTTGTCTCCAGTCCTTCCATGGCCCTAAATAGGCTTAAATTTCAGAATTGAAAAAATTAAAATATGTTTCTTAATATGTAAGGGGAGACTTGGGAGGAATATTTAGTCATCATCATGGAATCCTTTCTAATTCCTGTCTGTTTGCCAATTTCACCTCATCTCCTCAGAGCCTGACTTTGGGAACTCCAACCCTCAAATTTAAAGATATTATCTGACTTCCAGGAGAAAAGCACAGTTTTCCTGCTCCCTGTTTAGCACCATAAACCATGTTCCCCCCTTTATCTCCAGGGTGTTTGCATAAACACAGTGTGCTTTTTTCTCTCACTTAGGCTACAGTTTCCAAAAGTTAGAATTATGGAAGGTGTGTACCTGCAGGTTATTTGTGTAACTTTTTTTAATTTGCCTTGTGGAAAATCATACTTTTTAAAAGTGTCCCGACAGTGTATGAAAGCAGCACTCTGTCACACGGGATTGGCGGGATCTGCTGCAGCACGAGGACTGTAGCTGAGTGTTGATTAAAAGCAGCACTTTCCCTCTGGCTTGCTTCAGAGCTGAGACCCTTATAAATTGTTGCTGTGAACTTTTGAACTCAGAGAAACTTCTGAATATATGTAAGAAGCAAGGTAATCCAGGGCTAAGAATGTGTGTCCTCCTTGTAACAAATCACATCTATTAAAAAATAAGTTTGATTCTTGGCTTTTTAAGGTTTTCTTAAAATGTTCTAAAACTTATCTGAAACGTTTAAATATACTTCATATAAGGTTTTTAAAAAACAATTCTTAATATACAGTTGTCTAGATAGGAAATAATTCCATATAGTAGATATGAAAATTATTTCCAAGAATGGTTTCAAAAACAATAATTTGTCATTTTTGTTTGATTTTAAGATAGAGAAATAAATCGTTTAAGCCCAAAATAATTTACTAAATCATGTTCTGAAGCCTAGATTCTAGAAATTTATTAGATTTGAGCTATCAAAATAATGTCAGAGTATTTAAATTTTTGAGTAGGTCTAATGTCAAATGTTCTGTTGCTCTGAGTAACATCATGAGATGTTTAGATCTTGAATAAAACACATATACTTTGCAGATCCACTGTCTTTCTCCAGAAAGCTTAATGAATTAATGAATACTTTTATTTAATAGGATCTTATGAGAGAAATATAATAGCTATTATTGGAAAGTTATATTAATTTTATTTTTATTGGGAAAGGGAAAGCATAATATGTCTTTAAAGGCTGAGTGCTAAGCAGCCCATGAATCTGTAGTCTTAGAGATCAAGATCTTGGTCTCTACCACGTGTTGCTAACCACAAATAGTAATGCCTTCAGCTTCTTGAGAGGAGGGTCTCATGCTGCAAGGATTCCTGTGTGTGTAACGTGCTACAGCTTGGAGAACCTACTGGATTTTAAGCACCTCTTTCGGCAGTCAGGATTGATTATTTGCACTTGTGGTAGGGCTCGTTCATGCAGAATTGGGAAAACATTGTTCCAGAGAGCACCTGTAACCACTTTCCCACAGTTCTTGCTGGATTTTAACGTTTTGATGTCAGAATTGCTTTTGGCTCATTGAGACCTAAATATTTAGTAGCATGGCCAGCCTTTCTACTCAAAAGAATATCCCACAACAAGCAAATACATAAGAATGCTTGGCAGTGCTTCAGATGTCTCTAGCAGCACCAGTTGAACGGAAGACCTGGAACCACTTGGAGCTGTGGATCTTCATCTTCCTGCTAGGCTGCGCAGCCAGCCCGAGAAACTACATTTTAGTTTCTTTCCTGTGGAAGCTGGTAATGAATAGGATTGTATTAGCAACTGAACTGAAAACTGGTGATTCCCTCCGACTCCGACATCTGGCACCAGGGGAATGATTTTAGGCTCACCAGGGAATTATTTTAGATTATTCTATGTGGATTATAATCCTTTCTCCACCAATTACTTGCTCTATGGACTAATGATTGTTACTTAACCCATGTCTCAGTTTTCCTGTCTCTAAAATGGGGATAATTATACCAACTTTGCAGAGTTGTAAGCTTTAGAAGTTAGGCATGTAAAGTGCCTGGGATGTGGACCTTGCTTAAAAAGCAGTACTGTCCCTTTAGCTTCATTAAATTCATTAGCTGGAACTCTACTTGGAGAAGAGAACTGGTTTTTTGGACTACATTCACTTAGCACTTTAGTTTTATTTTGTAATGTCTCCAAGTATACTCCATGAAAAAAGTATGATTATATGTACTAGAGGTCCTCATTATCAGAGAATAATCAGGAGAGGAATAAAAGACTACTTAAGAAGTGAAGTCACTAAAAACTGGAACGTTTTCTTAGTAAATATTAAAAAAGCAAACAAATAAAATTCACCTAATTGGAATTTGTCTTGAAAAGTTAAACTGAAATTATTAAAATAAATCCATTTATGCCTATAGTTAGTGAGAATTGTTAGATCTTTAGAATGAATTGGCAGTCAATTCTTTCAACAAAATTACACATTCATATTGCATGACATTCTTCATTTTGTGTTTGTCTTTGCAGTGTATAATGATGGTCATTTTTGCCAAGAAAAAAAAAAAAATGCCCTTTGGCTCCATCAACTTTCCCAAAGCCTTCTCTTTATCTTTTGATGGTCAAATCATTCTCTTGTGAAACGTCTATGACATCACTATCTTTGTTGATGTGTTTCTGAAATTACTAACTGTTCCCAACTTGTCTGGTGACCTGATGTGTATTTCAAGCAGTTACTCAACATCTCTTGAGTACTCAGCAACTATTTCTGACTTCATGAATCCTGCATCTTTTGCAAGCTTTGCAATTGCATTTCCAATCTGCTTGCATTGTATTTGTGTTGCACTGAAGGAGGGTTTGAAACCTCCTACAACCAGTGCTAGACCGACTTCCAAAGATGTTGATTTAATGGATACGGAGAGATGCCACTTATAAGCAGGGAGGGATGTTTAGGTGCGGGGGGATGTTTTTTAAAACAGCCAGTTCATGAATATTTTCATGTTATGATGACTTTTATATCCCTGTGCAACCTTGAAATTGTGGGACGTTGGATAACCAGGCCTCCCTGTGTAGAATTATTGTCATCCCCTGAAGAAGAGCTGTAGCACTGACCTAAAGGTCCCCAGCATGATCTTTTTCAGCATGTTTGCTCATGCTGTCCCCTGGGTTTCCAGAATAGCTTTTCCATGAGTATCATTTGCTCTTCTGCTTCCACAAAATCAGTTCCTAATGACAGGCCAGATATACAAAAGGGAGAAAGATCTTTCATGCTTCCTCAGCTCTGTATCAGCACAATCAACTTTTAATCATCTATAAAACTGGCCAGTAATGATTTCGAAAGAATGACCCTTGTCATTTTCTGCTAGTGGAGGATGGATGCCATATGGGGACAACTAATAATGGAAGATAATGTGTGTGAATGCTCTAAATTCCAGCTGCAGAGTCCTGATTTCCTAATCGTCGCTGACCTTGGTTCACTGAGTGATTTTGCTTATCATTGGAAATACTGTAGTTGATCTATAATGAGAATAATACTAACAATAACAACAAACATCTATTGAGCACTATTCTAAGGACTTGGCCTACATGATCTCATTTAATCTTCACAACACTCTCTAAGGTAAAATGTGCCTATTTTACGGATGAGGAGACTGAGTCTCCTAGACTTAAATGCCTTTGAACATTGGGTAATGGATTAGAAATCTGGCAAGAGTGTATGAATATGGATGTTGTTGCCTACTGAGGTATAAAGATTACCAGTATAGGTCACCACAGGAGCTATGTTGGAAATCCAGGAATCTGGGTGTTTTCTGACCCCAGGAATGGAGCAAATGGAAAGACTAATGGTGGAGAGCCAGGTTTTTCCTCTGTTCAACTCAGAGGTATGCAGAGGAATTATAGTATTGACTTGAAAAGAATTGTAGTGGATTAGAACAGGGAAAATTTAAGGCTTATCAGTAGAAATGGAATGTTTGAAGTCAGAGAACTCAAGGAATGTGTACTGTTACCAAGTGCAGAATCAGATTAAATGGGGGAGAGGAAACTGGAGAATGTCTGCATTTCACCAGGTAACAAGAATGGAGTGAGCCAAGAACTCAATTGGAGTTTGACAAATGAAGCAGAGGTCCAACTGAGGCTGAACTGAATCTGAACCACAGTCAATGGCCTTAGCAATGCCCCCCCAGCCCCTGATAATGATATAACAAAGACATGCAAATGAATTCAATAGTGCAGCAACACATCCTCCAGCTAGCTTCACCTTGGAGGATGGAATTTGAAAAGTTTGAGTCCCAGACGAAAGATGTGGTCAAGAGCGAAAGAATCTATGTTTAAAACACTGAGCTTCCAGGTACCATGGCTGCTATTGTTTTTCTCATTAACCTGATTGCACTTAATGCCAACAATTCAAGTAGTCACATATCCATGTTGTCTTGCCTGTTCTGCCAGTTGGCATTGCTTCCTGGAAGGGACTTGGTCTGGAAGTGACAGAGCTCCTCCTCCTGAGACCCTGTGTAAGGTGGTTGAGATTGACCAGGGCCCTGGTGGTTGAGATTGGCTCCCTTTGCCATACCCACCTGGAAGAGTTAGGTCCAGGAAAAGGTAAAATGAGTGTAGAACTAGAAGTAAACACAAGTATTTAAATTGAGAATCCTACATGACTTAGGTACAGAGGGGAAAAGGAAGAAAGGAAACAAAATCCTTCTTTTCCGTAGCACTTAGAACAGTGCTAGAAACTGGTAAGGAGTTAAAAAACATCTCTTGATTGATTTAAAATGGTTTGAAGCTGAAAAATTTCTTGAAGAAACACACCACATATAATGCATCTGAAAAAATAAGCATCTACATTCAATGTCTTATTGTTCAAATATTTGATACAGATGTGAGACTTCTGATGTATATTCTAAAAAATTGTATTCAAGACAGCTGCATTTTTTGTACCACCATGTCTTTTGCCTGCTTATAATGAAAATTGGACACCCTGTGTTTATGAATGTCTCTCTAATGAAGTTATTTGAACTAGGTGCATGGGCAGCAGCCAACTTGAGGTCAAGTTGCTTTAATGTCAAAAAATATTTTTTTCACTAATTTCATTTCATTTATTTTTATTACTATTATTTATTTATTTTCCAATAAATTTGAAAAACGTAACACGCGGAACAACTCAGGAGACCTGTGTCCTCTTCCCAACTCTGCCATTAGAAAGCTTTAAGCAAGTCACTGGGCCTTTCTTAATCTAATTTCCTTCATTTGTGAACTCGTAAGATTGTGCTAGGTAATCAGTATTTTTTTAAGGACTTTATTTTTTTTAGAGAATTTTTAGATTCACAGTGAAATTAAGAGGAAAGTGCAGAGATTTCCTGTATACCTCCTGCCCCCACACATGCACAGCCTCCCCCATTGTCAACACCCCCCACCAGAGTGGTACATTTGTTACAACTGATGCACCTACGTTGACACATCATAATCACTCAAAGTCCATAGTTTACCTTACGATTCACTCTTGGTGTTGTATACAGTTTATAGGTTTAGACAAATGTATAATGACATATATCCAACTTTATAGTATCATACAGAGTATTTTCACTGCCGTATATATCCCCTCTGCTCTGCCTATTTATCCTACTCCCCACCACCAACCTCTGGCAACCACTGAGCTTTTTACTCTTTCCGTAGTTTTGAATGTCATGTAGTTGGAATCATACAGTCTATAGCCTTTTCAGATTGGCTTCTTTCATTTAGTAATATGCATTTGAGGTTCCTCCATGTCTTTTGATGGCTTGATAGCTCATTTCTTTTTAGTGCTAAATTGTATTCCATTATCTGGATGTACCCCAGCTTATTTATCCATTCATCTACTGAAGGACATCTTTGTTCCTTCCAAGTTTGGGTGGTTATGAATAAAGCTGCGATAAACATCCCTGTGCAAGTTTTTACATGGAGGTAAGTTTTCAACTCCTTTGGGTAAATACCAAGAAGCATGATTACTAGATCACTTGCTAAGGATATGTTCAGTTTTGTAAGAAACTGCCAAACTGTTTTGCAAGATGGCTGTACCATTTTGCATTCCCACCAGCAATGAATGAAAGTTCCTGTTGCTCCACATTTTTGTCAGCATTTGGTATTGTCAGTGTTCTGGATTTTGGCCATTCTGATAGGTGTATAGTGGTATCTCATTATTATTTTAATGTCCATTTCCCTGGTAACATATGATATGGAACATCTTTTCATATGCTTATTTGCCATTTGTAGATCTTCTTTAGTGAGGTGTCCATTAAGATCTTTGGTCCATTTTTTAATCAGTTGTTTGCTTTCTTGTTGAGTTTCAGCAGTTCTTTGTATATTTTGGATAACAGTCCTTTATCAGATGTATCTTTCGCAAATGTTTTCTCACAGTCTGTGTGGCTGTGAGTCTGTCTTCTCATCGTCTTTCACAAGGCAGAATTTTTTAATTTTAGTGAAGTTCAGTTTGTCAATTATTTCTTTCATGGATTGTGCCTTTGGTGTTATAGCTAAAAAGCCATCACCATACCCAAGGTCATCTGGTGTTTCCCTATGTTATATTCTAGGAGTTTTATAGTTTTGCATTTTACATTCAGGTCTATGATACATTTTGAGTTAATTTCTATAAAGGGTACAAGGTCTGTGTCTAGATGTATTTTTTTGCATGTGGATGTCCAGTTGTTCCACCACCATTTGTTGAAAAGACTGTCTTTGCTCCATTGAATGGCCTTTGCTCCTTTGTCAAAGATCAGTTGACTGTATTTATGTGGGTCTATTTCTGGGCTCCTTTTTCTGTTCCATTGATCTGTTTATCTATTCTTTTACCAATACCCCCATTGTCTTGATTACTGTACCTTTATAATAAAAGTCTTAAGTCAGGTAGTCTCAATCCTCCAGCTTTGTTCTCCTTCAATATTGTGTTGGCTATTTGGGGTCCTTTGCCTCTCCATATAAATTTTAGAATCAGTTTTTCAATATCTACAAAGTACCTTGTTGGGATTTTGTTTGAGGTTACATTGAATCTATAGATCAAGTTGGGAAGAACTATCATCTTGACAATATTGAGTCTTCCTATCCGTAAACATGGACTATGTCTCCATTCATTTATCAGAATTTTGTAGTTTTCCTCATATAGATATTATACATATTTTGTTAGATTTGTACCTAAGTATTTCACTTTTGGGGGTGTTAATGTAAATGATGTGTTTCTAATTACAAATTCCACTTGTTCATTGCTGGTGTCTGGAAAAGCAATTGACTTTTGTATATTAACCTTATATCCTGCAACCTTGCTATAATCACTTATTAGTTCCAGGAGTTTTTTGTCAGTTCTTTCAGATTTTCTAAATAGACAGCCATGTCATATATAATCAGAGTTTTATCTCTTCCTTCCCAAATCTGTATACCTTTTATTTCCTTTTGTCTAATTATGTTAGCTAGGACTTCTAGTACAATGTGGAAAAAGAATGGTGAGAGGACATCCTTGCCTTGTTCCTGATCTTAATGGGTAAGCTTTGAGTTTCTCACCGTTACATATGATGTTAGCTGTAGGGTTTTGTAAATATTCTTTATTAAGTTGAGGAAGTTCCCTTGTATTCAGTAATTTTTTTTGTGTGTGTGTGAGGAAGATCAGCCCTGAGCTAACATCCGTGCTAATCCTCCTCATTTTACTGAGGAAGACCGCCTCTGAGCTAACATCTGTTGCCAGTCCTCCTCCTTTTTTTTTCTTCCCCCCCAAAGCCCCAGTAGATAGTTGTATGTCATAGTTGCACATCCTTCTAGTTGCTGTATGTGGGACGCGGCCTCAGCATGGCCGGAGAAGCGGTGCGTCCGTGCGCGCCCGGGATCCGAACCCGGGCCGCCAGTAGCGGAGCGCGTGCACTTAACTGCTAAGCCACGGGGCCGGCCCCTATTCAGTAATTTTTTAAATAGTAGTCCTCAATGGCTTTCTCCAATGAAAGGAAACACAAGAGAATAATAGTAAAAAGAGGCACATATAAGATATTTGGGTAAGGCTAGAGTTTGAACATAAAATGAACCTCAAAAGAACCTGTCAGAATCCCATGAAAACCCTGTATTGGTGGGTTTTTTCCCCTTGGGTTCCTGTCTGCTTTGTTGCCCTCCCCTGACCCTTGGTCAGCCTGGTTTTGTGTGTTCACTGTTCAAATGCCCATCTTTTTCTTACTTTCTCCAACTTCCTCTCTGGACTGTTGGGAAACATTAACCCTAAATTTTTTGGAGTCATGACTTTGATTTTATGACACATGCCCTTCTCCAAAATGCAATATGTCCTCAATTTGTTTTAAAATATGAAACTATGATTTGTTTTGTGGTAAGACTTTGCATAGTACTGGTACAGAAGATTTTCAATACCTTTTGTGGCAAAGCTGAAGTTAGCTGCTTATAAAAAGATCCCTGTTTGGTGTTCAGTGAACTTTTTCATTCATTCAACAAATTCTTGAGTGCCTTTCATATACCAGACTCTGGGCTGAGCACTTTGGACTATGGTGAACAAGACAAGGATGTCATCACGAGGGAAGCAGATGCATTAGCAGATAGTATTTAGTTATGGCAAGTACATTGAATATAATTTGCTCAGGAATTTTGCACAGAGGAAGAAACAGGTAGATAATCTAAACTTGAAGTGAGGTATAGACTTGAATGCTTCCTTAGGAGTTACTTCCTAAGTAACCTCTAAGGTGAGTCTTTAAAGAATAAGTTTAAAGGGTAAACAAAGTGAATTAGGGTCAAGTCAGAATAAACAGAAACCACTATAGATATTTCATAAAGTGGGAAATTAAAATAGAATGTTAGCTTTCTAGTGCTGGAAGAGCTGAGATACCAAACTAAGCAAGATAAGGCAGTCCTGAGGTTAGCAAAAGCAAGGAAGCCACTGCCACCCCTAAAACTGAACAGACAAAGGTAGGAGGTCTATTATCACTTGCAAGTTAGAGCCTTCTAGGATGATTGAGAATGATGACAATGATGCAATGATGCTGCCTTGCAGGAGCTGATGACATATAGGAGACACTGCCAGTGGCAGGGCAAAGGGGGGTGTGTGTGTGTGTGTGTGTGTGTGTGTGTGTGTGAGAGAGAGAGAGAGAGAGAGAGAGAGAGAGAGAGAGAAAGAGAAAGAGACACTTACCAAGTCCCTTTTCCCTGCTCTCTAATCTTCTGCTTGAGTGTGCCTTTGGCCAGGCCTACCAGGAAGCCCGTCATCTGGCAATGGAGCTTAGGAAATATAGTTACCTGAGAGAATGGATCTAATGATTGTACCATTCATTGGCAAGTGGGAGTTTGGATCATTTGGGGTGGTCATGAGAGGAGGAGGATGTTCACAAAGATATCAGCATTAGCCAAAACCCCAGGACAAGGAACAGCATGGAATATGCACAAAATGTCAGTCAGTGTCATCAGAGTTTCCAGTGTGAGTCAGACATTGGTAGGAGCTGAATAGTAGGCAGGCACCCAACATGAGAGGCTTCATATGAGTAGTGGAGGAACTGGCCATCTGCCCTGTAGGCCATGGGAAGACACTGAAGTGTTTTCACTAGGGAAGTGGCAAGGCCATCTTTGGGTTTTAAGTCACTTGGACAGTTGTGTAGACTCAGAGAATGATTTTGAAGAAGCGAAAATGTACTAATTTCCTTGCCTTTAGTCTTGTCCTTCTCAAATTCATTCAAGAAAGAAACAGCGAGAAGCTATGAGAAAATAGTGGAAGGGTGGAAAGGATGAAAACTTAATGGCAGGATGATTGAATGTGCAGGTGAAGAAGAGGGAGGGGCCAGGGATAATACCCAGGTCTCTAACCTTAGCTGAGTGGAGGATGATGGTGTTGCCAAGTAAGGTTAAGTTTGAGTTGGGGAGCCTATGGGACATCCAGGTAGTGATATCAAGGAGCAGATGGATATCTGTACATAATAGGGGTCAGTGGTTGAGTGAGAAAAGAAGTGGACCAAGGCTTTTGGACCTGTAGGGAGCAAAAAAATTAGAGCCTTAAAGGAAAAAGGGAAAGAATGTCGGACAGGTCCAGGTGTTATTAGATTTAATGGTAGGAGCTGATCTTGTTCTAAATCATTTCCAGAGGAAAAAGAAATAGAAACTAAATTGTGGTGGATTAAGAAGTAAAAGGAGACAAGAAAGTGGCAACAGTGAATGTAGACGCCTCTTTTGAGAAGTTTGGATGAGAGGGCAGAAAAAACGGGATGGAATCTAAAGCTGGGATAGGTTTTATTTATTTATTTATTTTTTTGGTGAGGAAGATCAGCCCTGAGCTAATATCTGCCAATCCTCTTTTTGCTTGAGGAAGACTGGCCCTGGGCTAACATCTGTGCCCATCTTCCTCCACTTTATATGGGACGCCACCACAGCATGGCTTGCCAAGCAGTGTGTCGGTGCGCACCTGGGATCCGAACCGGCGAACCCCAGGCTGCCGCAGCGGAGCACACGCACTTAACTGCTTGTGCCACCTGGCCGGCCCCTGGGATAGGTTTTAATTGTAGGGTTGGTGAGACTTGGGATGTGTGTGGGCAGGTGCAAAAAGCCACAGCTGGGTTTAATCTTTAGAGGATGGAGTAGAGATGGAGACCAAGGGGCTCAGGGCTGGAGTCAGGCCTGGAGAAAGTTGGGGGAATTTTCCACAACTGCTTGCCAAGGAACTGAGCTTAGGCTGCAAAGACAGTGCATTTAGACTTCCAGCTTTTGGCAAAGAGCCCATGTAGCACCTTCCAGTTACAAGCAGAAAGCACCTCTATGACTGTCTGTATGATTTCAGGAAATAAATATAAAAACTAGCAGTTGTATAACACTTTGCAGCCTTCAGACTGGGTTCACAATTTCATTTGATCTTATAATCACCTCGTAGCTGTGTGTGTGTGTGTAAACATAAACATATACATGCATACAAACATATATGTATTTATGTGTGTATACACACACTTGTATACACTTGTACACACACACATGCACACATATGGCTATATATATCTCGTTGTCTCTGGGAAACTCCTTATTAGGAACCTGAGGCTCAGAGCAGATATGACTTGACAAACCTTTCACAGTCCATACATGATTTAACCCAGATCTTCTGGCTTTGGAATCCTAGGGACAGACTTTGTCATTCTCGTGGATTGGCCTGGAGAGTGTCAGGTATAGGCACTGCCCCCTCCACTTCACTTCCTGGTTGACAAGGCTTTTCAGCCTCAGACATCTGGGGGCCTCTCCCCTGGCACCTCTAGTGTTTGGGGTGCTAAGTGGTTTCCCGGTGCCCCATAAAGCCGCTCCTCTTCTTATGGGGGCACCTCCTCCCCTCCCAGGCTCCTGTGTTCTGACATTGAGGCTCCCCCAGAGTCTTCCCACAAAGCTTCCCTATCCTGAGCTCTTCCTTTCCACAGACAGAAGGAAAGGCACCACCGGGGTGCTCATACTTGCACACTTTTTCTTTAGGGCCTCGTTCTCAAATTCTCTCATCTTTCTCTGCTAGCAGATTTCTTCCAGTTTTTGAATCCAGTATTTCTCCCCTTTCCTTCTCAAGGCCCTGCCAACCCACTACTTTTTGGAGCCATGCAACCCTGGTGGGACTCCTGATTCAGTCACATACCAACTGGAACCAACTGGGCAAGTTCCTCAGCCTTATTGAAGCTAATAATCCCTCATGGGTTATTTGTGGATTTCAGGAGAGAACGGCTGTGAAGGATCCCGCTCAGGGCCAGGCTTCATCAATCTTAGCTCCCTTTCCCCACCAGAGCAGCCTGGAGCCCTTTTCCACATTTCCCACCATTTAGCACACGAATATAATTAGAACATTAGGATATCTAAAAGGCAATTACCATTTAATTGCTCTGGCCCCAGCCAGCCTGAAGTTCCTCTCCATTCACTTCTAATTTGGAGCATGGGGGTTTTAGTCCAGCACTGGCTGGTCACAAAATCACTGCCTTAGAGAGAATTGAAAATCACTTCAGGCAGCAGTTGATTACAAGATAAAAGATTTGGTAATTCCCTTCATTTTGTTCTATATAAAAATGCAAATATCAATTTGCTCCTGGCCAGTGAACAAATCAGACAATTTCAAGCAGCATCTTGGTGTGACTTAGTGAATTATCCTGCTTGGTTAGACCAGCGTTACTCTCAAGAAGGCCTGCCCTCCCTCATATGTGCTATACTGATCTTCATTAAAATAAATTAGTGCCCTTGTATAGATTCAGCCTTAGAATCAAGTTTCAGGCATCTCTTCTTAAAAGACATTTATTTATATTACATATTCAATTTAAAGGAGTAAATGCCCTTCCCTCAGCCTGCGAAGTTTGTTTATCTTAGCGCTACTGTGAGAACGTAATGCTCAAATGAAGGCCGTGTGTTTTATTTCTCCTCCTCAGACCCAGTCGCATAAAGTAACAGCAGTCTCTAATCAAGAGGATCCCGAAGTACTTTGAGATTTTGAATCCAAATCTTTAATATTCGAACTGCACATGTGCATTTGAGGAAACCTAGATTGCCTGAAGCCACACGGAAAGCATTTACATCTGAACCACTTTACATGTGATTGCGAGTTAAAGTAAATTCTAAATAACTTTAGCAGTGTGCGATTTGGAAAACAGCCTGGGCCATATAAATTCTCCCTTAGTTCTTTTTCTGTTAAATCTTATGCCAAAGTAAATGGAAGCCGTAGAGAACCTTTGAACTCCTTAGTTCTCAAATGACCTCAGTGAAGTTGGATTGGCAGAGTCAGTGTTTGGTTTCCAAAGGAAGATTTTTTTCTTTTTCTCCTTGAAGTGTACACATGACAGTTACCTTCCTTTGCAGGAGATGCAGTATTGCTTCCTGGGCCCTCCTGGCTCTGAGCCACGTCCGGACCTCTGAGAAATGGGCTTTCTGCCTTCAGGAGCTCATCCGTGCAGCTCCTGGGGATCCTGGAGTTGGCACCCAGGTTTCTTAGCACTTCTGCTTCACAGAGCAGGCAGCTTTCCTTTCCCTTTCAAAAAGAGCTGTTGAAAGCGAGAGGTCTGGAGTTCAGTGCCAGCTCTTCCTGCTGGTTAGGGCAAGTGGCTTAACTTCTCCAAGCTTCAGTTTCCTTTTCCATGAACTGGAGATTAAAAATAGTCATGCCCATACGAGTCCCTCTCTTCTCTGAATGTTTTATTCTTATACTCACAACCATGCAGTTCATTACATTGTATTATTCATTTATTAATTATTAATAAATAATTATTTAGTTAAATATATCTTATAAGTGATATGTTATATACAAGTATGTGTATATATACATATAATATAACAATATATATAACATATAATACATTAGTGTGTTCTTACGACTAGACCATATGCCTGTTGAAAGCAGGGACGATGGCTTCCACTCCTACATGTCATCCTTAGAGTCTGGGGCCTTGTGGGGCACATGATGGGTTCTCAGTTGACAACCAATTAAGTGCAGCCTTATGAAGGTCCCTCTTTAGCCCTACTGTGCCATAGTTAATGAAGAAAAGTATTATCCATCAGTCAAGCCAGTATTCACAAAAATTAATTTTACTCCCCTTATATTATTATGTGTGCTATTTCTCTAGTATAGAAATTACCCTGAAGGAAAAGGACACATGTATTTTACATTTTTGCCCTACTGCAAAGGACCATGTTACATGTTTGCTAATCCTTTGAAAAACAAATGTTTAGGTAAGCCTTTTTTTTTGGAGAGAGGGTGGTTTACAAAACGTTTTTTTACCCTTAGCCCTCAGCTCTGAGAAGTTAGTATTTTTTGCCATAAATAGTTACTATTTAGGCGTATTTGAGAATAGCATCGCATAAACAATTTCTTAATTCATTATCCCAACATTAAATCTCAAATTAAGGTGGGCTATATGTTGTCTGCTGTTTAGAGTTGTCCTTCGCTGCTCTGCAGATTCACTCGAGGCAGTTATGGTGCCCCTGCCTAAACACCGTCAGGAAGTGGGGGGTTCACTACTGCTGGAAACAGTCTGTTTCAAGTAGGCATCTTGAACTGATGTGCAGAATGTGTATAAAGATCCTTATGAGATGCAGAAGTGTGAACCCCCGTAACGTATATTATTATCATTGAAGGAGAAGGGAGAAAACTAATTGCTATTCAAAAATCTGCATGACTTGTGTATTGTAACCCTCAGGAAACTCTTCTCGGAAGGAGTTTATCATAGGCTCTATATGTTGGGTGTACCAACTGCAGATCATTAGGGGAAGATCAAGAATAGTCAACAGAAAATCCACAATCTGACAAGCATTCGTGGAGAGGCAGTGACTAAGAACCAGTGGTTTTGGAATCAGTCATACCTGGCTTTGATTCCTGTCTCCATTACTCAGTAGCTTTGAGCAATTTACTTTCCTCTCTGGTCTTCTTCTTTCTCATCAGTGAAATGAGAGTAATATTAAGGATTAAATGAAGTTAAATTTGTAAAGCAAAACACCAACACAATGTCTGGCTCAAATTGTTGTTAAATAAATGGTAGCCAACATGAGCATTATTATTGTGTTATTCCTATTACTATTTATTATCATTATTGTTATTGTTATCATTAGTAGAAACTCAGGGGTGCCTATTTGACTGACTGTAATTGACTCTGAGGTAATGGATATTTCTTAGGGAAGAAAAATGTGGTGTGGAGACTCTGAGTTGGCTACCTGTCTTAGTAGCCAATTAGGGATAAGGGGTTTAATAGGAAGTGTCAGCCCCCCAAGCTCCACCTCCCCACAGTGGAATCGAGGGGCTCAGCTTTCCTACCTGTTAACACTGCCGTAAACCTCTTACACATACCCTTCCTGAAGGGATTGGTAGGTACCAAATCCTGATCTTATCCTTATGTAGATAAAATATCAGCTAATTTCTTATCACTCTGTGTTTTTTGGTCAGGCCAATGTTGTCCTAGTAAAACAACTCTTCCCCACACCGCCAAAAGCCCTGATTTGTAGCATTTGCTAATTTCCATAGTTAAATACTCCCAGCACACCCAATTTCAAGCTCCCAACATGAAGTCAATGAACATAGAGTTGGGAAGAGATGTGCACAATTGCTTAAGTTGGTGCAAGCTGGCTCCAATACACCACTGGGTCAAGCTGAAGCATACGGTTTGACAGGATAGGATAGGATGATTGACAGCAAAATTTACAAGCAAATACAGTAAGTAGAAGGAAAGTAGTTTGTCCCCAGAATGGATCATTATGATATACTCAGCCAACAGAATTCATCTGGAAAGTGAGTTAATGCCAGGTTACTTGAGCAATGTATTTCAGTGCCATTTTTCTGTCCTTGCTCTATACTCTGTACTTAGGACAGAAATCTTGTCCTAGCTTCTTGTTCTCTAGCAGGGGAGGTCTCCCTAACCACTTACCAATTGTCAGAATGATTCTTTAACCAATAGTTTAGAGATTTGGTCATGGACATAATGCTCATGTTTATAAAAGTGTCTTCCTTCCTTCCTTTCTTCTTTTCTTCCTTCCCTCTCTCCTTTCTTTCTTCTTTCCTATCCTTCTTCCTTCCTTCTTTCTTTCCTGCCCTCCCTTCTTTATTTCCTTCCCTACTGACTTCACAAGTATTTTCTATCATCTCTTTTGTATTCCTAACAACCCCATGAGATCATCAGGACAGGTGTTAGTATTCTTTGCTTTGCAAAACATGGTAGAGAAACTAGAAAACTACCGTACTTCGTAAATCTCTATCATGTTATTACCGTCATTCTTAATTTGTCATTTTGTTATTTGGAAATCTTCATTTTTATTCAGACACCTCTGCGTCTTTAATTTTTTTCCATGAGGAGAGAGAGTAATTTCAATTCTGGCTACCTTTCCTTTGCTGTCACAAATTTAATTTTATTTTCTCCTTCACGGTTGTGGAAAACTGTATCAGTGTATCTAGGTACGGTGCTATAAATACATTTCTGAGAACTTTTAATTAAGTGATGATACCTAGAATTTTCTCATCATAGCTAAGTCCCTGGAGATGATAAAACAGAGTCCTCTTGGGAAGCTGTTCTGTTTTCAGCAGCTCATCGCTGGAGCAAGCAGAATTCTGTTACAGAACATCTTTGAACTATTAGGGTGATACCAGTTGATGATTTTGTCAACATAGTGGATTAAAAAAACCCAGATCTTCTCACTAAAGACCTCTTAAAATTTTCCAAATACCTGATGACTTAAACTGAAGAGAAGAAGACATTTGAGGTAACCGATTTGCCATTTACCATGAAGCCATCTGCAGACGTGCTTGAGATCATCGTTTGCACCATTCTGATCCTTGTGAGCTTTGTTGGAAACATATGTTTATTTTATTCTACAAGGAAATGTATCACTGGGTGTTTACAGACATCCTTTCTTCTAATTTTCAGTCTTATATTTGTCCACCTCATTAAAAACTTGGTGGTGAATGTCATGAAAATTGTTTATTCTTCTGGTTTCATGTTGGATTCAGCTGGCTGCAAAGTTCTGCACTTCACAGCAGCCCTGACGACTTCACTAGCCATCTGGTTCCTGTTACATTTTGCATTGTTCTACCACAGGAAGCTTTACCAAAATGTCCACCCCTTGAGTGAGGCTCCAAACCCAGACCATCAGCAGCATTCCTTGAAGGTGGTTTCTGCACTTTGGGTGGCTGGTGTGGCGGTGTACATCCCAGTTTTACTTTACACTAGAAAATTGAAATACCTGAATGCAGGAAATGATACAGACCCCTTGTCTTCTAGGAGGATTTATATGGATTGCCTAATTGACTTTGGAAACAAGCAGGTAGAGTTTTACTATGGGAAAATATTTTTAGTTTTGATTGATATTCTTCCTTTAGCCATCTTAGTCTTCGTCTGTTTCTGGATGTCTTTTCTCCTTTCGGAAAGAAAGAAGATGACATATGGCGACATCTGGGTTGGAGACGATGATGATTTAGAAATTGAAATCCTTAGAGGGGCCAAGTTTAGTATTTTATTAATGTGGCTGATCACTCCACTTTGGATTTCTCACTTTATCTTAGTCTATTTCTTGAAAAACTTGGCAGCCTGTGTCTTTTTTCCAGCTGTTCTCACAGCTCTCTCTTCAGGCTTCTCTGCTGTCAGTCCTTTCCTACTTATGTTGGTGAATTACAAAATGAAGTTGGTGTCCTTCTGTGGTGCCAAAGAAGAAAAACCCACGCCACAGCCTGCAAATGTTTTTCTTTCTCCATATGCTTAATGGCAAAGAACTCGGTTTTAATCATTGGGAAACAGGCCCCATCACTGGAAGGTGCAGCTAAAATATCCATAGCCCTCATCAACAGACAGCTTCTGAAAAGGGGACTAGAAGATTGATTCCTCCCCAAAAATAGACTTCTGAGGGAAACTGTACAAGAGGAAGATATATGAATACTAAGTTATTATAAGTTGAAGAAAAGTAGTCATCACAACATTTGTTATTTAGCACAATACTAAGATTTTTAATGTAGAAATTCTAAAGTATCTTAACAATGATTACAATCTGGAAATGAACTCAACGTAACAAACAATATATTAAGTATTTACTCTGTGTAGGGTATTGTGTTAAAAAATAGCAAATTGTTGAAACTGAGGATAGTACTTTCTAGCTGAATTCCTAAAGGTACTTAACAGTAATCTTGTGTTTTCGTCTTATGTTTTTCTTGAAATGCTTTGGCACATATTGGAAGTGTATTAGTTAACGATGCAATGTTTAGTTTTTGTAATTTATTAATAGTACCTCATATAAGCTAGAAGCAGATTTTGTTCGTTTTCCTTCCCTTAAGGGTCTTCAGTGAATTAGGGCTAGATAAAAGCATTGGATTAAATTAGTACTTGCTAAATCACACTCTCCGGGTATGTATAGATGTGCAATATTGGGTTACTACAGACATTTAGCCCCAGTATGCTTGCTTAATCACCTAAATATCAAACTCTGCTCTTCTTCAGAAAAAAGCGACATTTACTTTATAGAGAATTTATTTCCTCCTTTGATTATTAAATTGATACATTTAGAATTGGAAGAATTGATAAAATCCTCATAATAACCTTATTTCTGGATTTGGAGTCAATAAAAATAAGCACATTATAATTCAATTAAAAATATGTGGCCAGGTTTTTATTTATCACGGTTAGTCATTATAGCCATTTGGACTGCTTCAAATTCAATGAGTAATTATTTTAAATATCTTATGCATACATGTTGTATAAGCATTGAATTTTAAACTAATTCTTATTAGATTCATGCATTTTTCATTTTCCTTCTTTACAAGTAGATCTGGGATTTATTATACTGTAGTGCTAGTGAATGGATATCCCTAAATTGAGATTCTTGCTCTAAAAAGCCTGCATCTAAAAATTATAAACCTGGATCTTGTTAACAGGAGAAACTTAGAACATCTTTGTTGCCATGATGTTCTATGGAGAAAGGAAATTTTAAAGTAGCCAAGGCCCAAATTTTGTAGGGTTTTGTAGGCCAACATCTGTCCCTTGTATTACACTGGGAATTAAAACACACACACATACACAGACTTAAGACCTCCTGAGGTTTCTGGGTGGTCTTCATGGGAAGTGCTTAGTCCAGTCCACTGAGGCAGTTTAATCAGAGGGGCACTAGGCATGGATCCTGTGTAATGCAGTTAACATCTGGGGAGATGGGGGATGTGGAGAAAAGGTCACTATCTTTTAATTAAGTGCAGATGTAGCCAGGGCTGGGATGAGCCATTGATCTTAGGTAGTAGTTCTCAAATGTGGTTCTGGGACTAGCAGAATCAGCATCACCTGGGAACTTGTTAGAAATGTAAATTCTCAGGCCCCAACTCGGACCTATTGAATCAGAAACTCTCGGGATTGGACCTAGCAATCTGTTTTAATAAGCCTTCCAGTGATTCTCATGCACACTGGACTTTGAGAACCTCTGGCCTAGGGTTGCTCGGAAGTTTAATCCTCATAGACTTTGAGAGGTATGAGAGTGAAGCCAAGATAACTGAGTCCTGATGTACTCTTTAATGCTCCCCATGCATACTGCTGTTATGTCTACTTCTGTCTAAAATGAGAATCAGGATTGTCATCTGTGTTCCATACATTCTCAATAATAATTGCCAAACAAATCCACTGTAGAAATCAAGCAATCTTTGGAAAATCAAGAGTAAAGCATGACCACTTCAGGTGTGCCAAAAATTTGGAACTTGGATTTGGATAGTTTCCTGTACATAACTGAGTAAGGGATCCAGTTCCCAAATTATTCCATAGTTCCTTTCCAGAAGCCGGTGCAAGACATGGTTGGCTTAAGCCCAGGCTCAACTTCCCAGTGCTAGAAATGTTTCCTTTTTCTCCCCAGATATTTTCTTTTTGTTTGGGCCTCATTAGGTCATAGTTTTGTCCTTGTGGAATTGATAGGTTTTTATCTACAACAGAGAGTAAGTCATATTCTCACTGAATGAACAACATGCCAGTTCTCTTTTAAAAATTATTTTCACTTGAACTCCCTTGCTCTCTCTCCCTTTTCTTCTCCCTTAAGCTCCGTATTTCATTCATATTCCTGGTGGGATTAGGGTGGCAGATGAAATAGGATAAGGGAACTTCAACAGGGATTGTCATGGTAGTACCCTGGAGAGGGGTCAGAGTTGGGCAGGACTGTTCTGAGGGCCCAGTTTGGTTTCAGGGGTGTTCCCATGGCTGTCTCAGACCACACAGAATCGTTGAATTAGAAGGTCATCTTTTCCTCCTTCCCAATGCAGGATCTTCATCTTTCTGCCTCAGAGGATCCCTCCAAACCTCTATATGAACAATTTCTCACTGGGATGCTTGTGATCTCATAAAGCAGCCCATTCCACTTAAGCCCATTCCAGATGTCATTATTACCGTGTCTTTGCTGAGATTGGCATCCTTGAAACTTCCCCTAAGATCTACCCCTGAAGTCAAATCTTCCTTTTACCTGATGGCTCTTTAGATTCTTAGAGAAAGAGAAGAGTGCTTTTCTCTTCTCCACATTAGATATTTCCTTAGTTGTGTCTCCTGAGACAGAGTTTTCCAACCACTAGCTATCTGGACTTCCTTACTGTGTCTTGGTACATTTCAGTTTACCTGTGGCCTTCTTAAGAAGTGGCATCCAGAGCTGAATGCAATGTATTTTTTCTTGTGCCTACATATATGTTTATATTTTTTTCTATTGTATATTCTTTTATCTTCTATTGTGCAGCTACTGTGAGCATGAATTCTCTCTCCTCCTTCCAAAAAGAATTTTAAATGTTAATCTCACTTTAAATCACACAAACACACACACACGCACACACAAATACAAATTTAAAAATACCTGTATCTCTACACTTAAAAACTAAGGTCTTTTCAAGCTCTAAAGTTCTAGTATAAGTTAGTTCATTCTCAGTATTTAGATTTTAGAACTAACGAAATGACTCCCAACTCATTTGCAAGAATTTTAAACTATAAGCTAGGGCTCAAAACTACAAAAAGACCAACCTTTATATGGACTTGTCAGAGCAATCCTGATCTCTAGAATGAGGTTTTCTAGTACAGTGCTATCTTACTTGCCTTTTTAATAAGACATAAGGAAAGATGATCATAATCAAATTTTCTTTGAAGTATTAAAGCAATTGGCTATCGAATATAATGTTTTTTTTTTGTTTTTTTTTTTTGTGAGGAGATCAGCCCTGAGCTAACATCCGCCAATCCTCCTCTTTTTTTGCTGAGGAAGACGGCCCTGGGCTAACATCGGTGCCCATCTTCCTCCACTTTATATGGGACGCCGCCACAGCATGGCTTACCAAGCAGTGCGTCGGTGCGCGCCCGGGATCCGAACCAGCGAACCCCGGGCCGCCGCGGCGGAGCGCGCGCACCCAACCGCTTGCGCCACCGGGCCGGCCCCTGGAATATAATGTTTTATAGACCAGTTCAGGAGTATCTGTGAGTAAGGTATGCTAGGTACACAAAGGTCTATACACTTGTCTTTAATGATGATGATCATGCCTACAATTTCTGTTTAGACTCTGCTGAAAAGAAGAAAGAGCAATTCGTTTACAGTTCGTGAACACCTAAAGCAGTACAATTCAGGGCTGAGGAGGTATATGGAATTCTGGTGTGAAAACTCATGTTGCAGAGCAATCCGGGGGGCAAATCAGAAGAGCTCTGACTTGTTATTGGGAAGTGGTTTGTCTGAGCTGGCTTTGCCCCTACTTAGTAGTACATAACCTTGGCCAAAACATGCCTGAGTTTTGCCATCTGTAAAATAGAAAGAATATGATTGCAAATCGTGGTACACCCCCTGCCTCCCTCACAGAGTTGTAATAAATAGTCATATAAAAAACATTGAAGGTGATTTGAAAAAATGAAACGTTTGGTACAGGTGAAGTGTGACTTTCCCACTGCAGTTTCAGCAAGCTGAAATAAGGGAGAAAAGCAAACTTAACATCAGAAGTCCTGGCTGTGTGTCTGTGAGGCAATTACAGAATCTCTCTAAGCCTTGGTTTCCTTATCCCCATAAAGGAGATTATAAAGATATTTGTCTCCCAAGCTCTTTGTGAAACATAAATGAGAGATTATATGTAAAAGCACCCAGACCTAGACCCTGGTACAAAGTTTTGCTTCACAGATGTTTCCGTGGGTGTTCAAATGCAGCACGCCTTCCCCAGGAGCTGGAGCAGGCTCAATGTATTACATTGAAGTCTCCTGTTTGATAGCAAACGTTCACTTGTATTTTTCCAAACATGCCAGAAAACTTGAAATTCCAAGATGTGCTCTATTTATATTCTGGCTTTGGAAATACTCCCCTGATCACCCCTGCTTATCACCCCACCATGGCCCTCACCCTTCAAGACCACTTTCCTGAAGCAAAAACAGCAATAGGTGCTAAATCAGTGTTATCCATCTTTCTGGAAATTCTGCTGCAGAATTCTCACCTCCAGGCCTTTGCCGATGCTGTAAGACTACCTGGAACACTTCCTCCTGCCCCTACAACTTCCTCCCCATTCATACCCTCGTCCTTCAGCTTTCAGCTTAGACTTCACTATACCAAACAGAATTCCCTCATCTGCAAGGTCTAGGTTAGGTGTCCCAGGCTCCTGTGTATTTATTTGTCTTGGCAAGGACCACATTATATTGTAATGGCTTGTTTTCTTGTCTGTCTCCCCTTGTACTGCATGCCCATACTGGCGTGGAGAGCAATGTAGGTCTCATCCAGCGTGTACACACAGGAATATTCCATAAATGAAGAAGCGGGTGAAATCTACAGAGCTGTGCTTTCCGCCTTTCTCCTCATGTGTACTTCTTGGCTCTCCTTCAGTTGCCTCTTTCCAGTAGAAATTTCTTGCCTCTATCATTTTTCTGCTTCAAGACTAGGCATTTAGCGACTGCCATGCTTCTGGCCACTGTTGAATCAAAGAGTGAAAGAAACTGAATCCAACATTTGGAATGAGTTGCTTCCTTGCCAGCCAAGCTACTGAGCCAACTGGGGACAACATTTCATATATTCCACTTTTTTCCGCCCACCCCTTCTAGTACTTAGTTTGTGATTTTTCTTTTTTGGCTCTTGTCATACTAAAGAAAGTAAGTTCAGTATCTGTGTGCAGGCTTTCAAATTGAAAATTTATCCCAATACAATTGTGGCTGTGTGTGCGTGCGTGTGTGTGTGTGTGTAAGGGTGTAGGGAGCTGCTATGTTTTCCCAAGTATTGGTGAATTAAAGAGTAAAGAAAGAAGCTGTAATGCAAATCGACTGAGGTTACCTCATCACTGAATGTACTCTGCTCATTTATTTTGACAAGCCCAGCTTACTTTTAATTACCAGGCCTCAGAGTATACTGGTAAATGTAGCAATAGTGACTTTGGCAGAAAAGGAGAAATCTGTGTAACATGAGCCTTCAGAATGAGTCCATGCTGGCTTCTTATAAAATGGAGTGAGGCAATTCACTTTAAGAAGAATTTCAGTAGAGCAGTTTATGGGATATGTGACTGTAGTCGCAAATCAGTGAGCCTTTTATGAGCCAAGCACACCAGAATGTGTACATTAAGTGAGTGTAGTTTCTCAAAGAAATTTTGTTGGCCACTCCAAGCTTTTTCCAGTGATGCTGCCTTACCCAACAGATTTTTGGAAGTCTTCATTTGGTTTTATTTACAGAATCAGTTTTCAAATCACAACAAAAAAATTAAAAATATCACCTGAAAATCATAGTACTGGAGGGGCAAGGTTGTTTTTACATTGCTTGCCTACTTTTTATTATCCAGTTGGACTCTTGGTTACTTTGAGCTCTTTCCAAATTGAATCTTCCCTTGAAAGAAGCAATTGGGCCATCACTGAGGTCATTTGTGAGAGGGTGATGTGGTGTTGATAGACCCATTAGGGCCAGGAGCCCCTCCCACACACTTTAATAGACACTGGAGGGACTTCTGTTCTTGGCAGTTTATCAGAACTCTGTGAGTCGGAAAAATCCTTCAGACATAGTGTACAGTTGATGCTTATTATTTTGTTCTTTTTCTCCTCTAATCAAGCATCAGTTTGGAGTTTGGGTCAAGTTTCTCCCGGTGTCTTGGGCACACCAAAAGGAGGGGGGCAACGTGTCACCAACAGCTTCTGCAGGGCATGCAGGTCCTAGCCACCTAGTCCTGTGTTCTCATGTTCTAATATTTTTCTTTTTGCCCTCCCTATAAATTTTCCTACCCAATTCGGTAGAGCTAAACCATTGGAAATGTTTCCTTTACTTTTCTCTACTCTCCTACCCCTGCCCAATCTCTATCTTCAACTCTCCCCCCACTTTAAAAAAAATTAAACACACAACATACCTGCCTAAGTAAATTAACAAAATTTGCCAGTGTCAATGAAGAGAAATTAAAAGCCCAATTGAGCTTGAAAAGACATGATTTCAGTCAACAGTACCTAAGGTAGACAGATCTTGTAAGAGGTGAGTTGGGGGGAGGGGGGAGACAATACAAAAGAAAGCCCTCAGGACCTCAGAGGACCTGGGACAAGTGACTGCAGCGTGTAGGGTCTGGGCTGATGGGGTGGGGATGCGTTATAAATAACTGGGTTCTGAGATCCCAGAGGGGCCCAGGGCCAACTGTGATGCATAGCAATAAAATTCTCATGTAAAGTTCAGCTAGACCGCCCTTTCTGTGGAGGCTGAAAAATATTTTTCACTTAGGCGTAAACCCACTCTCGTTGGCCCTGAGTCGAGTTGGCCCTCTTGCATCCAAGCTGCTGGTCTGGCCAAATGGAGGATGGCTTCAGTCTTTTTCTGGGCTTGCACTTGGCGCTGCTTCGCCCTTCCTCTCTAGTGACAACAGTGAAGTGGCACCATGTAAATCCACAAGGCCAATCACATCAAGGCAAGAACTCTTCCCTCCCCCAGTTGTAAAGTGAAGGAAACATAGTCCCCACCTCATCATAACATTTTATTCTGTTTGTGAAGGTTTTCTTTTTCTAGTGATAAGAGATAAAATGGAGGCTCTGTACAAGCACAAATTGTAACATGCCGGTAGTTTATTAGTAAGAAATTTATTTTGTTGCTGTTGAGGTATGAGACTTTAAAACAATCTTAGAATACGCGAGAAGTAAACATCATTCGGCAGGAGGCACCAATAAAAGAAGGGGGAGTGGTACTTATTGTTTAATACTGAATTCCTTTGAAGAGTCAACACTCAAATACCCCCAAGGCCTGGCAGGGCTGTCTATGCCAGAGCAGCTCGCAGACCCGGAGGGAGCTGGTGAACTGGGGAGCGCCTGCCTCACAGACAGGTAGGGGCAGCTGCAGCTCAGCTCCAGCCAATTGTTGTCATGGGGATTGCAGACCTGTGCTGCCAGAGCTTCAGATATTTTTAAAGTGAAGCCACAAATCCAGAACTTTATGTGAAGTCACCCAAGTTCTACAAGTTGGCAACTGATTCTGTTTTTTTTTTTTTAAATACTGCTAGCGCCAAACACGTCACATCTGTGGGCCAGACTCGGCTCAGGGGCCTCCGGTGTGTGCCTTCTGTAGCTGTGCATTCCATCAGAGTCTGTGTCTTTGGGCAGAAAAGGGGGCTCACTGGTTTCTGTTGTGAGCTGCTGTGTGGGGTGGGATGGTGCCAGAAGAGCAGGATGAGAAAAGCGCCCACAGCCCAGCACAGTTTCCTTATCACGTTGGATTATTTGCAGCAGCTGCTCTAACCTGACCTCATCCCTTCCCATTGCATCCCTGAGTCCTCAGGAGGGAGTGCCCAAGGGTGCCAGGTGCTCAGTGGAAGGCGGGTGAGGAAGGAGGAGGCAATGCAATGTGACCGCTGGGACAACTATGGACTCACTCGGGACTAAAAAGAAGCAGTTTTGGGAATGTGGCCAAGATTGGTGAACCACAGGGATTTCTGCACATTATAAATGAGGATGTAATACTTTTAAAGGGGGACCTTGAAGGAGAGAAGCATTGGAACCAGACAAAAGGAATTGGGTCATCGATAGAATAAGGCATCTTAAAGGAGATGGCTGTGTGTGGAGGCCCATTAGGAAGTAAAGGAGAGTCCTGGCTGCCTTGGACCCCTTAGTCTGAGGCTGGACCATCCAACCCACTGAGATAAATGTGAGCAGTGGCCCAGGTCTTCCTGTAACGGGCTGAAACTGTTGTAACTCTTGTGTTGTGGCCTATAAATAAAGAATCTCACTACCATCCTCCAAGTCCGAATATAAAGATTTTCTGCTTTAATGTCATGATTTATATTATCCACTGGGTATGTTCCATTAGAATGGCTACACTCAAGTGGATATTGCTGTTTGTATTGTCAGAACACTTCAAACAGGGGCTCAATGATTATTTGTTAATTTACTTGGTTAAGACATGTTTATTTGCATTTTGTATTTAGTTTTGTTTTTCCATATACAGTCATGCGCCACATAACAATGTTTCAGTCAACAACAGTCCCATAAGATTAGTACCATATAGCCTAGGTGTGTAGTAGGCTATACCATCTAGGTTTGTGTAAATACACTCTATGATGTTTGCACAATGATGACATCACCTAACAACACATTTCTCAGAACGTATCCCTGTTGTTAAGCTATGCATGACTGTATTTAAGATCCACTTGGTTGTCAGCTTTGACACATATTTTTCTACATCGTCTCCTCGTGTTTCCATGTTTCTGGTGATATTATATTTGTCTGTGCCCCATCCTGACACCCAGCATCATCTTTGTGTTCACCAAAGCCATGGGAATAGTCTGTAAATCAACAGTTCCTCGTGGAGTACAGATATAGTGAAAAGAAATTGGATTGGAAGAAAGTCTGTTTGTTAGCTGATGAGCTGGAATCCAAAGAGTCTGGATTGTCTCAGAATCCACCAGAATAGAAGAGAATGTTATTTTGAGTAATTTGCAAGTATGAGTGTGTGTGTTTTCCTCTGAAAAGCTTTGTGAGGATTAGAGGAAAAGTGATATATTTTTGTACCAAGCAATTTGCTTAAGAACCTATTTTTAGATGTCTATAAATAATAAAATTTCTAACTTTATGTGTATTTATATATAATATATGTATTTTTTACAAATACAAATGGGTTTTCTTTTCATTTTAAACTTTACTGTCATTTCAAAAGAACTTTTAATATTTGTTCTAAATGGATAATTTCATTTGAACATGGGAGTAGCATCCTAATCCTTTCTTGGATCAACTCTGCAACTACTATAATTAAAAATATGTAAAAATGGCATATGCATGTGGGATGGGAAAGAGAGGAAACACTGAAAATTAAATCAAGTGATGGGTTTGAAGTATGGGATGGCAAGGGACTTTTTCCTCCTTTATTGTAATTATACTATTTGTGTAACATTAAAAAAAAATCTCAAAATGAGAAAAAAATGCCTTCAGAATAAGAGTTTCCTTTTTAAAAGTAGGCATTTTTACATTCTTCATCTTTTATTGAGAAGCCCATTTTCATCAGCCTAGATTTATTTTCACTTTCCAATAATGTATTCCTTATTCTTCAGCAAGGTACCCCTTGACTAGAGAACTGAAAGAGGGAAAAATAAATTATTTCAGATACTCAAGTCTGAGTACATAAGACAGTTTTTATAAGAAAGACAAGTTACGGGAAATGGAATCTTATTTGATATCTGCGAGTTGGCTCTGCGGAAGATAACTACACACTGAGGCGCTGCCAGGAGATCTGTATTTCTGTTCTTGACATCTGTAGGTGCCACTGCCAACACCAATGGTGATGATGATAAGTGATGGGAAAATGAACTGGGAGGTGATGTATCTTCCTTGACAGATTCAAAGAATTGCCACAGGCAGCCCTCAGGCAAATGCTGACTGAGGACATTCTGGCGCCTGCGTCAGGTCACTCTGGCTCAGTTGGGCAAAGCTGTTAGAAGCAGGGGGCAGTGCAATAACTCTGTGGTTTAAATCTGTACTTAGATCCTTTCTTTTTTGAGGGGTGAACTGGAGGTTGTACTACAAATTCTGTAATATCCGTTACTGTTGCTTAGTTGGTATCTGTCTTGAACTTGTCTTATTACTGTGGACATCCAGTATTCGTTGCTCCATGCACAGCATCCAAGGATATGCTCACAGTAAACGTTTGAATATGGTTGTCCTAAGATTTTGAGGCTCCATCCCCGTCCGTGAAGCCCCTGCTTTCACCCAGGATGTGGTAGGTGCTAGGGATGGGTTGGGTCAATCCTAGTATTGATCACAGGGGAAGATTCTGACTCGAGCTATTGCTCCAGCAAAGACAAGCAGGCACAAATGAAGTGAAGCAAAGCACCATGGATGCTCCCTGGGGAGCCATACTGGGGAGCCTGGAGGAGCTGTGCTTACTGCTTCTGGAAAGCCAGACTGGGGACATTCGAAGAGAAGAAACGTGCTCAAAGGCAGCACTAGCACCCAATTACCCTTCACATTTTGTTTATTTAAATATAGATATGATTTTTGGTTATAAAACAGCTAACATTTTTGCCTTTCTTTTTTGCTTCTGTCTTGTTCAGGACTTTATAAGTATTTGACCTTACTCAAAATGTGCAAAGAAGAATAATGGAAGCCCCTGAATACCTTGATTTGGATGAAATTGACTTCAGTGATGACATATCTGTAAGTATTGCTATTTGCAAGCAATGCTTCAGGAGATTCTGCCCTTACCTACACAGGCTACTTATTATAGTCTGTATATCCTAAACTCTTCCTACTACATTTAGAAATTGACAGCATAAATCCTATGTGGCAGACAAAGTGTGGTTTGGGGGCCTCCTGGACTGAGAAGTGAATCCCACTTAATTGTGTGTCAGCTTGCATGTGAAAGGCATTTACCCTCACTGAGACTCCCATTCCTAATCTGTTTCATTGTTGTCAAAATGATGCATTGAGTAAATTTATAAAGTGCCTGCATACAGTAGACACTTGCATATAGTTACTTATGTGCATAATTAACCCTATGAATGTTAGTTCCCTTTATATGACTGGCTATGCTACAGCCAGCATTCCTTAGAGTTGACAGAGACACAGACTGAAGGATGGCCAAGTTATCAGCTGATGAACAATAAGAGGAATCCTTCCAGTCACTGTAAGTATCAAAACACAGGCTGGACGATTTTTGGGAATATTGAGGAAGAGTCATGCCTTGATGAGGACTGGACCAGCTGACCTCAGAGGCCCTGCTTGATGCTGTAGGCTGATAAGCTTCTTAGTTCCCACAACAGCCACAATCTTCCTTCAGCGTCCAGGTTACTCATGGCTGCTCTGAATGGATGGTCTACATGCACCTTGCTTAGAGCTGCATGTGACGTATCCTGGGCCACACAATTAGTTCTGCCACAGAGGCCAACCAGCAAATGTGTTAGCCTCTCACACCTGGGCCAAATTGGACTAATTCTCAGAGGACGCGATGAGAAGATTGCTGTAGCTTTTCTTCCCAGGACCTCCAAGGTCACAGTTTCTGACCTTACTTTTCATTGATCTCTCAGGGCCTGGGGCCTTGGGTCACCGCTGGAAATTAAGCTTACTTAAACATGCCTCTGGCAACAGAGTTATTCCTCTACTTGACTCCTTACTTTGAAGTAAGGTTTGCGTACTGTGCGTGAGAATTGGATTACTGGATGAGTTGATGAATCACCTATTTTACATAACCTTGGATGAGTCTTCGTAACAGGGAAATGTACATTCAGCCTTTCCCTGTTTCAGCTTCCAGACAATTTTTATCAGTCCTCATTAAGACCAATGTGAAGTGAGTTTTTCTTTCCCGTGGTATCTGTCTGTCTCTCGCTCTCATCTCTTTTTAAATCACTGTGCTTGACTGAAAAGTATTCAGAACATGGTTCTTTTATAACCACTGCCCTCAAGGTATTTTGAGCTGAGTTGGGAAGAGCAAGGAAAATAATGATAATGTGGGGAGGGGTGGGGAGAGCCAGCGGAAGGTGTTTAGAAAGGGAAATGTGTGTTATGGGTAGGAGTTCTGGGTAGCTCTCTGAGATTTGATAATGAAGTTGCATTTTAAGAGCACAGGCTTTAAAGGCACCAGTCTGGGTTCCTATGTTGTTCTGACCTTGCTGGCTAGAGCACATTAACTTCTCTCTAACATGCCCACCTAACTTTTAAGGTTGATGTGAGGATTGAGTGAAATAATAATATATATGAAGCACTTAGCTTGGCACACAGTAAGTTGCTCTTAAAAATGGTAGCTTTTGTTATTATTTCAATAAATACTACAATAATATTTATATGACCAATGGTGAAGACAGAACTCGAGGGAAAAGACTGGGCATCACGTCAAGACTTTTTTTTAAAATACAATAGAGCAGTTGTATTTACAGAAGAATCATCTGGCAGCAGCCCATAATTTTGATGAATTAGGAATCTCCACTTGAAAGATAATAAAATATGTTAAGCAATAACTGAGGCTACTTAGCAAATTGGGATACAGGATTATGCAATAGTTGAGCTTCTATAACTTGACCGCTCTGAAACATAAGGATATCCATCTGTAATTGTGTAACTACACTCAAACCTTCCCCCACTTCAAGTATGTTTCTATTGTTTGGATCATTAACCTGCATTTAAACTTAAATCAGAAGGAAAAAAGTGAAATTGCATAGAATTTTTGAAACAATAATAATGGCTGTGATTTATTGAGCACTTACTGTGCAATAGGCATTATCCTGTTTAATCCTCACGTCAATCCTATGAAGAAGGTACTTATTTTCTGCATTGTACAGGTGAGGAAACTGAAGCATGGAGATGTTACGTAACTTGTCCAGGGTCACCCAGCTAGTTAGGAGCTCTCTGTCTCTATAATATCTACTTTTAGCCACAATACTTGACTGCATCTCCAAGATGAGTAGTCGATTGCAATGGTCCTCATCAGAGTCGATTTTACCCACTCCCTGGGGGAATATATGGCAATACATGGAGACACTTTTGACCTTCATAACTGGGGAGGTGCTACTGGCATCTAGTGGGTAGAGACCAAGGATGCTTCTAAACAACCTAAAATACACGGGAAAATCCCATACAACAAAGAATTATCTGACCTCAAATGTTGGTAGTACTGAGGATGAACAATCCTGGTTTATTTTAATCCACATGAAACTAAAGAAGCTCTACTTTGACTGGCAACCTCTATAACATGGTAGATTATTTTATAATAGTTCACTCTAATCCAGGTTTCATACCTTCAGTGTGCCAGAGTAGTAATGTTCTTATATAATGACTTCATGAGGAAAGCAGTGGAGATAACCTCTTAAATATTGAAGTGATCGTTCTCAGCCCATTTAGGTAAACTACGAGGAATAAATCTTAACAACTGCTTTAAGGGCTAAATGGAGACTATTCAGATGCTAACATTGAAAAATGAAGATGTACGCAACTTGCTAATTCACTGGCATAAAAAAACCATAGTCTCCCATAAATATACCTTTATTTTTAGGATTTTGTAAACCTCCATGTCTGACAGCCCTTAAACCTCTTTCCTGGTTAAGTGGCAGGGGAGGGGAGGAAAATGCACAATACATTTGAAAAACATGTCTACCAAAAAGATGCTCGAGTTTCAAACGGCTCTTCTTACTCTCTAGCCATAGTCCAATTACGTAGTCTAGGCTTTGTGTTTCATGATTTTTCCCTCTGGTCATGAGCCTGGTTCTTGTTTTAATTAAAACACAAGCTGTATATTGGAACGAAAAAAAAAAAAAAACTAGAACTTTTTTGCCTTTACCTAATGAGACAAAACACAGAAGGCAATCAAATTATTTTGAAGTTTCCCAGACTTGAAAACAATGCTCATTCTTTGCAAAATGCAGAGTTTAAACTATACATTCTTGTAACCCTGCCATCTAAAAGGGCAGAGCATTGTGCAATAACTGCAGATCTGTGAGGGAGAGATGACGACACACATAAACACAAATGTTCAAAGTAGGGCTCTTCTGTCACTGCAAATGGGTTTATAGATTTCTCTCTTTATTCCTATGGAAGCCAGATCCCTCTGTCTTAAAAAAGAAAAATGCTCTGGAATACTCTTTTACCATAGGGTTTTTAGTAGCCATGGTGTATTTCTTTTATTAAGAGAGGCCAATTTGCTGTTCTCAAAAATAGTATTATACACAGGACTGAATAAAGCAGAGGCCAAACCGTGGATCTGTTGAAGAGCTTCGCTCATCACCATCAAATGTTGGCTGTGCCATGCACCGCGCTAAACTCTTTAAGTCAATTATCTTGTTTAAGCCTCACATCAGCTCTGCAAAGCAGGTCCTATTTTAATCCCCTGTTTGGCAGATGAAAAAATTGAGGCTTAGAGAGGTTGTATGACTTTCACAAGGTTACAGATAGTTAAGTGGCAGGGTCAGTATTTAAATAAAAAACTGACCGCATTAGTCTTCCCCTTCTGGGCAACTTGGTTGCGTAGAAGAATCTCTGGACCAGTCATCTCATCCATCACTATCTCCAGATGGCACTGAGAAACAGTTGCAAGTAGCTTTTTGGAACTAACGGAGTTGGCATATATTGTAAATAAATAAAATAAAACAAACTAAAGAAAACTTAAGCACATCTCTTAATTTTACCTCAACTTTCCCATCTGTAAAATGATAATAATCGTCTCTATTGCTCTAGATTTTATATTTGTGTATGTATATAAACACATACCAACATATTTATATACACATGTATGTACACACATACCTACATGTACATATGCACAGATATATGTAAATAAATGCACACACGTGCATATGTGCACATATATAAATAAAAGTAAGGAAGATATTCCTCTGCACAGGAGTTTTTGTTGCCTTTCTGTATTACTGTGACTACAACTTTGGTGAAAGTTGGTAATTACATAACCTATTTTTTGTGCAAGTCAAATAGCTCAAGATAAATAAGTGTCCTTCCACTTTGCTATTCCCTTTGACCCAAGCCCTTGCAACCTAGGATAATAGCACAGAATTATGTGGATTCATTTTCATAAGGTGCTTGAACCACTGTCTGGTAGAAAATAAGTTCTTATGGCAACCAAACCTCACTTTCAATGACTTGCACATTTTCCATCCTACAGATCAGGCATCACTTGCACTAAAATACCTGCCCCTGTCTGTTTTGTGTGCACCACCTGTTACTCAATTCAATCCACTGACACTTCCCTTCCCAGATTTTGTTACATTTCGACAAAGAGCTATTTCACAGCAGGGGGAGACCTTGAGAAAGAGTGTGTAGAGCTCATCAGGTGGACTCAGGCAGAGAGTTGGGCCAGTAAAGAATACAGCTTTTGCCCTGATTTTAGGTGTGAAAAAGAGGTACAGAGAGCCTGGTTTGCCCCTTGTCTCTAGCAAGCAATTTACCTGAGTAAGATCCTAGTATACTTTCTTCTGTGCTTCCTAGAAGGTGACCAAGACTTGCATGTGGCCTCTGGCTGCTTCAGTCCCTTCGCCATCCCTGTCTATCAGCCCTGCTCTTCCTAGTAGTCACCCTGCTCTTATCTAGATTAAAACTTGACTTAGGGGCCGGCCCGGCGGTGCAAGCGGTTAAGTGCACGCGCTCCGCTGCAGCGGCCCAGGGTTCGCCAGTTCAGATCCCAGGCACGCACCGACGCACTGCTTGGCAAGCCGTGCTGCAGCGGCGTCCCATATAAAGTGGAGGAAGATGGGCACGGATGTTAGCCAGCAAAAAAAAAAAAGAGGAGGATTGGCAGATGTTAGCACAGGGCTGAGCTTCCTCACAGAAAAACAAAAAACTTGACTTAGTGCTTCTCAGTATGATCTAGTTCCATCAATGTTCACATGTTCTTTTTGTAGTAGAACTACAAAACTACAAAACTGTCTAAATTACCTCTCATTCCTCCCCTTCTCCAGCCTCCCATTATCAAAAATCTCATGCCTTGTTCTAATATCATATGTTATATGTGTTATCTTGTTTTCTTAACACCTGCCAGGAAAGGAATTAGGAATAATCTAATCCAGACAAGATGAATTATATGTTCATGTTCCATAGGTAGTGTTAGAACTCAGGACTAGCACCCAGGTCCCCAGACATCAAACCTTGGACTGGATACTTCTTCCCAAGAAGGTAGAGAGCAACCTTATGGATAGAGTGATTTCCGAGAAGAATGAGCAACTGCCAGGCTTTTTTATTTGCTCTTCTCTTACTCTGCAGATAGCCCTAAAAGTTCTTGTCTTGCCTGATAGTCATAGCAGTTATTAGATTGACTATGCAAGTTATTTACACAAACTATTTACTTTTTATGCATAACTAGATTTTATGCCAATCTACTCAAAAAGCATTTATTAAACATTTACAGTGTGCCAGGAATGGTTCTAGGCTTGGACTAAATGACACAGACCTGGTCTGTCATTTCACAGAGTTTACAGTACCTAATAATAACGACTGAGCATATTATGAAATGTCAGGTTAACTTCATGGTAGGTCACATTTAATTACAATATCAACCTCCGTTCTTGATAGTCAGTCTTTATATTTTGGTGGTAATTAATTATTGGCTAACAATTAAAACTAGACCATCACTGAAGTTGAATAAGATTTATGGCTGGCCATCTGCCCTACGGCAAGGTAAATTTCTTTTGTAATTTGTAATTTTTGCCTCAATAGTTATCATTACTTTGGCTTCATTTTTAAATGTTCATTTTGTATACTTTTCATTATAAATAATAATAGCATTTGTCAAAGACTTACCATGCATCAGTCACTATTCCCCATGTTTTACATTATTAGCTTATAATCTTCACAAGCACACTCTGATGTAGGTACCTAATTAGCCTGTTTTACAGATGAAGACACTGATATGCAGAGGTTAAGTAACTAAGATTAATTAGCTGGAAAATGGTGAAGCCAGGATATAACATGGACAGTCTGGCTCTAGAATCCGTGTATGTAACCACTGTATTGAAAATGACTTCTGCTGGGCCCCTTGGTCACCTCTGGTAGTTCCAGTTCATCCAAGTCTCTTCTCATCCATGACCACTTCTCACAGTAGAGGGAGATCATTCAGTATTGTGATCTCACTGCCTTTACCAAGGTGGACCTTTGTCTTTTGTCTGACTACAGCATTACAATTGAGTAGCTCCTGGTATACTCTTGAAATGGTCAAAGAGTTACTGAGTTTTCCCAGATACCAACCATAAGCAATGTTTTAGCATAAAAGAATTTGATTATTATTAGTTTTTTAAAAAACCCTCTTGATAGGATTAAAAACAAGGAACAAGAGCAAAAATCAAATGCATTTAAAAATAAGATTATTTATAATAATTTCCTTTCATGGATCCTAAATGGTAGAAAAAATGTATTTAAAGCAGACTGGGGTGGATATATGAAAGTGTAGATCTCTAGTATCTGTACTATGTAGCAGTGGTGGTTGAAACTGTGGGAGTCAGTACAATCACCTGTGAAATATGGAATGCAGAAAGAGAAGAATGTTCCAAGGAAGGAACTGTGCAGAAGTATGTCCCACCTGCTAGGAGGAAAAAGAGGTTTCTACAAAACAGACTGGAAAGAAGTTTTCAGAGATATTGGAGGAATACTGAGGTAGCTAAAAAGCATGGAGGGATTTAAAGAATTTAAAGAAGGAAGTGGTCAATAGTGGGAAATAGCTCATAGTGGGGAAATAGTGGTAAACAGAAGGGTTGAAAAGTGCCCGCTGAATTTTCAAGTTAAGACTCATTGGTGGCCAAAATTAAAGCAGTGCCTCTGGGGTGATGTGACAGAAGCCACGTCATGGTGACTGGAGGAGTAAATGTAGAGGTGAGGACGTAGAGACAAGACCCAAGGCCATGCTTTCAAAAAAGGTGGCTATGAACACAAGGGCGGGAAAGTCCCTAGTCAACTGGGGAGGCAGCATGTCTTGAGGTGGCGACGTGCCTGTTTATTTTCATAGGATCAGAAGGGAGCCAATGTTGAGAGAGCAGCTGAAGAGAAGGAGAGAATAGAGGGTGATGGCGGAGATGAGTCCTGAGGAGATGGGAGAAGAAGAGACCTGAGCACAAGCAGAGGGCTAGCGGTGAAAGGGTGGACTATTAGTACCACATCCTCAGAGAAGGGGCAGAGGAGCATGATTTGTTATGGAGGGCATGAAGTCAGGACACCCCTTCCTGAATTGAAGAGCAGGCCATTGGGAAAAAGGTCAAAATTTTAGAAAAATATTGTGTTTCTGAACATCTCACTTCAGCTGTGTCTTTGCTTTCAATACCAGCTTTGCATGCGTACTTGGTGTTATTTTATTGTGTGTCTGTTGAGATGCCTGCTTGAATTTTGGAAAGCTGTGTGAGAAATCATGAATTTCAGGATAGTTGTTTGGATGACTGGTTTAATTGTTTCTTTTGGAAACTTAATGGGACCTTAGTTGTTTCAAAGTCCCTAGCTTGAAAAGGTACTTGGGATTTAGTTCTTTCATTTTCTGTGGCTCATTACCATTTGAGTAATGTCTGCTTGTTCACCCAACTGGCTCTAGTTTTCAGGAGCGGGGGCCAAAGCTCTTCGGCCCTGAAAATATCTGGGGTAGTCAGCAATCCCCATAGCCCAGTGCAAAAATCACACACTGTTATTATGAATTTCATGCGTGTTCAAGCTATTTTGCATGGCAGAGTGACAAAATTGACTGGCGTAGGCTGGGATGTGTAGGAGTGTCTTACGTCATATCAACTCTATGTAGTTTGCGAAGCTAAGTTTCAGTGTCAGCGCTTGGCCACGGACTTTCTTGGATGAGGAAAGACCAAAGAGAAGCCAAATAACGTGCTGGGACTGGCTGAGCTATCCTTCCTTTCCCTTCTAGTCCCAGTTTAGCCCCCCTCCTCCTGCCTCGTTAATTCTCACATCTTGATCTACTGAGCTTAAAATCAGAGGAATGAACATGAGAGAAGGGCTGTGGTATACACATGGAAAGCAGGTTACAGAGAAGAGACAAAAACATTTAACCTCATTTTACAGCTTGCAAATTGACTTCACTTACATTATCTCATACAATTATCTGTGTTTTATGGATAAGAAAACTGTGCCCCAGAGATATGAAATGATTTATTTTTCCAGAACCACAGAGTTAGTAAGTGTCAGAACTGGGTCTTGAATCCAGATCTTCTGGCATATCCATTGTTCTTCATACAAAAGGCTAAGGCATCAGCCAGCACTCATACTATTAATGTATTAGAAGTGTTTTTTCTTTTAAATATACCGTGATTACATTGCTGGTCTTGTAATTATGCGTTTTTCTAAGAAGATTAGTGCTATATTAATATTAACTACTATCATTATTACTATTATTATTGCCACTAAAATCTTGGGCTCCATAGGGGAATTCATTTTATTCAGTTCAATAAGTACCTAGTATCTTTGGTAAATAAAATATTGTCTACACCCTCAGAAAGCAGAAAAGCAATTACATAAACATACGGGTGAAATGTCATGTGATGGATTCTGTAATGGACATATGCCTCGGATAAGGTAATAATATAGAGCAGCGGTGCTTGAATTTCATTATACATCAGAGTCACCTGGATGGCTTGTAAAAAACACAGATTGCTGGGCCCTGCCCTCAGAGTTTCTGGGAAGCGGCCCAAGAATGAGAATTCCTAACAAGTTCGTAGATGGTGTTGATGCCTCTGGTCAGGAGACCACACTTTGAAAGCTGGCATTACTTCCATCTGGGAGGGTCAGAAAAGATTTTGTAGAAATGATAACCAAGCAAAGCTTGGTGAATTAAAAAGCATTTGCCTAGTAAAATGGATGGAACGGCATTCCAGATATATGGAATAGCATGCATAAAGGTATAGACAGGTAAAACAGTAGATAGGGAATCGACAAGAAATTTGGTATTACCACAATCAAAGAGAAGGGGACAGTGGAGCTCATGGAGGATTTCATGTGCCATGGTAAGGCATGTGGTCTTTGCCCTATAGGTTATGCAGAGCCACTGGAAGATTTCAAAGAGAGAAGCACCTTAGTCAAATTTACATTTTAGAAAGCTAATTAATTCTAGTGTAAGTATGGAAGCGTGGAGGAAATTCCCACTTACTACCTAAATATGAAAGAACTCCTTTGAAGATCTATGTTACTATGCCCAGGGATTAGTCAAATGTGTGCATCTTGGTATTTCAGTCAAACAGTTAAGAAATCACTGTGTGCCATGCATATATACAAGTCAAAGATTTCCTCCTTTCCCTCGGGCATTTGGGGGACCTAACACGAACACAAAGGAAACAACAGAGCACACGGCTAGGTGGTGCTTTACCAAGGGCAGAAAAGACTAGGGTCAGTAAGGGCTGAAGCGGTCAGCCAGGGTTTCATGGAGAAGGCGGAACACAAGCTGGCCTTGCAGAACAGTGGCATTTGTCTGGCCAAAGGAAGGCATTGCAGGCAAGGAGGACCCAGAGTAAAGGAACAGAAGGAGAACTAAACTTTGAATGCACAGTTACATTGAAGGAGCAGAGGCAGCCAGTCAACCTTTGGCAGGGGCTCTTTTTGAGACTTGATGGAGGAATGGAAAAGAGGTTTGGATCAGAAAGATAGTTTCCACAGAGAATAACCTCTGGAGGAGTTTTAGAAAAAGAATAAATGAGAGCAGCGTAGAGATAGGAAATATAATGCTTCTCAACCAACTGTAAGCTCCCTCTCTCCCTTGTCACTCCAAGGATAATAGGAATCAAGGGAAGGGAATATAAAGGCTTGGGTTAGGGTCAAGAGATGGGGAAGATACATTGGGCTTTGGTTCTGATAGGACCAAAATGATAGTAGGTGCTGCCCTGGGAGCTGGCCATTGTTCTGAGAATGAGGTGGGTTGACAATCTGACAGCTCCTTATAAAAGGCCACCTGACCTGTGAACTGGGATGAAGGCCTGGGAAGCGTTCCCTTTCAGCTCCCAGATGGTAGCACAATGTACTAGTGCAAGGAAGATTCCTGGGTCATTTGCTTATTCCCAGATTTGCAAATATGAAAACATTTTTGCATGTTGGTTTTGTGAATTGTGTGTTTCCTTTGCACCTCTTCACATCACAACTTAACCATCTTTACAGTATTCCCTTAAGCTTTATCTTATATCCAAAGAGCAATGTTTGTACTTACTGAAACAAATCCACAAATTGATTTTTTCTTACATCTTTATAAAGAATGGTGGATTTGTTCACAGTGTAGATTGGAGTCATCGCTGAATGTGACATTCCGTATACCCTTACAATTATCCAAAACTTTGATTTTCTGGCTAACACATCATTCTTTGCGTAGATTGCTGTACTTTTTATTTTCATTACCAGGAGCAGCATATGACTTTTTCTTCAAGGTCATTATTCCCAAAGAATTAAGGTATGTGCCTTCACAAAAGTGACTTCCTGTATGGCCATGGGTGGAGAGGCAAAGCCGCCATGTGTGATGTAGGTTGAGGCAATGAGGTGCTCAGCTAGGCCAGTCTCTGCCTGTGGCTCGGTCCCCACACCAACCAGGCAGCCTGTGCTGTTCAAATTTAAACCTCATCAAATTAAGATTCACTGCACACTAGGAACCTTTGAGGTCACATAGGAAGAGTTGAAGGTACAGCTAATGAATCAGAGATTCTAACATGCCTGACTTTGGTGTGGGAGGTGGCAGTGAGGGTGCATGTGGCTGGAAGTGCAGATAGCAGCACACCCAGTTTAATCAGGTATGTATCATGATGCCCAATGAGCAACCTAATTGAATTTATCATTAACTATATTTAAACACAATCAATCTTAAATTTCCTCTTAAGGAAAGCAAAAAAAAAAGGAGAGAGAGTAAGACTTTGCCAAAGGGTGTTTCACGGGACACATGGCAGCCAAAACAAAAGGCCCAATTTTAATTGAATTATAGACTGTAATTATTTAACCTGTACCAGCTGGTCTCAAGAAGCTACCAGATTCCTTAGAGAGCTTGTATGTGGCCAGAAACATAAGGTACCTTATTAGTAACAAGAAAAATGCCTTCTGTACCTGTGTTACCCCGACCCTCAAAGAACATAATGTAAAAGGAAAAAAATCCTTGAAGTTCATTTCTGATTTAAAAGGCAGTCCTCCTTCCGTCTGAGTATGAGTGGATTTGCTAAAGCACCTGTAGTCTCTGAGGAATAGCCAACATAAACAGGATGTTATTGCATCAGACAGGTAAGAGTAATTTCTCTAATTAGTCATCTGAGATTTCATTTTTCACTTGGAAGTACTGGAAATTTAATTTGTTTGTGACACGCAATTGGCAAACTGACAGTAGCTACGACTGCCCCTCCCTCTGTCTTGCTGTCCTGATACCGTGTGGAAAGCACTGCGGGGTGGGGGGAGCCAGTGTAGACACTTTGCTTCATCTATCAACATCAAGCTAACTAAATTGCCTTCTTATCGATAAATGTGACCTGATTACACATTCCTCACTTGTAATGCTTGAATAATCCTAATGAGTTTCTCATGATGATTTTTCTTCTAGATTAAATGTTTTTTCTCAATCCCCTCAAATTTTGCAACAGTGAAGTAATTCATTATACAGTCTCATTTACATAAGGACATTGTTCTTAAAGATACAGAGCAAAATATTTTTAGGAAGCTGTATTTTGTGAATTAAAGTATGGTTGAAGACAGTCCCTGACTTGGCCTTTGATTAAAAAAGAAGTCATCCTATTTATTTTGTTTTAAAACACCCTTCTCTAAAGAAAGATGGATTGGCATCAAACGTAGTCCCCGTAAATCATAGCTATTGATTTTACATTTGTTTTAGCTCTTTTGCTTTTATGCTCCCTTGTGTCATAATTTGTTATCCTGATAGCTGGCCCCTGAGTTGGTGCTGGAGCTGAGCCTGCAAGATGGTTTCTTTCAATTCAGTCTAATCTATACGTGAAACAGATGAGCTTTTTTTTTTTTTTTTTTTTTTTGGTGAGGAGGACTAGCCCTGAACTAACATCCGATGCCAATCCTCCCCTTTTTTCTTGAGGAAGAGTGGCCCAGAGCTAACATCCGTGCCCATCTTCCTCTACTTTATATGGGACGCTGCCACAGCATGGCTTACCAAGCAGTGCGTCGGTGTGCGCCTGGGATCCGAACCTGCGAACCCCGGGCCGCCAAAGTGGAGCATGCGCACTTAACCACTTGCACCACCGGGCTGGCCCCCAGATGAGCTTTCAAACACAGAACCATGGTCCTCTCAGTTTTTATAACGTTACCCTGGCATTTCCCAAGGAGATTACAGATGCCACACAGTAAAATCTGTGGCAAGAGGCAATATTAGGGACATTTGCACAGTCCAGTCAGCATCAGCACAGATATGGCTGCTGGCTGCCCTGGGTGCTGCAGGAAGCTGGGTGCTCCTCCCCTTGGCTTTTCACACAAAAATTTGCTCTTAGGATTCAGAATGCAAATATTATGGCCATCTTCTGGAAATTCTCAGGGTCAGAAAATTCTTCCATCTTCCACAAGTAGCAGAAGTGATGGGAGATAGAACATCTGTTGGCTACACCCCACCTTGTTTGTTAAACAAAAAAGGGCTGTCCAGCCCTCTTTTTAATCTGTTTCTGCTCAGATGCTTATAGGTAGAGTTTGGGATGCTGCCAGATCACCAAGTGGCCCATTTAGGGTAAAATTAGGTAGACTTTCTGGATCTACATGTTGTACTCAAGTATCACGTCTTGTGTTTTGATTTTCTGGCCAATTTGAGTGAATGTAATGCTCTTGTTTTAAACTGCTATTTTATACCCTTTCTCCTCTGGCTTCCCATTCAGTACTCAGTCACATCACTCAAGACCATCCCAGAACTGTGCCGAAGATGTGATTCGCAAAGCGAAGACAGACCAGGTAGGTTTCCTCCTCGTCTCTCCTTCCTGTCCTGACTGTTAGTGTGGAGTCTCCTGGAAGCTGTTTCCCCATACATTGCTCCTGCTTTCTGTTTTCTTTTTCTTTTCTGGCTTCTTCACTCATCCCCCCACCCTCAACAAACAGATGTTCAGTCATCCTCCAAAGGCTAACAGGACAGGGAGGCCCTACTGAGGACTCAGCAGTATACAAATAAATGTAGGCGATCATCTCGACAGCCCCAAACCACAGTATACGCAGCAATTTACTGAAAAGCCGAGAAACCGTTGGTGACAAAACATAATGATACAGGCGCCAATGAAAAAATGTTGGATGCGTTTACTACCCATATGGCAGGGACCAGCTTGGGGGATGGTGCTTTGCCAAAGTCTGAAACCCTATCAGGGATGCGACATGATAGAATCTGCAATAAGGCATACTGTAACAGTTAAGATTAAAGCAAAGCTTTGGGGTTTAATAGTGTAAACTAAACAGAGAATTATGGCATATAGATGAAAACCAGCTGGTTGACCTTTTCTCCTTGCATACCCTCCCACCCCTGACAAAAAAGTACATTCAGGGTTGTTTTTCCCTCTGTAAATCAAATTAAGCCTCTCTCCTTTTCTCTCTGTGATGGGCAAAAATGAAAATAAAAAAAGGATATTGATATGAATGATACCATGGCATTAAACTATGAAATGATGTTTATTATTTTTCCAAGTAATTACTCTGAGGCATCACCATTAACCTTGCCAAAGCTGGACCTCCTTTGATAGTAACTAGAATCCTGAGGATCATGGGTGATTGGAAGCTTAAGATAATCCTCGAATTATGTGTATCGTGTTTAAAAATAAATAGATGGTCCTTACCTATACAGCTACTAGAATTCTAGCCCTTTCTGACTGAAAGGACTTGTATGGAGCTAATTTACTTTTCTCCTGGACAGTTTGTTTTCTTTTGACATTTTGCTTAGATGAGACAGGGAAAATAATTAGTCTTTCCACGTTTGTTTATCTCCGTGTTTTTTGTGTGAGTGAAAGTCATGCTTCAGTGTTTGGGTCAGAAACATCAGAAGATAGTTTTAATTTCAAATAAGAGTTTTCATTTCTCTTCAGTTTTTTTTTTTTTCAATTTTTTAAATTTCAAACACACTCAGGTTTCTATCAGGTTTAACAGAGGCTTTAGCCCTAAGGCTCATCAGGATGTGTCTCCTTAAACTGCATCACCAGGTTCAAAGTTGAGCCTCTGACTGCCATCAGTGACACAGGCAGCAGACTGCAGAGGACAGGCCACCAGTCTCAGGCCTGGGTTTGAGTTGGCGTCCAGTTGTTTATCAGTTATATGACTCTGAGCCTATGACTAATTATCTATAAAATAAAAAAGAAACTTTTTCTGCCCATGTTACTAGGCTATCGTTAGGATCAAAATTAGATGATGTATCTCAAAGTACTTTGTAGATATAGTATTTTCTTTTTTCTTTAATTGAAGGGGAGGAATAGGGGAGAAGAAAGAATAGCACACACTTTAACAGTACTTAATGTGCTAGGTACTGTTGTAAGCATTTTACTTACATGAGCTCAATTGATCCTAAAATCCCTGTGAGCTAATCTCTGTTAGGATGTTTATATTATAGATCGGCAAACTGAGGCACAGAGCAGAGAAGTTAAATCTGTTCCCAGAGTCACACAGCAATTAAGTCATAGAGCTGGGATTCAAACCCAGGAAGTCTGCCGCCAGAGTCTCTCCTCTGATCCATTACATTTACTACCTCTCAGAAAGCTGGACTTAGTGGCCCTAATTTAATTTTCAGATATTATCCTTTTAAAACTTTAAAAATCAGCATTTTCCCTCACAATTAAGTGGTGAATTTCTTTTTTTCTGTTAAATAGCTTTTCTTGTTTACCAGATTAAGTGAATTAACTGCAGCTTTTAGAAGTAATTTTTCCTAGGACTGGTTCCTTCCATTTTCTCCAGGTCTTGTGACTTCTAGCCACTTCCACAATAGGTGATGTCAGACATTTCTTCTCTGGTTAAGATGGAGGCCAGTTTCAAGTTCAGAAGCTTTTAAACTTCACCTAGAACAAAGACCCAGTGCTCAAGGTAATCAGCAATAATTAGACCTGACAGGAAATGGATATATGAGGGAAAGACTTAGGCCTCTTAATGGAATCACATATACACCTGCAGTTTGATGGACTATTTGGAGGCTGGTAAAGCACTTTCTAATAGAGCAAGAATGATTCTGGAAAAAGAAACACATGGGAAAATCCATCTTTCTGTAGCATCACTGTAGAATTATCCATGGGCTCCTTTGAAAGAAATCTCAGCATAGTCAAGTTTTCACAGCCAGTTTCTGAAAGAATTGAGGTATTCTCAGTTCGTTCCATGGGCATCCGGATGTAGAAATACCCCTCCCTCCAGCCAGTCTTTCTTGTTTCAACCACCTGGGAGGAGTTTGCTCTGGGAGTGCTTGCAAATTTCCATCTTTATGGTAATCTTTTCAAACAGATGGCAGCAGAAGGCATATTGGCTTCTGAGAAGAGTCCACATCTTCTTTTGGATGGAGCACCCTCTGGGGAAACTTTTCCCCAAACCTCCTGTCATGTAGAATATACTCTACCAGATAAAGATGGTTCTCTTTACCTTTCTAAAGTTTGTTAAGCACTTTCTAGTTTGTGTAGCTTGTCAGAGTTAATGTCCATCCTTGTATTACCAAGTCTTTGACCAGATGTTCTTCGACCCATTTGTTCTTTTATTTATTTATTCAGCAAATAATTGTTGAGTATTCTCTCTCCTAGGCACTGAGGACATGGAAACGAACAAAACTTAGACAAGGCCCCCATTCTCACAGCACTTACACTCTAGGGAGTGACAGACAAAAGACAAACAAGTGAATAAATAAACCAGATTATTCCAGACAGTGATGAGAGGTGACATGAGGCAATGTGATAGAGTAACTTGTTTGAGTTGGGGAGGGAGGGGGCTTTGGGGGGACAGAGAGTATTGGAAGGACCCAGCCATGTAAAAACCAGTGAAGAATGTTGAGGGCAGAGAAACTAGCAAGTGCAAAGCCCTTGAGCCAGGAATGAGCTAAGCATGTATGAGGAAGAAAAAGAAAACCAATGTAGCTGCAGTGTGGTGATCAAAGTGAGGAGGAGGTCGGGGAGATGGTCACAGTCAGACTCTGTAGGGCCCGGTCGATCGTGGTACACAGAGTTCAGATTTTATGCTAAGTGTCATGAAGAGCGCCCGCCAGCAGGGTTCCAATTTTTCTAAAATCCTATTCCCTGGAAAGAAGACTCAGCATGTGAAATCATAACTCTCAGTGGAAGAAAGGACACTAAAAATCATCTAGTCTGAGAGAGAAAATATGAGAAAGTGCAAATAATAAAAGCAAATGGGTAAAATGTAGACAATTGATGAATGTGGATAAAGGATATACTGGTGTTCTTTGTACTGTTTTTATTTTTTCAACTATTCTATAAATTTATTTACAAATGAAAAAATTTTTAATTATTTATAAATAAAAAACTTTTTTCAAAGACAAAAAAATCATGTAGTCCAAAGTCCATCAGATCTTTGAAGGTGATCCTTATTATCCTGACTTTGGGGCCATCCAGCCTGCACTTCATCACTTCAGGGAGAGGGGGCTCACAGTCTCATGACGCCCCCCATCCATACGGTTAATTTTTTTGTTCAGCCAAAATCAGTGTCCCTTGAATTTCCATCCCTAGATCCTGGTTCTTCTTTGGAACCACAGAGAAGGACAATCCCTCCTGGGAAGGGTGCCACTAAGTGTTTGGAGGTAGCAGCCACCCATGGTTTTGTCTTCTCCAGGTTAAAACTCGCCCCCACAGTTGTAAGTGTGTCCTGCTCATTCTTCTTGCTCTCTTGTGGATGACTGCAGTTTACCAGCATCCCTCTTAAAAGTGGAGCAGCCAGAACTGAACCCGAGGTCATTCCACATATGGTCTGATCAGAACCTGTCGGCTCCACAGATCAGTCCCCAGGACTTACCATCTACCTTTCCTGCCTCCCCTAGTGGGCTATCAAGACAAGACTCATGCTCGTCCTTTCTACCTGTTTTTCAAGTGTTCTGAGAGGAGCAGGCGTGTCAAATGAGCCTGTTGGTGACCCTTGAAAGCCTGTCTGTGAGACATACAGCCTATGGCTCACCCCACTTCATCGCTGGACCCTGGGCCAGCTCCACAGTGGGCTCTAAGAAAGGCAAATGGCGGAGTGTTGTCAGAGGCCTGGGGCGGTGTTCCTGCACCTTCCACTAGCTCACCAATGCCCACGAGTCTGCCCTGGGAGTGCCCTTCCTTTAACCGAAGGCATTAATTCTTGTTGAAATCTATATTTTCCCCTGACAAGGATAATATTTTAAACTGTTCACCATCATTACACTATACTACGACTGCGTTTTAAATTTTTGTGAGAGAAGTTCTGAAAAGAAGTGTGAAGGTATTGGAGATACCAGGAGAAGAGGGGGGCAGATGAAGAACTAGGAATTGGGAGCCTGAGAACAAACTTTGCTTGTGCTTGGAGCTGCACAGGTGCTATTGAGATTTCTGTGTCACTTCTTAGGCGCTCAGTATACCAGGCATTACGTCAGGTCTTCTGTAAACAGCTTGTTTGTCTCCAAAATAATTCTCTCAGGGAGGACCATTATTATGCCCATTTTATTGATGAGGAAACTGAGGTTCACAGAGAGTAAATAATTTGCCCAAAGTTCTGGACCTAGTAAGTGCACTTGAAACCAGGTCTGCTGACTCCAGAGCCCTTATGATGTTGAGCCAAATGAGGAGTAATTGTCGTCCAAGGAACCATGTGTGGCTAGTAGTGTGGGGCAAGGATTAGCAGCAAGGATGTTATGTGTGAAAAATTTTTGCATGTATTCTCTGCCGAATCCCTGCTACTCATGTAGGAAACATGGACAGCACAAGGCAGTGAATGTTAACTCCACTGTACAGTTTTCTCCAAATGAGGACTAAAATACGTTATGTTGACATATGGTATTCAAATCAAAGGTATTCAATTTCATTGACTTTGAGTTTTTTTTAATTAATTGGACATTCAAATACACATTTGTTTCAATTCATGGTGCTTTAAATGTCTTGTGAGTCTTTCAAAATATGTATCTGCTAAGCTCATTGTATAATTTTCTTATGAAAGAAGGCAGATAAATATTAATGCAGCTTTGCATCTGAGAATTTAGATGCGCTGAGGTTGGAAAACTCAGTTAGGTAACAGTAATAAATGGCCCTGGGATGTGTATGAGAAGAAACTCTGAAGGAATTTTAATACCTCAGTAATATCACTTGAATGACAATGAGTAAAGGAAAACCATACTTTTTAAACTTGGTATCTGGTAAAAGTCATTTTGGATGTCTATTTTAGAGCATTGCAAATTTGCTACATTTTTAGTCCCTGTGCTTGCAAATTTTGTGACAAACCCTGAACCTTTGAAAATTTGTTTTCTAAGATTTTCAAGGATTTTGGCCAGCACTAAAAATAGTACGTTCATGTGAAATTTATCCTCTAGACACTGCTGTGACACTGATGATGCTAAATGTATAAACCTCCTGTTTTCAATTTCATTAAGATGTAATGCTAAAAGCATGAAAAGGAAGGTTGATATGGCAGTTTAAATCGAAACTCCTGCTGATTAATCCATTTCACATGAGGTAATGTAAAATAGACTCCAAAGAAGATGGAAACACATTTTTTAAGATCTCAATCAAGAGAATCAATACTTCAACCTGATACAGCAAAGAATCTAACATTTATAACAAAAATCTCAGTTAATTTAATGACAGTAAAAACCAACATACAGTAAAACATCTAGATGAGAATATTAGTCAAAACAATTATTTTTATTTTTCTTTAACAAAATTATAATTATAAAGATGATATAATCAGTTATAAAAAGTGGAAAGTAAAAACTACAATTAACCCTGCCACCAAAACGAAATTACTATATTTCTTTCTAGTATTTTTTTTTCCTGAGGCATATTTTTCATATGGTTGTAATCATAATGTATGGACAATTTTATCTGCTGCTTTTTTCTGGTGCTACAAAATGTACATGGCCATTATTTTGAATGAACCACAGGACTTACCCATGAAAGTAGAGCTACCCCTTCTGTCCAAAAGGAGAGACCATGCTTGCCTTTAATGCATTAACACTTTGCTTATGTTTCCAAGAGAAAGGGCAGAAGTCAATGTGGGAGAATATGGGGGTGGCAGGAAAGTTAAAAATAAAACTCTGTTGGTGTCAAAAATAATGAAAGGGGCTGGAGAAGCAGAGTTTAAATACATTACATCTTTGCCCCTTCTTCTCTTTACTTGAACATTTCTTCTCTTTATTTAACCATAGCTATAAACACCACAGCTCCCTGATATTCTAAAAGATTATTAGCATTGTGGAGTTAAGAAAGTCAGGAATGAGACAGTATTAGAGGGAGAGAAAATTTAGGGGAAGGGACTCACAGTCTCCTTTCCTATTTTGGTTTATTTTTATTGGACTCTGAGAAACATATACCCCACCCGCAAAACTGATAAAGAAATCTCCTGGTAGAAATGAGTTCAAGGAAATTTGCAATAAGGAAGGATGAGAAACTGGAAGTACAGAGATGAGCATTCAGGCAGGGAGGGAAAGAACTGAACATGAGTACGTGTTGGGGGCGGGGGTTGTTACTAGTTTTCTAGCTTTATAGCGTTTCTGAGAGCACCCTACTACTTGCTGAAAGCATATCCTTTTTCTTTTGTCTCCCAATATGAAATGGCCCTTGTCTTCCCATTTTCAATGACTCCTTTTTGTCTACATATCTTCTTTGCCCTGACTCTTCCCTCAAAAAAAAAAAAATCATAAAAGAAACTGAAGTAATAGAAACAGAACCCTAGAATCTTGTAGTTGAAGGATCCTTGGAGAGAGTCAAGAGTTGTCTACAAAAACCCAGACACTTCTATGGCAGTTGATGGCTCAGGCCCTCGCATCTCATCACGTGGTGCAGGACCAGCATCAGCACCAGCAGCATCACCTGGGAGCTTGTTAGAAATGCAGACTCTCAAGCCTTGCCCCAGACTCCCCAGTCAGAATCTGCATTTTAACAAGCTCTCCAGCTGATTTATTTATGCGTATTCAAGTTTGAGAAGCACTGACCTTAGGCCACCTCGGTGCTAATCCATTGTCCTTGATAAGGTATGGTGATCTTTTCCAAAATGCACATCTGATCATGTCACTCCTTGCTCAAAACCAGGCTATGGTTTTCCATGATGGTCCTCAAGGTATACAATGGGAAACTCTCTTAGGTGGCCTTCAAGGCCCTGAGTGATCTCCTGGACCAGTAGCTTCCTCACATGCCACTCTCCCCCTGCTTTCAGTTCTTCCAGTATGCTATGTTCTTTCACATGGGATGTCCTTCCTTTTCTCCTTTCAACTCCAAGTTCACCTCCTCACGGCCCCTTTACCTGACTCCCCCTCACCTGACTACCACTGTCCAATAGAAATATAATGCAAGCCATTTACATAATTTAAAATTTTTCAAGTAGCCATATTAAAAAATATGAATAAACAGATGAGATTAATTTAATAATATATTTTATTTAACCCAATACATCAAAACTATTATCATTTCAACATATACTACTAGCCACATTTTACATGCTTAATAGCCACAGGTGTCTAGTGGCTCCTATTGTGGACAGTGCAAGCCTAGATTATATCAGCATTCCCCCCCAACTTATTATATTATTTCCTAGCTCCCTAAACATTTCCTCCTCTTTAAATATCTATGTTTTAAACATTATTAATAATGTGATGCTGGTTTAATATCAGTTTTCTCTAGCAGAGTAAATAAAATCTCTTTGGGGTAATTTTGTTCATTATGGTATCTCCCGTGCCTGGCACTGGTGCTAAATGTATATCTGAGGTATGGATGGATGAATGAATATGTGAAGAGGGGAAAGGAAGCCTTGCTTCTTTGGGTTTTGCATCATAATTGAGGATTGGAACATACCTTCTCTTCATTTGGTTTGACACCTTGATCCTTCAGTTACTCCGTCTCTCTGCACCATCAAAGTCTTTCTCTCTCAGGGGTCATTACCCTCATCATACAAACGCTCTCTAATTATCTCCTATTTTAAAAAAACAAGCAAACGATACCGCCTGTAGCAGCTCCTACCCACCTTCTCTGCTCTTTCTGCTTCTTCCCCCCACCGATCTACAGCCAACCTGCTTTGAAGAGTTAAGGGGACCTCCATCTGCAGTCCTCCACCTCCCGTTCACCTTAAGTATCTCCACTGTGACTTCCACCTTTCTAGGGAAGGTCATGACTTCACATGTCAAATCCATTGACACTGATATTCTCATCTTTCTTGGCCTCTCCACATTATTTGAGACTATTGGCCACACCTTTCTGGAAACATTCTCCTGTTTTGGCTTTGTGATACCACCTCTCTCCTTGTTTTTCTCCTAACACTCTGACATCTTCTTAATCTCTTTTGCTCCCCCTCCTTCTTTACTTGGTCTTTAAATATCCAAGTGGGACTTAAGTATACCATAGGACCCTCTCTCCTCTCCATCTCTTAAGTCTCTCTAGGTTGATATCCATTCTCCTGGCTTCAAATGCCACTTACATGCTGCTGCTACTCGCCCCAGTCCTCCAGCCTCCTATATAATGGCCCACTCAATATATACATTAGATGTCTCATGGTATTTTGAAGAGGAATTTTTGAATCCCCCTCCCCAATGTGTTCCTCCTCAGACTCCCCTCCTCAGTAAATGGCACTCAGTTTACTGAAACATCTGCTCAGCGACAAAAATGAGAATTCTCCCTCTTCCTCATACTCCATATCAATCCATCACCAGGTCCTTAGTCTTCAGTGTTCAAAGTATATCCTCTTCTGTCCACTTCTCTCCATTTCAACAGCCACCAGCCAGGCCAGGCAACCTTTATGTTCCATCTGGGTTAACAGCCATGAATTAGTCTCAATTCTTTCTTCACCGCCAATCCTTGCCCACCCCAGGAATAACCTGTTTCCCACAGAATAAGCAGAAGGATATATTTTAAAATATAAAGCAAATCATTTCACTTCTCTATGAAATCCCTCCAGGAATAACCCATTTCAGTTAAAATATAAACCATAATCATTGTTGTGACCAATAAAACCCCCAAACGAGTTGGCCCTGACAACCTCCCCCAACTTGATCTTCAGTCATTTCACCCAGACTCAATCCGCTCTAGACGTAAGAGCTCTGGAACCTGCCAGATTCTCTCCGGCCTTAGGCATTTGAGAATGTGTTTGCTTCCACCCAGATCTTCACAAAATTATCTTTTCTCTTGTATTTTCCCCCAAATCCTCACATAATTGTGTTCTTCTCATCCTCAGCTTAAATGTCACCTCCGTGATGAGGCTTCTCAGCAGTTCTGTATTCCAATACCCTATTTGTTTTCTTCAAATCACTTTGCATTTTTTAGTTTCTTATTCATCTGTATACTTGCTTTGCTGTCTGGTTCTCTCTTGAGGGCAGGGATTATGTCTATTTCATTCACCTCTGCACCCCTGGAACCATGTGCACAGAAGGCATTCAACAAATGTTTGTTGAATGAAGGAACCCTATAAGAGTATTTTAGCGTTCTGCCATTTACTCTTATACTTCTGAACAAGCTTTGTTACTTTCCTGTATCTCTTGCGTACATTAGAGATTGGCACCTTGAACCAGTTGAAGGAATTGGCAGCTGAAAGAACAAATTCTCAGTGATATGGTGACTCTAAATTTAGGTTGATACCACTAAAAATAAACAAAGTAGGGAAATTCTTCCACTTGGCTGTTTCTAAGAAAAGTTATTATTAAAAACCATTTTCCTAACTTTGCTTCTGCACAGAAGCTTCATAATCAGTGGTTACCAAAATCTAGGCAAAGGGCACAGTTTGGGATTTAGGTTAAAGTGAATCTGAAATGAGTAAACCAGGTTTTGCCACTGGTTTCTGGGATTCCATTGCCTACATGTGACCCAAATAGGGAAAATGTGAATTGTGTGTTTAGGGAATAATTTTAATTTTGATAAGGCGTTCCTGCGGTGTTATGGAAAGAAAGTTGGAGTCAGGGAACCTCAGTCCTGGTTGAGCAGTCAGCATGCTATGTAATTTTCCACATAACACTTAAAATTCCCTGAGTTCTCATTTATTTTCAAGTAGGAATACATAAGAACTACCCATCAATCCTCCAGAGTTGTTGTGAAAACCCCTAATGAAATCATATACTTGCCTTTTACTCAGAAACATAGAGAACTTTACACAGATATATTGTATTAGCAATTTTAAAGTGTTAAGTGGAGGAAATTTTAGGAAAATTCCAATTAAGAAATATCATTTTGAGGCATTCTTAAACCTAAGTCTTTTTTTCATTGTTTATAATAATGCCCGTGAAGCGCATACTGAACTGCACCAGAAGATGGAGGCAGAGTGGCTCTGCCATTCGTTGATCCTGGGGGGAGCCTCTGTCTGCACTTTGATTTGTTCAGCTACACCGGCCTTGTTCTTTCTGCAGCCTTGTAACTGAGAACTCTGGCTCAGGCAGGAGCTCCCGTGGGCGGACCTTGTGGGCCTGCCAAGATGAAGCGTAGGCTGCAGGCCAACACTAGTTCTTCCTCCCATTTCTCCTCCCCTTGAGATCTTAAAGTGCATCCCTCTCAAAACGGGACCAGGTTTCACAGACTTACCACTTTGTTTCTCATGGAAAATAGAATTCATTCAACTTTTAGCCGAAAAACAGTAGGGGAGCACTCTGGTATCCCAAAGACCTACCCCCTCTTCTTTCACTTCTTGGTGGCTAAAGCTATATTCCTAATAAGGATACATAACTCCATATTTAGAAGTAAAATAAACAGGCATTTTGGGAGCCATCAGTTGAAGATGGGGAGTAGAGAGTAGGGATTTTCCAAACGCCACCCCCTTCTATCTGCCTCCTGCTCTATCTTACCAAGGAGCAGTAACTTGGTGTTCTTTGTCCTTGACAATAGATCAACACTGTAAAACATCGCCACCTTCAGTTAAAACTAAGTGTGTTTCTGCACTTTCCAGAAGCTACACTAAGCTTGCTAACACTTTCCAGAAAGCACACTGAGCAAGCTCTCCCCTGTTTTGGCATTTCCCTGCTTGATGAGCCTTTTCACTGTCCCTTGTTGTATATCACTCTCTACAATTCAGCACTGAGAGGGAGAGAAAGAAAGAAAGGAAACCTGGTAAATAGACCTGGAGTGAATACAAGACTTAATCCACTCAAGAGGTTTTGCTAATGTCAAAGTGAAGGTCAGCATATTTTCTAGATGACAGAATAACTCTGAAATCATGGACTTTTTTCAGACCCACCGATTGCTATTCTATGTGAACTGTACTTTTGAAGCCCAAAGGTTTAAAGTTGTCAAAATATTGAGTCTGATTTCATGATAGAACATGCCTCTTTGGTGAAGAAGTATCTTTTCTATCCAGGGTAGTAAGGGCTTGAGTATTTGCATGAGTTTTTACAGAACAAAGAAGTGGGCAAAGATGGGGCACAAAGTTACTTGAGCAGGTTTTATGTAGTTCAGACAATTCTGGGCAGAACTGGGAATAATGAAACATGAATCTGACACTTTCAACAGCTGCTTGATAACAGTAGCCACTTAAAAGTAAGGAAGTTAGAAGCAAATCAATGAATCTTTTCCAACAGTATTTTAACATCTTAATGTGAATAAATCATTGGTTGATATTTTTACAGGAGTAAAGTCCTCTACTTCTCCTTCAGCCTCACAAGACCCTCAATGAAGGGTCTGTGGCATCAGTGGAAGGGATGAGCAAGCACCCCATGGGAACATTCCAGAAACATGCATTTCTTGCACACATTGGCTCTTCCCAACATAATGGCCTTACACAATTCTCCAAATCCAGAGTTAACCTAACCCTTTCTAGGATCAGGTTACAGTCTGGTCTCCAAGGATAGTACAGAAGAACCTCCAGCAAGTAGTCCTCACTCAGACTCCATAGCCTTCTTCCTGTTGTCATGAGATGGTATAGGTCACCTGTCACCACTCCTTACAGAGCCTGAGATATTTGCAATAAGTGGGCCTACTACAGATTTCACTTTTCATTGGATTAGGGAAACTCATGACTCTAACATTAACACTCCTAATCTATCATAATGTCCCTCCCTTAGATGTAAAAATGGAAGGAAATGGAATGTTGGAGAACTTAGAAGGTATGTCCTTGAAGGTGCCTAGGTTCGAAGGTGCCTAGGTTTCTAGTAGCTATAGATGTGAAGTGTATCATTATGTACATTTTTAAGGCAAGTAAAGCTAAAGCTGACCATTTTCTTTCTCAAGGATAATAGAATTCATTTAACTTTTAACAGTAAACAGTGAGGAAATACTATTTTATCCTAAACATATACCCCTTTTCTTTCTCGATGTCTAAAATTAATTTTCTGATACGTATACAGAACTCCATATTTAGAAGTAAAATAGACATTTTGGGAGCCAGCACTGACGTTCAGTCTTGAAAATTGGATCCACTGTTGCAATAGCAAACTGTACATTCTCTTCCTAAGAAAATACTAATTTATCAGTCTCAAGAGCCAAAGAGTTGTTCTGTGTCAGCAATCAGCTTAGCCTCATAATTATAAATTTGTGAGGATCCGTTGAAAGACATGGATCCAGAAGAATTATAGTGTTTCATAGTGAGTCACTCAGAATAAAGAGCCCTGTTATTTGTAGACATTCCATACAGTCATAGAAATTTAGAGGTGGATCAGGTCTTAGCAATCGTATGGTCTAACCCCTTTATTTTACAGATGAAGAAATCAAGGCTCAGATCTTATTGAAGGAAATATATAAAAATATTTCAATATGCAGCACATCTTTAAATGTCTGAACATCTTCAATAGCTTACTAACACTGTCCTTGAAATATTCAACACAGTTAGTGTGCCCAATGTGGCTAGAGTGACTCATTGTAACAAGACTCATATTTATTTACTATACTTTGCATCTTTGGTCTAGCATACTCCCTTCCTTCCTCCCTCCCTTCCTTCCTTCCTTCCTCCCTCCCTCCCTCCCTCCCTCCCTTCCTTCCTTCCCTTCCCTCCTTCCCTCCTTCTCTCTCTCCCTTTTTCCTTCTTTCCCTCCCTTTCTTCTCCCTCCCTTCATTCATTCATTCATTAAAAGATTTAGCTGCTAATCTCCAATATCTGAGAGATGCTGTGCTAGACAGAGGGCTGGTTATAAACACAAGTAGGTTCACAAACAATCTTTGCCTGTAAGGAGCTCTCAAAAGAGAAGGTGAGACAGATGGATGAGCGAGTGGTTGCAACAGAACTTCAGAAATGCCTGGCTCTAGGTAGGGGCAAGTATTATCAGGGCACTGAGAAGCAAGGAGCAACAATTCCCTGGGAGAATCAGAGGAAGTACACCAAGGAGGTAACATCTGAGGGGAATCTTGTCAGATGAGGCTGCATCTCAGGCAGAGAAGGCAGCAAGGGCATTGTAGGAGAGGGGGGAGCTTGCTCAAAGGAAGAACATGGTGTATCCAGAAAGGGTGAGTTTAGCAATGGTGTGCAGGGAAAAATTAATGATGTGGGAACAATGGGTGCTGAGATGAGAAGATAAATTAGAAAATAAATAAAAGAACTGCTTCATACCATGCTAAAAAATTTAGCTACTATCCTGAAAGGCAAGGTTTCCCAAACCTTAGTAATTCAACTGTTATTTCCACAATGTGTGTTATATCCAACGTCTACCTCTGTTATTTTTGCTTTACCTATATACCGCTTGTACTATTATTTACTTAGCATATTCTTCTAAAATAACTTACTGTTAAAAGTCTGTTTTTAAAAGAAACTTTGTCAGTGGTGTAAATAGAAAACAAGTGCCACTTGCAGTAAATTCAAAGTCATCATTAAAATGAATGTGATGAAAATAAAACATTCTTATTAACTCTTTGCCTAAGAAAGTCTCTGAATCTAAGGCCAGCAGTCTCATTATTTAAAGAGAGATTGTAAGTTTTGGAAAGGAGTTCAATTTATTGTAGCACAAAATTGAGACTCCTTAAATTAATTAGGAGCAAGAAAGAGTTGAAAGGCATATTACCTCCTTCTCACTCTGTAAGTCAGGGATATTTAGCATGGTTCCGGTGTGCCATCTTAGATACTGCACGAATATGCATCCCACACAGTGGAAATACTGTTTTAAGCTGTACAGGGCCACCTGAGGTTTTTGAGCTAAGAAATGACAAAATCGGACTTTGCTGAAGAAAGATAACTCAAGACTGGAAAGGGAGGCCAAGGGAAGCAGGAAGAACCTTGCAGAGGCTGTGGGAGGGTCCCAGTGTGGTCCAGTCAGTGTAATAGGATGAAGAGGAACCAGATTTGAGAGGGATTTAGGATCAGGCCACAGCAAGACTTGGTGCCTGAGGGATGAGGGGCAGGGGTCAAGGAAAGAGAATGGTCACTGATGCCTTGGAGATGGATTGCTTGGGAGACTGCATAAATGGTCATGTGATCCAGGCCAGTTTACAGGCCTACGTTTAGGAAGACAGAGTAGAGTGTGTGTTTTGGGTGAGGAGAGGAAGGGAGGAAGCAGGTAAGGGTAGAGGGGGAAAAGACCCTGGACTGGAACATGCTGCCTGTCACAAATACTTGCACATCCTAGGCTCACATTAAATACTGTTGGATAAATGGCTAAGTGTGGATGGTCAGCAGGCAATTGGAAATACCTCGCTGGAGGTCAGAGACATTCCAAATGCCAGTTAGAATGGAAGAGATAATCATGGCCTGTAAATCAGCCTCCAATATATTTTCATTTACCTACTAACGATTTTAGAAAATTTGTGACATAATAAAGTAGATAGGTTTAAGATATATTAGACATGTTTACCATTCAACCAAAAGTCATAAGAACCTACTTACATAAAGCAGTTTGCTGGGTGCTTTGAGAGACAGAGAGATAAATTAGACACAGACCCTGTTCTCACAAAGCTTGTAAAGATCTAATAAGATAGTACATAAAGTTTTCAGGGATTTAAAGTTTGTTAGCATGTGAAGTATTTATTCATGATTTCCAGAAAACAAATTTAGCCTCAAAATCTTCTTGGTAACCATAGTTAACCTCAACTGTTTTTCCATGTAGTATAAGAAACTTGTTATGGTGTTGGGAGAGGACAACAGTATAAGTGAAATTTTTGGTAGACTTGTAGAGTTGGAGGTGAAAATCTTGCCAGTCATTAATAGTGCTTTTTCTTGTATTGTGCTTAAAATACCCATTTGCCTGGCTTAGGAGAAATAAACTGAGTTTTGTCTTTTGTATATACATAACATTGCCCTTCTTCTCAGACAAGTATATGATTTAGTAATAAATTGGAGCATTCTTATGAAAACCTGTTAAATAATCCATTTCTCATGACTGGAATATTTTTCCTGGTAATCAAGACACAGACTAGAAAGCACAGATTTCACTCGCAGCCTAAAAAAGTCATAGGTTTGAATAAGGGGAAGGAGAACAAGCCTAACGTTGACGGCCTTTCTTCAGTTTCTAGACCGTTCTGTGGAAAGAAGTGTTTTCATAAGACTCAGACAGAATTCATTTCCATAGAGCGTTCTTAATAGCTCCTGTCAGAACAAAACAGCTGGGAAACATATGGTATCCATTTCCCTGTATCACTTGGAAAAAATTTCACATGTAAATAAAGCCAACATAAAAGAGTAGCCCTTTGAACCCCCGACCTTATACAATACATAAATATATTGGTACAATGCACTCGTTGTATTGGCCCACTAAGAAATGTGGCTTTAAAATTTTTTTATTACATCCTGAGATGCACATTTTCAAGAAGTTTCAAAGAAATGAAGGTAATTGGCAAAATATTAGCAAATACCATACCCAATAATAAGTATGTATCTTAGAAATGTCAAGGACTATATATATTTTTTCCCACTATATTTGAAGCTTTTCAGAATATTGATGGATAAAATTAAAGGCATGTTTATACATTATAAACTCAATGTCTGCTATCTCTCTGCTGTTTCAAATAAGTAACCATGTGTTTTTGAAAGGAAGAGAGAAGGGCTTGGCAGAAATTTTTGGCAGACATTTAATTTTTCATAGCGTCACATTTTTAGGAAGAAAAGGACATATAAAGGATAGAAAAACTTTTAAATTTATAATGGACCAACTGGAATTAGTCTTTGACTTTGCATATTTACATTTCATAAATAACTTGAGAAAATCCAACTCTCATTGGTGATTATCACTCCTGAGTTTGTTTGTGTTTTTTTTTTTTTTTTTAATGAGGAAGATCAGCCCTGAGCTAACATCTATGCTAATCCTCCTCTTTTTGCTGAGGAAGATGGGCTCTGAGCTAACATCTATTGCCAATCCTCCTCCTTTATTTTCCCCAAAGCCCCGCTAGATAGTTGTATGTCATAGTTGCACGTCCTTCTAGTTGCTGTATGTGGGACGCGGCCTCAGCATGGCCGGAGAAGCGGTGCGTCGGTGCGCGCCTGGGATCCGAACCCCGGGCCACCAGTAGCGGAGAGTGTGCACTTAACCGCTCCGCCACAGGGCCTGCCCTCCTCTGAGTTTGTTAACAAGACTTTTGTCTCTTGTGAAATTAAGCTGTAAATCCCTCAGAAGGATGCACTTCGGGCATTTAGAAAGAGATTTAATGCATTGTACAGGGCCGGCCCCCTGGCTTAGCGGGTAAATGCGCGCGCTCCGCTGCTGGCAGCTGGGGTTCAGATCCCGGGCGTGCACCGAGGCACCGCTTCTCTGGCCATGCTGAGGCTGTGTCCCACATACAGCAACTAGAAAGGATGTGCAACTATGACATACAACTATCTACTGGGGCTTTGGGGGAAAAATAAATTAAAAAAAAATGCATTGTACAAAGTGAGATTCAAATTCAAATGCTAGCATTTGTTAATTGTCTGCTCTGTGCTAAGTAGTGTGTACACCTAAGAACCAGAGCCAACAAAAGGGGAGAGGAGCAGCAGCTTAAGAGCATCTAGATACCTTCCTTCCTTTCTGGAACATTCCCTGCTAATACCTGTTTCTTACTGGACAGAATCCAGGTCTCCCTCTACAGCTCATAGTATTCTCTTCTTAGATTCTAAAATGCCAGAGCTTGAAAGGCCTCAGAGGAGGACAAGTTAGTGCAGACCCTCTGAAACCCCATGCAAAATTGTGGTCCATTTTGGGGAAAGAACCCACCCACCAACAGTCATATAGTATTCAGGCTCAGAACACTCTCACTTCCTTGTCTTGGTTCCAGAACTTCTCTGAATCCTTTCAGAACCCATCCCAATAGGAAGAAGAATGACCAGTGGTCTGAATTTGGGGAACTTTTAATAACTTGCATGGCACTTGCACCCCAAGAATCAGTGGTAGCCAGGGATTGTCACCGAAGTTACAGCCTGAGTACACCCCCATCTCAGGTTCTTTTATTCTTTGCTTGTGCCTAATAGCAAAGAACAGACACAAACACATGCTTTGGGGTTAAATACTTCCCAGCTGCTGTTGTCCCGGAAGAGGAGAGAGAGATGGGAGGTCCCTAGTTGGAGGGCATGTCCTGAAATCTCACCTCTTTCGTGGGGGAATGGTGTAAACTAAGTGGAAGTGGAGTTGGTTGTTAGCACTGTTGAGTTGATTCCGACTCCTAGCGACCTTGTGTACGGCAGAGTGGAACCCTGCCCAGTCATTTGGCGCCATCCTCTCACCTTCTGGGACTGTGTAAGACAATGCTCCCCTGTTGTTCATAGGGTTTTCTTGGCCAAGTTTTTCAGAAGTCAGTGGCCAGGATCTGCTTCCTAGTCTGTCTTAGTCTGGAAGCTCCGCTGAAACCTGTCCACCATGGGGACCCTGCTAGTATTTGAAACACTGGTGGCATAGCTTTCAGTGTCACGGCAACATGCAGCTGCCACAGTATGACAACCGACAGATGGGTTTTGTGGTTCCCTGACCGGAAATGAACCCAGGCTGCGGCAGTGAGAATGCTGAATCTTAACCACTAGAGCACAAGGGCTGGCTGGAAAGGGAGTAAGAATCCATAAATCAGTGGCCTGCGAGTTTCCAAGGGTACTGGGTCATCCGTCATCTAGTCAGGGGAGTGTAGCAGAGAGGAAGCAGTATCATCATGGCCGAGGAGACTGTTGTTTCTCCGTCGTCCTGCACTGAGAGGAGGCACAGGGCAGCCTTTCATACAAGGTTAACTGGGAGAGGTGGAGGTTCTTATCTTTCACTTCCAGATGTGTTGCTGTTTCACTTTACACTCCATCTCAACCAGACGCTTACTCAAATGCAAACTATACAGTCTTTATCTAAGCTTTGCACAGAAATGACAAAAAAAAGAAAACCCTAGTCTGCCTACCTCTCTCTTTCTTTTCAACTTCCTTCTCCCGTTTATTTCCAGGTTTCCCGGTAATGGAGGGCAGCACTGAATCTTAAAGAGCATGTTCCATTGTGAAATGTTAGTGCATTATGTTGCTGTGTCATATTCATGAAAGCACCATGAAATGCCCCTGAATGATGGTTGGCTGGGATAGTCAGTCTTCAGTGGGGTGAACTCAACCATGGCTTATCTCCCATAAGCCAGTCAGCTCCTGACCACTTCATTCCTTTCTTTCTGTTCTTTCCCCAATACACCTAATGAATTACCTAGTGAATCCTCCAATGGGTCACAGTTTTATGTTTTCGCGATGTTAAACAATTTATCCCTTCTTTATATGGGACTTCTTAAGCTTTAGGGGTGTACATATATGTGTGTGTGTACAAGTGTGCACACGTGTGTGTACCTCCTCATCTCTCCCTAAATTAGTTTCAGAGTTCATTTAACACAGAGGATCTTATCCTCCAATTCTGTTTTTCAGGGTGGTGACAAGTATCAAAATACTGCCAGGGAGGTATAACTATCCAGAGAATAAATCGAATTGTCTATCTGGGTTTGTTTTCTTTAGCTGTCTGCTTTACCATTTTTACTACTTTAATTAATTTTGAGCCAATATGTCATAACTTCCTTTTATCAATTCACTGTTTTCCAATGGTGAGTATGAACTGTTTGTTTTATGATACATATTCTCTCTAAGTTGTCCCCTTAGATGGGGGCTTACTTTGAGCATAATTTGAGTGGACCATGTCTGCCTGCATGGCCAAGATATTTTCAGTATTTCAATTTAGTCGTCTCCTCTTTTAATTTATTTTAAAGCAGTTTCTAGCTCTGGCTGGAATTGTGGCGTCTCAACTCTTATTACAAACACGCAAAAGCCCACAGGAATCGCTGATGTATACAGTAAGTTCCGCCCTGTGAAGAGAGTTTCCCCACTGAAACATCAGCCAGAAACTCTGGAGAACAATGAAAGTGATGACCAAAAGAACCAGAAGGTGGAGTACCAGAAAGGGGGTGATTCTGACCCAGGCCCCCAACCTGAGGAGCTCAGCCCCGGAGATAGAGAAGGCATCCCCCAAAGTAAGAGCTCAGAGCCCAGCTCATTGCTGGGCGAACTGGAGCATTATGACCTCGACATGGATGAGATTCTGGATGTGCCTTACATTAAATCCAGTCAACAGCTTGCCTCTTTTACCAAGGTGACTTCAGAAAAAAGAATTTTGGGTTTATGCACAACTATCAATGGTCTTTCTGGCAAAGCCTGCTCTACAGGAAGTGCTGAGAACTCACCATCCAACATGACACCATTTTGTGTTCTTTCTCCTGTGAAAAGCCCTCACTTGAGAAAAGCATCATCTGTCGTCAGAGACCAGCAAAAGCTCTCCACTGAAGAATCTGAGAGCTCACCTCCTCTGCTTAAATGTGGCTCTGCATATGAACCTGAAAACCAGGGTAAAGACTTCCTAAACAAGAGCTTTAGTGATCCTCATAGTCGAAAAGTTGAGAAGGCAATGCCAGACTGCCAGCTCAGGGCCTTCCATCTGCAATCCTCAGCAACAGAAGCCAAGCTAGAAGAGCAGATTGGTGGCATGAACTGGACCAGCTCCCAAGGCCCAGAAGAAAGGAGTGAGTATCTGAAAAAAGTAAAAAGCATCTTGAACATCGTTAAAGAAGGACAAATATCTCTCCTGGTAAGTATGATATAATTCAATATATGTATTAATAATCTAGACTCCAGTTTTATCAGCTCCATTCGTTAGTAACAGAATGATGATGCATTTGTTCCCATTCTTTTTTGGTCTTTACTTGTGGCTTTCATTGGGTGATGTGACTTCTGAGTTTTAAAATTAAAAGTTAGGAAGTTAATGCAGAGAAAAACAAATGGCTATAAGGGGAGTGTTATTTCACTTTAACTTTGCATGAATTCAACTGGAATAAAGACAATCTAAAACAAAAACAAAACAAAAAAAAGCCCAGCACTTTCTTTAACTTGAATCTTTATGTCTTTCTTTTTGCTTTTCCAATGATTCCCAGTGCTCTCACTCAATTATTTGTGGGGATGTCAGTTCCTTGCTGGTGGTGGACCTGCCAGATACGTGAACAGAGGGTCTTCTGTTTTATCCTGATCGTTATTCAGAAGAGTTGGACCAGGATGTTTGAAAGCATTTGCAGATAGGAGCTTACCCTAGAGCTTGATTGCCCTCTGACCCACGTGGAGTTTTTACTTAGTTCCAGCTCTGCGTGTCTAGAGAGCATGAAGAAGCTTTTCCAAAGACTCTACAGACAGAGTAAGATGATGTAAGAACAGCCTGTTCTGCTTAGGCTTAGAGAAAGCTAAACTGAAATCACACTCCATCTGCCTGCATTGTTCTTTTCTGGCTTCCAGACTTGGCTCAAACAGTAGCAAGCGTGGGCTGATACTGTAAAGTTAATTCAAGTCTCATTCAAGAAAATCATCACGTCTTGGCAGTGTGATTCTACTTAGGTTAAAACCATACATAGATAAGTACAACGTGCTTGGTCTAGCATCACAGATCTTATTGTTGTACTAGGATGATACGATTGATTTTACTACATTTTACTAAATAAAGTAATAATTATTTTTTCTCCTGAAAATATCTTCTCTGTTTCTCTTAGCTCTTCCTTTCTGTTTCTCTTTGGTTCTTTCCTTTCATTCGTCCTTCCCATTCCCAAATGATAACACCTCTCAGTTTACCCAACAGCCTTTGTCAACCAGTTCATACTCAGGGAACTGAACTTCACTAGAGGTGAGAAAAACCAAAGGTCAGGTAGCCTCCAGATGCCCCATGAGTTTGTTTGAGGGTGAAAGCATCTAGAGGTACCCATGGAAGCCCTAGTTGCCACAGTCATCATGGAGCTTGCAGTCAAAGCCAGTTCTCCATAGTTCAAGGCAAAGCAGATGGTTGAGACAAGTAGTTCATTCACTCACCAAACCTACAACAGGGAATATAACATAGCCTGGCCCTCAGGACTTAAAAGTCGAGTGGAAGAGACAGACAGGGAACCTGCCAGTTACCATAAATGTCATCGAAGTTGTTTAGAAAGCCAGCTTGGAGCCTCCACAAGCTCACTGACCTATCCTGTTGCCATGTCTCACGTGAAGATAAGTCTCCTGAGCATTCATGTTCTAAAACATAGTATAACAAAAAAGCATAACGGAAAATCATTAGAATTAATAGCAAGGAATTCTGATTTATTAGTTCCCCATGGCTGCCACCAGAGCTTCTGGAAGCGCATCTCTTCTTCCCAGTGCCCAGAGCAAAACCCCAACAGCGTCTCATTCTGATTTATTAACTTAAGTTGTCTAATCTTACTATTTTTACAGCCACACCTAGCTGCCGACAATCTAGACAAAATTCATGATGAAAGCGGAAACAACCTTTTACACATTGCCGCGTCACAGGGGCACGCAGAATGTCTGCAGCACCTCACTTCTTTAATGGGAGAAGATTGCCTCAGTGAGCGAAATGCCGAGAAGTTGACTCCGCCAGGCCTGGCCATCAAGGTGACTGGTTGGGGGCTGGGCCCTCCACAGCTAAAAGTTGGATTTCTATTTTTTAAGATTCCTAGTGAGCTAAAGTGTTGGAATGGAGAGCGAGAAGCATGACATACCAAGCAAACAGCAAATGAACATATTACATTTAAGAGATTAATCATTTCAGTCCCTAACTACTTTGAGATTTTGAGACTGCATTCCAATTTATTGTGCAATGAGGGTAAGCTTCAAATAATTTAATAAAGAGAAAGGAAAATGATCTGTTGTGGTTCTAAGAACCCTTTGTTCTTCATGGTGACTGCAATTTGGATTCTTAAGCATACCTGGATCTTTCTGAGACTGTTTCATTTTTTCCTAATGCAAGTATAATGAGCAAGACAAATGAGGAAAAGGTGTCTTTTCAGGGCTGATAGCACTCAGGAGTATTTCACATAATAAAGTGGGCTTCTAATGGATCACATCTGAAGATTAAATGTTTTCAGTATCAGGAGCTGTTTAGAATATCAGTGCAGAGTTTGAGTTTAGCTGTTGCCCAGCACGGTATGCTAGTAGCACGGTAGCACAGATAGTCAGAAACTACACAAATGAATGCCAACGGGGATACAGTTAAAACCTAAAAACTGTGATACAGGAAGACATGGTCTTTTATAGCACTGCAGTGAGTGCCTCTGTAAAATATAACACTTCACTAGAAGGTTAACGATTGAACTAAAATTGCTTTTAAAATCTTTGGCAAAAAAAAAATTTAGTAAGAAGCCAGAAGCGAAGTTCAGGGAAATATAATACATCTTGTGCTTCTGCATATGTACTTTGCTTTAAATAATAGTTACATCTTCTAAAAGCTGAATAATTATAATTTTTATAAACGGAATTCTATTGAAATTTGCTAGGGGAACTTGCTAAAGGAATCTAGTTGTGAATTCACTAGAGAACATGTCACATTTGAAAAACAAGCAATTGCTGTCCTACCCCTAATATATCTTTTATGCAAATCTGAATTTTGATATCTTTAATTTATTTACCATTCAGTGAAGTTGTATATATTAAAAAATTATTTTCTGTTTTATTTAGTTTTGATTGGTATTATTTCAAAGATAGCATAGAAAATAGCTTTTGTGTGTGTGTGTGTGTGTGTGTGTGTGTGTGTGTGTGTGTGTGTGAGAAAGACTGGATCTGGGCTAACATCCATTGCCAATCCTCCTCTTTTTGCTGAGGAAGATGAGCTCTGAGCTAACATCTGTGCCCGTCTTCCTCCATTTTTTGTGTATGGGACACCGCCACAGCATGGCTTGGTGAGTGGTATGTTGGTCCACGCCTCCAATCCGAACCTGCAAACCCTGGGCTGCCAAAGTGCAATGCGCAAACTTAACCACTACGCCACTGGGCCGGCCCCTGAAAATAACATTTTCTTGATAAAATAAAAAAATATGTGTTCCCGGAGGATATAATTTTCCTTTAGTTGTGAATGATGTAATGTCAAATTAAGAGCTGAACTTCCGGCAGCCATCATGAAGAAAGAGAAAACAAATGTGAAGTCAGGGTTCAGCATAGTTGAGTTCAGTAATGTGTACCGAGTCCACCAGGTACTGTGTTTGTTAGGCAATAGAAATACAAATTTGAATGATGCATAGTCCCTTTTCTTAAGGAGTTGATAGCCTGGTGGATACAGCAGATAAGTTGTCAGTAATTCAAGTGCAAGATGGCAAATTCAGGATCTAGTCCTATGTCAGAGGCCTGTGGGAAGATAGGGGTTGGGTCTGGTCATCAGTGGGCATGTGTTAGTGATGAATAAAATATTCTTGCAAAACCAATGAATGTTGACATTTGCCTTGCCATTTTACTGTTTATAAAATACTTATAACTTATAATTTATATTGTTTTCCTGACTAGTGGTAGAATATATGTATATTAATTATATTTTAACTACATAGTTGGATGAAAAAACTTTTTTCTTAATATATATGCCCTATGTGCTTGTTTTGATAGATTAAGAATCTTCAGAGTAGGAAGATACATAAGAAACTTACTGGTCATTAAGGTCATACCAACCCTGGGTATAAACTCTTTCTACAATATTCATTTTAAGTGTTAATTCATTCTTAAGCTCTTCCAGTCAACATAGTATTGCCATCATACAATCAGCATGCAAACTTAAACAGCAGGGTTTTTTTGTTTTAATGAAGAACACATATCAAACCGATAAGAACTGTAAGAACCTATATCAAACCTCAAAAGCTTTTATGAATATGGAGTCTCAGGCTTTTTATGCTTTACTTTTGGATAATGATTTGAGAAATGGAAATGTGCTTCTATTCCTTCATTTAATCTAGAATTTACAAAAGCAGTAAATACAAATATTTTATAACAAATGCCACCTCCTTAGGAAATCTGTCCTGATACATGTCCCGCTTCAGTCCATTCAGTGTATTTTGATGGATTTGATGCCATTGAGGGAGTCCTAGGAAGTCATCATTCTTCTACTTTAGGACCTTGTTTTGAACACCAGTAACTGACTGGTGGTGTTTCACCTCATTAAGCATAGATCTGAGAGCCCTGCTGTCATTAAAGACAAACAAACTTGGTACAAATAGGCAGAAGTTGCTCAGATAATATTACTTGGCTGACAGGAAGCAGAGTCAGAGATAGGGTATCATATAAAAAGATTACCTAAGAAAAGGACCTTTGAAGTCATACCAAGGCTTAAGAACATCTCTCCCCCATTTCTGCTCTCAAACTCCATAAATAGAACATAATAAATTCTTGCCAGTTACATGCAGAATTTATTGAGTGTTTTCTGGAGCACCCAACACTAGATACTATGGAAGTTCAGGGCATTATTGATTGCCCTCTGGGAATAGTTAAGGAAAATGAGTGGAAAGAAAGATTTCTATAAGGTGAGAGCAGTGGGTTTTCTAAAATGGGGCCAGTACAAGAAATTATTTTAGAAGCTAGACAGACTTGGAATGAAACAACCTTAATTCCTTTTTCATACTCATTCAGTTCTTCTGATTAAGCTCAAAGACAAAATGTTGGTCTGGTGAGAAAAATGACTTCAAACACGTAACCTACTGACCTTCCCCTTTAACATACAATGATTGACCCCAGGCTCAGAGACTTCAGCAGGCAAAATTCCCCTGCCAGAATTTAATAACATTTTTTGTTTTCTTGGTATTTCTATTTATGGAAAATGATGTTTCTTTCAAATTCACAGATTTTTTTTTTTAATTTTATTTATTTAAATGTTGCCTCCCTGAATAACTAAACCTAACAGGCATCTAACAGAACATTCTACAGCAGAATACACATTCTTCTCAAGTTCACATGGAACAGTCTCCAGAAGAGACTATATGTTAGGCCATAAAACAGGTCTTAATAAATTTAAAAGGATTGAAATCATACAAAGTATGTCCTTCAACCATAATGGAATTCAATTAGGAATCAATAACAGAAGGAAATTTAGAATATTCACAAGTATATGGAATTAACACCCTCCAAAATAATCATTGTATCAAAGAAGAAATTACAAGGAAAATTGGAAAATATTTGGAGATGAATGAAAATGAAAATGCAACCTACCAACATTTAAGGATGCAGCTAAAGCAGTGCTTAAAGGGAAATTTGTAGCTGTAAATACCTATGTTAAAAAAAAAAGAAGAAGAAGAAAGATCTCAAATCAATAGCCTAACCTTCTACCTTAGGAAACTAGAAAAAGAAAAGCAAACTAAATTCAAAGCAAGCAGAAGGAAGGAAATAAAAAAATTCAAGTGGAAATAAATGAAATATAGAATAGAAAAATAATAGAGAAAATCAACAAAGCATACTTGGCATGCTCAAATTACATATTGTAAGGAAAGTCTATGATGGATTTATACACAAAAGGAAGGTGGGTGGGGTGCGAGGATCCCAGGAAGGAAAGTGCAGTATCCTGGGGTAACAGCTAGAGCACAGAGTTACCACCCCAGAGCCAGAAGGAGCTCAGGAAGGACATGAGATAGAGGGGGCTGAATACGACTGGCTGACTTTTGACCTTTGACTGGTGAGGAAACTCAGCTGGCCAATGGCAACTCCATAATAGGGAAGCCAGGAGCAGAGAGTACCTCAAAATCACTTTCCTTCCCTGGTCTCCTGCCACCACTCTCCATCAGCCAAACCCAGCCAGAAGCCAAGGGGCAAAGAGGGCAGAGAAGGGAGAAGGGAGGAGATTGAAGTGAATTGGGGACCAGGGAGCTCTTCAGCACACACCTGATCGTGCTAGATGCCCCAAATGGAGAGAATAGAGTCTGCATGTGAATAGTTGGGAACTGACTACTTGAAATCCCATAGCAGTAAATGAAGAATGAGCAGATTACCTCCTCTGTCTTGTTTTTAGAATAGGCTTCCCTGACTCCATGCTCGCAGTAGCTCTTTTCTCCTGTGCTAAGGTCCCACACTGTGCAAACCAAGAAGGCCGCTGAATGTCTCATTTGTCTTATAGAGTTGTTGTGAGGATCTAAGAGACCATTCAAAGAGTATAAGGTAACAAGTATTGTGTGCTTAGTAAGCTGACATCTTCGTCTCATTTGATCTTCACAGTAACTTTATGAGGTAGTTACTACCCTCCCTGCTATTTAACAGATGACAAAATTGAGTATCACAGAAGTAAATTAACTTGTTCAAAGTCTTGTAACCAAGTGGTGGATTAAGGATTTAAATCCATTCCAAAGTCTGGGTCTTAATCACTAGGTTGTATAGGTCACAACTGCCTTCTTGGTTTGCACAGTGCATGATCTCAGCACAGGAGAAAAGAGCTACTGTGGTCATGGAGTCAGGGAAGCCTATTCTACAAACAAGACAGAGCCTTCAGTGAAGGTAGCATCTGAGCCAGTATAATAGGATTATTTTCTCTTTATTTTGAAATCCTAATGTTTAACTTCTCAAGGGAAAATGCTTATTCTAAGAGGTAATGGGTAAACAAATGGCAATATATTCATAGAATGGAATACTTCTCAGCAATAAAAAGGAATAAATTATTTGTACAAGCAGTAGCTTGGATGAATCTTAGAGGCTTTCTACTGGGTGAGAGAAGCCAGATGCAAACGAGTACATACTCTAGTCTGTGGTGACAGAAATCATGTCAGTGGTTGCCTGAGGCAAAAGGGAGGGGGATGAGAACAAAGGAGTACTAGAAATGTGAGGGGGCAAGGGGGGGCCGTGATGGAAATGCTCTATATCTTGGTTGGAGTTGTAATTACAAGAGAGTATATATTTGTCAAAATTCATCAAACTGTATACTTAAAAGGATATATTTTATAGTATGCAAATTATACCTCGATAAAGTGATTTTAAAACACCTGATTAAAGTTATGAAAACATATTTAAGCAAAAATTCTGCTGTTGATTTAGAGCTAAAACCACAAATCAGAAATATAATGTGATATATTTATATTATAAATAAATTAAGCCAGATATAAAAACCAAAATTCATGTGATTTCTTCTCTTGGTAAAATTAACATTTATAAGGTATTTTCCAAACCTGAATTTCCTTGAATTTCTTTCTTTCTTTCGTTTTAAATCTAGAATGGTCAGTTGGAGTGCGTACGCTGGATGGTGAGTGAAACGGAAGCCATTGCAGAATTGAGTTGTTCTAAGGATTTTCCAAGCCTTATTCATTATGCAGCTTGCTTTGGCCAGGTATGAAGAATTTCTAATTATCAGATTTATAAGCAGTCATATTCACTGTAATATTTTTTAATGAAAAAATGTTTTAAACAACCTAAATGTTTCGTAGTAGGATATTGGATAACTAATGAAGCTAAACCCATGTGATGGAATTTTACAGAAAAATATTCATTATATAATATTAAGTTAAAATGTATGATACAAAACTGTTCCTGTAATTTGGTACCTAATTTGAATTTTGAAGAGACAGAAAGAGAAATATGTAATGACTAGAAAAAACTGGCACAACATGTTTATAGTAGTAGTAATCACTAACGGGAATTACAAGTGGCTTTTATTTTCCTTTTTGTATTTTTCAGTATTTTCCAAATTTTCTACAATAAAAACATTTAATTTCTGTCAAAATGAAAAACAATAAATTGCTTGATCCCAAAATTAAGAAGAATATCTTTAGTAAGACATTAATCAAGGAAGTCTTCCTCTATTAAAAATGAGCAGGCACACTAACTAGATGAGTCTCAGTTACAACCAATTTATACATTAGGAAATCCCAGTGTGAGTCATTGAAGTACACAGATCACAATCCAGTGTATGGAGTAAAAAAATCATCACTAACTCCCTTTGAGGGGGATGAGTATAAATTATCTTTAAAAAAAAAATGCAACCGCAAAATGCCAATCTCAATCTTAAAAAAAATAAAGTCAGCACTGTATTAAAATTTGTTTGTGGCAAAGAAAATTGCTTCTCATGCATATAACCGTATCCCCTTTGGCTTCATAAACTTTCCCAGTGGCAGTAAATTGTGGTATTGTCAACAAAAGATTATGCTTTTTCAAGCATGACGATCTCAAGTTCAAAAAATAGATTTGGAGAATATTACCACAGTCTTTCTTTTAGCAGGAGTCATTTTAGGTGATAGTTTATTTTATACAGTGTTAACTTCAATTAATATATGTACAATGTGTGCCAGGTACTGTGCCATTGGATTTTGTGTACATCATCTGACTTATTCCTTAAAACAATTATATTAGATCCTGTTGTTTTTATCCCCATTCTATAGATGAGGAGAACAAAGAAAGAAAGTTAAGTGGTCTAATGGCTAGTAAGAACAAAGACTGGATCTCACCTCAGGTCCTCTGATTTCAGGGCCAGGTTCCATTTTGTCTCCATCTGTGTAGATAATTTGTATAGCTTGTTTACAGTGGCGTTGATATAGCTGAAGAAGACTTTTTTACAATTTTATCTAACACCACATTGTGATATGTAAAGTACCTTAACAGCTCATTAAAGAAGTGATTACCTGTACTAAATTTATGAAATGAAGAAAGGAGCAGGAAGAACATTTAAAATTTGTAAAAGCCAGTGTCTTTGAAACGATTACTCCATTTTCTTTGGGTATTGTGCTTACGAGCCTCAGCCTTGCTGTCCCACAAACAACCATAATAGTTAATAAGCATTTGCTAAGGATGCCCTTTTTTGCTTATGCTGGCAAAGGAGAGAATAGAATTTTCGAAAGCATTTTATCACTGCTGATTTTCATAAATCATTTTCAGTATAAAACAGAATTTTATTCTCAAATGGTCTGAATAATTGTTTCATGAACCTGATTTCATTTGCTTATATAAAGCCTAATGAGGAATTTTAGATATCAGTGGAAAGGCTGTCTGCACTTTTGGTAGAGTTTGCCAAAGGAAAGGAGGAAAGGATTGCGTTGCTGTTCGGAGACGCTAAGTAAATAATTGGGCATCGGCATTCTTTGTCTTGGGAAATGTTGCTTACATATGCCAGTTTCTTTATTCAGCTCTCACAGCAGGTTTCTCATAATTTTGAAGCTATTGGGACAGAACAAAAGAAAATGCCCTTGCTAGGACTGGTTGGGCGATAGTGTGGCTTACTTGGCTGGACTAGAGAAAAATATGGAAATTAGTGACCTATGTGAGGAGCCGTGTCAAACATTTGTTTCATGCTAGTATCAGTCTTCAGATTGTTGTTTCAAGCTGATAAGCATTTTTAATGACCTAAAGTACAGCTTTGAGCAGAGCTGTCCAGCAGTGCCCTTAGGAGAGCATTTACCCAAGCGGAAAATGGAGAAGCCCATTAGAACTGCGAATTCTGTCCAGCCATCCTACATCTGCCACAGCCACTTATGTAACAGATAACCTGTGGAGATGCTGAACTTGGAAGCGTTACAAGGCTAATATTTTCACAAGGAAGACTGTTATTGAACAGTTTTCTAATGGATTCAGCACATGCAAGTTTTTCTACATCAAGCAGGCACTTGAGTGTGTTCTGGTTTTGTTTCTTCAGTAAATACTTCTGGAAATGATAGTAGAGAGGAAAATTCCTCTCTTGGTTTATTTTAGTTGCCCTCTGCCCCTCCTATAGATTCTTAAAGAATGGGCACCATTTGACTCCCAATTTATGTCCTTTTTCCTGTAAAAATTACCTTTAAAGACTCCAGTACCACAGGATAGCCAGCAGTTTTTAGTGGTCTCCTGGAGTGACAGGTCTTGGGTGATAGGAATTGATTTTCCTCATCTTGACACATGAAGTCTCAGAGGGTGCAATTATTTCATTGCCTGGTCGTATCTAGCAGAACTAGCCAGAGGGAGTGTGAAAGTGAAAGCTTTGGGGAGACTCCAGGAAGAAGCAGAAGGTGTCCTTGGATGGACCTGCTTTGCCGTCCCTTCAGAGAGATGTTGCTGGTGAAACAATTGAGACAGAATTGTCTCAAGTCAAAGCTACCACCTGCGTGACTTGGGCTGTTTTATTCCAGCGTGAATGTTGAAATGGCCTCGTCCAGGCTCCCAGCAAAGCTCTCGCCCTCAGCTGCTTGGGGGCTTCAGCCTGTTCTGCGTTGATCATTGGCTCAGTGGTCTCTATGTTGCTTTCAATTTCAAACCTATGACTGTTGTGTTTCTGAATCTTTCATGTGACTTTTGGTCAAGAGATTCTGCTACAAAAACAACCTCTATCATAGTCTTGAGCATTTACCAAGAGTACCTTTGCCTGCACTGTGTTATTCATTGCGCATTTTAAATGTCTACCCTGATACAAATCAAAAAAAAAAGACACCTTTTGAAAAAAGAGAAGGCTTAGCAATTCTTAGCAATGGTTGTGAACAGTGACGGGCATGCTGGTGAGGGGGATGCTTCCACAGGTTGTGTGTTGTTGTTTTTCTGCAGTTTACTTTAAAAAGGGGAAATATTGCATTGACTATATTGTTTCACTGTCGTGGGGTAGAAATAAGTAAACAACACTGAAAGTGCTGCAAATAGAAAAATCTTTGATTAGCATGAGCATCTGCTCTCCAAAGCATCCATCCATGCTCTCCATCTTTGAAAAAACATAACCAATAGAGCTCCACAAACCCACAGGCTAATGAGCAGTTAACTGTGATTTCCGTGACCCAAAGGGTGCCAGAGGAGCGTGTCCTTTATGGAGTCAAGGGTCATGGGGCATTGAGTAGTTGTGGATATTCATACTTAGAAGATAGAAAACAGAGTCCTGGAGAACATTGGCTCCTGAGTCAAGCTGTCTGGGTTTAAATCCTAGCCCTACCACTTATTAGCTCAGTGGCTTTGGATACGTTCATTTTTTAAAAAAGAAAAGGTCTCCCTGGGCCTCAGTTTCCTCATCTTTAAAATGGAGATAATAGAACCTTCCTCACAGGGTTGCTCAGAGGACTAAATGAGAAAAGCCACGTGAGACATTGCCCGTTGCTGGCACATAGTAGGTACTAGATAAATGTTGGCTATTATGATTATTGGATATCTTCCAATTTATTATTTTTATTGCTATCAATATTATTTAGTTTGTTTACTTCACTATAAGTAAAGTATAAGAGAAACTTGGCAAAGAACTATTTAGGCCTTAACCTATTTAATCAATTCTTAGATGTACTTTTTTTTCACGTTTACTATCTTTGGATTCTACATTTATCTTACAATAAATGACATTATGAAATTATTGCTGGCCATTTTTAACATTTTAACATCTAAAAAACTGGAATGAATCTTATAATTGATGGCATATTAAATTTGATGATCTATGATCACAGACAAAGCTGCCTCCTTTAGAACTTATGGTTGTAACAAAAGCTGTAGAGATTTTATTGATACCAGTAATAAACCTGTGGCATACTTTTCAATTACATTTTTTGTTAGACTTTGTCCAGCAAGTCTCATAAATTATATGTATTATGCCTCTTTAAACAAATTGCATTGCCTTAATGACACACAAAATACAATATTAAAACAGGTTACCAAAAGAGCAGAAAATCCCCAGAAGAGGAAACTAGTACATGAAGGAAGCTTTCAGTCAGTACATGAGAGTCAAATGAATAGATGGATGTGCGGGAGGATGGCTGGAATATAAGTTGGAGAGGCATCCTGTAAAACAGAAATAATACAGAAGAGCCTCTCCATCCCTGTGACTGTATTGGATGTTCCCTGAAAGCAATATTTATGGGAAAATGAAGATCTGAAGTTACATTCTTCATTTAACATCTCCTCCCTCACACACACACACACACACACACACACATACACACACACACAATCACACGCTGAGAGAGAAAGAGCGCTAACGTCTACGAGGGGAGGTGGACACCATTGCGTATATAATACACGTATGCATTCATAAGGGCCTTCTTAGTTGGAGAAAATAGCTGTATTTGTTCCATTCTCCTTACTAGATATTTTTCAAGTTTAAATTCTAGGACAGTGGATCTCTTCTGGCATGTTCTCCAGAATCAGAGCAGAAAGCAGCATTTCTCTGAGAGTGGATGCTAAATATGCTTTTACTAAAACCAGGGGATTCTAGCCGTTTCCATGTCCACTTTAGAAATCCTAAAAATTGGTTATAGACCAGGTGTATAGTCAGCCAGTCCCTTTTGGTAGTTCTTCTCTGCACAATCTCATAGGAGAGATTTTTGTTTCTATATAATATCTCAGTGGACAGGCCAGTTGCATAGCTTCTTATTAAAGTAAATTGTCCACTGCAAAACACAAAACTGAATCTGAGGCACTGGGCAAAGACCTGTCTTATTCTGAGCAATAGAATAATGGTTCTTTATGTAAGTCTTGCATATTGAATTGGATAAGGTCTTTAATTGGAAGGAAGAAAGTTATCCATGCCATCATAAGAAAAGAAGACAGGTCATTGTAACAATGTGAACTGAACCTGACTTGGAGAGCCATCAGGAGCCAAGGCAATTCCTGTCTCACACAGACTTTGTCCTGCTCTCCCAGATTACCAAGCCCCTGCAAAGTCCAGGTCTCTGGATTCTTCCCTAGATTTCTACAAGAGGAAAATTGCTAGTCTTCTGAAATTCAGTATTCCATTTCCTACAACGCCATTACTAAAAGTCAAAACACTGTGAATTATAGTAAAGGGCATTTTCTGTACATGTGGAATAGACATATCCACTATAATATTTAATTAGGTCTAAAAAAATCTGAAAATATGCCTGACAAGAAGGTGCATAGAAAACATTTCTAAATGTCTTGAACTCCTCTGAACTTAACTTGCTGAAGAAAGAAACTGCTAGAATATCAGAGAATATACAGTTGTCTTCAGTTTTCTAATTTGTAAAATAAAGGTGTTTGAATTGGATGATTCCCTAAAATCTCTCCCACTCTGCAATTTTAAGATTCCATGATTTAATGTCATGGAGCAAGCCAAGTCACCACAAGCGTGAGAATGACACACTGAAGATGGCAGGGCTGTTCTTTTCACTGGTAGAGACAGAGCCACCTGCCCCTGGATGTTTCTATGTCTTAGCCATTGACTTTAAACTAGTTGGTTATGTCCTTTGTCCTGGGATACACCCATTCATCCAGATCTTTTAAGGAGTTGATATCACATGGTATAATCATCTGTCTCCAAATAAAAGTAATTCAGTTTTTTCCCCTATCCGATTAGGAAAAATAAAGGAAGTTGTTCTATCTAATGAGTATGAAACATCGCCTGCTCTGGTCCAAATATCAGCCCCGACTTTCTCCAAGTTTGCCCCTGAAGAAGAGGATTAAGCTCTACCATACATCCTCATGCAGATTCTAACTCCCAGCCCTGGCCTCCAGCCTCTGCTCCACCTCCTTCTCTAGGGGCGTTGTGGGTTTTACTTTTCTACAAAGTCTGTCTGCGTTTGCAGCTCACACTCACCCTGCTTTCCCTGGGTGTATTCTTGGAAGGTTGTAGGCATTGATTACATTTCTCTTCTTGCTCTTTAGGGGTCTTACTCCCTGCTTGCTCATGTGGAAAAAGTGTGGTGCAAATGTTCGGTCTGTCCCTGATGTCACAGATGCCTCCATAAACAGTGCCCTGTTCCCCATATGAGGGGTGAAACATTAAAGGAGTTGGCTGTTTTCATCCAACATTCCTTTAGCAGATTAGTTGGCTTGTTAAGAAGGTGAAGGCAAATTTAATCCAGAAAAGTATAAAAGTTCATGACCAGTCCAAGCAAATAACTGGAAAAAAAAAATCCTTTAAAAGGCTAAGAAGAGGTTCAAGGCTATTTCAAATGCATGATCTTCTTTTTAAATGTCAAATTCCACCCCCTAAACTTCATGCTGTTGTTTTTACCACTCTCATATTTTCTTAACATTATATTTAATTCTTCTATTTTAAAACAGTGAACTCCCATCCCCCTGCTTTCACCCGAGGCCAAACATAACATGAAAATACCACAGAAGACTCAGTGGGTAAAATGCAAACAGATTATGGCAACACACACTGAATGTTCCATGTCTTTGCTTTTGAAAGGTTGTGTTCAGAACTTTGGGTGCCGTCCCTTTAACATGGAAGAAGAAAAGCTTTAAAACACCTTTAAAACACCACCACCATTTGGTCACAAAAATCAAGAGGGTCCCAGTTTTATTTCAGTGACGTCTTATACTTGGCAACTTAATATGTTGCCTTTTTTTGTAAGCCTGTTGATTGCAGGAGTTGTGGAATTAGGAAGGCATGACTGAAACATTATAAACATTATACATTATAAACTTAAAACTTTATAAACGTAAAACGTTATAAACTTAAACATTATAAACTTAAAACATTATAAACTTAAAAGTAGGAGCTAGTTTATCTCAATAGTCCGAGGTTTTATAATAGTATTCTTGAAGTCTACAGACAGTGTAACAAAGTAGCAAAAATGTTGCCTTGGAATCAAGACTTGAATTCTGGTTCTAACTCTGGATCTGTCTAGCTATGTGACTTGGAGGAGGTACTCAAACTTTCTCTGAATCAATTTTCATCTATAGAATAAGTAAACAAGAGCATTTCTGAGGTAACTTCCTGCCCTTAAAATTCTCTGAGTGTTGCTCTTTCATTGACTTCAGGCTGAGACACATGGATTTTCAGTTCATACTGAATGGGAATTTTCTCTTGATATCATAACCTTGCTTATATCTAAGCTGAAATGTTGGAGTTTTATTTTCCTCTGTCTTTATATTAGACTTCTCTACATGATATTCCATTAATTCCAACCATCTTTGTGTTTATAGGAAAAGATTCTTCTGTGGCTTCTTCAGTTTATGCAAGAACAAGGCATCTCGTTGGATGAAGTGGACCAGGATGGCAACAGCGCCGTTCATGTAGCCTCACAGCATGGCTACCTCGGGTGCATACAGGTATACAGGCCCTACTGCTTTGAAGAAAGAAATGAGTTTATCAAGTAATAAAATAAAAAACGAAAATTTTGTTCACTGGAGCAATGTCTAGATTAAATCAGTTTGTAGTGGACAATAAGGAATTATTTTGATATATTTGTATTTCCAGAAATCCACACAGATATAGGCATAAATAGCTCTATAAGTTTTTCCTTGAGTGTCACAGAATGTTAGAGGTCACTATTCCTGCTCTCTCAGCATTACTCTAAGACCCCAAAGCTAAGAACAGCAGATATTAAGTGCCCCCATGTTCTCGAGACAGCAGGAAACCACTACCCAGACTGATGTCTCTCAGTCTCTCAAATAGCAAGCCATTCTTGCTATCATTAGTGCACTTCTCCTTCCAGTGTATGAAAAACAGGACAGATTTTTCTTTTTTGTTTTGTTTTTTTTTTTTTTAGTGGAGCACTCACTAATTTTTTTTTAAATAGACTTTATTTATTTGGTGAGGAAGATTGGCCCTGAGCTAACACCTGTTGCAAATCTTCCTCTTTTTGCTTGAGGAGGAGTGGCCCTGAGCTAATGTTTGTGCCTGTCTTCCTCTATTTTGTATGTGGGTCACTGCCACAGCATGGCTTGATGAGTGCTGTAGGTCCACGCCCGGGATTTGAACCCGCAAACCCCAGCCCACTGAAGCAGAGCGCGCAGAACTGTGCCTCTGGACTGGCCCCAGGACAGATTTTTCAAGAATGGATTGGAAGAATTCTTCAGAGTACGGAGTACTAGGCTAGAGAGAGAGTAGTGTGGTTTTCCTCCTTTCTCGTTAGGAGCACTGAGCTTCTCGAATGTACTCAAAAACACCCAGAATTGATTATGGGGGGCCTTAAATACTGATCCCCTCAGCCTTTGAGCAGGGCCTTTGTTGGCCGGCCACTCCACCCACCAGCCTCAGGTGGCCTCATCCTCTTAGCCCAACATAGCTTACTAATATTGTCATGTTATATGTGTGCAGTGATGTAAAAAGGTTGGGGAGCAGAGCCACAGGAGAGGGGAGGGAGGTTCTTTCCCCTGCCCCAAGCCATCTGAGGGGGCACCCCAAGAGGGCTGCCTAGAGCCCGTGGAGTTCCTACAAGAAGAGGAGTCGGCATCTCATCCCTCAGCTGAATGCAGAGCTTCCTAAAGCTGAGCCAAACCCAGTGCCGCCATCATAACCACACATGGTGGGAGAGCACAGCAAGGTCCCCAGAAGTTTGGGGCACGTGTGAATGTAAAAGCTTTTTCACCTAGAAAAATTTTAAAGCCCTCATGACAAAGCAAAGAGAGAGGATAGCCGAGAAAAAGGAAGAGCAGGTAGGACCGAGGAGTGACAGTGTGAGGAGAGGAAAGGCTTTGAGTTGGAAACAAGGTTTAGATTTAGCCTGGAATTTAATTTATGAACATAAATCATAATTACCAGAATCAGACCAATCATACCATTCTTCTTATTGAAAATGACCCAACGTCTATGGATTTGTTCCCACATCTGCCTGAGATGTGGGAAAGGGCCATTGACAACATATGGCTGAAGGCCAGGATTAGAGAAAATGCTTTTACCTCACCAAGTTCATACAGTTCAAAATATGTGTATATAACAACTCTAAGAAAGCAACACTCATTTTTACCTTATTATGTGTTGTTTCTTTTATTACAAATTCACTGTGCTCATTTATTTAACAGGTACTTCCTGAGAGGTCCTACTGTGTGCCAGGTAGACTATCTGAAAGAGAAAACTGGAGTGAGACGAGTTGCTCAGGAAGGTAGAGAAGGCTCAGGAAATGACAGGAGAATATATGGAAAAGCTGTAAAAGTAACGAGATTAACAAAAACAAAAAGCAGAAGTAACAGCAAAAAGCTCTCTAGAGTGTCTACTCGCATGAAACTGCTCTTGGGAGAGCCAAGTTGATAGGAAAGATTCCAAATGTCTGAAAGTCTCCCCACTCTTGTTGGCAAAGCAAGCATCTTCTAATTTAAGGCACCAAGTTGTAAAGGGAGTGATGAGAAATTGGAGAGTATAGAAAAGAAAGAAAATTAAATAATTACCAGGATCTACAGAAAGATGAAAGGAATAGAATTATTTTTTTGTGGAGGAAAAATAATTGAATAAAAGCTGAAAAATTCATTTTTCCATTTAACTAAACACTCTAATATCTAATAGTCTTGAAATAAACTTTTTTTAATCAGCTAATAAATGACTGAAAGCCAAAGAAAACCAGCTGATATCACTAATTATGTTTGAGATTTCGGTTATTTTTCTTTTTAATATGTGAAGAGAGGTGATCTCTCTTTTCAGAGCATTCATCACTCCACTTAACACAAATGGTATTTTTGGCACTAGATCCCATGGATGTGGAAACTTGGATAATCTTGGAAGCAGGTCTGTCCATTGGGTGTGAGATTTACAAAAAAAGATACAAAGAGACTGAGACTAGAAAAGGAGGTAGCAAGGGCCTTTATGAGGTGAGGAGGGGACTGAGTATGGAAAACACTGTGAGAAGACTACAGAGGCCAGAGTCAGGGGAGTGATAACAATGTGTGTACGCTGAGTCTCTCAGAGAACTCGGGGCTGAGCTGGTCTCTGTCACGCTCTTGTGAGGTGGGTGGCTTTATGGCAGATTGACTTTCCATGGTGAGTGATCATAAACTGAAAGGAAAATGAAGCTCGTTAATGACCTCGGCGTCTAAGTAGACTAGGAATTTAAAAAGTACAAGTATTGCTTATGGAAAAAATATTACCTATTACTAAAATAAGTCCAGAGGTCTACATTCGCATCTTGATAGTGTCAAAGAATATGTCAGATTGTGGCAGTTGACTAATATTGATGTATCACCTTTTTGTGGAATCTAATGTCATCACAGTATAAATACAAAAGAATTTTGATGATTTTTAAATTAATGATGTCAACCATGCTCCATCAAATCTCCCTCTCTCCTCTACTAATGATACATTGGCCAGATTCCATAACTTGCTGCTTGTTTTTGACCATTAACATTTACTCCAAACCAGTTTAAAATCTCAGGCTTATTTCTGATTCAAAGCATTCTCCTCCCCAATCCAGGTCAGACTCAGGATTTAAGGGACTTGTCATGGAGAGTGTGACATAGTCAGCTTTGTACACACCACATTAGTTCCTATTCCCCTCTCTCTTCTGGGCTCCAGTGTTGGGGACAAAGAGGAGGTATGAGAGAAAAAAATTAACTGTCTCTTTGCTTAATTGGGAAAGGTCATGGCACTCTCCCTGAAAGTTGCCATTGCTTCTTTGGCTCACTATGGTTTGCCACTGATGCCCTCTATGGCACCCTTCAGATGCTGACTCTTTGGTGGGCACGGTGGGTGGAGTCTTCAGAGGCCCCTCTGGAGCATCTCCACTGATACCTGCTGTGGGAGATCTAGCCCCAACCTTACACCCTCCTCCCCCATACAATTCCCTCCACCTGTGTTGCACCCCACTGCCTCTTGCTGCTGCAGAGGCAGCTAAATGCTCTCCATTTTAGTAGGGTGATGACAAGCTCATGCCAAGTTCCCTTCTACAACGTCTGCTCAATCCACGGGTCATATCCTGGCCATGACACATGGTGGGAGTGTGGGCTGCTTCACAGCCTCTGCCATGTCATTTCTCTCCAGTTCTTTTATTCCTGATCTGGTAGGCTCAGCAACAGATCAAGTGTGCCACCCAAGCAAATAGGAACAGGTAAACAAAATTCCTCTCTCCTTCTTACCGGCACCCCCAACTTTATGAGCCCATCGAATGAAAGGAACAAAGCATCTCACTCAGACACTGCCCTCTCAAGACAGCAGCAGGCTCCTCCCCTTCCCAGTCTCCTTCTGAGGCTGGGTGGGATTGGTAGCAGTAGCGTTGGTTCTGCTGCATCTTTGTAGGCTCTGAAGAGAGGTGTCTGATATCCGCTGCTGAAAGCTCACAGAGGCTGTCTTTTGTATGTGATGGTGCCCCTCACCCACTGCTGGCTCTGGTAACTGGGTTTGGGATAACAGGGAAAGTTCCATTCAACCTTCTGTTACAGACATTAAAAAATAATGTTTAGGGGCCGGACCCGTGGCATAGTGGTTAAGTCCAGCACACTCTGCTTCGGTGGCCCAGGATCCCAGGTCGGGGATCCCAGGCGCAGACCTACACCACTCATCAAGCCATGCTGTGGCGGCAACCCACATACAAAAGAGAAATATTGGCACAGATGTTAGCTCAGAGCTAATCTTCCTCACCAAAAATAAAAAATAATGTTTAGAGAGCGCTCTTGATATGATCACGTCTCTGCATTTTCTGACAGACTTTGGTTGAATATGGAGCAAATGTCACCATGCAGAACCACGCAGGGGAAAAGCCGTCCCAGAGCGCTGAGCGCCACGGGCACACCCTGTGCTCCCGGTACCTGGTGGTGGTGGAGACCTGCATGTCACTGGCCTCTCAGGTGGTGAAGCTAACCAAGCAACTAAAGGAGTAAGTGGCCTAATCGTTCCATAAGAACAAAGTCATCCGTGTATTTAGGTTTCAGCCAAATGCTTTGGTAAGCTCCCCTCACACCATTTGTTTGGGGAATTCCTAGTAGTCTCCTCATCTTCTTTTCTTCCTCCGTCCCAAGTCCTCATAGCCAGCATTCATGCTGAAGATGCCATCTCTGCAGAGGCAAAATGATATTTAAACAAAAAAAAAGAGGCAGGGCAAGTTTCGTAAGCAGAGAGTTTAAGCCATGATGGACAAGGAAAGAGAGCTTCTCTCTCAGGGCCAGATTACGCAGCAGGGCGTGGAAAGTAGACATGGGCATCACCCCGGACTTCTGTTCTTAGTATTCCAGGAAATCATAAAGAGCACGAGAGAGAGAAAAAGGCTAGAGATAGGCCAGCTTTTAAGTTTTCTTCAAAAGAAAAATGTATATTTGGGAAATTACATACAGGTAACCTGATAACTATCACCAGCAAATTTATTATAGAAATTAAGCAGACAATTCATGAATCTTCAGAATATTAAATAATGTTCACTCAGCATGATGTTGCTTAAAGCACTCTATGTCTAGCGAAAGTCAGTTCTTTTCTTGATGAGATATTAAACTGGGACACATTGCCTACCTGGATGTCAGAGAAGCATTTCTGGGAGGTTGTCATGATATGCTTGAAGAAAGGGGGGCTGGGGGAGAGGCTGTCAGGTAAATCTCCAGCAGGTTGAAGGATTAAGAAGCTGATGTCTGCCTGAGGGGACCCTGGTCAGCCCTTAGAAAATACACCAGTCAAATTACAGTTGCCGTATTGGGGAGGGAATCACTGAAAATGGGAATCAGTATTCAAAGTAATGTTAGCAGATTAGGAGGATAAACCTTAATAATTAAATTTTAGAAGAAAAATATGAAGTCTTTAAGTTATGAAAAAATATTGGGTTTTTTTCCTGAATACAGCTCATTTGAAAAAAGACCTATGGTGGGTGGGAGGCCTTAACTGATTATGAATGTAATTCACACAACAATATGACAAGACCTTGGACCTCCAACTCTTCTCCAAGCTTGGGGAAACCTCCTTTATCTCTCTGCTTCCACTCTCTTGCCTTAGAGGTACAGTCTCTGCACCCCTCCAGCCCTCTTCCTGCCGGTACCTAGAATACTCTCTTTAATGAGTTTACGCTTTTACTAGGAAAAAAAGTTTTTAATTTAAAACTTAAAAATTAAAAGGGTTACCTCCAAGCATCCTCCCCCCAGTTGCACAAAACTCTCCTGGGGCAGGTGAGCTAGGTGAGCTTGAAGGGCTGGACGTAATTGAAGGGAAAATGCACACAAATCCATAACTCAGTAAGTTGTCTTTCTACAGCAAATATACTTGTACACGTCTTTATGTACATATATAGGTATTTCTAAAAATAAATTCCTAGAAAGGGAATTGCTGAAACAGAGGGCATGTGTATTTAAAATATGGGTAGATGTTCCCTAATATCCTTCCAAAAATGTTGCACCAATGTCCACTCCCCCCAGTAGTGTACAGACATATCCATGAAGAGGAACTTTAAAAGGATCCAATAGAAAGTTTTTTCTAAAGGTTCATACTTAGAGAAAAGATCACAAAACATTCTCCTCAGTCTCCATACCATGGAGTCTGAGAGGCTTTCATGAGTTTTAATAGCTGTTTTATTGGTGAACTGTTCAAGGTTAGAGTCTTGGCTGCTCTCTCTGTTGGTGATCCTGGGATAAAATATATGTAGGCTAAGAGACTACAGTTCTTCCATTGTCTCTAAAGCAGAATGCTGTAGACAGTTGCAGTTAGGCCAATGACAAGATAAAATATGAGAGGTTACGTTGTAGACCCTAGTCTTTTACTTACTGTGTGCCTCAGTAAGGTTGGCAAAACTAGAAACGAACAGAAAAATCCACTAGTACAGACGCAGTACACTGTACCCTTCAGACTCCAGGGCACCAGTAACATAGAAAGGTGCAAGAGGAAGGATGGAAAACACTAGTTTTTCCAGTCCAAAATTCTGACTGGGAGACAGTCTTGAGTGCCTTTTCCTACTAGAATACCTTTACTGACTCCTTATAGTTACTATTTAGAAATGGCAACCTTCAGCTCTGTTGAAGGCCTAGTCTACAAGCCTACGTATCATGGGTTGAATTGTGGCCCCCAAAAAATATGTTGGAGTCCTAACCCCTAGTACCTCAGAATGTGACCTTATTTGGAGATAGGGTTTTTACCCAAGTAATCAAGTAAAAAATAAGGTCATTAGGGTTGGCCCAAATCCAGTATGACTGGTGTCCTAATAAAAGGGGAAAAGTTGAACTCAGAGACAGACACACACGCAGAGAACACCATATGAACAGGAAAGAAGAGATCAGGGTGATACATCTACGAGTCGAGAAGCACCAAAGATTGCCAGCAACCCACCAAATGCTAGGAGGGAGGCAGGGAACAGATTCTCCCTCACAGCCCTCAGAAGGAACCAACCGTGCCAACACCTTGATCTCGGATTTCTAACCTCCAGAACTGTGAGAAAATAAATTTCTGTTGTCTAAGAACCCAATTTGTGGTACTTTGTTACAGGAGCCCTAGCAAACTAACATGCTAGGCATATGCTCATATATTTTCATATATATTATATATTCATATTTCACATGGTCATATATTATAATTAAAGTTGATTAGTCCTTTCTGAGGGCTTCTTTAGAGAGTAGAGTCCTGTTTTCCTCCATTCATATGTGGGATTCCAGTCATCAGTCAACCCAATTACCCTCAAATAGTTTTCTCGATTGTGTCATAATTCACTTTGACACCTAATAAACCCTTTAAAAGCAGACCATAATCTTTCTTCATCTATTTGAGCCCCTCACTAAGTATTTTTCTTAAAAATTTGACATGCAATACCAACTTGCAAAGTGCAAAAAGTAGAATGCTCTTATGTATTTTTGTTTTTTATTCTTTCTTTAAACCAGAGTCAGCAAACTATAGACTGTGGGCCATATCCAGCCCACCATCTATTTTTGTAAATAATTTTATTGGAACACAGCCACACACAATCATTTACATATTGTGTAGGGCTGATTTCATGCTACAAAAGCAGACTTGAGTAGTTGTGACAGAGACTGTATGGCTCACAAGCCTAAAATATTGACTGTCTGACCCTTTATGAAAAAGTTTGCAGGCTCCTGTTATAGACAATTAAATTTTCAGTAGGTGAGTCTGGCAGAATAAAATGAAACCACAGAATTCTCTGTCTTAAGGATGAAATGTTAAGACTAAGACTGACCACTTCTGAGAAAAACAGAGTGCTTGGGGCTGATGGAAGGGTATTGTCCGAATCTGATCTCACAGGATTAGACTTAGGCAGACGAAAGTTGTTGAGTATATGCAGTGACACTTGGCAAGGAGAACACTGGGCTTCTTCAAGCCAATATCGAAAATTCAGCAGTCAATTTAAGAATACTTGCAAGTCATTCATTTAGTTCCATGTCCTGGTTCATGAGAGCTGCTACCATTTTTGATCCTAATTGTGTTAGTTTTCTACTCCTATAACAAATTACCACACACTTAGTGGCTTAAAACAATACAAACTTATTTTACAGTTCTGTAGGTCAGAAAGCCAGAATGGATCTCTCCAAACTAAAATTAGGCTCCATAGGCTGCGTTCCTTTCTGGAGGCTGTAGAATGAGAGTCGCCTTCATGCTCATTCGAGTTGTTTGCAGAATCAGTTCCTTGCAGTTGTAGGACTGAGGTCCTCGTTTCCTTGCTGGCTGACAGCTGAAGGTCATTGCCAGCTCCTAAAGGCTGCTGCATTCCTCGGCTCACAGCCCCTTCTCCCATCTTCAAAGCCAACAACAGCAGATAGAGTCTTTCTCACACTTTGAGTCTCTCTGACCTCCTCTTCTGCCTCCTCTTCACTGTTAGAGACTCATGTGATTAGATTGGACCCACCCCAGTAATCCAGGATAACCTCCCTATTTTCACATCAACTGATAAGCAATCTTAAATCCATCGGAACCTTAATTCCCTTTTGCCATGTGAGGTAACACAGTCACACCTTCAGGGATTAGGATGTGATGGCATCTTTGAGGAGCACCACACTAATAGCACAGAGTTCAGTAAATGCTGCTTATTCCTGTAAAGTCAGAATCAGTTTAATTTACTTTTTTCAAGTTTTATAATAATGTGTATTTTCTAAACAGATTTCAGTTTCTGTAACCTGTGGCTTTTAACTTATTTTCTTAACTTTAAAGCATATTCTGATACACATCCTTTTAGGTCCAGAGTAAATTGAGTGTTGCCATATATTGTTTTCCCTGTATACAAGAAAATACCAGCACGTAGTGGTTAAGTGCACGTGCTCCGCTGCTGGCGGCCCAGGTTCAGATCCCGGGCGCGCACCGATGCACTGCTTGTCAGGCCATGCTGTAGTGGCGTCCCATATAAAGTGGAGGAAGATGGGCACGGATGTTAGCCCAGGGCCAGTCTTCCTTAGCAAAAAAAGAGGAGAATTGGCATGGATGTTAGCTCAGGGCTGATCTTTCTCACAAAAAAAAAAAAAAAGAAAGAAAATACCAAGTTATTTAATTGTTTTTACCCAACATGGAAATAGTTTACCTGTTTTGTGTTACTTACTTTGTTTTTCTCTGATTGCTAAAGTAATACAATTATTTTAAGAATTCAAACAATTTAGAAAGAGTAAGTAACATTTTGGAGTAAATCCTTCCAGATTTTTTTCTGTTGAGGTATATGTGTATCTCTCTCTCTCTCTCTCTCTCTCTGTCTCTCTCTCTCTGTCTCTCTGTCTCTCTCTCTCTCTCTCTCTCTATATATATATATATATGCACACACACACACACACACATATACATATTAGGGAAACTTCTATCTCATAGATATTCAAATGTATTATCATTTTTAATAACTGCCTTCATAGAAATAATTATAAATTATTTACTCAGTCGTATTGATGAGCATTTAGGTTACTTACAGTTTTTCACTAATGTGAATATTAAACATCCTTTTGGGTACTTTTGATTATATCCTTAGGAAAATTTCTGAACTGTAAGGATGAAGATTATGCACATTGGTAAAGCTTTTGGATTTATTGCAACTTACTGTAAATTATCATGAAAAAAGGTATACCTACTAATTTATAGGAGGAGCCCCGTATCAGAGAGCTCATGTGTTTTGGTCTGGTTTTCTCAGACAGACAGTGGAACGTGTCACACTGCAGAACCAGCTCCAACAACTTCTAGAAGCCCAGAAATCAGAGGGCAAGTCACTCCTTTCTTCACCCAGGTAATACCAGGAACATCAGTGGTTGGCGTTCTTAAGTATCTTTAATCTCTGAGCCTTCTTTTGGACTTCCTTTTAATATCTTTTAAGAAGATGACAACAGAAAACATTTTATTCCTATAAGGAGGAATGAAAATGATAGAAATAAGATGTCATAGGAAAAAGGCACTGGACCTAGGGTCAGAAGACCTGGGTTTATCTCTGGCTCTGTCATTTCTTCATTGCATGACTATAAACAAGTCACTTACTCTTTCAGAGTCTTTCATTTCTTCGTCTATGAAATGAGAATAAGGATATGTAGGTTCATAAGGTTGTTGAAGATGGGATTAATTGAGAAAATTTGTGCAAAATTGACATTTAAACAGTAAAAGAGTAGACAAATTTAGTAGTTATAGCAAAAGGTATGAGGCATACTGTACTTTGGTTACCACTACGGAGTATTTGCAGACTGCTTTGAGTAGACATTAAGTGATTATTCTTATTCCAATCTTATTGATTTATAAGTTATTAGTGGCAGTAAAGGCCATGCAGTGACTTATGGCCAAGTCATTTTAACCTAGTAGGAAATCATCTCATATGTCCTGCATCCTCCTTTCAGTTCACCATCCTCCCCAGCTTCCAGAAAGTCCCAGTGGAAATCCCCAGATGCAGATGACGAGTCTATAGCCAAAAGCAAACCAGGAGTCCAAGAAGGGATTCAGGTTCTTGGAAGCCTGTCAGCATCCAGCCGGGCTAGGGCCAAAGCAAAAGATGAAGATTCTGATAAAATCTTACGCCAGTTACTGGGAAAAGATATCTCAGAGAATGTCTGCACCCAGGAAAAGCTGTCCTTGGAATTCCAAGATGCTCAGGCTTCCTCTAGAAATTCAAAAAAGATCCCTCTGGAGAAGAGGGAACTGAAGTTAGCCAGACTGAGGCAGCTGATGCAGCGGTCACTGAGTGAATCTGACACAGACTCCAATAATTCTGAGGACCCCAAGAGCACACCTGTGAGGAAGGCTGACAGGCCCAGACCGCAGCCCATTGTGGAAAGTGTGGAGAGTGTGGACAGCGCAGAAAGCTTACACTTGATGATAAAGAAACACACCTTGGCATCAGGACGCAGGTTTCCTTTTAGTATCAAGGCCTCCAAATCTCTGGATGGCCATAGCCCATCTCCCACCTCAGAGAGCAGCGAACCAGACTTGGAATCCCAATGTCCAGGCTCAGGGACTACTCCCCCAAACCAGCCAACTGGAGACTGCACTCAGCCCAGCCCTGACAGCACTGCTGCCCAGAAAGTGGCCACAAGTCCCAAGAGTGCCCTCAAGTCTCCATCTTCCAAGCGCCGGACATCTCAGAACTTGAAACTCAGAGTTACCTTTGAGGAGCCTGTGGTGCAGATGGAGCAAACTAGCCTGGAACTAAATGGAGAAAAGGACAGAGATAAGGGCAAGACCCTCCAGCGGACCCCTGGGAGTGGTGAATCAGGGGATCAACTGAAAAGGCCTTTTGGAACTTTCAGATCCATCATGGAGACACTAAGTGGCAACCAGAACAATAATAATAACTATCAGGCAGCCAACCAGCTGAAGACCTCCACATTGCCCTTAACCTCACTTGGAAGGAAGACTACAGACGCCAAGGGAAATCTGGCGAGCTCTGCTAGCAAAGGAAAGAATAAGGCAGTAAGTGCTCTTTGGAGAATATCCCATTTTTTCCTTTGAATTAATTATGTTGTTCCTAACACTACAGATTGTTGATCTTTGCCACCTTGAGGGAATCCCAAGAAAAATTCCAAAGGGATGCATGGAAAGCCAAATTCATGTGTTTCTAATAAGATATGTCATGTTAGAGTACATACCCTTTGCTCTACCTTTGGAAAATACTCTAAGAGAGAAAGATTCAATAAATCACAGGAGATTATATTCTGGTCCCTAAATTTCCCTGAATAGTTTGAGTATTAGGAGTCCTAGACTGGGAGCATTTCTGCAAGATTAGACCACCGATCGATGTGAAATCAGGCACCCTTCTTTGGCCCTGATTCTGCTTCAGGCAGAGTTTGTTCTCTTCATGTGACTGGGTAGTTTGTTCTCAAGCCTGATTAAAGAGCACATAAGTAGAAACTCTATTTCTAAAGACTTACCTACTCAACTTTGGAATGACCTTTGAAATGAATACACCACAGGGACCTCCACATTGGCATTTTATGATTTAGGCCCCTAAGTGTTGATCAGGAAGCTACAGCAGTGTCAAGTGCTTGCGAGTACACAGGGGATGGCAGAGTGTGCTGTGAACTACATTTTATAATTGCATTTATTGGAAAACCATGTGCTATAATCTGTGGTTTAAGTCCAGTGAATAAGAGATGCAAACATCTTTATAGGCAGTGTTTCCTGTGTGTTCTGTTCACACCATGCCATCAAAAAATGGTATAGCAGCCAAAATGTGAAACTCTCTGAAAAATGGAAGGACCCAGAATATCCATCATGCAATCTAGAGAGTCACAACCTGCATAATTTATTATTTGCTATAAGGTAAAATCCCATTATAGTGAGATCTAAGAACTGTCCAAATTCTTTTTGCGATACCAAAGTCAAGTTTTAGTTTTAATCTCTCTCTAATTAATTGAACACCAATTTTAATTATACATTGATTTCCACTATGAATTGTCTTTCTTATAAAGCACTGTAGTGTGTATTTGTTTCAGCTAGAAAAGTCACACTTGTGCTCCAAACACCAGTCCCTTTGGGTTAAATGTGTCCAGACTTACATTGCTCAAATAAAATTTTTCCAAGTAACTTAATGGATTCTCTCACTCGAGAAGAGAAGAATTATCTCAATAGTTCTCTGTGCTCCTTAAAGGGTATATAAAGCTTCTGTCCTCTGTCTCCTGCATGCCTCCTGTTTATTGAGACTTGTGCATGTGCTGAGCTTGTTGCATGTTTTCAGATGACGTTTAATTGCACCTCTCTAGGAGATGTACGGCAGCTGCATCAATCTTTCCTCTAACCCGCTGATTGAAGAGCATCTGCGTAACTATGAACGGTACGTGGTGCTAGGGGATGCATTGCACAGCAGTCCCATGCCTTCGCTTTGAATTGCATGACCTTTTAAATTATGGTCCTGGAGCACCTTTAGCAGGGGCTGACACCAAGGAAGAAGAAAATTACAACTCATCCCCCAAATAAAAGCAGGCAGACTTGTAACTGTGCCTTAGAAAGGGAGCAAGTGCCCAACTGGAAGGGCTTTATTCCAGCAGCAGAGGGCAGAGGAATCTACTAGGCTCACAAACATACTGTGTTTCCCAGTTGACTTTGGCTTTCAGTCTTTGTTTTAATGAAGTCAAGTACCAAGTAAGTATAGAAATTAAATTTCCTGTCACGGGTGGAATAATCAACCTCCGATCAGAATCAGAACTTTGAAACAGAGCTGAGGTTTTATTTTCTTGCTGATTATAGACTCCTTTCTATAAGGAGCTCCTTGGAGCTCCTTTAATCACCGTTCTGTTGCTCTTGGGAGAAGCAAGGCCCTGCTATTCTGAAATTGCTCTAGCTGAGCATTCGGAACCACAATGCCAGTCAATGAGCAAGTATGGGAGTGCCCACCAATAAAACAAGGGTCTTTCTCAAAGAAAATGTTTACAATTCAAAATGCATGGACTGTGTACATAACAGGATCCTCTTCGAGTTCCCCAGTGGTTCAGGCACTTCCTTGGGCAAAGTCCTTCTGCAGCATAGCTTTCTTTCCCCCCCCCAGGAATATGCACCACTCCCTGACCGAAGCAGGAAACGGGAGGAGTAAAAAGAGAGCAGTCAAGGGAGAGTTAATGCAGTCAGTGCCTCTTGACTGGTTGATTTCAGAAGAGTTAAACCCTCAAACCCATTTTAAAAGAAGACTATCACTGGTAATCATTTACATTAAATTAAATTTATATTAATCATTTAAATTAAAAGAAAAACATGACACACCTTTTGGCACTCCCAAAACCCTCCAAAATGGTTGTATAAATGTGTGTATGTGTGTATATGTATATAATTATATACACACACAAATATGAGTGTATGTGTTGTAGGTATGAATTTTAGTTCAGAATACTATGGTGCAAAAAATGCCAGTCTCCTTTTTTTCCCCTCTAAATCAAATTTAATCTGCTCCAGATCTCTATTCAGGCTAGAGGAATAGAAAATCTCAGCCATTTTAGGGGGTGCCCTTAGGGGTCTGATTAATTGAGTAAGTTGAAGGAAGTGCCTTGGAGCTTCGGTATTTACTGGTCACCAGTGTTCTGCTTGGATCAGGCTCACATGTTGCCTAAGTCTGGGCTGCTTCCGGCCACACTGGGACAGGAAACCTTGGTCAGTGCTGAGAGCCCAATGCCTGGGGTGGGAAAGAAATAGAAAAAAATACCCATTCCCTTCCCAGTCATTGGTATTGGCCCACTTCTGATTTTCCCAACCTATTTTCCCCACCCCCATACCCTTCTCTGTCCCCATCTTAGTTTGGGTGTATCTTCTGGTGCCTGTAAAATTCTGCTTTTTCCTTAAACAGAAGTTACCAGCAATACCCTGAAGCAAGGAAGCACAAAGACTTGGCAAACTCTTTGGGAGGGGGAAGGAGAATACCTCTCATTTCTTCCAGGCGCCTCTAGCACCTGGAAACAAGACAATTAGTATCACAGTAGATTCTTCTGCCAGAAATATTTCATCCTGTCTTTTTACAAGCAAGGGAACAGAGCTGAACAATCTACTATAATAGGATTACAAAAATCAGAGCACAAAATGAGGTTATGGGGCTACTCAGATATCTGACACTAGGTTAACACTTTCATACTCAGTTTAAGGAACAATCCTTCTGAAGGCTCAGTTTTGAACCTATCAGATTCACTGGCTTTACGTATTAAGAGTTTGATTTCAGTGATAAACAGAAACCCAAAAATAAAAATATTCAGTGTATTTAAATAGCATCCTGACCCCTTCCCTTCCCTACCTTATAAATTCACCCATACTTCATCATGGTTTTAGTTTGGCATGTGTTCTGGAGAAAGTGGAAACCCACTCATTTGTTCATGCTAGCGAAGGGAGGTCTCTCTGCTTCAGTCATAATCACACAGAGGCAGGGAGAGCCGGCCCAATTCACTCCTCAGATAAAGTAAGGATGGATATCTCTAGTTGAAATAAAGATTCCTCAGAGAAATTAAAACTAGCATGGGAATGTAGGCATAAGAAACACCTAGTTGATCCTAGTACCCACTTCATTTTGCCTATGAGACCCATAGAAAGAGCATCCCATAGAAAGATGTAAGAAAGAAAGGAACTCAAGTGTTCATCTGTCAGTGATGCCTTCAAATCTTGGCCCAAGAATTTGCTTGAAGGCCACATGGCTCCTCTTGGGTAGCAGGGATCATATAACTTTGGAAACCAGTGGCAGTATTGGGTCAGAGTTGGCTCCAAACCTTATGCCGCTGAATGGCCCTATCAGGATAGCCCTGGGAGAAAGAGTGGGGCAGTGGACTGTAGTTTCAGGCACACACTGAAATCATCTTTTAGTTCCTAAGAAATTTTTATTTTTCCTGGTAAAGGAAAAATGGGGGCAATAAATACAACATTTTAAAGAATGTCAGCTTTGTGAGGGGATTCTGTTTGCTATTTATTTTTCTCAATTGGTCACAGCTTGCTAGCAAAGAATCTAAATTTTCTTTTCAATGTCCTTTAAAATTAGATTCAACGCTATTACTTTGAACAGCTTTCCCGGTGTGTTTCAACTGCAGAGGATGACTTTGTTTATAACAAGCAGATTTATCTTTACTTTTTCTTATAAAAGACAAGTTAGTTTTGAGTTATTACAACTCCAAGACAATGTTTGCAATTGTCTTGAAATGACAATAAGACATTCATTTCCCAGAGTTTAAGTCTATCTGAGATCTATAACACATGAAGTGAGCATTGATTCCAGTTACCGATAAGCAAAGGGCATTGACCCCTGGCCACCACCAGTCACACCCTCTCTGACCACAGTGGCACTGGGGCCTGATGGGTTAGCGTCAGAAAACCCCTAATCCTAGCACCAACATGAGAGTAGATTCCTTAAAAGACGTTAAGCAATAAACACCATTAGTGTGGGTTTTGCTGCCAAAGAATTAGCCACACTGGGAATATACATCTGGAGCCAAGAGCTAGTATCAAATATTTTGCATAGATGTCAAGGTTGTTCAATAACCACTTCGAAGAGTGGTATGTTTGGCCGAAGTGATGTCAGAGTATGGCAATGGTCAACTGCTGTGCCCAATAGGAAGTCAGAGTTCTGGGTAACCCCCAGCCCCACCCACTACCAACACACACACACATATTTCTGTCCTTATTGTCAGGACACCATACTAAACAGAAAAATAAGCAAAGAGGTGGAAGACATTGGGAAGGTAGAGGTGAGGCCCTGGCTGAAACCTGTTCCAAGCAGAGCGTACCCACAGCCCCACTGAACAGCATTTCCGGAATCATGATGGACAAATGCAGTCAGCACAAAAAGGAATCCCTGATCCTGCTGAACAAATGCATCCTTGCAAGAATTTCTCTGGATATAATAAAATAACCACATTTAATCTTGTCTTAAATTTTCAACCTTAAAATATTTATTTTTAACCCATATGCTCTTTAAGGATTCTTGAAGGAATAATCATGTAATTACTCAGTCATAGGTATATTACCATAGTTCTAGAGTGAATCTCCCAAAGCAGGCCGAATCTTACCAATGTAACAGTTCAGAAAAGTTTGTTATAGTGCTAATGCTAAAAGGGTATTTATTAACACTGTAGACATTAGAGTTTCTGCTCAAAAACCATAGTTTCAAATTCTAAGCTCTGTTTTTCTGTGTTTTCATTTCTAATATACTAGTTCGGGGGTCCAGAGCCAATCAATTAGGAAGAGTTGATACCAGGTACCTCTGCTCCAGAAATCCCTAGAGTCTATCTGGCCTCCTTCCCCTTCACGCCTCCCCATGTTTCCCCAGGTGTTCTGTGCTCCCTGCACAACTCTCATCCCTCCCACCTCCATCTCTCCCTCCCTAGGGTTCAAATTAGTTTCAGAGAGGAAACCCTTATTTCATACTGAAGCTTTGTCCCTATGACTTGGAGGAGAAAGGAGACCCCAATCTTGAACCATTTCTCTAGATTACGTGAATTAAGTAACAGGTTCTCCTTTGAAACCGGCCACAGTTTTGCGTTGTCATTGGCTGTTGCATAGTAGAATCTTGTAGAGAAAAATGCCCACGTTATGGGGAATAGTTAAAATGATCAGATCTTTCCAGCATCTGGGCACAACTTAGCGAACTCTTTATAAAAGCTGCCATAGTTCCCAAGACTGATGAGATCGCGATTCACAAATGGAGTTTCTTTTCATAAGCTCCTCACACCCTCTGGGAAAGGAGAAAGCATATTCTGCCTCAGGAAGACAGTGAAACAGAGTTTAGTATCACAGTGTGATGAGCTGAGACATAGAAAAAGCTATTGCAACTAAGATCCTATGTTCTGTCTTAAAGCACTACCCTTGGAAGAGAGGAAATAAACATGTGGAACACCCATGAACTATAGGTAGGAGGGTAAGGAGGGGAGATCTGCCTTGGAAACCAAAATAATCTCACTAGAAATACATTCTTTCAGCATGCTAATCCTGGTTTAACTGTAGTCACAAAACTTAAGAACAAACAACTCCCTTCTCCCACCTCCACCTTCCCTTCCTCACTCCCCCCAGGGTCCAGTTTTGAGTTGTGGAACTCCAAAGGGGATACATGTTCTATTAGTGTCATATTTGCACCACACATCTGCCACCACTAGGGTGTCTTTGTACGTTAAAAGAGCAGGGCCTGTCTATAAAGTCTGTTACAGCTGGAGTTTTAAAGAAACAGCAAGTCTTTTGAGGTTTACAAGTACCAAATAGAGACTTTACCCAGACACCTTCCGGTACCTTCACCAAGCATCCCTGCTCCAACCACAGTCATTTGGGATTTTCCTTCCCAGGCTGAGAACAGTATAGATGTATAACCTTCCTGATCACCACTTCCTTGGATTGCCAGTGCACTCATTTCAGCAGTATCTTTAGCTCTAAGCCGCACATTTTGCTGTCCTTTTATTCAGGGAGATCATAATCGAGAGAATTAAAAGAGGATACAGTTAAAATATGGTAAGCTCCATGAAAGGTATAAGAACTCCCTGAGAGTAGTGACCATCAATAGCACCATCCTACCCTCATTTGTACCCCCAGCGTCTAGCTTGGTGCCTGGCACATGGTAGGGACTTCATAAATATTTGGAGAGAGAGAGAGCTAGAGAGAGGAAAAGGGGGAAGAAGAGGGAAAAAGAAAACAAAAAGGACTGAGTCTGTCATCCCACGGAAAGAATGATGGGCTCTGTATAAATCTAAGCCTTTTGCTTACAAGTCCACCTACCTACAGCAAGTTTCAGTTTAGGTATTTTGAGTACAGATTTTCATTCTTTGAACCAGAATCCCATTTCTTAGTAGATGGGATTTATAGATATGCTCTCAGTAAAGCTCTGAAAGAGATCACAAAAGTAGCAAAAGTCTCCCTGTTTTGGTTATCAGTGGAAATGTAGTGTATGCCCATGGGCCATTTTAGACTAATCCTCTAAGTTGCTGTCTGGTCAACGTGGGCTATGGAAATATGGAATCCATGCCTAGATGAGTCAGTGAATTAGATTACTTGAAAAACTGTTATTTAAATTTAAGCCTTCTTTCCAATTTTGGTCACTGAGAATATGATTTCATATCCAAAAATGAAATCAAGGAGCAGCAAATTATCTGAATAATCCATGCCAGAATTACCCAAACACTTTTGTTCTTTTGAATACTGGTAATTCAAAACTAGGTAATTGAAGGGTTCAGGGAGGCTCGAATTATCCTGATATTATTCAGATAAATGCCTCAAATTAACATTTTACTTGGTATAGATTCAGGTCTAATCATGCTGAGTTTTGTCCTGCAGAAAGTGTTCTTTTGAGTGTTTTTGACCACAGCACCCCTTATATTAAAGCAGAAATACTCCATCAATGTCTAAATGATATTATCCTTAGACTACAACCTAAGCCTTCTTTTTAACTTTATTTTTTAAACTTTATTCACTCCCTGAATCAACCACTTGCTTTTAACTTGAGATGTTTTCTCTAATATTCTGTATTTCTAAATAACATGCTCATACAGATTTTCAATTTTAGATATTATCTCTATTATCTATTGGCATCCTACTGTAGAAGATAAAAATGATAGCTAACACTTATAAAGCACTTAAAATGTACCAAAGAATATTCCAGGAGCTTTATACATATTAACTGTTTTAATCTTCACAATGACACGATATGGTAGATACTATTATTATTCAAATTTTGCATATTGGAATCCAAGGCACAGAGAGATTATATATGTTGCCCAAGTGTACACAGGAATGATGGCAATAAATTGTGGAACCGGGGTTTGAACTCAGCCAGTCTGCTTCCCAAGTCCATATTCTCAACAATGAACCAAATTTGTCCGTCTCTATTTTAGCAGTCAACACTGCCCCCGACCCCAACACACACATCTACTTCCTCTTCCCACCATCAATATAGTTGTATCACTCTTTGGGGTTCAGTCGGCATTTGATGTTTATTATTATTATGGCTATCTAAATATTAATCACAGTGGATCCGTGCAGTGTGCTATATTACATTTCCTTTCTCATATAACTTTATGTTTTCCCTGGAGATAATGATTTTGATTTCTTTGTTTACAATTCATTTCTAAACACTCTGCTGGAGACAGAAACCGTCTTTCAGTGCTTACAGACTCTCAGGTCTCTCTCAGTTTCAGTGTGTTCATGGAGACACCCTCTTTCCTCCTGCCCTAGTCGGGACTGCTCCTATCTGGCTTTGCTACACAACTGTCATCCTGGAGTTTCCCATATACATCATTCTGGGAATTCCTTTTGCTTCCCTCCTGTGTAGAGCCCTATTTCTTGAATATATCTTTTCCTTTTTTTTGGTTTTTTCTTTTGCTTTGGTAAACACATCTTCCTAATGCTAAATTTTTTGAGACTTTGCCTGTCTGAAAAATATCTTCAATTTGCCCTCATATGGATTAGGAATGTTTGGCTGGGTATAGAATTCTGGGTAGGAAATTATTTTCCCTCAGAATCTTGAATACATGGTTTCATTTTCTTCTTGCTCCTAATGTGTCTGTTGAGAAGCTCCTTTCTTTCCTGATTGCTAATCCCTTGGAAGCTTTTATGATTTTCTCTTTATCCTCAGTATTTTGATTTCTTGATACTTTGCCATGCTTCCATTTTCATTCCTGGGGTGTAGGCACTCAGAAGGCTTTTTCAGTCTGGAAACCTATATGCTTCAGTTCTGGGAAATGTTTTTGTACCATTTCTTTGAAAATTTTCTTCCCTCCAATTTGTCTGTTTACTCTTTCTGGAAATCCTGTTATTCTAATTTTGGACACACTGGACTGATCCTCAGATTTTCTAACTATTCTTCTGTCTTTATCCATACTTTTGCTTTTTCTACTTCTTTCTAGGATATTTACCGAATTTCACCTTCCAACCTTTCTACTTTTTATTTCTGCTAAAATATTCTTAATTACTGATAGCACTTTGTTAGTTTTCTCTTTGTTCCTTTTTTATAGCATTATATATGAAAGACATTTAAATTTTACAATCAAATACAAATACAAATGTATATTTTTATCTTTCCTTCCTTTTTACAATAAAGGTGGCATGCTAAAGACGTAGTTTTGCTTCTTGCTTTTTTTCATCTAACATGTTGGAGGTCTTTATATATTAGTATAGAGAGAGCATTTTCATTCTTTTACATAGCTACATATTTCATTATATGAATGTACTATTTTTAATCCTTCATTTTTACTGAGATTCTGGTCTTTTTCTTGTTGATTTATAGCAGCACTTTATATATTACATATTATAAAGATTAACCTTTTGTGATATGAATTGCAAACATTTTCCCCAGTTTTTTTGTTGTTGTTGTAGTTAATTTTTTGTGGTTAAATAATGTTTTGAAGTTCTCATCACCTCCCTATATTATCTCTATTCACTTTGACTTCCATTTCTCTGTTTATTTTGGTCTCTGGCTTTCCTTGTAGTGCTTTCCTCAAATGTCTAGTGATCCCTAACTCATTCATATTTAAGAACAAGAAACTAAAGCTGAATAGAAGCTCTGGCTTTATGGGTAAGGCTTATTGACTGGTAGATGTTGCTTCCCACCGACTGGTGAGTACTAGGCTCTTTTGTTGGGAAACTCACTAATTGGTATTTGTAGCCTTTCTCTTGGCCAGTTGGTTTCTCAAGATAAGGAAACTCCAGTCTCCTGCTAGGGCTCATAAACCTGATTGTGAGGAACCTGTGAGTCAGAGTAGCCTGAGATGCGTTGAGAATTGTGTTCTATAGGGAGACTTTCATTTAATCACATGGTTTCCACCTCCTTCAGCTGAATTCAGAGTCTCTGGTTTATGCCTTGCAAAATGTAACCTCCAGTCTTCCTTCACCTTGGGAAAGGAACAGTCTCCTGGCTGCATTGTGTCAGGGAGGTAATCTGGGGTAGGAACTGCTACTTCCAAAAAATTTTCAAATAATCTTCCCATTTTCAGCACCTACACAGCACCCACTGTGACCTTCAGAAGTACCTGGTACTTCTAGTTCCTGCGTCTTGCAGTGAAAATCAGTTTGTTGGGTTCTCTGACTGTAGGCTTAGATTTCTGCTTTTTTCTGCTCTCTAGACCAATTCCACATGTCCATCCACCTTCTCGTTTCTGAAGTATTATTGGCATTTGTCTGTTATCATCTCCTCTCCCATTTCCCTTATTCATTTCTTTACTTTCATTTTTTATTGTTGTTTTGTAAGAAAGGGCTGATGAATGTCTGTATTTAATCCACCGTGTTTCATTGGAAGTCCCTAGAATGTCTTTTTACCAGCCAGATTTTTCTTGCACTTTTTTCCCTTCCTCGCCCATGGACAACTCTCTAAAGTTCTATTCAAAGGCAAAAGTAAGAATAACTTTCAGATGGTGATAATGATCAACTGTTTACTAGAACACTGAGAATAGACTGCATGGTCTTTGTAAGCAAGCATGATTTTGAGGCTATAAAACTAAACTTGGGGTTCTCCATCCAAATATGTTCTCATATTAGAAAGTACCATTACCAGAAACAGTTTGTTTTTCTCTGGTGTAGCAACAAGAAGGAATTTAGTAATATGTAAGTTTGCCCACCCTCAGGAGATAGCTCCTTTCTGAAAGATTTTATACCCAGAATGGGACTAACATCTCATAAAAATGAATTCATCTACCCAGAGGGAAATTCACTTAAAAAGCAAAACTGTTCCAAGTTTTGAGCTTGTACTTCTTTCCATAGGCTAACTAGGTATCAAGTATTGAGGGAAAAACAGCATTATTGTTCCCTAGTTTCTTCCTTTTCCCATAGATTTACCTACTTGTGGTCTTCCAACATGCTACTACTCAGAAATCACACACTCAAAGAGAAAGCATCTTCTTTAAACTATTAATACTGAAGATTATTGGAGAATAATAGGTGTTATCAGTGAATCCAAGTAAATAAAATATAAATATCTCTTGTTTTCACTTGAGCAGCAGTACTATACTTCCTATCTTGTTTCACTCTGATAAAATTCACTTGACTGTACAGTTTTGCCTGGATTCCAATCACTGTGATTGGGAAATTATTTCCAGAGCCAAATTAAAAACTGTTCAGTAAGTGTGTGTTATTACATGACTATTGCTTTTATTGTTTAAAGAATGGTTTATATGAAAAGAGAATAATTTGCCTACTGGAATGAAGTGTTTTTCAGTGTGGTTTGTGTGAGGATAATTTCCATTTTTTGTGACCTGTTTAGTGGTGTCATACGTCTTGTAACTTGACCATAGTTTTATCTAATTTTGGCCTTGTGGTTTCTCTTCTGCTTAGGCATAATGACATGAGTAGAAAAATGAAGAAATCCTACAGCATAAAGCACATTGCCGAGCCAGAATCAAAAGAACTCTTCTTATAAATCACTTTTTTATTAACTCTCATTGCTGCCCTTTGGACACCATTGGAAATTTCTGGACTATCCTCTGTGGAAATAGAACCATGAGAACAATGCCTCACCAGCAGAAGAACAGAATATCAGAATGCCTTAAATTTATAATAGTATACTATACAAGACACATTTTGGGGTGATATTTGTAAATATAACTTGTTTTTAAAGAGATACTGTTTAAAAGCATGATTGGGCAAATGTGCGTTTTTTCAGATTGGATTGATTCAACCTACCCACAGGGCATTCACCAAGCCACTGATGCCATTTTGTATTTCATCAATTGCATGAGTGTTTGCTAATGTAGGTTGAACTTCCCTTTCCCCATAATATGGGCAGTTTGGGTTCAGCTCCTCAATGAGACCAGGTCCGTGGTATTGTTTTCTGTCAAGAGTGTTTTTCTGTCATTTCTACTTTTTGTATAAAGGAAATAAAACAATGTTAATAGCCACCTATAAGCTTGGGGTACCTACTTTCTAATAAATCTGTGATGTTCTGATTTCTAAGGGACTTGGAGAGTATTTTGATTACTGATATTTTATTTCAGGAACAAACTGTCCAGTTTAGCTGTTTTCCCAGAGGGGTCCAATAAAACATTCTAGTTTTCATTAAGTACTAAAGGATCAGACAACTATATAAAGTAAGTCAATTCCTTCTGTCTTCTCAAATCGCAGCGTTGACATGAGGAAATACTCATGACAACTAAGGATTTAGCCCCTTCTTGGGTCACTTTTTTCTACCTCTAACACATTATGAAGCCTGTCTAATCCCTTTAGGAGACAGTTTGGAGCCTGAGTTCATAACAGCCCTACTGTTGATGCAGCTTTTAATCCATGTAAGCAGTAAGTTCCAGATGGTTTCATCCTATCATGTAAAAATATATTTCTGTTGAAACTTCAAGAGTTTTATTTTCAAAGTGTTGGCATGGCCTATAAAAGGCTTGTCAAGTTTGAGTTTGAAAGTAGAATGTATTCTTACTAGTAGGAGGGAGCACTGTATGCTATTGCAGTTACTAGCAATGTTACTGCAGTCAAGTGTGGACCATTCTGTATGCTGTGTGGACAAAATAGGCCAAGATGCTGAATTAGGAGGTAATCTTGCATTTGCAGATCATCTGACAAGCCTGGATTTGATGAGATGCAATGAAGTATAGAAGAAGGAGCTAATATTAAATGCCTTAAATACCAGCCATGCTTGTGTGGAGATATTATTACTCATTTTATAGATTAGAAAATTAAAGTTCAGAAAGTTTAAGTCATGTGTCGAAGATAACACTACTAGTAAATAGCAGAATCGGCTTTGGTGCAAATTTGCTCATCATCCCAACTACACTATCCTGTCTGTCCTACACTATGTTGTCTCCTTAGTACCTTGCCCACTGGGCTAGTACACAGGAGGCATGAGTTGTGAAATTGGCTCTACTTCTGGAGAACTCTTGGTCTTGGGCAAAGGATGTTACCTCCTTGATAAATCTGGAAAAGGGCAAGACTGGCCTACGTACACATCTAGGAGGTAGGTTCCTTCCAACTTTGAGAGTGACATGTCTGTGAATTTCCCCAATCTGCTCTGTCCTTGTTTGGGTCCTACGAGTTCCTGTTGTTAGAGCCTGGTGCTGTGTGTGGTTCTGCATTCTCACATTGTCTTTGCCTCAAGTGAGATGCCCTATTCTGGTTTTGGCCCCTTGGCCTCATGTGCCCTCTTTGATTGCTTCCTCACGTTTCACTGCTCTGTCCTAGTGCTTGATTTCTAATAGAGACTTCATGGCAAGCACATGTGAAACAGGGATTCCAACATTTTCTGCTTGGTGCAGAGGAGTCATCTGTGAGCCAACCTTTGGGACTTGGACCTAGAATGGAGCCTGCAAAGAAAGGCAATCCAAAGAGTGCTCTCTCTGTCCCCCAGAGGCCCCAGTTTTGTTCTTAGACAAACTATATTTTTAAACCTGAAAGTTGAAGGGGGCTGGGCATTCTGCAGAGATTTTATGAGCCAGACACAGAGTTCCCACTGAAACACAGCAAAAAAAATTTCAAGGGTTTGAAAGTAAGAGAAACCACCTTGACCTAGAAAACTCGGGCAATTCAATTGTTTATTGACACTAGCATTTTAGATACCACAGTACTAAGACCAGAAGAACAAAGGAAAAAAAACGGTAAAATAGGAAAGTCGAGCAGGTTCAGATGAGCCAGACTGCAAGACAATGCATTCTATGTTTAATGAGGTTGCTAGGACACGAAAAATGCTGGTTCTTAAATCACATGTGTACAATATCTTTTTACTGTCCAAATTCCTTATGAAATGGATAAATTATGTTTGCTTGAAATTAATACAAATGATGTTTTCCTTACCACAAACTTAGTTTTGTGCAGAATTTTTAAAATGAAAACACAAACTTATTTCTTATAGAAATTGAGACACATTTACATGTTAAAGAGAGTGTTTCCTTTTAGTAAGCAGAGCTTTGAGGCTCTTGCCCCAACTCCCTCCCATTGGGCTAGTAAAATGAGTAAAGCTCTATCTGCATGCCTAATTACATGCAGCGGAGCAGGAAACTCAGCTCCATTGTAAAAAACTATCACAACATCTGTCAGCGTCTTGTAAAGACTGGCGTCTTTTATGTCACTAAAGGGACTTGCCAAAGTTCAACACATCAAATTAAGAGTGTTTCTTAGAAAAGATAACAAGATACCAAACCTTCACCACTTTGAATGGATTGAATTCCCATTGTTTATTCTCATAAAACATTAGTATCAAGACCTCAACCCTAATAAGAAAGTTCTAGGTTTGCATCATGGAGTTGGGAGTGGGGATGAGACTCTCAAAGGGTATCTCCAAGCAAATTTTGATAATTTTTTTCTCAAAGTGAATATTCATAAGCAACATACTGGATGGTACAGGCTAGAGGAAATAACTATAAAATAAATATTTTAAAAATTCCCTGAAAGACTCCCTGATACAAAGTAGGTTAAATGTTATTTCTTCAGTAACTACCTATATGCTTCACGTTAAGTTGATAAAGCAAAGTAAGAATAAGGAATTCATTACAACAGGGTTGATACCATTTCCACCCATAAAAATGGAGTCCATGCTATCTATTGCCCATAACTCTCATTTGTTCATAGCTCTGTCTATATGTATGTGTTATGGCTATATTATTTCCCTTTATTCTTTTACTATTGCATAGTTTTATATAACTTTTCAAGTACTTGATTCCTGTCTCCTAATGAGACCATACGTTTGTTGATCTCGACAGAATCTTTGTGTCACCTCTCATAGATGGTGGTTAGTAAATATGTACTAGCAACTTTTTTCAATACCCTTGTATCCATCTTTATCTTCTTCTCATTTCTTCCAAATCTTCTTCCACAACCTCCTCCTTTTCTCTCTCTCCTTCTCTTCTTTACTCTTGCCCCTTCCTCTTTGCTGTCATCTCCCCTCTGTTTTTTCTCTCTTCTCTGTTCTCAGTTCCCAAGATCTCTAAACCCTTTATCTAGGATCTTCCTTGGAAGAAGGCTGGCAAAGGAATTGCAGTAAGTAGAAATGTGCTATACCTATGATTACAATGAAAGGTAAATCACCTCTTACCTTCTTGCCAGAGCACGTAAGTAGAACAACCATCTTTCTACATACTAATGTAGTCAACAAACTCTGATTGAGCCCATGCCAAGAAAGAGGCCCTGTGTTAGGCACTGTCCTTGAATAGAAAAGACCCAAACATTGGTATCAACCATAGCGGGGCATACAAGGATAGATAAGTTTACCAAATTGTGCATTTGGAGTGATTGCGGAAAAAAATATTCTGACTGGTTTATAGCAGTGGTTCTCAGACTTTGCTGCACATTAGAATCACCTGGGAGAGCTTCTAAAAATCTGATGCCCAAGCTGAACCCCATAACAGATAAATCCAACTCGCTGGGGTGGAACCCAGGCATCAGCATTTATAAAAACTCCCCCAGGATTCCAATGTGCAACCAAGTTTTAAAACAAGCACCTTGCTACTCAAAGTGTGTTCAGGCACTATCAGCATCGGCATCAGCTGGGAAGATATTAGAAATGCAGAATCTTCTGGCATTCACCATGGCCTTTATTTTTAATTTTGTGACGCTGTGAACTATCTACTGAGACAATATTTGAGAAGATAGTTTGACAAAAAGGACCCTTTCTCAAAAAGAGGGGAAGAATGGTGTACCACTAAACCTGTGGTAGATATGGAGAAGAGACTATTGGGTGTTTTAGGGAAGTGTCATTGGGGTCGTGGCACGCTCATGTTTGATGTGTCTATAGATTGAAAATCATACTCAGTACTAGTATTTCATATGGAGGAGATTTAAAAATCATAGTTATAGAAAGTAAGGCTTCTTTTCTGGATGGGATAGGTAGAAGACAGAACAATAATTTTTCAATAAAGGACAGGGTCAATAAAGGACAGGGTCATTGTACTTTTATGTTTAGTCATAATGTGGCTAGCTGTTCAATTGTTATTTCTCTAAATTTCCTAAAATCTATGTTTATAGAAGTCAAATCATCAGAAAGCTACCCATCTGGCAATGTCATAATCAAAACAAAAACACACGAAAGCAAAGACTAAAACCCACTCCCCAACCACTTCTGCAGGGCTCCCCATAATATGCCAGCAAGGTGCAGGACATATTTTATGTCCACATTACACAGTACAGTGCTACATTGTATGCCAAATACGTTCCTTTGTTTACACAACACACACACACACACACACACACACACACACAGTGAATGCCTACTTTGTGCACAGCTCTGTCCCAAGTGGTGGAAATGCAACCGCAAATCTATGGTAATAAATGCATGGTGCTTTTGATGAAATGTGGCAAGTTGGAGTTAAACAGGATAAATCTGAAAAATACAGCAATCTGTTGTGATGTTGTGCTCATATTTATATTTTATAACTATATTTATCTTTTCTTTCTGTGGAGTTTGTTCTTGCTGTGTTCAGCCAATTAGTAACAAAGAAGGAAGAATTAAATTCTGCTCTTTGTGGTAGTCAGTGCTAGTTGCCTTCTCAATATTTTTTCTCCCTTTCTTCCTAATTAAGAGAAGTCAGTTAAATGTTCTCAGGTAAAATTACTTTCCCAGATGCCCTTGAAATTAGGAATGGTTATGTGACTCAGTCCCGGCTAGTTAAAAGTCGGTAGAAATCAGAGAGTGGCGCTTTAGAACATGTTTAGAGGAAGAAGCTCACCTTGCACTTCTGTTTCTCCCCTTGTACTTCACCCCACTTCCCCTCTGGGGTGGAGCAGCACCTCTTGCAGCCATGAGAACAGAGTCACGTGCCAAAAACGGAAAAGAAGGAAGGAGAAAGAACCTGGTTCCATGAGCAGCTGGACTGTCCTACGTATTATTTGTTAAGTGAGTGAAATAAGCTCTTTTCGTTGACCAAGTCACTGAGCTGTGGCTTCCAGTAGAAGTAGCTAAATATAAACCCTATTTGATGTCCTAATCATACAGAATAAAGAGTGTACATCCAGGTCATTGGAATAAAGCAACATTTCAGAAATCGTATTCTATCTACCACTTGGTCTAGGAGATGTTTGGCTGTGCTCCAGGATTAGAGTATATTTTGCTAGTCTGGTAAACAGTGCATAAGAAATCCTATGATACATTGTGATGCACCGCCTTCTGAACCAAAGGACTCATTCTCCAGTTGCTGGCAGGACTACTGGCCCAGAGCCCTCAAGTGTTAGCCTTTTCCGGGAATTGCTCTTTTTTTTTTCCAGAGAGCCACCTTGCCCAAGAGCACATCCTTTCCCAGGGCAGCCTGTATCCAAAGTCTGGTCAATGTGGGGGTATATAGGCCCAGGACCTCGCCCAGCTCGAGACAACTCGAAGAAGCCGTACCAGATCCCAACAGTCATCTATAATAAACTTCCTGCAAACCAGTCTCGAGGTCAGAGTCCACTTAGCAGGAAGCTCAATCTGTGGCAGCATTATTAGCATGTTCAAGTCTTGAAGAATCGCAGAGTATAAAAGAAAATTGTTTAATTGTGTTTGGTGCTGAAACTGATTCGTAAACCGGAGGACTTTCTTTCAGAATGCTTTCACATCCCCCAGAGTGGTTTCTCTTAATACGAGTTTGTGACATACTGGAATCATTTTGCTTAATTGAAGTATAATTGACATACCATATCCTATTAGTTTCAGGTATCAATTTTAGATCATTGTACAAATATGGAATTTAGACTTTCTATTATGATGAAGGCCTAGTGTCAAATCAAAATGTTTGTGCCAAGGCAAAACTATTTAGCCAAATTCCAAAGAAATGCAGCCAAAGTCATATTCTATTTGAATACAACTTCATTTGTTTGCTAATAATATCAAACTGATACTTAACGTAGTAGCGTGTGGTCATTATTACTATAATGTACCATTCCCAGGCTCCTTCCATAGGCTATGAGCCCAGATGTAATCCTTCAACTCCATTTCACTGCTGATGGTTGAACTACATCCTAAGTCCTCAAAGAAATGTCATCTCTGAACTGTGGCATTGATCAAAAATCAATGTAAGAAATAATCATACAGGAAAAAAGTTCCTATATTTTTTTATAAAACTGTTATTGAAACCATCATGTGTTTAAAAAGCCAATGGATCTATAAGGGGCCATAAAAAAAAATTCTTCTTAGAGTTAGTGCTAGGAAAAAATCTGCCTCTATAGAAAAACTGGCATGCTTCTTTCTATTAGCTAATAAGAACCTTATATAACTTGTGTTTTCCTTTTTGTCTTGCCTGCCAGGAAAAGGTCAAAAGTAAAGTTTGTATTCAATCTCAGTAGCAATCCTTAGTTGTTTTTTCTTAGTTGTTTTTCTAATCTCATATAATGCGATTAAGTGTCAAAATGAGAATTACACATCTGAACACAGCACTACATATCCACAGCCAAATGGCCTTACTGGTAGGTTGTCAAACTCAGAGAATCTTGGAACATGTTCAATCAACCCTTAACTCGATCGAGCAATATTTTCCAACCCACAGACAAGTGGGCAGAGATTCAGAAGTGAGTTCTCTGTTTTACTCAACTTGTCTTCTTGCTCTAACCCAGATCCAGGGCCTTAGTCCTACACCCTTAGAGCCTTCATTGTGGCCACTCTTGTGTCAGCACCATATATTCCTCCTTGTGGTGGCCTTGGTCAATCCCCCTGAGCTCTCTTCAAGAAAAGGTGCTGTGAGAAGGGCCTTCAGCTGTGTTGTGGCCCTCACCCCAAGGCCACACTTCCCCAGAGTTTTCTCAGCCAGTGACTGAGCACAGCAGAGGTATTAGAGCCAGGGCATTTCTTCCTGCCAGGGGACTCCTCTAAGGGACAACTGTGGCCTAGGACTCCCCTTAACCTGGCTAAAACTTTCTCCAAAATGTGCTGTGGTCTGAGGCTCTTCCTACCCAATCCCTCCTTCCCTTTCTCCTTTCACAGGGGTCAGCCCTGCATCACAGTCTGAAGGCTCTCCCTGCCTGCTCCTGCTCCCTCCCCTTTTATCCTTCATAGGAATGTCCCTCAATAAATCTCTTGTACATCTAATCCCATTTTGATGGCTGCTTATCAGATGGACCTTAACTGACACCTTCTTGACCTTCCTCCTGTGCCCTCCTTTTACTCTCTCACCTTCTTCAAGGTTCAGCCACCTCTTGGGTTAACATCCATTGTAGGCTATCCTTTTCTCTCTACTTTCTCTCCTTCCTCTGCTAGGAAGGGTGGTAGGGTGGGGTGAGGAGGATGCTTTGGATCCTATGGGGGGAGGTGGGTAGGGGTACTTCTCTCCTTTTGGCAAAGATGAACATAGTCTAGTCTGTATGTCTCCTGTAACTTACACTAAAAGAGTCTTTATTTCCTTCTCCAACTAGAGTTATATCACAAAAACTCATATTCTGTTCCCTTATGCCCTGTGAGTTCCAGACTTAAGAACCAGGTCTTGGCTTAGTGGGAGAGAAAGAGAGACTGGCCAGGTGGGGAGAGGTGGTATGTGATTGAGGAAAACTCACCCTACAACACAGGTAAAACGTATTGTCTGAGTAACGTATTGTCTGAGTTCAAAGAAAAGAATAGTCAATCAGAGATGGAAGAGAGCTTCCATTTTACATGAAGCCTCCCCCTTTTTTTGCATCTCTTGTCCCTTACTCAAAAATTTTGCTATTCACAGGTGAATAACTCACACTTCCCTTCTCTCACCCTTCACATCATCATTTTTATGTTAATCATAACATAACATCATATTTACGTTAATTTAGCACAAAGAACATGTAAACAAATTGCTAAAATTATCTATCATTATTTGTAGCATTTATTTCCCTTACATTCACCTGTGTTGAAAGAGATGTACTTTTAAAAATAAAGATATTTAAAATTTTCATAAACTTACTACAGGCATTAAATAGCATTAAATTAACTTTACAGGGAGTAAATATTAAGTTAAATTGAGAAGTTCTGGTCATTATGTTATTGACGGTGGTTGCCTTTATTGGCCCACATGCAGGATTTATTATTACAGCCAATTTCCAAAACCTGTAAAGACTTCAAGGAGAAAGGAACCATTCTATTTGTGGCTTATCTGAATGGATTCCTGGCATCACGGCTGCAAACCTCCATGTTTATCTGGATCTGCACACACATCTGCTAGAAAAATCCTGTGATGTCACATTCCCAACAATTGCTGGATTGTAATGATATACCTCCAGCAGGAAGCAATTCTTCCTTGAGCTTCATTGTGATCAGAAGAGAATGGAAAGCCCTTCTTTCTGCTTGTACATACAAGAGCAGCATTCCAAGTGAATTCCTAGCTGCTGTTCCTTCTCAGACTTAAACTCCGACAACTAAGAAAAATCACACCTCTGATTTTAGGACCATTTTGCTAGAATTTATCTTGGCCCAGTGGAAACTTAAAAACAGTCACTTTATTTGAATATCTTTCAGCCTCCTTCTAGACATGTTTAAAAGGCTAAGCTTCCTCTCCTGTGCCCCTTTTGTTTTCCAGACACACCACAAACCATAAGGAGCACACAGCCTGCACTATACAAAATGTTCAGTAACAGGGTGTCTTGATTGGCTACCTAATTAAGTAAATCTCCTTGCCTGGAGGAAACTAAGTTAAAATAACATTGAGGTCCATCCCTAAGCCCGCAAAAGAGAAGAAAATTAAAAACCAGGGCTGAAAATTTCCTCTGTTGTGCAATGAGTATTGCAGAATGGTTGTCAGATGAAGTTTCAAATATGTATTAACATTTTCCTAAACACGAGTTCAGACCCCACAGTATCCTAAATGTTGCAGGTTTTGCTGACTTTAGCTCCTGGAGGATTACCCTGTTGGAAATCATCAGCAATGAAGTGACTCTGCCAACTCTGCCTGCTATTATATCTTCTTATTGTAAGGTAAGAGAGCCCTTTCTTCTGCTTTTCAGTAATAAACACACGGAAAAGGAAAGCATGGTACGCTGGGCAAAGACTGAGAGATCAGCTGCCTCCCAATACTTGCTAGAAGTAGCACATGCATACCATTCCAGACAGAAGAAAGCATATACTTTGTTTATTAAACCTCCAGAGAATGAGATTCCACCATCTCTCATTAACTTTTTTTAGGTTGGTACAACCATAAATGCCAAGCATTTCCTCCTCCCAGCCTACTCATTTCTGTGGGCCCATCCTCCCAGAAGTGCTCCTATTCAGACCGACCCAGGTGACCAGAACAAGTACTCAATCCAGTGCAAGTAGAGAAGGGAAGAGTCAGCTCTGGAAGCAGATAATAGTAAGAAAGGGATTGTACAGCAATTCAAGTGTAAGAATTGGCACTTCATTTTTTAACCATGAAAGTACTAAAATATATCCCCTCATAAGGCCACATATTATTGGTATGTATGTGGTTCAGTAAGATGAGAACCACTTTAAAGGTAATAAGTTGTTCATATTCCCCTTGACCCGTGTAATAAATAATCATGAAGAACAGGCTTCTTGGGGTTATATATCATCTTGTTGGTGTATTTGTAATAATTTCATGTTTAAGGCATTACACTAACACAGCCGGTTCTCAATGACAAATTCATACCCAACCAGCCGGTACCATTAGACCACTGGTGACAGATATCCTTGAATGAATTTAGCATAGTACATCTAACATCTGGTTTAAGTATACCTCTCCTCTCCCCACCCCCCACAAAACTCTATTACATTGGAATTACCTGGTTTATTTCCATATTAGTGTGTGATATCTAATATGGCTTGTTAACGTGGCTTACCATATTTTCTGGGCATAAGTGTTTATGGGAAAAACTTCAGATTTATACGAGGTTTTGGACATGTGACTCATATAAACCAGAATAAGAGCATTGTTGTTAAAACCTGGGGCTTGCTTTGAAGCCTCATCATACTTTTCTTGGGAAAACATTAAGCAAAATGCCCTGAAGGATAGGAAAAATTGCATTGAGCAATAAAATGTCAACAAACTGCAGAATTTGAACATCAAGCACTTTCATCTAAACATGTCCTTCTCTCCTTTCACTTGGCAGGGTTTTGGTTTTTAAAAAGTAATAAAGTATAGCACTCCAGTTGACCTGGGATGTATTTAAGAAATCAAACCTTAGAGCCAGAAGCAGTACGACCTTTAACGTGGACTTCCCACCTCAGAAAAACCATCAAATGAGAAATATAAATAGAAAAGGAGAACAGAAATATATGTCTCAATTGTCTAGGTCTTGGATTTTTTTTAAAGAGAGTACACAACAAAACTCTTGGCCAGAAGGAACAACCTTAAATCTGTTTAAACAGGTGTCCAGTACTTACTATCTCATGAACAGCAAATGAGTATAATCATAGCACAATAAAAGAATATGAACAAGGAAAACCTATTCATAAGCCTGTGTAACCTTTATAAACCTGGGGCAGACACAGTTTGGTCTCAGAGCAGGGTTGCAGTCAAGAAACAGTTTCCCACAGCCAAAAGTAATTTCAAAATAACTCAAGCCTTTATTTATGTTTCTTAAGAACCATAAAGGGGATCTCAATTCAAAGACCATAACAATATTTATTAAAAATCCCTTTTGTCTTCTGCCCCTCCCCCTCACACTTGCTGCCAATCCAGAGCATTTCAATTCACAATTCCCCATAACTTCTCTCAACAAATCATTATCCTTTCTCTGCCTTTTCTCACCCTCTCTTTTCTGTATCACTTTATTATGTAGATTAACCTTACCTCTCTCCTAGCAGAAAACAATCCTTATTTGTAGGAAGAAAAATAATCAGGAAATTGATCTGGTAACTAGAGAATTCTCTTCGACTGGGTAGGGTTGGGGAATAGAGAGGGAACATCCCACGTTAGTAATTTGATCCCAACAGAACTGTATTGTGAATTAAAAACTACTGATAGGTGAGAGCTGTATCTTCAATATACCGTTAAAACTGAGACCTGAAAAATCTGAGAGACGTTATGTAGATATATTATGTTTGCATAGTTCTAGAGATAATTGCCTAACAAAACTCATACTATTAAAGCACCAAGAAGAAATCTCTGCTCTGTATCTCAAGAGAGTGAAGTTTCTTTTTTTTTTTAAATCTGATAGGTTACCAAGTGGAGGTCTAGAATTTCTTGGAGAAGGAAACAGGAGACATAACAGAATACCAGTCATGGACACTGGGAAATTTTCGTACCTGCATGTGGAGACCATTCCAAACCATTGTCACATGGTTTGAAATGATAAATCAGGCTTTGCCCATACATGACTAGCATTAGTTTTCTAATAGATTCTATCCTACCAAATCAGGCCTTGTGAATCCAAATACCTATTAAGAGTCAAGCTGTATCCTAATCAACTGGCACTGGCAGAGTGAGCACTATGACAAAATGGAAAGGGCGTGCTCTATCTGAAGTAATTACTCCTTTCCCACTATTTATCATGGAGAAATGCTGGCCCAGTGTTGCCAGATTCCTAATTTTCCAAGAGAACCCAAAAAGCCACATGCTATATGTAATACCCCCTCAAATTTTAGATGTTGGCAGTTTAATATTTTTCATTACTATGAATGCCAAATAGCCATGTCTATGGGCTGATGCAGCTCACAGACCACATCAATGCTGAAAAAAAAAAAAAATTAACCAAGAAGCAACAAATATACCAATATTTGGTTTCTTTACCTGATTCAGTATGACTATTCAATAGAATTTTCTGCAAAAACCATCCACCAACAAATAAAAAGACTTAGAGGAAATCAAACAAGTGAGAATTTTGCCAAATAAATCAATTCAGCCACATAAAAAATGTAGGTTTAGGCCCAAGAAGAAGTCAGTATGAAAATGGGAAATTGCCTTGAAACAGGACACCCTTACCCAACAATTCCACTTATAGAAAATTATGTAAAGAAAAAAATTCTTAGTTACACAAAGATTAATATATGAGGATATTTATCACAATTTGTAACTGTGAAAAATTGGAAACAGTCAAGTTATCTGACAGTAGGGGCTCGGTTTAAATAAATTTTGTATGATATATCCATAATGTGCAAAAATATACACTCATTATAAATGATGCTGCAGAAAATTATTTAATGGAAAGATGTTCTTGATATTATTGTTAAGTAAAAGAGCAGGTAACAAATACAAATAAAATATGATTCCATTTTCTTATGTGTTTGTATTTTTGTGTGTGTATCTTTGGGTCAAAGAAGAAATTACAAAGGAAGTTAGAAAATAAAGTGAAAGATAGTGAAAACACAATATATCAAAATTTTGGGGATGCAGCTAAAGCAATGCTAAGTGGTAAACTGTTAGATGTAATGCTTATATTAGAAAAAAAGAAAAGTTTAAAATCAGTTATATAAGTTTCCACAGTAAGAAACTATAAAAAGAAAAGCAATTAAACCCAAGGTAAGTAGAATGAAGGAAATGAAATAAGAGCAGAAATCAATGAAAAATAAAACAAACCAGATAAAAATCTATGAAAACGAAAGCTAGTTATTCAAAAAGATCTATAAAGTTGGTAAACTCCAGGCTGATCAAGGGGAAAAAAAGCATAAAACATCAATATCAGTACTGAAATAGTCATTATCATTATAGATCCTGCAGCCATTTAAAAACGTAATAAGAGAACACTATGAACAATTCTATCACAATAAATTTGACAACTTAGAAAAATGAACAAAGACATAAATTAACAAAATTGACACAAGAAGAAATAGAAAATCTGAATAACTCTCTCTCTCTGTACGTACATAATAGAGTTCTATATCTAACAAATAAATTGAATATATGATTTTTAAAAACGCTCTTCAAGAAAATTTCAGATCAAATGGCTTCACTGGGTGAACTCTATCAAACATTGAAGAAATAATACCAATTCCACAGAAACCCAGGAAATAGAGGATGAAGGATTATTTCCTAAATCATTTTATTACCCTGATAGCAAAACCAAATAAAGACATTAAAAGAAAAGAAAACTACAGATAAATATCCTTGTGAAAATAGAAACCAAAAATCTTTAACAAAATTTTAGCAAACTGACACTAGCAATACAAAGCATAAGACATTATTACCAAGTGGGGTTTATCCCAGGAATGCAAGGTTGATTTTTCCTGTTTTTAAAATATTCAATGCAATGTACCACAATAAGACAATAAAAGAGAAAAACATATGATTATATTAATAGATATAGTAAAAGCATTTGACAAAACTTAATATCCATTCATGAATAAAAGCTTTCAGCCAACAAGGAAAAAAGGAAACATTCTTAACATGATAAAAGGATATCTCAGAAAAGCCTACAGCTAACATTCCATATAATGGTCAAAAACTTATTGCCTTTCCTAAGATTAAGATTAAGAATAAGGCAAGGATGTCCACTCTCATCACTGCAATTCAAATTGTAATGGAAGTCCTAGTTCATGTAATAAGGCAAGGAAAAGCAATAAAACACCTGCAGATTGGACAAGAAGTAGTAAAATTGTCTTTACTCACAGGTGACATGATTGTGTGCATAAGAAATCCTAAGGAACCTACAAAATAAGCTACTAGAGCTAATAAGGGAATTTTGCAAACTCTCAGGGTACAAGTTAATAAACAAAAATAAATTGCATTTCTATATATTAGCAGTGAATGATTGGAAAGTGAAATTTTTAAAATATTTTGCAGTAGCATCAGAAAACAGAGACTATTTAGGAACAAATTTAACAAAATATGTGTAAAACTTGTATACTGAAAACTACAAAACACTGCTGAGAGAAATTGAAGACCTAAAAAACAGAGAAATAAACCATGTTTATGGATCGAAAAATTCAATATTGTTAAGATGTCAATTGTCCTAAGTTGATCTGCAGCTTCAATATAATCCCAATCAAATTCTTGACAGAATTTTATTTTTTAAGAAATTGGTATGCTGATTTTAAAATATATATAGAAATGCAAAGGACATAGAGAAGGCAAAAATGATTTGGAAAAGAAAAAAGTTGAAGGATTTACACTCTTTGAGTCCAAGATTTGCTGCCAAACTACAGAAATCAAGAGAGTTGTTTTGGTGTAAGGATAGATATATACATCAGTGGAGCAGAATAGAGAGTCCAGAAATAGAGAGACCCACACATTTACAGTCAATTGATTTTTGACAAAGTTCCCAAGGTAGTTCAGTGGGAAAAGTGGCCCTAGAACAATTGAGTATCTGTGTGGATGTGATGGTTAATTTTATGTGTCAATTTGGCTGGCCATGGTGCCAGGATATGTAGTCAAACACTATTCTGGATGTTTCTGTGAGGACTTTTTTTGGATGAGATTAACATTTAAATTGGTGGACTTTGAGTAAAGCAGATTGCCCTCCATACTATGGTTGGGCCTCATCCAATCAGTTGAAAGCTTTAATAGATAAAGACTGAGCTCCCATGATAAAAAAGGAATTCTGACAGCAGATGACCTTTGCACTCGAACTGCAACTCTTCCCTGAATCTCCAGCCTACCCCATCAGATTTTGAACTTACCAAACTTCCACAATTACATGAACCAATTCCTTAAAACAAATCTCTCTCAGAGATCTAGATCGATCTCTCTCTCTCCCTAGATCTAGATCTATATATTCTCTTTGTTCTGTTTCTCTGGAGAACATTAGTGAGAACTAATGCAGTAGGTAAAAGAAACTTGAATACTTGATCATAATATAAAAATGGACTCAAAATGGATCTTAGACCTATATATAAAAGTCTAATATATGAAACTTCTAGAACACGAGGAAAATACTTGTGACCTTAGATTGTAGGCGAAGATTCTTGTAGATAGAACACAAAACACCCTAACAATAAAAGAGAAAAAATGATAGCTTAGATTTAAGCAAAGTAAAAACTTTTACTTTTCAAAAGACATCACTAAAAAAATAAAAGGCAAGCCACAGAGAGCATAAAATATTCACAGTACATGTTTCTGACAAGGGATTGAAATCCTGAATATATAAAGAACTCTTACTCAATTATAAGAAGACAAACAACCCCAAAATGTAAACAGGCAAAATATTTGAAACAATACTTCACAAAAGAAGATATACACATGGCAAACATACTTGAAAAAGTGTTCAACATCATCAGACGTTAGAGAAATGCAAATTAAAACAAAATAAGACACCACTAAATGAAATGTCATACAGTCACTAGAATGGCTAAAATGAAACAGACTGACAATACCAAGTGTTATCAAGGACATCAAGCATCTGCAACTCTTACATTGTTGGTGGCAATGCAAAATGGTACAGAAAATTGGCAATTTCCTGTAATGTTAAACATACGTCAACTATATGATCCAGTAGTTCTACTGTTAGGTATTTACTCAAGAGAAGGATATATATATCCACAAAAAGCTTATATAAAAATATTTACAGAAACTTTATTCATAATAGCACAAAACTGGAAAAAAACCCAAATATCCATCATTAGGTGAATGGTTAAATAAATCTTTTTACATTCATACAATGGAATACTACTCAGCAATAGCAAGGAATAGATGACTGATATACGCAACATAGATTAATCTCAAAAACACTATGCTGAGCAAAAGGAGCCTGACACTAAAGAACATATACTGTGTGATTCCTTTATACAAATTTCAAGAACAGACAAAACTAATCTGTACTGATGGAAACAAGAAGAGTGGTTGCCTGGTGTGTGGATCAGGGTGGTAGGGGGTTTGACTGTAAAGGAGCATGCGGGAAATTTAATATGTCTTAGAAATATTCTATAACGTGACTGGGGTGGTTGTTACACATATGTATACATTTTTTTTCACAACTCATCAAACTGTACAGTAAAATTGATGCATTTTATTGCATGTAAATTATACTTCAATAAATCAATAAAGTTGATTTTTAAATAACATTTCCTAAAGACTGGCCCGCTTCTGCCCCACAGCTGTGCAAGACCTCCTGAGTACTGTAATCCCCGCCTGCAAAGTCATCCCTAGTTTCTAGGGTTCATATTCCCTATGATTCTAGGGATCAGTCTGCTCCATTAGAAGAGGTGCTTCCAGGAAGTGATCTCAGATCTGGCTGTGCATCACAATCACCAGAGGTGTTCATTAAAATGCAGATTCCTGGGACCTGTCCCTAGAAATTCTGATCTCCGGTCTACTTTAAATCCAAGGCAAATGCCAGTGCTCTGTCCTATGCGCATTGCTCAGACCCCACTGCTCTAGAGTATGAGTCACTGCTGCAAGGCTCTGTGCTGAAACTCAATTCCCCCTGCATCCACGGCTGCCACTGGCCACTGGTCTCACTATTTTTTATAACTGCCTTTTTCAAACTTAAGCATCTTAGGGGAGAATATGATGTCACTCATCATTTATACACCAAAATATGAGGACTCTGAGACAAATTAACAGCCCAATCTTTTTCTAGGGTCCTCTCCCCTCAGTAATCCCAAGACTCTCCAGAGAAGGTTACAGAGATGCGGGAATCAGTCCTACTCATTGTCACTGCTTGTCAGGGCAGTGGGAACTCAGACTTCTCCTTGAGAACCAGGATTAAGGATACAATCCTTTAAGGGCAAAGTGAGAATGAAGGCATCTGCTCTTGTTCCATATCAAGGTGACTCTAAGGGATTTGTACTACTTAACTATTCTGTTAAATCACAGAGTATGTTGCTCTGTAGTCTATGCCACAAGGCCAAAAAAGTGCAATGGTTAGGAAATCTCTTTGTCTGAAAAACATTATTTTGCTAGTTTGATCTGATTAGAAAAATGTCAAAGATTGTACCTCTAAACCCATGACTTTCAGTATAAACATGAGTCAGTATGTTGAGGGCCATGATTGCTCACTTAGGATTCCCACCAAAGCAAGGTTTTGTTGACTGCTTCCTAGCTCACAGGGTAACTTTACAGAGAAATAGGGTGTGTGTGTATGCGTGTGTGTGTGCATGTGTGTGAGACTACAATCCTAATTCTAAGAATATCAGGTCTTAGGAGACCAGGTAAGATATTGGGCTATTTTTTCAAACTGCAAATTTTCTTCAGGCCTCATTCAACCTTTAATATAAATGTTTTTAATTAACTGGGCTACCAGGAGAACTGAGAGGATTGGAGCTCTAGCTGAGGGAGAAACACGATAAATCTCTGTGCCGAGCAGTAGAGCACTCAGGGAGGGGAAAGATTTAGAAGCAAATGGCAGCAGGAGGAAATTCAATAGCTCGAGTGCAGTCAGTGAGGTGAAAAGTAGACTCACAAGGAAAGAGGTGGGTTGGAATGCACAATGCAAGCTCAACCTTCCCTGCAACTTTGCCTGGGGCCCTGGTGATAGCTATTAACTCTCAAACATCTCTACAAGTTTGCCAACAAGGGCATTTTGGAAAGTATAGAACACACCTTTCATGATTTAGCCCAGTTTCCACTAGTGAAACACTGATTCTTTTTTCTGTCTTCCTGATTCTCTCTAGTGGAAAAGAAAAAGAGAAACAAGCTCATTTCTTCCCTAAACATTCCCTCTTCTCAATATGATATTAACAGAATCCCCCTAGTCTAGGATCCCATAGGAATTCCAAAGGCACCCTATTTCACTAAATTGATGACACTTCTGGAATTTTAAAGACTTGAAGACATTAGAAATTGTCTAGCCTCAACTCTTAATTTGAGACATTTAATCATTTATGCAAAAATATATATTGTTAAATCCCTACTATGAGTGAGGAATCATAAAGAGCCAGAAATTTGCCTTGAAATGCCACAACATCGTTTGTTTACACACTCTAAGCTGGTGGCCTTGAATTTTCTCATTGTGAAGTTGTAAGTTCTCTAGGTAACTACCTGCTATATTCTTTATTAAGTAAATGCCTTATATTGTTTCTAAGTTTACCCCTTTTGGACTCTAGAGATAAAATACAAGAGATACAGTAGTATGTAAAACAGATAAAAATCCTGCCCCTGGTGAGCTTATATTCTAATGGAAAAAACAACAAAAATAAATAAATACATACTATAACATCAGATAGTGATAATAAAAGAAGACAAAGTTAAGTAAGATGATAGAGAATGATTGCAAGGCTGGTGACTTGCTTAGACGGAGTGGTTAGGAAAGGCCTCTGTGAGGTGGTAATACTTGAACAGACATCTAAATGAAGTGAGAGAATGAACCAGATGGAAATCTGGGACCAGTACTCCAGACAAGAAAACTCAGAGGTGGAAATGAGCTTGGCATATTTAAGGAACAGCAAGAAACCCCCTATAGCTAATATACAGTGAAGGAGGCAGAGTGATAGGAGGCGAGGTCAGAGATCAACAGAGGACAAATCGTGTAGGGGGTAAGGCCTTGAAGGGAATTGTCAATGCAAATAATCCATAATCAATCTATAAATCAAAACTGGGGTGAGTTTTTTATATGAGCCAGTTTGAGGACTATAGCCTGGGAGAACTTTTCCACCAAGGAAAGAAGCCGTCCGAAGAACTGAGGTGTACAGAGTGGTTATACACCATCTTGGAACAAAGTACATACATCACATATTACAGGACTCTCTCTTTTACTACAGTCACAAGATGCTTTGCTGGCACAGCAGGTCAGTCAGTGGTCAGGAGATGAGTTAAAGCAGGTCAGTAATTAATCCTTAGTTTCTGGGAAGAAATGCTTATCCTTAAAGAAATGCTGATTTGGGGGAGGCAACATCCCTACCTTTAAGGGCATCATTCTTGTCTTTGGGACATTGTAAATGTTTAAAGCTGATGTACAATGCATGCTCAACAGGCCACGTCAGGCCTTTCTGGAAAAACAAGATCAGGCTAAATTAGTTTTAAACTAAATGGCTTCCTGATATACTTCAATATATCCTATTGCCTTTCATTATTTCATCAAAATGTAGGAACAATTTAAGTGATTTTCCAAAGGCAGAGGTGTAATTTGTCTTGCCCCTACCACACTTCACAGAGGGTTTTTTATTTTTTTTTAGGAAGATTGGCTCTGAGCTAACATCTGTTGCCAATCTTCCTCTTTTTTCCTTTTTTTCTCCCCAAAGCCCCAGTAGATAGTTGCATATCATAATTGTACATCCTTCTAGTTGCTCCATGTGGGACAGCGCCTCAGCATGGCTTGATGAGCAGTGCGTAGGATCGCCCAGGATCCCAACCAGCGAGACCCAGGCCGCCAAAGCAGAGCACATGAACTTAACTGCTATGCCACAAGGCTGGCCCCACACAGAGGGTTTTAAAGGTAACTTAGCATCATCCTAGGTTCCTGAAGTCAAAGTCTGTCTTTATGATATCATATAGTCCCAGTTATGATACATTGTGAAGTAGACCACCAGAGTGAGAGCAGATTGAGAACAGGGTGAGTAATCCTCAAAAGGAACAGGATGACTAATAAAATTTGAAAGGAAAGGTACACATTGAGAGATTTAACCAGAATTTAAAACCATGGAAGATGTGACAAGGTCCTAATGCAACTATTTTTATCATTTTTCTAAATATCTTTTTCTATTAAATGTACAGTCAGTTTTATTTTTATAGATCTATAAAAAGAATCCTCTTGGAGGCTGGCAGGTGGTATAGCGGTTAGGTTTGCCCGCCCCGCTTCGGCAGCCCGGGGTTTGCCAATTCAGATCCTGGGTGCAGACTGACACACTGCTCATTAAGCCATGCTGAGGCGGTGTCCCATATAAAGTAGAGGAAGATGGGCACAGACGTTAGCCCAGGGCCAATCTTCCTCACACACACACAAAAAAGAATCCTCTTGTTACCCACGCATTGGGTTCTCATTGTCCCCCAGGATAGAAATCAAAGAGACAAAAAATGGGAGTAGAAAAGCAAAAGTTTATTAGCTTGTGCACAAGGGAGACACAAGGGAGCTGGTGTGAAAAGGAAAGGGGCAGGTGATCGGCTCCTTAGGGAGCAGGATTGTGGGCCTTTTTATTAGGTGAAGGCTGGAGAGGAGAGTCTTGTCATGGCATATAGAGGTGGGGTTTTTCTTGCGCTTGTGCTGTTGTTCAACACGCCACCACATGCATTGCATGTATCATTAGCATGCTAGCTCTCCACCCCTAGGTGTGATTTTTACTATGGTAATGGGGCTAAGGTCATCTTCAATCAACTCCTGAGTGCTAGGTCGCTTGTATAAACCAGGGAACGCCCCAAGGCTGTGGAATGTGGATCTTGGTGGTCTCTATCTGATCCTTCTAGCTTGCAGATTGGTTAGGGGCCTTATCTTGTTAGGCCAGGGGCCTTGGGGACGACCCTATCTCATTAGGCTGGTTCCTGTCTCACTCTGGAAAGCCAGTCATTCATGAGCAATTCCCAGATAGTGAGCCCTCAGGGAATGACCAGAAAGAGCCCAGGGTAACTGACCTGCAGAGGCAGCGCCCGGGCTGTCATCTGGAGCTGGGTTCAGTGGCAGGTCAACTGGGCAAAATAAATTGAAAGCACGGCACCTATTAACATGGGTTGCTATCCAGATCACAGATCACTCTGGTAAAATATAAATAGTTCCTGCTTTCCACAAAGTAGGCAACTTTTCCAGTGGCACTATAAAAACCCCTCCTCCCAAAGGGCAATCTGCCCAGCACAACTACACCAGAGTGCTATTTACTGACAGTAAGTGAATTTTTTTTTTTTTTTTTTTTTTTGTGAGGAGATCAGCCCTGCACTAACATCTGCCAATCCTCCTCTTTTTTTGCTGAGGAAGACTGGCCCTGGGCTAACATCCATGCCCATCTTCCTCCACTTTATATGGGATGCCGCCACAGCATTGCTTGACAAGCAGTGCGTCGGTGAGCTCCCGGGATCCGAACCTGCAAACCCCGGGCAGCCACAGCGGAGGGTGCGCCCTTAACCGCTTGTGCCACCGGGCAGGCCCAGTAAGTGAATATTTTATCTGAAGTTTAGATAATTTAATATGCTTCCCAAGAAATTAGTCTACAAAAGGGAAATTCCAAAACAATTATAAGTAAAAAGAAAAAAAAGTAATTTTACACACTTTACATGTAATCAAGTCTTAATTTTGAGCACTAAGAGAGAGGTATACAATTTTTATTAATAAAAAATCAGTATCTGCTCACCCCTACTAAATAAATGTTAAATACACAAAGAATGTATCAGTTTGAAGGAATACCAAATTATTTACCTTGTACAGGGCCCCATATTTCTGGGTCCAGGCTTGTTGTCATCTCACTTTCTCGAACATGCCAAGATCCAGGAATGTCCTTCTCCCTCTTGCCCTAAATAGAAATGAAGATTTGATCCCAGTTGATCCTAAAAACGTATTTGGGCAAAAACCAACAGTGCTGGCCCTTAGGTAAATGAAAGACTTGGAATTGAGATGTTTTTCCTCATATGGGAACTGGAATATCTAGGGATTCAGATATGAATCCGAGAGTTCAAAAGAGGTAAACCTAGGAGTAATGTAAGTAATGTAATTACTACTTACATGGCAGGCAGTGACTTAAAGAACTTACAACCCTACACCGAGAGGAAGTCATGGCCACCAGCTGAAAGCTGGTAAATGAGAACACGTCTCAGCTCTTTCTGGTTGCCTTTAGGAAGGACAGCTGTGGCCCTTTTCTAAATGTGCCTAGGTCTCTCCATCACACACTACATAGGCAAATCTTAGGTTCTAAAAATACATGGGTTTAAGACACTAAGAGGGAATGGCTTTTATTGTCCTACATTAGCTTGATATTTTGAGGAACTCAGAAGAGAATTCTGGCAATTCAAAAGAAGTCTTATTTAGTAAAATATTGCCTGATGAGTGTTTATCTCTTAGAAATATTTGTTATTGGCTAAACTGAGGTTTCTGTTTCCACTCAACTACTTGACATTTCATGTCTCTCCATGTTTATCTCAAGGAGTTTTCTCTGACTTACCCATGCCCTGGAATCTTCTCTGGATTCCTAAAGAATTATCTGTGCCCCTCATTTATCATTTAATGTATACTATTCTATAAGATCCTTCCTTCCTTCCTTCCCTCCCTCCCTCCTTCCTTCCTTCCTTTTTTCCTTCTGTTTCCTCTTCTCCTAAAATTTATTGAATGCTTACTCTGTGTGAGCACTGTTCTAATTTCTTTTTAGTCAATTTTCTAATTTAATCTTTACAACAACTGTATTATCTATTCTCTCCAAATTAGATTCTCTACTTCCTGGTTACAGAGATTGTCTCACTCCTCTTTGGATCCTTGGTACCTAACACTGTTTTTCTTCCAAAATAATAAAAATAAGTTGTACTCTGAGTACAACTCTGACTAAAATCTGTGTACAACTAAAGTGTACACTTATGGGGTTTTTTACTTATATTTGACAAGCAGTTCACTCCAGTATAATTGAAAAATTAATTTTGCCATTCTTATTCAGTTCAGTTATTATGTCCTAGGTTGTGACTGTCATAATGCATGGCAGGTCCTAGAACAAACATAAAGATTTTTATAGAAAGAAAGAAAGAGAAGAAAGGGAAGGAAAGGAAGGAAGGGAAGGAAGGAAAGGATGAAAGAAAGGAAGAGAAGAGAATAGAGGGAGAAGGACTGACATGTTACCTCAGACTTTTGATAAACTGAAAAACGTCTCCTCTTTCTATTCCTTCTCTATTCTTATAAATCAGCTAAAGGAAGAATATTAATTTCTTGAAGAATGCTTTTCAATGTAATTGTATAAAAATGTTCATATTTTCAGAAAGGGGAGAGTGTATGTGGTGAGGTGGTAGAGGTAGAGGGAGAACATTCCTTAAATCCTGATCAGCAACCCTAAAATGCTATTTTCTCAAAATTACAACTTATATTCCAAGAAATAATTCTCTCTTTACAAACCATTTAAAAACTCTACTACTAAATCGGTTTGGATCTGTTCTAAACCCTGACTCTCAAAGCCTGGGGATTCAAACCTTGGCTTCAGAAACCATCAGTGAACTACGTGCTCATAATGAGAAGTGAGGGAGGCGGTTCAAACCCCAGAGCCAGCAGAAACAAGGTAGAAGTCTCTTTATGCTCACGGGGCTGCTGATCCCATTCTATAGGAATGTTGGAAACAGCAGCTTTCCCGGACAGAGACCCCAAACTATACTTTTAGGTGATGTAATCCAGGCCAAGCTTCCTTATGTGGCCAGGGACAGAGCCAAGGAAATTTCTGTCAGTTCCACAATTCTTCTTGAACTCTTTCGTCACCAGAAATCTGAACTACAACAACAATAAAAATTATCTAGGAAAATTTATAGAGTACTGAAATGGTAAGAATACCTGCCCTTTGAAGACATACCACATGCCAGGAATTAACCAACTTACATTTTTCTAATTCCTATAACAACCATATAAAATATTTTATGAACAAGGATATTGGGACTCAGAGAGGCTAAGCAACTTAATGAGTGGTAGAATCAAGATTAGAACCCAGGTCTATCTCAGTGTTTCTCAACAAAGAGCCATTTGCCCCCCTAGGGAACATCTGATAGTGTTTGGAGACATTTTTGGTTGCCATAATTAGAGGAAGTCCTGCTGGCATCTAGTAGGTAGAGGTTAGAGAATGCTGCTAAACATCCTACAATGCACAGGACAGCCTCCACCACAAAGAATTATCCAGACCCAAAGTCAATAGTCCCAAGGCTGATAACCCCTCTTTATCTAATTCTAAGGCTGACTTTGTGCTTTGCAAAGTATTCAGCACCGGGAAACACAGAGGAGACTGTGAAGGTGTGGCTGGGGGCAAAAGAGGACTGAAGGCTGGCCATTGGCTTGAGGTGGAGATTTCCACTCATTTGTAATGAAGAGATGGGGAGTGAACAGGGAACAGAATTCAAGCCAATAAATTTCCCATCATTTAAATTAACTGTCCCCTTTGTCAGCTGATGAACACTGCCCAGCATGGTAGAAGATACAGAAGACCCTGCCAATGGATCTGGACAAAACCAAGCATTCCAGTCCAGGGAACCTTTCACTCTGGCTGCCTTCTGACCATTATCTGCCTGCCTTGAGAGTGATAGAGTAACCAAGGCAGCCCATTAGGCCAGCTTATCTCAGTCTCCCATGGCTGGCTGGGAGTGAGCCCCGCCAATGTCTACTTCATCACGGGCCCAGCCTGTGGCTGTCAGCACCTGGAGCTGGGCCAGCAAGGGGCCAGGCAGGGCGGCTGGTACCAGACACCCAGGCCTGTTCTCTGTCCTCCCCCTACTAATAAATGGCTTTCCTGGCGTTGCCAACGCATGGATCATGGACTTCCTGTGGGCAGGACAGCCATTTTTTTATGCCTGATTGGAGCATGAAAAACAGAAGCTTTCTTGGATTATATTTTAGTGGAAATGCTCTCTCACACATTTTCTCCATCATTAACCAGACATAAATCAATCTACTTAACAACCTCTTTACCCCTCGGTGAAGACTTCCTCAACCCCTTCCAGAATTGGGCTGTGCTGGAGGAATTGCACAGGGAACTCAACAAGACCCTTCGTGCTTTCCCAAGCACACCTTCCCCTCCATTCCCAGTGTAAGATGGAGCTTTGTCCAGGCCCCCTGTGCTCCTCCCACAGGTCTCCATCCTTCCCCAGCAGAGCACTCACCTCTCTGCGTCTAGTTGCCCGTCGGCTGGCGTGTGAGCTTGCTTGGGGCTCTCTTGCCCACAGTTGTACTCTGAACACTGAGCAGTGGACCTGGTACTGATGGATGGATCAGATTATATTAGTTAGATGAATAAATGGGAGTGATATCTCTATGGACATCCTTTACAGCAGTTACCTGGCTACGTTGTCACTTTTAGGTGTCTGGCTCCTCTACAAACCAGAAAGCTCCTTGAAGGCAGGGGCCATGTCTTTGCTCCTTTGTATTCCCAGTGCCTGCTATATAAAGGAGCTGGAATGACTGAATGAGTGAAAAGAATAAATTGAAGCAATTAATGTATCTAGATTTGAGACTGTCTTTATACTTGACTTCCAATGTCAAAATTGGATACCAGAGGTTATATAACTTATGTGTCTGTCAAAACTCATAGAACTGTACACAAAAAACAGGGTGAATTTTACTGTATATAAATTAATTTTTAAAAAATGGAAAAGAATACAAAAAATGTACCAGGGAAAATAAATCCCTTTTCTCTAATATGTAATTGTGACCATTATAAAATTTAAAGGCAATTTTTCTCCCTTAACAATGTTATACAAAAAAAGATGCATGTTACTACCGAAGCATCACTTCACTGTCATACAAAAAGGAACATTTCATAACTATCTTTGGAATGTCAACATAATCTATTTCATATACGAGCTCTTGGTAACAAGGAGGCATTTCTAGTTCCTTAAGGCAACGTTCTGCTGCAGATATGTCTTCAGAGAGTAAATGTTCTTTCAGCAGAACGTCACTCTATTAGATTTTTTAAAATGATATGTGTTAAAATTCCTGAGTTTTAAAAACTGTGTTTTGCCTCAGGGATTTATTTACCTCTATCCCAACATATTACATCATAAAACAGGATGCATGAACTGCCAAGAACAGCTTTCTAGGGAAATAGAGACTTAATATGGTACTATATTAACAGAATATTTTCAAAATTAAAAATATTTCATAATTTTCAAAAAATCCATTTTAGAATGGTAAAAATGAATAATAAACAGGGCACTAGAGATCCTGTTTCTAGTACAAAGCAATAGAATTGTCATGGTCCTTCTTGCAGTCTTGTATGACTCTTTCAGCTCATGCCAAAATCACCCATCCCTAAATTCTGTTGACACTTTGTTTATATCTGTTGAGACTGGGATCATCAGCCTAAGGCACATTCCATCCAGGCCACATGTAGAATGAATATAGTACGAGCTGTGTGTGTGTTGTTTTGTTCAACTTATGGTTTTTGAAAGTTTTGAATTTGTTGTTAACGCTTCCAAAATTGGAAAATTTCCTGTACAAATCCAGTGTTCCAATTTCTCTTGAGAAATCAGAAAGATCTGGCAATGCTCAGTCCACAATCCCATGTGGCTGGAGCCAAGTGGTGGCTGCTTTCTGTAGAAGGAGGCTGTGTCCTCCGGTTTGCCAATGTCTTCACAATCATTTGTGTTACCTCTCTGGTCTTTGTGGACTTTGAATATGCCACTCCAGGCCTAAGGAATGGCCACGTGTATGCAACACTGGTGCACACCCACTCGACTTGGGTAAGCAGGCAGAGGTGACTGCTGAGAACCTCCTGACCAGTGTTGGGCCAAAGAACTTGGTTGAGTGTGGCCAAAGCTTTGAAGCTGGAGGGAAGGTTCCCAGGCTTAGAGAATCAAGACATTTCCATGGAGGCTGCAGACAGCTGTAGGATGGTCTAGGCTAACAGTGGACCAGGATCGCCCAAGATGGGGCAATGGCAATTGTTGTAATTAACAACATGCTGGTATTATCTGGAACCCTCAGGTTATGATCCCTGACAGTCTATGCCGTGGTGATTTCCTTCTACAAAGGGACCAGAACCACATGGAAGCAGGGATTCCACAGGAGTCCACATTGTCTCAAGGGCCACAAGTTCTCATCAATGTCACCACTCTCTTCCTAGGCAGGAACAGGGGCTCTGGCTTCAGAAACCTTCACAGAGGCCTCATTTTTTTGTGTGTGTGAGGAAGATCGGCCCTGAGCTAACATCTGCCAATCCTCCTCTTTTTGCTGAGGAAGACTGGCCGTGGACTGGACATGGACATCCATGCCCATCTTCCTCCACTTTATATGGGATGCCGCCACAGCACGGCTTGCCAAGCGGTGTGCCAGTGTGTGCCTGGGATCTGAACTGGCGAACCCGGGCCAACGCAGCGGGGCACGCGCACTTAACCGCTTGCGCCACCGGGCCGGCCCCCACAGAGGCCTCATTTTGACAACTACTCATCTCCTACATGGTACTGGTTTTCAGTGTATATTTTATTTCTTCAATAAGATAGTCACTTTCTGTGGGCAGGTGAAATGCCTTACATTTCACTTGTTACCTTCTATTACAAACTACTGTGTGTTAGCCGAACAGCTCGTGCCCCTTATTTGTTCCATATTGAATCAGCAGGCTGTCTTCAGTGCCTAAGGAAGATCACAAAGACAAAATGGCTGACCAATAATGATGGGAACTACAGCTGGGGCCATATAATACTCAGCTTGGCCCCTGCTTTGCGTTCCATGAGAGCCGGACCTGTTCAGTCCCTGCCAGCCTGGAGGTTCCACAAAGAAAAGAGACCCTTTAAGATGCATATCTAGAAGCATTCCAAAGTAACTGTCAGATGGTAATGAAAGTGGTACTAGGTCTAACCTGATTATACCTGAGAACAGGTATTGCATGGCTGCAATATTCTCATTGGATTTTAAGCCTAAAAGACTTCAGAGGCAAGTCTTCTCTCTGAAGATTGTATAGTTTCAAACAACTCCTACCCAACTATCAAAAGGCATGTGTACCTACAGTCATATAGGATCCTAATAGAAACGAGCTCAAAGAACCTTGAGAAGAAAGATTCTCTGTTGGTGTAAACACTGGTTTATCAGCCTTGCTGCTCATTAGCACACACCCTGCCTTCTAATTATGCCCCAATTTGTACTATGCAAACATCTAACAATTCCTCCACCAGCAGCTTTTCTAATTAGTAAGAAAGTCAGAGGCAGATGTGAAATCTGTGGGATGCTGAATGTAAAATGTTAATTAATTTTTAAAACTTTGAAACCTCTTAAAAAACCTTTTCTGGGAAAACTTCATATGATGCCCTCATTAACAGAGACTCTGAAATAGCTTTTTCTTTTATCATGCTACACTTTGAATCTGATTCTTACTATTTCTGGACTGAAGATATTTGGGGAATTTATTAACTCTTAAATCACTGCTTAAGTGGACCTGGAATTGGTCATTTGACCAAATATCTAACTGTCCTGCCTGACCCTGGTGATCAACAGGGATCTGGCCCACCTTCCCCAGAGCAATGTGACAAAAGCCACAGAGCTTGTTGGTTTGTCACAGCAAATGATGAGGGCCTGGGTCTCTCCTTAGGGGCTTCATCTCACCTCGCATTCCAAAAGCTCCCAAGACCCCTGGAGTTGCTCTTAGGAACTTACGCATACTCCTTTGTGCAGCAGAATTGCCCCCAAAGATGGTACAATGGGAGCACTCACTCTGTCTCCAGGTTTAATGGGCCTCGTGTTCAGGGACCAGCTGGGGACCCGCTGGTCAATACTCGGGTCCACCTAAACGGAAAAACGGGCTACAAGTCCTAACGATGGAGATAGTCATTTTCAGTACCCCCTACAACAAAATTGCTAGGAACTAATTCCTAAAAGTAGAACCTGGTTAGCTAGGGCATTCTCCTATGGCACAAAAAGTTCTCCGAGGCAAAAAGATTGCAGCTCTGCCTGTGTTTTTCCCTGCAGCATCCCCTGCTGTCACTTTGGAGGACACCAGCTGGCTTTGCCCTGACATTGAAATTCTTTTCCTAGCTTGATCTCAGCCATTGCGCCTTTCCAACACTTCTGCTGCTGAAGTTAGAGGAAGGGTCCTCATGGCAGGGGTGTGAGAATTCTCCCAAACCACAGATCACTCTCTTCGTTTTTCTGTGCAACCCCTTTCATTGTAGTCACTTGTGTTTTAATGAGATTTTCCCTTTTTAAGACCTAAAAATGTTTCTTCAGAGCTGGATCAGAAATAATAAAAATATTGACACTGAATGTGTTCCTCAGCATGTCCTAAACACTATTCAAAGCACTTGCCATTGATTACTTTATTTAAGCCTTCCAACAACTCTGTGGAGTGAGTGCTATTAGCATTGCCATTTTACAGATGGGAAAACTGAGGCATTGAGAGGTTAAGTGGTACACCAAGGTCACAAAGTAAGTGGCAAAGCTGAGATTCAAATTTAGGTAATCTGACTGCAGAGTCCATGCTCTGGACTGGAAAATGAGGCAAGTGACACTTCAGGGTTGTACTGGAAAACTGCCTTCCATCTAATTGCTAATTGCTGTCCCCAGACACACTAGATATATCCTCCCACTCTTCCCTTAAGATGACATCTTTCCCTGCACCTGCACCTCCTTGGTTGGAAAGGGAGCCCTTGCTTGCTGTACTCCCACCATCAACCCCAAATCCCCACTCATCTGAGAGGTTCATCCCTGAGAGAGCTGGTCAATGGCCACTGCCTGACCCTAAGCTATTCCCAGATGGGCTCTGGGCCTCAGACAAATATAACACCAGTGGCTTCCATCTAAAGTCCCTTACCAGAGATATAGAGGCAGATTCTTCCTGGTGACCCTCACTCCACCCATTTCCTAAAAGTTTCTTCATATCTTTCAGGAAGATTCCTCCCTTGATGTTGGCTGTTGACCTGGGTTCATGTGTGCACATGTGCATACAACTGATCCCAGGTTTTGGATCTCTGTGGGATAGCAGAGGACTTCTGGCCTCTGTGTAAGTGAAGGGGATTTCAAAGAGAAGGGGGACAGGTTATCCTCCCGAAGAGTATCACAGTTTGCAAAAGTACTTGGTGGGACTTGAGCTGTCCTTTCCCATTGTTTTCCTGTTTCTGAAAAGCCAGTCAAGCTGCTCTGATTTCAAATGTTCTGTCCTTAAATTTCTTTTTAGCTTGTACACCTTAGCAGATTTTGCATGAAGGTGCAAAAAAAGGAGAAAACCCAAACATCATGCAGGTGTGTAGAAGATACTCCTAAGGCAGTGGTTGCCAGCCTTGGCTGCACATTATCATCTTCTGGGGAGCTTTTGTAAATCTCAACCTCAGGCCACACCCCAGATCAATTACATAAGAACCTCCCAGGGTAGAGACTGGGTTTTGACATTTTTTAAAGCTCTCTAGGCAATTTGAATATACAGTTAATTCTGAAAAACACTTTTTTTAAAAAAAAAAAAAAAAAAAAGGAAAGCAGGCTTCATTCCTGCTAACCTGATTGCTTCAGAAATTACTCTACAGTTAGCAAGCTTTCTCCCTTGATGCTGGGCTCAGCCTTCCTTGGAGAGTGAAAAGCTCAGATTGGATTGGAGTTGATAATATGTAACATACACTGAGGGCTTCCTGTGCACAAGCATTTACTAGGTGCTTCATGAGGATGATCTCATTTAACAGTCCCAAGACACTGTAGGGGTGGGGAGCCATCTTACCCCCCACTTTACAGAGGACTCAGAGACTAAGGCTCAGAAAAGCCAAATAATCTGCCCAAAGTCAAACAGCTGAAAAGTGGTAGAATCAGGATTTGACCCAAAGAGTCAGACTCCAGAATCTCCCTGAGATAGAAATTTCTAAATTCTTCTGGTGACCAGGATCTGGGGAATTTTTTGTTTGTTTTTCATATACTTTGTACCATCTGGGATCTGATTTGAAAATACAAGCTCTGAAGTTCCACAAGGAAAGTGACTCCTAATGTGCACACCCCCGACCTTTCATAGGATGCCTTTGGCTTGTCGGAAAAGCCGAGCTCCCTAAGGACAAGAGTGCCTTCACGGATCCCAGTCCCAGCGCCTCTGGCCGGAGCCACAGCAGCGCGCGCTCTCTCTGCCAGGCACGTGCAGGCGCCGACGCGGAGTGTCGCGTTCACTCTTCACAACAACCTCGGCTTCACGCAGCTCGCACCCTCAATTTGCCGATGAGGAAACAGGCGCAGAGAGTTTCAATAATGCACCGGCTGCTTCACGGCGGGCGGCAGAGCTGGCATTCGAACCCAGGCAGTCGCACCCGAGGGCACGTGCCATTCACTAGTGGTGTTACGCCGCCGCCCCAACTGAAGCTTCCATTTGAGTCTTCCAAGGGAAAGAGTGAGCATTTTTATCAATAGAAGCTTCAGCTGCTCAGAAAAACAGGGATGGCCACACAGCCTGTGCCGGAGTCGGGAGACAGTAAGAATCGTCACCAGAGGGAGACAGAGCTTGAGACATCCCTGGCTCTTTTATTTCAGCAGGGAACCCAGCAAAGCGGAGAGCCTGGAGCAAAACAACCACGGATGGAACCCTTTGTTTTGGCTTAATTTCTTCGGCTGCTGCTCCTCCTTCCTCTTCTTCTTCCTCCTGCTCTTTCTCTCCTCCTCCTCCCTCTCCTTTTCCTTGCTTGTTTCTAAGAGCTGCCTTACCAGAGTGTACAATCCAGCGAGAATATTGAGGCCAACTCCCTCCCTCTGCCCAGAGCCTCAGCGCCTGAAGCCTGAGGAAACACACTGCTGTCTGAGTTACCAGGCACCGGCATACCGAGTTTCCACAGCCCCTGCCTCAGATCCTGGGGTTCTTGACAGAAACACAAAAGCAACACTAGATAAATATTTTTTTGAGGAAAGAAATTGAACACGGCCAAGGCAAAGGAGATTTTAATGTGGAATTGATCTGTAGGATTTTTTGCCACAAAATTTTAAGTTGTATTTTAAAATACCAAAATGTTCTATATAAACAACATATATGAAACTATACTGATACTATCAGACATCTTTTTAAAAAGAACTGATTATCTAATTTCTGGATATTAAACATTCTTGAGCCTTCTCATTAGAATATGTGCCGCACAATGAGAAGGAAAAGTATTTTTAAAAATCAGTAGAATTAAAATACAATTTTGTTTTGCTTCACAAATCTGATTAAAGAAGATATTTCACCTATTGACACTGAGCTCCTAGAGACGAGAGACTTGACTTTATTAATCAAGACATCCTCCATTGCCTCTCAAAGAGTGTTAGCATGAGAAAGGTGCTAAGTATTTACAGAATCGATTAATGGATACAGATTTGTGATTACCTGGTTTCCTCAGCACAGAACACACACCAAAAGAGAAAGGCTGATCCCTGCCACACCACCAGGTAGCCCACCTGAGAAGACAGGTTTGTGAGAACAGGACTCAATCAGACAAAGGCTACAATGAGACCAACGCAGTCATTGGTCTACTAGTTCTTCCCCTCACTATGTTCTGCCTACTCACTTGTCCTAGTCAGGGGATTATTTGGTTAAAAGTAACAAAAACCCACTCAATTTAGGGTAAGGCGGAGGGAGGAGATTACACCGGTAGGACTCAAGGATCTTTCACAGAACTCAAAGGCAGGAAGCATCATCAGCCTTCATGTAGGCCTGGAAATAAAAACAGCAAAGCAGTTAGAAACCAAAGCGACCTCAGTCTCCCTCCTACTTCTCATCCTCTTGCCAAATGCTCTGTCTTCTTCTCCCTGCACATCTGCTTCTTTCTTTTCTATGGATCAGCTTTATCTGTTTCACTGTGTTTGTAGAAAACGGGCTGCCCCAAACAATCCAACATGTCCTCTGAACTCAAGGTCCTGACTGTCACTGTGTCCAAGTTCCAGTTTCCTCAAACAGAGAATCTAGCCCAGGTTGAGTCAAGTGTTAAGCTTTGACCTAAACAGCTGTGGCCAGAGGAGTGTGATCATTTCCTCTACTACTCATTCAGTAGGCACCACCCCGCCTTCTTAAGGACAGCCCACCATGTAAATGAGCCTCTCATTGGTAGACGCTGCTGGTGGGCGGACCTAAAGGGTACCACAGTTCACTCCTGTCTAGTCGGTCTTGATGGAATAGAATTAGAACACGGAGGAAAAGGATTCAATATTTGTGTTTCCAGTTGAAGCTCCCATATTTAAAATTATAAGGGTGGCTCAAAAATTCTTTCCTGTAAACAAATGGTTTGCTTGATGCTAGTTTTGCAATGTGAAACTCCAATTGCTTATGAACTTGTTTGGGAACATATTGAGGCATGTTTCAAGTTGCCTGTGACTATCCATCTTTTGTGCGTATTTCATTTCTATACCACATCGAATGTGTGATCACAAAATTGCAATTGCAGAATGAGTGCATTTCTTCTGAGGGGGGAAATGTCTTGAGTGAGAAAGTAAGGCAGTTGTAAAATTTGTGGCGTTGAAGGCAAAGGTGTGGTTGAAGCCAAACAGAATGGATCTTTGACAGTGGTTCAGCGAGATGGCTTCAGGTCCAAGGTGACCGTAAATGTTTGGTTACCACTGAAGGGGTTCTGTACTTCAAACCTCTTCTGCACGGCTGTGCCACAAATGTCACCATGAACTCCAAAGAACTAGATCACGTAGGAGTCCTAAAGCATTGTCACCCAATTTGATGAACATAAATACATACAAATCCAACGGCAATGACCTAGATCACTGAAAATTTAACTCAGGTGAACATTCAGGAATACAATAAAGGCCAAATTTCTGCAGTCCACTCTGTAGCCCAGACCTATGCCAGTGGTATGTTGACCACAGTCACATTTCTGTGTGGATGGTGTTTCAAGACAGGCTTTCGCAAGTCCTTCATCACCAAATCCAAGGATAGGGTACTGTCACAAGATTACAATGCCTGTGCAAAGTGGCTCATAATCACCAAAAATGATGAGCTATAATTTGCATAAAATCTTGTTTTATTGTTGTTTTATCACCTAATAATCCATAATTTTATAAGAAATAACTTTTGAGATACCTCATTAATCTGATTTTTATTTTATTTAATAAATATTTTTATTTAAAAATATTTGTATTTCTAAGCATTTTAAGAACACTAACTTAATCCTCACAACAGCTTTATTAGATGGGTAGTATTAATCCCATTTAGCAGATGAGGAAAGTTCGGCCCATAGAGGTTAAGTAACGTGCCCAAGGTTACAAGGTAGTGAGTGATTTAATAAATAATAGACTTTGAATATGTTTTATCAATATCTTTTAAAGGTTCCCCTGCCCACACAGTCCTCTTTAATATCATATTACAAATTCTAAAGTCCTTTCCTGTTGTCCTATTTGATTCTCAACATTCCATGAGGTCAGCCTTAGGTAACCTCATCACCTGTTTACAGATAAAGAGATAGGATTCCAGGTGTTAAATGACTTCCCAAAGCTCTGAGAGCTCATGAGGGATGTAGTTAGGACTCCAAGTAGGCCTTCTGATTCCTCCCGGTTCAATGTCCTTGCTACTAATCCAGAAATCTACTATGGCCTTCTGGTTGTCAACCAGCTAAAATGACAAGGCCCTTCTTACCCTGAAGATGTCCTAGTGTAAATAAATGCTGGTCTTGCTACATAGAAAACTTTTATTTGGTGTCTTGAGCTAATTCCTGTTGGGGAGAGGGGGCTCTTTCTATCAGCAATTGAATTATTTTTCTGGCAGAGACAATGCTCCCACTTAAAACAATAACTCATTCTCTTTGATGGTGAGAGATGCTAGCTGAGCTCTAATCCCTTTCCCTTTCGTCACCACCGCCCATCAAGTGGACCAACAAATCCCAAAGCAGGCTCATTCCACTGATGAGATCACTAATGAGACCTAAGCTCTGAGGTACTAGAGCAAGTCCTCAGGAAGGTGACCAGATGAAAGTGGTGGGAGCTCTTTGGTGTGTTTTAGTTTTCTGGGTTGGTGGTTTTTTTTTTTTTTTTTGGTGAGGAAGATTGGCCCTGAACTAATGTCTGTTGCCAATCTTCCTCTTTTTGCTTGAGGAAGATTGTTCCTGAGCTGACATCTACGCCAATCTTCCTCTATTTTTGTATGTGGGATGCTGTCACAGCATGGCTTGATGAGCAGCGTGTAGGTCGGCACCCAGGATTCAAACCCAGGAACCCCAGGCCACCGAAGTGGAGTGTGCAAACTTAACCACTACGCCACCGGGCCAGCCCCAGGTATGTTTTAGTTTTGTTATTGTTTTTTCTTGTGTGTTTGCTTGTTTGTTTTGCTCCCTTCTCCAGTTGGCATCAGGAATTTTGTCTAGTCTCATGAAATGAGATGAGAAGCTCTCCACTTTTCTTTTGCTCTGGAATAGTTTTTAAAATACATATTTGGTAAGATCTTTCCTATAAAACTACTCAGATTCTGACTATGTTTTCAACTATTTGCAAAATTATTTGTTCATTCACACATTTACTTCTTAATTTTAGTCTTTTATGTTTTTCGGATATATTCTCCAAATCAAGAGCCTAGAGCTCATTATAAAAGACTTCATGATGAAAATAGTTTTGCAGATTCATAGTTCAGGAAATAGAGAAGAGCACATGCCAAGAATGGAGAATGGTGCGTATAAGACCACGGACTTAGGGCTCTAGACAGCAAGACGTTTGCACATAAAGTAATGGCTGTCTAACCGTAAGTTGGCAAAGAGGTTAGAGAACGGCAATTTATAATCAGGAAAGACATTGAGATTTAGCTCTACTTGTCTCTCCCAGATCCTCTCTCTTAGGACTATGGAACACAATATTGAGGTGAAAAGAAAAGCCACCCACTCCTGTTGAAGAGCTTCAGGTGAGACATTCCATATTCAAACTGTGCTCTGCCTTCCACTTGCTGCGTGACCTTGGTCAACTGACAGTCTCACTGAGTTTCAGGACACTCATCTGAAAAATTTTCATGCGCCTGTTACTAAGATACCTGCAGAACAATGTCTCCATAGCCACAACTAGCATTTGCCCCTGTGTCCTTAGGGATGGCAAATGTATATCTTCTCACATGCCACCCTTTTGGTGTAGCTACACTTAGCTGTATTGAAAAGGATTCTGGGTCATGCCCAGGCCTAACAGAAGTGAACTCCATGATTGATTAACAACTGTCTGTCATGAAGGAATCATTTATTTTACCACCTATGTCCCAGATTAAGAAAACACTTATGTGGACTGGCCCCATGGCCTAGTGGTTAAGTTTGGCACACTCTGCTTGGCAGCCGGGGTTCAGTTCCTGGACGTAGACCTACACCACTTGTTGGCCACCATGCTGTGGCGGCGACCCACATACAAAATAGAGGAAGACTGGCAGAGATGTTAGCTAAGGGCAAATCTTCCTCAGCCAAAAAAAAAACACTTACGGCAGTTCAGTTTCCCATTTTGTAAAGTGGTGGCTTCCTCCTTCAGAAGTCACATGAGAATCAGTAGATATGCTTTAAGACTTTCAGTGGAATGGTAGTAAGAAAGATCTAGGCGCGGCCATGGCATTGTGCTTTGAGCCAAAGTTGGGAAAGTGCTCATGTGTCAATATCTCTATAGATATTTATAGGCCATCCTTTTTAAATGATCCCCTAGTAAGTCATTCCTCCTCAGTCAGGACATCCTGCTCATGACAATATTACAAAAGTTCTTTAACAATGAAGACTTCCTGAATACACTAGGTTTAATAGGATAAGTTAAATAAATGTTTGCTTCTTGTTGAGTTTATTGGGCTCTGATTAATTTTTATCAAATCCTGATACAAGATAAAAATGACTCTGGGTAACAGTTGAGCCCTCAGTGACAGAGAGCTGGGAAGCGTCTATCTCTCTGCTCTATCTGCTCACCCAGTCATGGTAATACTATGTTGGAAACCCCACCCCAGCAGAGAAGGGGTAGACAGAAAACGTGGATAGAGAAGGCAGGGTAGAAACAGCAGTCCAAGATTCAAGGTGATGGTAGCAGCTTTAGAGAAGAGTTCCCATCCAAGGGGAACCCCCTTCAGTTCACATTGTGGATGGTGGTTCTTTGAGGGGACGTGATGGTCCGGTGAGACTGTCGTCTGATGAAGGATTATGCTATTGAGGCTTCACACAGGTTCTCCTTCAGCTCCTTTACTCTATCATTTATTTGTTCAATTGGCAGATTTTGATCATCTACTATGTGCCAGGAATTTGGCTAGTGGGAGATTAAAAAAATGAATTAGACAGCTCTAGGGGGTTCATAGTGTAGAGAGGAAGGACACATATAGAGCCATAAATGCTTTGGGAAAGCGATGGAGGTCTCTTAAGGAACAAATCCTCAATGCTGAGACTACTGATAGTGTATGTGTACATACATCACAGATTAGAAGCTGAAACTAGAAATAAACAATATTTATTAGGAGCTTTGGTTTTCCATGGTTATTAGATCATTGGTTTTCCAAACAATTTTGATGACTCTGAAAGCAAGTTTTAAAGGCATTCTAGCCAGCATATCTGGTTTAATTCTAGGCTCATTTGCTTCCTGGTTCTTCAGGTAAGCATGAGCAATATTGCATTCACATTTCGCTAAGTAAATATAATTTGCAGAAATCCAGGTCTCCTTATGTGAGAAGTGCTCATGATTATGTCAGTGCTTCTTCTTTTTGGTTTATTTATATGTTTATTTGGGGCCCTTTTCCCTCCATAAACAGAACTATTTGCTTTGCTGCCATTTCAATGTTTCAGGGGATATTTTTTGTTTTGCCTCCAGCTGTTTATCAGTAGGCAGGTGTCTGCACTGAGTAAACCATCCTCTATAGTCCCATATAACTGCTTAGCTCTGGAATCTTAAACAACATTTATAACTTCTTTGCTCCTGGTGTAGTTTTTCAGGTAAATGAAAGGGATGATTTCTCAGTCCTTATTTTGCTTCAGATCCATATTCTAGACCCAATTCATGGTTTATCATCCTGCTTATCTGACTTTTTATAAGAGCAAACGCCAATACCAGAACTGGTAGTTTTAATTCAAACTGAAGAAACCTTCTTAGAGGGAATCAGGAACTTTCTCCGGGACTGTGAAATGGTGATGTTAACACTGTGGAAATATCTGGTAGTGACAACCGTAAACTTGATTGCAAGCTCCTAGAGACAGGGCTATGTGCGATCACCCTGCATCTAACCCCACAATGGGCATGTGTATAAATGCCAATGTGTGCTGAACCGAATGTATTCTTTACATTTTAATATATTTCAGAGTGGTGCATAACAGTGGAAAGAATTTTCAAGCATTTGTTTTATTATTTCAGTTCAAAATACTTCGACAATTTACTTGCTTTTCAGTTTCTATGGTAAGAGGACCTAGTCTTTGAGCTTACATTTCTGGAGTCATCATAAAATGCAAACCTAGTGCCTTTAGTAAGCATTATATTCCTAAAGTATTTCTTTGAACCTGGATATTGAGGAAAAGCTAAAAGAAAAAATTCATCTATGAGCTGTTAGTTCTCTATTACTGAATAACTTGGTAACTTAAGTCAACAAATCTTATCTCACAGCTTCTGTGCGTCAGGCCCAGCTCATCTGGTTGCCTCTGCCGCATGGTCTCTCACTAGGCTAAAATCAAGGTGTTGGCTGAGCCTTTAGCCTTCTTAAGGCTTGACTGGGGGAAGATCAGCTTCCAAGCTCACTCAGGGGTCCTCAGATCCTCACTGGCTGTTGGTTGGAGACATCAGTTCCTTACCATGTGGGCCTCTCCATAGGGCAGCTCACAACATGGCAGCTGGCTTTCCTCAGAGGGAAATATATATACCTATACACACATATATATGCCTACACACACAGAGGTTAAATTTAAATATCCTCCAGAAAAAGATTCCGCCTCTGATAAGAGAAGATTTCTGTAGCTTCAACATCTATTTTATGTCATCAAACACATTCTTGATAGGCAGGGTTACGTTTTCAGGAAGACTTTCTGCTTTGCGATATTTCTCAAGTTTGAAAATAAAATATTTGCTTCTGTGTACTGAAGGAAACAGGCAATCAATAATTTTAGTTTTTGTTCCTGGCAAAGGTGAACGTGACCATCATATTTGTGGGATAAGCAAACAACCTGGGTTAATTTTCTTGAAGGCTCATCAGTGGGTTTTCAAATTAATAGTTATAAAAACTTCCTTGGCAGTTAAGCTTTTACAGTTAACAAAATAAGCTATCATGGGGAAGAATTTAATATTAATAATAATAATAATAGTACTGAATAGAGAAGGCAGAATGAGCACTGGGATGGAGTTTATTCAAATGCCTTCTCTAAACCGATATCCCAAGTTCCAGTTCTCATGAATCTTAAAGTTCTCCAGAATCAAGCAGAGGTTAAATGATGGCCATGAAACGGAACGATTTTTAAGGTTGCTACTGGATACAGATATCTGCCTAAGACGACACCAGGTGCAAAGAAGGGTGAATGAGAAGGAGCCAAGGAAGAAGAAAACGATGGTGGGCTTGTCTGGTCCTTTGGCCTGCACACCTTCACCGCTCATTGACTGGTCCTTCCCTTGGCCTCGCAGGTCCCACCACCCAGGAGCTGGCTCCCAGCCACCTCTCTGACTCCTCTGCCTGGCCCCCCAACTCCAGCCGCGTTCGCTTGCTCTGCTCCCAAGTTCAAGTGTGCGCCTGCGTCTCAGCCTGACATTTGCTGATCTCTCTGTGTGGAACACTCTTCCTGTGGGATCCCCGAGGCTTGTCTCCTTTACTTCACTCAGGCTTCTTCCCAAATGCCATTTTCCCAGAGAAGCCTTTCCTGTCAAAAGAAAGAGAGGCATTCCCCCTGTCAAAAATAGCGTCCCGGTCACTGTCCAACCCTTAATCTGCTTTATTTCTCTTCACAGCACATTGCTCCAGATATATCATGTCTTACAAGTTTAGCATCTGTCTCCCCAAGCTGGACTGTGGGCTCTCTGAGAGCGGGGAGTTTGCTGTTTCTTTCACTGCTGAATACCCAGAACATGGATCAGCGCCTATCACATAGTAGGTACTCAGTCAATTTGTGTTGAATAAATGAGTGAATTGAATGCTTACTCTGTGCCAGACACAGTGACCAGCAGTTCCATACATTATCTTCTGTAACCCTCACAAGAGCTGCCAGGAGAGATCCTGTTATCATTATCCCTACTTTAGTTGGGGATCCCTGCTTGAGTTAAAGAAGTTAACGAATTACCCGAGACTGCCTGGTGAGTAGGTGACTGACGTGGGTATGAGTCCAGGATTATCTTAGTCTGTGCTCTTAACCAATTGACCTCTTTAAATGAAATGATTACACAAATACAGTCAGCCTTGAGGTAGTAACAGAAACCCCTGTCAAATTGTATACATCACTAGGACCGCGCCTGGTCCTTGCTGGTTAAAATGCCACCTAAATAAGATAGAAAACCACGTCCAGCCGGTATTGGCAGATTCTGTCAGTGATGTAATTGGTTCCTTTCCTCCCCAGAGCCCCATCTCTTCTCTTTTTCAGGAAGAGAGTAATCAAGGAAAAGTTTTGGTGAATTTTCTCTAATTTGAAAATAAAGGGCAGAAAAGCAAACTCTTGGTAATTGCAGGAGGATTGAAGGCAAGGATATTTAAAACAATAAGTTTGTTTCTGATGCCAGGAGAAGGCTGATGAGTTCCTGTATTACCGAGGGCAGGGCTGGGAATGGAATGCCTGGCAATCAGATTCTCATTCCAAAAGCCTGCCGATGCCCACTCTGTAGAAGGAATTGAGGAGGCTAGAGAGCCTGTGCTGGTCTTGGGAACGTAATGGCTTTGTTTTGTTTTTTTGTTCTAGCGATTCTTTATCACTTGCTTTTCTGGGTGGTGGGCACCGTGCCATGCAGGTTACATGCAATCTCTCCTTAAATCCTCAGTGAGAGCAGGAATTTGACTATTGATGTGTTCATCATTTAGAAACATCAACATTTGCTCCAAATATTAGAAATTGAATGTGCAGTGGTCACTGAACACCATATTTGACCTCTGAAGTTAGAGACCAAGAGATGCTGGGTTTCTTCCCTAAAGAATGTATTCCTAAACATTCAGCTACCTTGCTGTATGTACAGCGCAAAGCCCAGGTTGGAGTCAAACGTGGTGGTGTGTGCTCAGAGTGGTTCTCCCACGTGACTTCGGCAGCGTCGAGACCTATGGACTTCCACCCTAACGACAGCTCTTTGTACCTCATGCTCCTGTTGCTCTCTCATTCACCAGCACACCCACGGCTACCGCCTGGGTTACAGTCCTCACTGTCCTCACCAAGCGAGTGATTCTCAGTAAGAGGGGGACGGGGAAGAGCATGCTAGAATCTTAGGGGAGGGCTCCTGGAGAATCAGAGGAAACCCTAAGACTGGGTCCACCCCTCTTAGGGCAGGGTCACCAGGTTTTCAAAGACAAAAGATGACTTCCTAGTAAAAGAAAGACATAAGGACACAAGGGTGCCCATCTTAAAAAAAAAAAGGAGGTGGGGAGTAATCAAGGGCTGCCGAGAGCAAGTCTAACTTACAAGAAACCTTCAGTCAGAAGTAAACTGCTAGAGGCCCCTGTCAGTTCTCTTAGAAGCCAGCAGAGAGCGCTGTTGTCATGCACATGTGATCCCTCAGGGCCAGCCTGTCTAAGCTTCAAGTCAGTCTTCCTAGAAAGGGATTTGATACAGGGATGACAGTTTAGGTTAAGCTAAAAAGCAATAAACTAAGAATCAGGAGATTTAGGCTTCAACCCCAGTCCTGCATCTTGGCAAGTCGCTGTCTGTGAATCAGTGTGGGGTCTATCAAATGAGGGGGTGGGCTAGACTAGTAAACAATAACATTTTCCATTTACTGAGTGCTTTCTGCATGCCAGACCCCATGCTACTCTTCCATCAGCAGGGGTTCAAATCCTGCCTCTGCAGCACATTTAGTGTCTGTGTGATTTGGGCAAGTTACTTAATCTCTTAAAACCTCAGTTTCCTTATCTACAAATTAGAGATAACAAATCCTCATGGCTTGTTCTGAGGATTAAATTAAGTAAATGTATATAAAGCCTTTAGCATAGCATCTGGCACATTCGTGTCAATAAGTGGTGGCTATCATCATTTCCTAATCTCATTGCATCTTCACAACAGCCCTGCAGGGTAGGCAGTACATTTTTTTCTATTATATAAGTGAAGAAATTGAGGCTCAATTTATGAATGTAGCTGTGGTGACCCAGCTCAAAGGGAGAATCACCTGGGTCTAAATCCAGCTGTGATCTTCCTACTACACTAGGCTAAGCATCCTTAGATGTTACACACTGCATTTTGACTGTTCCGTCTTTTGGACTATGATTTAGCAATGGAGACAACCCGGGTAGAAGCGGAGACAGACTGGCATTCACAGGATGTTTGCAGCTCAGCGAGCCTCCCCTAGGAGCAGAACAAGATCGCAGTGTAAGGGGGAGTGGAGTCAGCTCTGAAACCTGCAGTTTGGTACCAGCTGCTGTAAACCAACCTCTTAGCGGCTTTTTCTTGCTTTGGCCCACTTCCTTTCACCTTTCAAAGTATGTGTTGAAACTAACTCTCTGAGAGGATATAAGCCACTTTTTATCTAAAGATCTCTAAAGGAGTAGTGTTAAATCAAGGGCTATTGAATCCAGTCTGACAAAATGCCATTCAGGAAGTTTCTGCTCCACTAATGTGTTTGCCATTCATGCTCTTCATCCGTCAAGGGAGATGGAACCTCCCGTGTGGGCAGTGGACTTCCCACTGCTCCGCGGAGTCATGCCTCACTTCCCCCTTTAGGAATTTTAACAGCCACCATTTGCGTCTGCCTCCGTGTTCCAATCTCTGTGCTCAGCACCCAATACATGTGGTTTTCAATTCTCCCAAGAACACTGCAATGTTGTATTTTCATCCCCGCGTGACAGTTGAGGAAACAGAAGGCTAAAAGAGTAGTGAGCCCCGTAAGTATGTGACTGAATTGGGGATTTGAACTGAAGGTTATTGGACTGCAAAATCCACTGCCCTTCCACCCCTCAATTTCCTTTCCTGACTTGACTTTAGAGATGGACTCTATTCTGCACCTCAAACCACCCCATTTCTTTGGAAAGTCATATGGGCTTTGGGTCAGTTTGGTTTGGTTTTTATAATCAGCATTCATTCTCACCTGCCTTTTTAAGCTCTCTGCTAGGAGAAGCCTGGGATACATTTCTTTATATTCCCTTGCTCTGGGGTTCTGGATGAAATTTGCACTCTGGATGCAGTGAGATGCACTGCACTGGATTGGGAAAGTGGAAGTTGTTCTTCTCCCCTAGCAGTGGGGGCGGAGGCAAGGGCTTCACAGAGAAGAGTTTCTGCAGCAGCCTCCAGGCCCCACTACCAATCATCACCTCAGTGCTGAGATGGATCTGTGAGGCTGCAAACAGTTTTCTGCAGATCCCTGTCCTCTGGGTGGTGGCAGCAGCTCTCTGACTCTGTACCACAGCTATGGCAGTGAACCTGGAAGCTGGTAGCAGATGCCTAGCCTTTCCAATAATTTTGTAAGCACCTAGATCTCTGCATGAAATATTTCAGGTTATTTCTAGTTTCCTGTCTGAATCCTGACTAATATTATTCTTAGATTCTTCTGCATGCTTCTTTTCTTCTAAATATTCCTTAAATATAAGTATGCTCTTGGATTCCAGATCCATCCTTCTCGTCTTCTTACTTAAGACACTTCCTAAGATACCACCTATATCTATGGGCTTCAGTTATAATCTATACGCCAGTGACTCCCAGTTCAACATTTCCAACCCAAACCTCTGCTACGAGCTCCAGTACACACAGCCAAATCTGCACTGGCATGTTCATGTGACTATCACAAGTGCATCCTGTTTTGGGTACTATTGCTATATAGCAAACACCCCAAAATGTAGTTGTGTACAACAACCATTTTACTATGCTCGCAAATTCTATGGGCCAAGATTTCAAAGAGGATACAACAAGGATGGCTGATCTGTAATGCACTATGTTAGGGACCTCAACTGGGAAGATTCAAGGTTGGAACAACTTGACAGTTTGGACCTAGAATCATCTGGATATACCTTCATTCACATAGCTAGTGGTTGATGTTCCTGTTGGCAGGGACCTCAGCTGGGCTGTTGGCTGGAAGACCTGCACAGGGCCTCTCCCTGTGGTCTCCTCACCTGGTGCCAGTTTGGACTTCTTGAAAATATGGCAGCTGTGTTCTGAGAGCAAGCATTCCAAGAGAGCAAGGTAGAAGTGCATGGAATTTTTATGAGATAGCCCTAGAAGTCACATAGCATCAATTCCATCATATTCTATTTGTCAGAGCAGTCACAAAGGCCCACCTGGAAGGAACATAGACCCCCATCTCTCAGTAGTGGACATATCAAAGTCACGTTGTAACAATAGCATGTGGTATGCAAGGTAAGGTTGGGACTCTCTCTGGAAAATACAATCTACCACACATCTGAAACTCAGTGTGTTCAAAACCCAGCCATCATCTTTCCTGCCCTCCAAATCTCCCTTCCCTTTATTCTTTGCCTTAGCAAATAACACTATTATCCCTCAGTTGCTTGAGCCAGAACCTTGGGAGTCAATCTAGAAATCATCCCTACCCCATCACACAAGACTCTCTTCCAAGCCCAGTTAATTTGTTATCCAATTCTTCCAATTTTGCCTTCTAAATAAATCTGGACCCATCTCCTCCTTTTGTCCCCATAGCCTCAGTTCAGGCCACCAAATTAGGCCCCTGTCTCTCTCCTTGTTCTGGCTTCTCGTCTTCTACCAACACCCAGCTTCAAACCCATTCCCTGAGTTGCTGTCACAGTCATTTTCTAAAATTCAAATCTGATCAAGTTACCCCTCTGCCAAAAACCTTCACTGGTTCCCCAGATTCCCTAATTTGCTGTGCCGAGCCATCTCCATCAGCTCCTTCTGCACCTCCACCCTCTGTTGATCACTCTGGCAGACCTATCTTCATTTTCCAATTGTGTCGAACCATTTCCAGTTCCTCAAACTCACCAAGGACTCTTACCAAGGGCTCCAGGGCCCTTCTGCAGGGGGCTCCTCTGCTATCCTTTGTCTGTCCACCTCCTTGTTCTACAAGACTCAGCTAAGTAATTCCCTCCCCAGGAAGCATCCCCACTGTCTCTTCCCCCAGGCTGAGTAGGTGACCTTCTCTTTGTTTTTCTTTATATTTGGTTAAACTATTAGCTTACTTTGATTTTAACTACCTTCCAATTCTGATTCCTTTGAGGAATTTTATGAGAATGTTATGTAGAACATTAAAACTGGAAGGAGGGCTGGTCCTGTGGCCTAGTTGTTAAGTTTGGTGCACTCCGCTTTGGCGACCTGGGTTCGGTTCCCTGGTGCGGACCTACACCACTCATCAGCAACCATGCTGTGGTGGCAACCCACATACAAAACAGAGGAAGATTGGCACAGATGTTAGCTCAGGGCAAATCTCCCTCAAGCAAAAAGAGGAAGATTGGCAACAGAGGTTAGCTCAGGGTGAATCTTCCTCAGCAAAAAGAAAAACTACCAAAATAAAAAAAAAACTGGAAGGAACCTCAGCAATCATGTAATCTGACTCTCTTACCCACCTACTCCCACTCTGAGGCAACCATCTCAGAGTCTATATCCTTAGCACCTCAGTGCCGGGTATGTCATAATTGTTCAGAATGCTATTTAACTGAATAAATGTTCAAACTTTTACAACCAAATTTGGATGTTATGGTTTTGGAAACCATAACAATTGTCAACCTGATGTGGTAGAGAATCTGAAGAAGGCAGGTTGAGAACTTTCTCTTTGGACCCCTAGGAAGTCATATTCCTCCCTGCCAGGGAGGAGCCAGGATAAAGAAGAGAAGCAGATTTTTTGGCTTGTAAAAGATCTTCAGTTTTCTTTTACAGATTTCTCCAATGAAAACATCATTCATGAATGACTCAGGCATTTTCTGAACCCATTTAAGTTTTTTCTTTCCAAATTGCTTATTTTATGTCTTCAGCCTAAAATGAAAAAAAAACAACAACACAGGTTTCACAGTATCAAAGAAGTATCTTCAAACATCTAAACCAAATGATATCTTATTTTCTCTCTTCTCAAGAGTATTTAATCCCTTCTTATAATGTTGCTGAAGGCAGTATTTTATATGGTCCAAGAAAACCACAGCATGTCTTGAAGGCAAATGTAGATGTTCTCATATTTTATGAACTAGCCATCCACGTCTCTGATAAATAAAACTTTCATAAGCTTTTAAATTCCACATCTAGCTCTTTAATATAAAAGCTTTCTTGACAAAGGCAAGGTGTTTTAACAGTAAAGCGACGTTTTTGCTCCCCAGAATGAAGAAGAGATTAAACATTAAAAACAGAAGGAGGAAGGTAGTAACAAGGAAACTGCTATTTCTTTCCCTCTTATATGGGAGAAAAAAAGCAAAGATCGTCTCTATTGTGACCACTAGCATTTATCAGGGTTGCCTGCTGTCACTACAATGATGTATAGGGTTCTAAAAAGGAGAATCCCAGGAAACTGCTTAGATCACTTTCTCCGGTGGAATGAAGTAAGGAGTGACATCTTTTCCTATGGCAAGTTCCAACTATACTTTAAATATGTGTAGAAAAGTATTTAATTCTTGCGAGAAGGGAAGGAAAGGCCAAGGAGTATAATAGTGACTTTTAAAAATTATAATAACTTAGGCTTTGTAATACAAAAATAACTCTAACTCATTGTAGAAATTTTAGAAAATATTAATAACAACAAACAGAATAAAATCTCCCATAATCCCACTACTCAGAGATAATTATTGTTAATATTTTACAGTATATCCTCTCAATTGCTCTCTCTTTCTCTCTCCATCCCCCTAATGTGTACTTGTGTGTGTGTGTGCATATGTGTGTATAAACATGGACTCAAATACATATGTTAACAAAATGAGATTATACGCTATATATTGTTTCATAACCTGAGTTTTAACCCATTTTTTGTCATTATTTTTCTACAATTATATTTAAAGAAAGCATAGTATGTCAGTGCTGAAGAGGTAGAGAATTTAACCAATTCTCTGTTGTTGGGCGGCAATGGCATTTTAATGATACAATTTTTGGCATCAGTGACTTCACAAGAAGGAAGTTACTTTGGCTGGGAGTTGGGAGGAGACTGAGCAACTCGGTGGTACAAAAGCCTGCCATTTCTATCCAGCGTGGGCTCTTCTAATGGGCACTCTTTGTTTAGATCTCTCGATTGTGCTGGCAGAGACTTCGTCAGGTCAGCATCACTGATGGCTCCCCCAGCCAAGCCTGCTTCTTCCCTTTTCCTTTTACAAGTCTTGCTGTTCAGTAAGCCTTTTGCCCTCCTAACTCCGCCTCAGCACCTGCTTCCTTGAGAACCCACTGACACATTCCCTCTTTTAAGTCCCAAGAGAGTTCATTTTCTCCTTTGGTTTTTGAGTAGGATTGTCAAATAAAATACAGAACACTCAGTTAAAGGTGAATCTCAGATAAACAACGAATGATTTTCTTTAGTATAAGTATGTCCCAAATGTTGCATGGGACATACTTATACTTAAAAAATCATTCGTTGCTTATCTGAAATTCACATTTAACTGAAAATCTTGTATTTTTGGTGATTAAATCTAGCAGCTTATTTCTGGGGTCATCTTTGTGCCTATGTAACTTGTCTCATCACCTAGCTCATAAGGTCCTTGAGGATACAGGCCACAGGTCCTAGAGCTCTTTGGTTTCCCAGAGGCCCTTCAAGGAGTGGTGCTTTCTAATGGAGGGTCCTTGAACAGTTCCTGCAGGCCCACAAACCTCCCAGAAAATGAACACAATGTTTTGTGTCATGTAGATGAAAATTCACGTGTACATTTGTTTATAACCATCTCAATATTCCATGATCCTCACAAAACTCTGTGAAGTAAGCATCTTCAAAAGAAAAAAAGGATCATTACTGTTTCCATTTTACAGGTTAATATTAGAGAGAAATATGCAGAAGATCATACAAAAGGTGGACCAAGTATTTAAGCCATGTTCTCAGGCATTGAATGCAGTCTTTCTTTCTACAGGAAGCACATAATATAACTTTCCCAACTGAATGCCTTCAAGTTAGCTTTTGTGTAGAAACAAGTCTGTTGTTAAAAGGAAATGACAGACAATGGTGTTCCTTTGTGTGGTAAGCTCCCATGGGCACTTCTAAACTGAATGGAGAAAAATGGTGAGTGTTATGGACTGAATGTTTGCATCCCCCTAAAGTCCATATGCGATGGTTTTAGGAGGTGTGGGGCCTTTGGGAGGTAATTAGGTTTAGATGAGGTTATAAGGGTGGGGCCCCCATGATGGGATTAGTGCCAGTATAAGAAGAAGAAGAGACTACAGTGCTCTTTCTCTCCACCATGCAAAAATAGAGAAAGAAGGTGGCTGTCTGCAAGCCAGGAAAAGGGTCCTCACCAAGAACTGAATCCACTAGCACCGTGATCTTGGACTTCCCAGGTTCCAGAACTGTGAGAAAAAAAATGTTTGTTATTTAAGCCACCCAGTCTATGGTATTTTCTTACAGTAGCTGGCTAAGATAGTGCATTTCTGATTGTCTCTGAGTCTTGACCATCACAGCATTGTAGCATGGGGACCTTTGTGGGGAAGCAAAATAAAGACTAAATAACTAACTTTAGGATAAGTCTCCTTTAAGACTAGCCATGTACCTACTGGGCTGTTTGCCAGAAGTCTACTTGCAGGCCAGCTCTGTCCCAGCATTACCGGGTTTTCTACAAGTTACACTGCATTTTCCAGATGATGACAAGAAGTCAGAGGGAGCAGTCCTGCTAACCCACCCCTGCCAGAGTTTCTGTCCTGCAGCCTAGAACTTGACCTGGTCTAGTCTGCACAGATTGTCTAACTCTGTTGTCAGCATTACTTTAGCAAAAGAGAACTTCCTCCTTCCTTATAAATACAAATTGCCCTATTAAAAATAAATCTAATAGACAAAAGCATGAATTCATAAAACATAAACTGAGAGGTGACTATTCACATTACAAAAGGACTCTTTGTACAAATCACTCCCTTCTGAAAAATCTTCCAAATGCCCCTTGCTCTTCATATAAAATCCTTAATATGGCCCTCGGGCCTTTACAATCAGGGTTTTCACCAGCCACTCCCATCTTCCAGTGCCCAGTACCCTGTATTCAAATTACAGTCAATTACTAGCTTTTTCTTTAGAAATGCCACAAGCATTTGTGCCTTTGCTCATGGTGTTCTCTGTGTCTTAGATGCCCTTCTCTCTCTTTCCTTTGCTCCGATGGGAACAATCCCACTCACTCTTTAAACACAGCTTGGTGTATGTGTAGTGAAGATTTAGCCTTGCCCAAAGAGAAGGTCTGGACTTTGCCCTCAGCTTCTGGGAGGCAATCTTTGGGCCCTTCTATGTGTCATGACTGGTAGGAGTGCCTTCATTTGCCAGAGGCCTAAGTCATGCCAGATAGTCTAACACTGATTTAGGATGGCAGCTGTCCACACCAGGTAGTATTTAGAGTGGAGACTGAGTGGAAAGACCAACACTATAAGGTAAACTTTACTCAGTAAAGTGGTATCAGTTGACTTGGAAACTGAGATCAACTATATGAGCAATCAATCAATCAGTCATGCCTATGTGATGGAGCCCCAATAAAAACTCTGCCAAGGCATAGGTGAGCGTCCCTATTTGGCAATACTCCTATGCCACACATCAGTATTGCCACACATCAATGCCAGGAAAGTGAGGCTGTCCACAACTCAAGAGGGAGAGAAAATGGAATGTCTGCCTTTGGTACTTCCCCAGACTCTGCCTTATATGCTTCTGCCCTTGGCTGATTCTAATCTGCATCCTTTCCCTGTAATAAAATGCAACCACGAGTCTAACAGCTCTCGCTGAGTTCTGTAAGTCCTTCCAGAGAATTATTGAAACTGAGGGTGGTTTGGGGAACTCCCTGAGGTTACAATTTGTGTCACAAATGAGGGTGATCTTGTGTGGATGATGCTTCTTCTAACTTCACAGTTGACCAGCTCTCACAGAGTGGCATCCTCTGAAGAGACTCTCCTGACTCCTCCAGGACCCTCCTCTGGGGCCCCATATTTCTTCATACCATGTGATAACACTTCACACATTATATCAGATTCATGCTTGTATTAGTTTCCTATTGCTGCTATAACAAAATTACCACAAATTTAGTAGCTTAAAGCAACACACATTTATTATCTTACAGTTCTGGCTGTCAGAATTCCAAAATGGGTTTCACTGGGCTAAAATCAAGGTGTCAGCAGGGCTGTGTTTTTTCCAGAGGCTGTAGAGGAAAATCTGTTCCTTTGCCTTTTCCAGCTGCTAGATGTTACCTACATTTATTACCTGTGACCCCTTCCTCCATCTTCAAAGCCAGCAGCATAGCATCTTCCAGTCTTTTTCCTATTCTGACAGTCCTGCCACCCTCTTATAAGGACTCTTGTGATTTGGTGGGCTCACCCAGATAATCCAGGATAACCTTCCTATCTCAAGATCCTTAACCAAATCACATCTACAATGTCCCTTTTGCTGTGTGAGGTAACATAGTCACAGGTTTTGGGAATTAGGCCGTGGATATCTTTGGTGGGTGGCATTATTCTGCCATTATTCTGCCAGAATGTTTAATTTGTTTTGTTCAAAATTCATCTCAGAGTTTATTTAAGTATCATAGCCCCCTATTTGCATTAAAGTAACTGACAAGAATTATAATGATTTACTTCAGAATTATCACTGAGATCCCTTAATCTATTGATAATGGCAGATATATTTATTGATGATAATAACAACTCTAGGGTCACTGAAAAGATCAGCTGAGACAATTCATATAAATCATTTAGAACAGTGCCTGGTGCATAGAAACCACATAAATAATGTTAGTTTATTGTTACTATTATTGCTATTATTATTGCCATTATTACTATTATATATATCTGATATGTAGTGATGGGGAAAAGTATGGTAAAGGTCAAAATGTCTTCCTGAAAGAGAAAAAATATCAAAAGCTTATTATATATTTTAAGAGGATATAAGAAGAAATAAGGGACTATGAGAAGGGAAGAATGGCAAGTTGGAAGCATTTTGTTCAGTTAGGAATCTTGCCTTTGAATATTTATCCATAGCCTGTGCGTATGGATTATTCAAAGCAGTTTGAAACCAACACTGAAGGAAAACAGAAGGTGGAGGGATAAAGAACAACTTTCTCTGGTCCGTAGTGAATCTCAGGCTGATCAAAGGAGGAAGATGCCCCCTGTGTGAGTTGGTAATGAAGACAATTCCCACAGAGCTTTTTCAGACACTCACCCAGGACCGCCAGTTACTGTCTACCTCACTGCCTGTTCCAAGTCTGGGGGCAGAGTGAATAAGGATAATGATGTGAAAGTAAATACAACATGCTGGTAATTACTTCTAGGTTCTGCCCTTTCATAAAATCTAATAAAATTGGCCTTTAAATGTCTGTCTTCATAATGCAGCTGTGATATGTTTATTCTGGTATTACTTTTTTGTCTGTCTTGAATTAAAAAAAAGGTGCATTTCATTGGAAAACAGTACATTTTTTATTTTAAGTGGAATAGAAGAAAATTGATTTTTTTTCTAAGCCCTAATTGCAAACATGTCAAATAACATGTCACATTTAAAGGCTGTCGTGGGAGCCAAACAGTGTAATTGTATATGGACAGTGCTATCTAATTTAGCTGGGTTAGTATGATTTACTAGGATGTTTTCCTATTGGTTGCATTATTTAGATCTTTGATAATCTCCTTCTTTTCCCTAGTAATCTAAATCTGGAAATTCTTTGCTTCTTTTGCATCAGGAGGTCATTTTCGTCAATCAAATTATGTGGATGCAATAGGAACTGAACCCAAAAAAGAGGTGTAGAAAGGAAAGTCCCAGAAGGTTAACAGTTTATAAGCAAGAACTGGTGTTACTGCAGGATAAATGGGCTAGTCAGGATGTTCAAGGTTTGTTTGCATATGTTTTGTGGAACTCTGTGATTGCTGGAAAAAGTCATGGTCAAAAATTTTTTCCTCACTAAGCCCTTTTGTGTCCTAACATTTCTTAATGTAATATAAATTCAAGTCAAAGCACTAATTTGCCAAACTTAGATTGGGTTGTGCCATTTTCAACACAGTTTGTTTTCAATAAGAATTGAGAATAAGCTATTTCCAAGTCATGTCTATATAGTACTCTAGATAAGTTTTTAAATCTTTGAACTTGATTGGTGCGATGGGACACTGTATGTGTGGGCCTATTGCCCTGTCCAGAATCCTCTAGGCTTATAAAATAACAGTACCCTTTGCCATAGCTGAGGTGCTCGTAAAATGCAATACACTGATGGCTGTGGCTTGGGACTCTTCACACGGGGCCATCCACATCGGTTTCATCAATTCCAGGCTTCACGCCACATGCGGGATAGGTGAGAACCTCCATATCAACTGTCCACGGAAAAAGCAGCAGCTTAGTCAAAGGCAGCTGGTGCTTCATGAGAAGCTCTGGAAAACCATCTCATAAATAATTGCATTCTGATGTGTACTATAGCTACTAAGACCTTTCTTTCTTCTTACTTTGTAGTGGGCATTCTTTCTGGAAATTGTCATGATGTCAACAAATCTTCTCATGAGTGATTCATAAACTGGAAAATAACTCTTCAGGTAGCTAAGTTTGTCATTACCTGCAACAACCTGAGAAGGTGCCTTTTTTCTCAGAGAGAGGAAAAATGGTTTCTGAAAGAAAATCCTTTAGGAAATTAGGTAATGCAGCTCTGGACGTTGTGTACTATCACACTCTTTGCTGAGACACGTTCTTTAGAAAATATACAGAATCTGGTTCTAAACCACTAGTGAGGCTATCAGTGGGTATCATTTGATGATAAACAGCTCTTGAAAAGGAAGAAAACTAGAATAGTTGGAACTACAATTATTTGAAAAAGTGGGCTAAAGCACTGAGCCAGAAACGCTTATACATATCTTCATTAAATATATTTTTTTAATTTAAGACATATAAATGTGCATTCATTTGCCAATCTTTTCACTTAATGCTATTCATTTACTTTGAGTATGTATGTACTAATTGCAATTCTTTATTGACTTTATTTCTCAAACCAGAATGCATCATCTGTGATTTCTATCTCCAGTTTCTTTAAAATGGAGTGAGAACTATAAGAACTTGTGATGTAATCTTAGTGCAAGATCCATCTAAATTTTTATGAAATATTTGTGAATATTTAATAATTATCTTGCCCATACTATATTTGAGGGCAGTTTTTTAAGAAACAGCTTTGTGTCCCAAGACTGCAAAACCTTGACTGCTCTTTTATTTGGGTCATTACTCAAGGTTGTTTATGCAGCAACTTTGGGAGATGAGGTAACATCTCTCCCTGGACAAAGAGTAGGTCTACTGCTTGTTATAAAAGAGGCAGATTCCCCAAGTCCAATGTTCCTCAAATGAAATGCAAACTGACTGCATGTGTAGCATCCATCTGGGCCTACCATATTGGAAGTTCCACTTGGAAGCAAGGGGAACTAATGCAAATAAGCCAATGCTCCTGTTTCTTGCTATACCATGAGTAATAAAGTCCTTTGTCTCTAACCTAGGAGTCTCGTGTCTTCTGCCTGCATCCATGAAATAATAAAGGGCTAATTTATTAGCTTGTAAGTAGGGTAAAAATCAAATCTCAGACTCAACAACCCTCATTAAGCATACAGCTCAACTAGTAGTTCTGAAAACACACAAAGGTAATGGAACATAAACTGTTAACTACATGCATTGAATGTGCAATGGACTTCAATCAGAATGTTGGTTTTTCAGTGGAAAGAAGAACGTGGTTATTCTGGTTGAGTTAGTTATGTACAAGTCAACTAAGACAGAGAATACTATGTGAATAAAGGGCAATATTTACCTAGCTTTAATAAAACTAAAGGAGTTAAAGCTGATTACATAATATAAATAATGACCATCATAAAAAGGAGTAATAACCACATAAGTGATACCTAAAATAAAAGTTAGTGAATAGAAAAATGGATATGCTTTTCTATCCTTAGATTAGTCACCTAATAATAGATGATTGTTTTTTTTTTCCGGGGCAGTAAGGCCATTTAATACAATTTTTAGGAGTGTTGAGAATCCGGCCACGCCGTGGTCATTTGCTTGGTCAAGTCTCAATTTGATTCCTATTAGATATCTCACACACACACACATACGCGCACACACACACAAAGACTTTTAACAATGTGTATGAAGGAATCAACCAGTAACATTCCCTCCACTTAAAATCATCAGTTTTCCGTGGAATACAATCAAATTAAACTGAGAGGAAAATAAAAAGGTATTTTTTTTCTTCTTCCCAACTACTTACAGCATTTTATGAGCATAAAATATTTTCTCCTTCTATTAAAATTATCCATCTCTTTTGGATGCTATCAACACTCTACACCATCAAACTATTCATATTTAATTTGATTTTTATAATATCAAAACTATAAATTTTTATATATCAATTACAAATGTCATAGGTATGTATTATAGAAAATGAATGCTATCGAGAACAACTCAAGGAAGGAAATTAAAATTATCAATCATCTCCACCAAATAGAATAGTCACTGCAACTTTGTTAGGGTTTAAGGTTGTTTCCAATTTTTTGCTATTACAAAAAATGTTAAGGTAACACTAGAGCAGATAAACGCCTGAAATCTCAACAGATTTTATGCAGTAGAGTTTATTTATTGCTCATGTAGAGTCCAAACCAATGTTCCTGATCACCAGGTAGCTTTCCTTCAAATGGTGATTCAAAGATGCAAGATCCTTCGATATTATGGTTCCACCATCTTTAGCATGTGGCTTCCAAGGTCAGTGTGGAAAGGGAAAGAGCATAACAATTACCAGTGAGACTAGAAGTGACACACATCAAACATCACTTCTGCTCACATTCCATTGGATAGAACTTAATCAAAGGGTCACCTGTAACTATAAGGTAAGCTGGGAAATATTCATTGGCTATATGCCCTGGAAGATGAGGAAATGGGTTTGATGATTAGCTAATAGTTCCTGCTACATATTGATTGTAGATAATTCTTGTGGGTAGATCTTCTCACATTCATGATTATTTCTTTAAGAGAAATTTACAGACATGGAGTATAATTTTATTATTTTATAAATATTTTGAACACACGTCAGACTTCTAACTTTTCATCACAGCCCTAAGAGATAGATTGAATATGTTAGTATTCTTATCAAGAACCCTAGTTTACCTGAACTTGTTGGAAAAAATTATGGATCCACACAGACTCTCTGCCCTGTGACCATTTCCCTAGTGATATGCCATTCATGAAAAGCTAGACTTCTTTAGATAAATGTGTGTGTGTGCATATAGATATGTATGTATATGCCAGAGCATAGTTAAATATAAGGTGTAAATATATTTCAGTTATTTTTAGAGACACATTCATATTTCTACACCACAAAAGGATGATTTACAAAATTTGGGATGTTAGAAAATCATTTCCTCAAATTTCTTTTGAAAACCATCCAAATTTTTCATCTGTCTAGGATAACTTAAAAATTGAAATAGTACACTTTTGAATTTTGTAGTTTCTTATTCATACAGACCAAAAGTTACCCTAAAATTGTTTTCTATTTGCTACTAACTTCTCTACCATTCATAATCAACAAAAAAATAACCAATATATAAGGAAAATTCCAACAAGGGTGAATATAATAGCCTGGAATCTAAAATATAAATTGATGTTAGCAGTGCTTAATATTTATTTGCTTGCTTGTTTCCTCTACTACATCATGGAATCAATTCACTCCCCATGGAATATTCCATTTACCACTTCCTAAAGGTGATCTGCGTTGATTCCCCCATACCTTCTCAATTGTCCCAAATTTGATTATTGTATTTGCTTCTTTTTGACAATTTTTTATGGCTTTTCTTTAAATGATTGTGTGTTTACTTAAATTATTTATAAAATGGATATTTTCACACATTTTACTGCATACTTTTCTTATTTATACTCAGTACTCACTATGGCATTAACCTCCCTTCTATATTTTCTCTTTAAAGTGATGGTTAATACTTAACAACAATCCTGTCTTGAAATAGAAAATATGGTTCAGAGACTTGAACCAAATGAAATATCGATTCATGTTGGAGAATATTTTGATGTTTTAGTTTTGTTACAGTTCAGTTGTTTTAGAAAATATGTAGGTTTGGATTTAGTTCAGGCTGGTTCACTGGGTTTTTTGTTTTTAATGGATTTGATTTATAGTTCTGTAAAAAGTTTAATATTGGGTTTAGGTCAGAGAGGACACATTCAGCAAAATAGTTGTTTGTTTCCAATTTTGGTTCATGGGTCATTACAAGGCCTGGGTGTTGTAGCTATTTCCAGAGCCACAGCATGAAGTTTGCACTTCACTGTGGAGTCTTCCTCCGTGGGGACAATAGAGGCCATTCACTGCCAGCAGAATTGTGACCACTCGGTAGACCCAACGTTATTACATACAGCCTATGCAAGATATGGTGATATCAAAAAGTTGTATGTTGGGGGATTATTTGAGTTTTAAACTACGACAGGATTTTATTTTTCTACATATGAATAGGAGATTTCCTATAATTTCAAATTTTAAACCTTTATAGCCTAAATTTTAAATTGATTTCTTCTTTCAGATTTATTTAACCATGCTATTTAGTGGGCTTCGCTTTCAGAATTATTGCAAACTTTCAACTGAAAGGCTGGCGCTCTAATCAACTCCATCTTTTCACAATATTTTAATAGCTAAATGTGGTGGAGGATTATGAAGTTATTGAGCATGGTTGTGGTAAAATTTTTCCAGCTTAGGAATGTTTTAAACTATAAAGTTTAAACTGCACTTTAAAATATTGGTGGGGTTGTCACGGGCTATAACAATACTTAAGGTGAAGAAAGGGGTCAAAATCTTCTCACTAGAAAATCTCTTTAAAGGCTGCATAAATAGTAAGGAGTGTGTTTAATACAACTAATTTATAGATAAATGTGGTGCCAACCGAGAGTACATTAACAAGGTACAGCTTCAGGGTCTCTAGGTAAGATAATATATGGCTTTCATTAAAAAGCAATCTGCATGGACGATATCCACCACCACTGGAAACTCTGCAGCTGTCACCTTTATCAGGGGAACAAGAGAAGCCACTACATTTTAATCACTGGAGTTTGTCAGGAACGAAAAACAGCCAGCTTCCCACAAATCAACAGACATGTATCCTGATAAGGGAAGTGCACTGGAAAAGGACAGCTACATACCACACGACACCACCTATTCTAGGGTGATCAAAGCCCAGTAATTGTTGAAGATAAATCTACTGAATTGGGCTTTAGGATGAAGCAGTTGTCTTTGAACAAAGCAGACACATACTTATACGAATTATCCACGACTTAGAACAGGTTTAGATCTGAGTATATTTGCGATGTGGGAAGGAATGGACAGTAGAATGGCGAAGCATGAGGCATAGGCATCCTGGCACTACACTTGCTTCACCAACTCGTTCCTGGCTATGTTATGCTTTGATTAAATTGAGAAGCCATAAGGAAAAAATGGAATAAGAGTCATTCAGGACAAGCATACCCGAGTAGAAACAAAAAACCCAGACAAAAGAGACAGAAATGGGGAGTATTTCCTACATGCTCACGCCTCTCCTACTTGCACATAGTGAAATAGAGACTAGCCCAGGCCCAGCTGCTGCCATTCCAATCCTGTTCCAGTTCAACTGAATGTAGGGTCCTCACAGTAGGTCTCCTTATTCAAGGTGTCTTGGGGGAGTCTCTGTGCTTTCAGCATGAGAACTAAACTTAAAAAATAATAATAATTTGCAAAAAGGTTATAAACAAGCAAAAACAAACCAAAAAGTGGACATGTATAAATACTACAATTTTTTTTAAGGATTGAAGCATCATAATGAAAAAGCTGACTGTGACATAGAAATGTAGAGCTAATCAAACAGGGGTTAGGATTTACATGTAAGAGTGCCTTGAAATCCACGACATCTTGATCACTGAAGTGTAGGAAGATGAAACATAAGAAAATAAAACATGGTGGCAAAAAGGGGAGCACTTGCTCACAGGGGGAGAAAACTGAGGAGAAACTGAACTCCAGCTTTGAAAGTCATCAAGGGTCACAACCTAGGGGATTGTGATCTATTTTCAAAACCCAAATAGGACTATGGTCTCTGGTTTAAATTACAGCTGTCAAATGTTGGCTCCCCAAATATCACTAGAACCTGTTAATTACAACATGTTAAAAACTGAGTATATTTCTCATCAACATAAGAAAGAATGTTAACTCTACAGACTAAAGAAAATTTTTTCTTAGTTGAGGTGAAATTCACATAACATAAAGTCAACCATTTTAAAGTGTAAATTTAGCAGCGTTTAGTAAATTCACAATGTTGTGCAAATGTCACATCTATCTAGTTCCAAAGCATGTTCATCACCCCTAAAGGAAATCCCATAACTATTAAGCAGTCACTTCCCATTCTCCTACAAACACCCCGAACCCCTGGCAACCACTAATATGCTGTCTGTCTCTGTGGATTCACCTATTTTGGATATTTCGTGTAAATGGAACCATACAATATGTGGCCTTTTGTGTCTGGCTTCTTTCTCTTAGCATAACGTTTTTGAGGGTCATTTATGTTGTAGCATGGATCAGTACTTTGATCTTTTTTTATGGCTGAGTAATGTTCATTGTATGGATATACCACACTTTGTTTATCCATTCTTCCGTTGATTAACATTTGCGATTTTTTTGTTGTCGCTGTTGTTTCGTCTTTTGGTTATTGTGAGTACCACAGATGAGGGAAGGGCAAGGTCTGATTTATTGGAATTTTGAAGGGAAAGACTCAAAGAGCGTTCAGTGGTGAACTGCTTGCTGATGTTTTCAGTCGAAGAGTTGATGGATCTTTTGGGAAATTTCTGTAATAAACAATCCAGTTATTTACTTGGGCAAGAGACTTGAAATAGTAAAATTATGCTATTGACAACAATGAAATAGTAAAGTCATGTTAAGATAGACAGTAAGTTGTGTGGTGTATTTCTCACACCACAAGAGATGAAGATACATATAAAGGGTGTATTTTCTGGCAATCTTGGGGGCAGAACTGCTCCTGAACCATTCCAATTACAAAATTCTGTAAAGTAAACTAACTAAGATCTGTATAGTGCCTCTAATAAATGGTAAGATCTTCTGGGGCATGGACCACATCTGTTGGCCCTTTTTGTCACAGTGCATGGTAAATGCTCTAGCACACGGTAGCAGCTTCCTAAAATCTCTGAGTAATAATAATATGATATACTTGCAATGGTGACTAAGTAAACATTCATCTCAAGATACTATATATTTTGTCAATAAAAACGAGCACCACTTTAAATATCTTAAATTAGCTGCTTCATATCATATATGCTCATGGGAAGCTATACTATCATTTAATAAGTAATGATCCTTTGCAGTTTGGCCATTACTCAATCTCTAAAAGGATATGGGAGAAGTTGGAATGTCCTTGCAAGTTAGAAGCTGTAAAGACTAAAATAAACTTGGCAGCCGGGCTAAGTACCCAATAGCCAATGCTGCCTGATAATGCAGAGTGTATTTATAATGAGAGTTTCCTGTAATTAAAGAAAAACTGACTGTAAAGGAGTAGAAAGAATTCATTCCTGCTGCCTTGATCGATCAGAAAGAGTATTGCAAAAATAAAAGCTTGGCTATTTATTTTCAAATAGAAATAATCAAAGTGAACATTGTACTACACAAGGGAAAAAAATATTTTAGCTCCACAGAGTTTATACTTCTGAAATCCTCAATACCTTTTCTAGGCTGGAAAGAGTGCATTAGTTTACCTGCCTCTAAACACTGTCCATGGGGAAGAAAGTGGAATTGCCCCCAAACTACTTTGAAAAACAGTTGCTTGTTTTGGAAACAAAAAGAATTATCTTTGCTGAAAATAATGAATATTACTTGAGATTTTTTTTTTAGGTGGATACTGAAGTATAAAGGTTGTTTACATTTTTTCATTTCACAAATTTCCCCCAGTACTTTTTTCTAAAATCGTGGTAAAATATACATAATATAAAATTTACCATTTTAACCCTTTTTAAGTATACAGTTCTGTGGCATTAACACATTCACAGTGTTGTGCAGCCATCACTCCCATCCATCTCCAGAACTTTTCATCTTTCCCAGCTGAAACTCTGTACCCATTAAACAACTCCCCATTGTCCCCTCGCTCCAGCCCCTGGCAATCACTATTCTATGGTCTGTCTCTACGAATTTGACTACGAATTTGACTACTCTATCTCATATATATGGAATCACACAGTATTTGTCTTTCTGTGACTGGATTATTTCATTGAGCATAATGTCTTCAAGGTTCATCCGTATTATAGCATGTGTCAGAATTTCCTTCCTTTTTAGGGCTGAATAATATTCCATTGAGCATATATATCACATTTGTTTTATCCATTCATCTGTCAATGGTCACTTGAGTTGCCTCCACATTTTGGCTATTGTGATTAATGCCCCTATAAAAACAGGTGCACAAATATCTGTTCAAGTCCCTGCTTTCACTTCTTTTGAGTATATACCCAGAAGTGGAATTACCGGATCATATCCTAATTCTATGTTTACTTTTTTTAAGAATTGCCATATAGTTTTATAGTTTTCCACAGATGCTACACCATTTTAAAATCTCACCAACAGTGCACAAGGGTTCCAATTTCTCCACATCCTTGCCAACTCTTATTCCCTATTTTTTTAAATAATAGCTCCCCTAATGGGTGTGAAGCTGTCCCCCGGTACTCTCAAGGTAAACCTCTCACTCTCCTCTTTCCACATTTCACCTCTTTTCTTATTTGGTTTTCTTGACACTCCTTTTCCATTTCTCCCACTTTCTTTAGTTTAATATGGAAATAAGCCTTTCAAATACAATGGGTACATTTTGTTTTACAGGAAAAAAATGGTACATGGCAATTAGTAAGACTCTGTCTCTGCTAAGGGGAATGGCAATGACCAATATTGACTGTTCAGAATACTTACACATACACTTGGCAGAATAGCTTTAAGTTTGATCTTGATCTTTCTAGGAAGGTTAAGTTTGTGTCTTCTTAAAAGAGGAGGCAAAAGAATACTCCAATTTCTAACAGGGCTCACAGAGTGTTTTAAAGAACACAGTACAATGCCCTGTTTCTTGTTTACCATGATTTTGAGTAATCAGGAAGCATCACAGCAATTACTAGGAGTCTGGTGACTAGGGCTCTATCCTGGCTTTGCCACAAACTTTCTCAGTGATCTTGAGCAAGTACTTTCAAAGCTTCAATTTCTGGATTTGTAAAATGAGGACATTAGAGTTTATTACCTCTGAGGTCACCTCCAGTTCTAGGACCCCCTTTAATACGCAATAATCCTTATTAGTTATCTACAGGGGTAACATTTTAGTAGTAAAGAGTTAGGCAGCAATTTTGTAAGTAAAAGCAATGTAGAACTCGATGACTCCATTCATTAAAAAAGGTTTCCCATTTTACAAAGCTTTCTGTGGATTAGAAGAGAGATTACATAAAATACACATCAGAACATAGCCAATGGTTTGCTCTGGTATAAAACCACAAAACTGCTTTGTGACAATATGGGCAGTCATGGAAAAATCTGAATTTTATCATCTCTAATCTAGCCAGCTGTCATCCAAAACCCTTTTTGTCAGCAGAGGTTATGAAGTTTGAGTGATTGCTGTGTTATCTGGAATTCTTGGTTAATGAACATAGAAACTATGGATAATTATAGGAAAATTATGAAAATCTAAAGACAGGGGTACAATTCATTCCCAAAGTATCTAGGCATTAATTCTTCTTTAACTATGAACACAAGACCATTAACAGTTAAATAGAGCCCCTTGAACAAGAATCATGGTCTTCTAATATGATTAAAATCTGTAGTTGAAATAGTTCAAAATATCTACACCACCAAGTAGTAGGAGAATTTTTCACTAATTTTCATTTTGATTCACTAAATCATGAAATCCAATGTCCTTTTACTTGTGCTATTTTCATGATGGACTAAAGCATATTGTTCACAAACTAGGATTTTGGAGTGAGTTGGATAACCCCAACTCTGTGACCTACTTTGTGCCCTTGGGCAAGCCATTTAAGCCTTTCTAAACTTGTCTCAGTATCTGGACTAAAATAGACAGTGAATATTTATGGAATGAATGCATGTTTTGTCCCTCCTAGACACTTCATATTTTCCCCATGGTCATCACTGATAAATGGTTCTGGGCAGGATTTGGTCTCCATTGGGCCATGTTTGCTTTGCAAGATGTCACTTGCACACATGCTATGTAGCCTCTTTCTAGGCTTCTGTTTTCCATTCAGAAGACCCTTCTCAATAGTACATGTCTTGAGAGTAGGAACCTTGCGCTTGCCAGCACACCACTAGATAGACTCACTATCTTAGGTTACAGACTTATTTATTAAACTACTCATCCAAATTTTGACTGGACCTTTTATGGCTAAAGGAAAGAGAAACTCCATCCAAACCCCATGCTAATCAAGGATTCATTTCCCATGATCATGCCCACTAAAAGCATATGTGAGTTCTTGTGTGGTCCTATTTGTTAGTTTAAATCCTTTCATTGATATCACAAACTCGGGATATTTTCTAGGCTATGAAGAAATACTTTTTGCTAAAGTCTCAGAAAGTCAATAAAAAGAAATTGTGTATTACAAACCCATATTTAAGAGTAGTGTTATATTCTGATATCCTGAATAGAACAAGAATTAAATGGTTTTCTTTGACTATCATTTTCTCTTGTACTAAAAATCTCTGTAATCCATCATCCATAAAACTACTTAAATAACATCACCAGTTGTCTGTTGGCCCAGGAAAGAAGCCACATTGTCTTTTCTTTTTTTTTTTTTTGTACTTTTCAAGAGAGAATCTGAGTATTTCATGTTGATTGCTTGATTGGCTGCAGAGGGACTCTTTAAAAATACTAAAAAAAATCAAGAATCCAGTACAAATCAAACATAAGCTGCTATTAATCATGTGCTCAGGGCATTATGTGAGGGTTTTACTCAGAAAGATGTCATTAAAAGTTGCAGAAATTAATTGGTGCCATTGACTGTAATGGCCTTTCCTGCCGTAGTTTTTCAAATGTAAAGAAAAATTATGGATAACGTAAATTCCTCGTGGGATTCTTATAGATGTCTGCTTTGTTCTGTTATTGTTTATTGCAAATGTTATTACTGTGATCTATGGCCCTATCATGCTTTGTCTATACTGCACTGCTATTCTGCAGCCCATGACAACGGAGGGCTTTACTCATAAGCTAAGACTGTGTTTATTTGGAAATTCTTTGCTTTTATATATTCCAAAGTTGTCTCAAGGTATTCATTTTGTGTGTTTAAATTTTTATACAAAAACAGATTTGTTCTGATTGATTAAATATTGACTTACACCATTTTTAGAACAACTCTGAATCTTATTTAACTTCAGGGTTTGTGTTCTGCTTTCCCAGAAGGTTTGAATTCAGTGTAATAATGGCTATTACTTTGTGTGAATCAATGAATTGAGATCTGCAATCTTTCTCAATAACAACATTGGTTTAATTAGTAGTAGTTTAAAAATTTGACTCTTAATTAAGGGGCAATTTTATATCTGGAAAAAGTTTAAGGAAAAGGAACTTCTTTTTAGCATATTAAATACTATCTTATACTGCATAATCTGTAACTCCATATCTAAGCTATATTAAATTTTAATCTAATACTACTAAAGGTTAACCTTTTGCTTCCAGATATTTTGAAAGCATTGGTAGGTGCTTCATTATTCTTTTCTGGTTCTATGGTACAAGATTCTAGAAATTCATGAAAAAGGACAAGATGACCCTTGGAAAATGTAATGAATTAAACTTACAATTCTAGTTTTCTCATCTTTTGGTTGTGTTTTGTAAAATTTAGGAGTATTTCTGGGTTAAATTGTTTAAGACATATCTTGAGAATTTTAATTAGTTGAGATCACATCAAATGCTGAAAAATCTCTAATAAAAAATTAAATTAATCAAGGTCAAGATGGCTCCTTAGGTTCACACACTGTCTTGTCCCTGCCATATAGAAATGGTAGGAAAAAGAATTAACAGTTTACTATTACTATAAAAATTAGTCAAAACAAATTTTAGCATATATAAAAATAGTAAAACTAAAGCTCTAGAAAAAAACAACAATATTTTGTTTGGGATTGTTTGATGGTATTTAAAACCTGATAAGTCCCATGATGTGTTTGGGAAGAGGCTATAAATATTGAATAAATTTATGTTTTGTTACTAAAAATATAAATAAATATTGATATAAAACTATAGTGACCTCTAAAAGAATGTAGATGGGTTGTATGGGCTTCAAACCAGCAAAGGAAAATAGTAGGAAAAATTTTGAAAATTTTTAGCAATCCAATAAAATGCAGAAAAAGAGGGGGGAAAAGAAAATTAAAAAAAATAAATGTAAAGAGAAAGCACAAAATTAGATGCTATAAATACGTACAAATATATCACTAGTCACAAAAAATTTAAATAGGTTATTAATTCTATTAAAAGACAATTCATTAAAGTATATACTTTTTTAAAATGCAGCTATGTCTTGCTTAAAAAAAGCATCTTGAAACTAATTTGTTTTTAAAAAGTTTTGTGGACTAAGACATGTTTATGAAAAATGAGGCCAAGTTAGTCAATGGGCAGCACTCTCAGTCAAAGTTCAACCAGAAAAGCAGAACTAATAGGCAACATATATTAGGAGATTTATTGCAAGGAGTTGGTTCATGTAATTGTCAGACCTGGCTAGGCAAGTGCAAAATCCATAAGGCAGGCCCTCAGGAAGGGCAGCTCTTGGGTATGGGCTATCCAAAAGGGGAATTTCTTCTACTTCAAGAAAGCCTCAGTTCTGCTTTTGAGACCTTTCAATTGATTGAATCAGGCTCACCCAGATTAACTAGGATAATCTCCCTTAGGGTCAACTGATTATGGACTTTAATCACATCTACAAAATACTTTCAGAGCGACACCTAGATTAGTATTTGATTGAATAACTGGGGTCTGTAGCCTAGCCAACTTGACATGTCAAAAATACCATCCGAGTGACCAAGATCTAACGCTATTGGAGATCAAAGCAGGTGTCTCCTTGTCTATAATGCTGGAGGCCACTTCTCTCACCTCAGCCCCTGAATTGGGTGTTATCCTTGTGCTCAGATACCAGCACCATAATCAGATTCTACTAAAAGCTCCTTGGGTGACAAGTCAACTGCAAATTCTAAGAACACGAAGATTTGATTTATCAGCATTTCCCTATTCTTATACATCATTGCTGCTAGGCAACTCTGAGCCACTCTTTGTGAACATTTTGTGTTTGCCATCTCCCTTGAGACTGCCCTGCCAGTGCACAGTGACCAATCTTTCTGCAAGCCATGGTGAGGAGAGGAGATTTAATACCCTATTGGAATAAAAAATGGACAAAATATTTGAACAGCCAGTTTACCAAAAAAGATATACAGACAGCAAACAAGGTCATGAAAAGTTGCTCAACATGATTAGTCATCAGGAAAATGCAAATTAGAACCACAAAGAGATATCACTACACATATGTTAGAATGGTAAATCTTTTTAAAAAAATAGAAAAAGAATTCTTCCATGTACCAGGCACTAGTTAAAGTATTTTGCAGGTATTATCTTATTTAATTCTTAAAAAAATTCTATAAGATAGATATTATAATTTTTTTCCCATTTTATAGAAAGGATAAGTGGTGGAGCTGGGATTAGAATTGGGCAGTCTGATTTCTGATTTCCATGCTTTTAACTATTCTGCCATACTGCCTAGGACCCTTTGTTTTAGACTTCCCTTTCATACTACAGGTCTTCTTTCCAGAAGGTTATACATATACCCATACAAAAGGTACTACAAAACTCAGGCTAGTTTTCCAATTTTTGTAGAAAATTTAGGATTGATAATTATAGGCAAATTTTTAGTGATTTGCTTTTTCTTTCTACAAATAGATTATTTTTTCTTTAAAATTTTCTTATAATTAGTCAATTTCCATATCATGAATAATGGTCTTTGTATTTCAGAGTTCAAACAAGTGTTTTATGTTGATTTGGCAATATACTGCATTCAGTATATTGGTATATATACTGAATGTAGTATATTGGTGTATATACAATTTCTAATGGTTCCCTTAAATGGCAACACAGGGTGAAGAAACTCTCTCTTAATTTTAGGTTGATAAAAATAAATATTCCAAACTATTTCCCTATTAAATGGGCACAAAATAAATGATCTTTCTTTTTCTACTAACTTGAGACTACTAAGAAGGTACAAATTTTAGCCGTGTAGTTATTGGAGATAAAACAAGATATGACCTTTACTGACTATTAGAAAGATTTTGTCTGGATATCACATCCTGATAGGGCAGAAGAAAATGTGTGAAAACTTGAAACCAAGATTGGAGTTTGAAATGATAACACCCAAATTATATAGAGAATAAACTAATACAGCTATTTATATTCCAGCTTAGTTTTCTTGTAAAGCAGCTAAAATTGATGATGTTGAGCTTTAAATAGCTTTTCAAATAAATGCATCCATTATTTCATGGTAGTCCACAGTAATCTTAAAGAGTATCCTTCTCTTAGGCATGGCCCTCACAGTCGATACCTGTGAGCGTCCTTAAGACTAGAGGCCAAAGCATATAAAATAATGCCATATTTTCTTCCATAAAGAGAAGGCTTCTAGAACACACTACACATACTTTGACTCTTCTGGCTGGAACTAAAGAAAAGAGATTATAAGTTAGCCAACTGTGAAATCAGCCCTTTTGGTAAGCATTGCATTTCTGCAAGAACTGAGTGCAAACCTCATATGATCCTTTAGGGCTCTCTTCCAGCATTGCCCATTAGCTACTGGGCTTGGGAGAGTAAATGTCTCCTGGCTGTGGCTGAATCAGGTTTGGTATATCTGAGTCTCTAGGCTTTGTGTGTGTCCCAGGGCAGACTAGAAATTCAACCCTCATGTTTAGTAGAAGCTTTTCAATTGCCAAAACGAGCACCCCATGCTTTCTTATTCCCCAGGTCACGAGTACTCTATGCCTGGCTACTGCAGCTCTGACTTCTGATACCTAGCTCTTCCCATCTCAGGAGGAAAGGAACAGACCTGCTGCATGGGCTCTATACAGACTCATTTTCTGTCCCTTCTTTACTGCCTCATTTCTCTATCCATATACAGTAAAATTTCCTTTCTGAAATAATATCAGCCACTCTTCAGAATTAGTAACATCACGTTATATGTGTCCCTGCAGACAACGTGGACCAAGTTCACATCTCCCCCAGGCACCTGAAGGGGCACTCTTCTTGGGCTTCTTCCTAGTGACATTCTATATCATGTGGATAATATGATCAACTGCATCTTCAAAGAGGAGTGAGTTTCCAACTGTCTACCTATTCTTACATATTATCATTTTAAGTTAAAATATTTTTAGAGTTTTGTAAATCTTAAAGATAAACTTTAGAAGACTTTTAAAAGCATTTAATCCAGGTTACCTAAAACTAAGATTTATAGCTCAGTCATGCATCAAGTAAAGATCCATACATCTTAGTAGTACTTTTTCTGGATATCCTTAACATAACAGAAATTTTTGTGAAAAATTCAGATCTCTAGATCTTAAAAATCTGAAAGATCTGGCAACACTGGCCATGCATTCCATCATGATAACTGTCCAACCCTGGCATATGCTCCATAGTTTCTCATAGCCTCCCAAGAGAAAGGGTAAGTTTTCACTGCCTTTTATCATCTTATAGCTTGCCCTTCTGTAAGCTGCGTGGCCCCTATAGACATCTGAGTTTGCAACCTCTGGCTGTAATTATTTATATCCAGATGGAACCAAACCTCATTAGTTCAGTTCAGTAAGGGGGCTGCTTATCTCGCTTTGTCTTAGAATCAAACCGTTGGTGCCCATAACAAGGCAGTGTCTGTCTTAGTTCATATAGCAATGTGGAAAAACTTAGAAGAGTCTTTGAATTCAAGACTATGAAAATTAAGACAATAAAAGATGTGTTCAGAGTGACTTATTGAGTTATGGCTAACCCATCCTGCGTAAGAGCAATGTACTTACCTATACATACAATAAGTATTAAAGCAGTGGTCACCCTTTTTTGGGACACATTTGAGAATTGTTTCCTCAGAAAAAATGAACATTTATACATCACAAATTTTTCAAACAACTTTAAAGGGTCCTCGTCCCCCTGAGGCCGTCCGAGAAAACTTGGGGTTCACAGGTCTCAGGTGTGGACTCCATGCTCTAAAATAGAGACAGAGGTGCTGATGTCAGATACCCTTTCCTCCCCACTAAAGAACATGCAAATAAGCCTTTACATGGTGTGACTAGCGGATAGTTCTGGGTTAGTCTGATTCGATCTGGATCCTCCTTCATGTCCAAGGTTTGGTCTCCCTGCCTTTTGTTTCATACCATTCATCTTGCTTGTGCACTTAGTCAAGACACAGTCTCAGCTCCTCCAGGGATTATCCACAGAAAGCTACACTTCCTTCCAGTGTATGCTGAGAATGCGGCTGTGCTGTGCTGCTGCCATCTCCAGCACTCATCTACGAGGCTGTGCCCCTCATCTCTCACTGCATGTTGTGAGTTCCTCCACAGGCCAGTGTGAAGAGAGAAGATTTTACCATCTCTGCTTGGAGCCAAAGCTAGGGACAGATCTGTGGGCACCATTGCACTTCCTGGGTGATGCTGCAGAACATTCCCTTGGTAGCAACAGCTCAAATGTGGTGCTAAATTACTCTCTACTCGGCATCCATCTGGATTATCTGCAATAGCCTTAGATAAGTGTTCCCTGGAATAAAAGCTGAGAATCACAGCTACTTAGTCTATCAGTTTCTGTGACATGCATTGACACTAGGACTGGTCTGGGGCTTTGAAATTTTATTATGATGTCTCCAATGATGCCATGTTGAATCCTACGTCCACACCTTTCCTACTGCCCCGTTCTCCAGCCCCTTCTCATTCTGGTGTCTTTGAATTCTAGCATTGCAGCTAGGCAGATAGGCTATGAGATCCCGGATAAAATGACACAAATAAATAATTCTTTAAATTTTTGACAACATATTTTTCCCTTAAGCTTTCTCCTTCAGAAAACTGCTGCCGAGCAATTCTGTATAAAGTGAATTGTAGAGAACAATCATGAAAAGACCTTGGAAATTTAGCTCTTTTTTAAAAAAATGTAGCTTCTCCTGTTTTCTCTGTAACATCATCTTTAATCATTAGCATTATAACCTCTTGCCATGTGAGAGAGTTGACATAGCTTCTGTTTGATGATGACGCCTTTTGAAGGGTCATGCCCAACGTCGTGGTTTCTTCAAGGGCTTGAGATTACTTGTGCTTTTTGATGTTTTACCTCTCGCAGGCCTGATAAGCAGATAGATGACCATGATAAATGGATATCATAGGAAAGTGATAAGAATTCAGAGGTTTGGCATGACTTATGTCTTCATTCATACAGAAGTGAAGATTCTCTTATCTTTACTCTTTAATTTCTTATTCACAAAAAATATATATATTTCCTATCTAAAGAGAGTTCACAAAACATTTGTGACTGTTGTCGGATAGCCAAACACTCTGCTCTGAAATCCTTTTCTTGTTCAAGTTGTTTTGGTTGTTTTGTTCACTTGGTTGTTATTGACAGGGTTTTTGATAAAAGATAACATTCCCTATTAAATATTGAAGATGTTTTCCTTTAATAGAAACGCTTTGTTACTGAAGTAGCAAACAAGCCAAAATTGCCGTCTAACATGGGAGTCAAGAACATACATGGCATCTGAAAGACTCCAGGTTCCTCTTGCCCTTTCTCCCTCTAACCCAGCCGGATCACATGGTATGTTCGTTGTGTCAGGTCTTATTGCCGGAGTCCTCAGCTTGCACGCAAATGTGGATTCTAACTCAAATCTGCCCCCTTGTGCTTCACTCCTGCTCGAGCTTGCAGAAGGAAAGGGTTCAAATCCACCTTAACTCACTATTATTCTCAGGTAGCAAAGCCTCCTCTGGCAGAGAGGTCTTGGCAGAGAAAGATAGAAGATAGGGGCGTGGCCAGTTACAGTGTCCGTGCCTGAGTGCCACACTGTTCCCTCATCCCTGCTTTATTCTGGCCACTGCCAAAATCATGCTCCCTCTTTTGTGAAAGGTCTTTCCTTCTCTTTGGTTGAAATTATTCATTTCCTTCTCTATTCTCCAAAGAATCATGCTTTAGTATTGGGATGAAAGAGAAGAACATGGACTGGGGTCTTCAGATCTGGTTAAAATTCTGGCTTTTCCATTTATTAGCTATGTGATCTTGGGCACATTACTTAACCCCTCTAAAATCCAATTTTCTCATCTATAACATGGAGATGGTAACAATTATTTACAGGACTGCTGTGATGAGGACATGAGATAAAATACATCAAAGTGCCCGTGACAAGGCCTGGCACATAACGGTATTTGATCAATGTGAGCTCCTCCGTAAACTCTGCATTGGCAGGGACATGCACCTCCCTATAACCAAGTCCCACAAAGAAGAAATACGATAACACTATTACATGTATATTAAATTGGCCACTTAAATTGTAAAATACAAGAAAGCAGTGGGTGTGTTTGTTTCTTGTCTGTACAAATTGCACTTTCTTTTCTCTTTTGAGTTAGAAAAATAGAGAAAGGCAAGCACTTGTATGTCTTGACTGACCATCACTTGAATTGTATCCCCTCAACCTGGATGTGTTATTCACCAGTATATAAGCCATTAATTTTTTCCTGTACAGTTAAGATCCATTAATGAAGAGAAATTTTCTGTCCAAGTAATCCATTCACTCACAATATTTCTTTAGCTACAAATAACACAAATAGCACAGTAATTTTTACACAGTGGTTAATGAATCACTCTGTCACTCCTCTAAAACAGAAGAGTCGAAGCAAGCATATTAGTTGTCCAAGTCCAAGTACGTTGGCATAGAAGTGACTCTTCTAACTAGGAAAGAGTCAAGTTTGCTTTAACGTTTCAAGGCTTCTCTTTCTTTAAATGTGCTTCTCTGATTTGCTTCATTCTAATTCCATGCTAAGCATGAGTCTAGAGGTTCTAGAGTCATTCCTCCTGGTTTTGTAGGACCCAGGTCCCCATCCCAGCTCTCTACTTTATTACCCGTATGACCTTAAGAAAGTCCCTTATCTTTTCTAGACCACGGTATCTCCTATATACCAAGTCTCTCATTTTAGAGATGGTTCCTAAGATTCCTTAGTTCTAACACCTCATGACAAGCATGAAAATCCATCTTGCGGATGTGAGGGATGCTGCCGAGCTTGGCCTGACGAGGGAGCCTCACCTGAAGCTCCTGGCGAGTCGCATCAGACACTCATGTGGTGGGCAGCAAGTGAACGCTGTGACTTCCACAGACCACCAAGGGCTTTAGAGACTTTCTCCTTCTTATGCAAGCAAGAGGCTGCTGCAATCTACTGGTTTCTAGCCCCATGTTGTTGGCAAGGCCACCCAGCTTGTCTTCGGCATCACTTACAGCTCAGATTCAAAACCTTCTCTCTGATAGATCTGGGGAGAAGTCAGAGAAGTCAGGTTTGTTCTGTCTTCAGAGAAAAAAGCAGTTAAAAGACTTTAACCATAATCAAACTGGTTTGATATGATTTCTAACGTGGAGATGATATTCTGTGATTTTTCAATAAAAACACAAAGAGACTTAATACAAGCCAATTTCCCTGGATTTCCTAGTCTCCCTAAATGAAAGGTAATGTCACCAGAACCTAGATCAGTTTTTGGCACATAGTAAGCTCACTATAAAGTTTTGCTGTTGAAACAAAGAACACACTCTTTTAATCCTGTTCTCATCATCTAAAAGCTCACATGCTTCAAAGTCTTCTTCATGTGGCTAGAGGTTTTATGTCCATTTTATGCTGGAATCTTTATTATCCCTATAAAAGTAATTTCTCAACATAGCCTTTTCCAGTGTAGGACACACCGGATTTTTTCCTTAAAAAAGTCTATACCTTTTACTTTTATATTGAACAGGTCCCAAACTGTGTGAATATAAATATTGCGTGCGATTCTTGGTTCTAATTTGGAAATAGGACACAATTTCAAAGACAATAAGGAAAAGAAGTACAGAGGCAGGAGTGCAGAGATGAGCGACCTATGTATAAATGGTATCTTTAGAAACGCAAAAAGAGAGCATTTTGCACCGTAATTATTCAGATTTCTTTAGTCTCCTTTCAAACCAAGATTTGTTTACTAGAGACATTACGATTTAGTGAGACAAATTAGACTAAACTTTTTTTATCTCGGGTGGTTTGCACATACACTGATTGAACTAGTATTTCTTCCAAAGGTTGCCTGGGAAGACAAATGAAGAGGAGGAGCAATTAGAGGAAGGAAAAACTAAAGATTGGCTGACGTGATTTAAGCTTACCGCTAAGGCAGTTTGTCATTTTGTCTCTATAATCTCTATCAGAATCGACTAAACCCGTAAACATAAATCATTATACTAATTTATTTCACTACCCTGTGGTCTGGGAAAAGAAGATTTCATTTTTTTCTGAGACCCTTTGGGGATTCAGGCAGTCACTTTGAACTTTTCATTTATATACTGGAGGGGGAGGGAAATGAGAGAACCAAAGATGAGCACCTCAGGTTCCTTAAGGCGATATTTTTTGGTGGCAAGCCAAGTTATTTTTATTATGCTGTACTAAATAAACATGGGTTGTGCATTAAAAGCAGCTCAACATTGATTGTATTTTTAAAAAGCAAAACTTAATTCTTAAGGTAAAGATGTAATCAAATGTACTGCCGGAAGTGATTTTTCAAATAGTAGTTAATGAGCCTTTAAGTTTTTTCTCTGAAGAAGCCTCTGTAATCACAGAGTCAGAATACTGTAAACTGGGACTTCTTATGAAACATCAACACTCTTGATAATTACGATGCAACTATATCCTCTGAATATAGAATGCGGCATTGCTGACTCACCAAAGCAAAAGCACCGTCAACAGGCACTTGGAAATGTGATCCAATTGGCTACTTGAACAAAAATGGGGCCATTGCTAAACTTATGGAGGTAGGGTATTGTTTTTGTTTTTTTCTTTATTTTTTGGGTTAAAAATTTTCTTTTAAATATAAGTCTAATTGTGAACCTATTATTGATGAATAATTACTTCTGAAATTCACATATAGTTTCAATATTTTCGTATATCTGTATATATACTTATACATATATACACATATGTGTATACATACATGCACATTTCTGGATATAAAAAATAAGAAATTAATATTATTATTAGAAGTGTGATTATCACAATTTTCTTTAGGTTTTCAAGGAATTTAGAAGCTATAAGCAGTACTTACAAACTTATTATACAAATATTTTATTAAGCATCCTTTCCATTAGACCCTCGTATGAGGGGAATGGTCAAATGGGTTTTAAAATTGAAAACTTCTTGTCCTCAGGGAAATTACAATCTAGGATAGCAAGCAAGATGTAAACATGTAAACATAAACATCTATATTATAAGGCAGAATTTCAAGTGCTCTTAGGCTGGATATTACCAGGCTGCTGGAGACAGGGGTGGACATCCCACTTGACCGCAGTAATTGAGTGAAATTCTACCAGTGGGGTAGTAGCTGAGGTGGTTCTCTCAGGATGGGTGTGATTACAGCAGCTCTTTCAAGGCAGAAGCAATAGTAGGAGTAATGGCACACGGATGAAAATTTTGAGACAGTTCTGGGGAATGAAGAACACAGGCTATGCCAGGACTCAAAGTATTTGTCATCCCTGGGAGCTACCAAAAGCATGAAGGTAAAATTAGTTAAGATTGGATGAAAATTCCTACCTTAGTTTAACCAGTTCATATTGAGGGGAAGGGTGTCCCTATAAGATTTAGCTTGGAAAAAGTGGACCACTGCTTAAAAACAAAACAAAAACACACACACACAAATAAGTGTGATAACCACTGAGCGAGACATTGGAGAATATTAACTCTGAAAACAATGTTGGGCCACGCTTGCCAAGAGCCTTGAATGCCAACCTAAAAAGGAGTTCTGAACTTTATTTAGGAGAGCGTAGGGAGCAATTGAAGAGTTTTACATAAGGGAGTGAGAGTTTCAAACTATGCTTTAGGAAAATTAATCTAGCAACAGGGCTTGAAATTAAAGTAGATAGGAATCTATTTGCAGTAGCCTTGAAAAGGGGCTATAAAGTTCTAACCTAGGATGGTGATTGCAGGAAGTAAAATAGTAGATGGATGCAAGATATTTTGTGGGTATAGAATCAGGACCAAATTACACAATGGGACGAAGGAAAGTCACACACCAGAAGAAGGCTGCCATAGTTACTAGAAACACAACTTCAGGTAAAGACAACAATTTGAGGAGGATACTGAACCTGAGGCACTGTTAGGGCACCTAGATAGAGATGTCTAGCAGAAAGTAAGAAATACCATATAGTGAGAGGGTAGCTAGATTCAAAAACAATATTAATAACTCCACGGACCAAAAACACAGCATTGAGCAGGGTTTACTTGCAGCCATGCAGGTGTTCAAATCCAAAATCAGACAGAGATGGCTAGAAGTTCAGCTCCTATGAGCTACTGGAAACTATAAATTTTCCATGTGATCAAAACTAGGCTTACTCTTTAAAATCAGGGGCTATGATGGGGCTCACCTGAAGAGGCAAAGGAAGCTGCAAAAAGCTGCTGATGTGCCCTGTCTGGAGCTGCAACTAAGGAGGTGGGAGGATAAAGAACTAGTCCACGACACAGACCGCGCTGGATACTGACAGCATCTTTGATAGTTTCAAGGTCACCATGGAAAAGGAATCCTGAAACACTACCTCTTTCTAAATTAAGAGCCCCAGAGGGCCTGGAAGGAGTAATCATAAATCTTATGGAGGTAGGGAGGAATATTTAACAGGGAGAGAGAGATATTCTATTCAAAATAGACTGCAACAAAAGCAAAAATAGACAAGTGGGACTACATCAAACTAAAAAGCTTCTGCTCTGCAAAGGAAACAATCAACAGAGTGAAAAGATAGTCCATAGAGTAGGAGATCATATTTGCAAACCATGCATCTAATAAGAGGTTAATATCTAAAATACATAAAGAACTCCTACAACTCAATAGCAAAAAATCAAATAACCTGATTTAAAAATGGGCAAAGGACTTAAACAGACATTTCTTAAAAGAAGACATACAGTGGGCCAGCCTCGTGGCATAGAGGTTAAGTGCACACACTCCGCTGCTGGTGGCCTGGGTTCAGATCCCAGACACACACCAATGCACCGCTTATCAGACCATGCTGTGGTGGTGTCCCACATAAAGTGGAGGAAGATTGGCACAGATGTTAGCCCAGGGTCAACTTCCTCAGCAAAAAGAGGAGGATTGACATGGATGTTAGCTCAGGGCTGATCTTCCTCACAAAAAAAAAAAAGAAGAAGAAGACATACAAATGGCCAACAGATATATGAAAAAATGCTCAACAACACTAATCATCAGTGAAATGTAAACCAAAACCACAATGAGATATCATCTCATACCTGTTAGGATGACCATTATCAAAAAAAAATAAGTTATGACAAGTATGTGAAGAAATTGGAATCCTTGTACACGGTTGATGGAAATATAAAATGGTGCAGCTGCATTGGAAAATAGTATAGAAGCCCCTCAAAAAATTAAAAATAGAATTACTATATGATCCAGCAATCCCACTTTTGGGTACTTATCCAAAAGAATTGAAATCAGAATCTCAAAGACATATGTGTACTCCCATGTTCATTGCAGCATTATTCACAATAGTCAAGATATGGAAACAACCTAAATGTCCATTGATGGATTAATGGATAAAGAAAATGTGGTATATACATACAATGGAATATTGTTCAGCCATAAAAAAGAAAGAAATCCTGCCATCTATGACCACATGTATGAACCTTGAGAATATTTTGCTAAGTGAAATAAGCCAGTCACAAAAGGACAAATACTGCATGATTCCACTTATATGGGGTATCTAAAAAAGTCCAAGTCATTGAAGGAGAAAGTACAATAGTGATTGCCAGGGGCTGAGGGAAGGAGGAAATGGAGAGTTGCTGTTCAACAGGTATAAAGTTTCAGTTATGCAAAATTAATAAGTTCTAGAGATCTACTGGACAACATTGTGCTTGTAGTTAAAACTGTACTATACACTTAAAAAATTGCTAAGAGGGTAGATGTCACGTTATCTGTTCTTACCACAATAATAAAAAAAGACAAACTAGGCTGCAATATTTAGAATTGAACAATAATCAAATACTACATATCAAAACTTGTGAGATGCAGCTAATATGGGACCCAGAGGTAAATTTATAGTCCTAAATACATTGATTAAAGAATATAATTCTGGTAAAGGATGGTTAATGGTAAAATTCTCATCATTTTCAGATAAATTCATTGGCTCTGTAAAACACCTAACAAAATAAATTTTTAACATTTAGAACCTAGAGAGTTCATCAAAATGGTTAGATATTGGAATAATATGCAAAAAACAAAAGTCAATAGCTTACCGATAATTCAGTAATAATCCATTAGAAAACGCAATGAGAAAAATAATTACATTCATCATATCAACAGCAACAAAAAACATAAAATATCTGACAGCAAACCTATAAAGATCTCACAAAAACCTATACAATTTTACCGAGGTCCTTAAGCCCTGAAAAAATGGAATAACAAACTGTGTTCCCAGTTGGGAAGACTAAATATTGTAAAGGTATTAATGTCACTAGGGAACTTATCTCTAACCCCAAAGTAATTACATCAAAATCCTAAAGGACTTGTGAAAAAAAAAAGAAAAGAAAGAAAGAAGAAAACCACAAGCAAAACTATACTTCTTTAGCTACATGTAAATGTATCTGAGCATATTAAAAAAAAAAAATAGTAAAGGTCATAAACTAAATGAGCAACATTGGTTATTTCCGAGAAGGCTGGATAACTGGGAGGAGAAAACAAAAAAAGAGGAATTTTAGATTTATCTATAATCTTATATGTAAGTGAATATATGTCTATATTGTACAATTAAAGATAAATTTATTTTAATTTGGTGATGGATGGTAATTGGTCTTTGGGTGGTGAACATGATGTAATCTACACAGAAATCAAATTATAATGATGTACACCTGAAATTTATATAATGTTATAAACCAATGTTACCTCAATAAAAAAAAAAAAAGAATGTAAGCAAACCAAGAAAATAAAAAATAAAACATTAATATGTAGGCAAAAATAATTATAATAATAAAAATAATTAAATGTTGTCAACATTCCTGTGATAGGTAGAATAATGACCCCCCCAAATATGTGCATGTTCTAATCCCTGGAACCTGTGACTATTACCTAACCTGGCAAAAGGGATTTTGTAGAAGTCATTAAATTAAGGGTTTTGAGATGAGAAGATTACCCTGGAATTTCCAGGTGGGCTCAATGTAATCTCTTGGGTCCTTAAAAGTGAAAGAGAGGCAGGGCGTCTGTGTCAGAGACATGAAGATGCTATGCTGTGGGCTTTGAGGATGGAGGAGGGGCCATGAACCAAGAAATCAGGAATCCTCTAGAAGATTGAAAAGGCAAGGGAACAGATTCTCCCTTAGATCCTTCAGAAGGAATTGCAGCCCTCCCTATGCCTTGATTTTAGCCAAGTGAAACCTATTTCAGACTTCTGCCTCCCAGAATTGTAAAATAAATTTGTGTTGTTTTAAGCTACCAAATTTGTGGTAATTTGTTAACAGCAGCAATAGGAAACTAATATCACTCCTTAATAACTGCCGAGTTACTCTGACTCTCTCATAGCTCAGCCAGGTTTACGATGGCAGATTTTGTACCACAAATGCCAGTAACACCTGAGAATTTATCCCCAGTCTGTGGAGTTATATAGGGTAGATAGTCGTAAACCCCAGATATTTTGATTCAGCCTACGTTAAAATTGTATGTAAAACCATATTCCCCAAGCCACCACAGCATTCATTTAATGAGTAACTTTTGAAGGCTTAAGTATTTTAAGAACGCAAAGCACTGGGCTAGTCATTAACCTATTTTGTAAATATAAGATCAAAGGTTGGTGACTATTTATAAAAAAGTTACCATAAAAGCATAAAGGTTAAAGATCATTAGCCAGGTAGGAAGAAGGTCCTTCTTAAGTTAGATCTAAATATATTCTATATTTTGGCACCAAATTTGGTCTTCAGTTAGTCTGTTTGCTGAGAAGGATGATAAACTTTCCTGTGTGTTCTGCTTTTTTAAAAAGAAAGAGTTAATCTTATCTACTACGGAGAGTAACCTTAAACTCAGACCTATGTTATCCTTTGAGGCACGAAATTATATTATTACATGTTTTTGTAGGAAATTGTATTTGTTTTAACGTGCTTCTAGTAGGAAATTGAATTTAGTTATCTAAGCTTTCACAGACCCTTCAGCACCATGATGATTATGTCACTACATCCTCGCTAATTTTATTCTATGAATCTACCAGTATATAAGTGACACAAACTCATCGTGTCTTTATTTTTCATGGCAGATCCTTAAAAAAAAAATCACACAAAATTTTGTGACTCAAATAAATTCATTTTTGAAACATGACACAAAGCCTGTTTCTTTAGCAACAGTCAGCACCTTCTTCTTTATTCATATGTAAATATTGAGGGCCTACTATGTGGCTCTGAGAGATGAAAAGCAGGATGACGCTCATCTGGGGCAGGATTGACCCCCCAGCCAGAAGCAAAAAAAAGTGATTTATTTGGAGATAAAACATTCAGTTTGTTTATTGCTCTGTATATTTGCAGCTTTTGAATATGCTTATTAAGAATATATCAACTATTACAATGAGTTTGATAAAGCACACATTTGGCTAAATACCATTTTTCAACCTTACTTTTATGGTAAATAATGAACAAAGAAATCCTACACAAATGCCAGAATTAAAACTATAAAATGAAAAAGTCTTCAGAAAAATTAAAATTGAGTTGGGCATCAATTTCAATGAAAAATAATCATTTAAAAAGTTACATATTCAAATATTGTACTTATTCTCATAGCTATACAATGCACACACAGATGATACATACACATACGGACATATGCAAGTGCTATTTTTCCCCCTTTTTCTTTTCTTTTGGTCACATTTTCCATAGCAGTTCTCAGCCTTTTTTTATTTTCCTAGAAGGTCTACTTTTCACTCCCTAAAGAGGGAAGCCCTGCAGGGGAGGGGAGGTGCAACATGTCAGATTCCTATGAGCTAGAAAGAGAAGTCTCAGTTAGGAAAACTGATCTGATGCCGAATTAATAGTGTCAGGATGCCCCACAAATTGCTGTGTAGAGGTTTGGGCCCATATCATCAGCCATCAGGTGACCACTTCATGCTGCCATTCTTTGCTGTGAGCTGTAACACATCAACCTTTGGAACCTCTCTATCTATGAGCAGGAACATGGCTGCCATGAGGATGAGTAACCAGTACAAGGTCCAAGCTGTGGAATTCTAGTTTCAGCTCTGTCCCTGTCTCATCATGTAAGTGGATCACCAGTATTTATTGTCCAAATCACACTTAGCTCCCGTCTAACTAATCCTACTCATATCTAAGATTAACACCGGTTGGAGATATTAATCTACGCATCAAAGACATAGTTAATCCATATTCTAGGCCTAATTCCTATGGCACCAAATTCCTATTGCTTATTTCCTCAGCAAGACCAAATACTGCCCATGCACGACAGTATAGGCACGGTGACTCTTCACTTAGAGAAATGGTTGGAAAACGTTAGTCCTAATATGTGGTAAATAAATTAGAGACCGATAAAATATTTCCAGACTTTTGAGTTCCAAATGATTTCAAATGAGACTCTGAAACAGATAATAATTTGACAGGTTTCTGAGGGCCTGATTTTCCTAATATCTACCCAGATGCCAATAAGGGTGCGTGTAAATCCCAATCTAAATATGAGTAATGCTAAACCTTGTCATGAACGGAAACTTCCCAAACTACAAGAAACCTTGGTAGATGGCCAATACGTAGTCACCAGCTAATCTCTACAATTTTTTACTCTGAATCGTGGAAACTCTGCAAGTAATTCTCACTCATTAATTTCTTGTTTTGGCTTAATGAAATTGTTACCAAGGACTTCCTGTTAAGTTTTATTGTCCAAGTCTGTGCTGTGCTTTCTTTTGTACACAATAAACATCTTCTTCTGTTACTAGTAAGCTAAGCCTTGAATTTTAATTATATTTGTCCTAATCTTAACGTACCAAACCTGTGGCTTTATACAAATTTCCAAATTGGCCAGGAAAACAATAAATCTTTACCTTTTGAAAGTTACAAACCCTGTAAGAATCTGACAAAAGCCAAAGACCCTAGTCCTAGGAAAACACACACACACACACACACACACACACACACACACACACACTGCTGTATTTATTATAGCCATATAACAGAATAGTTCAAAGCTTAGGCTTTGGAGATTTGAATTTCAAGCTCCATCCCTTATAAGCTATAATGTCATCATTTGCTAAATCAGGATATTAAACTTATAAAAATCTGCATGGGCCCATGAGTTGGTTATATTTTCTATAAATAAGATCTTTTGCACTACATTTGCCCCCAGTAAGAGTATGTTTTAGAGTCAAAAAATCCTCATGAATAAGACCTAATCCTGGAGTGAAGTAGGAGGAAAGAGGTATTTTTCCACGTAAGCTGGTTGTGAATGTTTTACTAAATAATTTCTTCATGATTTTTCTATAATTTCAGTATAATTTCTTCTATATAATTCTAGCCAAAATTTTAGAAACATCTATCAATCTAGTCTCTAGACACTGATTATCTCTAATGAGGGATGGAATTATCGGATGCCTAATTGAACGCAGTCCCTGAACACGATGAAGATTGTTATCCATCCTTGGCTAGGGAATTTAGCAATATGTCCCCTTCTACACGACATATTATTATGTTTTTAAAATATGTTTATGCCATAGAGTTTTCTTTATTTTGCTGCTGGACTTTCCTTGTGGTCTTTGTATCTGTACATATACAGCTATAAAACTCAGTATCCTAAAGTTTGGACAAATGGGAATTTTTGGCAATTCTCTTTTCAAACATAGTTTAGATCATAATAAAACAAATATGATTCTAACAAAAAACTAACTAAAACAAAAACATTATCAAGTCCCAGCTAATGGCCCAGTTAAGGTGACTTCATTATTAAAAATTTCAGTCTTTACCCAAATAGTGTTCAGTCTTTACCCAAAGTGTTGGGCAGTGACTTTCAACCTAGTTGCATTCTCAACACACCTGAGGAATACGACATATGCCCAGATCACAGCAGTGAATCCCATCTGTCCAGAAGATGGTGGAGAATAGAGGGGGTACCACAGTTGAGAATCACTGTTGTCAATTGCCTAATTGCCATCTCTTATTTGTATTTGATTGGGTGAATTTTGAGGGGTCAGAGAAGGAAGTACTATGGGAGCTACAAAACCCAAATGGGGATCCCCCTTATTCAATTCTTTTTTTTTTTTTTTGTGAGGAGGACTAGCCCTGAGCTAACATCCGATGCCAATCCTCCCCCTTTTTTTTTTCTTGAGGAAGAGTGGCCCTGAGCTAACATCCGTGCCCATCTTCCTCTACTTTATATGAGACACCGCCACAGCGCGGCTTACCAAGCAATGCTTCGGTGTGCACCCGGAATTCGAGCCTGCAAACCCCAGGCCACCACAGTGGAGTGCATGCACTTAACCACTTGCGCCACAGGGCCGACCCCTCAACTCTTTATTACTCTATAATAAAATGGTATTTTCTTGTGGTCTATATCATGTTTTAAGAAGGAACTTAAGTTATTAGTTAATCATGGAAGGAATTTCACTCTATCACCATGGCAAAAAGAGAAATGAGTCAGAGTATTGCCTCTATTATAGTAGGCCATAATATATATGTGGTAGGGAGATAAAAGTGTTTCTTACCAAAAAAAAATCTGTGGTTTCCAAATCAGAAAGCTTAGTTGACCATAGTTAACCTAACAATACACCATGTGTTTATAATTCTTATTAAGTAATTTATTAGAGTCAGTACACAGGGCTCTGTTTCCAAGTAGGACACATCTTACAGAGTTTGGAAATAAGCTTAAGAAACAAACAATCTCTGAATTGAAGTAACGATTAACTCATCCATGTGTAGAAGTACCTTCCCTAGAAGATGATATGTAAATTTGCACCTGGAAAAACTAGGTAGCCTTCCAGTTTAATCCAACCTCTGAAACCAGGATATAACTTAATTACTCAGTTATTTGGTAACATGTCAGGTATGAGGAGATGATAAATGGGAGCTGGAGAGGAGGAATCGATCAGCTTTTTTCCTCCATCCTGCCTACTGAAAAGTTCAGGCTCAAATTTACAACCCACCTCTGTCAAGCATAAGGATTTCACAGACCTTATTTTTCATGCAAATATCAAGTTATTCCCCCCCGCCTTTTTTTTCCTTCTTGGATCCCATTTTCTTATTTAAAATGGTAAAAATCTTATCATAGTTTATTGTATGTATTAATGCAAACAATTTAAAATCACATTTTAAATTATAAATGTTGGTGCTATCCAGCTCTGTACAGGAGGGGGGGTTCTCTAAGGAGCAGACATGAGTACTTGTGTAAGGTGACTCTCCAAGTACCCGACAGTATCTACGTCCCTGGAGGACCTGAGCACTCAAAGCTTGATTCCAACGGCATTAAGATCATGAAGCTACCTACCTGGAGTCTATATTCCTAAGCAGCCTTCGGTCACTAATTCACATTTCTCCATAGGAGAGTTTGTGCTGACCAGTAGACATGAGTATTCTGGTATGCTTGGCCTAATTTTCTTTGTAAATTTTAAAGTTAGCATTCCAGTCCATTAATTGGTTTCTTCTGAGGTCGATTTGCATAATTCAGTCCTCTAAAATCTTACCCATTTAGTGATCTGGTAGATTTTTGTTGCAGGTCATATGCAGGTGATGAACGGCCCCTGAAGCCTTTGTTCTGCACCCAAAGCCCAGGCCCCTGTGGGGCTCCCAGCGCAGCCAGAAAACCACGCTTTGGCCCCATTCCACTTGAAGAGAAAAAAAACTTCATTACACCTTTACATTCACTATTAATACAATTTGAAATGCCATTAAACTTGAATGTTTCTCAGCACCAAATCTACTACTATGCCATTGGTGAGGAAAATGGCCGGACTTATCCCAGACACCAGAAATACAAAGCAGCAGTGCTTGGGTCTGAAATCTACCAAAGTAGATTTGTCATTGTCTTTCCTTTGCAGAAACCTTATTTATTTTGAGATCTTCTTGAATAATCAATCAGATGCCTTTGAGTAGTAGGCTTGTCCATTTATTCCTTCATCTAACAGGCATTTATTGAGCACCTACTGTATGTTAAATGCTGTGCTAGGTGACAGATCTTGCTTTACAGAACAAAAAAAAATCTAGTGAGGAATACAGGTATTTAAAGTACATAAATAAATTTGTTCTTGTACTTTGTGATGAAAAAAAATAATTGGATGCTACAGTAGAAAATAACAAGGGGGCATACTAGTGTTAGATTGTAGAGCCAGAGCACAACCTCTCCCCACCAAGAGATGCCTTTTAACTGGGTGAACATATGTACCTGTTTGATCGGGACAGTCCCAGTTAATGCCAGTTGTGCCAGCATAATTATTAATAGAGTCTTCTTTCCCACTAAATGTATCCTGGTTACGATAATAAATTATATGGTCACGCTAATTTTAAACAAAGTGGAAACTTAGTAAACTGCTAGGTCCTATAAGGGATAATGACTTCTAAGTATGTTGGAAAACGTCCTGAGGTGAAGATAAGCATTAGCAGTGTAATGGGCTGAGATTAACTTCGTTCCTGGTTTGATTCCAGGGAAAAATCGCAGCTTCAAACATAACGTATTTAAGGGCATGAAATCAGTGTTGAGTGAAGAGAAATGAAGAAGGGACTCTTCAGTAAATAAAACTTGAACTCTTTTCAACATTGTGAAGACAGGATTCGCAGAAGAAAAAAACTCTAGGCCTTCAGCACAATGGAACCTAGAAACTATTTTATATGAAAGCAGATAGCAGAATGTAGTCATAAAAATGTAAACTGAAGGAACCTCGAACATCAGCTCATACAGATCCCCCATCTTAGAGAAAATGATGACACAGGACATAAATCTGAACGGTACACTTGGAGGCTGAGAAGCACTGTATCGTATGATGCAAAAACAAAGGATGTGGACCCAGGCCCCCTGTATTAGAGTCACAGTTCCTTAGGCACTTCACTTATTTTCTCTGCACCTCGGTTTCTTCAACTGGAATCCCAGAATCAAAATACCCTCCCTACTATCTCCCAGGGTTGTTGTGAAGATTAAATACAATCATATAAGCTATCAAGGGCTTTGCAGATTTAGTTGTTGTTAGTAACACATTGGTTAGCCCAGCCCATGTTCTAAGCAAAAAGGTCGCATGTTACCACAAAGTTGTGGTAAGAAGTTTCCACACCCTTTAGAGCTGAAAAAAGGGGATCCTGATTTGGGTTTTTTAGCTCGCATATTCCTTCTTTCTCTGATCCCTCAAAATTCACCCAATCAAATACAAATAAAAGATAGTAATTAGGTAATTGACAGAAATAAGGGCTTTACACACACTCTGATTTAGGCTGAGGAGGCCACATCTATAAAAGATAATATGCACCATAGTTACACAAATGTCTTCTCTTTTAGGATTGGATTACCACAAACCTAAACAGGTTCGGCAAGAGTTGTTCAGAAAGAACTAAACACATTTGAAACGAGGAATTTACAGCTGAGAGTGAAATCCGAGCTTTTAAAATGAGCCTGGTTATACAGAATAAATAGTCCAGTAGGAGTACTGCGAACGGCCGCACCAAAATGGCAAGAACTGCAGGCTTGAAAAGTCCTCCCTCACAGATGGGCCAGTGCGTTTTTTCAAGTTGGACAAAATCTTCTCGAATAAATACAAGAGATCTGTTAAAACCTTCACAAGGAGTTAAGTGAATCTGGTGAACATATTGAAGGAGTTCTGGTAAGCTAGGCCACAGAAACAAAAATGCGTAAGGACAAATATAAGAGAAGTTTGTCTCCTGCTCATGGAAGAATCCAAGCAGGCGCTCCTGATTGGGGGGGTTCTTCTGCACACACAGGCTCAGAGACTCCCCTCTGTGGCTCTGCTGCCCCTAGGGCCTCCCATCGACTGCATCCAGCCCATCCAGCCAGTGAAAACGGGAAAAGACTGAAGGAAGCACAAGTTCTTCTTAAAAAGTCGTGGCCCAGACATAGCACAGCTTGTCCCCTAATTTGACTGTCTAGAACTCAAGCTCATGGCCACACCCAACTCCAAAAGAGTCTAGGATTGGGGTCTAGTTGGGAAGAAAAGAGCATGAATTTTGATAAACAGCATTTTCTGCTACAGATAAGATTTTTAGTTACATAAATTCTGTGCCAGGATGGACAGTAGAGTGGAAGTAAGACTAAGAAGGGAAATAGGCTATGAAATGACCCACCTTCCATTTGCAGCCTTCTGTGCCCTGCATTGCTCCCAACAGAATCCCTGGTTCCTTACAAAGCTGACAAAGTGTGAACGAGGGGCAGGGAGTTACTCCTCTGTGGCAAATCCTTTATATCTAATACTCTACTAATAGTAAAAGGGATCAGTTTAAGCCATACTAGTCTTGTGATAGCATTAGAAAAAATTCTTTGGCCAAAACATGGGTAGATCCATTCCTTGTAACTTTTATGGTACCCTAGAATCACAGGCTTCCTAGAATTTTTCATTTGAAAATTTTTATACACCTTGGCAATGATTTGCAATGAGCACAATTTTCAACCACAGAGAGTTTTAGGAACTCTAGACATTGAGACTTTTGGGCCCAAAACCAACTTAAGTTGTGCCCCTACTTTTCCCATCATTCTGGAAGGTGATCCCTGACTTAGCCACAAACTACTTTGAAAGTGGAGGAACCATTGGGAGAGAAGAAAGTAAGGCTTGGCTGCAGGGCTTGGTGTTTAACTGAAAGGCAATACCTCAGGAAATTGTGAAGCCACCCGTCGTTAAGTAGATGGTGTGAAAATACAGAATATTATCTAAAAATACAAGACTCTGGCAGAAAAAGTTACTTTTCAGCTACCATTTGTGTCTCCAGTTGTCTGTCTGCCTGTTTTTCTCTTTTTCAAATGAGGGAGAAATTGGATTCCTGGATTTAATCTTTCCTTAGCTGGGTAATAACAGATTCATCATTTTGATCAAATTATATTTTTAATGTAAGGGACAAGGGTATTTTCAAGAGAATTAATAAAATGATGTACCATGGGCTTTAAGCAGAACAAGAAGGGAAGTGAAGCCTGACAGGGTTTTAGGATAGAACATGGCAGGAGGTGAGGGCATGTCAATGGGCTGGATGTTTTTGTTGGAGTCACTGAGGTACCAGTGTTAACCCTTCCCCTTCAGGAGGAACCAGACCTAGAAACAGACCTCAAATATCAGAATCATTTCTGATAAAGCTAGGTTGGGAAACACAGCTTGGATCTACAGCCACAGTGAGGTTGCTTAAAACTATGCACTACCTTATTATGACTCACTTGCCCATCCACTTATAAGGTGGCTGATCTGAGATGGAGTTCCCAAGAGCACCCTGGAAGGGTTTGAAGGGAGGGGAAGAGAAGGATGTGGGTATATGAAGAGGGGCAGACATGTGAGAGGTTGAGAGTTTGGGAAATGACCGATGACCTGAGAGGCCTGCGATCAACTGTGGAAACAGAGATCAGAGGTAGAATGGATTTGGTCCTGATTTTGACAAAAATTAGGGCTTTACACATGAGTCTGAGAGGATCAAGCCGAGGGCAGGTGGGAGGCACATTAGCCCTGGCTGGTTTTGAGTGCCACATTGAGGCGAGTAAGTAACAGTCAACAGCAGGGAGCAATTAACCAGGAGCATGTGATTTTCACTAGGGTCCGTGGGATTGGCAGTAGCTCCCAGGCTGAGCTGGGTTGCCCTTCTTCACAGTTAGCAGTGTTAAGGAAAAGTTATTCATGATGCTTGTTAAAGAACAGTAAGGCAGACTTTATTCAGAGGGACTATCGCGATAGGTGTAGGGACCACGGCAATGGGGTCTTGCAGTAGGGCAGGGAGATTGGGCTCAACTTGTAATACAAGGAAAAGTGGGATTTTATAGTCAAGGAGCAGGATGGGGGTCAGTGGATGGAAAATTACTAAGAGGAAACATCAGGGGCAAGGAAGAATTCTAGCTAAATTGACCTAATAGGATTCTTGCTAAAGCTAGGCCAGGGTGACCAGACATCACTTGGGGATGTGAGGCCAGAAAGAACCCGATTAGATACCAGGCTGATCAGATATCGAAGGGGTGAGATTCTGCCTAAACTGACTTAGCACGATTCTTGCTAAAATTGGACAGTGAGGAGACTAACATAGAAGTCCAAAAGTCGAGGCCTAGTTGAAAAAGAGTTCAGAGGATCCTGATTAGAGTTTGGTCAAGGAGACATATCTTAAACAGTCTCAGAATGAGGGGGCCCTGGAAATGCAAAACCCCCCACCTCCTCTGGCTGAGGAGACTGTCTGCAGCTATCTCTTGGTGAGAATTTGCCTCCAAATTCATTGTTCAAATATTTGGGGCTGTCAATATATATAAACACTCTTAGGTTGAACCATATAAAACTGCCAGTTTTGAAGTTAAAAATCTGTCAAAATCAGCAATTTCGTATGATTCAACTTTAATACTGAAGTGAAGAATAGGTTCCCTGGGCACTTTGCATTTCCAGTGTCATACTGTAAAGACTTCAGAGTTGGGGAACCCCCAGGGTGCTCCTAAAAGCCTTAGGGTTTGGACTGTCCTCAGAGGACGCAGAATAATCCTGGTGTAATGGTCACTGAAATCTTCAATAATTCTATGTTACTACAGATGATAGAACACTTTCCTGGTGTGATTAATTCAGAGACCTCATCAGATTTTTAAACTCTGAAATAGGAACCCAAACTCCACCTGCCTCACTCTTAATAAATGACCTCGCCACCTACATCTCAGAGAACAGAGGCTATCAGGTAAGAATTTCTTCAGACTCCCATCCAGACACGTGTTTTTCTACAGCTGAGTTCAGATAGATTATCTGGATGTCTTTCTGTATATTGTTAAAGAATCAACTAGGAAACATTCATTCTGGTTATATTATATTCAGCCACAATACAAATGCATGGCAATTCACAGGTATATAATTGCTAGGTTCTTGTACCAGAGACTGACATCACCAACCCATCCTCCATACTGCCACCAGAGTGATCTTACGAAAATACAAATCTACACGTGTCATTTTTGTGATTTTGACTGGTTCAGGAATCCCGCTGCTGCAGGATCCCACTGCTCCCTACTTCTCTGGTGTTCCCTCACGTGCAGCCTCTCCCTTGCCATGCTCAATTACTTTGCTTCCTGGAATGCCTCGTGCATTTCATGCTTCTGTGTTTTCCACATGCTGATTCTTCAGCCTGTAAGTTTTCTTCCTGTCAATACCCGACTTGATTTAAGTTTTCTCTCCTCTAAGAAATGTTTGAGTAAGATACCCTTGCTCAATGTCCCATGTCCTCTTACACATTCCTCTCTCCTTGTTTTCATCCCACTGGAGATTTAGTCTTCATTCACTAACCTGTCTCACTCACAGGGCATTATATTAGGTGGACACAGAGCATTTTGAGTAGGAACTACATGAAATAACATGTGCTCAAAATATGAATTAAGAGTGAATAATTGTCAGGCTGGCCCGGTGACGAAGCAGTTAAGTTCCTGCAATCTGCTTCGACAGCCCGGGGTTCGCAGGTTCAGATCCCCAGCGAGGACTGACACACGGCTTGGCAAGCCAAGCTGTGGCGGCATCCCATACAAAAGTGGAGGAAGATGGGCACAGATGTTAGCTCAGGGCCAATCTTCCTCAGCAAAAAGAGGAAGATTGGCAACGGATGTTAGCTCAGGGATAATCTTCCTCACAGGCAAAAAGAATGAATAATTGTCTACAAACGTACAACTTAGCTCCCTAGATCCTAAAAATTTAAGAATATATCTAATTTTTGCATAGTTATATTTTATAGCACTGAGAAAGTTCACAATTTAAATTAATCTTTTACTAATTATGTTTGTGCCTTCAAGCAATCCTTTTAAATAGCCTTGATAATAGCTAACAATTACTGAGTACCTATTCTGAGCCAGGCACCACGCTAAGTTTTATATATACTTAGCTTAGTCCTTGAAACTACTCTTAGAATTCTCATTCTAAAGACGAGAAAACAGAGTAGAGGTTTCCTTCGATTTAGATGGATAAATAAATATTTTAAATGTCCTGTTTCTTTTAAATAGTTTTCACCTGAGTTCCAGCTAAAGAACTAAAATGTAATATCTGAAACACATCACATCTTTGGATAAAAATATAAATATCTTGATCTTCTAGTAATTCAACTTCTGTCTACTTCTTTTTCTTGCCCCAACTACTATTTCTATTTGCTTCAATAAGCGTCTGGTGACGTTTCTCCTAATTCTCCAGTCCATCTTTAGATCTTTCTTTTCCTTCCATTTTATTAAGAGTCTCAGAGCTTGTGATCGCTGAATAGCAATTGGATGTATGGTTTCATACGGATCACTCAAAAGGTATATCCCTGCCCGGTGGATTTTCGATTGAAATAAAATAAGATGACATGAAAGCTCACAGAAGATAAATGGCCTGAGCTGATGGGCAGCATTCGGAACTGGGTTTTGTTTTCTTCGAGAACTGCAGTGTCATTTTTCTTCGTCTTATCCTGTCTCTGCTGATTCTGTCTAGGCGATGTCTTTTAATGTGAAAAATTGAGTAATAGCTTCATAAGAAGAAGTCCTGAGAAAATGCCTCCTGGATCTCAACTTATCCTCAATTCACATAACCTGCTCCCACAGAGTAATGGGCTTTTTTTTGTTGTTCAATTAGGCCTCAATTATGACCCAGGAAATCAGTCTCTGGACTAAATGGGAGTAAGTAGCAGGTAAGAAACAAACAAGACACATCATGCTTTTGCCTTTGACTTCTTTGTATCAGCGGTGTCTTCTTTAAAAAGTTCTTGTGAGGTAAGTTCCAAGTTTTCAGAGTGTTCACTTAAGCTATAAATCAGAAGCTTCCAGTATCTTTTTGTGAGAACTTGAAACTGGACACAGGTGAGGTTATAGCATGCACATACACACACATGCCAACCAAGGGCTAAAGGAAACTAAAAGAGGCAATACCAATTCTTAAAACCCAATAAAATCCAAGTGTTACAATAATTATTTTGCAGGCCTTAAATGGTCATGTGCATAAAGTAAAATTACAAGATAAACACTACAACACCAAGCTCCTCTTCACTCTCTCGCCCCCACCCTTCTTTCCCAGCTCAGTGACCAAGGCATCAGCTCCAGCCGTCTCCTCTCAGGTGGGGCTTAGCTGGCGCAATCTGGGTGAGGATCGGAATTACGTGTGGAGCTATAGACATGTGAATATTCCCTGCTACAAATTCTGATTCCTGGTCTAGGAGAGTCTATGTTTTTGAAAAGCTCCACATATGGTGCATCCTATTGGCAAAAACACAGAAAGAACCTGCAGCAAGTTCTCTCTTCTACCAACTCCTACTCTCAACATCAAAAAAAAGATTCTAGGCGTCAGCCTGGTGGTGTAGTGGTTGAGTTCATGTGCTCCTCTTCAGCGGCCCAGGGTTCATGGGTTCAGATTCCGAGCACGGACCTACATGCCGCTCATCAAGCCATGTTGCAGTGGCATCCCCCATACAAAACAGAGGAAGATGAGCAAGGATGTTAGCTCAGGGTGAATCTTCCTCAGCAAAAAGAGGAAGATAGGCAACAGATGTTAGCTCAAGGCCAATCTTCCTCACCAAAAAAAAAATATTGCAGGACCCTGAGCAAGTCTAGAATTGGCAGGAGTCTGTTCTACTGAGGATTCTTAGCAATCCTTCTCTGACTTTCTGATAAATAAATAAATCGGTTTCCCCAACCTGCAGCATCTTTCTTCTTGCTCCTCAAAGGAGCATTGGCATCAGCTGCATTGAAGGTAACCTGTTAGAAATATAGAATCTCAGGCCCCACCCACTACTGACTCAGAATCTGCATTTTAACAAGATCCCCCATGGTACTGGCATGCACATTAAAGTTTGGAAAGCTCTGCTCTCTCCAGTTTTCATAGCCTCCAAGTTGATTTTTTTTTGTTTGCTTGTTTGTTTGTTTTTTTTTTGTGAAGAGATCAGCCCTGTGCTAACATCTGCCAATCCTCCTCTTTTTGCTGAGGAAGACTGGCCCTGGGCTAACATCCGTGCCCATCTTCCTCCACTTTATATGGGACGCCGCCACAGCATAGTTTGCCAAGCAGTGCGTCGGTGCGCGCCCGGGATCCAAACCGGCGAACCCCTGGGCCGCTGCAGCGGAGCCCGTGAACTTAACGGCTTGCGCCACCGGGCCAGGCCCCTCCAAGTTGATTTTTATAAGTCAATACTGGCCATATTCTGGGCTAGCATCTTTGTCTGAAAATCTGTACAGTTCTGAATCTCTCCGGGATCAGGTCCTGCCCAATTCTTTCACCAAGAAAGGATCGAAGTTAGACCTTAAAGCTGTGTTCTTGCTTTGGGCCCTGCTGCCTGCCTGCAAAAATCCCTAATGCCAACATGGACCACCTCCAACTGACTCCAACAGGATCATTTATAGCTGGGTCTCACTGGCCCTGCAGCAGGAATGCTATTAAATGTGCGTAGCATTTCTGAGGACAGCCATTTGTTTAAAATTCCATCTGTTAGCTGCTCTCTCTTTTATGAAATGGAAGATGTGATTGCAAGTCATGCAAGAAAGCCATGAAAGTTAGTAACAGCTTTGTCACTGTGCTTTGCAGCTATTAGTCCAATGTGAACCAATAGCCAGTCTATACTTATACATAGGATGTAGAGAACTGTAGCACCAAAAGTTATCAATGTTGACACTAAATCAAAATCCCAAGTGAATAACATATTTGATTAACTAACAGTTTCTGTAAGAATTTATTCAAATAGTACCATTTAATCTATGGAGAAGTGAAATATGTGTTCTTGAAATATTTGAAATACTGATAGAGGGTAAATATTAAAAAATTGAAATTTGAGGTGTTAAAAGTCATCCACTATGTCTCCATGATTGCAGAGTCACCTCAGTTCCAAGTTTAATTAAAAGGATTATCTGCCTGTCAATCAAATATTAACTGAGAACTTACTGTGTGCTTGTTGCTCTAGCTTTGGGGAATGATCATTTTTCGCTCAATATTTACTGAAAACCTCCTATGTGCCAGATGTTGTGTACTCAAGATACAAAGACGAGAGCCTGCCCAGTGGAGTAGTGGTTGAGTTCGCACACTCTGCTTTGGTGGCCCAGGGTTCACAGGTTCAGATCCTAGGTGCGAACATATGTATCACTCATCAAGCCATGCTGTGGTGGCATCCCATATACAAAATAGAGGAAGATTGGCATGGATGTTAGCTCAGGGACAATCTTCCTCAGGCAAAAAGAGGAAGATTGGCAACAGATGTTAGCTCAGGGCCAATCTTCGTCACCAAAAAAAAAAAAAAAAAGATACAAAGACGAGCAAGACATTGTCCCTGCCCTCAGAGTTTACGATCTACAAGAACAAGGCATGTAAATAAAAGGAACAGGATCAAGTTCTATGGAGCACTTAGGGGCTACAGGAATGCCCTCAAGGAGGAGGATCAAATCTGTCTTGGGGAGGCTACGATTTCATAAAGGCAATACTTAAAGGATTTTGCAGGCAGAAGGAGTAGAATAGCAAAGGAATGGAAGCATGTCACAGTATGTCACATTCACAGACCTATGGGAAGTTTAATGTGCTTAGAGTTTAGTTTTGTGAGGAGAGGCAGACAGATGGCGCTGGGGTGGTAGGCAGGGGCTAGACCACACAGGTTAATGTTTTGGGGCTTCTTTTCTGTGGGTGAATGAGAAGCCATTAAATATTTTTGAGCAGGGAAATGTATCAGTTTCTAGGTTAAGCCCATTACATAAATTAATTTCTTGATTTTCAAAACAACTCTATGGGACAAGTATTATCCTAGTTTTCAGGTTGAGGAAACAGGTTTAATGTTTCACAGCTAACAAGTGGCAGAGTATGGATTCAAACACAGATCTGTTTGACTCCACAGTCTGTGCTTTTATATAAAAAAAGAAAAGATGATTCCTGATATCAATAAATTAACAAGCTTACTGGAGATTAAGGACTACCATAGATAAAGCAAATGGAAAGTAACCAAGCTCCATGCTACATGATGTTGACTATAAGAGCAGGAGGAGTTGGAGGTGGTAGCTAGTGGTGGGAATTTTTACAGCTTTGAGCAGCCAGAGAGGTCTACATGGCAGGCATGGGACTGAAGTTGGGAAGCAAGGACAGCTTGAGAAAACTAAATCTCAAGACAGCTGAATCCCTCCAGCTGACCATGCTGCCCCACCCAGCAAAATCTGTGCATTTGCCCCCGCCTGCCCTCACTGTCACACTCTCTTATCTCACACATCTCCCCCTCTCTTGGCCAAAGCATGGGGAGGGAAGCTCAGCTTCCTCTCTTTCCAAATTTTCTCTTTCTCCCACAGTTTCTCTAACTTGAGAGAGAGGGATGGAAAGAGAGAAACTTTTCCTTGTCTTCTCTTATGGATACTGCCATAGGATCCTGGGAGGTAGGAATCTTCTCTACACCACCAGAGAACTCTGTGAGCTGGGTCCTCCTGGCGTTTGATATGTAAAGGAGAAAACAAAAGAACCTGTAATATAGCACCCCAACCTGGTTTATATGTTTATTCTTCCTGCTGTAAAATTCTATGGTACATGTCAAGAGCTGAAGAATATGTTGTCTCAACTGGTTTTCTTTCTGTAACCAAATCTTAATTTTCCTCTAGGCAGATGCATTCCTCAGGTAGATTAGGGCAAAGTTAAAGTGCTCATAGAGGCAACAGAGAAAGCATACTACTAATAAAATATTGCTGCCAGTACATATCACGTGCAGTGTCTTTAAGAACTATTTCAGGATCGTGGAAAAATGAGACTCCAGAATGACGTAAACTTACTTACAAATGTGATTTTTACCCGAATTCCAGTTACCTCTTTCCTGAAATAGAGCTACAAATTTAGGAGTGTTTGCAAATGTCGTGTCTTCTCCTTTAAATGAAAACATCTCACAGTCACCATATACTCAGGCACACTTTCCTAATAGAATACATGCTAATTCCCATTCACCTCAACTCAAATTTTATATATAGCCTTACACTGAAAATAAACCCATATTCTTATAAGGATATATATACACTATTAAATCTCCATCTAAGTCTATGTCCAAATGTATCAAAAATTTTTTTTTAATTTATCTTGCTCATTTTCTTTATTTGATATTAAGATAAATTTATCATGAACAATTCTAACGCGGTTAGTATGTTTTAGCCTTAAATTATAGCTTTTTTTGGTCTCATCGATAGATTTGAATGATTTTCACTCATGAGCTGTTAATTAAAATTTCTGGCCCATTTATTTGTAAGACTTTCTACTTCAATAGTTCCTTTGCCAAATCCGTACCTGTTTAATTTATTTAGGAACAAGAGCCTATACTTCATTTCCTGTTCTGCTGCCAAAGTTAACCGCCTGTAGTTTTTAAAAATGTGAGTCTTTACATAGTGACAACACAAAGGCATAACATAAAAATGAGAGAAGGGTTCTGCTTCTCCTAGGCCGTTATTAAAACTGTTGGCACCAAAGATAGTCCAGACTCGGGTTTTATGTTGGCCCACGGGGATTTTTGAATGTGCATGTGTGCAAGGTGATAAGTGCAAAAAAGTATGAAGTTGGAAAGTGCACATTGAAATTAGGAAAAAGGAAAAAAATATGCACCCAACAAAATGTGCTGTTGTTAGGAAACACCCATAACTTTCGCCCACACTGCCGGCCGCGGCAGGGCCTCCCAGTCTAGGTAAATGGCGCCCAGCACCGTGAAGCATTAGGTTTTTAGAAGTGAAGTTAAACTGATAAATTAGACCTCATTTATTGAACAGCAGTTAGAGCCTAGGGAGTCGTTTGACACCTTTGAAGACCCTGCTAACTTAATTGGTGATAGTTTGGGGGCTGAAGGAAACATTTAAGCCAGGAGCAGCAGGACACCGTGCCGCATGAAAATGGAGAAGACAAGCATTCTCTCTGACAAGGGGAGTCATATATAGATTTTTGTGTCCATTGTTTTCGCTTATTTGTGTGTGTGCTTTACTCAGTCAATCAAATATAATTGACACCACTGGGTTCTGTTGTTTTGTAGATGACAGGAGCTAATGCAAGGGGAAAAAGCTGCAAGTAAACTTCCCCCTGAAAGGCTGTGAAAAGGTTTTTCCACTAGGCCCATGACATGTTTTGCTCAATTGTATTAATTGATGTAGTGACAAGGCACTTGGAAAGATGATGGATACTGATCACTACAGCCTTTTTAAGGTTGGGTTATATCTTGCTATTAGCATAAGCCCTTGTTAGTGCAAGGAGCGAACAGCAGCCAGATAGAACAAAAGGAGAAGAAATAAGACAGCAGCTTACCTGCAGTATGCACCTGACAGAGGAGGAGCATTGGGTTGGCTGCGTGAGGGTGCCAAGGCCACACTGGAGATGGGCGTTTAGTCAAAGACAAGCTCCCAACTTTGAACTTAACATCTACGCCCCTAGACCTGTGGTCTTTGAGGAAGTTCTGCCCCAATTTTTTAATCATTTGCTCAGAGCAGCAAATGATTCTAAGAGTTTTCTTAAAGTTCTAAGTGCTTAAGTGCCACGACAGAAGACTGAGGGAGCCCTACCGGCATTTGGGCACCCTGAGACTAGTAATGCCAAATTATTCAGGCTAGGGAAGCTACAGTTTTAGGATGCTCATTTCTCACAGTCAGTGACAGTGGCAATGATGCGTTAGAGTAAGCCACATGGCTTAGCAAGACAGTGCCAGGGCTGAAATGACTTTGACTACTCGTGGATAGAGTTATTCAAAGAAGACCTTGAACACTTAAAAGGAGAGGATGCAGAGGAAGGAGTCCTTTTTCTGTCTGCAGCAGTCTCCCTGAAGCTTGCAAGGATATAAGCTGTGGTTCATTTGAGCTACCTGGAGTTGTGCGATATCATCTTGAGTCCTCCTACATCATCTCTGGGGTGTAAATCACCTTGAGTTATCTGAACTTATCCTAAATTCACAGTGCAAGTTGTGTTTTCAATCACCCTAGGAAAACTCCTTTAATTAAAACACTTAATTTCATTAATTTATGGAGTTCATTCATCAAGTGCTTTCCATCATTTCTATTGTTTGGCGCTTAAATTTTGAATTGTGTCACTCAATATTATGAAATTTAGAGGAAGGGCTGGGATAGGGATTAAATGAAAACGTTCATTATCCAAATCCTCCAGGGAAAAATCAGTAGCTAAATGCACAATTCAACGAAGAGGGAAGCCCAAACTTCACTTTTGTTGCACAAATATTTCACAAAAACATTTTATAAACATCATCACAGAGGAATTTCCACAATATATCCTGAGCAAAAAGTGAAACTCAGTTTTCCAGAACAAATCCAGCTACTCTTACTATTTTTCAGGCATCAGTAGATAGTCATGGCAAGTATACAGGAGAAATCTCTAGAAGGTCTAGTCACAGTGGACACCTCATGCTCTTTCTCAGAGAAAATCCTTGATTCATTCATTCATTCATATATCCATTCATTCAGTCAGTCAACACATATTTATTGGGCACCTATGTGCCAGGCACTGGGGATGTAACAACGAGAAATAAAAAATGGCATCTCTGCCCTCCTGGATCATTCAGTCTAGAATGAGAGACAGGCACTAGTCAGACGATAAGACCAAATAAATTTAAAACAAATTTAAAATGTGGTACGTGCTCTGAATGAGAGATAAATGGTACTATGAGAGCTTATAATTGAGAGTTCAGGGAAACTTCACTAAGGAAATAATGACTGAGCTGAGATCTGAAAAACTGAGTTACTTACACATGAAGGGAAAGGAGGGCAGGCAGGAAAAGGACAACATTTCAGTCATCTGCACATGGAAAGAGGGACTGGTGGATTCTAGGAACAGCGAGTGTGGTAGGAGGCGAGCTACAGTGGGCAGACAGGGGACAGACCAAGTGAGGCAAAGAGCTTTAAAATCCAGACACCGTGGAGGTATATTGTCCTCCACCAAACTCACCTCCTTATTAATCTTTTGCTATTTTTGGTTTTGAGATCTCTGACTAGTGATAATAGGTTATCAAAATAATGGCAAAAGTCTGAAGGCTGCCTTTTGCACAGACCCCAAAACACCTGCTGTAGCAAGAGGCAGAGCAAGAAAAAAGGGTGAAAGGAGTGGTGCAGGCTGTCTGTGGCTAGGAGAATCTGAGACAGCAATGTATCGGCCCTCCTTGTTCCATCTGGAGTGAAATGAATCTTTATTATTGGACAGCAGTGACTCCGCATTAACTTCAATTTGGAAAAAGATTCAGATTATTTGACAAGGAAGAAATTTTCTGGAGTGGTGGGATTATACTGCAGCAACATGGAGCCATCTGGAACTGTGTTCTTAATACCATTAGAGAACAAAACACTTGTTGTTTTTAAAAAATAATGTAAGGAGTTAGACTTTTTCTGGAACCCTTGCTCCCAAGACACTATTAGAGAGGATCTATTGGCTGAGGAACAAGCTTTGGCCATCACTGATTGCTGGCACCTTGGCTGTGGCAACAGCAGGAACAGAAAAGCAGAGCAAATGCAGCGGACAGTCCCAGTACCTTGGAGAGAAGCAGCACCAGCAGCCCTTTGCCCTCTTTCATCTCTGAATTCCTACAGAAAAGCAAAACATAAATGCATGCAAGTCATCTATAACTTACAATCAGGTCCTGAAAAAAACTGAACATGAATGTAATCCTCATGGTGGAGATGCTTCTAGCACAAAGAACCATGTCTACCTTGGGGAGATAGCATGCCGCACTGGGCCTAGGCTCTTACACAGCCTCCAAACAGAAAGCACAGAAGATAAGTCTGCTTGAGAAGACATTTCGGAAGAAGCCTGAATTATCGGAAAACACTATCAGCAGAGATTAAATCTCCAGTACACCTTTGGCAAAAAACCACATGGTTTTATATATGATTGGTCAAGGTTCAGTTGTTCCCCTACATACACAAACACACCCTACCTTACTTGCCACTAGGGTATTCTCCTGAAGCCACCCATTCCAGGGAAGCCTATCTTGTCAGTGTCCACTACCCACGCTATGCTCTCATTCCCATCTCCATGCATCTACGTGTGTTTCCTCTGCCTGGAATGGCTTACGCTCACATGTCCTTCTGCCTAGTTAGATCCTGCATGGCCATTGTGATCCATCCCAGATCCTTTTCCCCTTGGTATATCCTTTTACTTTGCCAGCACACTCAAATTACTTTCTTCCTTCTGGTGAGAATTACTATTTAATGTATTCATTTGACCTACCCACCAAGACTGTAAGTGTAACAGAGAGTACATATGAATAGATATTAGTTATCTATTGCTGTGTAACAAACCACCCCAATTTTAGTGGCTTAAACAATAACCATTTATCATTGCTCACCAGTCTGCAGGTCAGGGGTCTGGTTCTGCTGGTCTAGGTCAGACTTGGGTGATCTCAGCTGGACTCATGTCAGCTGTGTGTTAGGTAGATGGATCTAATGATCTTGGCTGGGCTCTCTCACATCTCTGTGGCATTGGTTGGGACAACTGGCTGATTGGACTCTGGCTCATGAGGGCTCTCAACCTCTAGCAGGGCTGGAGGGCTTGTTCACCTGGTGAAGGCAGAGATCCTAAGAGAGCAAGGCTCTTGAGGCCTAGGCTTGGCTTGGACACTGCCACTTCTACTTCAGTCTATTGGCCACATATGTGCCCACATACATGTACGAAATGGACACAAATAATAAATAGATATAACAACAAGGCAGTCATGTCAATTCCAAACTTCCCTCACGTGTGGCTAAGGGAAATGCTGTGAGTCCCCTTCTCTCTCTAACTTTTATCCAGATCATCTGCCATTGTCTTCTGTGTTTCAGGCAGTCCCTGACACACTGGTTTATATTGAGCCACATCAAAATGGTCACTTCCTTGTAACAGCCAAGAATTTTATACCTCTCTGTTTGTAATTAATCAAGGTTTAGACTTTCTTATGAGGTCTTTTTCTAATTATCCATAACTCTTCACTACTGCTATAAAAATTTATGCTAATGCCAAAAAAAGGGGAAAAATCAGAAGCATGTCTCCTCCTCATAGCTTGTAACAAAAAAATAAATATTTCTGGCCTGGGAGCTGCCCAAAGGCCCTCTCCCCATCAGGGATCAGTTCTTTACTTGATACGTTCTTTGTCTTTCAGATACCCCTCTCCACTTCGCCTTTTTCTAGAACTGTGGCTAAAACTGCCTGCTTGTTTCATTGGGGTTTTGCTGCATAACTTCCTAATTCCTCTGTGTGTTGCGGCAGGAAATGTGTTTTATATGTCCCTTTTGTCCAGTGCTATGAAGCAGTTTGAACTCTCAATAGGTATATGATTCATTTACAGTCAAATCTAAATCTTTGGTAAAGAAAGAGACTGAGAATCTCCTCCAAACCAGAGAGAACCAACCAGTTTGAAATCATTATTTCATGACAAGTTTGTAGAAGAAGGGGGCTGAGAGCCAGAGCTTTGGAGTCTAGTTTCTTCCCATTTTTTCAGGTACTGCTGTAGACACCAGAAACGCAATGTTGAACAAGATGCAGACGGTGCCTATCTGCAAAGAGCTCATTCTAAAGGAGGGAAACAGATACACAGAAAAATTTAAAAAAAAATGCTACGAGGAAAATCAAAGTGGGTGATCTGATGGACACTGCCTGGAGGCTGTTTTAGGTTTGTGTCAGAAAAGGCTTACTAAGGACGTAATATTTAATCTGACACCCAAGTGATGGAATCAGCTACACAAAGAGCAGTGAAAAGGAAATTTTACAAAGAAAAAACCACTTTTGCAAAGGCCATACTGTAGATAATTTCAGAGTGTTTGGGGAACAGCAAGAAAGCCAGGATTGCACATATATAATGGTGGCTGCGTTGGGTCAGTTAACCCAGAAAGTAGATCCAAGACCAAATTAGAAATGCAAGAGATTTGTTGGTTAAATGCCTGTGAAATATAGAGGCGACAAGAAGCAAGTGAAGGCTGCGAGATCCCTTGATCATAATGCAGGTCTGACACCTGGGAAAGGAGAGCAAGAAGAATGGAGGATTAGGTAGAAAGAGCCTCAGACTGCAGTGCAGCTCTGAGGAAGTTTCAGCCAGGCCCTGGGAGCCCCAGATTAAAGAACGTCCATTCCAGGGGTTCCATGTTGGGTAGAAATGGCCCTGCTCCAGGGGCCCTGCTGTGCTGAGTCATTAGCTGAGAGCAGCCTGGGGAAAGCGTGGCCTCACTTTACTGCTGTGGCAGCAGGAGACTCCTCCCAGCAGGTTCTCTCTGAAGGGAGATCTGAGTGGCACACCTCCTTGGCTGGTAGTAACTTCAGAACTTCTTTGTAAAAGTGACTCAAGATGCTAGTCTGCGGGGAAGAAGGATTGCCACATCTTGCGGGGGTGGGGGGAGCATCTGGTGAGCAGAAGTCAGATACGCTGCTAAATATCCTACAATGTACAGGACAGCCCTCCACAACAAAGAATTATCTGGTTTAAAATGTCAATAATGCTCAGGTTGAGGAAACTTGATTTACATCAAATTGAAAAAACATCAACTATATTTATAAAAGAATGCAAAGCGGTGAGCATGGGGGAGCTGATAAGACATGTGGCACATCACTGCACATCTGGATAGCATTGTAAACCCAAAATTCTACCTTCAACCGTTGCTCATTTCCTATTTCAGTGTGTGTTGTCTACGAAATAAATCACACACACATTGAAAAGATAGTATGAAGGCAGAATGCCACGTACACCCAGGAGTCCTGCTTCCTCTACCAGCTGTTGGTATGTGAGTCCCATATATTGTCCTCACTGAGAGCAGGGTTGAGGAAGGATGGTCTTTTTTATCAGAAGAGAAGAAAATGGCCCCAAACTATACCTTTGTATACAACACGTACAGTGTTCTTCACAAAATTACCATTCTAATTTAAAATGTAATTGTTTAACAAGCTTTAGTTATGGGTGGAGTTAACAAAACCCCTATTTTCCTTTCCTATGAAGGAGTGCAAACACTGTCTTCATTATCCCATTCTCCAGGGTAAAACTGTAGCTGTGAAAATGTACTCTGACCAGTCTGCTGACAGAACACTCTCACAGCCAAGAGTGGAATTTCTCAGAGCAGATATGAGGAGTCTTGGAAATAATTTATTTGAAAATATGAAAGTAGCCCAGAACATGAGATCACTCTTGGCAGCCTAAAAAAAGAAATAGAATTGACTATTGTGCTCATAATGTGCAAAACCTTGATGAGCATTCCAGGAGCTCAGCTGAAGGTCACAGGAAGAAATCAGACACAGAAATTTTTAAAAGAAAAAGAAAAAGGAAGAAAAATCTGTCCAATCCCCTGCCTCTGTCCTGCACTGATGCCCACAGGAGACGGAACAGTTGATTATATGGAGGCAAAGTAATTTTAGTGCCAGTTAATACTTCTGGGGAAAGAGGAGTTGGAAAGGATCAACCAAATTGAGAGGTAGGAGTTATCTCTGGATTTCAAGTGTCTGTTTCACTCTTGTTCCACTTTATCACAAATAATTATTAAGTGACAGGAAGGTTTTGTAAAAGTATCTAAAAGAATGAATAAGGAGAGTTGGCAGAGTTATAAAATGACTTTTCTGGGTTTATGAAATTGTTTGAAAGCCAGATATGGCCTTAAACTTAACATGGTATAAAGGTCCAACCCAGCTATTACAAGCTGATAATAAAATTTTAGAATGTCTCTCTCCTCTACAGCTAATGTAAGCTTTACTTAGAAGGAAAAAACTGGTATCAGTTTCCGATAGGAACCTGGCTTCCATTCATGGCAGACATCCAAGGAACAAGCTCTTGGTTCGAGCTTCTTATATTATGTAAGGAAATTCACAGACAGAAGGGTATGCATTGAGTCTCTGGGGGCTAAGACCAAACTAAGGCTTTTTAAACTTACTTGTGCCATTTAAATCTTTATAAGATTCAAGAACAAGATTTGCCTTCTCCTTTTTAAGTCCACGGGAGAAAAAGACCAATTTGGAAAATCTGGACACCATTGTACTACTGACGCCATGACATTGACAAATAAGCCCGACATCACTGAGCCTCAGATTTCTTTTTGTATACCTGCCTGTCTTGCCTCATTTAACAGGGAATAAATGCAATAACAGAAATAAAATCCCTATGGCTCTTCGAAAAGCAAGATGCCATGGAAGAAAGACTTTTTAGATAATTTCTTCTGCTGTGATGGGCTTAGATCCGGGAGATGGAGGCAAAAACTGCCAATCCCCCTGATTGTGTGTTCACTCATATTCACTACCCAAAGCTTCCCATTTTGATTGTTCCCCTTGATCAGAAAATGTAGAGTGCAAATGTGCATTCTTAGATGCAGAAAGAATAAACATCCAGGATCTTCAGAAACACGCATGAGGAGCCTTCAGCTTGCAGAGCAAGGGCCTCATGTAATAGACCACAATGTTTACATGATTCACTACAGCTTTTGACACTCTTCACAAATCAAGTCTGATTGGGTTTCTCATTGAAGCGATCTGACAGCCTAACCAGAACGCCTCCTGGGGCTGTTTTTTTTTTTTCTTCTTCTTGGTAATAGATAAAAACAAGCCCAGACAACAGTCCGTTTGGAAGTGGTAATATCCAAACTTAGTTTTCTTTTTTATTTATTGTCATGCAATTGCTTCTTTAACCCACTCTATTGATCTTGAGTGGGAGGCGGAGGGGGTTGGATGGAAGAGGAGTATTGCTCAGACGCAGGCATCAGTGGTTTGGTCCTGAGGGAAAGAAACAAATAGTCCCAATCTAGAAGAAAGGGGGGAGGGTTAAAAAAAAAAAAAAAAAAAAAAAAAAAAAAAAAAAAAAAAAAAAAACAGAAGATGGACTGGTTTGCAAAGGATCCCAGTGGATTCCTGCTTACACCAGAGCATCATTTAAGCCTATGTTCTTCCATCCACCTTGTTTGCTGTAAATAGCTGCCCATTATATCAGGTCAGGCAAGTGGCGGGGCGTCACAGCTCAGTGGCCGTGATCTGCCCGCAGAGCAGCAAGAAAGGTCCCCCAGAGAGCAAACGCGCGTGTCAAGTTCTGGAGCCATCAAGGTTCTAAGCGACAGTTTATCTTGAGGGTTTAAAACATGCAAGCTGTCCCTGCTTGCTTCTCTCTCCTCCTCCCCCAACCACGGCTCTCGCTCCTCTCCTCCCCTCCCCCCCACCATTTATCCCCCCCACCCACCAAGTCTTTTTTCCTCTTGACAATCTGCTTGAAAGAAGACAGATGCTAGAGCAGTTTTCCTTAAGTCGGCTCTAATTCCATAAGGTACAATCCACCAAACGGAACTCTGTCCATCTTTTGAAAAGGCTAAGATCCTGAGGCAGCCCCATTTATTATTTGTCTTGACACTGACACAAATATTTTCAGATGGGTTAGAGTCTGTCACTTTACTATCCTTATGTTCTTTGCCCTCAATAAATAAGACACATTAAAGTACTTAAAGGCAAACAAAGAACTGTATCCTGGGTACCATTTGTCCTGTGGTTGCCATGTTTAATTGAACATTTTATAGCACTCTAATGCCATGTCAGGTTCTTAATGTGACATGTGTTCCTCTCTTACATTATCAGGGGCTAAGAACATTACAGAAACTTCCTTGGATTCATGTGTATGAGAAATAAGATTTATCCTGTGTACTTCGCTGAATCATTTATGAGTTGCCTTATCTCACCCAGGCAATTTTATAACTCGTAAATGGCCCCTCTGGTCTGCTATCTGGATTTTGTTTACGGTAAAATCCCAAAATAGTATGACTATTTTCAAGATAGCAAGCTAAATTTTGCTGTAGTATAGAATTACCCTGTATCTGTCCTTTACTTTGTCATTTACTGGTCCCAGATACCAGGCATGGAACCAATTAGGGGGCAGGGGTACTAATGTCTAGCATTTGGGGATATGTGGTCCTATAGGGTAAGGGTAAGAGCTGGTGTCTGTTAAAACTCATAAAGCAATTATAGTGTTAAGCAATTAGCTCTAGAGAATCTGTCCTGGTCAGAGCTGAATGGTGGCAGCACCTCTAGCTGCTTACATTCTGACAAATAGCAGCCTTGTCTCAAGAGGATGCACACACCAAACCAACATTGAAAAAGTACAGAATGTTGGTTAAACCAATAAGGGATTAACTATGTTTTAAAAAGAGAAAAGCATACATCAATGTTAAAAGTAGGTAATAAAAGGAGAATTGTGGGAAGTTGTGTTTTGTTGTGTCATTTTCAATGAGGGAAAACTTAATGAAGTAGATGGATGGGCGTTGAGTTCTTAAACCAGAGATAGCCTGCTCCCTGGTTACTAAGTCCCTGCGGTGGACAAAGTCCTATGAGTGGTCAGCCAGACAGCACGATCCCATTCCAGTGCAGACATGGACAAAATAATTTAAACATATTTCAGAGATGGCTTATACAGACAATGTGTTTTCACCAGCACATGGCCATACTGTAATATTTTCCCCTGAGTATTTTGAGTTTTTCTATGTATTTCTGACAATAAATACAACTTAATATTTATTTCTGATGTCTATTTACTTCAGGGTGACCACCTTAACTTTCAAAAGCTCCATATAATATATAAAATATATGAGCTAGTCTTTGCTTTGAATCAGAAACATGTATTTAATTTTTCAAAAATTACCTTTAAAATTCAATCATAAACCAAACAATGGAAAGGATTTTTTAACATTTTTCATGGGAGGCAGGGCAGCACAGTGAATTGCATCTGGATTTCATAGCTGTCTCTGTCATTTTCCTCTCAAGTCTCAGTTTACTCATCTATAAAATGAAAATAATGAGATTTATATTGTAAACCTGTTATGAAGATTAAATATGAAGTGTCTAACCCCATACCTAAAACATTTATAGGCACTAAATAAATGCCTACTATTATTTTTGCTGCTTTCATTATTATCAGATTCATGTAAGTTTGACTTGTGAAATGCCAGAAAAGACTGTGTATAAAATTTGGCAGATATTGTATCACTGCCTTTTTCTTTAACTTTCCACCATAGATCATGTAGTGGCAGGATAAGGGTGGGCCAGTTGACTACATTCATTTATTATTTCCACAAATATTTATTGAGTGCCTACCACATAAAGCATTATAAGAAATGACAAGAGAAATGGCAAATACTCCAGTTAAATAGTCATGAGGGTTAGAGTTACAACTGAAAACTACAGTCCTCAGATTCATATGTAACCTCCTGATAGGTTTTCAATGGGGTGGGAAGTTCTGGATTCTATCCAACTGTAGTGCACCCCTCATGGGAAATCTACTAAATCTGATTCAGATATTTTGGTCCAAAACCTTGCTCCATTCCTAAAGATTTCTTTAAATTTCCACCCCTACCATCTTAACATAAAAACAATGTTATATCTTTCCTTAGTTGAATTCATCATAAAGGAAGGCTGGCAGACCCATTCTTATCTCTCTATCCTTTCCATTCATTGTAGAAACCTCTGTTATTAAAATATTTTTTACAGATGGGCAATTCATATCACGCCTATAATAAATCTTTCCATTTTCCCCAGGATGCAAATGTGAGAAACATCAAAGAAATTCAATTATAAAAACCTATTTTCATTCAGTTAAGGACAGGAAAATTTATTATGGGTTGCTATTTGCCATGTTTCACATGGGCATAAATGAATTCAATTTCAATCAAAGTATCAGCTCTGTCTTAATGGATTTTGACTGGACTAAACACAAGCCTCTTGGCTTGAGAAGATGCACTTCTACAAATATGCTTAAGGAATGAAGACTTTATAAAAATAAGTAAGATACCTAGACACATTTAGGATTTGATTCCGGACATACTTATTTAAGCAGGATACAAATGAGGTATAGGACAATTATGATTTTTTTTTTTTTTTTTTGTGAGGTGATCAGCCCTGTGCTAACATCTGCCAATCCTCCTCTTTTTTTGCTGAGGAAGACTGGCCCTGGGCTAACATCCGTGCCCATCCTCCTCCACTTTATATGGGACACCGCCACAGCATGGCTTGCCAAGCAGTGTGTCGGTGCACGCCCGGGATTCGACCCGGCGAACCCCGGGCTGCCCCAGCAGAGTGCGCGTCCTTAACCACTTGCGCCACCGGGCCGGCTCCCAATTATGATTTTGATGGATGACTTTTGTCCCACTTTAATAGCCTAGTCTTATCTGAGAAAGAAGAGTAAGGAGATGACCACCACCACTCTGCTGGGCACCCATTTGTTTCTCAAAGACTTCTACATGGTTTCTCTGCCTCAAGCTGCTGTGCAAGGGATCTTGAGATGTACTCGAGCATCAGGATATCTAGGGGCCTTGCCTTCTTTGTAACGTGCCGGATTTTATATGGACCAGCAGTGTATCCTTTCTCTAAAAGGCTTCCTCCTTCTGCTCACTTATTACAGGAAGCAGCACAATAGAGAAGTTTTACTTTTTCTTTTAGCCATAGGATCTGAGTAAAGTGTACAAGTGAAGCTGCTCCAAATGAAGTACAAAGTAGGTTACCATAGCGCCCCTTTGCCCCAAGTGGCAACGTGGGTCTCCAGCTGGCAAGGGTATATTGGTACAACCTCTTGTAAAATAATTTGGCTTACTTTCATATCATTCAAACTCTGCATGACTCAGGTATATACCCAATTCCCCTCTTGGGTATATACCATAGAGACATTGTTGCCTATGTGCACCCAAGGAACTGTACAAGAATCACCTTAGCAGCACTATTCATAATAACAAAAACTGAAAATGCTCCAAGTGCCTACTAAGAGCAGAATGAATATGTAAATTGTAGTATTTTCACACAATGGACTACTACAAAGCAGTGAAAATGAATAAATCATATCTTCATGTAATAATAATATTAAAAACAGAGTGGGATATGAAAAAACAAGTCACAGAAAATTATATATATACATATAACGATACTATTTTTACAAAGCTCAAAATCATGTAAAAACTAAAACAGTGTTTACCTCCAGTAGTTGGAGTAGGTGCAGGGAGGAGCACCTAAGTAGTAACAGCAGTGGTAGTCATCTTTGTGGTCTTCAGTTGAGTAGTAGGTGTGCTACTGGTTATTTTATTACTATGCCTCACGATCTATAGACATTATTTTGTGTATTTGAAATATCATATGATAAAAAATAACATTTCATTTTAAAAAATATTACCTAAAACAAAAGGTCAGTGAACTTCAAACCAAACCACATGTACGTAGGTCTCATCGTGATAGCTCATTTCTGAGCACCTGACAATGGAGAGATGCACGAGTAGACATGATTAGTATACAACATACAGTACTATTTCAGAATTTATCTGCAAGTCTTGCTTTAAGTTTTCCAATGGTATTGATAGGCCTTTTTCACATCTATCAAAGTTCATGAATGAACTTCTAAGGATCATATTTACTTGATAAAGCTTCCAGGAACTCTCTAAAATTGTCATGCCTAAAATATCAAATGGAATTGTATATATTCCCATTTTGGATCTGAGCAGCAAGTCCTTTATCCTCCTCACAGATTTCACAGAGCTTTGCATGCAGAGTCACAGACTAAGGAGGTATTCATGATAACAGTCCTACAGTTTATGTGCTGACAAATTCCCACAGTAGCTCTCTTTTGAAAAATCTTTGCTATTTTCCTCTACTTCAAAATAGGGTACCATAACCTATCTTTGTTTCTCAGTAAGACGGGAAGCTTGTAGAGGTTATATGTGTTCAGAGTTTTAAGCCCTGGAGAAAGGTGCGATTCAAAGTCATGAGGAATTTAATAATGAATGTATCTCCATTCCTCGTATTTGTAGTTGAAATATATAAACATTAAAAACTAAAAAATATGGAAAAAAAAATATGGGCTAGCAATTCTTTATTTTGCAGCTGATATCATAGTGGAAAATGGTTTCTCCTTTTAATCTGAAACATCAGGAATTGTTTTCATTACATAATCAAAAAATGCCAAAATGGAAAGAAAATGTTAAGGTCAAAGTTCTGAAAAAGATCTTAAAGATCCAGCTGGAGCCCTATTATTGCAATTGTAGTTATTTTCACCCAGTGATTAGGAAATGCCATTATGAGAGAAATTATTGGTTGTAAAACCACGGCAAAACATGTTGACCTAATGGCTATTCCTCAAAAGTAAGTCAAAACATTCCACGAGCTTCTCTTATTGATTGTTGTTCCCTTGTGCACCTCTGGGAATAGAACAGCAAAGAAATGTTTTGATCGGAGAAAGAGTGACCTTTTCCATGGAAGCGTTTTAATGCTGTGATATGCTGAAATAACTAACTGAAAGGAAAACAAACAGGGGAAAAAAAAAACCTTATTATTTTGTAACCCATGGGGAAATGGGCATTTTTATACTTTTCTGCAAAATCAGAGCTCTGGTAAAATTCTCGAGGCTAGCTCTGCAATGTGGTTCTCTCGACTGGAGCAGGGTTTAGTGTTATCACATAACCAATGAAGGCGCACAGGCCAACACTCAAGGGCCTGTACTTGTGCTTCTCTATGGACGCCTAGAAGAAGAAGTGCGCACACAGGGGCAGTAATGAGAGCTGTCATCTCAGATGTGCCCACCATCATGCTCTTTCCCTGCACCTACATCATCTCACTCCTCACACCAACACTCTTAAGTCGCCATTCTTATCCTTGTTATACAGCTGAGGAGTCTAAGGTCCAGTCTGTTAAGTAATTGCCTGAGGTCACACAGGGAGTGTGTGGCAGAGTTTGATTCTATGCCATAAGCATGGTTTCCAACAATGGGAATTATGGGTGGGTGCTCAAAGGACCTGTGGTTTATGCTATGGAAGAATTACCAAATTTGAAGTGTAACTAATATGAATAATTACTGAGTAGGTCCTTAAGCAAATAAGAACCACTTATTCTACATTCAGGCATTTGCAATGGTAAAAACAAAAGACAAGACAGGGACTTAAGGTTATTCTATCAGCATTTTTCTGCTTGAGTTCAGCATTTTGGTCCAAATCTGGCTTTCTTTTTCCGTGTGTAGGGATTTTATCTTCTGTTAGGATAAGAAGTGTTCCTTGATGTTAGCAGTTTGCTCTATTTATCAAGAATTTCATTCAACATATCTCTGTATTTAGATCAACAGATGGGGAGGACAAAAACATGACAAATATCTTCAGAAAAACAAAATATTTAATTTGTAATGAAATAGCATGAGTCTATTTGAGCCTGCTATCTTCATGAGCAATTCACTGCTACTGGCTGTTTGGTGTTGGCAGTCAGCATGAATCACGAGAGAGCATATAATCAAGGACAGGCTGTTCTCACTTTCCCAGTTAAAGAACATGTCTAAAATTTGTTATCATCCTTGAGAATAGACTTTCAAATCCACAGACATTAAAAAATGGTTTGGTAAGTCAAATAGCTGATTAGACCTACAGAAATGAATTGGAAAGAAGATGCTATGTACCCGAAGGGTAGCAAATAAATGTTTCTCAGAGTTCTTCAAATATAAGTCTAATCAAAGAACAAAATATCAGTACATCAGTACAGGGGTAAAGAGCATGGATTCTTGAGCTAGACTCCCTGGGTCCAAATCCCAGCCCTACTCTGTCTAATCTATATGACCCAACTTATACGGGTAATAGTTGAAACTTTTTGTATCTCAGTTTTTTCGCCTGTAAAATGGAAAAAATAATACTCTCTACCTTATATTTTACAATTGCAAAGCTTCTATTGCATCATAGTCTGATAAAGGTATACAGGGTCAATAATTAAGGAAAACATAAAACGAAGTTTGTCTTTTGCATTTCCAGTTTTATAGCCTTCTACTCTTCTTTCCCACACCCCTGCCTTATTTTAAGAAGCCAATATTTTCTGAAACCTTATAATAAGATGTTCATTTATCTAGTCAACCAATATTTATTGAGTACCTACTGTATGCAAAGCATGTTCTAGATACCAGGAGACAATGGTGACTACGATAATAAAATCCATGTTCTCCTAGAACTTAATGCTAAGTGTGTATGAGGGAAGGAGTAGGGGGCTGTGGGAGAAATATGTAAATAAACAAAGAAGATGATCTTGGATTGTGACAACTTTTAGGATGGAAATGACAGAATGAAGTGTAGGGGAGGTCAGGGTAGACCACTTTGGTTGGGATACACAAGTCTCTCTGAATAAGTAATATTTAAACTGAAATCTGAAGGAGGACAGCCATTCAAAGACCTTGGGAAGCCTCAAATGCCAAGGCTCTGGGGCAAGAAATAGCTGGTGCTTTGAGGAACCAGAAACACACTGCAGTGGGAAGTGGTGCAAGATAAGGCTGGACAGAGAAGCAAGGACATTTCTCCCAGGTCCGTGTAGTCCAGGATCAAGAGTCTGGCAATTGAGTTTTACTCTAAATGCAGTGAGAAGCCATTGGAGGGCTTTAGGTGGGGAGGTGATGCAATGAGTTATATTTTTAAAATATTATTTTTGCCGTTCTGTGAAGGAGTAAATAATTTTTTTAAAGTCTGAATAAGTTTCAGTATAAACATTACTGCTTCTAGGCATTTACATTGGTCTTAGCCCAAAGTCTTTTGAATGGAATTTCTGGCTTCAGAAAGCAACTTCAGGCAGAAGTTTTGCTCTTGAAATCACTACCTGGGAACAAAGGAACTGAATTCTCTTGGGTTTCTTGATGGATGAAGTTTTCTCCCTTGGTTAATGTCTACTTCTCAGAGAGGAAGGTAGGGCAATCTCCCAGTTCTGGTTCCTTAGGCCCATTCCTAGAAACGCTGGAGCCCTGGAATATGTCCTGGAACATTCTCTTCTTCAGCCGCAGGCCCCAAAATGGTAGGTCACAATGACCACTGCCTTTAACCTAAACCACCACCAAGCCTTTTCCTTTTCCATCTTTCTTCTGCTCCAGTACTGCCAGATGCTGAGGGTCTGGGTCCACTTTCACCATTCTCTCTCCCTCGCCCCATGCCCTGCTGTGCAAGGGCACATAGTGGTTATTACACTGTGAGTAAAGGGAAGAGCCCTTCACTCTCCAGCGCCCAGTGAGGAAGGCCATTTTCAGCTCTCTGGCTCATTGGGCAAAGGAAGAAAAATATGCTGCTCTCAGATCTTTCAAACTGAGGTACGGATGACACTCATTGCCAGAACTCACTCCTCTGCGGCACATTTATTCTTGTCATTTAAAGGGGGCAAATGTTGTGAATGCTAATACAACTGTGCCTAAAAAATAGTTCTTTTCTGAATGAGGAGATGATCTCTTTAAAATGAGCTTCAGGAGAAAACACAAAGAACAGTGAGAAGAGAAGGAGACACAGTGGCCTGGGCAGCCATGGGTGAAAATGATAATAAAAGTAATAACTAAAGTTGAGCATTTAATTGGTGGCAGGCACAATTATATACACTATTGCACTAAATACTCACAACAAAACAATGAATTAAGTGCTATTGCTCTTATTTTATAAATAAAGAAATCAAGGCTAAGAGATGTTAAGTAAGTTCACCAAGGTCACACAGCTTTTAACAAGAAGAGTCAAAGGTCAACCCCAGGCAGTCTGTCTTCTCACTCACTCCAATTCTTTTTAAAATTAGGAAGCTTTACACAAAATGATATGGCACTATTATAAGAAATAATATTGAATGCTTTGTAGAGGTAGAACACCTAGAAGAAAGATCAAAAGGACATAACACTTTTGACAATGAACTATGTCTTATTCAACTTTATATCATCCCTTCCTACCATAGCACTTGTTGAGTTTACTGCCCATGCACTATATTTATGACACACCAAAAATGCTTGTCCCAAAGATAGTCAAAGACTAGACTAAAAGAAGCAATGCCTGAATTGTTTTAAGTGAGATTTAAGATTTAGCCAGGCAAAGCTCTTACAAATTTAAACTTTAGTGTCCAGGATTAATGCAAAATAGCATTTCCTTACAAAATAAAAACTTAAAAAGTGAAAGGAATGGGGCTGTGGTGCATCACAATAACAAGGATCGCACTGCTGAACATAGTAGGTCTCAGGGTCTTCATTGTATAGAAACAAATATGGCTATTGGGGTCTTCCTATTCTTTGGCAAGTTGACTTAGGTTCATTCTTAAAAAAATAAACAAATAAACAAGTGATAGATAATATCTGTCAGTCTCAGAGTCTTGATAAGGTCTAGTCCATGTTGACTCCTGATTAAATGAGACCCATATGTTCGAGAGCCACATTCTATTTGCCCTACAGTGGCACCATGATAAAATCAAGTCTCGCCAAATTACAGAAGATCATTATTTTTTAAAGTCTCAGCACGTATTAATATAATAAATCTAGCTACCCTAGTAGACAAGATTTCATGCCGGCAAGATTCTTTTTTGTTGTTGTTATAATTATTATTATTTACCTAAATGGCAGAATTGTTTTTAAAGGTTTCTCTTTTTGTAGAACTTTGGAGACATAAGAAATATGTACCTTTATGTTTAAAGAAATCCAGTTTTGCTCTGTCCTCAAGAAAACAAGCGTATACTATATTGACGCTAGATATTTTCTAAAGCACATACACACAGAATTAGTCTTTTGGCTGTTGCATTGCTCTAAAGAAGTTCATTGCATCTGGATTTCTCAGGCAGCCACACAGAGCTAGTACATGAAAAAGGAACCTTTGAAAAATTGTAAAGGTCTATGAGTTGCATTTTGAAGTGCCAAAACCAAGATGCCGAAAATACTGACTAAAACAATTACTGTGCCAAAAATACACACAAATTAAATTTAAGTTGCAGAGGAACTCAGCAAGACACTTAAAGTTGAGTTTCCAGCGGCTCATGGGTCTCAGATAACAGGCAGGCAGTAATGTGAGATTAGACATATTTTCTTTCCTGCTTTTCTGCTCAACATTGCTCTTTTATGAGTCCGGTAATACGTTATTTGGGGCTATAAGAAATTCGGTGGTGATGAAATGAGAAAGTGTGTGGGAACTGCATTGGCTTATTTTATACACAGATGGTCCACAAGAACATTGGTAGAAGTCTGATAAAATATCTCTTAGGAACTCCACATCAGTAAGCTATCGTGACTACTATTGCCACCTTAGCCACCCAGCTGTGACAAAAGACCTAGCACATATTTGAAGATGACCTTTACTCTCTTGCGCAATTTCATGTCTTCTTCTGAGGTCCCATGGAGAGCATGTTACTGTGCTGCTGTGCCGCAGGGGGTACACTTTCCTCTGGCTGCTGTTCTGCCTCAGTCCCTGTTTTTCCTGCATTCCACACCCCACACACAGACTCCTGGGATTCCATTGCTTTTCCAGGCAGTCTTCTTAAACAAGAGTCTTAAAAGAGTTTTAATCCAGCTTTCTCTCCACCTGGCCCACATCTGGTCCATGAGAATGTTCAGTCATTCTTGCTGCCCACCATTGGCACTCCCTCTGCCACCTCAGGCACTAGTCACAGATTCTGCCCTTAGAGTCCTCAAGCTTGTGTCAGGCAACAGCCCACTGTGCCCTCCCAACTCCTGGGGACACATGTTAAGCTCTCCAGGGTCTTCCTTAAGCCCCTCTCACCAGAGTGAAGGCAGGGAAGCAATCTCCACCCTTCCTCTGTGAAGTGATGCTAGGAATCATAGCTCAGCTCTCCTCCAAGCATCATAGCACAGGTCTCCCAATTCTCCATCTCCCTTTCCGTTTTATACCCTCCTCTGGAACACAGCACCTATTGTATCCTGGTATTTCAGCTCTATGTTCACATTTAACATCTCATTATAGTACGAACCTTAGAGTTGCTATGACAAATGAATAAGATAATCTAGGCAAAGCATTTAGCACAGTATTAAGCTCTTTAGGAGTAACCACATTATCACTGCTGATACGAAGACTATTACTTTGAAATATAGGTCAGTTTAAGCACCTGTTCTTTTTAGCTTTCTTTGTTACATTTTTTAATTTCCTTTAGGGAAGTATACCTTTCTGGTATACACCAAAGCAACATTTGCTAACTTAAAAGTGACACAGTTCCATTTCAAATTTTCAGCTGTCAATTTAGAAATGTGTTGACGTTAAGATCCTTTTGCATTTTCCCTTACATCCACTGAGGTGAAATGAATCAAATTCCCATTTCCAATCCAAGGTCCCATTGGAGGTGGTAGTTCTTCATTTCATATTTCTCTACCTCACGAAGGGTCCAAAACTCTTCTCTTGACAGGAAAATTCCTTTCTTCTGACTAGTCTCTATAGTCCATGTTTAAATATTGATGTTAACATTTGCTAGCACCCAAGCATTTTAGAGGAGGTAGAATTTGTTTCATTCTTATGTGTAGCGAGACCTCATTCAGTCTGACCCCAAAAATTCAGAATTCAGCCTAAATCAATATTTGCATACAAGACAACAAGTTTTAGTGGAGCAGAGGAGGTGGCATTTGGGGCAATATAGTAGAAAAACCTCCCCACTAAAAGAACGTAGAAATTCTGCTTAGAGTAGAACAGAAAACATTTTTACATAAGTGTCTGACATTGAATAAAAAGGGAAATCTAGTGTACTAAAAATGAAAAGAGGACATAGTGATTTTAACTTATATAAGACTGGAAGAGGACCCTAGTGGACGCCTATGGCTTGGGGGCTCAAAGAGGAAGCTAGAATTTCAAAACCACAAAAGGCCGGTAGGGGTGGTATGCAGTCCATGTAAAGCAGATAGCTGGTAATGAGATCCCCATTCTTGGCAAATGTATGTGGAACATTTACTAATTTTGACCACAATCTAACTCATTAAACAACTCTCAGTGTATTTCAAAATATGTAAACCTTACAGAATATGTTGTCTGAATACAGCAGAATTAAGGTAGAAATCTATAACCAAAAACAAACATACTATGGAATCTCCATACTTCTCAATAATAAGAAAAATATCTTCTAAATTACCAATGGGTCAAAGAGGAAATCAAAAGGGAAATCTGACAATATTTTCAAATGAATGGTGATAAAATACTACATATCAAAACTTGTAGATGCAGCTAACAAACTGTGTAGAGAGAAATTCGTAGCCTTTAATTTAGAATATTTAAAATAGAAAAGCTAAAAATCAAATAGCTAAGGGTTCATCTCAAGAAGATTAAAAAAAGTAGGAAATTAAACCCAAAACAAGAAGAGGAAGGAAATAATAAATAAATAACAAATATACAATAGAGAGAATCATCAAAGCCAAAAGTCAGTTCTTTGAAAAGACATAAAATTGAAAAAATAATCCTATCAAAACTATCAAGAAAAAAGTAAAAGCAATAACAAATAACCAATACCAGGGATGAAAAGAGGGACATTATTATAGATCCTGCAGATATTTAAAAAATTATAAGTATAATTTTGCAAAATGTTACCATTGGGAAGATGGGACAAGTGTACAAAGAATTTGTCTGTATTCTATTTTACAGCTGCATGTGAATGTACATTTATCTCAAAAATTTCAATTAAAAAGCAATACGCAATATGAAAAAATAAATAAAATAAAAAATTATAAGTATATAGAATGTCCCTTGATATGATGTGATGAGAATGGTACTTCATTTCTCTGGTCTTCCTCCCCAGTTTCACCATGAGAAAATATTAGAAAACTCAAATTGAGAGATATTCTACTAAATACCTGACTGGTACTCCTCAAAATGGTCAAGGTCATCAAAAACAAGGAAAGTCGAAGAAAGTGGCACATGACAACTAAGTGTGATGTGATACTCTGGATGAGATCCTAGAACAGATAAAAAAGGCATTAGGGATAAGCTAATGAAATCTTCTGTAAGGAAGATTAGCCCTGAGGCTAATATCTGTGCCCATCTTCCTCTACTTTATACGGGACACCGCCACAGCATGGCTTGGCAAGCAGTGCATGGGTACATGCCTGGCATCTGAACCTGTGGACCCTGGGCCACTGCAGCAGAGCACACGCACTTAACTGCTACACCACTGAGCTGGCCCCAAAACTAATGAAATCTTAAAGTATGGAGTTTAGTTAATAATAATCATAATAATAATAATCAGTATTGGTTCATTAGTTGTGATAAATGTCCCATAATAATATGTTAGCAATAAGGGAAATGGATGTGAGATATTATGAGAATTCTTTCTACTATCTTTGCAACATTTTTGTGAATCTAAAACTATTCTAAAATAAAAATTTTATTTAAGAAAAAATTGTAAGGGGATATTATGAACAATGCCAATAAATTATAAATTTAGATGAAATGGACAAGTTCCTAGAAAAGCACAACTTATACAAACTGACATAAGGAGAAATAGAATATATAAATAGCCCTATAATTACTCAAAAATTAGATATGTAATTTAAAATCTTTCTACTAAAAGCTTGGGCCAGAGAAATTCATTGGTGAATTGTACCAAATATTTAAGAAATAATGCCATTTTTGCACCAACTCTTCCAGAGAATTAAAGTAGAGGGAATACTTTCTAATTTGTTTTCGTTCTATAAAACTTGACAAGAACATTACAAGAAATGATAATTGTAGGCCCATCTCACTAATAGCATAGACATAAAAATCTTAAGATATTTGCAGGGCTGGCCCAATGGTGTAGTGGTTAAGTTCGGTTTGCTCTGCTTCGGCAGCCCTGGTTCGGATCCTGGGTGCAGATTTACATCACTCATCAAGCCATGCTGTGGCGGCAACCCACATACAAAACAGAGGAAAGATTGGTACAGATGTTAGCTCAGGGCCAATCTTCCTCAAGCAAAAAGGGAAGAGTGGCAATAGATGTTAGCTCAGGGCCAATCTCCCTCACCACAAGAAAAAAAAATTTTCAAACTGAATCTGGTGATATATGAAAAGATTAATACAACACAACCAAGTTGAGTTTATATCAGGAATGCAAAGTTGCTTTAAAATTTGAAAATCAATCTGTGTAATTCATCACATAAATAGAATAAATAGACCAATAATATAAGCATCTCAATAGATGCAGAAAAGCCCCTGTTTATAATAACAATCATTAGCAAACTTGAAATAGAAGGGAGCGTCCTTAATCTAACATGATTGTAAATATAAAAAATAAAAAGAAATCTATAGATAAAATATTAGAATTAATAAGTAATCTTGCAAGGTTACTGGATACAAGATCAACATATGAAATGCAATTTTATTTCTATAGACCAGGAATGAGGAGTCAGGAAATAAAAAACATTTTGAGATACCATATATAATAGCATCGAATATTCCTAGATACCTAAAAATAGACATATTGAAAGATATAAAAATCCTGCACACAAAAAGCTATAAAATATTATTGAAGGAAATCAAAGAAAACTTCTTGAATCCATCTGGAATTAATTTACTTAGAATGTGAGGTAAAGATTTAACTTAATTTTTTTCCAATTAGTGAAGCAACTGTTTCAGCACATTAACTGAATATTCCTTTGCTGATTTGAAATGTCAGATTTCTCATACACTAAAATTTTATTTATGCTTGGGGCTATTGCTGGGCTTGTTCTGTTGAGTAGTCTAATCTTGTACTAACACTAAATAATTTAAATATGATAGCTTTATAATGTATTTTATTATCTAGTAAGACAATTCCATCATTGCTGAATGTTTTAATTCCTTGGTCTTCTCTATGCTTACTCTTTGAAATGAGCTTTAGAATTTGTTTGTTGTTTCTCCCTCAAAATACCAATAAGAATTATTACTGAAATTGTAAAAAAATCTATTGGTTAACCAGAATTGAGGCTTGTTTATGACATTGAATCTTTCCACCGAGTAATATACAGTATAACCCACTATTCTTGGCAGCCCTGTGTGAGCCGCAATAAAACAGGAATAAAACAGGAACTTGAAATTGCTAAATCTTTCTTTGTAATAAAAATGTTTACTAATTCATGCGGGATTTTGTTTTAGAATGTCCTAGGTTCAAATCGTACCTCCATCTCTTTCTAGCTGTGTAACCATGGAACATAGAATTAATCTCTCTGAGCTGCGATTTCCTCATAGAAAATCCTTTTTATAGGGTTTCTCTGAGACTGGAAAGAGACTATATACAAAGTACTTAGCATATTGCCTTACCCGTGGTTAGCATTTAAATTATACTAGTTGTCATTCTTGTTGCTGTTGTTACTATTATTCTCTCTAGCACCTGGTTCAACTTCTTTTCATGAAGGTACTCAATAGATATTTGTCGAATGAATGCATGCATAAGCATATTTTTTGACCAGTGACATTTGAAATAAGGAACTAAAATTCTCTTTAATCCACTTGTGATTATACTGGAAATAACACAGGAAGGGAACCATGTGCTTTCTCCATAGCCAAAAGGAAAATGCACTACCACTCGGCTGAATCTCCTTTCCCAGCTGGTATTTCCAGGTACCTAAGTGGGGCTCAAGGCAGACAACAATAAATTCCCAGCTTAACAAAGAGTGGATGAAGTCCCCTTACCTTTTCTAAGTACAAAGTTCCATAAAGAAAGCTAGAGGAAAAATATATTTCTTATTGGACTATTTTGGAGAAAAACAATTCACTCATTTCAAAGAATGACTAACACTTATCAGGAGAGATTCATTTATTTTTGTCTAGATGCTCATAGTTAAAACCTACCTGCTGTCACACATACAGAAATCCCAGACACTGAAAAATACATGAAGAAGACCCAAGGAGGTTCAAGTAACAGCAATGTGATCAGGGAACTGGGGCTTGGCTAGTCCTGAAATTCCTTCAGCTCCTCCTCACAGAGCTTGCTTCTCGCATTGTAAGTGAACAGAGAGAATGGTATCTTCAGATTTAACAACAACAACAAAAACCCTCAGATTCATTCTGTATTCAAGGTGGGCTGCTGTAGAACAATTTGTTTCACAACCAAAAGTTGACAGAACAAATCCAAAACATTTCTGTGTACATGTTTACATGCACAGCGATTGGCATCCGCGGAGGGTCTGAAGGTGTGCCTGAAGTCCCTTATGCTTTTTGTAACATTTTCAAATTCATTGCTGTCTTCCAGATGACAGGAAATTCAGGTCTGCCTTCCTCCTGGGAGATCTTTATTCACAGACAAGTCAAAAACCCTTGACAAAAGGCAACCAAGGGAACTTGTTGACCTTTTAGCTGTCTGGCTAACATCAGTGCAAGTATTGTTCCCTGATAAAACAAGAAATTCAATTCAAGGGGAAATTTAGAAGGCATTTGAGGCACTCTCATTTTATTTTACCTCTTGGGCTGTCTTTCAAACTGAGAACAAATGTAAATAAACAAGAACTGCGCTCTGATTCCACAGATTCAATAACAAATATCTGGTCTCACAGCTTGATGTAAATGAGACATTGTCTGTCTCCTTATTTATTGCTCCTTTCAGCCATTTGTTGAATTTTTTTTCTCTTTTCCCATAAACACACACACACGCACAGACACACACAATTATTAAGTTAAAGCTTCACTTCTTTGGCTAGATCATTTGTTTTCTTTTTCCCATATCATTTGTTACATGTAAAAAGCTATCCTCCTTTTATAAAGAAAGAACAAATCACAACCCAACAATACTTTCTCAAATATTTGTTACCAAATGTATCCAAAGTGTGAGTATCCAAAGTGAAGATTTTCAAGGGAAGAGCTTGCTACTCCAATTATATAATGGCTTATTTAGTTTGTAATAATTTTTATTTTAATAGACCTTGTGTAATCAAAATATTTTTTTTGATTGAAGTTGATGAAACATTCATTAATCAAACAATTAAGTGTCAGGCACTGTGCTGGGAAAATAAAGTCAAATAAGACAGAGGTGCTGCCTTCAGGAAGGAAGAGCCTCAAGGAAGACCAATATAGACCAGATCTAGAAGTTCACCAAAGTGCATGAATTGCACTCATAGCTGTACAAGGAAATGACGCCGCCACATGAGACGCTCACAAGTATTCTATTTCTGCTTAACAGCATCTCATATTCCCATAATTTCCATAGAGACTTCACCTTTGAACTACTCCAGCTAAACTCAGCAATTTTGAGTAATATAATAGTTCAATGTGCTATGGGGGTGCCTTGGAAGATGGTGTAAGAAGAAGGAAGAGAAAGAAGTCTTTTTCAGATCTATCAAATCTTACTTTATTTAGAGGTTTAAAGTGCTTACAAGACATAGTACAGGAAAGCGTAATAATGGGAGAGAGTCTGAGAGCCTCTTAAAGTTTATAGAATTATCAGTTACTAAAAGGTATATGCTATAGGTGCCTGCACTAAAATTTTTCTGCCTTCTTAAGAGCAGAAATTGTTGCGGGGAGGAGGTGGGAAACAATGTTATCTTCTATCTTTTACCTTTGTACTCTCCATTCCACCATGTCTTGTCTGCTAGAATATAATCATTTATCATAGTTTCTAACAACACCAAAAAAGTCTTAGAAGCACACAGTGGTAACAGCTAAGCTAAAAAAAAAAGAAAGTTTTTTGGTTTGCTCCTCCCAGTGAACCCAATCCTTTGAACTCAGGAAAATTCATGCAAGGAGGGAGTACATCATCACCCTGTTTGGCTCCACTCCAACTCACCAAGAGCATAACTCCAGTCCGATGCGTTAACCCAAAGACACATAAGCCAGGAGTGACTGGGATGGAGAGCATGGGCCAGATGGAAAGTTGGCTCTTGTAGAGTTTTGCCACTGAATGACTCCTGAGGACTTCCTGTGCAGCTGAAAGCCAGGCCCTCAGAACCAACCTGCCCCACCACAAGATGGCAAAGGAGAAACTGAGCAAAAGTACCCATGCCTTACTATTCACACATTTCAGTCCCTAATTAAAATATAATTCCAAAAAACCATGGCCACCCCACTCTGCAAAACTCTCGAATTTCTAAGCATAATCCTCATAGTGCTGTGATTAGGATGTTTGCATAGTGCCCTGGTCACATGCTTCCAGCTCAGGTTTCCTCTCATATAACGCTCATCCTACAGCCTGCAACAGCAATTGTGATGTGTCTTTGGCATAGCCAGCGCATGAGACCAGACACCAGGCAGAACGAAGCCCCAGACCTGCTCTGGGGCCTTCACCAGGAGGGTCAACACTGGGGTCTTTCAATTTGTTTTTACCTTGACCCAGTAAGAAATACTTTACATCACATTCCAGTGCACGCACACACACACAGTCATAAAACTAAAACAAAAATTTCACAAAAAAATTATTATTATACTTACAACATTCACGGTATATCAATTTTTTTTTTACATTTTAATCTATTTGATTTTTTAGTTTCTTGTTTTGACCCACTAAGTTGATTTCAAGACCCAACGGTTTATCACCTGTGGTTTAAAAAATAATCTTGATCTATCCGTCCACCCACCTACCTCCCAACACACACACCCTAGCTTGCTCAGCACAGTTTTGAGACTGCTGATAGATACTAAGTCCATGGAACAGAGTGAAGCTGTGTGGTATGAACAATGAAATGCCTCCACATGTGAAATTTTATATGCCCATTTAGAGGTAGATCAGGATGCTCAACAGAATTTAAGATCCTTTTAATGGAAGATGCCTGAACAGTAGTGTGAAGGGAGTAGCGCATCACTCTCCAGCTCTCTCTACTGTCTATCCATAGATTGAAAGGCAGAGAATGAATCTGAAGTGCTTACTCTCTCTGTCTTTGCCCCATCCTGGCTCACATAATGTGTGAGTCACACATATGCATGTGTGACTTAACTATATTTTTCTTTACAATAAGGCTCACATCCGAAGTCAAACCTTCCATCATATGTGACACTATTAATTAACCACCCTGTTGAGTGTGTCTATTGCATTAGACTTCAGCTACCAACCCTTGCAGGGTCTGGCACTGTGTAAGGCGTGCTTACTCTGTGCTCCCATAGCAACATGCATTTTCCTTTTCTACTGCTTTCATCACAGTGGTGGTGATGGTTGCAGCAAAACTAGGCACTCTGTGAGGATGACAAAGGATAGGAATCATGTCTCATTCATCTTTCTATCTCCCAAATATAGCTCAGAGCCTGGAATGTAGCAGTTGCTCAATAAATATTTGCTGAGTAAATGGATGAATGGATGGATGGATAGGTGACATCAAAAAGATCCTTAACCAAGTTAAGGATCATATGACAGTCTCTCATTGGGGAGAAATCTGCCTTTTAGGGAAATTATTTGTTTATTTTTAGTTTTTTAGACTTCTTTGTGATTACTCCCTGCTTATAGAGTAGGATAAGCAGGACTACAGACGTATATTTATTTGTTTAAGAAACATAACTGTGCCCCCACGATATGCTTAGCCCTGTGCTAGCAAAAGATCTGCCCTGAGCCCTTAGTATCTACTTGAAATGGATCAAAGAATTCAATCATGTGTGATCCATATGTGAGATCCATATCCAGGCACATTGTAGAACTCACTGCTTAATCCACCCTGTAACTTGTTCATCACTCAAATCCACCCGCCACCCACAGCAGAGTTTTCTCATTGATCCTGTCCATAGGCAAGTCAACTTTTGTTTGAAGAAATCAGTATCACAGTGGAATTCAAGTTTAAGGATAGTTCTTCTCCTCACTTTCTCCCGTAACCCTTTAAATATGCCCCAGCCTCAGACAATTATAATGTCTAAATTTTAAGTAAGGATTTATAGTTTATAAAAGGCAGTCATATAGACAATCTCAATTAATCCTCATAACAATTCTGTGAGGTAAGAGGGATCCTACAGGTTCACAGCGACCTTGTCCTGCTTTTGTCTTCCTGATCTTTAACTCCAGTCATTGATTTTGGTGAAGCACAGCTTTGTTCCCTGGACTGTTCCAGAACTAGTTAGTATTAGCAGATTGCTGGCCAGCTTCTGACATCATCCAGAATTTATTCCTGACAGTGTTCTATAAATTATGTGTTAATTTAATTTCCCTTACCATCCATATGGCCCTGATCCTATTTTTAAATCTAGCCAATTGGTATTGGTCATACCTACTCTAAAGTGCTAAAATATGGTACTTAGTGAATAATGTTCAGAGCAAGGATACAATTCTTCAGGGGTTTTTATTCTTCTAGGAAAACACACTAAAGAAAAGGAATATTCACACACATTTTATTGAGTATTTATTTCATAGGAGAGAGCAAGAGATTGAGAGAGATTGGTGTAAAAGAACCTCCTAAGAAGACACAAAGGGGCAGGAAATGTGGGAGAAAGCACTAAAAACATAGATCTGTCAAATTCCACTGAGCCATCAAGGGAACCAGTTAAAGGCTGGTGAATAGAACTCTTTCTTCCCACACATAATGCCCTGCTACTGACCTCGTCCTGGCTGGAGTTTAATATACTCTATATCTACTAGTTCTGGGGACTATTTCTACCACTTTTGAACTATGAGTCAACTTTAGCTAAAAACTTTAGATACAGTGATTTTGAACTGATTAAGACAGTGTCTGAGTATGTCATGCCGTGAACAGACTTGTCATCACCCACCAGGAGATGGACTCCCTGGCGTGATGCTGGGCGTTCTTAGTCCTTGGGTGGACATGTCACTATTTTGCAGTGGCCATTGGAGTATTTTATAGATATGCCGTCAACCTGTAATGATCAAGTTCAACAGTCTGCTTCAAACTCAGCTCACAGCCTTGAGGCTGGAAGTGGGAATTGACCTTTCAGATTGGAGTGGCTGATGAGTACTCTAGAAAAGATAAAACGTGTGATCATATAGCTGATAAAAAAGGGTCAAATGTACTTTCAGAGCTATTTGTTTTTTTGACTTTACAGATTTTTCAAAATTGCATTTTGTAGAGACAGTATGGAAAGAAATAAAAGTCTACTCATCTATTCTTATTTGATCAGCTACTCCACATTTCCCTAAAAGTTGACTCTGTTGGCTTTCGATTTTACTGCTATGATGAAGGAGCCATATTGTCTTCCCGACACACTTAGAAATCTCATGCAAACAAAACACTTCCACACTCTTAATAATGTGAGAACTCAATCCAGCCCACTGCACTACCTGTCAGAAGTGGGGCTTGTACATCGTGTAAGACCTGATTTACCATGAAGCAAATGGAGATTAAGCTTCTCTACCTCAAAGCCCTGGACTTAATTTTTTATTTACAATTCTGTAGTATTTTTCTTAAAGAGGGTCCCAAATTGTGTAAACTTCAGGTTCCACAAATCCCGGACCCACCTGTGGCAAGATCAAAGTCACTGGGGCAAAGGAATAGCTATTCTTATCCCCAATAAGCCTCAGAGCCCATAACTGGTGTTCATCTTTCAGAGTTACTTCCACGGAGGCTGAGAAAGAGACTGGGTACTTCTCAAAGTTTCTGCTACATTTGTGATTCTATGGCCAGAGCCATCCCCACTGATTCTTCTCAAACACGGATCAGCCCAGATCCAGAAACCCTCTCTGGAAGAGGACAGCTAAAGAAGTTAAAAGGGATGATGGATATTTCTCACACATTCATGTGGGATCCCAAAAGATATATTTCTTCCATTATCATTACCCTTTCATTTGCTAACATGATGGTAAATACAAGATAAATACTCAAATTCGCTGCTGAGATTCTAAGTGATTTAATTAAGCTGACCTTGGGTGGAGGGAATGTCTTCCGAGATAATATCATTTAACTTATATTCTTTCTTTTAGTTGTGAAGTGCCAGAATGCCCAGTGTTTTTGTTTGTTTTTGTCTTTTCAGAGAAAGCCAATTATGAATAGTAGCTTATTAAATTTGAAAACAGTGTAACCAACTGCAGATTTTTTCTAAATGTGGCTGCAAGTTCCTGTCTACCTTCAGATACATAAAATAAACAAATAGTGCTTTGATTTTCAAAGAAGAGGTGCTCACTCTTAATTAAAAGCCTGTGAAATCCAAGGAGACTTTCAAATTATTTTAAAGACCGCTTGTGTGAAATTTGCAATACACTTTTGAAATATGCCGCTGTCACAGCTGCCCTCTGATGAGGCTTGGGTTCCAATCTGTGCCTCTCCAGCAGTCTGTGCGACCATTGCTGCCAGGTGGCATCAGCTCCCTCACAGCGTCCTCCTCCTGTCTGCCATGAGGGAATAAAGCCGCATCTCCCTGGGAAGCTTCCACTGGTGGCTCAGAAGAAATCTGTCTGCAGAGAAGAGATGGCACGCGTACTGGGAAACGTGAATTATTGCTGTCATCAGCACATTGCCTCCCCCTCGTATCGAACCTTTGACATTGAAACAGTTTGCTTACGTGTAGTTACAATATTTGTAATTTGCCTTGCGCTTGCTGAAATATAGAGATTCATAGCTAGTTGTTTGTGGCTTTGCAGGAAGCAGAAAATCTTTGCAAACTTGAGGAAATTAGCAAACTGATACTCAAGTAAGTGGCCTTAAACTTTTTGCAATTATCAATTTATTACTTATTTTAAGAAAAGCATCACCAGAAATAACTATTCTAAATGAACTGAGGCTAAAATAAAAATAAAACGTAGGAAACATCTTTGCTGCTCCAACGAAAATTCGACAATTCTTGGTTTAAGGCTGAGCATACCCCCCAAGAAAGAAGAAAGAAAGAATCGGAAAGGAAAGGAAAATGCTGAGAGCATCCGTAAACTTGGGCCTGCATCCTTTGTACTTCAGGGACAGTTGCGCCAATTGTGCTGATGAAAGAGAATTTATGGATGTAAGTCATTTATGCCAATATAGCTCTGGCATATAGCTGTGGGTGCAATTGGTGAATGCAAAATCAACCGTTTGTAAGAAAACATTTTTCACCTTCAGAAGATCCTCAAAGGTTTTCCATCAACCTTTCACTATTAAATAATCCATATCTGACTGTTTTCTTCTTAGACCATTGGAAAGACATTGAGGAGATCCTTGATCAAGTTATATCCCAACATCATATGACATTAAGGAAGAAAGTTTCAGTCTCTTCAAAAATTATTTCTTAAGCAACTGACTTGCTTACACTATTACAGTAAGAATCTATAAAGCAGATCAAATAGATAAGGTTTCTGCCTACAAAAGTGTGACTTGAAATCCACTTGCTCTCTACCCACAATATGTGGCCGTTAGGGAAATGTTAGCAAAAATAGTTCTTTGGAAGAAAGTTGAAACAGCTACGTTATAAAATTATTTTTCTGCATCAACTCTCCCAAAACAGCATTATTTTATTTTTCTTAAATATTTAACATTTAACTTGAGGCTATTTCACATAGTGGAGAAGGAAATTTAACATAACTGCTGGATAATATAGAATAATAAATTACAATTTCTAAGGCTATGCTTTGCTTTAGTCTTCAGATCTCTGACATACAACCAATCTCCAACATGTACAGTACTCTTCACTCATGTAACTGATCTTTCTCTCCAGGGCTGGGACTGAGTGGAGGGGGCGCGAAATTCAAGGAGGCAGACACCCGCAGGGTCGTGCAGTGCACTTCAACTTTATGCCCTAGGTGTCTTATTTGCCCCACCCCAGCCCCACCCTACTGGTCCCTGTCCCACAGGACTAACAGCTAATTTGCTAAATTCACTTTCAAACAGCTGTTATTTTGTCCAACAACAAGCGTCTGGTCACATTTGCTTCCTAACTCTCCACCCAGGTGAAAGACAATGATAATTGGTGGCTCTTTTCAACTTCTAATTCCAGACTAAGAATTAGACAAATACCTTCCATGTTATATGGACAGAAAACTCATGTCGTTTTACTAAGACAAATTTCCTCTTAATTTTGTGTGGAAAATATCTTGGGTGCAAATTGTTGTACGATCTTGCTTTCCTAATGACTTGGGGAAATATATGGTTTCTGTCAAAAACTGAAACTTTGACCAAAGGATCAATGATCACTTTTTCCCATCACTGATTGTGATTGAAACAAATTACAATATCACAGCTTCTTACAAATTCTTCCATTGATCCATATCCATGCCTTACTTTGAATGCTGAAACATACTTTTTAGACTTATCTCTACCACTGAATTACCTCACGCAAGTGACAATTCTGTTCTTTATTTGTGTTATCTGAATAGTGATGAGTCTATGAAAAGATAAAATCTTTTGCTATAACAAGATGTTAAGTAACACTGAGAGCATTTTAAAATGACAATTCTAAAATATTGTGTTTGATTTTAATAACACATATCAAATTATGGTTTGAAAATTTATTGGCAATATCATTATAGGGTCCTAGAAAGGACCTCTAACAATTGCTTATATAGTAAGCCATCATTGTCTTTCAATCAAAGCATAAGGCTGAGTCAGGGACACAAACATGAATTATGATTCCTTTGTGTTGTATATTTATTAGTAAAGGATCTTGTGGAGAGACATGTTTGGAAGTTCGTTTCTGACGCATCTCAAAAAGACTAAAGGGGCCGGCCTGGTGGCTCAAGCGGTTAAGTGCACGCACTCCGCTGCGGCAGCCCGGGGTTCGCCGGTTCGGATCCGGGGCGCGCACCGACGCACTGCTTGGCAAACCATGCTGCGGCAGTGTCCCATATAAGTAGAGGAAGATAGGCATGGATGTTAGCCCAGGGCCAGTCTTCCTCAGCAAAAAAAGAGGAGGATTTGCAGATGTTAGCACAGGGCTGATCTCCTCACACACACACACAAAAAGACTAAATAGGGGAGCAGTGGGCTATTTTCCCATAGGAAGAATTTAGAATTGCACTTCACAAGAGTGGACCTGACAACCTGAAGTAAGGGTTTGTCCATCTCTAATTTCTGGATATATCCGCGTCTCAAACATCTGTCCTTTTCTGCAGAATCCACCTGGCTAATCTTTACTTTCACCACATTATATTCTTCCTTACCATGTTCAGTGAATGCTGCTAAAATACCAGTGCATAGCATTCATTCTGCATTGACTGTGGCCTGAGTGTACATAGGCTTAAAGAAATTGTCAGGTATAGCCAGGATAGGGAGAAAAGAGGCCTCTACATGCTCACAGGGTTGTCTTAACGCTTTTCACACCCCCTAGACTACAGGGAAGCCAGTGGAAGCACCGTCTCCATTCCTGACTCCCAGCCCTTGCCTCAAGTAGAAGCTTCTGGAAGTTCCCCCAGCAGAAGCACAGGCTCTCTGGAGAGCGTGGTGGTGACCTAAGCTGCGGAGAGCACTATCAATCAGAGAGATGAACAAGCCCTGATAGCAAATCCAGCAGAAATCTCACCACTTTTTTTTTCTAAAGACCTTTTCAAACCCTTCTCTAGTCACTGAGTAGAAAGCAGTAAATTAGAGCTACAGCCTCAGAATTTGGAAGGCTCTGGCAAGTGCGGCAGGCTGAGTTATTATTTTCTGTAACCCTCCCGCCTGCTCAGGAGTCATACATAATGGAGAAGGAGGTAAATAAGAATTAAATACCTGAGGTCTCTTTTTTCTTCTGTCTTTTGATTACACTACTATTTTATTTATGATTCCCCAAAGAGAAGGAAAGTTCCCTTATGTGCCATTGCTTTTCTAAATTGTTAAAGAATCACAAAAATGAAATCCTTCACAGCAGGTTTTTCTCTATGGCCTCTTTCCTGCTGTACTGACCCCTTTAAAGTGATGGTTTACCCGTGTGTGCTCCCCTCCTCCACAGCCACTTCCAAATAAAACCGGCCTTAATGTCACTGTATCTTATTTACCGAAGGAGATCACATCCGTCTTAAGTCCACACTGAGCTGGGTGTGGTGTTCCCTGGCACTGTCCAGGTTTTGCATTATATGATATTGTTTCACGTCTCAGGAGCAGTGTTTAAGGTAGACAGTCCTTATTCTTTGTTTCATGTTTGCACTAGAACTGAATGAGCAACTACACAGTGTGAACAATCAATAAAGGAAATGCAAACAGCTCTGTTTGGTTGGGTTTTAAATACCATTCTCAATAGCTTGGGTGGAGACAGGATGATAAGAAAACCTTAATCTGAATTATCTGTGTAGTCTCTCAAGGTTTCATATTTCTTTGCCCAAATAGATAGAATCTGATATAAGGGCTCACTAATTCTGAATCGATTTGGGGATTTCTAGCATTTGGCTCTTTTCTCTGACAAATTTTTGACAAAAAATACAAAATTTCGGGACTTTTTTTTTATATCACTGACCCACCAGGGGGAAAATTAAGAGATTGGGACACAGGTTCTTCTTTCCTGTTATCTTACAGCTGGAGGGCATTCCTGTTAATAGAAAGGATTTGGAGTGTGAATAACAGGTTAGATGATGTCAGGAAAGAGACCAACATGATCCCGGAATGATGAAGCCCTCATGGAAGACTTCCTAACAGATTTAAGGGGGGAAAAAGGCAGTGGGAAATAAAATCTGCCACAGGCGGGATTCCTTTTTGACTCAGGTTACCAAATATTCCGACTTTCTACCCTTTGAAATTTTTTGTACACGCCACTCCATCAGAGCAGAATAAAGCATGCTTGAAGAAGAAATACAGCTCAAAATAGAGGACAAGTTACACTGGAATGGTATTTAGGGGTATTTTATTCATGGAATGCAACTGTAGGAACCCAGAGTCAGAAAAATTGAAAGTTTCTTTCATCTTCATTCATTGAATTCACTTCAAGCTCTGTAGTCTGCCTGCCGCGAAACCCTGGAATTTGTTGCCCCTCAATGAGTCTCAGCCCTGTGTGCCCGCACACTGTGTGTACTGTATTTTTCCATAGATAATCTTTATCTTATACTGTATATTACATATATGTATATTACAATGTACTATATTACACTGTATATCTATTCATATCATATACATACAGAAGTGTATACCAAATTATGTTCTGTATGGGCAATTTAAGAGACTTCAAGAGTACTTGCAGCTCTACTCAACTTTCATTTTACACACTGACTCTACAAATTACCCCCCATGGATGATCATTGTAATAATTATGCTATTTTGATTAAGTTTAGGTGCCTAAGCGCAGACAAATCACAGCTGTGGTAATTGAAAGCCCCTACAGGTGCATCGTGCAAAGTCTGTCAGAGATATTTGAGGAATCACAGAAAATGGGAGAGATGCCAGAGAAGTCGGAAACAGAAAAATGTAACAATTTTCAAAAGGAGGCTAAAGATATATTCCAGAAATTTAAAACTATAAAACTCATTTCACACTGATCTCCAGCAACAAAAAGCAATTTTAAGATATTTAAATAATTTGGAAGCATTTAGGAAATGACTACAATTAGCCAGCATGGTTGCACTAAGAATAATTCATAACAAGCAAAGCTAATTTCACTTTTCAATCATACTATTCATCTGTTTTTTTAAGGAAAAGCCATAAAGATGGTATATCTTGGGGCCCAGCCCAGTGGAGTAGGGGTTAAATTCACACGCTCTGCTTTAGCAGCCCAGGGTTTGCAGGTTCAGATCCCAGACATGGACCTACACACCACTCATCAAGCCATGCTGTGGTGGCATCCCATATACAAAATAGGGAAAGATTGGCACAGTTGTTAGCTCAGGGCCAATCTTCCTCACAAAAAAAAAACAAAAAAAGATGGCATACCTTAAATATGTGATATTCTAATGGAAAAAATGAAAAATAACATTAATTTATGAATTGACATCAAATTAGAGGGAGCTTCAGTCAAGTCCTTCACTAATTTGCACTTAGTTCCTTCTTGTCCAATATTTTTCTTTAATATCTTGGACAAAAAATGTAGAACAATACACCTTGTTTGTGTATTACCAACAACTAGACAGGAGAGCACATTCAGAAAATTAGTATTACCAAAAAAACCCCTCAGGAAATTGAACTTGAAGAGCAAAGCTAATAAAACCTCATTTAATAAGGAGAAATGCAAATGTAAAGCTTGTCACTATGGTGCAAAATTTAACTTTGCATGCACAGAATTAGACAGATCTGTCTTAAACACAAAGCATGGAAAGAACTAGACTTTTCATTGACTGAAAGTGTAACACGAGCCAATCATGTGATGTATCTGCTAAGTAACTGTAATCTTTGGTTGTATTTCCAGTACCCAAGAAAAAAGGAAGTTATCTTCCCACTGAGCTCCATCCTAGCTGACCACACGTGGAGTATTGTATTGACTTCAAGGGGACACATCTGGTCTAATCTGTCTTTGACATGACAGCCTATCAAATATTTGAAGACAGCTTTCAAGCTGCCTTCTCCAAGCTAAGTATCCTTCTTCTTAATAGAACAAGATGATGTGTCACCAGAACCATTCCATGTTAGTAACATTGCCCTCTACACATTTGTCAACAACTCTTTGTAAATGTGTCACACAAGATTGAATGGGATGTTCCAGATATAAAATCCCTAGCATAGAATCACCTGCCCTGTGCAAATTATTCTTATATTAAACAAGTCTAAGAATACAATGAAGCTACATCATACCTGCATTTAACTTACACTGATACTACTACAGGTTTCAGCAAAAATAAATAAAAAGGGATACTACCCACCCAGTGAACATATGCCCTTGAATAAACACGAGATGAGAAACGTGAATCTGAACACTTGTGGGTCATAAATTTAATACTTCTTATAGTGAGAGCTAAGTGTGATTCAAGAGTTTAAAGATGTGGGGGGTTTTGTTTGTTTAGCCTCATTCCTAAATACGATGCTGTTCTTTATGGGAAATTTTAGATTTTCAAGGTACCTTTGACTCAATGGGAATTTTGTCTTTATTCTTGATTTGATAACCACATAAGATGCAACTCTTCCATATATCTTTTTTTTCTTGGCCTTCACCTCACATTTTTTAACTTATAGGCAATTTTTAACATCACCAAATACTTGATAAATCAATTCTACTCTATCTTATACTTTTAAAGTTGTTTTGTTTTATTTTATTTGAACCTAAGTATTGGATTTTATGTTTATTCCTATTACATTTCCTCCTATTATATTTGACTCATCATTCCAGACTATTGCGTTTTGGGGTCAAATTGCTATTATAGTCAGCCTTGTGTCATCTAGTCTCCAAGATAAACCAAGACCTGACTTCTCCCTCTTGGTCGCCATTGCTGATTCATTAAGACCTTTGAATGACTACTATATTTCACAAATTCTAAATATTTTTGTTCACATGTTACATATTTGAAATTATGCCTTAAAATCAGTAGGAGCTTCCAGAGAATAAGAAGACAAGCCTCAGACTGGGAGAAAATATTTGCAAAAACACATCTGATAAAGGACTGTTATCCAAAATATACATAGAACTCTTAAAACTCAACAATAAGAAGATGAACAATCTGATTAAAAAATGGACCAAAAACCTTAACAGACATCTCACCAAAGAAGATTCAGATGGCAAGTAAGCAGATGAAAATATGTTCAACGTTTTATGTCATCAGGGAATTGATAATTAAAACAACAATGAGATACCACTACAAACCTATTAGAGTGGCCAAAATCCAGAACACTGAGAACACCAAATGCTGGCCAGCATGTGGAGCAACAGGAACTCTCATACATTACTGGTGGGAATGCAAAATGATACAGCCACTTCAGAAGACAGTTTCGTGGTTTCTTATAAAACTAAACATACTCTTACCATACAATCCAGTAATCAGGCTCCTTGGTGTTTATCCAAATGAATTGAAAACTTAAATCCACACAAAAAGTGCACACAGATGTTTATAGGAGCTTTATTCATAATTGCCAAAACTTAGAAGCAACCAAGATGTCCTTCCGTAGGTGAGTGGATAAATAAACTGTGGTACAGCCAAGCAATGCAATATTACTCAGCAGTGAAAAGAAATGAGCTATGTAGCCATGAAAAGACGTGGAGCAAGCTCAAATGTGTATTACTAAGTGAAAGAAGCCAGTTTGAAAAGGCTGCATACTGTGTGACTCAAAGTATATCATTCTGGAAAAGGCAAAACTATGAAAATAGTAAAAAGATTACTGGTTGCCAGGGGTTAGAGGGTTGGGAAAGAAGAATAGGTAGAGCACAGAACATTTTTAGGGCAGTGAAACTATTGTGTACAATACTGCAGTGGGAGACACATGTCATTATACATTTGTCCCAAGCCACAGACTGTACAACACCAAGCTTGAACCCCAATGTAGACTATGGACTTTGGGTGATAATGATGTGTCAACGTAGGTTGATCAATGGTAACAAATGTACCACTTCGTTGTGGGATGTCAACAGTGGAGGAGGCTACGGCGGGGGGTGGAATATGGGAACTCTGTACCTTCCACACAAGTTTGCTGTGAACCTAAAATTTTTCTAAAATATAAGTTTATTAACAAAAAATCAGTGGGATCTTAAAATCCCTGTTGGCCAGGCAGAAGCCATGACACAGTGGTCATTACCTGTGCACGCACAAATGTAGTCGTTGCTGCTCATATTTTCAGCACTTCAAATAAGTTATATGCACTGTTGGGACTTTTCATATTAACTTTAAAATATCTTCAAAAAAATAAGCCAGAAAGAGAAAGACAAACACCACGTTATTTCACTCATACGTGGAATATAAACCAACACACAGTCAGAGAGAACTGTATTGTGGTTACCAGGGGCAAAGGGGGTGGGGGGTGGGCACAATGGGTGAAGGGAGACATGTATATGGTGATTGACAAACAATAATGTACAACCAAAGTTTCACAATGTTATAAACTAAGACATCAATAAAATAAAATATCTTCAAAAAGATTCCACTGTGATTCAACTTTGAAACAAAAAGTTATTATGACGTGAATAGCACAGAAACAGAGCAGTGGGGTGTACATTTGATGTTAACGCAGCAAATAATTGCCATTGGAGTAATGACCAAAACTCTATATTTTCTTGAGAAAACAGGACCTAAGAAAGGATGGTCACCACAAGTGCGTGAAGCCATGCTACATTTTATTCCTGAGATAAGCACAAAAGGACTATCACATGGCAAGTAATGTATCTAAGAGATATATAAAAAATCCCTGAGAATAGATCAAAGAAATTTCATGCAGTGAGAAAAGTTGGTGTGACAGTGTCATGTGACTTAAATGATAAAAATACAAAACTAAGTCTAGTCAATAGGAAATGCTGACAAAGCCCGAGTGTTCTTTAACATACCTCGAAATTATACTGTCAATGCTAAAGGAGCTGCTGAAGAGACCTAGGAGCATAAACAAGTCTAAACGCCCTTTCAGTAAGCGCATAATAAAAATTCTGAGTGATTAGAAAGCAGCGTAATAGCTTAACGGGCAGCACTTTTTTCTTAGTAGTATATAAAACAATGGAGAATCTTCTAATCAACGGTGTCTCAAGTCAAAGAGATACAATCTTACCCATTTGTAGACTTAATCCATTTATTTATCAGTGATAAAACCTCCCTGGTCCTTTAGGACAATTGATGTGTGAACTGGCTAGTAAGCATCTTCCCTTGATAGATGTGAAGGTGAAGGTAAGACAGGTGCACAGACAATGTCCACACTGGACAGTAAAAGAGCCTTGTGTGTAGTTGTTAACAGGCTAATCCAATCAACAGAGACAGTCAAATTAGAGAGTGATTCAATGAAGGAAACTTGATGAACTTGGGTCAGATGGAGTATAACTTCTCTTAAACATAATGTTTTGGTGAATCCTGTGTACCTGAGTCTGCACACTTTGAAACATTTGATCAGTTAAAAGAGCCTAAAATCCTGATTTGGGAGACATGAATTTTTTTTAAACCAAGTTGATAGTTACGTGTCACCCTAGTCTAAGGAACCTTAGAAGTCCAATACCTTAACTACTACAAAAGCCCCCTAATCTTCTACCTGCATCCACTTTTGCTCCCTTCAGTCTATTCTCCATGCTCTAAATGCAAATGCACACACATTAAGGGGCTTAAACTTCCAAGTCATTTCCTATTGCTCTTAAGAAAAATTCCAAACTCCTTCATGTGGCTCGATCCTGACTACCTCTCCAGGCACATCTCACTGCATGATTGTGCTCCTGGCTCCAGACATTCTTAAGTTCTTTCAGTTCCTTAACTGAGCCATGTTCCCACTCCTCAGTGGTTTCTCTGCCTGGTATTCGCTTACCATTTTTTCTCGTTTGGTAAGATCCTATTCATCCTTCGGCTGCCAACTCAGTTGTCACTTCCTTAGGGAAGCCTTTCCCAGCCTCCCTGACAAGATCAAGTTCACCTGTCACGCACACTTACAGTACCATGTCTCTCTCCTTTGTTGTAATTAACATGGTTAAAATTTTTCACTTACTTGTGTAATATTTTGATGAATGTTTTATCTGCTCCCTCTCCTCAATAAACTGCAAGCTCCAGGAATATAGGGACCATCTTTCTACCCACCAGTGTAATCTCTAGTACTATTCCTGTATCAAGTGGATGCTCAATAAATATTGAGTAAATTAATGCTAAGTGAAGACACCTCCATACTTCTCCATTTTCTGTAACTGCTTTTCATGAATCCTTGAACTTGGCAGCACTAATCAAATATAATGTTTGATTACAATGTTAATAAAAGGCAGTGAAAGTCCTCAGAGAGATAAAGTCAGATTGAACTTCCTATTAATGATTTGCAATTGTTTTTGTTAGTGCCGTCAAGTGGATTCTGACTCATAGTGACACTGTATATAGCAGAGCAGAACCCTGCCCGGTCTTTTTGCACCATCCTCTCACCTGGCGCTGTATCACACAATGCTCTGCTGCTATTCACAGGGTTTTCATGGCCAATTTTTTTCGGAAGTGAGTGGCCAGGTCCTTCTTCCTACTTTGTCTTAGTCTGTCAGCTCCACTGAAACCTGTCCACCATCGGTGACCCTTCTGGTATTTGAAATACCCATGACATAGCTTTCAGCATCACAACAACAGGCAGCCACCACAGTATGACAACCGACAGACAGGCAGTGTGGTTCCCTGACCAGGCAATGAACCTGGGTCTGCAGCTATGAGAGCTGTGCCAGATCTTAACCAGTAGACCACCAGGGCTTGCTGGTTTGCAGTTACACAAAGACTAATGTTTGAAGGAGGACAAGATAGCTGAAAGATGAATGTTTGTGATTCCATTAACTAAAAATGCAATTCTTATCATCCTTTTTGTCAAACTTATCATTAACTTACTACATAGAAAAAAAAAGCTACCCAGATGAAATAGATATTTTCTCAGAAGCAAATTTTAGTAACAGAGATTCAGTAGGAAAAGTTTTAGCTTGGTCAATTTTATCTATCAGGAGGGAACACTGATATTCCTCTGTGATTATGGGGATTATGTTTTTATAAAATTCCAGCTGTGTTTATGTGTCTGTGAACATAAAATCATTTTTGCCTCAGTATAAAAAAATAGTGGATTATATCAGTTTTATACTTCTTAGGCGTAAACAACAGAATCTGACATTGGCAATTAGACAAAAAAGAAGTTTATTAACAGGATGGTGGGGGTTCCACTTCTGGCATTAGAAGTGTCTAGGTGCTTTAAGAAACCCTTCAACTACAGAACAACTAATCTCTGGTTTTAGACACCACTTCTCTGCAAAGATACCTCCTCTTACAAAAAGAAAACAAAATGAGCTAGGGCCCAGGACCAGAGCCAAAACAATAGGAAGTAGGAAGGGATGAGTATGCCTTAAAGCAATGGTTCATATTAGTGGTGCCATCTGGAAAATTAGTCTAGGAAAAATGAGCCATGATCTAGCAGTGAGGTAGGGAAGAAGCAGGAGAGTTTCCCACACCAAGTTGCCACCATCAAGAGTAGCTGACATTGTCCCAAGGTTGATGGCTTCCCCTGGCTACTGGCAGAGGCAAAGTGAATCTTCTCTGGAGAAAAACTTCCCCAGTTACCAATTTAGGAACAAGGAACTTCCACTGAATAAAATCAATCAATGAGCTTACAGTCCAACAACCCAAACAAAAGAAAGCAATCTACTATGTCTGAGAGACAGTGAACACAACCAACAGTTTTAGACGCCCTCTCCAGCATGGCAGTTATTAGAACTATCAGATATAGAATATAGATCTGACTTTCTATGTAGGTAATGTCTTAAAAAATTAAGGATGCATCACAAAAATGACCATTAGGAATAATTCCAACAGATTTAAAATAGAAATAAATGTAGCCTTTAGAAATGAAAAAGTAGAATTATTGAAATAAAAAACTCAATCCACACTAAACATAATCCATATGTTTAATCCATAACTAAACAACTTACAACTAAAAGATTAGACATATTATAAGAGAGAAATAATAAACCAGAATATATATCTGAAAAAAATCAGCATATAGTGCAAAGAGAGAGAGATGGAAAAAGTCTAAAAGAAATATTAAGTAAAGTAGGAGATAAAATGAGAAGGTCTATCACACATCTAATAAGGAGAATAAAGAGAAGGCAGAAGAGAAAACAAAACGAGATTCAAAAGACACAATCTAGTAAAACTGCACATCTCCAAACAGAGGAAAAACACCTTAAAAGCAGCCAGAGGAAAAGAACAGGTATCTTCAAAGGCATCGCAATGATAATTACAGCAGACTTTTCAATAACAATAACAGAAGAAAAAAATGTACACCCAGAAGTACTATCTTTCAAGAGAATAAGGGTAAAATAAAGATATTTTTTATAAGCAAGTAGAAATAGTTTTCCACAAAGGGACCAGTTGAAAGAATTTCTAAAAGACATACTTCAAGATAAAGAATAATTCCAGAATGATAGTTTGAGATACTGGAAGAAATTATTTTTTAAAAATGGTAAACATGTTTATAAACCCAAACATTGTATTAAATAATAATAATATAGGCATAATTAAAGTACTGGAAAATAACAGCATTTAAGTCAGAAGAGGAGTAACCAAAGTTAAAATATTCTAGGATCTTTGTATATTTCAGGAGAGAGGTTGAGATATTATTTAACTTCAAACTCTTAAGTCAAACATGCATGATAATATTTCAAGAGCAGTGACTGAAAGGATGGAGTAAAATTGGAGTGTATAAGACCCAAAGAAAGAAAGATAAAAATATAAAACAAAACAGAATTCAACTAACAAAACTAAAAAAAAAATGTAAATGCATTAAACTCAATCTTTAAAAGACAGAGATTATGAGATAACATATTTTTAAATCCAACTATATCCTGCAGGGAAGAAAACATGTAGATATAAGAACACAGAAAGGTTGAAAGTAAAAGGATGGAAAACTATATCCCAGGCTACTATCAAAAAGGAAGCTGGAATAGCTATTTTAATGGTAGATTTAAAGACAAAGATAAAATAGATTTAAGACAAAGCAGCTTGATAAAAGCTTCAATTCACTAGAAATACACTACATTCTAAATTTATATGCACCTAAAAGAACAATCTCAAAATATATAAAGCAAAATTGGCGTGACTTTAGACAGAGGTTGACAAATCCATAACCTCTCTCAATTACTGATAATTCAAGCAGAAAAAAAAAATCAGTAATGAATATGAATATGAATTAGTGAAGATGCAAAGACCTTTACATGAAACAATTAGAAAATATACAATCTTCTCAAGTAGACACAGAATGTTTGTGAAAATTGTCTCTATACCAGGTCATAAAACAACAAGATTCAAAGAACAGATAACGTTGTTTGACCATAATGTAATTAAAGTCCAAGTTAATTACAAAACTAAAATGTCTTGTAACATTTGTCTGTTTGGAAAACAGTTTAGCGGTACCTCAAAGAGTAACACAGAGTTACCACATGACCCCACAATTTCCATTCCTAGGTAAACACCAAAAGAATTGAAAACATATGTCCTCACAAAAACTTATACACTAATATTTATAGCAGCATTATTTATAATATCCAAAAAGTGGAAACAACCCTAATATCCATCAACTGATGAACAGAGAAACAAAATGTAGTATATCTATATAATTGCATATCATTCAGCCATGAAAAGGAATGAAATACTGATACATGATTTAGCATGGATAAACTTATGCTATGTAAAGGAAGCCAGACAGAAAAAGCCACATATTATATGCTACTATTTACATGAATGTCTAGAATAGGGAAATATATAGAGACAGAAAATACATTAGTGGTTACCAGAGATGAGAGCAGAGAAGATGAGGAGTAACTGCTAATGAATATGGAGTTTCTTTTTGGAGCGGTAAAATATTCTGTAATTAGATAGTGGTGATGATTGTACGATTTTGTAAATCTAATAAAACCACTGAATTGTATATTTTATATCACTGAGGGTGATAAAAGTGGAACCGCTCCTGTTCTACCCTTGGTTCCCAGATTCGTGTGATCTTCCTATTGAGGAAGAGTACCATTAAAAAGATCTTTGATTCAAAGTACATACTGTTTTCTGAGGGATGGCACTCAATTCTTGTAAAGTATTGCCCCCAAGCTGGGTCTTCAGTTCTCCTTTTACCAGGTCTTTCTAACTGTCAGGCCAGCAGCTGCCAGGTGATGTAGAATTTGATAGGTCCCGTGGATCCCATGGTCATGGGCCCACGTCCTGCACTTCCTTTTCTATAAAGTAGGTCCCTGATCTGATGCAATATTATGTGGTCTTCAGTGCCAGTTGATCACAGTGGTGCTGGAGGAAAGACAAACTCATATCTAGATATAAGTCTGTTTGTGTCAGAATGAATTGCTGGTCCTTCCAATGTGGAAAAGTTCCAATGTAAGCCTCTGCAAACATTTTTTCCCATTGCACCGCCTTCTGACTGGGTTACATATCCATACTTAACTAGTCATTGTGGCCCAGATGATGGAATTGGCTGACTGACTTAAGCCAATTATATCCTACTCAAATCACAGTGGTAAGAGTGGAGAGAGGAGTTCACCCCTCAAAATTTATTAGGAAGAAGAGAATGGATGCTAGGCAGCCAAAAATGATAGAGAAAGATAGATAGATTAGATAGATCAATAGATAGATAGATAGGTAGATAGACAGATAGATAGATAGATAGATAGATAGATAGATAGATAGATAGATAGACAGATAGATAGACAGACAGATAGACAGATCAGATTAGATTAACTGGTTCCTCCTCCTACTGTCAAAAAAGAAGTTTTCCTGTTTTGGATGGAATAATGTCAAGTTGGAATTCCACTGACGGAGAATAAATCTGTACTAATGCATTCACTACCAAAAATAGCTGCCTATATATACAAATCAGAGCCACAAAGGAAAAAAATTTCCCAACTTTGACAAATTTATTTATCTGAGATTCAAGTCCACAAATAAGTGTAAGTATAAGGTATGAATCACATGCTATTGGGGAATACAAGCATGAGTAAAATACAATCCTGCTCACAAAAAAGTAAAAACAAAACCTTAAAATTCAATGGAGATCATTGGAATTAAGACAAGGATTATCTGCAATCTCATAGAAACAAGCAAGGGTTTCTGCCCTATTGACTTAAAATTTTATATGTTTTCTAAGGATCCTAGGGTGTCAGCACTGTATCCTTCCTTTTTTCTTCACCAAATTGAATGTTAGGTAGATCCTGGCTAATGTTGCATATTAGCTTGTTGATGACAATTGCTCATTAAAATTAAATAACATACCAGAAAATATTTGGGGGAAAAAGTTCCTTCAGGGGTAAAGGGACAGTGCATTTTTTTTTTTTTTAAGCAAGAGAAAAAAATTATAGTCTGGTTTCCAAGATGAATAAAGACTTGAAGTAGGTAAAGTCAAAGAACTGACCAACTGTAGGCTAGGGGTTTTCCTGGCCCTCCTCTGAGCCCACCAACTCCTAGAATCTTTGTTTCTGACCTTGGCACTACACACATGAGGTCAGGCAGTAATTAATAGCAAGCTCTAAATGGCTTCCAGTGGTTTTTAAATCATCTGCTTAAAAAAAAATACATTGTGGACTGGTGATCAAAATGGCAAGACGAGCCAGATAAAATATAGTAAAACATTTCCTATTAACCAATTTTAAAACAAACAAAAATATCCCAGGTAACAGATATGAAGGGGAAACTCAGAGACTGAGCAGTTGCAGAAGGTGAGTGATTTACAGACGTATCAAAAACAATTGGAGCTCTTATCAGCTGGGACCTGGAGCTTTAAAGCCCATTCCTGGCAGAGAATCCATGGTTTAGGTCCATGCAAATGGGAAGCTGGAACTGAGATATCTGCTTAAAGCCAGGAGTAAAGATGGACTTCTCCGTCCATGAGACAAGAACCAGAAAATTTCTAATCACTGTCTATGGAAACAGTAAAGAAACTTGCTATACACTAAGAACTATGAGAGAAAAAGATTCACTCTTTGAGAAATCAGAATCCCCAGCTGCGCTATACACGTGTGTGAGTTCTCATTTATACAACCCATGTAGTACTCACTTATACACCAAGAAATTAACACAAAAACTAGTTTGGAATCAGTGCACGCCATAAGACTGTGGCAGAGACAAATGCAAAGTAGAGATCCTAGTTGAGGATTATAAATCACACAAGGAAACAAACCCCAAGAGAGAGATTTGGCAGACAGAACAAACAGAAGGATTAATACAGCCTAAACTGTAAATATTAATTTGTTTTGAAAGAGGCCTGAAAGTAAGCATGTTAAATATCCTCAAAAAGATAAAGGAATAGAAATTAAAAGACAAGAACAGGACAGTTCAGAAAAAAAGGTAGCAGATTTGAAAATATCTAGAAATTAGAAACATTCTAGAAATTAAAAGAAATCACCTCTGAAATTAAAACTCAATAAACCACAGAGAGAATTGAAGAGGGATTTAGCAAATTAACAGATGGAGTTTGAGGGAAATTGCCATAATGCATCACAGAGAGATAAATAACTGGAAAATATAAAAAAGAAGTTAAGAGATATAGAGGGTGGATGAGAAACTTCAAGAGAACTTCCAAAAAGAGAGAATCAAAAGAATGAGGGAGGAGCCAGCCCTGTGGCGTTGGGTTCACGCACTCTGTTTTGGCGGCCCCAGGTTCACGGGTTCAGAACCTGGCACGGACCTGCGCGCTGCTCGTCAAGCCATGCTGTGGTGGCATCCAACGTGCACAATGGAGGGAGATGGGTGGGAATGTTAACTCAGGGCCAATCTTCCTCAGCAAAAAGAGGAAGGTTGGCAATAGATGTTGGCTCAAGGCCAATCTTCCTCAGCAAGAGGAAAAAAAAAAGAATGGGGGAGACAATATTTGGGTAGAAAGGACTAAGAACTTTCTAAAATTGAAGAAAGACGTAGTCTGAGATTGAAGGAACATGAAAAATCCCAGAAAGGATTATAAAAACAAACCCATACCTAGACACTGATAAATAAATTACGGAAAATCAAAGACAAAGTGAAAATCTGAAAAGAGAAGACAGATTACCTACAAAAGAATGGCAATCAGATTAAGTGATGAATTCTTATTAGCAGCAATAAAAGACAATGGAATAATATCTTCAGAGGTGAATGAAAATATTTTCAAATCAGGAAAGCTAAACTATTATTCAAGAATAAAAGTGAAATAAATCATTTTCAGTCTAAAATTAAGAGATTATACAACCTAGAGACCAGTGGTTTATTTTATGTGTCCATTCGGCTAGGTCACGGTACCAAGATATTTGGTCACACATTGTTCTAGATGTTTCCATGAAGATATGTTTTGGATAAGATTAACATTTAAATCAGTAGACTTTGTGTAGAACATATTACTCTCTATAATGTGGGTGAGCCTCATCCTATCAGTTGAAGGCCTTAATAGAAAAAAATTACTTCCCTGAAAGACAGAATTCTGCCAGGAGATGGCCTTCTGACTCAAACTGCAACACTTCCCTGGGTTTCTCCACAATCCCATGAGCCACTTCCTTGAAATAAATACTTCCTCTCTCTCTCTCATTCTCTCTCTCATTCTCTCTCTGTCTCTCCGTCTCTCTCTCCCTCTCTCCCTCTCCCTCTCTCTCTCTCTGTGTATATATATATATATATATATATATATATATATATATATGTTCTGTTTCTCTGGAGAACTCTAGCTAATACACAGACCTACACTACAAAATAATTTATTATACTTTGATAAGGAAAAGAAAAAAACTGAACCCAGAAATAAGGGATGGATTACAAGAACAATAGCGAGCAAAGAAATTGGTAATATGCTGACAAATATAAATAAATATTGATGGTTTAAAAAGGAGAAACACTAAAATATTAGACATCAATGTATGGAAAATAGGAGGGAGGAATCAGAGCAAAAATCATCTAAAGTCCTTTTATTAACAACCTTAGCCTCGTTAAGTATGCATTTAAAAATTTAGAGGTAGCCACTAAAAAGAACAGGTTTTGGATTACTTCTAAAAGAGTGGACTAAAAAATCAAATAAAGAAAATTCACTTAAACCAAGACAGAAAAAGAAGTAAAGCAAAGAAAAAAGGGGATGGGGCGGTCGTTGAAAGCACAATAATAATAATAAATATCAGTAATCTCAATAAATGTCAATAGATTAAATTTGTTTATTAAGACACGGAGACTTTCAGATTGAGTGAAATACAAAACCAACATGTATAGATCTTAGACATATATTGTCGAATAAAAGAAGCAAGTTGCATAAAGAATAAAACCATTAATGTAAATTTTTAAAACTCACAAAACAATTCTATATGTATCTTATAAATATATTCATATGTACCAGAAGTACTAAAACATGAGCACACATCTACTTCAGAATGGCGGTTGCCTCTGGGAAGAGTGGGAATGGGATTTGAGAAGGGTACAAAAGAGAGAAACACATCTGTTTTGCAGGGTAGTTTCTTTCGTGGTTATCACTTGCCATGTCAGGTGAGTCTCATTTGGATGACCACCTGTCCTATACCAGGATTCAAAACGAGTTCTATAACTTCACCTGGAACAGGTTAAGAAATGGGCTTTATGAGCAAAGAGAAAACTTGTGTATAGATAACCAAGATCAGCAAGAGAAAAGATGATGCAGGGTCTCCATCTCTCTGCCATCCCACAGAGAGGGTGAGTCTACTGGCTAATGAAGGCACATTGCCCTCCTGTATTTCTGCTTTTTTATAGGGCAAGGCAAGAAAGCTGCCTTGTCAGCGGGGAAATATACAGGCTGCCTGGTGCCTGGAGGTCAGGATTTTGAATGTCAGCTGTTTACAGAGTGGTCTGGGAAAATCGGCTGCCCGTCGCTTGAGGATGGTGGGGCCCATGGAAATTTGCCAAACCCCTCCCAGGGTTAGAGACCACCAGTGCCATGGGAAGCTGAGCTCGGGTGTAGCCCCTCCAACAAGGAGATGGGGATGTCCCTAGTCTCAGCTGGACTGTTGCCCAAGCAACCTACAGTGAGTTCCAAGTATCCCTTTCAGAAAACACAGATCAATGCACCACAGTATCTGTAATGTTTTACTTAAAAAAAAAAAAAAAATGGGGAAAGGGAATCTAAAACAAAAACCACAAAATACTAACAGTTGTTAAATCTGAGTGGCATGTACATGAATGCTATTACATTACCTTCTGCACTATGTTTGGAAGAAGATATATGAAGTAATACTTGATAGCCCCCTTCTCCATCCTCCAATCCCACTGCTTCCCTAAAATGGAATCACTGCTAAGATTTTGATGTTTTTCCAGATCATATTTTTCTGTGGGTTAAAATATGTACACATACAAATGTAGAGTTTGTGTGTTTGGTGGAAGAGGGTTGTTCTTGCCGTTGTTTTGAGGTTTGATGTTAAGGGTTTCTCTCTTGTTTCTACTTCAACTTCTGAAGATTCTGGATTGTTCTACATTGTGTTGGCTTTGCTCCCCTTTGTGACTATGATAGACTGAGAATTAGTCTCTCATAACATAAATAAAACAAAATAAAATGGCAAAGTCTAATTCACTCAATGTAAAAAGATGGCTAAGAAATTTTTTCTTGAGGATTGCTGGATTCTATGTTCCTTCATTATCATATCATCCATTAGAAGTCAAACATATCCCAGAAAGGTTTTATTTTTCCTCCATATGGAACCCAGTTTTGATCAAACACAAGAGACTAGGTCTCCTGACCACCTTGCTTCCCGTGCTCTGACTTTGCCTTTCATCTTTACAAAAGGAAGTGAGCTTGGTTTGAGTGTGTGCATGCGCACACACACTCCGTCTGTCTCCTGATGCTAATCTCTCCTAATCTTCTGGTTCCTTTTGCTTCTTTCAACACTGAGGACAAGAAAAAGGCCCCTTTCCTCCTTAGTTGAAGCACTAATTCACAACCTTTTTTTATTTTTTTGGTGAGGAAGATTAGCCCTGATCTAACATCTGTTGCCAATCCTCCTCTTTTTGCTGAGGAAGATTGGCCCTGGGCTAACATCCTTGCCCATCTTCCTCCACTTTATACGTGGGACGCATGCCACAGCATGGCTTGATAAGTGGTGCATATGTCTGCGCCTGGGATCCGAACCTGCAAACCCTGGGCTGCCGAAGCAGAGTGCGTGAACTTAACCACTACGCCACCGGGCTGGCCCCCACAATCTTTTAATTTATCACTTTTTAGCCAATCCTAGAATGCTCCCTTTCTCTCCATTGTAGAGGGGTAAAATAAAATACCTCATTTTATACCTATTAAAAGTAATTTTTACTTATACCACCACCCTTGAACTTTCAAATCTTTTTTTCAAAGGAATCTCCTCTGGCCACCCCCTTCCCTTCTCAAGGCCACTGCTTGCTCTAGTTACCTTTTTATAAGGAAAACATTTTCAGTAGCTCCACTTGCTGATTTTACGAAGAATAAAAACAGAGATGATCAGAGCATTTGGCAGGAACCCTTAGACCTGAGCAGCAAGCCACTGATACACACCTGCTGCAGAAGTGATTTGTTTTATGAACTTGTACAAGCAACTCTTTCTTCTTCACAGCAAAATAGTCGGTAAAGGGAAAAGCCCAGCACACCAGGGAGGAGCACATATTCTGTTCTTTAACCAACTTTTAAAAATATGTTTTAAGTCAGTATCTAAATTACACAGAGCAGGCTTACACATTCTCTTTGTTTTTGTTCAAACTCTATTCTGCAAGTGGGTGTGAAATAATCCTTTTGCTTTTATTTCTTCATCGGCTTTGATGAGTTAGATATTAAATCTGACTGGTTCAGATGTCAGATATCGATGCGGGGCATAAGTGTCAGCATTTAGATGGAGAATAATTGGATTCATATCTGTGTTATGTTTTCAAATTGCTGGGTCACTTCTGGGTCTCCTGCTGTAAATTCTTCACTGCAGGCCCAAGTAAAAGGAATGTGACAGATTTAATACCTAGAATAAGTTATTAACTGTAAGGATGCATAAAACAGTGGCACTGCTGAGCAGAGAACATTACACTGCTCATAATTCTGTAAATGAAAATTAAAGTGTTTTTTATATCAGTGAAATATTTTTCTTCATTAACTCTCTTGGTTTACTCAAGTAAGTTCTTTATGTCTGATCTTATGCAGAACAATCACTTTTATTTGGCCATTTAACTCATGAATGTTTAAATTCTAACCCCCAAGTGTGAGAGAATGAATCTGATAAGAGAAGAGAGTTGTTTATGTTTCACTTCCCAAAAGGTCAAATGGCTACTCTTGTCTACAACGATGATCCTTCCTGAGAACAATATCTAGGCCAAATCCCATTATAAAGACTGTGAAATATCATCATTTTTTGATGTAGTTTACTTGCCTTTCTGTCATGGCTGAAAGGAGGGAGAATTGAAGTCTAGCCCCACCACTTAATCAGAAAATCATTAGAAAGAAAGAAGAAAAGAAGGAAAGGAAGGAAAGGAAGAAGCCAGGAATCCAGGAGGAAAAGAGCGAGTGTTTTTCACAGCTTCCTGTGAGCACCAGTGTCTAGAATGGTGACTGTCACTGGCGGAGAGCTGGGATTTTTCTGTGGCAGAATGTCAGCAGTGACTTGCCTGTGCCTGCGTTGCCAGGCCACCCCCAGCCCGAGAAAATTCTCCATTTCTACAGTACCTTTTTTCATACAAGCCCAGGGCAAGCGGGGAAATTCAACACCACAATTGCATTCACTCCACCGTTCATTTTATTAGTTAAACATTGACTGAACACCCCCTGTAGAAGAAGACAGTCCCTGTTAACAAAGAACGTTACTATAAGCTATGCAAGAGTTTCTCCAACTTCAGCCACTCAATACCAACTTCTCTGTTTATTTAGCACACGTTCACACAGGCACCATTTTATGCACTTTATGAATGTTAGCCCATTTAATCCTCGTAACAGTCTAGTGACCCTTCTGTTACAGATGAAGAAATTAAGAAATTAAGTAACTTGTCCCGGGTCACACCCTCACAAATTTTGCCATATCCACATCTCATCCATACATTATTTATCTACTGATTTTCTTTAAATAATTCACCTTTTTCTACGTAAATGAAAGTATATTTAAGAAATCTTATCACTATCATAAATGGAAAAAAACGATACCATGAATTTAATGTGATAATTATAGTTTCAAATATACATGAAGATAAATACATATGTCACCTCATACTCATTAGTGCAGCCATAATTTTAAAAATGGAAAATACCAAGTGTTCGTGAGGATGTGGAGAAGTTGGAACGCTTATACACTGCTAATGGGAATGTAAAATGGTGTAGTCGCTATGGAAAACAGTTTGGTGATTACTCAAAAAATTAAACATAGGAGGCCGACCCAGTGGCATAGTGGTTAAGTTCACATGCTCCACTTCGGCGGCCCAGGGTTCGTGGGTTCTGATGCCGGGCGCGGACCTACACACTGCATATCAAACCATGCTGTTGCAGGTGTCCCACATATAAAGTAGAAAAAGATGGGCACGGATGTTAGCCTGGAGCCAATCTTCCTCAGCAAGAAAAAAAAAAATTAAACATAGAGTTATCATAAGACCCAGCAATCCCACTGCTAGATATAGTGCCCAAAAGATTTGAAAACAGGCACTCAAACAAATATTTGTACATAGATGTTCATAGCAGCATGATTCATAATAGCCAAAAAGTGGAAACAACCCAAATGTTCATCAACCGATGGATGGATAAAATGTGGTATATCCAGACAATAGAATATTATTTGGCCATAAAAATGAATGTAGTACTGGCACATGATACGAACTAGATGAACCTTGAAAACATTATGCTAAGTGAATGAAGCCAGACACAAAAGGCCACATATTGTATTATTCCATGCATAAGAATTACACAAAATAGGTAAATTAGTGGTTTTCAGGGGTGGGGAAAGGGGAGAATGGGGAGTGACTGCTTCATGCCTATGGAATTTTCTGGGGATGATGAAAATGTTCTGGAATTAGATACTAGTGAGCAACATACTTTGTGAATATACTAAAAATCGCTGAATTACACACTTTAAAGTGTGAACCTGGTGATATATGAATTATATCTCAATAAAGCTGCTATTTAAAAAAGAAAATAAAGCCAAAAAATTAACGTGCTTCAGGGATAAAGTGCAAATATTTTATTTTATTTATAAGGCAACTACTTTTCTTTACAAAGAAGGATTTCTCTGATTCTATGCCACTGAAACAAAACAGAAAAAAATGGATGGTGAGGCTAGTAAAAATAAATCTATAGATAAATATAGATATACATGTATGCATGCATTATATTTTAAAAGATGTGTTTGTGTTCCACCTAAAATAATTTCATATGTCCTACCCAAGGGAAAGGCATCGAGGTTTGGGAAACACTGTTGAATGTCGTGGTGACCAAGCTCAAGTGTCAACCAGGCTGGCTTTGAATCTCAGTTCTATACTTACTACGTGAATTGGGAAAGTGCCTTAATATCTCTAAACCTTGGTTTTTCGTCTATAAAATGGGGATAACAATTCCTGGTGGTGCCAGTAGTAGGAAAGCCTGGATCATTAGCTTAAGAGAGTAACATTTCTTGAGCCCCTGCTCTATGCTAGCAAGGCAATGTGCTAGAAACATTATGTGTAATTTCATTAAATCCTCACAGAAAACTCACGAGATCCAATTTAAACATAACAACCCAGTGGATAGTCCTTGCGCACAATTCAACTAAGTACTTCGAATAGTACTTGCGCACAAGTACTAAATTGATGACCTAATGCCTTCTAACCTCATATGCACTCCAGGGACTATTGGTGCAGAATCATCACCTTCTTCAAATCTCTTAAATTCATATTGTGTTATCTTATGGATCATACTTTGTTTTTAAGATTTTAAAACATCAATTCATGATAAAGTAAAAAGATTGTCATTATTCTAATCTCTCATAAAAGCGGTACCAAAAAAATTATTTATATTTTATTTATATTTTACATTTTGCCACTTGCTAGTGTCTTGCATATACTCTCAAAAGGATTATATCTTAGAATGCTGGAAGAATTTGCTAAATAAATTTGCCAAAAAGAAAAGATAAATAAAGTACGGAAACCATTACACAACTCTTAATTGACACTGGGGTCTTGGTGTATCCTATTGGCATCTGAGAGGCCCTCTCATGTATGACAGTATCATTTACTAAAACTAAATTTCAAATGTGCATATTCAGTGATAATAATAATAAACAAATGACAAATTATTAAAATATATTATATCCTTGCACCAGCAATCAAAATGAGCTTGGAGTCTCTGAAAGTCTGTATGGCAATAAAAGTATGGCCCCCAGCTGAATCAGAAATGTGAGTGTGAAAAACCTCTTTCTTTTAAAGAGTCTATATAACATGTCCTGAAGCAATAATTCAAATATTAAACATACTATCATTCCTATCTCTTGGTCTCATGTTTGATTGAATGCTTAGTAACCTACTTCACAGGGAGATGTTATGTCGACCAGTCAACTTTGCGAGGCAATCAAGGTTACTAAAACAGGTTATGTTTTTAAGACAAGGTCAAAAAGAATTTAAACAACTCTTAGTGCATCTGAATTAATCCCTAGTTTAGTTTTTTCAAAAGTTCCAAGTCTGTCCTTAATTATTTCTATTCAAGTCACCATTTACACATACAGAGTCAAGTAGAGAGAATTGGGCCCAAGGGTTTTACATTTTCATTAAAAGCCAGACGTAACATATAACCAACTTGAATTGTGGGTGGCAGCTCACTTCATGATTTCTTCAGAGGAAATTTGACTGAACACACGGAGCTGTGCTGTGCAACAAGATCACTATTTGCTTTGCAAGGAGGTGCGTGTAAAAAGGTATTTGGCAAGCATTCGCCAAAACTTTTTACTTTGGCCCACAGCTAAATTATTGTCCTTTCTGCTACCTTTCAGTTACCAAAATAAAAATGTCAGATTCATGACTCTTAAAAAATAGTGCAGGGGCCGGCCCGGTGGCGCAAGCGGTTGGGTGCGCGCGCTCCGCTGCGGCGGCCTGGGGTTCGCTGGTTCGGATCCCGGGCGCGCACCGATGCACTGCTTTGGCAAGCCACGCTGTGGCGGCGTCCCATATAAAGTGGAGAAGGATGGGCACGGATGTTAGCCCAGGGCCGTCTTCCTCGGCAAAAAAAGAGGAGGATTGGCGGATGTTAGCACAGGGCTGATCCCCTCACAAAAAAAAAAAAAAAAAAAAAAAAATGGTGCAAATGTGAGTTCTGTTAGCAATAACTGCTTGTAATAAACTTCCATTTCTATTAACTACATTAGGGCAATGTTATTTTCCTATAGTTCATATAATCCATGAGCTCAATAAATGCTCCCTGATAATGCTAAGCCATAACATACGTACATCTGTGAATATATGTAAATATATACAAATTTTCAAGCTGTTAAACATCTGTGTGTTTCCACATAAGTATTACTCTTCACAAGAGCCTAAAACGTAAAGACATATATCCATGCATATATACATAGATATACCAAATTATAAACAAATCAGAAAAGTATAAAAGTGTGTATGTTTTATAGTACACACATTACATGGGGAAAAAGACATTCTAGTTCAAACTTTAAGTAATGGCTAAATACTTAGAAAATATTATCTGCTTACAATTACAAAATACTGAATACATTTATTATTCAACCTAGATAAACACGCCTATATTCCATTAATGCTCTTATATTAGATTTGTTTTCTGTAAATTGAATCAAGAAAGAGCAACAACAAAAAACAAGGGCTCCTTGGGCAAACTTTAGTCAATTTCTTTAAAAATTAGAGATTAAACACTCTATATAAAAAATAAAAAATAAAAGAAAACACACAAAAAAGGTATAAAATGAACTGGAAAAAATGTGACATATATGACAAATTAAAAATAAAAAATTAATACACAAAAAATAATTTTAAATCTATAAGAAAAAGATAAATATCTCGATAGAAATGGGGGCAAAGGCCATGACCAAGCATATCACAAAAGGAAGAATATAGATAGCAACTAAACACGTAAGAAGATATTCAACCTTACTTGTAACTAAAATAAAGCTAACATTAAAAGAGGAGAGAATTTTTTTTACCTAGAACAGTCCCAAGTATTTAAAATCTGATAATGCCAAGTATTGGTGATTTGTCTCAATACAAGCAATAAATGTGCATAACAGAAAGTCTGGAGTTACACTAAAATAAGAACATTAGTTATCTCTGAGCAGTGGGATTTCATATGATTTTTTTTTCTACTTGTCTGTATAGTTTAGCTTTTTTTTGCAGTGCACATTACAGTTAAAAAATATCTCAATTTTATCTTATTTAATTTTCTTCCCCAATTTCAGGAATAGCAAACAACATGACCCTACAAGTCAAGCTATCTAATGCTGAACCTCCCAATTATCACTTGTCACCTTAATAATTCCCTTCTCTCTACTTTGAAACCTCTGATTTCTAAATTACAATTTCTAACTTTCCTTTGATCTGTGAAACACAAGAAATAATTGAAGTGATAGAATAATGACAAGAACTTATATTTCATTTCCTTTCCCAACACTTCCAGCACAGTTCTGCTAGAAACACATAAAGTATTTACTCAGTAAATACTGCTTCAGTTGTAGTGTAAGCACCCTGGAGACATTCCAGTGCTGTACATGGTAATCTGATTTCAGTTAAAGCACTAAATTGTTGAATTATCCAAAAGAATGAAATAAATTATACTTTCCTGAGGTTTCTTCTAGATGAAATTGATTCACACAAAACAGAATTAAACTATAATATATAGGAGGGACGGATTTCTCTCATTTGAAAACAACATAAATTATGGAACAGAAGAGTCATCAGACAGACAGAACAATTGTTTTTCTACATTATTTAGCAATCATGAAGCATGTCATTGTGAATTTGGGGGGCATTTTATAAAAACCTCCTACTAGAGTTTCTATGTGACTCGGGTTTGAGTTCAGAGAACCCTTAAAGACATTTTTCTTGTCATCCTGTGAGAAGCTGTCAGATCAGTAGGAGCCCACTAAGCAGGCCAAATGGAAGGCAGTGTTTTCAGTTTGTGCAGGAGTTGAGCAGAGCATGGCATGCTCATCTTGTAGACTTGTGCCCTAGGACCTTTTAACCTAATAAATACAAAAAACTAAATCATCCATTCAGCACTATACAACTTTTAAAATATAACTCAGGTCCTTAGATACACTGGATTATATTGCCAATTCTTTGCCACTGAATGGCAAAGAAAACTAGACTAGACTAGAAAACTCGCTACGTGGCTAAGTTTTTATCTGTAATGTTAAATAATACACAGTCCTTAGAGAGTTTAGTTTGGACTGTTAGACTGAACGCTAAGTAGTATGATGTCATTTGAGGATCTGCTCCATTTCTTACAATGTTCTTTAGATGGAGGAGGAGTTCTTCACTTTCACCCAAATTTTTTTTGTTTTTATTGAGGTATAATTGACATACAACATTGTATTAGTTTCAAGTATACAGCATAATGATTTGATATTTGTATATATTGTGAAATGATCACCACAACAAGTCTAGTTAACAACTGTCATCATACGTAGTTACAGAATTTCTTTGTTGTGATGAGAATTTTTAAGATTTACTCTCCAGGCAACCTTCTAACATGCATACAGTTAACTATCGTCACCCTGCTGTACATTACATACCCATGACTCATTTATTTTATAACTGAAAGTTTGTACCTTTTGACTCCCTTCACCCTTTTCACCCACTCCCTACCCCCTGCTTCTGGCAACTACCCATCTGTTCTTTATATCTATAAGCTTCGGGGGGGGTTTCTCTTTTTCTTTTTTTTTTTAGATTCCACATATAAGTGAGATCCCCCAGTTATTTGTCTTTCTCTGCCTCACATTTCACTTAGCATAATGCCCTCAAGGTCCATCCATGTTGTCACAAATGGCAAGATTTCCTTTTTTTTTTATGGCCACTAATATTCCATTGTGTGTGTATATGGATATGTATGTAGACATGTATATATCTCACATTTTCTTTATCCATTCATCTGTCGATGGACACACAGATTGTTTCCATATCTTGGCTATTGTAAATAATGCTGCAATGAACATGGGGGTGCAGATATGTTTTCAGGTTAGTGTTTTCATTTCCTCTGGATAAATACCCAGAAGTGGAATTGCTATATCGTATGGTAATTATATTTTTAATTTTTTGAGGAACCTCTATACTGTTTCGCATAGTGGCTTCACCAGTTTACATTCCCACCCCAAATTTTATTTTTCTAATTTGAAAGTAGTACATGCTGATTGAAGAAGAAATTTTACAATCCGTAAGGAAATAAAAATGAAAAATAACTCATTCTATACCACCCTCAAATAACAACATTAATATTTTGGTACATTTCTTATAGCCAAGAGGTTAAGAATACTGGCTGTAGAACCAGACTATCCAGGTTCAAATCCCAGATCTGCCAGTTACTAGCTTTGTGACCTTGAACAAGTGACTTGGTGTCTCTGTGCTTCAGTTTCTTAAAAGGGGGGGAGTTATAAGAGAAGGCACCTTAACAGGTGGTTATGAGAATTGAATAGGTTAATGCATATGAAGTGCTTAGAACAATGCCTGGGACATCATCTTAGGTTAAAAAACTTTAGCTATTATCATTTCCGTTCAAAATTTATACATTAAATATATGGAATCTAAACATATGCAATCATAGTTTGGTATTCTGCTGTTTCACTTAACAACATACCTTAAGCATCTTTTCCTTTTCCTTTCATTTAATGAATATCTTACCATGTCAATGAATATAGAGATATATAATCACTTTTAATCACTACATAGCAATCAATTGTATAGATGTACCAAATCATTTAACCAATCAGAGGAAACAGTTCTAAAGGCTCTATTCTTCCATAACAGAACCTCATCATGAAGGTCAAAATTGGTCATTAAGCCCAAAAAGCAAAAGTATAGCCTGCTACTAAATCTTTAAAGTTTTTTACTGGCTTCAGAAACTAATGTCAAAAGAAGAAGAAGGAGAGGAAGGAGGAAGGGGGCGGGGGGCCACACTGATCACAAAAAAAATAATTAAAACAAAAACACTAATGTGCAATCCTTATAATGCTCCTGATTGTTTATCCTTGGGAAATAATCATAAAGGCTCCTCAAAATCTTCTAACTAAAAAAAACTTACTTTTGGTTGGTTTGACCACCTATAAGATCTTTCTTCAGATTCTTTCAGGAGGTAAATTATCCATCAATTAACAGATGGATGATCAGATAATAATCCATCTGATTATCAGCAATATATGAAAAATAACCATGAAACAGAAGCTATTTATAAACTAACTTTTGATAAGAAGAGGACCAAATCAGGACTGACCTCAAATATTTGTAGTATAAAATACAGGGACCATTTCAGTACACACTTCTATATAGAACCTTTGTTGTTATGGGAGACTATAAAGTTTACGGTCTTATAGAAATTTTTGTTGCTGTTGTATAGTATTTACAATGCTGATGTTGAAAAAAATCATCTTATCTGCCTTGCCTTATCACCCAAGGTTTAAGTTTATGGTCATGTCAGAATTCCAGATCAACCTTTCAAGTTTTAAAGCCACCTTTTGGTAATCTGGGGAGGATATATATGGCTAGCAATATCATTGCAACAATCTTAACGACCAGTCCAAAAAACTCTCAATTCCAGAAGTATTTCAAATCTCTTTTTCACTAGCTCTTCCCACATTTACAGGGCATTATAGATAGCAATGATGCATTTGATAAAAGTATTAATCCACACTGGGAAGGGGATGATCAACTTTAAGTAAACAAACTTATTGTTATTATTATTTCCATTTTCTCTTGAGCCAGTCCAGGTTCTTCAAAATCATGGATTTGTGATAAATCTGAAATTTTTCTTTATGTGAACTCTACTGGCCTACCTGCAGGCCCAGTGCTTTGGATTTAGCCAGGTTCATTCACATTCTTGATGGATTACAATGGACATACATTTTCAAAGTTAGAATTTGTGACCATAGAATGGAGAGCCTTAATTAAGGGATGCCAAAAGCTCAACTTTGACCTTTTTTTTTTTTCACATACCAACCAGTGGTTCCTAAGCTAGCCATGACTGAGAATCACCTGGGAATTTTTTTTTTAAATGTGTTTTCTTTTTTTTTTTTTGCTAGGAAAGAGTCACCTTGAGCTAACATCTGTTTCCAATCTTCTCTTTTTTTTTCCCACTCCCCAAAGCCCCAGTACATAGTTGTATATTCTAGCTGTAGGTCCATCTAGTTCTTCTATTTGAATTGCCACCACAGCATGGCTACTGACAGATGAGTGGTGTGGTTCCGTGCCTGGGAACCGAACCCGGGCCACTGAAGTGGAGTGCAATGAACTTTAACCACTAGGCCATCAGGGCTGGATCTTTTTTTTTTTCAATTATTTTACTGAGGTCATAATGGTTTATAACATTGTGTAATTTCAGGTGTACACCTGGGAAATTTTTAATGCAGATTTTCAGGCCCAACCTCAAACCTATTGAATCAGAAACTTCAGGAACAGAGCCCAGGAATTTGTATTTATAACATCTTCCCCAAGAAATACTAATGCAGACAGCAGACACCTGTCTCTGGACTGGAATTTGGAAGCCATTTCTCTAACCACCTGAGTTTGACAGTATATTCATTTAACCAAGAATTTCTAACAACTTCTTGTAGCTATTTCTGTGGGTAACACAAAAGAAATAGCGTACATAATCCCTGTACTCAAGCTTATTGAGCCAGCATTTCCCAAAATATATTTCCTGAGATGTTTATAGGTAGTACTGAAAAAAGCGAGTCACAATCAAATGAATGTGCTAAACTCTAGGGTAAACAAATTTAACATATTTCTTCACTTCAGGATTTCTCAGGGACTTGACTATGTTGTGACTTTCCAAGAGGGAAGTCACACTTCTCTGTACATGGAATTCTTTTTTCACAGAGTATGTGTTAGAACTAGTGTTCCAAAGAATACGGTTTTAGAAATGCTGAACTAAATTATCAATTTCTTATAGGCAATGACCATGACTTTATATATTTTTTAACGCCTCATAGTACCTAAAACAAGGCTTAATAACACAAGTAAGGTTAGTTAGTTTAATGAATTCTCGAGTCTAAAGGATAAGTTTATCATCCAATATGTCAAGGAAATACAGGCTTAAAAAGTACTAAAGATTGCAAGTGCCCACATAAATCTGCCATTTATTCCATGATTTATTTGTATTTATTTCTCCTTTTGGAGTATTCACTCAAATTGGTGCCACCAGTAAAGCAATAGCTCCCTTCTGAATTGCCAATCCATTTGTCTCCTACCAATATTCAAAAATTAGGCTTCATAGATATAATACTTACACTAAGAAGGAAGCTGGGGCTGTGGACTGATGTTGGAACTGTGACAGCAGAAACACCATAGGAGCCAAGGGACTTAGCGTGTCTCAGGAGGTGAGAATGTACATACATGCACCAACCTTTCTAAGCAAAGGAGATCAGAGCTTGGATAGGAACATAAGGACTCCAAAAACGAGATTCACCACAGCGCAAGGGAAATAGCTTGCTAGTCCTGTGGCTAATTCAAGCATAAGTACCTTGCTGGGAATTATCTGCCAGGCTGTGATGCAGGAAACCATTATACAGCATGGAGAAGTGAACTTGGCAAATAAAGAACAAGAGGAATATGAAAAGAACAGCTTCTGTCATCAAGTCTCCTTTTCCAGGACTGAAGCAAACTTGTTTGATATTTTTAGTTTGCTTGATTCTAAATGACATGAAGCTGCTTCCATTTCACTGGGGGAGGGCCAACTGGAGTGAAAAGTGAATGGCTAAGAATTGAGGGTTTACATCTTATTTTTTAACATAGGGGATAAAGAAAAAAAGACATATCTCAGAGTGGTTTGAAACCAAATTGTTTTTCATAGTCTGCATCATGCTTTGATGAAATGGGGGTGGTTTTCATGATGTCATCCACATGGTTTAAATAAACAGTGTACTAAGGTTAACAAGCTGCAATCGTAACAGAACTAGTGGGAGGATTATAGTCAAGCTAATTTGATCAATTACTTTTAGTTCCAGAGGTCTCTAGATGAGACAGAAGCCAGTATACACATTTTGGCAGATGAAAAATCAGTTTGGTCAACACATACCCTGATGGTAATGAACATTCTTTCAAACTTCATTTTTCATCCCTGAGAGAGGAGAATCCCACTAATGCCAGTCACTGCTACTCAAAAGCAGCCAAAAAGATAACTGTAAATATTTTTAGGAGCCAGAAACTTGCATTCCATGGCGTAGACTAAGACTAGTCTATTGGTTCTCCATTGTGCCTTTAAATGTGGTATTTTAAGTTTTCCTCTTATTTTCCTATTAAAAATTAATTGGAACTAGGAAAAACTAGACTTTTAGTCACCATATGCTATGTCCTCATTAAAAGTTGATAGTTTCTAATTATAAATATTACCCAATTACATGAAGCTAGTAAACATTTTCATATACAGAGAGTATACGAATGAGCTGAGCAATGAGCTTTAGCTACTGAGCTGGGTTTATCAACTTTATAGTATGTTGAATACAACGAAATGGGATTTTTTTGGTATGTGAATGAAAGAAATGGATGATAAAAGAAAGAAAGCTATTTAAATTCCACAGTTGCCCACTATTCAAGACACTAGCTTCGTGCACAGGGTACAAAGTTGTGTAAGTCATGGATCCTGAACTCATTGTCTACTAGAGGCAATGACATGTACACCAAAAACTAAAACAAGGTAGATATGCCAGCAGAGGCATAAAAAGATCTCCAGAGGAGTCAAAGGTGGCAAGACTTCATCTGGCGGCAAGAATCAAGACAAAATTCCTGGAGAGCTTTCATTCGAGATGTTCAGGCCAAGATGTAGGTGTTTGAACATAAAGAATAAGTCATAGGTAGGATGGAGAGGGTAAATGAGTTACGTCCAGGGAATACTGAGGAGTTGCTTTTGGCTTGCCCGGAGAAATTGTATATGTAGAGGAGAAAAATAATGATAGAAAGGTAAATTGGGATTATCTTTCAAAGACTGAATTCCATTGAATTTGAGTTTCGACAAAATAGGGAGTTGTTGAAAGTTTTTGAGAAGAATATATCAGAATCAGAAAAATTAATCTAGAAACAGTATCCAGGTACTATTGGAGTTGGGAGAGCCCAGAGGTAGGGAAAGTCAGAAATTGTTATTACAATAAGTCTAGTTGGAAGGTACTGAGAGTCTGAATTGGGGTGGTGGCAGTGGGAATTGAAAGGAAAACACAGAGGTATTGTGCAAGTAGAATATATAGGACTGGACCACTGGATGTGTGTAGTAATGAGATTGGAGAATCGAAAAGGTAGATTTCAACCTAGGTGGGTAAAAAATGGTGGTGCCAACATTAGTGATGTGAAAAAATGAGAAAGTGGGGTTGTTTTGGTGGGTGTGGTTAGGTACATTTGGATTTGGACACTCTAACCCAAAAAATCATATAGCTTAGAAAGTTTAATTGAGGGGAAATATATTGGAAATTTGGGAACCAGCTGATGCAGAATGGTGTGTGAGTCCCCTCCAGCAAGAATTTTGGGTTCTCATTCAACAAATATTTGATGAGTTCTTAATATGTGCCAGGCACTGTGCTGGGCATGGTTAGGAAAACTTAAATAAATAAAACGGAGGCCTTTAGGAGTTTAGAATCTAGTAGTTTCTCACTCTGGGTCTATCATTTCTTTGCTGCATAACCTAAAACAATTAACTTAACATTTCTGGGGTACTCCACTTGTTTATATCCTGGGAATATTGCAATGTATGTGTTTAACCACTGAAGTGGTGGTGTTAGATTTTTACATGTAACGTTGTTTAGGATCATGGGGAGTTAATGGGAAAGGCTCTTACGAACAGTCATAAAGGCTAGTGAAGGCAAGAAAGGAGGTGAAAGCCAAAATCCCAATCAGAGTGGAGGAGCACGACACACAGAAAATGTTTTAGAGACGTTTCTGAGGTTAGAACCGAAGCCAAAGCTTTCCACCAATGCGTCACTTTCCAATTGTGCGAGCCAGCAGTGGTTCTGAAGCACTCCCAAGCCGAATTTAAACACTAGATCCAGATGCCAGAGGAATTACACATAAATTTCTGAAAAGGGACTCTGTGCGGTAGTAGACAGTAGAGAAGTGTGAAGATTGTAGGAGTCTTCTTACAGTGCTGGTGTTTCGTCATCCGATTGATACTTACTGAGTGCCTACTGTGTGCTCACTGCTACTTGCTGAGTATACAATGGTGAGCAAAGCAGACACGGTCCCCGATATCATGAAGTTTGTAGTCTAGTGAGGAAGGCAGATATTAATCAAATCTCCACTGGACTGTAATAGGTGCTATAAAAAAGAAGTGCACTGCTCAGTGAGAGCCTCTGACGGGAGGCCTTTCATTTAGATTGGGGGATCAAGAGGGCCACTGCGAGCAAATGACATTTGAACAAACAAGGAATGGATCTAGCCTTCAACAAAGTCCTTTATTGGGGTGGAGAGTAGACTACTACCCAGACCTATTCCTATTCCTGGCCGCTAGAGCATCCAACTGCAAAATCCCAAAAGAACAAAAAATCAAAAGGTCCAAAAACATCAAAGCTGAACCCAGTGACTGCAACACGGAGAGAACAGGAGACTATTCAAGGCCTAGCCATGATTATCACAGAGGCGGTATTGCACAGAGGGAAAAACCAGAGTCTGGCGTCAAGACCATGTGACTTGAGGCAAGTTATTGAGTCTCTAATCCTCAGTTTCCTCCACCGTAAGATGGAAATAATAAGAGCACATGTCCCTATGTTTATTGTGAGAATTAAATAAAATAATCCACAAAACTTCATGGCATAGTTTCTGGCCCTATC